>NC_082739.1:34817303-36117668 GCF_030144855.1 Hypanus sabinus
CTGTTATTTTAAACTGGGTGAAATGAACAAGTTCTATTTACTTGACTAAGTCTCATTCAACTGGTCATGGCAAAGGATGGAACGAACCTCTGCCATGAATCTGTACTTTGGAAGCAAAGACCTATTCACTAATTCAGTTCATTACTCTAAGTCAAGAGTGCCTGACAATAATATCTGGTATTCAACTGCATTAAGGTAGTTAAATAACAAGGAGAATTTTAAAAGGAGGGATTAGATAGTGCAGAGAGGGAGGGTGTTTAAGAAAATCCTGATAACTGAAGGCACATACATGAATAAATTACAATCATAGATGCTCAAACAGGCAACAATGCTGCAATGTAGCCATCTTGGAAGGCTAATATGGCAGAGATATGAAACCACAGCAATCTGAAAAGAGTTTTCACATCAGGGATTTTAAAATCAAGAAAAATTGATATGGTGATGATGAGGTGAATTCGGAGGATGAGCCACAATGGTTTTTTGCAGAATTGTTGCAGTTGGAATTCCGATGTCTGTATAGCCGGCCCGGCAGTGAGGGTGGATCACTTTGGGCACCGAAATAAGATGTTGAGGCCTGGGCAGAGAAGTTCTGCTGCACGTTCAAATGGCCTGGGAGCAAGGTTGGATTGCTCTGGGCACCAAATGAAATCGGCACTCAGGTGAAGTTCCGTTGCTTGTTCAACTAGCTTGAGTGCGAGGTTGGATTGCTCTGAGCGCCGAGCTAATTTGAAGGGCTTGAGAGTGGCTTCAGGCTTTGGGTATTGGATTCTGGACCCAGAGCAAGTTGCTGGGCAGGATGGTCTAGGCCTGGGTCCTGGGTCCTAGTGCGAGGTAAAATTTGTTGTTTAGAGAATTTAAACACTGGCCCAGGTCGGAGGCAAGAGTCGATTTCACTCTCCATGATGTTCACTCCTCTCTCTAGGGTGCGGAGCCTTTCACTATTCCATTGTTGGGTCAATAAACACTGGCCCAGATAGACTTAAAAGACAGGGTATCAGTCATGGCTGAGAGCCGATTTCGCTCCTTCTCCGCGATGGTCATCTCCATGGCACTGAGGCTACAATGACTGTCCCTGGCTGCTGTGCTTCATGCTGCTAATATGATGAATTGATAAAGTGAGTCTTTGGGCCTACTCCGGGCTAATCTGAGGACTCCATTTTCGTTTGGAATACTGTTGCTCACTTTAATTGTTTTGTATGATTTGTATTTTTTTTCTTTCTCTTGCACATCGAGTGTTGGCCTTTTATTGCTTTTATTCTCTTTTTTTTCTTTTAATTGTTTTTTTTGGGGTTTCTTGCTTTGTGGCTACCTGCGAGCAAGCAAATCTCAAGTTTGTGTAACTTACACATTCTTTGATGATGAATGAATCTTGAATGTAGAATTGGAATTAGTTTATTATTGTCACATGTACTGAAGTACAATGAAAAGCTTGTCTTGCATATTGTTCATACAGATTCATTGCACAGTACATTGAGCTAGTACAAGGTAAAGTAACAGAAGGCAGATTAAAGCAGATCAACTACAGAGAAAGTGCAGGTAGACAATAAGGTCAAAAGTCAATCTATCATACTAGGGAACTATTCATCCAATAGTCTGTAACAGCAGGGTAGAGGCTGCCCTTAAAGCTGGTGATTTGTGCTTTCAGGCTTTTGTATCTTCTGCCCAATGGGAGAGGGCAGAAGAGAGAATGTTGAGGGTGGGTACGGTTCTTGATTATACTGGCTGCTTTACTGAGGCAAAGAGAAGTATAAGCAGAATTCATGGAGGGGAGTCTTTCATGATGTACTGAGCTGTATGAAAAACACTGCAGATTCTTGTAGTCACGAGCAGGGTAGTTGCCATCAGATAGTATGTTCTCTATCAATAAAAATTGGCGAGGGTCGACAGGGACATGCCAAATTTCATTACCTTTCTGAGGAAATAGAGGCACTGGTTAACTTTGCAGGCTATGGCATCTACATGTTTGGACTAGGACAGGCTATTGGTGATATTCATGCCTTGGAACCTGAAAGTCTGAACCCTCTCAACATCAGCACCATTGTTGTAGCCAGGACCATGTGTACCACCCTCTCACTGCTGGAGTTTTTCTTTTTAAATCTTTTTATTGATTTTAAACAAACATAAATGAAACATTGAGTACAAAGAGCTTGAGAATACATAATTAATAGGTTAAGGCATAAATACAAATAGTTGATAATCCATATATAACCTCCCAAACTCATAGTAGTTACAGAAAATGGAAAAAATAAGAAACCCCCCTCCAACAAAAAAAACTAACCTAACCAACATGGGCCATTGCATTATGTCAAATATACACAGTAGCGTCAATAACTCCGCACCTCTATCCAAATAATTAAAGATGATAAGAATAAGGTTTAGGAAAAGTCAGTTTAGCTCATATGAAAATGGTCTCAAAGTTTCTTCAAATTTAACTGAAGTGTCGAAGACAACACTTCTAATTTTTCTAAACTCAAAACAAGAAATAGTTTGAGAAAACCACTGAAATATAATTGGAGGATTAATTTCTTTCCAGTTCAATAGGATAGAGCTTCTAGCCATTAATGTGACAAATGCAATCATCCGTTGAGCTGAGGGGGAAAAAAACCAATTATCCACCACTGGTAAATCGAAAATTGCAGTAATAGGATGCGGTTGCAATTTGATGTTCAGAACTGTTGAAATAATACCAAAAATAACTTTCCAGTAATTTTGCAAACAGGGGCAAGACCAAAACATGTGGGTCAATGAAGCGACTTCAGAATGACATCTGTCACAGGTTGGATTAACATGAGAATAAAATCGAGCAAGTTTGTCCTTGGACATATGAGCCCTATGTACAACCTTAAATTGTAATAGGGCATGCTTAGCACAAATGGAAGAAGAATTAACTAATTGTAAAATTTTCTCCCACTGCTCTGTGGGAGAAGTTCTTTTTCCCATTCCTTCTTAATTTTTTTCTGATACCCCTGGCTGTATTTTCATGATCATGTTATAAATGATGGCTACTAAACCTTTCTGGCAAGGATTCAGAGCTAGAATTTTTTCCGTAATATCCATTGGACATAATTTCAGAAAAGACGGTAACATATTATTCAAGAAATTTCTAACTTGCAAGTATCTAAAAAATGAGTTTCAGGTAAATTATATTTATTGGACAACTGTTCAAAGGACATAAAGCTGTTATCTAAAAATAAATCACGAAAACATGTTATACCTTTTGTTTTCCATAACACAAAGGCTTGGTCCATAAAAGAGGGCTGGAAAAAAAAGTTAGATACAATAGGGCTTGATAAGATAAACATTCAAGCCAAAGAATTAACGAAATTGAAACCATATTCGTAATGTATGTTTAACTATAGGATTAGTTATTTGTTTATTCAATTTAGATAAGCAAAAGGAGGCGAAGGTCCTAAAATAGAAAACAATGAAAAGTCTTGTACAGATTTACACTCCAAATTTACCCATTGTGGGCAAGGTACTATGACCGATTCTTGTGTCCAAAATATTAAATATCGAATGTTAACTGTCCAGTAGTAAAATCTTAGGTTTGGCAAAGCCAAACCACCTTCCTTCTTAGGCTTCCGTAAATATTTTTTACTTAATCTAGGATTTTTATTCTGCCACACATACGAGGATATCTTGGAGTCAATAATGTCAAAAAAAGATTTAGGAATAGAAATTGGTAATGCTTGAAATAGATATAAAAACTTGGGTAAAAACTATCATCTTAATAGCATTAATTCCACCAACCAATGACAAAGATAATGGGGATAATGGTAAAAAGTTGCTCAATTAAAGGTAAAAAGTTAACTTTAAATAAATCCTTATGTTTCTTGGTAAATTTAATACCCAAATAAGTAAAATTATCTGTAACAACTTTAAATGGTGTTTATAGATTGAAACTTGCATATTTAATAGAAATAATACACTCTTATTAAAATTCAATTTGTAGCCAGAAAAGCTACCAAACTGAGCAAGCAAGGATAAAATAGCAGGAATAGATCTCTCAGGGTCAGATATGTATAGTAACAAATCATCAGCATATAATGATAACTTATAAGTCCCTTCCCTAAGGGTAATACCAAAAATATTAGGTGAGTCACGAATGGCAATGGCTAAAGGTTCCAAAGCAATGTCAAACAATAGAGGACTTAAAGGGCAGCCTTGTCTCGTACCACGGGACAACTGAAAAAATGGAGATCTTTGATTATTGGTGAACCAAAGCCAAAAGTTTATAATATATTTATTTAATCCATGATATAAATTTCGGTCTAAAATTAAAATTCTGCAATGTATTAAATAAATATGGCCATTCAACTCTATTGAACACTTTTTCCAGCATCTAAGGAAATGACACATTCTGGTATTTTAGATGGAGTATAAATTATATTAATCAATTTTCTAATGTTAAAGAATGAATAATGATTTTTAATAAATCCGGTCTGGTCTTTAGGGATAATTTGAAGTAATATATTTTCTAATCTAGTGGCCAAAATTTTGATTAAAATCTTGGAATCCATATTCAGCAAGGATATAGGCCAATAGGATGCACATTTAATAGGGTCTTTAGCTTTTTAAAGAATTAGAGAAATGGAGGTGTCATAAAAAGATTGTAGTAGGTAAACTGTGGTAGTTTACCTACAGTTAATGCATCTTTAAAAATTTTACAAAGCCAAGGATAGAGTATAGAAGAAAAGGACTTAAAAAACTAAGCAAAAAGCAAAAGCAAAAAAGAATCCCCCTCCCCCCACCCCCAGAAACCCAGGAAAAAGCCCAAAAGAGGCAAGCAGGCAAACTAATACTAATTTTACCCCCATGACTCAAGACAGCAACTCAAAAGTAAAAAAAAAGACACAAACCACCCATATTCAAAAAAAAGGTCAGTATAACAAGGATTAAACTATGAAATTAGTATTATATATATAAAAAAAGATTAAATAAAAGAAAAATACTAAATCATTAAAACCCAAAAGTGGATAACATTATATTAATATTTTAAAAGGTCTTCAGTCTTGTTCAGACACATCCAAATGGATGTGACGTATCCAAGCACTAAGGTCTTATGGGAAGAAGAAACGACATCTTGGAAAAAAGTTGTTTTTTTAAAAAACCTTAATATTTAAGCATTAAAGATATAAGACAACAATGTATGTAAGCTTAAAAAACACCTAGTTACTTACAAAACAGAATAATAGTTTAAAAAAACGAACTCAAAATAAACCAAAAAAACAGACCTTTAGTTAAGTGTGTAAAAAATACACTATCAGTCATCACATAAGGATCATCAAATTATGAAAGGTCCGAATCTCTAGACTAATTATTAGCTTAAAGGAAAAAGCTAATACGGATAGTAAAAATGCAATATGTTAGTCAACTCGTAGTGAAAAGGAGCTATTCTTCAAGAAGTCTTTGGGCATCCACTGGAGATTTGAACAACTGACAAGTCTCATCGGGAAGAGTAACTCTCAATTGTGATGGAAATAACAACACTTGTTTATAACCTTTCCGATGGATTTCCGACATAACCAGTTTAAAAGCCATTCTTTCCCTCAAAACTTTGGGACTGTAGTCTTCCAGAATACGAAATTTGAAATCTTGAAAGCCGATCATACCTTTTTTCCGGGCAGCCCAAATCAGACGTTCTTTAGTATGAGGATAATGAAGCCGGAGAATCACCGGTCGTGGTTTTGCGCCTGGAGCTGGTTGAAAATGAGAGATACGATGTGCACGGTTGATTATTGGAGGAGTATCCAGACCTTCTGAGCCGAAGACGTCCATTAAAAATTTAGAGAAAAATACAGTCGGATCTCAAAATTTTCCGGAAGTACCAATTATCCGGAGGTTCTGTCTTCGAGACCGGTTTTCAAGATCAGTAAGCTTGGATTTATAACGTTCCAGCAGTTGAGAAGTCAAGATAGCTTTTGTTCCTAAGTTTCAATTTTGTGATCTCTCTGGTGAGCGGCATCTTCGAGAACTAAAATTCTTGCTTGTTGTTGTTGAGTATCTGATGTGAGTGATTACAGTTTTGCGTTGACTGTCTTTAAAGTTTCATCAAGCATAGAAAGCTTTGGAGTGAGTTTATTCTCCAGTTTCTCAAGTCTCTCATCCATAGGTTTTGCAATTGTTTCCAAAGTTAATAGTTCTTTCGCCGATTTTGATTCCGTAGGTTCTTGTGGTTTAGACATTTTGACCAGTTGAAAAATACTTGAAACAGTCGAAAAAAAATTCATAAGTATCAACCCCTTTAGAATAGGTATATTCTAAATATAGAATAGGTAGAATAGGTCAGTTAGGGGGTGATTGTAGATAGAAGAAAAGTAAAAGGATTGGAACGAAGCCTAAAACAGCCTCACCCCATAAGCGCCAACTTGAGACCTCGCTGGAGTCAATGAACAGATAGTGGTTGTAAAAACTGATGTGACAGGAAAACGAAACTTGGTCTGAGTTAGGAAAAAGGCAGAAATTTTGTACAACCAGTCAAGTTTTACAGCAAGAAGTACAATAGTGACCAGAATGTGTTGGAATAGTCAAGGCTTGGAATAACGAAACTTAAAATAGGTAGAAGCACACTGATGGACACAACAGATAAGTGATCTTAAGTCCAACACAGATTCATGTACAAAAAGGATATAAATAGGCTGATTGTCAGGGAAAGGTTTAAAATGAAGCAATTTGATAGGATGGTGCTGCTGAGGGGAGTAGGAGTAGCAGGTAGATTACAATCCAAATTTATGTCATTTCCATTAACATTTCCAAGTTCTTCTTTAACAGGGCACAATAGGTCATGCAACCTCTGGCTTGCCGCAGGAAGTATATTAATGATCGTCCTGCCACTCAAACTGGGAGTTGGAATTATTAAAAGACAAATACATGTGGCCCCTGTTTATTGAACGTTCGCTTTACGACACCTCGCTGTTACGAAAAAAGGCAGCTCACGAAAAAAGCAGCGCGCGGTAAAAGGCAGCAAGTGAAAAAAGGCAGTGCGTGCCCCGAGCAGCCAAGCTCCTCTCCCGGAACTGCATTCTAGCCGCCACTGCTTAAACATGTGCCTGTGAGCATCTGTGCTTTATGTCGATTTATTTTGTGCATCTGTTAGCAAGATGAGTTCTAAGGTATCGGAAAAGCCTAAAAGAACTTGTAAGGGTGTAACACTTAGCGTAAAACTAGACATTAGTAAGGGTTTCGATCATGGTGAACGCATGGTGAACATTGTCCGCATGTTGAACTTGCCTGCGTCCACCATTCGCACTATTTATACGCAGAGAGAAAGAATCTTGAAAGCTGCCGATGTTACTGCTGGCTCTGCTCGTAGCAAAGTGGTCTCTCTTAGTCAGCATCCAATAATGGATAAAATGGAAAGTCTATTGCTTGAGTGGATTGATGGGTGTACAAAGCATGGTGTTCCATTATCTTATACTTAAGAAAAAATCAGTCAGTCTTTTTAATAAGTTGAAACAGAAAGCACTGGACATAGTGATGTAAGTGTTGCGAAAGTAGAATTTAAAGGTAGCCATGGGTGGTTTGATGGGTTTCTGAGGCGAGGGCAGCTTCATAGCTTAAAGTTTACCGGAGAGAATGTTTCGGCTGATACTGAATCTGACAAAAAGTTCCCAGCAGAACTGAAGAAAATAATTACAGAAGGTGGTTATTCGTATAAGCAAGTGTTTAACTGTGATGAAACTGCAATTTATTGGAAAAAATTGCCGAGCTCCCCAACCTCCGATGACTCAGCCTAACACACCGTCATCAGTGTGCTCGCTGTCTTCCCGATTCCGTTACGTCAAACTACACTGTACATACATAATTTCTACTCTATATAGGCTGTGTATTTATTTGGTATGATTTGGCAGTTTCATAGCTTAAAGGTTACTGGAGAGAGTGCTTCCAGTGAGATTGCTTCCGCTATATAGTGAGATTATACTCTACGTAGTCAGATTTTCGCTATGCTATACAGTGCTGCAATGACTGCAGAAAAGCATTTCTACTTTATATAGGCTGGGAATTTATCATATCATTCCTGCTTTTACTATATGTTACTGTTATTTTAGGTTTTATGTGTTATTTGGCATGATTTTTTGGGTCTGGGAACGCTCACAAATTTTCCCCATATTAATAAATAATATTTGCTTATACACTCTATGACATTCAGGCTTACAAACCGTTTCATAAGAACACTCTACCTTGAGATAGCGGGGGAAACTTATAGTCTTACTCCTCCATCCCTGCTGCTCTTGATCAGGGATAAATTTATGATTTTGCCAAAATACACAGGAACCTACTAAAATTCATCCATACTTAATTTAGGACAAAAGGTGGTGCTATTACCAATTATGTTTATGCACCACCATTGGTCTTAGTGGCACAAGACAATCAAGTGATCTTGTGAAAAAGCATATTGCACGAATGTTGGACTTCAACTGCCAATGATTCTGGATATATTAGTAACTACTGACATTGTTTCTAAACTATTGTAAGAGGGGAGCTATGCATAGATAGTCACACATACATTAATATTGATGTAAATGATCTATAGCTACGAACAATAAAATTGGATTTAAGTTAATTTCTAGAATTTCTTGTCTACAGTCTGTCTCAACCATCATAACTAGCAGGATCCCCAATCTGTAACAACATTTATGATAATGCACTGCAAAAATCTCACTTACTGGCGAGAGTTTCTGTATCAAATCATGCGCAACATGCACAAGGTTCTTATCTTCATGGAGTGATTTTTCAAATCTTCTGTTCTCTTCATCTTCTAAGAGGTCAAAATCATTTGCAGCATCCAGCAGGGCCTGTATTAGTCCTTTCCAGGATTTCAGAGCAGGGACCTGTGGAGCTACAGCAGCACTGACTCCAGTTCCAATTACAAGGACCAAGTCTTGAGCTCTTTTTGTCTTCAGACTGGGCAAAAGTTTTCTGTTGGACAAGTTTATTAATTGCACTTTAGTGACTTTAGTATTTCAGCAATAATTAATAATTTAATTCAGACATATAAATTGTACTTTCAATATTCAAGTAGAGTAACAGAAGCATTGCAGATGCTAGAAAGCTGAAAAAACAAAATCAGATGACTAGGTGGAGAGAGAGAAAAAACAATTAACACTTCTGGTCAATGATCTTTCATCAGAACTAATAATTAAATATTTAGAAGTTAAGCAAATGCAGAGCAAGTGCAAAGGAGAATGGAGAAGAAATGAATAAAAGTCAAAGTTTAGACAAGGATGGAGCAGGAATGGTTAAAAAGCTAAAAAGCTGATGACACAAAACAAAGAGGCATGGTAACGAGCCAGGAACTGAAAGTGGGTCAAGAAAACATACAAATACAGCAGAACTATTACCAGCACATGCTGTCCAAGAAAAATGGGAGCATGGTTATGATCTTTCATCAACACAGCACTTCACTTGACCCCTGAAGGGCAGAGGAAACGCAGGAGACCAAAGACAACTTGGCGCCATACCGTACAGGTAGAAATGAGGACCTTGAACCACACCTGGGGCACAATAGAGAAGATGGCCAAGGACAGACAGAGATGGAGGACCTTCATTGCTGCCCTAAACGCCAGTGGAGTAATGGGCAGTAAGCAATTAAGTGGTTATGATCTTTAGACTGTAAAGTGCCTAATGGAGAAATGGAATAATGTGATACATAAAATAAATCCCTGATAAGCACTCCTACCTTACACTACCAACAAGAGAATTTCTATCAATTTAATTTTAGGTCAGCAAATTATCTTGTTTCTGTAAAGTTAAAATAATCTTAAGACCATAAGACATACAGCAGGAGCAGAATTCGGCCCATCAAGTCTGCTCCGCTATTCCATCGTGGCTATTTACTATCTCTCTCAACCCCATTCGCCTGCCTTCTCCCCATGACCTTTGACATCCCTACAAATCAAGAACCCTTACTATCAATTTCCGCTGTAAATACACCCAATGACATGGTCTCCAAGGCCGTCGGTGGAATTGAATTCTACACCACCCTCTGGCTAATGAAATCCCTCCTCATCTCTGTTCAAAGGGACATCCTTCTATTTTGAAGCAATGCCGTCTTGGTCCTAGACTCCCACACTATTGGAAAAATCCTCTCCATGTCTACTCTATCTCAGTCTTTCAGTATTCGATAGGTTTTAATGACATCTCCCTCATTCTTCTGAACTCCAGTAAGTATAGGTCCAGAGCTGTAAACGCTCCTCATATGTTAACACTTTCATTCCCAGGATCATTCTCATGAATATGCTCTGGGCCAATTCCAATGCCAGCACATCCTTTCTTAGATAAAGGGCACAAAACTGCTTACAATACTCCAAGTGTGGTCTGAACAATGCCTTAAAAAGCCTCAGCATCACATCCTTGTTTTGATATTCTAGTCCTCTCGAAATGAATGCCAACTTTGCATCTGCCTTCCTCACCACTGACTCAACTTGCAAGTTAACTTTTAGGGAATACTGTGCAAGGACACCCAGGTCTCTTTGCACTTTAGTTTTTGAACTTTCTCACCATTTACAAAATCGTGTTTGCCTTCACTCCTTCTGTCAAAGTGCACAACCATACACTTCCTGACACTGTATTCCATTAGTTACTTCTTTGCCCAATTTGTTTAAGTCCTTCCTGTAGCCTCTCTGCTGCCTCAACATATATCCCTTTCCTCTATCATTGTATCATCTGCAAACTTAGCTACAAAGCCATCAATTCCATCATCCAAGTCACTGACACAGAACATAAAAGAAGTGGTCACAAAACAGACACCTGTGCAACACCCCAAGTTACCGGCAGCCAGCCAGAAAAGACTCCCTTTATCCCTCTCTTTGCCTCCTACCAATCAGTCAATGCTCTATCCATACTTGAATCTTTCCTGTAATATCATGGGCTCACTCTTAACTTGTTACGCATCCTCATCTGTGGCACCTTGTCAAAGGCTTTCTGAAAATCCAAGTGCACAATATCCACTGATTCTCCTTGTCATTTCTTCAAAATATGCCAACAGACTTGTCAGGCAAGACTTTCCTTTAAGGAAACAATGCTGACTTTGGCCTATTTTATCATGCACCTCCAAGTACTCCCAAACCACATTCTTAATGATTGACATCCTCTTGAAGAGTGGAGTGATACTTCCAATTTTCCAGTCCTCTGAAACTATGCCAGAAACTACTGATTCTTGAAAGATTATCACTAATGCTCTTCGGCCACCTCTTTCAGAACCCTGTGTTGTAGACCATCTGGTCCAGGTGATTTATCTACTTTCAGACCTATTAGTTGCCCAAGCATCCTCTCCCAGTAATGGCAACTTCACTCACTTCCGCCCCTTGACACTCTTGAACTTCTGGCATACTGCTAGTGTCCCCCACAGTGAAGACTGATGCACAATGCATATTCAGTTCATCTGCCATTTCCTTGTCCCCCATTACTTTCTTGCCAGCATCATTTTCCAGCAGTCCAATATCTACTCTCTCCTCTCTTTTACTCTTTATACACCTGAAGAAACTTTTGGTATCTTCTTTATTACTGGCTAGCTTACTTTCATATTCCATATTTTCCTTCTTTATGTCCTTTTTCGTTGCCTTCTATTGGTTTTTAAAAGTTTACGAACCCTCCAAACTTCCCACTAACTTTTGATCTGTTATAGCCCTCTCTTTTTCTTCTGTTGGCTTTGACCTCCCTTGTCAGCGATGGCTGTGTCATTCTGTCATTAGAATACTTCGTTATAATGCACCTTTCAAATTGCTCCCAGAAACTCTAACCATTGCTGCTCTGCTGTCATCCTGGCTAGTGTCCCCTTCCAATCAATTGTGGCCAGCTCCTTTCTCATGCCTCAGTAATTCCCTTTACTGCACTATAATACTGATACATTTGACTCCTCCTTCTCAAATACCAGGATGAATTCTATCATATTGTGATCACTGGCTCCGAAGGGTTCTTTTACCTTAAGCTCGCTGATTAATTCTGGTTCATTGCACAACACTCAATTAGTGGGCTCAACGACAAGTTCTCTTCCGCCTCTTGGGATCCAGCACCAACCTGATTTTCCCAATCCTTATTAAATCTTATTGACTATCATAACATTGCCCAAATGACATGCATTTTCTATTTCCTGTTGTAACTTGTAGTTCACATCTTTGATAGGCTGTTCAAAGGTCTGTATGTAACTCTCATCAGGGTTTTTTTTTACCCTTGCAGTTTCTTAGCTCCAACCACAATGATTCTGATGTCTCCTCTTTCTAATTACTTGATTTCCTTTTTTACCAACCCTTTCTGCCTACCTGTCTGTTCTTTCATACAACGTGTATCCTTGAACATTAAGCTCCCAGCTATAATCTTCTTTCAGCCATGATTCAGTGATACCCACAATGTCATACATGCTAATCTGTAACCATGCTACAAGTTCATCTACTTTATTCTGTGTACCACATGCATTCAAATATAACACCTTCATTACCCTTTCTGATTTTCCCTCCATGTTGCACTTCAAATCCCACTGACTGCAATTTTACCCTATCATCTGCTCGTCCTGCCTCACATCTACACACTGGATACTTATTTACCAACTGCTCCATCCAGAGCCCTAACATTCTGGTTCCCATTCCCCTGCCAAATTAGTTGAAACCCTCAACAGTTCTAACAAACCTGTCCACAAGGATATTTGTTCCCCTTGAATTTAGGTATAACCCATCCTTTTTGTACAGGTCATACCTTCTCCAGAAATGATCCCAATTATCCAGATATCCAAAACCTTGCCTCCTACACCAATTCCTCACCCACGTTCATCTGCTAGATGAATTTCCTTGCTATTTTTACCCTCACTGGCATGTGGGACAAGACAGCAATCCAGAAATCCCTTGAGGTGCTTTGCAGCTTTCTACTCAACTCCTTATATTTTCTCTTCAGTACTGCATCCCTTTTCCTACTACATGGTACTAATATGAACAACTTCTGGCTGTTCACCTTCCCTCTTTAAGAACCTGTGGAGCCGATCCGATAAATCCTGAACCTGGCAGGCAACATACTATCCAGGTGTCTCTTTCACGTCCACTGAATCCCCTATCTGCTCTTCTAACTATGGAATCCCCTATCATCACAGCACAAAATAGTCCATGCTCAACTGATAAGTTTAAGAGGATGAAAACATACTGGTTTGGTAGCTTTCAGTCAAAATTAATGAATGGCTTTCCTAGATTTACTCATCTTAGATATCAAAGAATCATAATTTTTTTTAGCTGTAACACTCTTTTAAAAACTTTAAATATTTCTAAAAATAATCACTGTGAAATTCAGATATTAGCTGTAATCATAGGTTGCAGAAAGGGAATACTCTACCTGTGTCTTTTGGTGTCTGTGTCTTGTGCTTCAGTCTTTGCACTCAGATCTTGCATTTGTGGAGATGCCATCCAGCTTCTGAGACATGGAGAAAGTTAGGGAGCTGACATTTCATTCAATTAACCTTTGAAATTCAACAAATTAAAATTACAGCAATATTTCCTTTGATGCATTTTAAAATGCACACTGAATTCTACATTATTACTACCCATCATAAAATTTTGCCAATGCATTCGTAAAAGGGGATACCGTAGAAAGTTGTCCACAAAACATAATCTCCTTCAACTATTGATGAAAATGTTTATAAAGAAAACTAATATACTTTAATAGTAAACGTGTTTAAATATATGGTGGCGCAAGGAAGTCTGTGAACCCTGTACTATTTTATTTCTGCATAAATAAGACCTAAAATGTGATCCGATCTTCACGCAAGTCCTAAAACTCGATAGAGGACTCAACTAAATAACAGAAAAACCATTATAATTATTTATATATATTTACTGAGAAAAATGATCCAATATTACCTGTACTTGTTAGAAAAATAATGTGAAATTTGCTTTCAGTAGCTGGTGCAACCCCCTTGTACAGCAATAACTTCAACCAAATGTTTCCAGTAACTGTTGATCAGTCCTGTACATAGGCAAGGAGGAATTTTAGACCATTCCTTCATAAAAAACTGTTTCAGTTCATCAATATTTCTGGGATACCTTGCATGAACAGCCTTCTTCAGGCCATGCCAGAGCATCTCAATTTGGGTTTAAGATCTTGACTCTGACTTCTCCATTTCAAAACATGAATTTCCTTCTTTTTAAACCATTCTGTTGTAGATTTACTCTTTGTGATTTGGATCATTGTCTTGTTGCATCAACCAACTTCTATCAAGCTTCGGGTGACAGACAGCAACCCTGACATTCTCCTGTAAAATGTCTTGATACAATTTTGAATTCGTTGTCCCCTCAATGATTGCAATGAAGGCAGAGCAGCCACAAACCATGGTGCTCCTTCCACAATGCTTCACAGCTGGGATGCAGTTTTAGGGTTGGTGTGCAGTGCCCTTTTCCCTCCAGTGTGCATTTCTGCCAAAAAGTTCAACTTTTGTCTCATCTGTCCACAGAACATTGTGGAATATCCAGGTTGTCTTTGCAAACTTGAGACATAAAGCAATGTTTGTTTTTGGAGAGCAGTGCTTTTCTCCATGGTGTCCTTCCAGGAACACCATTCTTGTTCAGCGCTTTTCTTATAGTGGACACAAGAACAGAGACTTTAGTAAGTTGGAGAGATTTTTGCATGTCTTTTGCTCTTACCCTTGGGTTCTTTTTCACCTCCTTTAGCATTGCATGTTGTGCTCTTGGTGTGATCTTCGCAGGACACCCACTCCTAGGAAGAGTAACAACAGTACCGAACTTCCTCCATCTGGAGACAATTTCTCTTATTGTGGACTGATGAACACTCAGGCCTTTAGAAGTGGTTTTGTAGCTTTTTCCAGCTTCATGCATTTCTACATTTCTTCTTCTGAGGTCCTCTGCAAGTTGTTTTGATCGAGGCACAGTGCACATGAACAGATCCTTCCTGAGAAGAGCCAGCTCTGTCAATAACCTGACTTTCTTTTTTAAAGGGCAGGGCACCTCTCCAACCCAAACCTCCAATCTCATCTGATTAATTGGAAGACCTAATTCCAAATAGTTTTTGGAGAAGGCATTGCCCAGAGGCTCACATACTTTTTTTAACTGGGAGTTTGATTGTTTAAATGGTGTATTCAGTAATGATGAGCAGTACGATTATTTTAGGCAGATTGTGTTTGTATATTATTGTGACTTACGTGAAAATCAGACCACATTTTATGAACAATTAATGCAGAAAACCAGGTAATTGCAAAGGGTTCACAAACCTTTTCTTGCAACTGTAAACTAAAACCTTACAGTTAAAGGTATTCTGACAAAAAGAAACTAGTTTTCATTGTAGTAGGAAGACACAGAAGGTAATACTTCAGAAGTGATTTTTTTTTCAGCACATTGCAAACACAGTGCAATGTAGCAGAAATAAAGGGAAGACATCGCCAGATGATTTTTCATTTAATAATACATTAGCAAAAAGACCTAGTGACAGCAACTGTGAAACTACATATGCTTATTAAGAAACTTCCTGGTTTAGTTGTGCCCTTCAGGGAAGGAAATCCTTCATCTTTATCCTGTTTGGGTCATATGTGATCAATGTTTCAGTTCAGATGAAGTAAGGAGTACCTAATAAAAATGACAGCTGTGTCAGTGACATTTACATCCTATGCATGAATAAATGAACAAATCTAGGAATAAGCATTAAATCTATTCCTTTGGCCAAAGATATTGTGGCACAGAAAGCAAAACAACATCCAGAAAACACAAATTTTGTTTTAAAAATTGGACAACCACGTTAACTGGGGATTAAATGAAATCTTTACCATATTAACTCAACAGTACAAATCCATAGATTTCAATGCATCATCTAGATTGTCAGTTTGATGATGCACTAGAGGTTCTGTATTTCCCATCCCTTCTTAACCTACAAAGGAACTTGTCATATTCACTCACAAACAAGAGAAAATCTGCAGATGCTGGAAATCAGAGCAACACATAAAATGCTGGAGAAATTCAGCAGGCCAGGCAGTGTCTACAGAAAAGAGTAAACCGTTAATGTTTTAGGCCGAGACTCTTTGGCAGGACTGGAGAGAAAAAGATGAGGAGTCAGTGTTAGAAATTGGGGGAGGGCAGGAAGAAATACAAGGTGATAGGTGAAACTGGGGGAGGGGTGAAGTAAAGAGTTGGGAAGTTGATTGGTGAAAGAGATAAAGGGCTGGAGAAGAGGGAATCTAATAGAGGACAGAAGGACATGAAAGAAAGAAAAAAGGGGAGGAAACAGGCAGGCAAGGAGATAAGGTGAGAGAGCAAAAAGGGGATGGGAAATAAAGAAGTGGGAGGGTTGCCATTACTGGAAGCTCAAGAGATCAATGTTGATGCCATCAGGTTGGAGACTACCCAGATGGAATATAAAGTGTTGCTCCTCCAACCTGTGACAGGATCCCCCCACCAAGCACACCTTCTCCCCCCCAACCCCACTTTCTGCAGGGATCATTCACTATGCGACTCTTTGCCCATTCATCCCTCCCCGCTGATCTCCCTCCTGACACTTACCTTTGCGAGCAGAACAAGTGCTACACCGGCCCCTACACTCCCTCCCTCACTACAATTCAGGGCCCCAAACAGTCCTTCCAGGTGAGGTGACACTTCACCTATTGTATCTGGTGCTCCCCATGTAGCCTCTTGTATATAGGTGAGACCCGACGAAGATTGGGAGATGGCTTCACTGAGCACCTACATTCCATCCGCCAGAACAAGCGGGATCTCCCAATGGCCACCCATTTTAATTCCACTTCCCATTCTGACATGCCCATCCATGACCTCCTTTAACGTCGCAACAAAGCCACACTCAGGTTGGAGGAGCAATACCTTATATTCTGTCTGGGTAACCTTCAACATGATGAAATTAACATTGATTTCTCGAACTTCCAGTAATGGCCCCCTCTTTCTCTATTTTCCATCCCCTTTTCCTTCTCTCACCTCATCCCTTTGCCTGCCCATCGCCTCTCTTTGGTGCTCCTCCCTCTTTTTCCTTCTTCCTTGTCCTTCTGTCCTCTCCTATTATATTCCCCCTTCTCCAGTCTGTATCTCTTTCACCAATCAACTTCCCAGCTCTTTACTTCACCCTTCCCCACTCCCAGTTTCACTTATCACCTTGTTTCTCCCTCCCCTCCCCACCTTCTAACTCTGACTCCTCATCTTTTTTTCTCCAGTCCTGATGAAGGGTCTCAGCCTGAAACATCGACTATTTACTCTTTTCTATGGAGGCTGCCTGCCTTGCTGAGTTCCTCCAGCATTTTGTGTGTGTTGCGTGTCATATTCATTGCTACCGTTCCCAGAAGAAAATAAATATTTTAAGATATGATAAATCCATGCAGATCCAACTTCTCAGATGAATTTAAAAGATACAATAACATACACCATTTCTAGTAAGAACAAATTTATTCTGCACTTGCTGTACCATAATTACCTGCAATGCCTTCGTCCAATCAACAGTAATTATACTTTAAGAGTATTTTACTGGAAGCTTTCTGAAGAAACTTATAACTAAAGGAAGTACAGTCAGCCCTCCTTATCCGCGAGTTCCGCATGCGTGAATTCAACCAACTGCGATTCGAGAAAACCCGGAAGTGCTCTTCCAGCATTTGTTATTGGAGCACGTACAGACTTTTTTTTTCTTGTCATTACTCCCTAAACAATGCAGTATAACAACCATTTTACATAGCATTTACTTTGTATTAGGTATTATAAATAATCTAGACATGATTTAAAGTATACAGAAGGATGTGCGTAGGTTATCGTGGATTGGGATTGGAAAAAATCTGAAGTTCTCTTACTAAGAAAGTTGGAACAGGTACATCTAGTATTACTTAGTGTCAGTTAGTCAAATGTTTGTCTTAGTATATAGTATACATTTTACCTTTATATGCATATAAAACACTTAAGAACATATGTTTCAGCGCCAGGCTCAGGAAGTTCCCGAGTGTACTCTCCATCTGTGCCTGGTTGATATGGAAGATCAAAAACCCCAAACCCCAAAATCCAATAATTAAACCACTGCGTTGCTTAGTAATAATTGTAGCTTTCATCCGGGCAGAGACTTTCTCATTTTATCCTTTAAAATTGTTCCGATCGTTGACCGACTGTTGCCTAACGCTTTTCCAGTGACCGATGGCGTTTCATCTCTTTCCGATTGCTTTATTATTTCCACTTTATTTTCAATCGTGATCGTGATTATTTTCGTTGAACAGAAACACTGCGGATTCAGAGCTCCGCCGCCGGGTCCTAATGTCCACCGCACTGGGACAGGTTAAATAAGGTCCGGGGTTCCACTGGGTCCTAAGGTCCACTGCATTGACAGGCTGAATAAGGGACTTGAGCATCCGCATTTTTTGGTATCCGCGAGAGGTCCCGGAACCAATCCCTCGCAGATAAGGAGGGCTGACTGTATCTACAATATAGTGTACATGAACTTCCAAAGGAACTTCAATATGTGCAGCTCCTGTATTAGTGGATAGGAAGTTGTATTCTGAGAAAATGATCTGCATTGTGATTCCCCATTACATGGAGCTGCATCATCTGCTGAGACATCAAGAAACAATTTGAATAAACTGAAGTATTTATTAATTTACTTCCCCCTCTCCCTCTACAAAATTTTATGAGAGCTAATTTTGTTTCTCATTTTTTTGCACAATTATTTGTGATTCTGTCAGAGCAAATTTCCACTACCTGAAATGTCATTAAGGCAAGGGTCACATGCAAGGTTCTACAAAAGGAACAATAAGCTTAATGTTGGATAGATCCAGTAAATGGTCAGATTAGAAATGTTTGTTGGACAATACCTCTAACTATATAATAAAGTTAGAACTGCATACACAATTCAATTATATTAAATTCTGAAGCAGTGGCAATATGAAACTACAATGTTAATCAGATTCTTATGCCTGGCAGTTAATGTAATCCCAATGATCTGTGCTGGGACCCCAGCTTTTCACTCCAATATATCAATAACTATTATTTCTAATACTGCTAACTCGGACTGATGGTGAATTAATAAGTATTGGTGGGGCCAAAAGTTGCTTGGGCAAACTTGATAGATATAGTGAACAACTTAAAGAATCCCAAATGTAATTTACTGTGGGAAGAGGCAGGCCAAAACAGTAAGATGGAAAATGCTCTATGAGAAAGAAAGAACTGTAAAGTAACAGAAAGATTTTACATTCCATGTGCAGAAATCACTAAAAACTACTGGGAAATTACATAAAAGGTAGTTTTGAATAGGTAGTGCAAGTTTAACTCTTATTCTAAGAGCTATAGAACCTTCATTTTTCTGTTAGGCTAAACCTTAAAAGATGTTGGCCTAAAACTGAACCTAAGTGGGTCGGAGAGACCTGAGAGGTTGGAAGAATGGGACGGAAGGGCTATTAATAGACAATATTTCGGCGTACAAAATCATTGCAAACACTACTCATCCCTGAAAACTGCCTTTTCCAAAAGCTCCCTCTGGAAAGCACTACAGGGCGATTAAAACAAAAACACACCTTCCCACAACTCTCTATTATCCCTGCCACTACACTTCACAGTAAACACTTTTGAGACACTTTTTATAATACAGGTTGAATATTCCTTTTCTGAAATTCCAAATTTTGAAAAAAATCCAAAATCCAAATCTTTTTCAAAGTGCTGATAATGACATCACAAATGGAAAATTTAACATGCGCTGGGAAGGTTCCCAGGTGATGCACAGGTCTCTACACACCACAGACAGTTCTGAGAAGGAGTTAATGAAAAATAGAAAAACACTGCATAAAGTGAAAAATGAAGACCTCGATTGTGTTTCGATAGAGTGGATTCGTCAGTGGAGTGAACATATGCCACTTTACATTACAGTCAGCCCTCCTCATCTGTGGATTCCGCATGTGCAGATTCAACCAACCTCGAATCGAGAAAACCCAGAAGTGCTCTTCCAGCACTTGTTGCTCGAGCATTGTTCACCTTGCATCTCGTTTGTTCACTACTTTGTTCCTGTGAAAAAATGGCTCCTAAAAAGCAATTAGGTGGTCAAAGCAATTCCTCAAAGGCTAAAGGGAGCGTAAAGTGCTATCTCCCATCGAGAAAGTAGGAATATTAAGATCTTTTGAAAAATGACATGTCACTTTCCGAAGTGGACCTTAAGGTCAGTAAGAACAAATTGAGCATTCGCACAATAAAGCAGAAAGAAGCTGAAATTCGTGTGAAGTGCTAGTGCTGCCCCTACAATGCCAAAAATGGTCTCTCTGGTTCATGATAAAGTGCTTGCAAAGACTGATAAAGCATTAAGTGTGTGGCTAAAGGACATGTCACAGAAGAATATCCCTGTCGATGGCCAAATTATATGTGAGAAAGCTCTTAGTCTCTATGAGCATTACTGTGACAGGGTTGATGAGAGCGAGAGAAAAGAGTTTAAGGCTAGTGTAACACTTACCCAACAGGCTGGTATATGTCTAGGGGAAAAGGAGATCCAGCCACTCACCAACTCCACCTCCCGTACACACAGGTGCTGTGAGAATCAAGTTTATGCCACGCACACACGCACAATATCAAACTCACACCAGATACCATTATGGAATACACTTTAAAGGTTTTACTAAAACTAAGAGTACTATGCAATAAATATATATAAAGCAAAAGAAAATAAAGTAAAAGGCGCCAACTTATCAAAGTTCAGTCAGTTTACTGCACATCGTTGGAGCTCAACCATCGAACCATTCGATCCCTCGTCACTTTCCTCCGACCTCCACGTCCTTGCACTTGGGACCACCCTGGTGATCGACCGAGCAGTGCAGCGCACGTCCACCTTCTTCAGCGTCTTCTTCCCGACTCCCCTGAAAAGACCACGAAAACCCCCAAGCTCCCAGCCTCACAAGACAAAATAACATTCCCCATTGGTCAACAAACTAATACAATCCCGATATCAGCAAGTCTAAAGCTAAACAACCGCAAGAGAAAGCACTTATCATACAAAGAAACATTCCTATTCTTAACAAAACAAAGAAGCCATTTTGATTAACATACACAGTACATTGTACACTAGTAAGGGATGGCTGGCTGGCTATGTAAAGCACTACAGCCTCAAGAACATAAAGATCATGGAAGAATCGGTGTCTCATTCGTTCGCTGCATGTACAGTTTTTTTTCTTGTCAATATTTCCTAAACAAGACAGTGTAACAACTATTTACATAGCATTTACATTGTATTAGGTGTTATAAGTTCTGTAATCTAGAGATGATTAAAAGTTTTACTCGTTGTTTGATCATTGTTCACCTCCCATCTCATTCGTTCGCTGCATGTACAGTTCTTTTTTCTTGTCAATATTCCTTAAACATTACAGTGTAGCAACTATTTACATAGCATTTATGTTATATTAGGTATTGTAAGTAATCTAGAGATGATTTGAAGTATACAGGAGGATGTGCATAGGTTATATGCAAATACTACGCCATTTCATATAAGGGACTTGAGTATCCATGTGAGGTCCTGGAACCAATCCCTCGCGGATGAGGGCCGACTGTACACATATTTATCTATATATTTACTGTAACTGTTTTTTTCTCTACATTTACCATGCATTTCATTGTACTGCTGCCACAATGTTAACAAATTTCACGACGTATGCTGGTGATATTAAACCTGATTCTGATATTTGTACGCTTAACCTCTAATTTTATTTTTATATAATTCTTTGTAATCGTTGAATGTTGTTTTCTGTTGCACATCATGCCAACACACCACAGCAAATTCCAAATACAAGTGAATAAAGTTGATCTTTGACCCAAACCAGGTGACTTTATTTACAGTATTAAGCTACTTCACATTTGATGTGTGCAGGTGTTTTGTTTTCTCCTCACACAAGCCTACTTATGTTTATCTCAGTTCATTAATTGGCATGGCTTTCTATTGCTTTGTCATATTCAGTTAGCTCCTCTCAAAGCCTAGTTAAACTCCACCTCCTCTACTCAGTTTTTCAACCTTTCCTTAGTTTCAATCCTCCACGGATTACTGTCACCCTTTCTTCCTCACCTTTGCTGAACCAGCAGGTTAGAAATCAATCTGCGGTAGTGAGCTAAACATGATTTTCATGCACTCTGCAAAGTCGTTTCTCTTCCTGCGTTAAGTGCAGCTCCAAATATTTGCGGCCCTCGTTCTGGGCCAATGGTGGGGACCCCTGTGTTTCTGAAGGTGGGATCATACACCTCACCTTTCCCTATCACTAGCAACAGCCTCATCCAGATGACGAACATTTCCATCAACTCTGAAGGCCCCTCCATGCCCCCAGCTGATTCACTCTCTCTCCCCCATGACTGTAACCCTCTTATCCTCCTTACTTTTCTCCTTCTCGGCGCCTCCAGATTCTTCTTCGTACGCTACGAGTTCACGCACGGTGAAGAGCTCCCAACGGTAGGTGCGCAGGGTCAGAAAGATCGAGTGACGCAATCGCTCAACTCAAAACTCAAGCTATTAAATTTAAGGAGACAGGGCTTGCAAATACACTACCCCATACGTTGCCAAAAAAAAAGGCCTTCACAATTCCTTATTTTTCAGCAATTGTAGTCGATGGAAACTCTGTTCAAATCGCATAAAGGCAACCCAAAGAACAGCTATCTTAACTGGAAAGATGTCTTCAAACCTAAACATCTGGATTGCCTGCTTGAAAGCCCATATTTCCCAACTGTGAGGTTTATATTCAGACTTGAAACACGTTTATTCCTTAAGCAATTCTGATTAAATATGTAGCAGTAAGAAATTAATACAAGACTTGCAGTATCATTTGTTTTATTAGGTCATTGCACAGGGCATACAGTATTCTACAACCATTTAAAAGTAACCCAGTATTTAGAGCACCAAGTCTATTCATATTTTCAGAGTACTTAAGTATAGAACATCATTCCTTTTTTGTTAGTTAAGTACATACTATTTCAACTGCAGTTTCACCAAGGTCAGACTTTATGATATCACTACTCCTCTTCTCAAATCCTCTACTAATGACAACCAATATACATACTGTACCATGTCCTGTGTATGTTACTCAAAATGGTTTTCTTTTGGTTTGTTAAGAGTAAGAATGCTTCTTTGTCTGATAAGTGTTTCGCTTGCAGTTGTTTTGCTTTATACTTGTTGATATGGTACTTGTATTCATTTGTTAACCAATGGGGAATGTTATTTTGTCTTGTGAGGCTGGGAACTTGGGGGAGGGGTTTTTTCACGGGCTTTTGGTGGAGAGCCAGGAGGATGACGCCGAGGAAGGTGGACGTGCGCTGCACTGCTCAGAAAACCACCGGGCATGGTCCTAGGTGCGAAGACGTGGAGGTCGGAGGCAAGCGACAAGGGGTCGGATGGTTGATGGTTGAGCTCCAACGATGTGCACTAAACTGACTGAACTTTGATAAGTTGGCGCCTTTTTGTTTTTTTCCCTTGCATATATATTGTATTGCCTAATACTCTGTTAATTTTAGTAAACTCTTTAAAGTGTATTTCATAACGGTATTTGTTGTGGGTTTGATACTGTGGGCGGGCGCGAGGCCTAAACTGGATTCTCACAGCACCTGTGTGTACGGGAGGTGGGGTTGGTGTGTGGCTGGATCTCCTTTTCCCCTAGACATATACCAGCCTGTTGGGCAAGTGTTACAATACTATTTGGCTTCCTAGCTATTAAAGACTTATATACAAGTATATGCAAATCCCTATGGGTAACAATGTTAAGTCTATCACCGTTAAAAATCAGTTTTGTGCATTGAAATGGATGACATTACACTTTTTGTATTATATTGCACATTGTTGCCCTCTGAGCTTGTCTACATTCCCTTGAAGCCACTGCATATTTTGCACCTACTCACAATCTGAACTAATTTTGTCTCATCAGCAGGCTTGGAAATATGACATCAAGAAGACAGTGCTTCAAGAAGGAAGCATCCATCATTAAAGACCCTTACAATTTAGGAAATAACCTTCTTTGTGGGAGCTGGTACAGGAGGCTGAAGACCAACACTCAATGTTTAGAGCTTCCTCCACTCTGCATTAGATTTCTGAATGGTCCATTAACACTACCTCATTATTCGTCTTTGCACTATTTATTTTGTTTTGTAATTTATGGTAATATCTATGTTTTGCACTGTACAGCTGCCAGAAAACAACAAATTTTACATTATACAACAGTAGTAATAAACATGATTCTGATTCTGGTCTCCCCTCACCTAAATTGTTGTTAAACATTTTAAACTGTGATACTGCCAATCCCAGTAAAACTTGCTTATACCCACTCTTTGCTTTCCCCATTTATCGCTTCTCAATGCATATCGGCATATTGTCTCCAATTCCAGGTGCACCAAGCTGTTGCCCAAACTCTTCCGTAGACTTTAGAAAACCAAATTTAATGATTCCACTTACCTATTGTACTAGATATATCTTCAAAAAATTCCAATAGATTAGTCAAATACAATTTTACTTTCATATATCAATAATTACTCTAATAGGACCTTGTTATTTTCCAAGTATTCTGTTATTAAATCTGTTATAGATTCCAATATATTTTTCCATCACTGATATCACACTAACAGGTCAGTAGATTCCTCTTTTCTCTCTTTCTCATTTTCTTTTGACATAGTGGGGTAAGGACAGCAGCAGTTACTTTGTCCAGAATGGTTCTAATTTCAGGAACCCCATTCCAGAATCTACAGAATTAGGAAAGGCTAACAAATGGTATTTCAAACAGTAATAGCTTAATCTTTTAGCTTGTCAATTTTATCAATTTTATTTCTAACTTCCACCCTGCCCTTAAATTCACGGTTCATTTCTGACACCTCCCTCCTCTTTCTTGATCTTTCTGTCTCCAATTCTAGAGATAAACTGTCAGTCGACATCTTTTATAAACCTACCAATTCCCATAGTTATCTCAACTATACCTCTTCCCACCTTATCTCCTGTAAAGATGCTACTCCTTTTCTCAGTTTCTTTGCCTTCATTCTATGAACATCAGAGATGCCCCCTTCTTTAGAGAAAGGTATTTCTCTCCATCTATTGATGCTGCCCTCACCCACATCTCCTCCATTTCCCATACATCCACACTCACCCCATCTTTTCACCGTTGTAACAGGGTTCCTCTTGTCCTTACCTACCACCCCATCAGCCTCTGCATCCAACACATTATACTCTGCAATTTCTACCATCTTTATCCCACCCCCACTCCACTTTTCGCAGGAAATGCTCGCTCTGTGGTTCCCTTGTCCATTCATCCCTCCCCACTAATCTCCCTCCTGACAGTTATCCCTGCAAGTGGCCAAAGTGCACACCTGCTCATTCACCTCCTCCCTCACCTCCATTCAGAGGCCCAAACAGTCCTTCCAAGTGAGGCAACACTTTACCTGTGAAGCTGCTGGGGTTGTCTATTGCCTGACCTGCTGAGTTCCTCCAGTATTTTGTGTGTGTTGCTTCATCTTTCAATATTGTGGGACCAGGTCTTCATGATTTATGGCTTTCAATCTCACTAGCTTCTCCAGCAAACATTTTAACTAACATTATTTTCATTCAGGTTGTTATACACACAAGACTTTTGGTTCTCCAGTATTTCCACCAGGTTCTTTACATCTTCTATAAAGATGAGAAACCACCTGGTTTCCTTGGCGGGAATATACACACCGGTCCCACCAAACCCGTGAGATTGAGATGGCTCTCCCACCCAAACCCTGATTTGTGTGGATGTTCTTTACTTTGCTACCCTGTTACAACTCAGTGCCATGAAATAACAGACAGCACACTGCATACAACTAAAGGAATTATATTTATGAATTTTACTTAACTAAAGGGTTAGTAAAGAAAATAAAGAAAAACAAAAGGCCCATTCTAATTAAACAGCTGAATGTGCACAAGTTAGAGTTCATCTTGAACTTCTCTGTCACCCATGCACAGGGCCCTCGGTCTGCATCGAAGCACACACCACCTTCAGAACGTCGCTTGCAATCCATCTTGAACAAATGGGTCTCCCCACCAGTCTGTGTCATATGACCGGTTCTCTCCAGCATCTTCTCTCTCCCTCTCACGGCAAACAAAAAAACCCAAGACCAACCTTGGTGTCCCTTACCAAAAAACCTTCCCCAGTTCCACCGTCCTAATTGGATGGCACACATTCCTCATTATCCCTTATCTTCAACAATAACCCACACAGGCTGAAAGCAGAACAGACTGCTCTTACAGAACTGTTAAATAAAATACATACAGCATAACAGTTTATAGGTGGATAAAAAGTTGTTGAATTTCCCTATTTCCACATTCCCTATTATAAACTCTATTTCTTTTCTTTATGGGACTCAGATTTCTCATTTTTATATACCCCTTCCAAAATTATTGGAAGGATATCAAGCCAGGCCAACATCTCCAGCCCTAGTTATATTCTGCCAACTGCAATGAACAACATCATCGATATATATTACATGGCTGATCACTATCTTTCCATGACCATGATTGTTCTTGGCAAATTTTTCTACAGAAGTGGTTTACCATTGCCTTTTTCTGGGCAGTGTCTTTACAAGACAGGTGACCCCCCCCCCCCACCCCAGGCATTATCAATAGTCTTCAGTGATTGTCTGCCTGGAGTCAGTGGTCTCACAAATAGGTCTTGTGATTTGCACCACCTGCTCCCATAGTTTCATGGAAACCTGATCAGGGCAAAGCAGGTACTACTCCTTGCCTGAGGTTGACCTGCAGGCTAGTGGAGGGAAGGAGTGCCTTACACCTTCTTTGGTAGAGATGTATCTCCATCCTACCACCCATTGCATTGAACAGGCCTCACCATTTGCTTCCCTCACATCTGATCACACAAAGACTTTTCTAAACTCTGTATTAGTAAAAAATTACCAGACAGAATATTTTTCAAATAGAAGATGGGTTTCTTGAAAATAAAAATGCAACATCTCCATGGATGGCTGAGAAATCTTGGAATATGACTGCTAAGAGAGAAGGAATATTTTAAGATGGAATTGGAAATCTTGAATCCATTCATCAGGAGTGCAGCTTACCCTTCAAACTTTCAAAGAGCCCCTTAAAATCTCAGTTTCAGACTAAACCGCACCATTTTCAAACACAACATAAATTTTTCATACATTATGGACATCTCTCCCTAAAGGATCCTTTGCACCAAAATTATTGAATAATCTTTTCTCATTGTTCAGTACCAGACATAATAGAGCCTGTATCCACAATGGTTCAACATTTGACCTAGAAAACCACCTTGTATACAATATATTGTATACAAGCTATGTGCAGACACCTTGTCACCACTAATTTGACAAGTGCAGACTAAGTTGCCGCATGATAACTGTATTACCCTCCAAATTCTTGATTTGCACTGCTTTCCATTTCTTAACCCCATCCAAAGTGATTCAAATCTTACATCATAGCCTATCAAGCCAAAATCTTTTCTCATGACTATATTGATCGTGTCCTTTATTTATTGTACCACATCGATGTATTTTCCTTTTTACCTCTCCTAATGTTGTAATGACAAGCTACAATATCACATCCATAAACAGCAGTTATTTTTTGGTGGTATCAAGGAAAGGTAACATTAACAGCTGGAGTTCCATGCTAAATGTAATGTCCAGACTGAACTTCCACTGCTCTTTCTCCATCTGGACCAACCTTTCTTTGCCACTCTGATCCACATTTCATCTTCAAGTTTAATTGTCATTCAAACATACATGAGTGCAGATACACGAAACAATGTTCCTCCAGGGTCAAGGTGCAAAACATAGTACCAACGGTCATACACAGCACAAGGCATATATAGCACATATAAGATAACAGCAAAATACAGTCACACAAAAAATATATAGTCCATTAATGTTGCAGCAGTCTGCAGACGAACACAATATGGCTTGTTTTCTGCCGAGTGAACACCCAGGGTGGGGTGGGTGAGGGGAGGTAGGGAGCAACTACCTTGAATGCCACGTCACACTCTGGTGGAGTGCACTGACTCTGATGTCTCACTCCAAGGCAGCTGTAAACAGGCAACATCACAGTCTGAGGCCACACAGCTCCCTAGCAGTCTGCCAATAAATCAGTGAATCAGACTTGCAGCATTCCACATTAGCAAAAACCAACAGGATCTTATGATCAGAAGAAAAGTGACTAAGATGATCACTTGCTGTTAGACTAGACTGCACACCGCTTTCATGCACCGATTACTCCGACACCTCTCTGATGCAGGCAGCAGCACGATCCACACCAAGTTCAGCTCCTTCGGCTTCTCTGCCAATGAGCAATTCACTGATGGGGTAGTACTTTACATTCTTAATGTCCAACAGGGTCTTGCAATCGTATAAAAATACCCATCAACACCCATTCCTTTTCTTATGGTGTCTCTTGATGCAATCCTTCCTTTCTTACCCTCTTCCTTCATCTCATCCAAGAGCAGCAGCAATTTACATTTGCTTCCTACAGTTTAGGATATTGTATTCAGTGTAAACTCCTTTGCATTGGAGAAACCAAACATCTAATGCATTAATTACCCCTTTGCAGAACACCAATGTTCAGTCCCCAAGGGTGGCCCCAAGCAACCAGACTCTGACACTTCAATTCAACATTCTATTGGCCTTTCACACTGCTCAACATAAGCCTAAAGAACAGTACCACATCTTCTGACTTGGCACACTAGAGCCTTCAGGGTGTAGTGCTGAATTCAACAATTTCAGATATTCACTTTTATACAAGCATAAAGCATAGGAGCAGGAATTGCAGGTATGAGGAATAGTGCCCCTGCTTTCTCATTCAAAATTGATGACCTGAATTTGGAGTGATAGATTGCAGCAGGATGTGTTTAGGCTGGTGGAATTGGCAGATACATGGCAGATGAAGTTTAATGCAGGAACTCAAGGAGATGCATTCTGGTTGAGAAATGTAGACAGACAATAGAGTACTGTTTTAAAAGAGTTGCAGGAATGGTAAAAAAAAAGGGCTTTGTGTGCACAAATCATTGAAAGTAGCAGTGCAGGTTCAGAAAGTACTCAATAAGGCAAAAATAATTTTGAGTTTTATCACTCAAGGCACATAGTATAAAAGAAGGGACTTAAAACTTTAAAAATCACTGTTCTAACCTTACTTGGAGCAATGTATTCAATTCTGGTCACATTAAATGTAGTACTTTGGAGACGATTCTCAGTGACAAGAATCAGTTGCATTTGGAAAAGCATAGACATTAGTCAGCAGGGCATTGTGTAGGGGAGGTCCTGCCTGACAAATCTGATAGAGGTTTTTGAGGAATTAATAAAGAAGATTGATGGGAGTAGTAAATGGGTGTTGTCTACATAGATGTTATTAAAGTATTTGACAAGGTTCCTCAAGGTAGATTAGTTCGGAAGATTAAGTCACCCAGGATCCATGGTATAGGAGCCTTAGGTCATATAACACCAGGTTCAGGAACATTTATTACCCTTCAACTATCAGGCTCCTGAACCAACATTGGCATCTTCACTCACTACAATACTGAACTGATAATTGAACATAACCTTACCTCCTACACCCCCACTATACTTTACTTGAATCACCTGAAAAATTATGCCTCTTCATATTAGCTATTTCCACCCTGGGAAAAAATCTCTGGCTATTTGCTTGATCCATGTCTCTTCTTGTCTTGTACATCTCAATTAAGTCACCTCTTATCCTCCTTTGTTCCACATAGAAAAGCCCTAGCTCACTCAACTTCTCCTCAAGACATTCCCTTATCCAGACAGCATCCTGGTAAATCCCTCTGCATCTTTTCTAATGCTTCCACATCCTTCCAATAATGAGGAGACCAGAACTGAACCAGTAGTCTAACCAGGATTTTACAAAGCTACAACGTTACCGCCTGGCTTTTGAACTCAATTCCTTGACTAATGAAGGCCAACACACCTTACTCCTTCAGAACAACCCCATTATAAACTTGTGCAGCAATTTTAAGGGGTCTATGGACCTGGACCCCAAAATTCCTTTATTCCTTCACATAGTTAAGAATTCTGCCATTAGCCCTGTATTGCCTTCAAATTGACCTTCCAGAGTGAATCACTTCACACTTTACTGGGTTGAACTCCATCTGCCACTTAGCCCAGCTCTGCATCCTGTCAATGTGCTGATGCAACCTATGACAACCCTTCACACTATCCACAACTCCACCAAACTTTGTCATCTGCAAACTTACTAAACTACACTTCTGCTTCCTCATACAAGTCTTTTATAAAAATCACAAAGAGCAGGGGTTCTAGAACAAGTCCCTGCATAACACCACAGGTCACCAACCACCAGGCAGAATACTTTCCATCTACAACAGGGATGGCGCATTCAATGATCAGAAGTGGTGCATTGCACCCCAGTGATAATAATAAAAAAGTAAGCCTACTCATTCAAGAAGTATTAACCAAAAACCGATTTGTAGAAAAATAAATCTATAACAGGAATTCAAGTAGCTTAGAGCTAGAAATGAGTTTTACTGAGAATAAATCTAAAACTTAGCAATTATTTTTAGTGATTTTATTATTTGGTGCACACCTTTTGGCGAGTGTTATCTTGCTTCACATTAATCTGTTTTCAATAAAAAAAAGGTTCAATGAGACAGTTTGTTCTGCAGTCATTCCATAACTGTTCAATACATGTTTGATACTTGTTTGATCCTGAGGCACCAGGTGTCTGCACCAGCGGTGTGTCACAGGTTTTTGCCAGTCAGTTTACAGTTGACACTCGTGTGCTATGGAGTTGTGCTTTGTTCGTCCTTTGTGAACATTTGCAATTTTATACTTTTTTGAAAATTAGGCCTTCCTTTTACATTCAGTTACCCATCACAGTGCATAAGAAAATGAGCAAAAGAAAATGAGCAAAAGAAAAGCAGAAGGTGATAGTAAGCATGAATTCAATGAACAGTGAAAAAATGAGTTCTCATTTATAGTGGGTCAGTCAGGAAAACCATTGTGCATTGTTTGTGAAAACACTTTCTCACATAATAGAAGACATGATCTTAACAGACACTATAAAACACAACATCAGACTGAAACAGAAGGAAAACTGAAGCTCGTGCTTGGGTCTGAGTTATGGAAAGAGTATGTGATTAAGAAAAAGGAAGAAATCAAAAGAAGACAAAATATATTTGTTAAAAGTCTCGTTAAGGTAAGTAATATTTATCTTTTTTATATTAAATCAATATATCATGTAAAATGCTAAATATGTCTATAATAACATATTTTTACAAGAATTGAATGGGGGTACAAGAGTTGTATGGCGCATCTGAACTTGTGCGTGAAAAAATTGACACATGGAATGTAAAACGTTGGCCACCCCTGATCTACAACCACCCTCTGCCTTCCGTGGGCAAGCCAATTCTGTATCCACACAGCCAAATTTTCCTGACTTCCATCCTGCTGATTTTCTGAATAAGCCTACCACAGGGAACCTTATCAAACGCCTTACTAAAATCCATATACACCACATGCATTGCTCTGCCTTCATCAGTGTGGTTTGTCACATCCTCAAATAATTCAATCAGGCTTGTGAGGTATAACCTGCCCCTCACAAATCTATGCTGACTATTCCAAATTAGACTATGGTTCTCCAATGCTCGTAAATCCTGTTTCCAATAATTTGCCCTCCACAAAAGACTCAGTGGTCTATAATTCCAAGGTTATCCCTACTCCCTTTCTTGAAGAAAGGAATAACATTTGTCTTCCTGCAATTATCCAGTGCTACTCCTGTAGCCAGTGAGTTCACAAAGATCATCTCAAAGGGTGTGGAAATCTCTTCCCTCGCTTCCCGTAGTAACCTGGGGTATATCCCATTGGGGACATCTATTTTAATGTTTTTCAAAAATTCCACAACATCCTCTTTCTTAATGCTGGCATTTTCTAGCACATTACTCCGTTCTATGCTGTCCTCACAAACGTCAAGTTCCCTCTCATCAATGAATACTGAAGGACTTCCTCTACCTCCTCCAACTCCAGGCACAAGTTGCCTTTCCTATCCCTGATCCCTGTCCTACCCTCACTCTAGCCATCCCACTGTTCTTCACATTAGTTTGTGGAATCTTACAAGAAAGCATTCACAGACGGCTCCTAACTTACATTTAAAAGTGAAAATCACTGTTTCAATGGAAACCTTAGACAGAGATGCAATTGAGTTGCAGTCAGGAATGAAAGTGAGTACAAACAAAATTGCAACATCTAAACTGAAACCAGCCTAGGCAAATTGTTGTGGCAGGGGCTCACATACACCAAACAAATGCAGATTGAAAGGTGAAACTTGCAGAAAAATTTTATGAACTGTAACGTCTTAGTAAACGAACCAGCAGCAATAGACTACACATGGAGTCTGGTTATGATGTTAAAACCACTATCTTTGTTAGTAACTACTTATAATATAGTACATTGTAAGCTTAACATCTGGAAAGACAATCAGCAATTGTATTGTCCTTGCCTTTTATACAAGTTATCATAAGATCATATTCTTGCAAAATCAGACTCCAGTTTAACAACTCCAGTTTTGTTCTTTATCTTACTCAGAAACACTAATGGATTATGATCTGTGTAAATCACAAGTGGTTTCTGAGTGTGCAAACATAAACATCAAAATGCTGCAAAACTAGAATAAGTGACAATAACTCTTTCTCTATGGTGGAATAATTCCGTTGATGCTCATTGAATTTCCTTGAAAAGTAAGCGACAGGATGTTCAACATCATCATTACCCCTTTGAAATGATACTGCTCCTGCAGCTTCATCACTGGCATCCACGGCGATAGAGAATGGCTTTGCAAAGTCAGGTGCTCTGAGCACAGGTTGGTGACATAAAATGGCTTTCAATTGATCAACTGCCTCCTGACAAAGTTCTGTCCAAACAAACATTTCACCCTTCTTCAGGAGGTTAGTCAAAGGAAGAGCAATATCAGCAAAGTTCTTACAGAACTTGCGATAATATCCGACCATTCTCAGAAACCTTCTAAGATCCTTTTTACCCGTTGGAATGGGATCTTCAGAAATTGCCTGAACTTTTGCCTGAACAGGAGCTAATTCACCTTGACCCACCACATAACCAAGGTAGGTCACAGTGGCATGGCCAAATTCACTCTTAGCTAAGTTAACTGTAAGGTTGGCCTTGGAAAGTCTGTCAAACAGCTTTTCTACTGCAAAGATATGAGCTTCCCAAGTGTCATTTCCTGTGATTAATTCATCAATATAGGCATCTTTGTGTTTTAACCCTCCAATTACAGAATTAAGCATTCTCTGTAACATTCCCAGAGCATTTTTCATCCCAAACGGCAAAACATTATATTCATTAGATTCATTGGAATCTCATGTGGATAGGGTGATGAAGAAATCTTTTGGTATGCTGGCCTTTGTAAATTAGAGCATTGTGTATAGGAGTTGGGATGTAATGTTAAAATTGTACAAGGCATTAGTGAGGCCAAATTTGAAGTATTGTGTACAGTTCTGGTCACTGAATTACAGGAAAGATGTCAACAAAATAGAGGGAGTACAGAGGAGTTTTACTAGAATGTTACCTGGGTTTCGGCACCTAAGTTACAGAGAAAGGTTGAACAAGTTAGCTCTTTATTCTTTGGAGCATAGAAGGTTGAGGGGGGACTTGATAGAGGTAATTAAAATTATGAGGGGGATAGATAGAGTTGACATGGATAGTAGGGGAGATTCAAACAAGAGGACATGAGTTGAGAGTTAAGGGACAAAAGTTTAGGGGTAACACGAGGGGGAACTTCTTTACTCAGAGAGTGGTAGCTGTGTGGAATGAGCTTCCAGTAGAATTGATAGAGGCAGGTTCCATTTTGTCATAAAAAAAAATTGGATAGGTATATGGACAGGAAAGGAATGGAGGGTTATGGGCTGAGTACAGGTAGGTGGGACCAGGTGAGAGTAAGTGCTCGGCACAGACTAGAAGGGCTGAGATGGCCTGTTTCCATGCTGTAATTGTTATATGGTTATATATACAACCCAGAAGGTGTCACAAACGCAGAAATTTCTCTACCTCTATCCGTCAATAGAACACACCAATACCCTTTCAACAGATCAATCTTTGTAAGAAATTTAGCTTTTCCAATTTTATCTATGCAATCATCCACCCTAGGGATGGGATAAGTATCTGTTTTTGTTACAGCATTCACCTTTCTATAGTTAGTGCAAAACCTAATACTATCATCTGGTTTAGGTACCATAACACGAGATGAACTCCAATCTGAAGGCCTAATAATACCATTTTTCAGCATATACTCAATTTCTTATTCAGCCAACTTACATATTTCCATGTTCATGTGATAGGGGTGTTGCTTAATCGGTTTGGCATCCCCAACATCCACATCATGTGATATGGCTGTGGTTCTGTTCGGAACATCAGGAAATAAATTTTTAAGCTTCAAAATTAATTCCTTCATTTGTTTTTGTTGCTGTGGCTGTAAGTGAGCCAACTTGTAATCAATGTTTTCTAAAACAATCGAGTTTGTTAATCTCACAGAGACAATGTTTGTCTTAAAATAAACCTCGGATGAATCAATTAACTCATTACCAGGGTTGCCCAGACTCATTGTTATTTTCCACCCTGGTCACAGCTGCTACTTGTTGCTTTTCAAAATAAGGCTTCAACATATTTATATGTACCAGCTATGTTGGCTTACGTTGGTCGAGTGTTTTGACGATAACATTTATATCATCTACTTTAGACACTATCTGAAATGGTCCACGGTATTTTGCTTCAAGTGGGTTTTTCTGAATTGGTAATAACACAAGCACCTGATCACCCACATGGAAATTCCTTACATGAGCCTGTTTATCGTACCAAGTTTTGTCTTGCTAACTCACAAACTTTGTACAGTCAGTCCTTGAATTGCAAAACTTAGTCAAGCAAATTGATATGTACGTCCTCATTAATTCACTGTTCCTTTAACAAGGTCAAAGGTCTCCAAACTCTGTGACTGATTACAAGTACAAACGGACTAAAACCTAATGATTCCTGCACTGATTCTCTTATCGTGAATAAAAGCAAATGAACTCCCTCATCCCAATCTTTTCCATTCTCAATACAATATGTCTTAATCATGGTTTTAAGGGTAGAATGGAATCTTTCCAAAGCCTCTTGTGATTCCGGATGGCACGCAGACAACGTAATCTGCTTGGCTCCCGATTCATAAACTACCTGCTGGAATAATCCAGATGTAAAATTGCTTCCTTGATCAAACTGGATTTCTTTAGGCGAACCAAATAAAGTAAACATCTTTGAGGGCTTTTGCCACAGTTTTAGCCTTGACATTTCTGAGAGGTATGGCTTCCAGAAATCTGGATGCAGTACACATGATAGTCAGCAAATACTGATGGCCAGCTTTAGTCTTTGGAAATGGGCCAACACAATCCACAATAACTTTGGAAAAGGGTTCACCGAATGCAGGAATAGGCTGGAGTGGGGCCACTGGAGTGACTGGATTAGGTTTACCCACAACTTTACAAGTATGACAAGTCCTGCAAAAGGTCACAGCATCTTTCCTCAAATTAGGCCAGTAAAATTCTTTCATAACCTTGTTTACAGTTTTATTCACACTGAGATGGCCACCTAAGGGCATACTATGGGCTAAATTTTAAATCTCGTTCCTATAAACTTTAGGAACTACAATTTTGTGAACAATCGCCCATTCCTCACTGCAGGTATAGCAAGTGGACTCCACTTCCTCATTAACACTCCATCCTAGATATAATACCTTACTGGCACTTTCTTAATCTCATCATCTGAGAGAGCTCTTTCTTTTAAAGCTTCAGTCTCAGGGTCTCGGTTCTGTTCTGTTCTGCTCTGCTATAAACTCCTTCTTAGACAGAGACAAATCTTTCTCATCAATTTAATACCTGGATTTAATACCTGGATCCTGGTGAAACAATGAAGGCAGAAAAGTCCCTGACAAGTCATCACAACCTGAATCCCGATTTTGGCTATCAGGGGTAGCAGAATCATGCTGCACAGAACTATCTGCATTGACTGACTTCTTAGCCACACTTTGAGTTACTGCGCAGGAGGGGTAAATGGTAGAGTCCATCTGTGGGTCATCAGTGATGGCTTAGTCATCAGCTGCACTGCAGGAACAACTTTACCATCTGCCAGGTCATTCCCTAACAACAAAGTAACATCTTCCACCCGTAAACTGGAGCATAGTCTTATCTTAACAGGTCCTGAAACCAACCCTGACTCTAAAGTTACCTTGTGCAGCGGCACAGAAACCATGCCACCCCCAATGCTTTTAATAAGATTTACCTCACCAGTATTAGTCTCATCACCAAACTTTAGAACACTGTCTAATATGTGACTGAGAAGCTCCAGTATCTCAAAGAATTTTCACTGGTACCGGGGTCGACCCTTCATTCACTGACACAAACCCATCTGACATAAAATGATCAAATCCTTTCCTAACTTGGTCAGACCTCTCAGTCCTTAACTGAGCCTCATCAGAATGTGCAGACTCCTGTCAATTTATAGGTGTTTCACAATGCTGAATACAAGCATTTAGAACTGCCTCCTTTTCCTTCTTCTTCTTCTTCTGGACAGAACAATTAGCCATAACATGACCAGCTTTCTTACAATAGTAACAAGTAAGACCAAAGTACTTCTCCTTCAACTGCTTCCCTTCATCCTTACTTTTGTCACTAGTCCCAGATTTAATTTCTGGTTTACCCTGGTTATCCTTGCTACTCTTTTGGAAGCTCTTACTTGGGGTAAACTTAACCTTGTGGGTTAAAGCAAACTCATCTGCTAATTTAGCAGACTCCTGCAAAGTAGCAGCATCCTTTTCATCTAAATATGCCTTTATATCAGTAGGGACGCACCTCTTAAATTCTTCAATTAAAACCAACTATTTCAAGCTGTTAAAATCATCATTCACATTTTTAGATGTGCACCAACAGTCAAAATACACAAACTTCTCATAAGCAAATTCCACATAAGTCTGGTCCACAGATTTCCTCAAATTTCTAAACCTTTGCCTATAGGCTTCCGGAACCAATTCATAGGCTTTAAATACAGTCCATTTCACTATCTCATAATCAACTGCCTCTCCAATTGATAAGGCAGCGTAAGCTTGTTGAGCCTTACCCTTAATTACATTCTGTAGCAAGAGAGACCAGCTTTCTTTTGGCCACTTTCTCAAAATGCTGGAAGTATTTATCAACCTCAGTCTCATCAAATGGAGGGACCAGTTTAACTTCCTGTCTGGCAATAATCGGTACAACCAGTTCCTTAGAGCCATCAACTTCTTTCTTGAGCCTTAACTCATCCAATTCAAACCACCTCTGTCTTCTTGCTTCTTCCCTCTGTCTGTCTACTTCTCTGGCATCAAACTGCCTCTGTCTTTCTTTTTCCTCAGCCTCTACTTTAAACATATCAAACTTCAATTGTTCTAGTCAAAACTGGATCTCCTCTTTACTCACAGGAAACCTCTTTAACACCTTCTCATCAAACACCTGCATAGATATATAGTACTCAACTATTTTCCTCTGAAACTCTGGCTTCTTCATAGCCCACTTTATCTCAGTAAGATTCAGTGCATTAGCAATAGCCAACACTTCATCCTTTTTGGCTTTTCCCAATGCCTCAGGGGTTGGCTCTTCCAGAAATTCCTCAATATTAATATCCAATCAAAAGAGAAGTGGCCAATGAGATCGATAATCAATTGCTCAATAAGCTCCAAATTTTGATCCTATCCCGGATGAGCCCATAATTTTGTTACGAACTGTAACATTTTAGGAAACGAACCAACAGCAATATACTACACATGGAGTCTGGTTTTGATGCTAAAACCACTAGCTTTATTAGTAACTACTTATAATATAGTAACTTAACCAAGATAAGAAAAGTTAACAGGGTTATATGTATATATATATATATATATATATATATATATATATATATATATATATATATATATGTGTGTAAATACAACTCCCAAATTATATTGAGCTTGAGGGTGGGGGGGAGAAACAAGGCTTAAAGTCTTGAGATAGTAAAGTAGGAAAGTTCAGTTATCCATGAAAGAAATAATAGGAGAGAGACATTTGTAATCCAGGTTGTAACAAGAGAAAGGGTAAGTACGAGATACTCCACAGGTTCCACGCTGGAAACGAGATCACAATCGCCATAGATCTCATTCATCGCCATTCCAAATCCACAGACAAATTATCATTGAAAGTGACCTGTCACAGGAATACAGTCTTCAAGTGATTTCCACACAACATACCCAGGCAAGGGTTAACACATAAGTGGTCTCCGCAGGATATCCCAAAAAATCCTCTCCTATGGATTATAAGAGGTGACAGCCACACATTCGATGTGCACTGGATTGATAATCCTTGTGGGCATAGGAGAGTTCCAGACCCCAGCTGCGACAAGCTGAAGCTTCTGGCTTTTCAGTTTCGCTCGCTCTCTCTTTCTCTCCTTCTGCTACTTCTGAAGGTCGCTCTCTCTCCATCTGTATAAAAGCCTGAAGCAAACCATTTCAGTCTGTGGCTGACATCATACTCCTGCCTCACTTAGGCACTCCCTTAAAGTGACAGTCCACAGCAAACAAAACCTATGGGTTTGTAACAAAATGCAACAAAGTAGGAAACATACAAAGACCACGTAGAGTAGACAAGAATAAATGGACTGTTCGGGGAAGAGAAAAAGATAAAAATTTACTTTGCAGTTTCACAAAGAGCACTTACCTGCATGCTGTTGATGAAAAATCTGATAATGATGAGAGTGACACAGGACTGCATAGCCTTGAGATTGATAATGTGAAAACTAACAAGAGACAAACAAAATGGTTTACCCCAGAAGTGAATTAATTAAAATGGAATTAGACACTGGTTTGGCTGTTTCAGACATTCCACAAAATGAGTTTCATCAGCTTTTCAGAGATACTAAACTGAAGCCTGCTGATATCCAAATAAGAACTTATATTGGAAAAAACATAACTTCTGTTGTATTTCACTGTTGCATCCATAACAGTGAAATACAACCAGTAAGTCACATTGAGCTCGTATGTGGTAAAAACAGGAAGGCTTGCACTGTGGGGATATGATTGGCTGAGACAACTACAACTTGAATGGACATCCATCCCCTATTTGCATGCCACATCTCCTGCAATGAAACCATCTGAAATCAAATTAAGAAAGGTACTGGATGATGCCACAGCAGTGTTCAAGGATGACATTGGAAAACTCAAACATACTCAAGGATAAAATAGCGTTAAATGAAAATGCCACACCAAGTTTTACAAAGCCAGTGAGCTAGATAGCATTGACGCAGAAGGAATTCTTTCCAAACTTGAGTGGAACTCATGGGCAACACCAGTGGTCCTAGTAGCCAAGAAGAATGGGTTTGTCAGGATCTGTGGTGATTTTAAGGGCACCATCAGCCCAGGAGTAAAAGTAGATCAATACCCTCTGTCCAGGATAGAGGATATCTTTGCAAATCCTTGTGGAGGAAAATACTTCAGCAAAGTGGAATTAGCTGAGGCCTGCTTGGAGATGGACGAAGAGTCCAAAGTGTTTCTTCATCATAAACACTCACAAAGGGTTTAATTGCTATAATTGGCTTATTTTTTGTAGCATCTGCACCCACACTCTTGCAGAAAGCTATGGAGTAGATGCTGCAAAGCTGTCCAGGTACTCAGTGTCACTTGGATGACATCATTGTTACCCGTAAGGAGGGCAAGGAACACCTCCAAAATCTCAAGATTCTGGGCTCAGAGCATGATACAAGAAGTGAGAATTCTTTAAACCAAGCATCACTTACTGTGGTCACACCACTGATGCACAAGTTTTACTTAAGTGTGATGAGAAAATTCAAGTAGTGGTGGACGCCCCAAAGCCAACGGACATGTCACAGTTGCAGTCATTTTTAGGATCTGTCAATTATTATAACAAGTTCCTGCCAAATGTGGCTAATGTGCTCCAGCCCTTGAACTCATGACTACAGATTGAGATGAATTGGCAATGAAAAAGCAATGCAAAGTGACTTTCAAAAATGGTGACGTCAGACACCGTACTAACACATTATGATTCACATTATCCAGTGAAGCTTGCATATGATGCCTTGCCTTCTGGTATAAGTGCAGTCATGTTACATGTTATGCGTGATAGAAGTGAATGCCCCATAGCCTTTTGCATCATATTCCCTGACTGCTGCAGAGAAAAAATAAGCACAGATTGACAGAGATGCCTTGAGCCTGGCTTGGGGTGTAAAATGTTTCAACCAGTACTTGTATGGGAGAGAGTTTACCCTTGTAACTGACCATCAACCACAAGTGTCCATTTTCAATCCACAGAAGGGTGTTCCACTAGCAGCAGCAGCCCAAATGCAGAGATGGGCTCTGTTTCTTGGAAGACACGATTAGAAGACTGAATTTAAGAAGAAAACTGATCATGGAAATGGTGATGGGTTGTCCCATTTACCCTTGGAAAAGGAAGTACCAGAAAAATTTATAAGGGATCATTCCACTTGATGTATTCTCCCTAATGCAAATTGAAAGTCTCTCAATTATAGCAGAGATGATCCAAAGGAAAACTAGAAAAGACCTCACAGTGTCTCAGGTCTACACGGCCACCCAAAGTGGTTGGATGGCACAACAAAAACTCCAAATTCCTCATTTTTACCAGTACCGGGATGAACTTGCCCTTGTCAGAGGTTGCCTTATGTGGGGATTGAGAGTTATTGTATCATCCAAGCCTTGAGCTAAAGTGTTGGAGGAGCTACATGCCACTCATCTAGGCGTGGTCAAAATGAAAGCATTGGCTTGAAGCTTTGTTCGGTGGTCTGGGATAGATCAGCAGATCAAGTAGCTTGCCATGCATTGTTCAGGATGCCAACACATCCAGAAGATGTCAGGACCAGTGCCTCTCCATCCCAGGGAATGGCCTGCATTGCCCGGGCAGAGGATTCATGTGGATTTTGCTGGACCATTCACAGGCACAAACTTTTTGGTAGTAGCCGGTGCGGTGACAAAGTGGTCAGAAGTGTCTCCAATAGCCTCCTGTACAGTCTTGCACACTGTTGATATGTTCTAGAATACCTAGACAGTGACAATGGACCACAATTTGCGGGGCGACAATTTCAGTCATTCCTGAAAATGAATGGATAAGACATATTACACCTGCACCATACCACCCAGCTACAACGGCTTGGCAGAAAGGTTTGTCCAGAGTTTAAAGTACACACTGCGAGCAATGTCAGCAGAACACACTGCATTAGCACTAAACCAGAAGCTTGCCAGTTTCCTCCTTGCCTATCACAATGCAGCACACATTCACAACCAGCAACTCTCCAGATATGCTGTTCCTGGGTTGTCCTTTGTGTTCACACTTGGATCTCCACAAACCCAATCTCGGACAAACAGCTGAGACTAATTGAAGTCTCCTCAAACAAGAGGGTTTGATATTTCACTTCTGGATAAGCAGCTCTGGAGAGGGACTACAAAGGTGATCAAAATTGGGTACTCGGAAAGATTAACGACAGAACTGGACCACTCTTCTAAACCGTGGATATTCCTTCTGACTTCATTTGGAGTCTACACATCAACTAGTTGAGGAGAGCAAAGTCAATTGTCAGAGAAGAAAGTTGGCTACCGCCTCCTGCAGACCCTGAGTTACCTCCTCCAATCAATGCCGAGGGGGCCACAGAACCTGAGATTGTTTCCACAGCCACAAGTCTCACCTGTCAAGCAGAAGAATCCCCCTTGTCGGGAAAGATGATATCCCACAAAAGCAAGAAATCCTCCACAGTGATTAAATCTTTAGGTCTGAATGGGATTTTAAATTTACTATGCCGTGCATGTCTGTATATAGTAGTTGTAATATATAATATACTGTGTATATAGTTGAGATTCAGTGTCTGTTGAGTTGTAACTTATAGCTTAGCAGGGAGGAGTGTTGTGTATTTAATATTTCACTAATAGTTTTTATGTACAATAAATGGTTCTATAAGTGGTTTCCCGTGTCTTCTTTTGAATTAGTTTAATGTTTTGAAGTTACAAAACCTAACAGTAACTCTGATTCAACAAACTCGCCATGGCCGCAACGCTGTTGGAAGGATTTCCCTTAGTTTGTAGGCTTGTGATTTCGACAATACCGATCTTTCTGACACGATTCGAAGCTGTTGCGCTCCACCTTCGCCTCAACGAGCCGCAGTTATGCGGGGAGTTGACAACACCCAGACATGGACTCAGACTAAAATATCAACAGTCGCTGAAACTTTAACAAATACCCTCCACGAAATTGCACAGAAACTATAAAATCTAAAATTACCGCTCTAACCTAAACCTCGCCTGTGAAGCGACAGACCAACCTGTACTAACCACAGAAGGCTTACTGCGCCGCCTCTCACAGCAGACAGATAGCCAACGGAAAGTGACTGCACAGCAGGTGATTTGTCACACCCAATCAGTAAGCCCAGCAGCTCAGAAGCCGAACTGCCTCTCCACCGCCCGCTTGAAGCCCGCCTTCCCTTACCACTGATGGGACAAAGCCGTCGGCAGTGCCCTTCTTATCTAGATCGTGATAGGTTATTGATGTCGTCGGTCGTCCTGGAAGGGTAGCGTCACTCGAACGAGAGGGCGACGCGGGCGGAAGTGAGAGAACTGGGAACTTTGGAGCTTATTTTAACCCCCAACTCTCTGTCATCGATCATGGAGGTTAATGGCGCCGCGGGATGTGCGCTATGCTGGAGCTTGGCGGTCGCCGTCATTAGTTTAGCACTGTTCGCGGCTTGGAAACTGGGACTGATGCATCTGCTCTGGTACCGGGTAAGAGGAACAGTACGGCCCGGGGCCTCACTGGCAACAGACCAGACTCCGACAATCGAGATCGGAGGGCTCCTGTCAAGTTCCAAGTTTTATGTCATCTGACTGCTTGTATAAAACGAAACGGAACCACATTCCTCCAGACCACGGCGCACCCACAAAACATATGTAGCACCTTAAACAATATATTCCCACAAATAAGTTAATAAAATATATTTCAAAGTGCAGCGCAGGTAGCCAGTAAAAAGCTCGCAGTCCTAATTACGGGACCTCGGTAGTGGCAGAGTATACATTAGTCTCACAGCCTGAGGGACGAAGCGGTTACCCAGTCTGACAGTCCAAGTACTGATGTTCCTGTACCCTGATGGTAGTGGGTCAAGGAGATTGTGTGATGGGTGGTAGGGATCCTCAACAGTGTTACGGGCCCTTCGTCTACAGAGCTCCAGGTAAATCCCGATAGAGGGAGGGAGACCCGGTGATCCTCTCGGCGGATTTTACTATCCTGTCTACAGCTTCCGTGCCTCACAACGATGCAGGACACTTTTGATGTTGTTGCTCCTGTAGAAAGTTGTTAGAATGGGAGTGGGGAGCCTTGCACCCTCAATCTAAGCAGAAAGTGTAGATGCTGCTGAGCTTTCTTGACTAATGAGGTGTTGTGGGTCCAAGTTAGATTGTCCATTATGCGCACACTAAGGAACTTCGTGCTCGCTCTTCACTCTCTCCACGGCAGAACCATTGATTTGCAATGGAGAGTGGTCCACTGCGCCTTCCTGAGGTCCACAGTAATCTCTTTTGTTCATGTTGAGACTCTGGTGGAGACCTCAGGTGGAGGCTGCTGTCTCAGGACGGTGGGCCCTGGTGGAGACCCAGTCCAGAGTGAACTGTGTTTGTGCTGCAGGTCATGCCCTTGTCTTGCTCAGATGTTGCTGGGTCCTGCCTAAGAGTTAAAGGAATCTGATGGGAATGCCTTTGGAGTTGTGGGAAGAGTACTGGGTACTGTGCCCTTGATCAATGATAAAAGATGACACACTAGCTTCTCCTTCTGGGGAATGTCATATGATTTATGTTTATTTTGTGTTCTGTGACTGAATTTAGGTACCCGTCATGCTGTTGTACCTGTGCCTCCTCATACCACATGACAATAGACTTGACTTGGAGAGGAGACCAGGTACTTTTCTGAGCCTTGACCTGTGATTCATCAGGCAGATGGGGAATCTGATTTTGGACTTGGTAGTTAGGGAGACCCTGTACTCTACATTTGTGCTTTATCTTAAATATTGCAAGTTAGTTTACTGCACAGTGAGATTTTTTTGATTTTTTTCTGATTTTACACATTGATTTTTTTTTTCTGGATAGGTGGAACCTAAGAGCACCAGACATGGTGGTGAGAGAGTTGCTGAGGTCTTGAAAGCTCATGGTGTGAAATACCTCTTCACATTGGTTGGTGGACATATATCACCTATTCTTGTGGCTTGTGAAAAGATCGGGATCCGTGTGGTAGACACCCGGCATGAAGCTACAGCTGTATTTGCTGCTGATTCTGTTGCTAGACTCTCAGGTACTTATTCAAGATAACTGTGAAATCACATTTAACCTTAACTTGCCTTTATGACCATTTTATAACCTTCCTTTACAAAGTCAAGATTATTTACATAAAAGCTTATTGTCCATTACACCACTGGTATTAGGGCAGCAGTGTCCAGGTGTTCATCACTGTCCGGTAACGGTTCAGGGTTTCTTTCATCGTGCTGGTAGCTTCTTCTCGGTTTTCATTACTGTCAGCCATGCAAGCTCCGGGTGGAGACTCAGGAATACCATTACACAGAGATGAAGAAGGATTCTTCATTGCTGGTTCCATAACAGTTTTGTTTGACCAGTCAGGGTTAACGGCCGTGAGCTGAACTGATACTTTTCAAAGTGCAGCACAGGTAAACAGTAGAAAGCTCACTGTCCTAATTACACAACCTCAGTGGTGGCAGAGTATTCATTAGGTTCAGAAGAGAAGAGAGGTGAAAAGAACTGCAGTATTGATAGGATATTCCCCAGTCAGAGGAACAGAGGTGAGGTTCTGTGGGTGCGATAGAGACATCCGGACAGTATGTCGCCTCCCTGGTGCCAGGGTCAGGGATGTTTTGGATCGAGTCCATGGCATTCTCAAGGGCAAAGGTGAGCAGCCAGAAGTTTGGTACATATTGGCACCAATGACATAGGTAGACAAGGCAAGGAAGTTCTGATGAGAGATTCTAGGGAGCCAGGTAGAAAGCTGAGAAACAGGACCTCCAGGGTAGTAATCTCAGTTGTTCAGGAGAGTTTAAACTAATTTGACAGGGAAATGGGAACTGGAGTGATGGTGCTGAAGATGAGGCAGTTGGTTTGCAAACAGAGGCAATGTGTAGCGAGGAGAGGCTGTTGATGGAGCAAGATTGCAGTCAACAGGATGAGTTGCAACATAAAAGGCGGACAAATCAAAAAGGGTGCCTACAGGCCAGGAGGTGATATATTTGAATGTGCTCAGCATATGGAATAAGGTAGATGAACTTGTAGCACAGTTGCAGATTGGCATGTATGATGCTGTAGGCATCACTGAATCATGGCTGAAGGAAGATTATAGCTGGGAGCTTATACAAGGATACACTTTGTATCAAAAGGATAGGCAGGAAGGCCGAGGGGGCGGTGTTGTTCTGTTGGTAAAAAATAAAATCAAATCATTAGAAAGAGGTGACATAGGTGTTGAATCATTGTGGATAGAGCTGAGGAACTGCGAGGGTAAAAAGACTCTTGATGGGTGTTGTAAAAAGACCTCCAAGGATGTGGCCTACAAATTACAACAGGAGATAGAAAGTGCATGCCAAAAGGGCAATGTTACAATGGGCATGGGGGATTTCAATGTGCAGGTAGATTCGGAAAATTAGGTTGGTGCTGGATTCCAGCAGGAGGTATTTCTAGAGTGCCTACGAGATGGCTTTTTAGAGCAGCTCATGGTTGAACCCATGAGGGATCAGCTGTTCTGGATTGGGTGTTGTGCAATGAACCAGAATTGATTAGTAAGCTTAAGGTAAAATAACCCTTAAGGGCAAGTGATCATAATATGATTGAATTCACCCTGAAAGTTGAGAAGGAGAAGCTGAAGTCAGATGTATCAGTATTACAGTGGGGTAAAGGGAATTACAGAGGCATGAGCGAGGAGTTGGCCAGAATTGATTTTAAAAGAACACTGGCAGGGATGATGGCAGAGCAGCAATGGCTGAAATTTCTGGAAGCAATTCAGAAGGTACAGAATATATTCATCCCATAGAGGAAGAAGTATTCTAAAAGCAAGATGACTAACAAAGCCAACTTAAAAGTCAAAGAGGGGGCATGTAACAGAGCAAATATTAGTGGGAAGATAGAGGATTGGGAAGCTTTTAAAAAGCAACAGAGGGCAACTAATAAGTCTTTAAAAAGGTAAAGATAGAATTCAAAAGTAAGCTAGTAAATAATAAAGAGGATACCAAAAGTTTCTTCAGATACATGAAGTATAAAAGAGAGGCAAGAGTGGCTGGAAAAAGATGCTGGAGAGGTAGTAATCAGGGACAAAGAAATGTCAGATGAACTGTGTATGTATTTTGTATCCATCTTCACTGAAAGACACTAGCGGTATGGTGGAAATTCCAGGTGTCAAGGGTCATGAAGTGTGTGAAGTAAGGTTCTTGGGAAACTGAGAGGTCTGAAGCTAGATAAGTCACCTGGACCTGATGATGTACACCCCAGGGTTCTGAAAGAGGTGGCTAAAGAGATTGTAGAGGCATTAGTAATGATCTTTCAAGAATCACTAGGTTTTGGCATGGTTCTGGAAGACTGGAAAATTGCAAATGTCATTCCACTCTTCAAGAAGGGAGAGGGGAAGAAGAAAGGAAATTATAGGCTAGTTTGACCTCAGTGGTTGGGGAGATGTTGGATCGATTATTAAGGATGAGCTGTCAGGATACTTGGAGGCACAGGATAAAATAGGCTGTAGTCAGCATTGTTTCCACAAGGGAAAATCTTGCAAAGGAGAATCGGTTGATGTTCTGTACTTGAATTTTCAGAAGGCCTTTGACAAGGCGCCACACATGAGCAGGCTATGAGCCCACGGAGAGATTCTAGCATGGCTAAAGCAGTGTCTGATTGATAGGGGGCAAAGAGTGGGAATAAAGGGAGCCTTTTCTGGCTGACTTGCCAGTGACCAGTAGTGCTGCACAGGGGTCTGTGCTAGGACTGATTCTTTTTACGTTATATGTCAATGATTTGGGCGATGGAATTGATGGCTTTGCTGCAAAGTTTACGGATGATACAATGATAGGTGAAGGGGCATGTAGTTTTGAGGAAGCAGAGAGGCTACAGAAGGACAATGGGCAAAGAACTGGCAGATGGAGCAAGGATGTAATGTTGAGACTTTGCATAGTACTGGAGCGAGGCCTCACTTGGAGTATCGTGAGTAGTTTTGGGCCCTTTATCTTGGAAAGGATGTGCTGCAACACTGGAGAGGGTTCAAAGGAGCTTCACAAAAATGATTCCAGGATTGAATAAGTTGTCATATGAAGAGCTTTTGATGGCTCTGGGCCTGTATTCACTAGAATTCAGAAGAATGAATGGTAACCTCATTGAAACCTATTGAATGATGAAAGTCCTTGTAAAGAGGATGTTTCCTATAGTGGGAGAGTCTAAGACCAGAGGACACAGCCTCACAATAGAGTGGCATCTTTTTAGATTGAAGATGATGAGAAACTTCTTTCGCCAGAGGGTGGTGAATCTGTGGAATTCTTTGCCACAGGCAGTTGTGGAGTCCAGGTCTTTATGTATATTTAAGGCAGAGTTTGATAGATTCTTGATTGGTCAAGGCACGAAGGGATGGGCAGGAGGCAGGAGATTGAGGCTGAGAGGAAAATTGTATCAGCCATAATGAAATGACGGAGCAGACTCAATGGACCAAATGGCCTAATTCTGTTCCTATATTTTATGGTCTTATGGTCGTAACCCAGAGACAGCCAGTACTGGCATCTAGGTATTCTTGATGTTCTAATGAACCTGGAATTCATTTGCCTCCACTTGCTTGTTCAGTAACTTTAAAGGGTTTATCACTTAAAATAAGCATTAATCTCAACACCCATGCTTAAATATAATTTTTGTATGTTCTTTTTGGTTTCTGTTGAGGGAAAATGATTGCTCTGTATGTTAAAATTGAGACTTGGCATACTGTCCATTAAGTCAATCTTTCAACATGATTTCAACCCTAGTTAGTATACTTTTCCTGCTGGATCCTGGAAGAAATTTGTTTTTTGTTATTGCATATACTAAAATCTAAATGTTGTAAACAAGCAGCAGTTCAGGCAGCAATAAGATGTAAACAATTCAGGGCAAAAAAAAACCTCTATGCCACAATGCATATATTTTTTAATGTAATCGCTGGGCTTGCTGAATGCTTCCAGCATTTTCTGTTTCTGTTTGCTGCCACTAAACTTTCATTTAATGATACAATGCCACAATTATTGCTATTAATGCATTCATTTTAACTGGTGCTCTGCACCAGGGGATCTGGTCCTGAATAAAGATAGCTTATAAACTGAGCACAACATACCATGTGTTACAGGCTCAGATTTGTTTTATGAAGGCGTAATTTCTTGAAAATATTACAGGCCTCTTAGTTTCCTGTATCTTTGTTTGAAGACGACTTTGTTCCATAACCTCTGCACCTTGCATATCCAAGTATAGTTGAATATCTTGTAACTTGAAGCTATTCTTCAGTGAATAGAATGATTAGACTTGCTCAAGAGATAAAAGAGAAAAAGAGAATAAATTGGGGAAAAATATTCCTCGTAACTCCTGACTTCTTTATTTTTCCCAGTTACACAATCTAAAGACCCGTAAAATTTACTTAGTGAATTGCAATTGACAGCAGCTGTTGTGTACCTTTTAGATTAGACTCTGGCATTATCAGCTGTGTAGATCTTGTATAGTTCTCCCACTGTTCTGCTCACTCTTTGGTCTTAATAATCTCACTGCTGTCTGCAATGCATATAACAGATCTGGCAATAATGCCTCTGACTGAAAAAAATAATTGGGCAGCACACCAATCACTCCCTAGATATGCCCCATGACCTGTAAAAAGAACAAACAGAAGTGCCCATAAACATGGGAGATGAAGTTAATGTCAGTGCCTGTGGGAGTCTGCTGTTGTTTGCGCTGTTCTAAAGGTGTCCAATAAAAAAATCTGCCTTTCTGTTTCAGGTTCAATTGGTGTTGCTGCTGTAACAGCTGGTCCTGGTTTAACAAACACTGTGACTGCAATTAAAAATGCCCAGATGGCAGAAACTCCGGTGCTGCTTATTGCGGGTGCAGCTGCAACGCTTCTGCAGGTGAACTGGATGTTTAATTGTATATTTATGGCAAGCGGTGGATTTAGTGTCACCAGGATTTAGTGTTTCATGGATAGAACTTCAAACCATGGTAGTTGTTTTAAAGAAACACACACAAAATGCTGAACAGCTCCACGGTTTAGGCAGCACCTATGGAAATGAATAAACCATCAATATTTCAGGCTGAAACCCTTTGTCAGGACTGGAAAGGAAGGGAGAAGAGATCAGAATAAGAAGGTTGGGAAAGAGGAAGGAGGACAAGCTAGACAGTGATAGGTGAAGCCAGGTGGATGGGAGAAGGGGGATGAAGAAAGAAGCTGGAAGGTGATGGGTGGAAAAGGTAAGGGGCTGGAAAAGAAGGAATCTGACAGAAGAGCAGAGTGGATTAAGGGAGAAAGGGTGATATGCAGTTGAGGAGAAGGGAAGAGATAAGAGGGCCAGAGTGGGGAATTGAAGAACAGGGAAGGAGAATAGGGGAAAATTTACCGCAAGTTGGAGAAATTGATGTTCATGCCACCAGGTTGGAGGCTGTTGAGGTGGAGTATAAGCTGTTTCTCCTTGAACCTGAGAGTGGCCTCCTTGTGGCAGTAGAGGAGGCCATGCACTGACGTGCCCATGTGTTTCCGCTGGCTGTATGTATGTATTGGCACCAACGACATAGGTAGGAAAAGGGACATGTTCTGAAGAGAGAATGTAGGGAGCAAGGTAGAAAGCTGAAAAGCAGGACCTCCAAGGCAGTAATCACTGGATTGCTGCTCATGCCACGCACCACTGAAGATAAGAATAAGATGATTTGGCAGATGAGTGCGTGGTTGAGGAACTAGTGCAGGGGGTAGGGTTTTAGATTTATGGATCATTGGGATCTCTTCTGGCGAAGGTATGAACTGCACCAAAGGGATGGGTTACACCTGAATTTGAAGGGGACCAATATCCTTGTGGGCAGTTTTGCTGGGAAGGTTTAAACTAATTTGGCAGGCAGATGGGAAACTGAGTGATAGGGCAGAGGATGGGGCAGTTGATATACAAGCAGAGACAGTGTGTCATGAAACTGTGAGGAAGGACAGGCAGATGATAGGGCAAAATTGCAGTCAGTGGGATGAGTTGCAGTGTAACAGAGGGACAAAATTGAAAAGGGTGACGAATACAGGACTGAAGGTGTATTTGAATGCACGTGGTATATAAAATAAGGTAGATAAACTTGTACAGTTACAGATTGGCAAGTGTGATTTGGGCATCACTGAATAGTGGCTGAAAGAAGATCGTAGCTGGGAGCTTAACGTCCAAGGATACACATTGTATCAAAAGGACAGGTGGGTACGCAGAGGAGGTGGCCTGGCTGTATTGGTAAAAAATTAATTCAGATCCCTAGAAAGAGGTCACATAAGATTGGAAGATGTAAAATTGTTGTGGGTGGAGTTGAGGGTCTGCAAAAGACCCTGATGGGAGTTATATACAGGCCTCTGAACATAACCAGGATTGGGCTATGCATTACAATGGAATGTCAAAAGGGCAATGCTACAATAGTCATGGGATTTCAATATGCAAGTAGATTGGGAAAATCAGGTTGCTGATTCTCCCAAGAGAGGGAATTTGCAGAATGCTCATGAGATGGCTTTTTAGAGCAGCTCGTGGTTGAGCCCACTAGGGAATTGGCTATTCTGGATTTGGTGTTGTGTAATAAACCAGATTTGATTAGGGAGCTAAATGTAAAGGAACCCTTAGGATGCCGTGATCATAATATGATAGAAGTCGTCACCTGCCAGTTTGAGAGGGAAAAGCTCAAGTCAAATCTATCAGCATTACAGTGTAGTAAAGGGAATTACAGAGGCACAAGAAATGAACTGGCCAAAGTTGTTTGGAAGGGGACACTAGCAGGGATGATAGCAGAACTGCAATGGCTGGAGTTTCTAGGAACAATTCAAAAGATGCAGGGTAGATACATTCCAAAGAACAAGTAGTCTAAAGGCAAGATGAAATAGCCATGGTTGACCAGGGAAGTCAAAGCCAATATAATATTATAAGAGAGGGCATATAGTAGGGCAAACATTGGTGGGAAGTTAGAGGATTGGGAAGCTTTTAAAAACCAACAGACTAAAACTAAAAAGCCATAATGAGAAAAAAGTTTAAATATAAAGTTTAAAGGTAAGCTAGCCAGTAATACCAAAGAGGATACCAAAAGTGTTTTGCAGATATAGAGAGGCGGGAGTAGACATTGGACCACTGAAAAATGATGCTGGAGAGATAGTATTGGGGGACAAGGAAATGACAGACGACCTGAATAAGTATTTTGCATCAGTCTTCACTGTGTAAAACACTGGCAGTATGCTGGAAGTTGGAGAGTGTCAGGGGAGAGTGACCTTGGGGAAGCTGAAGGGATTAAAGGCATATAATTCACCTGGACTACATCCCAGGGTTCTGAAAGAGGTGGCTGAAGAGATTGTGGAGGCATTAGAAATGATCTAGATTCCTGCATGGTTCCAGAGGACTGGAAAACTGCAAATGTCACTTCACTCTTTAAGGTGGGAGGGTGGCAGAAGGAAGGAAGTGTCAGGAAGCATATAGACATGCACTTTGGTAGAAGTAATAAAAGCATAGACTATTTTCTAACTGGGGCAAAAATTCAAAAATCCGAGGTGCAAAGGAACTTTAAGTGCTTGTGCAGGATTCCCTAATGGTTCATTTGCAGATTGGGTCAGTGGTGAGGAAGGTAAGCATGATGTTAGCAGTCATTTCAAGGGGACTAGTATAAAAAACAAGGATGTAATGCTGAGGATTTATAAGGCACTGGTGAGGCCTCTCTTGGAGTATTGTGAGCAGTTTTGGGCCCCTTATCTAAGAAAGGATGTGCTGACATCAGAGAAGGTTCAAAGGAGGTTCACAAAAATGATTCTGGGAGTGAAAGGCTTTTCAAATGAAGAGTGTTTAGTGGCTCTGGGCCTGTACTTGCTGGAATTTAGAAGAATGAAGGGTAATCTCATTGAAGCCTATTGAATGTTGAAAGGCCTTGATAGAGTGGGTATGGAGAGGATGCTTCCTATAGTAGGGGAGTCTAGGACCAGAGAGCAAAACCTCAGAATACAGTTACAGCCATTTAAAACAGAGATGAGAAGGAATTTCTTTAGCCGCTTGGTGGTGAATCTGTGGAATTCGTCGCCATAGGTGGTTGCGGAGGCCAGATCATTGGGTGCATTTAAGGCAGAGGTTTGTAGATTCTTGATAAGTCAGGGTGTTAAATGTTATGGGAGAAGGCAGGCAAATGGGGTTGAGAGGGAAATGGATCAGCTATGATCAAATGGCAGAGCAGACAATGGGCCAAATGGCCTAACTCTGCTCCTATGTCTTATTGTCTTATAGTCTTATGTCGGAATGGGGATTGGAATTAAAATTGTTGGCCACTGGGAAATTCTGCTTTTTGCAGATAGAGCTCAAGCGCTGGACAATGTAGAACCCAATCTAGTTTTTTTTTCAATAATTATTCCAATAATATTTGTTTCAATAATCGTTATATAGATCACTGTCCCAAGTATTTTATGTCTGGCTGGCATTAATTATGAGCTGTTTTAAGTGGTGTCTGCAATATGAATAATCTGTTTTAAATTTTAGAAGGGATATTATAAATAATGTCATTTAGGAAAACTGGATTTCTTTACGTTTCATGATGGTACTCTTGATTTATATCACTTTATTTGTCTTTAAAACCAATGAAAGTTGAAGCTGCAGTTGACAAGTGTATGCAATCATAATACATACTCTACTTTTCAGACAAGATCTTTAGAATTTTGGTCAGTTTTGTATAAAAGGTACTAAGGCTTCAGTTTCACTGGTAAACTGCATACAGTTTATATTATATAGAGCAGTTATGTTTGGAATAATACCAATGATCAAGCCATCTTCTGTGACTTTTATTAATTGCCAGGAAAGTGGGTGGCAAGATTAATATGATTGTATGTAACAACTGCAGTCACAGTTCACACAGTGTTTTTAATGCAGTGAACTGTTCAAAGGTATTTCAGAGTACTGTCAAGCAAAGTCTGTTTCTATTCTACGTTAGCATTAAGAAAAGTGACAACAGCACATGCTGTGCTTCACGCCCTTCTTTGGAATTTGACAGTGAATCAATAATTTCTTCAATAAAAACCATATATAACCTGCAGACAAATCATCGCAAACTCCGTATTATCAACACTGTCCGCATCAGAGACCGGAAAAGGAAGTGTGATTTGATCATGAAATTTACTTAACATGCCAGTGAGGTAGAGGGTGACACTCTTTTGTGTGCAGTTTAAATTCCTTTGTGTGCTAGTAGCAAAAGGTGTGTGTATGTGCACACATTAGAGGGAACATTAGTAAACAGTCAGAATCACCTGTACCCTTTAATGGCAAAAACAATTACATATTCCAGATCTGAAGCTTTCCAACTTGGTAGAAACATGAAACACCAAGGGACATTCTTTTAAGGTTGGGAAGGGGAGTTTAAAGGTGATGTGAAGGGCAAGTTGTTTGTGCTTATATCTGGAATGAGTTATCAGGGTTAGTGGAAGCAGACACTTTGGTGGAGTTTAAGAAGCTTTGAGACAAATACATGAATATAACAGCAATGATACACAGAAAGAGGGCAATTAGTATAAATCAGCATCAAGAGTGGCACAACATTATGGGCCAACTGTCCTGTCCAGTGCTGTATTGTTCCATGTTATATATAGAGATATTTGTTCAGAGAAATTAATATACTCAAAGGACAAAGGAGGAAAGAAGTGAAGAAATTTGCGAAATGAATTCCACAATTTTGCATCTACATAGCAGAAGGTATAGCAATTAAAATTAGGGAGAAAAAAAATTGTGAGTGCCCAGCTTTGATGAAGTGCAGATATCTTGGTGAAGATTGCAGAAAAAGTATGGTGAGTCTGAACATGGGTGTGAATTTTAAATTGAAGACAATGTCATTTGAGATAAAGATCATGGAAGTGATGTGTGAAGTGAATCTTGTGTGAGTTACCTGTATGGATTTGAAAATTTGGGTTTATTACAAAGAGTGGAAGGTTTCCCAAGTTTCACCTTCACTACAATGTTGCAGCATTACAGAAAGTTACATATGTTGTTTCGATGCTCTGGAGTGTAACTTGTACGAGAACTTTTGCTTCTGTGAAAATTGGTTCTAGCAGATGTTCTGCAAGAATATGCTCTTGATATAAATAATTAATGATATGGCTTCAGTGGCGCTAGATATTAGCTGAGCAGCTTAAATGGGTTGTTCTTATTGAATAACTTGTTTTCCTGAACCATCTTTAACAAAGAAAAGTCTAATCAAAATGGGGTAAACGTAATGGGTTAAAATTTGGAATGAACTTTAGAAAAATTCTTGGAGAGGAAGAAGGAAATTTGGACAATTTGGGAAAAAAATTGCTAAAGCTTGAAGCCTAGACACATGAAAAAAATTGTTAATGCTTGAAGCCTAGACACGAGAAAACAGTATTTAGTAATTTTGAAGAAGCTGATATTAATACACAATAGAATGAGTGGCTTTTAGTAGATGCTTAGGAAATTAGAGATGGTAAGGATGAGGTTACAGAAATATAAGCACAAGAGAAATTTCAGGCTTGCCCTAGGATTCAATATAGATCACAGCCCTATGCCAATAGCCAGGGTGGATAGAATAAATGTCCCTCTTTTAGTTTTAAAGAGCTGAGGGTTAAGAGGTTATCAAGAGATCATTGGTGTAATTGCCTGAAGCTCCAGAAGTCCTGAATGAAGATTTCATCAAAGCGAAGTGGAAGTGCTTGACATTATGGAAGCAAAATGAATGGAGTCAGAAACTTGAGGTCAGGACATGTTGCTATAAACAACTTGGTTTGCTCTGAGATTGTAGTCAGGGATACGGATGCAGCTACTATGGGATTTTTAAAGCACTGGCCTGAGCAAATCATTTCAGTCTACCCAATTAAATAGAGGAATCTTTAGCTCAGTGAAGCCTGGCCATCAATCTGACAGTGCACAGGCACTGGAGGGATATAAAGAAGTAGGGTGCAGATTTTAGTGCACATTATTGCTGTTTCAGTGTATTAGTGAAGTTAATCCCATGTCAATTAATGAAGTCATCAAGAAAAAAATTATTCATAGATGGAGTCCCATGTTAGCTTCATGAGAAGAGAAATCATTGCTGACATATTTGAATATAGTTAATGTAATCTAAAGAGAAATTCCCCCACAAAATTGCGTGATTATTGGTGATACAGTAAATGGTATGATCAACTGTGTCAAACTGTAGACTGTTTAAAGATGGTCATGTTTCATGGTCACAATTAGCAAATCTCAGATAAGCACTTAGTTAAGACATTGTTGGTATTTCTATTTGCTTTCTAGGGCCGAGGTGCACTGCAGGATATTGACCAGATGTCACTTCTCAAGCCACTCTGTAAATTCTGTAGTACAGTTCGTACAGTCCGGGACATTGTTCCAGTTCTCCGGAAGGCTATTGCAGTGGCTCAGTCTGGAACTCCGGGTATGAAATCGAACTAATTCATTGGCTATTAAAAACTACTTTCTCAATCACAAATGCCAAAACAGCAAAAGTAAATTTCTTTTAAAAATCACGATCTGAGGGAGAGGAGAGATAGTTGATGTTTGGATCGATACAATTCTATTTTGTTTTCTTTTTTGGGGCACAATAATTACAGTCTATTTTTCCCATTTCCGCTTCATCCAGGCAATAAAAAATAAAAGCAGGAATTAAGGCAAGGTTACGATACGATAGGGCCTTTTAAGAGTCTCCTGGATAGGTACATGGAGTTTAGAAAAATAGAGGGCTATGGGTAACCCTAGGTAATTTCTAAAGTAAGTACATGTTCAGCACAGCATTGTGGGCTGAAGGGCCTGTATTGTGCTGTAGGTTTTCTATGTTTCTATGTTAAGCTCTTTCTATTTCAAATCTACTGTAGAATATCCTGTTGTCTTAGCCCTGGAAGGGTGCAGGCTATGGGACAGGCAAGTAGGTGGGTATGCAGATGTTAGAAGTTCAATATTTAACAATTTAACTGTGAAAACCCATTGTTCATATAAATGATCATAAGTGTTGGAAAGATTCCTATGGGGAAAAATGGCTATTGTTGGTTTTAGGATAAGGTCGTATTTATGAAGTGTAGTGGTTAGCATAACGCTTTATAGTACAGGCAGCCTGGGTTCAATACCCACTGCTGCCTGTAAGGAGTTTGTATATCCTCTCTGTGACCGTGTGGGCTTCCTCTGGGTGCTCCAGTTTCCTCCCACAGTCTAAAGTCATACTGGTTAGTAGGTTAATTGGTCATTGTAAATTGTCCCATGGTTAGGTTAGGATTAAATCGGAGAATTACTGGGCAGTGTGGCTCAAAGGGTCTGAAGGGCCTATTCCATGCTGTATCTCAATAAAAATAAATAAATTCATTAAGAATGTTATTCACTTTGGAAGTCAATGAGAGAAAGGTTACTTGGTAAATTGATTTATCATTATCAAATGTACAAGGCTACAGAGAAAAGTTTGCATACTAATCATGCAGATCATTTGATTGCAAAAGTGCATTGAGATAGTACAGGGTAAAATAATAACAAAGTACAGAAATAAAATGTTACAGTTTCAGAGAAAGTGCAGTGCAAGATCTCTGTATCTGAGGTTATCAGTGTAGAAAATGTCTTCCCGGTTGACCCTATGAAAATCATCTGCAAAAGAACCGATCCGTATTCCGTACCTCCTTATGTAGTTGGACCCTCGATTTCCTCACTTGCGGACTCCAGTTTCTACTGCTTTTCTCACTTTATGCTTGTGACTGAGGCTCAGCACAGCACCAACGCCATATTTAAGTTTACTGTTGACACCAGTATCATTGGCCGAATCAAAAGTGGTGACGAATGAGCAACAACCTCTCACTCAATGTCAGCAAGACCAAAGAGCTGATTATTGACTTCAGGAGGAGGAAACCAGAAGTCCATGAGCCAGTCCTCATCAGGGATTAAAGTTGGAGAGGGTCAGCAACTTTAAGTTCCTTAGTGATATCATTTCAGAGGATCTGTGCTGGACCCAACACATATGTGCAATCATGAAAAAACATGGCAGGTTCCCTACTTCCTTAGAAGTTTGCGAAGATTTGGCATGACATCTAAAACTTTGATAATCTTCTATAGATGTGTGGTGAAGTGTATATTGACTGGCTGCATCATGACCTGGTATGGAAACCCCAATGTCCTTGAATGGAAAATCATACAAAAAGTTGTGGAGACAGCCTAGTCCATCACGAGTAAAGCCCTCCCCACCATTGAGCACATCTGCATGGGGTGTTGTCACAGTAAAGCAGCATCCATCATCAAGGACCTCTACCACCCAGGACATGCTCGCTTTTTCCTGCTGTTATCAGGAAGAAGGTACAGGAATCTGACCAACACCATCAGGTTCAGAAACTGTTATTATCCCTCAACCATCAGGCTCTTGAACCAAAGGGGATAACTTCACTCAGCTTCACTCGCCCCATCACTGAACTGTTCCGACAACCTATGGACTCACTTTCAAGAGCTGGTCATCTCAGGTTCTCGATATTTAATGCTTATTTATTTGTTATTGTCATTATTTTTTCTTTTGTATTTGCAATTTGTTGTCTTTTGTTCATTGGTTGCCCATCCTGTTGGGTGTGGTCTTTCATTGATTCTATTATATTTCTTGGATTTACTGTGTATGCCTGCAAGAAAATGAATCCCAGTTGTATATGGTGACATATATGCACTTTGATGATAGATTTACTTTGAACTTTTTCTGCACTAACCCTTAATTACCTTAAGATCCAACAGACATATACTCAGCACCTAAGTTTATGGAGTCTACTTGGGTAGAGAATTCCAAAAATTTGTTATTCTCTAGTTAAGAAATTTCTTTTCATCTCTGTTCTGAATGACCATCCCCTTATTTTAAGTCTGTTAACCTGGGTACTAGGTACTCCATTGAAAGGAAACGTTATCCCAGTATCTATTGTGTCAAGCCCCATGACATAGAAGAGTACAGCACAGGAAAAGGCCATTCAACTCACATTGTTGTGCCAAACCAGCTAATAAGCAAATCAAAAACACCCAAGCACTAATCCTTCCTACCTACATCAAGTCCATATCCCTCCATCTTCCTTACATCCATGTGCCTATCCAAACGTCTCTTAAAAGCCTCCAATGTATTTGCCTCTACCACCATACCGGGCAGTGCATTCCAGCCATCCACCTCTCGCTGATTAAAAAAAAACTAACCCATCATATCCCCTTTGAACCTACCCCCTACTCCCTGCCTACTCTATCTATGCCTCTCATAATCTTATAAACCTCTATCAGGTATGCCCTCAGTCTCCAACGTTGTAGAGCAGCCTTTCTCAACTTTTTTTGCCCTGAAGGAACCCTTGAAATAATTTTCAGGTCCTGGGGAACACCTGTCTAAAAATGATTATATCTGCAGCTCACGGTATGTTACTGTGATTAGTAATTTATAGATATAATAATCCAAAAATAATTGTCAGTGCTCTTTAGAGTAGAGAGTTTTTAGAGTAGGAATTTTTAGCCAATCTTTCTTGGAGAAAAAAATAGTTAAGCTTAGCTTACCTTTCTTAAAATTGATCTCTTTCTTCCCCATTCATGAATTTTAAAAACTCATAAGGCAAACATAATAAAGTTGTTTTAAATAACTGGCTTAAGCCAAAATGGGATTTAATTTTTCTAAAGGTAGGCTTGGTAGATTAAATTTACATAAAGGTTGTAAATTGATTTAATTAATACTGTTTGCAATATGAAAATTTATTGACAATGTTAAATAGTAAGGTTACTAAAAACCATAAGCCAAAGCAATATGAATAAAAATGTAGCCTAAGGCACAATCTTATACAAGACTTTGACAAAACATTTTCTTACTAAGTTACATGATCAGGCTCAAATATAGGCCTAGCACTGCAGCAAAATGTTCATTACTTTCCTATGAATAGCAGGATACTCTTCTTTCATAGAAATCCAGAACTTGTCCAGGGGCAGGTCAGTAAATCTCATCTTGAGTGCACGATCAGACTACAGTTCACAAAGCTCTTCCTCTTTTCTCAAAGTCAAGTTCTCAGACTGAGCAGAAGATTCAGAGGAAGGGTCCCTCACCCAGTCATATACTTGTGTTGAAAGGGAGGAAAATTACTGTTCAAATTTGTTCTGCAGTTTTTCCAGATGGTTTTCTATAAGACTTGAGACTTTCTGATATCCTTCCTCACTTTCAAGCCCAAGCAGCAATGAACATCCCTCCCCCCACTTCTTATCCCCCCCTTGACCATCCCATGTTACTTCACTCCTGATGAAGGGTTTCGGCCTAAAACATTGTCACTACCTCCTCCCATAGATGCTGTCTGGCCTGCTGAGTTCTGCCAGCATTTTGTGTTTTTATTGAAACATATCAAGTTTTCTTTTTGCAACGTAATCTTTCCAAAGATTCAGTTTCCTTTTAAATTCAACAATCTTGTCACTTGAAGTCAAAGCATTTTCTCTGGGGCCTTGCAGAGGCTTGTTCAACTGGTTCATATGATGAAAAATGTTTTAAGTAGATTAGTTTCTGCAGCTATTCTTCATCTTCAAAGCACTCAGCGAAATCTGGCCTACTATTTTCTTGAAAGTATTCCTGCAATTCATCTTTCAGCTCAAACGCCCTGTTGAGAACTCTTCCACTCTTCCTCTACTAAGCCACCGGATTTCTGTATGTAGCAGGAGATTGGTGTGCTCTTTGTCCAGGTTCTCAGTTTTTTTTAAACATTCTCAAGTGAACTGGTCTTTGTTTATTAAAGTTAACCATTTTTGTAGCCTCATGCAGAACATTTTTCATTTCATCTCCAAGAGTTTTGACATCAGCACCTCTCTGTGAAGAAAGCAGTGTGTTATGACAATGTCAGGATTTTATTTTTTTTTAAACAAGAGAAACAAAACTTCTAATGGAGCCAACCATTGATGGGGCACCATCAGTAAAGATGCCAACACAGTTCCTCCAAGACAGACCTTTTGTTTCCAAATATGAAGACAAAACATTAAATATATCTTGGCCTTTGCTTGTTTTGGGCAGCTGTTTGCATCAGAAAAGGTTTTCTTGAATCTACAAATCTTACAAATGCTACAACATGACACTTGGTGAAATCTGTTGACTCATAAACTGTTGTTTTTCAGTTCATCACACAAAACCTCTTCAGCATCATGCGACATGTTATCAATACGTCAACTTATCGTACTGTTTGAGAGTGAAACCTTTTCAATTTCTCGTATTGCATCTTGTCCTAGCATTTCATCCACTATAATTTTATATGCTGGTGTTATTAGATTCTCACCAACTGTGTGACTTTTCCTTTTCTAGGTAATAAGTTCTGCTACTAAATAACTTGCTTCCTGAGGTTTTTTTTACTGACTGTGACTTTATTACTAAAAGTTTTGTTTTGAGATTCCAATAGCTTTTTAAAATAATCAGCACTTTTACATGTCATATGGCTGTGATTTGTAGTTAAGTGTCTTTTAAATTTTGCTGGAGTCATTGCTACATCTCTGAGTTGTTTGCCACAGACTAGACACAATGGAATAAGACAACTTGGACCATCAGACCATGTAAAATCCATTTATAAGTAGATTTCATTGTAAAGATGGACTTCTTTTGTGTCCCTTGTTGCACTAGTGCAGTGAAATGATTCAGAGTATTGTAATTCTTCATTGTTAACCTTATCAGAATTGTCCTTAGCCTTAAGCTGAGACAACTCCTCTTCCATCTCACACCTCTAACAGAAATCACCACATTGGACCATCAAACTTGTCTGTAAAACACAGGGGTTAATAAAATATATAAAAGAATGGCATAATAACTAAATGAGAAAACTGCAAAAAATATGAAAATTTTACAATACAATTCACTTCTAGCTTACACAATCCACCTTTGGCAACAACAGTAAAGCAGCAAGCCAGCAGCTGAGTCATGGTGTGTAAAAATTCCTTCTTTAAGATGAAAATTTCCCTCCAATTTTCTTCTATACTAGTAGAGTTTGTTTGCTCCTATAAGTCAGTCAGTGGTGCGTAAGGGTAAGTTGGGGAGGTAATTTGTGAGGGAGAGGCTGACATCACAGCCCTAGTTGGGCGAGTCCACTCAATGCTCGGAAAACACAATTCATGCTCCTTATTAGCCTATCATCCTTCCCTCTGTGTGATACAGTGCTATCAATCTACTGTCCTCCCCTCCATGCAATACAGCGTTCACCAGTTATCAACCGCCTCCCCAATCTTGATGTCAAAAACTGAGAGTGGACTCAACCAAATAAACACAGTCCGAGTGCACACTGCTGTCCTGGGCTGAGTGACCTCCAACGAGATTGCTTACTGGGCTGCTCGGTCACTGCTCACAACTGCGAGCATTAGCATCGTACATTGCACGGTTCAAAAAGCGATGTTTACTTTTTAAAAAATCAAGACCTCTTGCGGAACCCCTAATGACGTGTTCCACGGAAGCCCGGTTGAGAAACCCTGCTCTAGAGAAAACAAGCCAAGTTTATCCAGCCTCTCCTGATAACACATGCCCTCTAAACCAGACAGTGTCCTGGTAAATCCCTTCTGCACCCTATCCAAAGCCTCTACATCCTTCCTAAAGTGGAGAGACCAGAAGTGTATATGCAATACTCTAGATGTGGCCTTACCAGAGTTTTATAAAGTTGGAACATAATTGCTTGACTAATAAAAGCAAGCACTCCATGAGCCTTCTTAACTGCCTATTGACCTGAGTAGCCACTTTCAAGAAGCTATAAACTAGGATCCCAAGATCACTCTGCTCAGCAACACTGTTAAGGTCCTTGCATTTGCCCTACTGAGGTGCAACACCTCAGATTTATCTGTCATTTCTCTGTCCATATCTGCAACTGATTTATATTAAAAAAAAACTGGCAACATTTCTTTGTGAAACCAGGAAACCAGGACACCCAGCAGAAAGCCATGTGGCCACACAGAGAATTATTCACATGTGCAGTATCCATGGTCAAGATTGAAGCTGGAGCTGTAAGGCAGCACTGTCAGTTGTCTGGCTCGGATAGAAAAATGTTTAGAATGAGCTTGGGCTGAAAACAAAGCAGAACTGGTCAAGAATATACAAATGCTCTTCACGATTTTCCACTGAATTTGACATTCCAATTAGAAACAAATGTCATGTCAGTGTCTTCTCTTGAGTGAAGTTTGACACCCGCTGTTACATACTTGACACTTTCATTTAGAGCAGCATTAAGGTTGGGAGGGGAGGAGATGAATTTCAGAGATTCTTGTACTATATGGAATTAAAATATGCTACTTGAAACTTTCACAGTTCAATATGTAATGGAAGAATGCTTGCAGATGACACCCAAAATGCTCTGCTGTCCCATACTGGCAAATATTAATGTTATTTCTGTTTGTATCTGCTACCATAAAAGAATTATTTAGTAATTAAATAACTTCTTTGTGCTCTGATTTACTGTCTGCTTAGGACCTGTGTTTGTTGAGCTTCCAATTGATGTCCTCTACCCATATCATTTAGTTTGGAGAGAGTTTACACCAAAAAGTGAACCCAAAGGAATTGTGGGAAAAGCCATCAACTGGTAAGTTTTTTTTGAACTGAATACCAGCTGTGTAGAAAATTGAAGCAATTTAATTTAATTTAGGTCATTAACCATAATTGACTGTTTTAAAAGTGACTGATGATGAATTGAAATTGCAATTAGTTATCTTTTCATTATGTGGTATAATTGCAGAGATCAGACACTACTAAAATGGGAAAACTTTGTTGCAGCAATGTTGGCAGGCTTTGGTGCAAATTAACTTGCAGGTATGAAGATGGAATTAATAGATCTCTCAGAAGGAGCTGGTGTTACTTATTTCCCCCTGTTTTTGGTTTGCTCCACTGAGCTATTATGTCCACTGACAGTAATTGAAGTATGTCCACAAGTATTGCTTTCCAATTTTTATGGGCATCTTTCAGCACCTCACACGTGGTCACTTTCTCATTTTTCCCAGAAAGTGAATGTGTATGGGCATTTCAAACGTGGAGGCATCACAGCAGAGCTGGCCCAGTCTTCACTCAGATTCCATATATTTTCCAGTACAGGTAAGCTGGCTAGGGATTGGGAACTGGAATACCGGTTGTTTTTCTTTCCCCTTTCCTAGACAGGGGTGCAGAGGTTAAGAATGCCTCCTTGTGCTGAATACACAGCCTATCAATGAACTTCAGTTAAATGATGTGGCACAGGCTACTCTGTGTACAGTATGTTGATTAGTGTTGTGGGGGGAAATAGTTAAATCGTGTTATAGTTTGTGTGGGGGGAATTTTATTGCAGTGATAAGAAATGAGTGGTGGATAGAACTGGGTGCTTCTATTCCTTCCCAGCCCCTCCCAAAATGTGAGAAACCAGCATAATTGCTTAAAATTGACAGTTTTATTAAGTGTTGGTAGTTTGATCTTGATCACTAGAACCATATCTATACAATTTGTATATTAGTCTTGCAGTGTTACTGTAATCATCTCCATCTGCATGACGCTAGATTTGTTGGCCCATAGTAATTTGCGGTTATTGACAGTGTTGTGAATAGATACAAATATTATCATATATGTTATATAAAGAGCCAGAAATGGGTATCTATCATATATTGGAGCAGGTAATGTCAACAGACTGGCTAAGTGTATTTGTATTACTTTATTTCACTCCACTCCACTCCACTCAACAATGAATGATTCCACAACCTATTTTATTTTATTTGGAAATACAGCATGGTAACAGGCCCTTTCGGCCCAATGAACCCTCACCACTGAATTATACCCTTGTGACCAATTAACCTAATAACACCTACACCTTTAGAATGCGAGAGGAAACCAACGTGGTTACAGGGAGAACGTACAAACTCTTTACAGACAGCAGTGGGAATTGAACCCGAGTCGTTGCTGTTGTAAAAGCACTGTGCTAACTGCTACAGTACTGTACTGTACTGAAGAGAATGCTAGTTTCACTTTCAGGCACTCTGTATCTCACGTCCTCGTTTTTTTTTCCTTTTTTAAAATTAATCAATGTATTTATTTATTATTTTCATTCTTTTTATATTTGCACAGCTTGTCTTTTACTCATTGATTGTATGTAGTTTTTCATTGATTCTGTTTTATTTCTTTGTTCAACTGCGAATGCCCACAAGAGAATGAATCTCAGGGTAGTATATGGTGGCATATATGTACTTTGATAATAAATTTACTTTGAACTTTTGTACTTACTTTCACGTTTGTGTGCAAAAATGAAACTAAGTAATGTTGTTCCTGACTTGTGGAGGCTGAAGAACTTGGTTACGCATGCTTTGGAGTTCTTAAGAAGGAGGAGTGGTTTTTGGAATGTATAACATTTTGAGAGGGCATAAGGGCATAACTTTTGATATGTTTCCAGAAGTGGAAGTGTCTTGAACAAGGTTACATAGTTACAAGATAAGAGGGTGATCGTTTAAAACTGAGGTGCTTGGGAATTTCTTGCAAAGGTGGGAAATTCTCTACTCTGGAAGGTTGTGGAAGCTGGATTATTTAAAATATTTTAAGAGGATATGAATATGCTTCCAATAGATTGGGGAATTAAGGACAATATGGAACTGGGGAGCAGTATTGAGGCTTGGGGCAGATCAGCCACGATGATGTTGAATGACAGGCAGGCCTGAAGGTGTGTGGGCAACTACTGCTCTTATTTCCTTGTCTTTTTGTGAGCATTTAGTAGAAATAAGAAAAAAAAGTATTGGTTTATGATTATCATCTAGTAATTCCTGCAATTCAGGATAATTACATTCCAATAAGAAAAATTCAAAGCAGAAGACTACTCCCCACTGTTATGTTTCATAACTCCAGTGACTAATCAAAAGAAAAACACAGGAGCCTACTTACCTGCCTACTTAGTTCCACTTTTTAGTGAGAAGTTCACATGTGATACGCTTAGCTATAAACTCCAACTTCATATGGAATGCATCTCACTCAGATGTATTGCTATCTATTCATCATATATATAGTATTGTGCAAAAGTCTTAGGGCACATATAAATTTTTTTTGTAAAGCCAAGATGCTTTCAAAAATAATGAAATGAAAAGTTTCTAAATATCAAAACATTTACAATAAAGAGCAGTTAACAGTAAAAAAACTAAATCCAATCTATATTTGGTGTGACCACCCTTTGCCTGCAAAACTGCATCAATTCTCTTTGGTACACTGTCATGCAGCTTTACAAGAAAGTCAGCTGGTGGGTTGCTCCTAGCATATTGGAGAACTTTCCATAGTTCTTCTGCAGACTTTGACTGTCTCGCTTGCTTCTGTCTCTCCAGGTAATCCCAGGCAGTCTCAATGATGCTGAGATCAGGGCTCTGTGGAGGCCATACCACCTGAAACTATATATAAAACTATCTGAAACTATATATAGTTGGCAGATGAGGCTTGTGACTGTGAAACAGTCTCAGGTTCCGGGGCCTCCTTTATAGGTGGTTGTAGGAGTTGATTCTGGTTCTGCAGGAAGTGGTTCTGACAGCTCTGGACTCCATTCTTCTTAACAATTGACTTTGCTTTCCTCAGCTGATTGATGTGTCATCTCCAGGTGACATCAGACACAATCTCCATTGTGTAGGAGAGTGGTCCAGTTCTGTCCTTAATCTTTCCCAGTACCACTTTTGATCTTCTCATAGTCCTTTGCCAGGACTGCTTGTCCAGGAGTGAAACATTGAACCTCCTTTTTCTGAGGAGCCCTCAATTTGTCTCACCTCTTTGTTCTGCATACTTCTTCTGAGATTGGGTTTGAGGAGATCCTAGCATTAGAGCAAAGGACAACCCAGGAACAGTTTAGCTGGGAGTTGTTGGTTGTGAGTGTATGCTGCATTGCAATATGCAAGGAGGAAATTGGCACACTTCTGATTCAGTGTTAGTGTAGTGTGATCTACTCACTTTGCTCACAGTGTGTTCGTGAGACTCTGGACAAATCTTTCCACCAAGCCCTTTGTAGCTGGGTGGTATGGTGCAGATGTAGTATGTCTTATTCTGTTCATTTTCAGGAATGACTGAAACTGTTCTGCAACAAACTGTGGTCCTTTGTCACTGACTAAGTGTTCTGGAACACCCGTCCTTGCAAAGAGGCTTCTCAACACATCAACAGTTTGCAAGGCTGTAGTGGAGGCTATTGGGAACTCTTCTGGCCACTTTGTGGCTGCATCCACCACTAGCAAGAAATTTGTGCCCATGAACAGTCAAACGAAATCCATATGAATCTTCTGCCAGGGCAATGCAGGCCATTCCCAAGAAAAGAGCGCTGCTGCTCTTGGAAATTTCTGAACGTGTTGGCATCCTGAAAAGTGCATGCCAAGCTGATCTATTCCAGGCCACCAGACAAAGCTTCGTACCAATGCTTTCATTTTGACCACACCTAAAATCTCCTCCAATACTTTAGCTCTCAACTTGGATAGTACAACAACTCTAAATCTGCATATAAGGCAAGCCCCTTCAAAGGCAAGTTTATCCTGGTGCTGGCAAAAATGGGGGAACTGGGATTTTGTGTGGCTATGTAGACCTGAGATACTGTGGGATTTTTTCTGGTTTCCCTTTGGATCATCTCTGCTGTAATACAGAGACTTTCAATTTGCATTGCGGAGAATACCTCAAGAGGAATGTCTCGTAAATTTTTCAGGTATCTCTTTTTCGAGAGAAAATGGGACAACCCATCAGCATTTCCATGATCAGTCATCCTCTTGAATTCAATCTTGTAATTGTATCTTCCAAGAAACAGAGCCCACCTCTGCATTTGGGTTGCTGCTGTTATTGGAACACCCTTCTGTGGATTGAAAATGGACACTAGTGTTTGATGATCAGTAACAAGGGTAAACTCTCTCCCATACAAGTACTGGTTGAAACATTTTACACCCCAAGCCAGGCTCAATCTGTCAATCTGTGCATATTTTTTCTCTGCAGCGGTAAGGGAACGTGTTGCAAAAGCTGTGGGGCATTCACTTCCATCATGCATAACATGTAACAGTAGTGTCCGACATCACCATTTCCTTTACCTTTTTGAAAGGTACACATTCATCCTGATCTGTAGTCATGACTTCAAGAGAAGGAGCAGATTAGCTAGGTTTGGCAGGAACCTGTTATAGTAATTGACAGATCCTAAAAATGACTGCAACTGTGACATGTACGTTGGCCTTTAGGTATCCGCCACTGCTTGAATTTTCTCATCACATTTGTGTAAAGCTTGTGTGTCAGTGGTGTGACCACAGTAAGTGATGCTTGATTTAAAGAACTCGCACTTGTTGTGTCATGCTCTGAGCCCAGACCTACTAATATTTTTAACACTTGTCTTGAGATTGTGGAAATATTTCTTGTCATCCTTACCGGTAAAAAATTATGTCATCCAAGTGACGCTGAGTGCCTGGGCAGCCTTGCAACACCTGGTCCATAGCTTTCTGCCAGAGTGAAGGTGCAGATGCTACTCCAAAAATAAGCCTATTGTACTGATAAAGCTCTTTGTGAGTGTTTATGGTGAAAAACACTTTGGACTCTTCTTCCATCTCCGCTTGTCTGCTAATTCCACTTCGCTGAAGTGTTTTCTCCAAAATTATCTGCAAAGATGCTGTCTATCCTGGGCAAAGGTATTGATCTACTTTTAGTTAGGTTGATGGTGCCCTTAAAATCACCACAGTTCCTGACAGACCCATTCTTCTTGGCTACTAGGACCACTGGTGTTGCCCATGGGCTCCACTCAAGTTTGTAAAGAATTCCTTCAGCCTCCATGCGATCCAGCTCACTGGCTACTTTATCACGGATGGTATAAGCAAGCGGATGGGCTTTGTAAAACTTGGCGTGGCATTTTCATTTAGCACTATTTTACTCTGGAGTATGTTTGAGTTTTCCAGTGTCATCCTTGAACACTGCTGTGGCATCATCTAGTACTTTTCTTAATTTGATTTCAGATGGTTTCATTGCAGGAGATGTGGCATGCAAATAGGGGATGGATCTCCAATCAAATTGTTGTTGTCTCAGCCAATCATGTCCCCACAATGCAAGCCCTCCTGTTTTTACCACATACACACTCAATATGACTTGCTGGTTGTTGTATTTCACTGTTACAGATTTAATAGTGAAATACAACAGGAGTTATGTTTTCTCCAGTATAAGTTCTTATTTGGATATCAGCAGGCTTCAGTTTAGTATCTCTGAAATGCTGATGTAACTTTTTTTGGAGTGACTGAAGCAGCTGAGCCAGTGTCCAATTCCATTTGAATTAATTTGCTGTTCACTTCTGATGTAAGCCATATTGCTTGTCTATTGTTAGTTTTCACATTGTAAATCTCAAGGCTACTCAGTCCTGTATATCATCATTTTCAGATTTTTCATTAACAACATGCAAATTAGTGCTCCATTTGAAACTGCAACTTGACTATTTATCTTTTTCTCTTAGTACATTTACTTTTGTCTGTCTGACACGCTCTTTGTGTAACTATAAGTGTAACGTTCTCCTTCGCGTGTACTAATAACGCCGAATTCAACGTCGAGATAAACCAGTCAATGCAAACCAGATCGCAGTAAGATTAACCATTTACTGTTCACTCTTCACATTAACATATGGTGAAAACTGTTGATAAAACAATACAAGATTGATACAGTATTTGTTCCTTCCTTAATATCACATTTCAATTGTAAATACTTGTAAAGGTGACTATAACTACATTACACTAAGGTGCAGTATACAGGGAGAGTTTACCTGCTCCATTGACTACTTTAAATACACTTCCATGCAAACTATCCGCAACTCTTTAACTAACGAAAGCATAAACATTATCGACCGTCGTTACTTCTAACAGGATCGGCATTAACATCTTAGTTCAATATATCGATATCTATTAACTTACAGCGTTGCTCTCACTGTGATTTCTCATGCCTGCAAAACAACTTCTGCTCAGGTGTGCCTCGTGGTGAGCCCCCACCCTCGCGTTAATTTCAAACCGGTACTTTCCCACAAGACGCGGCGAAACCGGATGTGACGTCATCGCATGCCGATATATTTTACATGCAATGAATATACTTTAAACACTTCTAATTCTAACTAGAAAACACTATCGAATGAATTACTAAGCGAAAATATTATAAACTAAATAACTGTCATAAAGACAGCACAATAAGACCATATGATATAAGAGCAGAATTAGGCCAATTGGCGGCCCATTGAGTCTGCTCCACCATTTCATCATGGCTGATCCATTTTTCCTCTCAACCCCAATCTCCTGCCTTCTCCCCGTATCCCCTCATGCCCTGACTAGTCAAGACTCTATCAACCTCTACCTTAAATATATGTAAAGACTTGGCCTGCACACCTGCCTGTGGCAATGAATTCCATGGATTCACCACTCTCTAACTAAAGAAATTCCTCCTCATCTCTGTTCTAAAAGGACGCCTCTCTATTCTGAAGCTGTGTCCTCTGGACTTAGACTCTCCCACCATAGGAAACATCCTCTCCACATCCACTCTATCAAGGCCTTTCACCATTCGATAGGTTTCAATGTGGTCACTACTAGTTGTTCTAAATTCCAGTGAGTACAGGCCCAGAGCCATCAAACACCCTACATATGACAAGCCATTCAATCCTGGAATCATTTTTGTGAGCCTCTTTGAACCCTCTCCAGTTTCAGCACAACCTTTCTAAGATAAGGGTCCCAAAACTGCTCACAATATTCCAAGTGAGGCCTCACCAGTACTTTATAAAGGCTCAACATTACATCCTTGCTTTTATATTTGAGTCCTCTTGAAACGAATGCTAACATTGCATTTGCCTTCCTCACTACAGACTCAACCTGCAAATTAACCTTTAGGGATCCTGAATGAGCACTCATAAGTCATTTGCATCTGCGTTTTTTGTATTTTCTCTCTATTTAGAAAATAGTCAATCCTTTCATTTCTTCTACCAAAGTGCATGACCATACACTTCCTGAGACTATATTCCACTGCCGCTTCTTTGCCCATTCTCCCAATCTAAGTCCTTCAGTAGTCTTCGTACTTCCTCAAAACTAACTGCCCCTCCACCTGTCTTTGTATCATCTGCAAACTTTGAAATAAAGTCATCAATTCCATCATCCAAATCATTAAAATAGAATGTACGTGTCCTACTTTGTTGCATTTTCTGCAAGTTTCACCTTAAAACCTACATAGGTCTGGCGTATGTGAGCCCTTGCCATAACAGTAACATAATTGAGTCTTTCTGAAAGGTCTCGGCCCGAAGTGTCGACTGTATTCTTTTACATAGATGCTGCCTGGCCTGCTGAGTTCCTCCACAATTTTGTGTGTGTGTGTTGCTTGGATTTCCAGCATCTCAGATTTTCTCTTGTTTGTTTGGCTAAGCAGGCTTGTGTTTAGACATTGCATCTTGGTCACATTCACTTTCATTCCTGACTGCAACTCAATTACCACCCTGTCTGCTGTTTCCATTGTTACACTGATTTCAACTGTTCTTTTAAATGTGGGTTGTGCTTCAGTTAGTTGTTTCTGAACACTTTCTTGTGAGGTGCCACAAACTAAACGATCTCCTAGTGCATCATTTAGCCCATCACTGAACTAACAATGCTTGGACAATTTCTTTCATTCAGCCAATCAGCCAATTCATTTTGATTGTGCTTATGAAACCTAAAGTTTTCTGCAATCAGCAACGCTTTCAGATCTAAATATTTGAACAGAGGCCAATCAGCGATCAGAAGTGTGAGAAGACGTAGCTCACTCAAGTTCACTGAATAAGTACATAAAGCATCGATTCACAGCAGTTTTGTTTTGAACAGTGGCTATTCAGCAATTGGAATTGATTGGCAAGAACAAATAAAAATAAGGCAGGGGCAAGCAGAGTGGCCATTGTTTGAATGGACAGGGTTAGAGTGGTTATTTGAGGCTTTAGCTATTTGAGACTTCAGGGGAGGTGGGACCTGTATCTGCTTTGCATCTGAATTGGAAGGGGACTAATGTCTTAGTGGGAAGGTTTGGTAGTACTATATTGGGGGGGGAGGGGGTCGTGGTTTAAGCTAGAATGGCAGGGGGATGGGAGCCAGAGTGCCAGAACAGATAGAGCAGAGGTTGTGTTGACAGGAGTTGTTAAGACCTCAGTCAAAGTCAGGAATCAAAAGGTTGAGCATGCTGTGACTAGTGTTCTGAGCTGCATATATTTCAATGCAAGAAATATTGTAGGAAAGGCGGATGAGCTCAGGGTATGGATCAACATATGGACCTATGATACTACAACCATTAGTGAGACTTGGTTGCAGGGGAGACTGGACTGGCAGCTCAATATTCTGGGTTTCCGTTGATTTAGATGTGACAGAGCAGGAGGGATTCAAGGAGGAGAGATGGTATTATTAATCAGGGAAAATGTCATGGAAAGCTCATTCAGGATGAACCGGAGAGCTTGTCTAGTGAGGCTTTATGGGTGGAACTGAGGAATGAGAAAGGTATGACCATGTTAATGAGGCCATATTATAGACCACCCAACAGTCCATGGGATTTAAAGGAAAAAAATTGTAGCGAGATTGCAGACTATTGCAAGAAACATAAGGTTGTTATAGTGGCTTTCCACATATTGACTGGTACTCCCATGCAAGATGGGTAGCAATTCTGAGATCACAACCCTGGAGGTCCTGTCCTTTAACTTAGCACCCAACTCCCTGAACTCACTTTCAGAACCTCGTAAGTCTTCCCTCCTATGTCATTGGTACCTTAATTTTCCTTCTGGGTCTGGTAAGATGGCAGCTTGATTGATCGCGGTGGCTTCTGGGTCAACTAAAGGTGGTATTGTTTTTAAATGTGTTTTTTTTTTATGATCACAAGGTCCTGCTGGACATTAAAAACTTAAAGTACTGCAGGTCTATCCCATCAGTGAGTTGCTTATTGGTGGAGAAAATGAAGGCACTGCACATCATGCTGCTGCCTGTATCAAAGGAGGCTTACAGTCTAATAGTGAGTGACTATCTTGGTCACTTTTCTTGTGATCGTAGGACTCTTTTGGACATTGTTAATGTGGAATACTGTAAGATCGATTCATTGATTTATTGGCAGAGAATAGGGAAGGACACCAATGGAATTGTGTGGCCTTGGTCGTAGAGATGACTTGTCTTCAAGCCATGGTATCACCAGTTTGCACCACCAGGAGAGAGGCATCGGAGCTGGTGCACTTCACTAGGAGCGATGTGTTGCAGCGTCCAGGCTGGAGACGGTGCATACTCCCAGTGTTTGCTTGGCAGAAAGCAAGCTGTATCGTGGTTGACTGCACATTTCTGCAGCATTCATGGCTCGGGTCTGGATGTTTTGTTTTGCATGGCTCTATCTTACTGATATCTTTATGTGCTTACTATCATGTATGTGCTACGTGTACTTTGTACTGTGAGTGACTGTTGTTACTATGGTTTGCACCTTGTACCACTGTCTCGTTTGTCTGTATTCATGGGTATTCATGTATAGTTGAATGGCAATTAAACTTGGATTGAATTTACCAATACATAGAAATCCTGACAAGAGTGAGTGCGATACTTGATCTCCTATTAGGGAATGAGACGGCAGGTGACAGAAGTTTGTGTAGGGGAACATTACATATAGTGATCACAATGCCATTGTGTGTGTGAGAGGCCTCTGTTGGTCAGAGTTGGCCAGGGGTATTGCATCCTAGCTGTCTAGATATGGAAGCCTGGGCAGTACAATATGGAGAGCAAACTGTTGCCCATGAAGCAAGCTCCCCCTTTCCATGCATCTGACGAACCCAAAGGAACGGCAGAGACCGATACAGTTCAGTGCCACCAGCATCGCAGGAGTTGCCAGTCAACATTGAACTCAATGTAGGATTGCCCTTAGGACTCCAGCTGTGGATATAGCTGCAAGGCAGCAGAGGTTTGAGATCAGAGTTTTCCTTCTAGCTGAGCTGCCAACCATGGCTGACAAGCCTCATCTGCCCAAGGCAACTGGTTTTAAGGTGCCAGCAGCCTGCCTTTACCCATTCTCCTGTCAGTAGAAATGGTTCCACTGGGCTAAGTAGCTAAGACACAAATTAAGACCAGGAGCTGGACTTGGTTGTCAGAGGCTATTTGAGGCGCATGCTATTGGGAACATTTAATAGGTAGTGGGAGCTTGTCTCCAATACCACCCCTGGCTATCGCAACCTTAAGAAACCATTAATGCCATTTGTTTCAAAGTAAATATGTAAAAAGATAGGCCTGGTCCACATGTTGAGATTCTAAATTGGAGAAAGGCCTATTTTCTTTCTTTCTTTTTCAATCTTTTTATTAAGTTTCATATATAAAAAAATATAACATAACATAATGAGTAGGTTATAAATACACTAGGCTTGAAGTTAAATTAGTAATAAGATATCAATATCTTATTGAGATATCAGCAAGGAACATCATAAAACAATCAATCAAACCTGTATTAATTGTATATAAAAAAAGGATAATCACAAAAAGAGAACAAAAATATAAGAAAAAATATATATTGAAATAAAACAATAAACCTAAACTAACATGGGCAATAATAATAGTTTATATATACATGATAGTGTCAAGAACTCCGGAACTCCATACCAGAACAAGGATAAAAAGAGAAAAGATCCGGAAGAGGTCAAATTAACTCATATGAAAATGTCGAATAAACGGTCCCCAAGTTTCTTCAAATTTAATTGATGGGTCAAAAATAGTACTAATTTTTTCTAAGCTCAAACAAGAAATAGTTTGAGAGAACCACTGAAACGTGGTAGGAGGATTTACTTCTTTCCAATTTTGTAATATAGACCTTCTAGCCATTAGAGTTGCAAAGGCGATCATTCGTCTAATTGGAGGGGAAAATCGACTACCATCCTCAATTAGTATACCAAAAATTGCAGTGATAAAATGGGGTTGTAAATCAATATTCCAAACTGAGGAAATGATAGCAAATATATCCTTCCAATAGTTATATAAGGTGGGACATGACCAAAACATGTGGGTCAATGAAGCAACTTCTGAGTGACATCTGTCACATTGAGGGTTAATATGGGAGTAGAATCGAGCAAGCTTATCTTTAGACATGTGGGCTCTATGTACCACCTTAAATTTTATTAAAGCATGTTCAGCACATATAGAAGAAGAGTTAACCATTTGTAAAATTTTTTCCCATTTTTCTGTTGATATAGTACATTGAAGCTTTTTTTCCCACTCTTGTTTAATTCTGCCTGACATTTCTGGTTGTATCTTCATGATCATATTATAAATAAGAGCCACTAAACCCTTCTGACAAGGATTCAAGGTAAAAATTATATCTAAAAAATCCATCAGAGTTGAATTGGGAAAGGATGGTAAAACTTTATTTAAAAAGTTTCTAATTTGTAAGTATCTAAAAAAATAAGTTTTAGGTAACGTAAATTTGTTAGAAAGTTGGTCAAAAGACATCAGACTACCTTCAAAAAAAAGATCACGAAAGCATGTTATACCTTTCCTTTTCCATACGCTAAAGGCTTGATCTATTAAGGAGGGTTTAAAAAAAAAAGTTAAATAAGATAGGGCTATCAAGAACAAAATTTCTCAGAGTGAAAAACTTACAAAATTGAAACCAAATTCGTAATGTATGTTTGACAATCGGGTTAGATATCTGTTTATTGAACTTGACTAAATCAACGGGAAGAGAAGAGCCAAGAACGGAGAATAAAGAATATCCTCGTGCATCATTACATTCCAAATTTACCCACTGTGGGCATAATGGTGAGTCCAAATCTTGTTTCCAGTATATTAAGATTCGAATATTATTCGCCCAATAGTAAAATCTAAAGTTAGGTAAAGCTAAACCACCATCTTTTTTAGGTTTCTGTAACTGCTTTTTACTTAACCTGGGGTTTTAATTTTGCCACACAAATGAGGAAATTTTTGAATCTATGTTGTCAAAAAAAGATTTAGGAATAAAAATTGGTAAAGCTTGAAATAAATATAAAAATTTCGGTAAAACCATCATTTTAATAGCATTAATCCAACCAACCAATGATAAGGATAAGGGAGACCATCTAGTAGTAAGTTGTTGAATTTGATGAAACAAAGGTAAAAAATTCAATCTGAATAAATCTTTATGTTTCTTGGTAATTTTTATACCTAAATAAGTGAAGTTATTAGTAACAGCTTTAAATGGTACCCTGTTATTCAGTAAAGTTTGCGCATTTAAAGGGAATAATTCACTCTTATTTAAATTTAATTTATAACCAGAAAAACTACCAAACTGAACCAACAAGGATAGAATAGCGGGAATAGACCTATCAGGATCAGAAATATATAACAACAAGTCATCAGCATATAGTGATTACTTATATAACTTCTCATTATGGGTAATACCAAAAATATTAGGTGATTCACGAATAGCAATGGCTAAAGGTTCTAATGCAATATTAAATAATAAAGGACTTAAAGGACAACCTTGTCTTGTACCGCGAGATAATTGGGAAAAAAAGAGGATCTATGATTATTTGTAAGAACAGAAGCAACAGGTTTATAATATATTAGTTTAATCCATGATATAAATTTAGAACTAAAATTAATTTTTTTTAACGCATTAAATAAGTATGTCCATTCAACTCTATCAAAAGCTTTTTCAGCATCTAATGAAATTACACATTCTGGGGTTCTGGGTGAAGAAGTATAAATTATATTAATCAATTTTCTAACATTGAAAAAGGAGTACCGGTTCTTAATAAAACCAGTTTGATCTTCCAAAATAATCTGTGACAGTATCTTTTCTAACCTAATAGCTAAAATTTTTGTAAGAATCTTAGAATCTACATTTAAAGGCCAATTTTGATAGCATCAGAAAGAATTAGGTAAGTGTGGATAGGGACAGGTTGTTTTCTGGCAAAGGTGTACTTGGTAAGTGGGAGGCCTTCAAAAGTGACTTTTTGAGAGTGTCTATCAAAATAAAAGGTAAAGATAACAAGTGTGGGGTACATTGGTTTTCAAAAGATATTGAGGCCCTGTTTAAGAGAAAAAAGGAGGTGCACAGCAGGTACAGATGAGTAGGAAAAAATGATATGCTTATGGGGTATAAGAAATGCAAGAGAACACTTCAGAAAGAAATCAGGAAGGCTAAAAGAAGGCATGAGGTTGCTCTTGCAGACAAGGTGATGGAGAATCCTCAGGGATTCTACAGATATGTTAAGAGCAAAAGGATTGCAAGGGACAAAATTGGTCCTCTGGAAGATCAGAATGGTAATCTATGTGTACAGCCCAAATAGATGAGGGAGATATTAAGTTGATTTTTTGCATCTCTATTTACTCGGGAGATGGACACAGAGTCTACAGAAGTGAGACAAAGCAGCAGTGAGGTCATGGACCCTATACAGATTACAGAGGACGAGGTGTTTGCTGTCTTGAGGCAAATTAGGGTGGATAAATCCTCAGGGCCCAACAAGGTGTTGCCTCAGACCCTGTGGGAGGCGAATGCAGAAATTGCAGGGGCCCTAGCAGAGATATTTATATCACCCTTTGTGATAGGTGATGTACCAGAGTATTAGAGGATAGCTAATCTTGTTCCGCTGTTTAAGAAAGGCTCTAAAAATAAAGCAGGAAGTCATAGATTAGTGATCCTAACATCAGTAGTGGGAAAGTTATTGAAAGTTTTTCTAATGGACCAGATATATGACTATTTGGATAGACAAGGACTGATTAGGATAGTCGGCATAGCTTTGTGTGTGATAGGTTGTGTCTAACCAGTCTTACAGTTTTTCGGGCAAGTTGATTAAGGCAAGTCAGTGGATGTTGTCTGCATGGACTTTAGCAATGCATTTGACTTTGTGGGAGAAACCAGAAAGTAGTAGAAGATGGTTGCCTCTCTGATTGGAGGCCTGTGACTCCTGGAGTGCTGCATTCTGGGTCATTTGATTGTTATCTATATTAATGATCTGGACAATAATGTGGTTAACTGGATCAGCAAATTTACAGGTGACACCAAGATTGGGGGTGTAATGGAGAGTAAGGAAGACTATCAAAGCTTGCAATGGGATCTGGACCAGCTGGAAATTTGGACTGAAAAATGGAACTTAATGCAGATAAGTGTGAGGTGTTGATCTTTGATAGGACCAAGGTCTCACACAGTGAATGGTAGGGCACTGAGGAGAGTAGTAGAACAAGGGGCTTTGGGAATACAGGTCCATAATTCGTTGAAAGTGGCTCAATAGGTAGATAGGGTCAAAGTATTGAGTACAGGAGATAGTATATTGTGTTGAAGTCGTACAAAACATGGGTGAGGCCTAATTTAGTGTATTTTTGGCAGTTTTGCTCACCTACCTACAGGAAAGATATAAATAAGGTTGAAGGAATAACAGAAAATTTACAAGGATGTTGCAAGATCTGGAGGATCTGCATTATAAGGAAAGATTGAATAGGTTAGGACTTTATTCTTTGTAACGTAGAAGATTGAGGGGAGATTTGATAGAGGTATTCAAAATTATGACGGGTATAGATAAGGTAAATGCAAGCATGCTTTTTCCTCTGGAAAGGAGAGACAACTAGAGGTCATGAGTTAAGGGTGAAAGGTGAAAATTTTAAGGAGAACATGAGGGAAAACGTCTCCACTCAAAGGGTTATGAGAGTGTGAAACGAGCTTCCAGCAAGCTTGATTTCAACACTTAAGAGAAGTTTGGATAGGTACATGGATGGCAGGGGTATGATTTGGGTGCAGGTCATTGGGACTGGAAATGCTTTGGCATGGACTAAATGAGCAGAAGGACCTGATTCTGTGCCGTACTTTTCTATGACTCGATGTTCCTGCATTACATTCATGATATTAGTAAACCTCATTTTGGCTGGTTAGGTTGGAGTAGTTAAACCTCTAAGTAAACTGTATGCTTTTTTACCCATTGCACTCAGCAACACTAGCAGTCATTTTTCATAGGCTTTTTTATTTGCTTCAAAACACTGTTCAATTCCTTCAGCATGCATCATCTAGTTTTCTGTTGTACAATCGAATGCCTCTATCTTTTCAAAGGAGTGAGCCATTTCTGCTTTTATTTATTTATTATTATTATCACCTGGTACTCACTGTTTATGAACCCCTGGCCATGTTCGTGCTTGTTAATTTCATCCTTTTTCTGCCTTTTTAAAAAAACTTGAATGTCTCTCTCGCCTTCTGGAGAGAAATGTGCTACACTTCAGCCAGTAGGTTTTTGCCTTGGATTCATTTTAAAACTTCCTTGTCATCACTATTATAGTTTGTAACTCCAGAAGCTAAACAAAAGAAAAACAGAGGAGACCGGAACCTTCCCCTCCCCGCTTTTTAGTGAGGCACTCACATATGACTTGGTGGCATAATGACGTTTGCCATTCACATACTTCCTATCCCATAATGTATTACGTAAGCAAACAAAGAATACTAAATCAAATGATATATTTATAATATTACTCAAATATTACTGAAATATTGAGTACATACACCCACCCCATTCATAGTTCATAAAAATACATAACTGGTTAGGATAAGTGGTTATTAAGATAGTTGTTAAGTTTATTTTAATTTTTCAAAATTCCCTGGTTTCAGGGGAAATTTTCAATTGTTTGAAAGCAGCAATTGTAATTCTGTTGTTCAAAAAGGGAGAAAGACAGAAAACAAGAAACAACAGATTACTCAGCTTAATATCCGTCATTGGAAAAATGTTAAAAGATTTTTTTTTTGAAGGTTTTATAGGAAGACACTTAGAAAAATTCTAGATAAACAGAGAAAGTCATTTTAGTATTGTGAAAGGGGAATTGTATGATCGATTCATTTAAGTTCTTTGAAGAAGTAACAGGACTGTGGATAATAGGGATATTCTATGCTTGAATTTCCAAAGGCTTTGATTTTTTAAAAAATGGTTCAGAAGTTAATGTATTGACATAGATAGACAATTAGTTGGATAACAGGGCAAAATAGGAATAAATGGGTCTTGTTCTTGTCTATGAGATATAATGTGTTGTAATGATCAGTGCTGGGATTTCAATATACTGTAAATTACCTGGATGAAGGAGTTGAAGATGTGGTTGCTAAGCTTCCTGATGAATTAAAGATGGATAGGAATTTAAGTTGTGAAGAGAAAGCCACAAAATGATCCAGATTGGTTGTATGAGTGGTGCAGTTGTGATACATGGAGAGAATGAACAAAAATGTGAAATTGTCCACTTAGCAGGAAAAATAAATAAGAGGCCCATTATCCATGCTATCTAAATATGAGAGATTGCAGACTGTTGAGATGTAAAGAGATCTGGGTAACCTAATGCATGATTTACAGTAGTTTAGTATGCAGGTACAACAATTTAGAAAGCTAATAGGATATATTTTGCTAGGGAAATTGTTTATGAATGTATGGAGAATGTAGGCTTTAATGATGTAGAGCACATGTGAAGTGACATCTGGAGCATGTGTACAGTATAGTTCTCCTTAATTAAAGAAAGTTTTAAATGCATTGAAAGCAGTTTGGAGTAGGTTCACTAGACTGGTATCTGGAACGGGAAGGTTGGGTTGATGTACTAGACTTCCACCCTGGGAATGTGGAAAAGTAAGAAGGGATTTGACAGGGTGAATATGGAGAGGATATTTGAAGCATGTCTAACAATCATAACAGTTCTCCAGTCATAGTTTCCGTAGCACCAGTGTTCACTTTGTTAATTTTTCTTTTTAAGTATCCATGGAAATATGTCAGCTTTAGGCCATAAGTTATGGGAGCAGAATTAGGCCATTTAGCCCATCGAGTCTGGTTCGCCATTTCATCATGGCTGATCCATTTTCCCTCTCAGACAAAATTTCTTGCCTTCTCCCCATATACCCTCATGCCCTGACTAATCAAGAATCTGTCAAGCTCTGACTTAAATATACCAAATGACTGGCTTCCACAGCCACCTGTGGCAAGGAATTCCACAGATTCATCACTGTCTGGCTGAAGAAATTCCTCCTCATCTCCTTTATCAAAGGACGCCCATCTATTCTGAGGCTTTTTCCTCTCATCGTAGACTCCCCCACCGTAGAAAACTTCCTGTCCACATCCACTCTGTTGAGGCATTTCAATGACATCATCCCTCATTCTTCTGAACTCCAGTGGATAGAGGCCCAGAGCCATCAAATGCTCTTCATATGACAAACAAGAAAAAAATCTGCAGATGCTGGAAATCCAAGCAACACACACACACAAAATGCTGGAGGAACTCATCAGGCCAGACAGCATCTATGGAAAAGAGTACAGTCAGTGTTTCAGTCTGAGACCCTTTGGCAGCACTGGAGAAAATCAGTCCTGTCTCCAGTCCTGCTGAAGGGTTTCGGCCCAAAATATCGACTGTACTCTTTTCCATAGATGCTGCCTGGCCTGATGAGTTCCTCCAGCATTTTGTGTGTGTTACTCTTCATATGACAAGCCTTTCAATCCCGGAATCATCTTCATAAATCTCCCACCATTGAACCTTCTCCAATGTTGGCATATCCTTCCTTAGATAAGAGCACCAAAGCTGCCCATAGTACTCCAAGTGAGGCTTCACCAGTGCTTTATAAAGTCTCAACATTACATCCTTGCTTTTATATTCTAGTCCTCTTGATATTAGAATCAGGTTTAATATCACCGGTGTATATTGTGAAATTTGTTAATATAGTGGCAGCAGTACATTGTAACACATGATAAATATAGTAAAAAAGTAAATCAATTACAGTAAGTATGTATATGTATATTGAATAGTTAAATTAAAAATAGTGCAAAAACAGAAGTAATGAAAAGTAGTGAGGTGGTGTTCATGGGTTCAATGTCCATTTAGGAATCAGATGGCAGAGGGGAAGAAGCTGTTCCTGAATAGCTGAGTGTGTGCCTTCAGGCTTCTGTACCTCCTACCTAATGGTAACAGTGAGAAAAGGGTATATTCTGGGTGATGGGGACCTTAATGATGGATGCCACCTTTCTGAGGCATCGCTCCTTGAAGATGTCTTGGATACTATGGAGGCTAGAACGCATGACAGAGCTGACTAGTTTTACAACTTTCTGTAGCTTCTTTCGATCCTGTGCAGTAGACCACCCCCGCCAGACGGTGATGCAGCCTGTCAGAATGCTCTCCACATCTGTGGAAGTTTTCGAGTGTTCTAGGTGACGAACCAAGTCTTCTCACACTCCGAGTGAAATACAGCCACTGTCTTGCCTTCTTTATAGCTGCCTTAATATGTTGGGACCGGGATAGATCCTCCGAGATCCAGGACCTGAAATTGCTCACTCCCTCCACTTCTGATCCCTCTATAAGGGTTGGTTTGTGTTGCCTTGTCTTACCCTTGCTGAAGTCCACAATCAGCTCTTTGGTCTTTTTGATGTAGAGTGCAATGTTGTTGCTGCAACTCCACTCAATTGGCTGTTATATCTCACTCATGTACACCCTCTCGTCTCCTTCTGAGATTTTGCCAACAATGGTTGTTATCATCAGCAAATTTATAGATGGCATTTGAATTATGCCTAGCCACGCATTTGTGGGTATAGAGATAGTACAGCAGTGGGCCAAGCACACATCCCTGAGGTGCACCATTGTTAATCACTATGGATGTTAATATCACATTTGTCTTCCTCACCACTACCTCAATCTGCTAATTGACCTTTAGGGAATCTTGCACAAAGGCTCTCACAATACAGTGATGCCCATACCATTATACATGCCAATCCATAACTTTGCTGCAAGTTCATCTATTTTATTCTGTATACTGCATACATTCAAATATACCACCTCCAGTCCTGTATTTGCCCTTTTCGATTTTGCCTGCCTTTTACATTGCAACTCATTCTGCCGACTGCAATTTTGCGCCTATCTTCAGCCTCTCCTTGTTAGCAGTTTCATTACACACTACCTCTGTTTGTAAACTGCCTCATCCCCAGCACTATCACTCCGGTTCCCATCCCCCTACCAAATTTGTTTAAACTCCCAAACAACTCTAGCAAACCTACCCACAAGGAAAAACACAAAACAATGGCAGAACTCAGCAGGCCAGACAGCATCTGTGGGAAGAGGTAGTGACGACGTTTCGGGCCGAAACCCTTCATCAGGAGTGAAGTAACATGAGATGGTCCAGGGGGGGATAAGAAGTGGGGGGAAGGATAAAGTAGAGAGCTAGGAAGTGATAGGCTGGAGGGAAATGGGCTCGGGGGAAGGTGGAGAATTATGGGAAATAAAAGAGAAAGAAAGGTAGGGCTGGGGGAGAGATTATAGTGAGGGGGGGAAAAAGAGAGAGAAAGAGAACCAGACTAAAATAATAGATAGGGATGGGGGTGAGGGGGGGGGCAGGGTTATCAACGGAGGCCAGTGAGTTGGATGTTCATGCGGCAGGTAGGAGTCTACCTAGGCGGGAGATAAGGCATTGCTCCATCGACCTGCGTGTGGCCTCATCTTGATGATAGAGGAGGCCATGGACAGACATGTCGGAGTGGGAGTGGTCTGTGAAATTGAAGTGTGTGGCCACAGGGAGATCCCGCCACTGCTGGGGGACTGAACGCCGGTGTTCGGCGAAACGGTCTCCCAGTCTGCGGCGGGTCTCCCCAGTGTATAAATGGCCACATTGGGAGCACCAGATACAGTATATCACCCCAGTTGACTTGCAGGTGAAGTGGTGCCTCACCTGAAAGGACTGTCTGGGGCCTGGGATGGTGGTGAGGGAAGAAGTGTGGGGGCAGGTGTAGCACTTCTTCTGTTTGCAGGGATAAGTGCCTGGAGGGAGGTCGGTGGGGAGGGATGGGGGGGATGAATGGACAAGGGAGTCGCATAGGGAGCGATCCCTGCAGAAAGCAGAGAGTGGGGGGGATGGGAAGATGTGGCTGGTGGTGGGATCACGAAGGAGGTGACCCATCCCTTTTGTTTTAAATAATTTTTATTGAAGGAATAACACAATACAGAAGACGTAATACATTACATTTTCCTCCATTTTGCTTTTATATCTTACCCCTAAACAAACCTCCCCTCATCCGCCCTCCCCGAACACACATGGCAGCTAATGTATTTACAATACAACAATTCACAAATACAAAGTACGGACATTTCACAGCCACACCCCCACACTACTTCAAGACGAAGGCCCACACACATCCACAACATGTCAGATGATCCAGAATACACTCGTATTACAACCACCCTGTGAGGTAAACCATACGTGTGCTAAAAGGGAGGCAACTTCCCAAGTACAATCAAATGCCCTCAACTAGTAGGTAATTCCTTAAGACTCCCAAAATATGACAGGAAAGATCCCCATTTTGAATAGAACTTTTTCACAGACCCCCTCAAAGTGAATTTAATCTTCTCTAATTTCAGAAAAAACATTACGTCCTCTAACTAAGTAGCAGCAGATGGGGGAGTGGCAGATTTCCAGACCAGCCAGATTCTCCTACGGGCCAATAACGATGTAAATGCAATGATATCCGACTGGCTTGCATTTAAACCCAAAACATCATCCACCACACCAAATACAGCTATAAGCAGGCAAGGTCTCAGTGTCACCCCCAAAACCTCACTGATAATATATGTCAGCAAGCCTGGCTTTTACTCAAATGTACCCTGTGTAAAACTTTAAATTGGATGAGCCCCAGTCTAGCACACGATGATGAGGAATGAACCCTATTCAATGCTTTTGCCTAATATTCCTCAGCCAGATCCACACCAAGGTCATCCTCCCACCTAGTCTTAGTTTTGTTTAGATCTTGAACTCCCAATGACATCAGCTGAGAGTACAGTACAGAGATCAGCCCTTTATCATTAAAGCTAAGAGTGAGTTTTTCCCACAAATCAGGAAAAGAGGGAAACTTTTCCTTGACAAAGTGGCGAATCTGTAGGTATGTAAAAAAATGATTATGCGGAAGGCCATATTTACTGCACAGGTTATCAAAACTATCAAATATGTTATCAATGTACAAATCCTTAAAGCACATAAGACCATTCAAACCCCATTGTCTGAAAACTGAATCGAGTGTGGAGGGAAGAAATAGATGGTTTCTATGAATGGGACCCAAAACTGAAGCTGATGTGAACTTATAGTGGCAGTGAAATTGATTAAAAATCTTGAGGGTTAGATGTGAATTGAGAGGATTTCAATGGTGAGGAAGAATACACTAAAGCTGGGAGAGATGAGGAGTGGCAAGACCGTGTCTCAACCAGGCACCAGTTTATATCTGGACCCATCCCTTTTGTACAGGTCATACATTCACCAAAAGAGACACAGTGGTACATAAATCTGAACTCCTGCCCCCTGCACCAGTTCTCAGCCATGCATTTATCTACCAAATCATCCTATTCTTACCCTCACTGGCATGCGGCACAGGCAGCAATCCATAGATTACTACCCTGGTGTTCCTGTTTTTCAGCTTTCTACCTATCTCCCTAAAATCTCTCCTCAGGACCTCCTCATCTTTCTTACCTACAGTATGTCATTGGTGCCAATCTGCACCCAGACTTCATCCCATATTATAAACTTTCAGTACTAATTAATCTTTGATCCTTCCTTCCTCGTGATTTAGAGAGGATAATCAGAATCAGAATCCAGTTTGATATCACCGGCATATGCCATGAAATTTGTTAACTTTGCAGCAGCAGTACAATGTAATACATAATAATAGAGAAAAAAGCTGAATTACAGTAAGTATGTATATTAAATAGTGAAATAACTATTCCTCTTGTGGACTCTAGAACTAGGTGCTACTATTTAAAATTGACATGAGATGCAGATTCTTCTTAGAGTTTTAAGTCTTTGTAAGTCATTGCCTATTGAAGAAAAGGGCTTTAGAATACATTCAAAACATATTTGACATATTCTTCTTAAGAAGAATATTCTTAAGGGGCTTGGTGTAGAAGGTTACCATGAGTCAGTGGAAACATAGAGTTCAAGTTGCAATTGTCTTTCATGATGTTGAATAACAGAACAGCCTCCTCCTGCTCCATTTTCACATACTTACATGTATATTTTCATTTAAGTTTGCTTACAATATTTTGAAAATTTGTTCAGTATTTAGGTACAGATGTTATATTACATAAAACTAATATGGGACCTTGGCCCTTTGACAAATTGCACAATTTGATAGTCATAATGTAGGGTGTTTGTAGTTTCATTATTCACCATGTAGACTGATTGTTCATACAGTCAAATAAATACCCAATGGCTGATCGTATTAGTGGAAGTCTTATGTAGGAAGGTGAGCCTGTTTGATATTAAAGGGGATGCATATGTTTTGGTTTGACTCTTGGTGAGGGATGAATTTTAAGATACAAATAAGGTTCCTTGTGTGCAACAAAAATCACTGATCTCACTGCTTCATTCCTTAGGTATCTCCAGAACCATCTACGTAATCTGTTTGCTGGAGCCTGGGATGCAAGAGATGTGTCGCCTTTGTCAGTGGATTTTCCCATGGCCACAGCTGCAGAGGTAGATTTTTGAAACTTGTTAAACTTGTTATGGAAGCTAACATTTATGTGGCATCAAAAGAATTATGCCAGTAACAAAAAAAGTAGATCAAGCAACACACACTAAATGCTGGTGGAACACAGCAGGCCAGGCAGCATCTATAGGGAGAAGCACTGTCGACGTTTTGGTCTGAGACCCTTCGTCAGGACTAACTGAAAGGAGAGAGAGTAAGAGATTTGAAAGTAGGAGAGGGAGGGGGAAATCCGAAATGATAGGAGAAGACCGGAGGGGGTGGGGTGAAGCTGAGAGCTGGAAAGGTGATAGGCAAAAGGGATATAGAGCTGGAGAAGGGAAAGGATCATGGGACGGGAGGCCTAGGGAGAAAGAAAGGGGGAGTACAGGCAAAGTGATGGGCAGAAAGAGAGGAAAAAAAAGAGGAAAAAAAAGGGAGGAGGGGGAAAAAGCTAAATATATCAGGGATGGGGTAAGAAGGGGAGGAGGGGCATTAACGGAAGTTAGAGAAGTTAACGTTCATGCTATCAGATTGGAGGCTACCCATCCGGTATATAAGGTGTTGTTCCTCCAACCTGAGCGTGGCTTCATCTTGACAGGAGAGGAGGCCATGGATAGACATATCAGAATGGGAATGGGACGTGGAATTAAAATGTGTGGCCACTGGGAGATCTTGCTTTCTCTGGTGGACAGAGCGTAGTTGTTCAGCGAAACGGTCTCCCAGTCTGCGTTGGGTCTCACCAATGTATAAAAGGCCGCACCGGATGCATTATACCACACCAGCCAACTCACAGGTGAAGTGTCGCCTCACCTGATGAGTGATTTTTAGTAATAACTAGTTCAGGTCTCTTTAAATCTTTTAAAAATTGACATGATTTTTCAAAAGTATCAAAGGTACATTTTAATGTCAGAGAAATGTATACAATATACGTCCTGAAATGCTTTTTCTTTGCAACCATCCATGAAAACAAAGGCATTCCCCAAAGAATGGACGACAGTCAAATGTTAGAACCCCGCAAGCTCCCCTCCTTCCCGTACATAAACGACAGCAAGCAATGATCCCTCCTCCCCCCACCCGCAAAAAAAAAAGTATTGGCACCCGCCACCGAGCATTCAAGCGTAAGCAAAGCAACAGAAAAGACACAGACTTGCAGTTACCCCAGAGACTACATTGTTCACCTGGCAGTCGACATACCACAGGCTCTCTCTCTCCCTAATAAGGGAGAAAGAGGTGTCTCTGTTTCACAGCAAGAGGGGAGACCTAACAAACAACTGGCTGGTTTACAATGTTAATAGTACGCCACATGGCTTTTATTTGAGCTCTGTGCCCAAAGATCTCTGGGCATACAGCCACAGATATTGCGACTCACCTGATGACACATGGGCCATGACACCGACCCTCGATCTGCCTGTCTCCGGAGCCCCAAGATCCCAGGCTTCGGAATCCAAGCCGGAGCCCTTGGCATGCTGAACAACACTGGCCAGTCGTGAAACCCCGAGAGCAGGTCCCATTCCCACAAAGAACCGAAGTTAATGCGTAACTCCTGGTCAGGGTGTTTAAAAGAACTCTGAAAGGGAAAATAGAGACATTAAAGATGGAAACAGAGCTGTTTCTGAAGATGCAAGCAAAGGAGTCACCGTTTAGCATCATCATCACTCTTCTCTGCCTTCTTTTACTGGAGGGTGAAATGACATTTGGCACTCAGTGATGACTTCTAATTTTTCTATTGATGGGGTAGTTGAGATTTCACTCATTCACTGGCAGTATAATATTCTCATTACTTGAAAAACAGTTTTTACCTTCTTAACACAGAACGGAGCCAGTGTGGTCCTGTTAAGCCAGATTGCTCTGTTCTGCCTTACCATGACCATCTTGGTTCCCAACAGAGCAATTTTTTCAATCTCAGTTCTATCTTCCAAATTTCCTTGCAACCTTTATCTTTTACATTTTCATCAACTCTGCATTTGACTTATTTTTCGTTTAAACCTACCTATATTAATGGGTAATTTACAGTAGCTAATTAAACTATTAGGATGTCTCTAGATAAATAAAAACTTATTTATAGAGCACTCTTCATACCGATGATGTAGTTTAAAGTGCTTTCAATAGGATAAAGTACAAACATGAAAATAAAAGACAAAAAGCTGTTGGTTAAAAGCAAGGTTAAATAAATGATTTTTGAGCTGGCATTGAAGCATCAACTGAGCCTGCAACCCAGTATTGAATTCCACAGTTTAGGAGCATAGTCAAAAAAGCTGACCTGCCAACTATCTTTTGAGGGAGATTATTTAAATTTAAGAGGCCGGTGGAAGAAGACCTGAGAGCTTGAGCAGGATTATAAAACAGAAGTGATTCTGTGATGTGCTATTGAGAGCTTTAAAAACAAGTAAGAGAACTTTAAAATCATTTCTAAAATATACAGGAAGCCAATGCAGAGTAGCTAGTATGGGAGTGATATGCTCACTCATCCTGGTTTTAGTTAAATGTCTAGCTACGGCATTCTGAATAAGTTGAAGTTTGTCAATAGATTGCTTTGGAAAGCTAGTAAAAAGTGCATTGCAGTACAAATAATCTCTTCTCGGGCTTCCAGCTGGGTACAGATGTTGTTTATAACCGATGTTTCGATGACAAACTCTGCCATCTTCATCAGGGATGATGATTGGTTAGTTTACATCCAATCAGGTTTCCACTCTCCCTCTTTGTTTACACTCGAATTCCAGTTCTTACTTGGAGCGAGACCTTCATCTTTGTTAAAATTTGTTGCCAGCTATTGCTAATTTCTACATGGAAGACTTTGGGTAGAAGGCTTTTGAGTTCATCACCTTTGCGCCCCAAATGCTTCTTCAAATACAATGACACCTTCGTAAAGTGGTCTCATAGACTCCAGGCACTCCAACAGTTCCACAAACATCAGTTTATCATTGAGACATCGGTTATAATCAATACCTGTGCCTGGCTGAAAGCCCGAGAGGAGTTTATACGTCATATACGGTGGGAAAGCACTAGATCCTTTTTTTGCATTGCAGTAATCTAGTCTATTCAATATAAAGGTGTGAATTAGTTTTTCAGCATCATTACATGACAGAAATGGATGTCCTTCGCAATATTTCTTAAGTGTAGAAGTGCTGCTGTGGTCACTTTCTTTATGTAGGATTTAAAGTTCAAATTTGAATCAAGCGTAACACCCAGGCTTGTTGCTTCTGATTTTACAAGTTACCAAGTTTATCAAGAATTTTATTTCTTTTAGCTTTGGGACCAAACAAAAGTATTTCAGTTTTATCTTCATTTAAGTTTATGAAAATATTGCTCATCCATTTGCTTATTGCAGCCATTCAGAAGTCAGAGAAGATAAGGTGTTATCATCATCAGGCTCAACCGAGATATACAATTGTGTGTCATTTCCATAACTGTGGAAATCAAGCTTATGCCTTCCAAAGATGTCTCTTAAGGGGAACATGTATCAGGAGAAGAGTAGGGGACCAAGACGGCTGTGGGAGAAACCCAGAGCACCTGGTAGAAACTCACGTGGTCACAGAAAGAGAATGCCAACTCCACATGGATGACATCCAAAGTTGCTGTAGAATCCAGGGCTCTGGAGCTGTGAGGCAGTAACAATACCTGTTATGTCTCCTGAATGATGCATAACAGGTCCAACGGTAGGATTTGTGTAAATCCTATCTTGCAAGTTAATTTCATCATAAATCTTTTAGTTGAAAGGCAAATTCTTCTTATACTGACTGTGTAGAATTTAAGTACAGATGCTAGAGATGAGAAAAGAGTGTGTACATTAACAAGTGTAATCCAGTCACTCCTTGTTGAATTTACCTGATTTTCCATAATATCATTACTTTATCAAAAAAGAATTTGCTATACCTTGGCACTTGAAGGAACTGCTGCACCATCAGTTCAAATAAAAGCACACAGCAAGCAGTGAATGATATTATTGTATTTCTCACCTGAACTGGTACTATTCCCACAACTAATTAGATGGATTCTACTCATCTGTCCTTGACTAGTCTAAACTGTTACAAACTGACAATTCTGGAAATACCCAGCAGGTCAGGTAGGATATGTGGAGAAGAAATTAAGCTAGCATTTCAAGAACTAGAAAGACTGATTTAAATATGTTTTAAGTTGTAGAAAAAGGAGAAAGGGCCAGTGAGAACAAAAGTCAATAATGTAGAAGCAGAAGAGAGGTTGTGACAAAAATGATGGGGATGCTCTGAAAAAGGTGACAAGGCTTGTGAATATCTGAGGAGGTATTTGCCAGAGAAGATGAACAACATGTGAAGTTAACTGAAGAGAAAAGAAAATGAAGTGAAAACGTAAGATAGTAAGCTGGAACTGCTGATCATCTGAAATTGTTGAAATATCATTGGATATCAAAAATAGCAGGGATGCAGAACTGGGTATTTCCAGTGTTTTCTGCTCCACTTCATACTTCCAGCATATGTAAGATTTTGCTTTTGAGCCAGCTGAGGTTTGTGCTCCTGGAAGGTGTACTGACATTCAAATGCAGAGTCAATGGATTTGGCTGTGATTCTCATAGTTGAAAAGCATGCCTATTTAGGCATTCTAAAACTAGACAAGGAGTGATCTCCGTTGGAGAAATCACTCGTGAGCAAATGATCAAGGTCTTCAGGAAAGCAGAAGATTAGAAGAAAGGGGGTGGGGGGGGGTGAACTAAAAGCATAATGGAGCTAGTCTTTTTTTGTTTGACATTGGTAATGTTGCTTACTTTTCCTGTTGTGCAACATATCACAAATTAAATCATTGCATTTCTGAGCTGATTGTTATAGATTTCTCTATTCCTTTCAGCACTCTTTCTCAAGTGAAGGATGTTCAGATTAATTGAAACCTTCACAACAGTAGCATGATGAAACTAATTAAGAACGCAGAGATGGAGCTGGACTGCACTGATTGGCCCTGCTTTCTACATCTTATGTGAGCACCTACTTGACCTGGATAGAGAGATCCTACCTCTTTAGTCTTCCACACCATGGTGTCTAGCTATCTAAATGACTGGGAGTTAGATAACATGGGTCAATTCCACTGACTTAAAGGTTTCTGTAACAGGTCATTGCAGCTGGCATGTTTGGGAATTGAGGTTTGTCAGCAATAAGGCGTTTAAAAAGTTACAGTTATTAGTAGAGATGGTTTTAAAAACTATCAAGATTGCATTAAATATTTAACAAATTGTATAAATTTCAAAAAGTTGATTAAACACAAAATACTTTTGAGTATTTTTAACACTAAACTGAATCAAAATAATAAAAATAATCATTTCTCTTGCCTCTTAATTCAAAGCCCTAGAATCCCCATTGCCATTTGTAATTGGGACTTGTATCAAGGCTTGGCAAAATACTACCTGTTGTCAAATTTCTATGGTCTTTATAGTTTAACAACATTTACTAGTAACCAATAGTACATCAGCTGAATGTTTCCCGTTTGGTGTTTTTAAAAAAAAAAAATCATTGAGTAGGTCAGGCAGCATCTGTGAAAAGAGAAACCTAATTAACATTTGATTTTGAAGAACTAAACTGTCCCTTTGGTAATCTCTTTCTCTTTCCACAAATGCTGTCTGTCTGATTTTTTTTTTCCTGAGCATTTTCTATTTTTACCTCAGATTTTCAGCACCAGCAGTTGTTTTTTGATTTTCAGTTTCCATTTAGGTACTCTGCTGTTACGGTATTTTACATACTCTGCTTTTTGAGTGATTTCTGGCTATATTTTTTTACTTTATAGGTACAGTGCTGCATGGAGATGGTAAGCAGGTCTAAAAAGCCACTCCTTTTCCTGGGAAGCCAAGTAACACTCCCACCTACACCAGTGAATAAAGTCCGGTAAGCTGGTATACATGTAACTGGTATCCACGGGCTAACTTTGAATTTATCTTCCCTGTTCCAGTTTAGTAACTCATTTGGCATGTGAAAGATAAACATACACTCAGTGGCCACTTTATTAGGTCACCTGGGCACCTGCTCCTTAATGCAAATATCTAATCAATCAATAAAAGCATGCAGATATGGTCAAGAAGTTCATTTGTTGTTAAGACCAATCATCAGAATGGGGAAGAAATGGGATCAAAGTGATTTTGACTGTGGAATGATTGTTAGTGCCAGACAGGATGGATTGACTATCACAGAAACTGCTGATCTCCACGAACAATAGTCTCTAGGGCAGGAGTTCCCAACCCTTTGATGTCAGATCAATACCATTAAGCAAGGGGTCTGTGGACTGCAGGCTGGGAACCCCTGCTCTAGAGTTTACAGAGAATGGTGCGAAAAACAAGAAACATTCAGTAAGCGACAATTCTGTGTGAGGGAAGACAGAGGAGAATGGCCAAACTGGTTCAAGCTGACAGGAAGGTGACAAATAATGCCAATAACCACGTGCTACAACAGTGGTGTATGGAAGAGCATTTTTGAATGCACCACATGTTGGATTTTGAAGTGGATAGGCTACAGCAGCAGAAGACCTTGTGAGGTTCCTCTCCTGTACCTAATAAACTGGCCACTGAGTGTAAATGGGAGTGCTTAAGATGCTCTGCTGGTTGAAATTTGGCTATACATGAAACTGATAGGTAGCTTTCATCTTCAGAAACTTGTTTAAATTTGCTGTCAGAGTCCTCTCTTCTGGTTGTAAAGTTGAAACATCACTCCCAATTTTGCATGAAAATAGATAAGACTTCTATAACTGAGGGAGGTCAAGCAGTACTTCAGAGGAAGGATCACATTGAAACACACTTTTCTATCCTTTAAGCACTGCAACCTATTGGGGACACATTTAAAAATAATATCCAAGTATTTTGCACACATGTATCCAAAAATATGACGATTTCAAGTAAATAGTAACAGCTTAGAACTTGGAATCATGCTTCAGGTGCTGTTGGTGCAAAAGAAGGCTCTGCATGCAATGACATGGTGTTGGAGAACAAGCAGCATTGTCAGATCAATGATGACATTTCGTGGTGAAATTGCACAATTCATGGTCAACAGTTATTCAGTAATGTCTGATATAAAAATTTTCCAATTAGGTCAGCATTGGAATCTCTAGCAATTCCCTGTTTCCTGGGAGGCATGGCTCGAGGAATGCTGGGAAGGGACAGTCCTATTCATATCCGACAGAACCGAAGGGATGCTCTAAAAAAAGCTGACTTGGTCATTCTTGCAGGTGAGTAATATCCTGGCTAAATGATAACTTGAGATTTTCAACCATGTTGTCTCAACCACATCATTAAATCTGAATGAGAGGACTTGTGGCTATTGTGGACATGTCACATATCATATAGCACTTCACGTCATGGTAAACAGAAGAAATTAGTAATGTTTACACATGATGTTATGTGATGCATCTCTTTTTGCAAGCAAACTGGTTGGATTTGCCATTCTACTAGGTTCCGCGATTTCTGGCTTCTGTTGGCAAGGCTCTCTGAAATGTCTAAACACAGGTTAGGTGTTTTCTTAAATGATGAGAACATGGGAGAGTTGGAGCTTATTGTACTTACCAGCAGGTTTTGCTGGAACTGTGAAGGTAGCTTCAAGAGTGAACGATGAATAAGCCTGAACAGTTGTGATGGGACCAAAAGTCATTGACTTTAAAAAGAAAATTAATTTTGTTGTTTCTATTTGATGTATGATGAAAAAGGGAAGGCCATTGAACCCTTCAATCCTGTCAAGTGCATTGTGATCTCTGCCAAGACTTCTTTCTTCTACTGTGATTCCTTCATCTTTAATATCCTTGCCTAACAAATCAATTGTAAATGGAAATATTTAATCAACTTGGCCTCAGTCAGTTTAAAACTTTCACGTAAGTTCCTTTATTATTAGTAGCGTTAAAATAGGATACCACAGAAACTAAACTGGCATTGTGCTAATTGGGAAAAATAATTGAGCTTATTTCTTTTCTTTTATACAGTGGGTCACTTCTAAGTATTTAGCTGATTATTGCCAGTGTCTCTGGAAAAGAATACGTATTTACTGGAGGAAATCTGTATTTAAAGTATGCAGTCCAGAAATATATGGAATCATAACTACAATAAAATTCTGGTATTAATCACGCCTCCTATCAGTTGGGATTTTCTGTGGGGTTAATTTGCTTTCAGGTCTGTGATTACTGTTCTCCCTTTTCTGAAAGCTTTGTTTTGCTGAACTAGGTACTGTGTGTGATTTCCGCTGGTCCTATGGGCGCATCCTCTCTAAACACAGCAAGATAATCGCTGTCAACCGTGATCACTCACAGCTGCTAAAAAACTCTGATATCTTCTGGAAGCCAACACTTGCTGTGAAAGGTAAGTTGTGATGTTGCAGAAAATAAATACTGCAAATACTCCATTGGCCTGGCAGCATGTTTGGTGGTTTAAACATAATTCTGAAAGGTGCTGTGGAATGTGTTAGGGATGAGAGCCAAAATATTGGTTTCACCTCTTCTGATTCATGTTTATTGTTCCATGTTGTAAGATAACCATTCTTCATCTCCATAGTAAATTGAATGTTCTTCTGATGTACAGTATGTCATGAAATTTGTTGTTTAGGCAGCAGTACAGTGTAAGACATGAAAAATACTACAAATTTAAAAAATACTGTTCATAAACCAGTACTAAAGAGGAATAGTGAGGTAGTGTTCATTGACTGTTCAGAAATCTGATGGCAGAGGGGAAGAAGCTGTTCCAGGCTTCTGTGCTTCCTCCCTAATGGTAGAATGAGAAGAGGGTATGTCTTGGATCGCAAGGTCCTTAATGATGGACTCTTCTTTATTGAGGCATCATGTTTCGAAGATTCCTCGATGGTGGGGAAGTTTATGCCTGTTAGTATTTCAAGTCAATGGATAGGTGAAAAAGACAAGCAAATTTAATGTTGCAAAAAGATAAGTTAAAAAGGAATGTTTGTGATAGGGTGGAGACCAGGGTTGCCTAGTTAACATAATTGCTTTTGGTGACTATCTAGGAAAGGGAAAGGAATGTTTACAAATTATAGCTGATCCAACTGGAGGAGTGTAAATGGAAAACAATAACTGAGGATATTGAAAAGATGAAAATGTTCTGAAGCATGAAATGCAGAACTCAGCAGTTACTGGAATTCGAAAAAAAGAGAAAGTTGTAAGCCTTCAGCAGACCATATTGCATCTGCGGAGAGGTAGGAAACTACAGTTAATGTTGCAGGTGAAAGATTCATTTTAGATCTGGCTGGCACTGACACAGTGAGAAAGACAAATTATCTGAATTGATTAAATTCAATTTTGAGTCCTAAAGGCTAAAATGTGCCAAGATGGACAGTGGGGTGCTGTCCTTAAAGCCTACATCAGATTTTGTTAGAACAGTGTAGGGGACCAAAGACAAAAATTGGAATGGGAGTTTGCTGGATAATTATAGTAGAAGGCAACTGGTTACTCTGATACTCTCACAACTGAATGGCAGTGTTCGGCAAAGCCCTCACCCAGTGTGCATGTGATTTCTCTGATAAAGGGGAGACCACATTCTGTCCACTGGGTGCAGTTGGATAGATTGGAAGAAGTGCAAATGATTGCAGCTGAAATTACACTGAGAAAGTAATTTCCATTCAGTCCTCAGAGCAATTCTGAATCTCCAGCCATATTATTTCAATTTTTTTGTACTCTTAGTTTAGCCTCCAGTAGTATTCCAGCAAAGCACTACCTAAGTTTGAGAAACAACATTTCATCTTCTACCTTGCAGCCTTTGGTACTCCATATTCAACAATTTTGAATAACCAGCTTGTCCTATTTATTTGACTGGTCATTCCTGATACAAGATCCGCTGCAATATTAATCGAGGTTTTCTCTCTCTATAGATATTAAGTGGACTTGTTGGGTATTTCTCATTCTCATTTATTTTGACAGTCACTTTATCCTACATCTCACAATTCTCTTACTTTTTACCCCTCTCTTGTTTCATTGCATTTGCTCATTATTCTGTGATTTATCCTCCTTCAGACATCAGCTATAATTCTCAAACATTAACTCTCCTCCAGACATTGACCACAATTCATAAACATAATCCTCCTCCTTGTTGGTTGCCAAAAACAATTCTTTCACCAGGACAACCTTGGTCTATCAAGCCTATCACAGACATTCCTTTTTTTCATCCCCACCTTTCCCTTGCTTTAAGAAAAAATGTGTTTCTCAGCTTTCCAGGCTTGAAGAAAGGTCATCACCCTGATACATTAACCATTTTTCTCTCCATCTTCTCATAAGCCAAGAGTTCGTAGTTTTTTTGTTCATGCATTGTTTAAAGGAAGAGTAGTTCTTTTTATTAATATAAGGTGTTGAAAATTGTAAGTTGTGTCTATGCTATGTTGGTGTCAGAAACGTGGTGACCCTTGTGGGCTGCTCCCAGTACAATCCTTGTTGATTTGATTTGATGCAAATGACAGATTTCACAGTATGTTTCGATGTACGTGTGACAAATAAAGCGGATCTTTAATCTTTATCTCTGTTTCAAAGTAAACAGGACATAAACTTGTGTTCCCTCCCACCCATAGGGGATGCCATTCTCAGGGGAGAAATACTATACTGCTTTATCCCCATTTCCTCTCAAGACTGCTCTTGAGGCATTTATGATGAAGGAATCTGTACAAGAAGCTGAATATAGCAGTGGAGACATTTTCAGTGCCCGTTACATAAGCAGTACTAATTGTTACTATTCAATATGTAATGACTATAGTTTGTAACGTATTTAGATCAAATTGTTTATATTTCAAAGGGATGTACTCCCTTTAGGCCATTGAAGTCAATAATTTACTGATTTTTGACTAAGTTACAGAGTTTTGTTAGAAAATTGCTTGACCCAGTCAGAAGTCACTGTTCTGAGAATTTGATCTTATTGAGATTTTCAGTTGTAGCTCCCCTTACAATATATCTAGCTGTTATGTCTTTGTTTCTTTCAGGAGATGCTGGTTCCTTTTTGGTTCAGTTGGCAGAAGGGCTAAAGGGCTACCAAGCTCCCAGTGAATGGACACAGTATCTGAAGGAGGAAGATATAAAGAAGGAGAAGGCCAATGGGTAGGATTATAAAGACAAAGGAAGCTGAATTCCCTGTAAATCTATTGGGACCATTTTTCTTTCTAGAACATTAATTACAAGGAATTATTACAAATGGCTTAAGTTAAAGGGATGAGGAGGAGTAGGTTACATGTTCTGAGTTATTTAGGATGACTAGAATGAAGGGTAAAGTTTAATTGTAAGGAGGTTTGTGTGTTTGCAATTTCAGATATGTGAAATCTTTTAGCTTCAAGATAACTGACGTGAAGATGGGTGGAAAGGCACATTGTAAAGAGCACTTTGTGATTCTACAGCGGGATAGGGAATGAGTGATTGGGCAAAAGTATGGTAAATGCAGTTTAATGTGTGGAAGTGTCAAGTCATTTCCTTCAGTGAGAAGAATCAAAAAGGATTATCTAAACAGAAAGAGACTGCAAGTGAGTGAAGTTTAGAGAGATCAAGGATTGAAGTTCAGAAAGATCACAAAAAGTTAGCAAGCACATCCAACACATGGCTAACAAAGCATATGGCTTGTATCAGATCATATGACATTGGAGTAGAATTAAGTCATTCAGCTAACTGCATATGTTTTGCTGTTTCATCATGGCTGATCCATTTTCTCTCAACCCTATTCTCCTGCCTTCTCCCCATAATCTTCCAGGCTCTGATTAATGAAGAACCTGTCAGCCTCTTCCTTAAACACGCCCAGTGACCTGACCTCCACAGTTGCCTGTGGCAATGAATTCCACAGATTCACCATCCTCTGGCTAAAGAAATTCCTCCTCATCTTCATCCTAAATGGATGTCTCTTTATTCTGTGGCTGTGCCCTTTGGTCCGAGCTTCCCCAACACTGGAGCTTTGATCAGTGACCAATCGGGAGATCAGAAGCTTGAGACGAGGGAATTTCACTCATGCTCACTGACAGAGTAGAAGGAGGCAGCAAATCGCGGCAGTTTTTTGGAGATCTGACCAGTGACCAATTGGTGGTTGGGATTGATTAGGAGGAACAAATTAAAGGAAGGCAAGGACAAGCACAGTGGTGGTGTGGACAGAGCTAGAGTGGTGATTTTGAGGCCTCAGCTCTTTGAAGCTTCAGCCAGAGATGGGAAAAAAGAAAAGCTAAAGGTAGAGTTCTTATTTATTTAGAGCTGCCTTTATGTAACTCTCAGTTTGGCTAGTAGCTTAATCTTGGGGAAGGGAGCCCTCAGCCCGGCCAAACTTAAGAAATCTTGTTTGGGTGGATGCTGCATGATGTGTCCCCTGTTACAAATCAGTACCACGAAATATCAAACCGTACACAATAAGCAATTAAATGACTGAGCTTTATAATTCTTAATTTGACTATATGGTTAGTAAAGGAACAAAAAAGAAAAGGGCCCATTCTCATGAAACTGTCTCGTGCGCAACGTTGGAACTCAAAGTTCAGTCCACTGGTTTCCTGTCAACATTCTCCAAGTGTAGCCAACCCTCGGACCCTCGCTCCAAGTCCACCTTGTCCAGCAGTCTACCAGCTCTTTCCATTTGCGTCTTTTCTCCTCATCTCTCCCCAGCAAAAGACTGCAAAATCCCTGCTCCCAGACCCACACCAACGAACAACATCCCTCATTGGATGACCCCACATTCCAAAGCCTGTTATCTCTAGACATAACCCAAACATTGCTGCTACAGAGAAGCCATTACATTAGCAGTGAAACCTTACAGTGCGTTACATTTACACTTGCTCAGTTAGGACGGTAGGAATGCCAGGCAGATTAGCTTAACGCTCCTCTCTCGGGATGTGGGAAGGCAGGGAGACCTCCCGTGTTCTTGACTGCAACTGTGAGAAGTGCATCCAGCTGCAGCTTCTAATAATCCACAATATGGAGTTAGGCCTGAAACTGGATGGACTCTGGATCATCGGGAGGCTGAAGGGGTGATAGATAGGACATATAGAGAGGTAGTTATACACAAAGACACAGGAAACTGGGTGACAGTCAGGAAGGGGAAAGGGGTTAAGGAGCCAGTGCAGTGTATGTCTGTGGACATCCCCCTCAACAACAGGTTTGGATGCTGTTTTGGGGGGGGGGGTAGGGGGATGATCAGACCGAGGAAAATCACAGCGGTTGGGTCTCTGGCACCGAGTCTGTGATTCAGAAGGGAAGGGGGTGTGGGGGAGGAGAGGTGTGCTCTCGTGATAGGGGATTCAATTGTGTGGGGAACAGAAAGGAAGTTCTGTGGGCGAGAACAAGATTCCTGAATGGTATATTGCCTCCCAGGTGCCAGGGTCTGGGACATCTTAGAACGATTCCTCAGAATGCTGAGGAAGTGGGAAAATGAAAAGCTAGAGGTCGTGGCCCATGTAGGTGCCAATGACATAGATAGGTTGAGTGACAAGGTTCAGGGAGTTAGGTGCTAAGTTAAAAGGCAGGACCTCCAGGGATGTGATTTCAGGATTGCTACCCGTGCCATGTGCTAGTGAGGGTAGTACTAGGAAGATTATACAGTTTAACATGTGGCTAAGGAGTTGGTTCAGGAGGAAGGGCATAAGATGTTTGATCATTGGGCTCTCTTCCAGAGACCTGTAGACAAGGGATGGTTTGCACCAGAGCTGGAAGGGAACCAATATTCCAGCGGGAAGGTTTGCTAATGCTGCACAGTGGGGTTTAAACTGGAGTTACAGGAGAATGGGAACCAGAGTGCCAGAGCAGTTAGTGGAGAGGTTGTGGAGGCAGATGTTGGTAAGACCTCAGACAAAGTCTGGAATCAAAAGGTTGAGCGTGGTGAGACTAGTGTCCTGAGCTGTGTATATTTCAATGCAAGAAGTATTGTAGGAAAGGCAGATGAGCTCAGGGCATGGATCAACACCTGGAATAATGATATTGTAGCCATTAGTGAGACTTGTTTGCAGGAGGGGCAGGACTGGCAGCTGAATATTCCAGGTTTTGATTAATTTAGATGTGACAGAGCGGGAAGGATTCAAGGAGGAGGGGTGGCATTACTAATCAGGGAAAATGTCACGCTAGTGTTCCATCAGGACAGACCGGAGAGCTTGTCTAGTGAAGTATTATGGGTGGAACTGAGAAATAACCATATAACAATTACAGCACGGAAACAGGCCATCTCGGCCCTTCTGGTCTGTGCCGAACGCTTACTCTCACCTAGTCCCACTGGCCCGCACTCAGCCCATAACCCTCCATTTCTTTCCTGTCCATACTCCTATCCAATTTTACTTTAAATGACAATACCGAACCTGCCTCTACCACTTCTACTGGAAGCTCGTTCCACACAGCTACCACTCTCTCGGTAAAGAAATTTCCCCCTCGTGTTACCCCTAAACTTTTGCCCCCTAACGCTCAACTCATGTCCTCTTGTTTGAATCTCCCCTACTCTCAATAGAAAAAGCCTATCCATGTCAACTCTATCCCCCTCATAATTTTAAATACCTCTATCAAGTCCCCTTTCAACCTTCTATGCTCCAAAGAATAAAGACCTAACTTGTTCAACCTCTCCCTGTAACCTAGGTGCTGAAACCCAGGTAACATTCTAATAAATCTTCTCTGTACTCTCTCTATTTTGTTGACATCTTTCCTATAATTCGGTGACCAGAACTGTACACAATACACCAAATTTGGCCTTATCAATGCCTTGTACAATTTTAACATTACATCCCATATAAACCATATAGCAATCACAGCACGGAAACAGACGACCTCGGCCCTCCTAGTCCGTGCTGAACTCTTAATCTCACCTAGTCCCACCTACCCGCACTCAGCCCATAACCCTCCACTCCTTTCCTGTCCATATACCTATCCAATTTTACCTTAAATGACACAACTAAACAGCCTCTACTACTTCTACAGGAAGCTCATTCCACACAGCTATCACTCTCTGAGTAAAGAAATACCCCCTCATGTTTCCCTTAAACTTCTGCCCCCTAACTCTCAAATCATGTCCTCTTGTTTGAATCTCCCCTACTCTCAATGGAAACAGCCTATTCACGTCAACTCTATCTATCCCTCTCAAAATTTTAAATACCTCGATCAAATCCCCCCTCAACCTTCTACGCTCCAATGAATAGAGACCTAACTTGTTCAACCTTTCTCTGTAACTTAAGTGCTGAAACCCAGGTAACATCCTAGTAAATCGTCTCTGCACTCTCTCTAATTTATTGATATCTTTCCTATAATTCGGTGACCAGAACTGTACACAATATTCCAAATTTGGCCATACCAATGCCTTGTACAATTTTAACATTACATCCCAACTTCTGTACTCAATGCTTTGATTTATAAAGGCCAGATTTCCAAAAGCCTTCTTCACCACCCTATCTACATGAGACTCCACCTTCAGGGAACTATGCACTATTATTCCTAGATCACTCTAATCTAATAAATAAGAAAGGTATGACCACATTAATGGGGCTATATTACAGACCACCCTAGGGATGGTCTAGGGATTTAGAGGAACACATTTGTAAAGGGATTGCAGACTGTTGCAACAAACATAAGGTGATTTTAACTTTCCACATATTGACTGGAATGCCCATACTGTAAATACCTGCATGGGAGTTTGGTCAAGAAGGTTTTGTCACTCAGCATTCAAGATGATGCAGTAAATTGGATTAGACATTGGCTTTGTGGGAGAAGCCAGAGGGTGGTAGTAGATGGTTGCCTTTCTGACTGGAGGCCTGGGACTAGTGGAGTATCACAGGGATTGGTACTGGGTCCATTGTTGTTTGTCATCTATATCAATGATCTGGATGATAATGTGGTCAACTGGATCAGCAAATTTGTGGATGACACCAAGATTGGGGGTGTAGTGGACAGCGAGGAAGACTATAATGGATTGCAGCAGAATCTGGACCGGCTGTACAAATTGGCCAAAAAATGGCAGCTGGAATTTAACGCAGACAAATGTGAGGTGTTGCACTTCAATAGGACCAACCAGGGTAAGTCTTTCACAGTGAACGGTAGGGCACTGAGGATTGATGTAGAATAAAGGGGTCTAGGAATACAGGTCCATAATTCCTTGAAAGTGATGTCACAGTTTAGATAGGGTGGTAAAGAAAGCTTTTGGCACATTGGCCTTCATATATTAATGTACTGAGTATAGGAGATGGGATGCTATGTTGAAGTTGTATAAGGGTGAGGCCTAATTTGGAGTATTGTGTGTAGTTCTGGTCACCTACCTACAGGAAAATAAGATTGAAAGAGTACAGAGAAAATTTACAAGGATGTTGCCGGGTCTGGAGGACTTGAGCTATAAGGAAATATTGAATAGGTTAGGACTTTATTCCTGGAATGTAGAAGATTGAGGGGTGATTTGATAGAGGTATACAACATTATGAGGGGTATAGGTAGGGTTAATGCAAGTAGGCTTTTTCCACTGAGGTTGGGTGGGACGACAACCAGAGGTCATGAGTTAAGGATGAAAGGTGAAGAGCTTAAGGGGAACATGAGGGGGAAACTTCTTTACTCAGTATGTGGAATGCGCTGCCAGCACAAGTGGTGCATGCGAGCTTGATTTCAAAGTTTAAGAGAAATTTGATAGGTACATGGATGGGATGGGTATGGAGGGCTATGGTCCCGGTGCAGATTGATGGGAGTAGGCAGTTTAAATGGTTTTGGCATGAACTAGATGGGTTGAAAGGCCCATTTCTGTGCTGTACTTCTCTATGACTATGATTCTAAGAAACATCCTCTCCACACTCACTCTATCTAAGCCTTTCAACATCCGATAGATTTCAATGAGATCCCCCTCAATCTTCTAAATTCCAGTTAGTACAGGACTAGAGCCATCAATGGCTCTTCACATGATAAGCCTTTCATTATCGGAAGCATTCTCGTGAACCTCCTGTGAACCCTCTTCAATATCAGCACATCCTTTCTTAAATAAGCGATGCAAAACTACTGACAATACTCCAAGTGAGACCTCACCAGTGCCTTATGAAGCCTCAGCGTTACATCCTTGTTTTTATATTCTAGTCCCCTTGAAATGAATGCTTACATTGCATTTGCCTTCCTCACCACTGACTCAACCTTGAAATTAAACTTTAGGAAATCCTGTGGGCTCCCAAGTCTCTTTGCACCTCAGATTGTTGAATTTTCTCATCATTAATTAGATAGTCCGTGCTTTTATTCCTTCTATCAAAGTGCATGTTCAAACACTTCCTTACACTGTATTCCATCTGCCATTTCTTTGCCCATTCTCCTAATCTGGTGAAATCCTCCTACAACCTCCCTGCTCTTTCAACACTACCTACCTCTCCATCTACGTTTGTATCGTCTACAAACTTGACCACAATGCCATCAATTCTGTCGTCCAAATCATTGACATACAACGTAAAAAGAAGTGATTCCAACACTCACCCCTGTGGAACAGTGCTATTCACTGGCAGCCAATAAGAAGCTCCTTTTATTCCCATTCTTTCCCTTCTGCCAATTAGCTAGTGCCCTATTCATGCTCGTAGCTTTTCTATAATACCATGGGCTCTAATCTTGTAAAGCAGCCTCATGTGTGACCACTTGTCAAAGGCTTTCTGAAAATCCAAGTACACAACATCCATCGATTCTCCTTTGTCCATCTTGCTTGTTATTTCCTCAAAGAATTCCAACAGATTTGTCCGGCAAGATCTTGCCTTAAGGAACCCATCCTATTTTATCATGTGTCTCCAAGTACCCCAAAACCACATCCTTAATGATCGACTCCAATATCTTTCCAACCACTGAGGTCAGGCTAACTGGCCTATAATTTCCTTCCTTCTGCCTCCCTCCCTTTTTGAAGAGTGGAGTGATATTTGCATTCTCCAGTCCTCCAGAACCATGCAAGAATCTATTGATTCTTGAAATATCATTACTAATGCCTCCACAATCTCTTCACCTACCTCTTTCAGAACCCCAGGGTATTGAAACAGGGTTGGATTTTAAGAATAGGGAGCTTTTATACAAGATGTTTGCAAGACCACATCTTAAACTTTGTGAAAAATTCTGGTCCCCTTAACTAAGAAAAGGTTTTGTAGCATTCAATTTCTGGGTGCTTTATCAAGTGAGTGAGTGAGTTAGTTTGGGTCTGTATTCCTTGAAGTTTAGAAGAATAGGGGTAATCTTATTGAAATGTGTAAATCTGAGGGGACTTCTACAATATAGATGTTGAGATGTTTTCACTAGTGGGATAGTCACAAACAAGGGGACATAGCTGCAAGTTAATGAGCCAGTCATTTAAAACTGAGGTGCATAGAAGGGAGTGGGAGTGTATCTCTAGAATTTTGTGCTCCACAGGCTGGTGGAGGCCAGATCATTAGATATATTTTAAGTAGAGATCGAGGAAATAAGGGCTTGGGACTCTGGCACAGAATAGGAATTAGGTCATCCGTAATAGTTTTGAATGGTGGGGCTGATTTGGGGTCTTAATGATTATTGCTCCTGTTTTCTTGTGTTCTTGTTGTTGATTAAAAATATCTTATAAAAACGTAAAATGTTGGAAATATTCAACAGGCTGGGTTTTGAATAGGAAGAGAGGACATGTGTTTCTGATCAGTGACACTTTGATGGAACTGTAATGCATCCTTTGGGATTTTACTTGAACTCTACATATTGCCAGCTGAAAATGTTATCAAATTGTTGTCAATTGAGCTAGGCAATGTTTAATGTTTTTGAGAACTTGATGAAATGTTCCTAAGGTGCTTTATTTTTCTTCCAGTGAAAAGTCAGAGGAGAAAGTGGAAAAAAATCTGAACCCTTTGAAGGTACTGCATCATGTTGAACGTTTGTTGGAGGAGGATAGCATAATTGTGACCGATGGTGGTGATTTTGTGGGCAGCGCTGCCTATATCTTGAAACCTCGAGGGCCTCTTCGATGGCTCGATCCTGGTAAGTGGTAAATGGATCATCCTAGAAGTTTCTAAGGTAGAATTGTGGGCAACAGGAATCTACCAGTGTTTTTTTTTGTGTGGGATGACTTTTTTTCTTGAAGAAATTTGATATTGTTCAGACCTGTGTGGAGCTGAGAAATGATTTGTTGTCTGTATATAAATACCAATTGATGCTAATTAGGAAGAGCTAATTCAGCATAGCTCACAGGGACCTCAGAGAGATAGTATTTCTCAGTGCCTCACATATAACCTGCCAGCATGTAGCCTGCAACTTGTGGGCTGTTCTGAAGTACTTGTGAAGAGGCACTTGGCTTTTATGTCAAGAAGAGGCTCAATGAGAATGACGCAGGAGATCAAGAAGCTAATTATCCATAAACGTAATATGTTCCTTGTTTAGAAGCTTCATCTTTCATTAAGGGGAAAGAACCTACTCTCTAAAGACACCTGAAGACTTAAGTCCAGCAGAAAACCCAGGAACTAAAGAGCAGACAGTGGACAGAGAGAGCACAAGAGTCTCAGAAACTCACTGGCAGCCGTGCCCTGTTTATTTTCTATAGTGTAAATTCACTTATGGTGTAAATTCTATTAGGAAGCAAGGATAGGAGTATACATATTTTTAAATTTGTTCAAACTATTTTGCATTTCTAATTGTTCAGCTCTCTAATTTTTCTGTTCCAGGAGCTTTTGGGACACTTGGAGTGGGTGGCGGGTTTGCACTAGGGGCCAAGCTTTGCAGACCAGAGTCTCAGGTCAGTAGAACTTCTTGTGTTTTTTCAGGGACTATGTGATAGTAGCTATGATACGGTATTTTGCTCTAGTTTGTGAATGTGTACTGGTCTTACACTTTCAGAAGGAGGTGAAGGGAGTCATAGCAGCTGTTTAAAAAAGATCTAATTGAAAGTTTAACTTGTGTGAAATAAATTATTTTTACCAATGACTTGATTCATTAGTGTCATGTTAGGAATATGTTTCCGGTCCTGGCTTTTCATTTCCTAGCTTCTGTATTCAAGCTCCAACTTGGGCTCAGCTAACTTTAAAAGTTCTGTAAGAGGTGCTGTCTAAGCTGCCAAAGGGGCATTTTATTATTTTGCTACTGACGCACTCCAATTGGAAACCCAGTCTTGTATTTTTGGAATAGTGAACTGAGCTGCAGAAATTTCTTCCAGTACAATACTCTTTTTAAAAAAAAAAAGTGAGATTGGACAATCTTAAACCATTTTAGGGAGTGTACCTACAACATTAAACCACTTACATTTTCAAAACTCTTTCAAAGCACAAGGATGGCTGGGGTTGATATAAATGTTTCTGATTCTAAGATTGGTTTGGAACCTGCTGAGAAATGTAAGCCAGATTCTTGGCACACAGGCTCATTAGTTTATGGAAAGCATATCAATCAAATGTTTTGTAGGCAACGTATTGCAAATTGCCATAGTGTTTAGCATATATACTGCTTTGCCATTAGCCCCGCAGGAGCAAAAGAGAATAAGTTTCTCTCTTAATTCCTTTGGTTTCAATAATTTGTTATAAATATGTCAGAAATTTAAGTGTGCTGTTTCCTGCTCTGAGTTTTATAGTCCCAAAACGAAACTCAACCTTGGAGGCTTACCACAATTAAAAGTGTGATGTCATATTCCTGCTAGTAGCAAATCCAAAGCCAAATTCAAAGTAATTATTTATATACTATCCTGAGATTCATTTTCTTGCAGGCATACACAGTAAGTACAAAGGAGCACTATAGAATCAATGAAAAATGCATGCTAACAAAGACAAACAACAATCATCCATCCCCATTACTCCCTCTACCTAACTTCACCCATCACCTTCTAGCCTGTACTACTTCCTCTCCCTCCATCTTCTTATTCTGACTTCTTCCCTCTTCCTTTTCAGTTCTGATGAAGGGTCTTGGCCCAAAACATCAACTCTTTATTCCTTTCCATAGATGCTGCCTGACCTGCTGAGTTCCTCCAGCATTTTGTATGTGTTGCTCTGGATTTCCAGCATCTGCAGAATCCCTCGTGATTACAGACAAGCAACCAATGTGCAAAGGGCAACAAATTATGCAAATACAGTACTGTGCAAAAGTCTTGGCCACACATATATAGCTAAGACTTTTGAACAGTACTGTAGTAATTTTATGTATTGCACTGTACTACTGATGCAAAAAAAATGTTTTGACGTAGGTGAGTGGCGATTAACCTGATTTTGAAAAGGGTCTCTATTGTAGACTGAGAGTGGGAAGGGGGCAGAGAGAGAGGAGTCATGGTTGGGAAAAGGGAAAGAGAGAGGGGACGGAGCAGGAAGCACCAGAGAGACATTCTGTAATGATCAATAAACCAATTATTTGACCTTGCCTGGTGTCTCAGGGTTGGGTGTGTCTGCACCCACGCCAATCCCCTGCCCCTGTCACCCCTTTCTGCCACCTGTTCCACACCTCCCCCTGTGGCGCTGAAACCTCGCCATTCCCAACATCCTTTGCTCCCACCAGATTTACAAACTCGCTCTGCTCCGTGTTGACAGATACAGTATTGTGTATCCTGGCTAATATATATGTCTAATATATATAGTATTGTGGCACCCTGGCTAATATATATGTCTAAGACTTCTGCACAGTACTGTAGTCAGGTATTCTAAAGCTGGGGAGGACATGTATGAGAAATTACTCTCTTCTCACTACCACTGGGAATAGAGGAAATTTACTGTAACATTGAGTGTATGTGTTCAGGCTTCTGTACCACCTCTTTGATGGTAGCAATAAGAAGAGGGCTCGTCCTGGGGTCCGTAGTGATGGATGCAGCCTTTTTGAGGCATCGCTTTTTGAAGATGTCCTCAATGCTGGGAAAGCCATTGTCCATGAAGGTGCTGGCTGAGTTTGCACCTTTCTGGAGCTTTTTCTGATCCTGTGCAGTGCCCCCCTCTCCATACGAGACGGTGATGTAACCAGAAGAGTGCTCTCCACGGTACATCTGTAGAAATTTGCTAGTCTTTGCTGACATACAAAAGTATGAAGTACATTTATTATCAAAGTATGTGTACTTATACGACCTTGAGATTCATCCCCTTAAAGAAACCCAACAGAACCCATTAAAAAGACTGTCAAACACCCAGTGTGCAAAAAAGAAAAATCACGCAAAGAATAAAAAGTAAGCAAATAACATTTAGAACTAAAGTTCACGAAAGTGAGTTGACATCCAGGAAGCCAGTCACAGCCAAACTGGGAGCCCGTTAGTTGCAGTCCACAACCTCAGTTCAGCACAGAAACGAATAATGGCAGATGGAATTTAATTCTGAAAAATACAAGCTGATGCACTTTGGTTACTAAAAAATGTAGGATATACACAATAAATGACAAATCCTTGGTTAGTATGAGGAACAGAAAGGTACCTGTGTACATATCCGAGGATCCTTGAATATAATCACACAGGTAATATGAAGGTATGCAGCATCTGTGATTTCATTAGCTGGAGCAAGGAATATAAGAGCGGGAGGTTATGTTACAACTATATAAATCACTTGTTAGGCTACTTCTGGCTGCCCCGCTATAAGGATATGATTGTACTGGAGAGAATGTAGAGGGGATTCATCAGGGTGGTGGCTGGGATGGAGTATTTCAGTTATGAGGAGGGAATGGATGGGCTGGGTTTGTTTTTCTTCTAGGAGAGGGGTGACCTGATAGATATGTAGATAGGACACATGGAAAAGAACTGTTCCCCTTAGCAGAGTGTCTAAAACTAGCAGTTATGGTTAAGGGTTAAAGGTTTAAAGGAAATACGAGAAAGAATATTTTTACCTAGAGGGTGGTTAGAATCTGGGACGCACTGCCTGAGATGGAGACTCTCACAATATTTAAATAGTATCTAGATGAACACTTGAATTGTCAATTTATGGAAGGCTATGGACCAAGTGCTGATAAATGGGATGAGTATAGCAGTATACTTAAGTACTTTATGGTTGACATGGATGTAGTTTGCTTTAAGGCCTATACCTGTACTGTATGATTCTACAACTCTATGCAAGGTATGCTTGTGCTTGCTGAGAGATCGATTGACTTAATTTACAAACATTAACATCAGAATTTTAAAATATAGACTCAGTTTTACAATTCTTGTTGCATTCTCTGTCTAAGGTAATGATGCAAGGCTCTGCTCTACGGGAATCTGTGTTTAATTTTTCTAGGTTTGGATCATTTATGGAGATGGTTCCCTGGGCTACAGTATTGCAGAATTTGACACTTTTAAACGACACAAGGTAAGTGTTGTACTTTCACTAAAATTAACCAATTTTATTCCAAAAACTTTGGGCTGAATGCTGAGTGCAGTCTCCCCCTAAATGATATCTTACCAGCATGCCACCATTGGGCATAAAAGTACAGGTCTTGATGCTGCCTTTTTGTCAGCCATCTCTTTGCACTATACTGTATTAGTTTTCTTAGACTATAAGACATGGGAGCAGAATTGGGCCATTCGACCCATTGAGTCTGACCGCCAGGTGTTTGTGGCTGATTTATTTTCCACTATTGGGAACAGCCTGTACACATCCAGCCTATCTAGGCTATTCTTGTCAGAATTGTTTCTGCTTGGGTTTCCTGGAACATAATTGAGTCAGGCCTGGGAAAGCTTGTTCTTAGCTTTTGGAAGTATGTACATTATCTAAAATTTCCTTTCAGTCAAGTCAATTTTTGTCCAATTGCAGTCTTGTGGCACGTTGAGATATTTTTAATATGTTAAAGTTGCATAGTTATTTTAGTTTTAGAGTTAAGATGTGAATAATCAGAATGAGGCAGGTCTTTCTTTCTCCTGGAGTTGTTTGCCACTTGTTGTTGGACCACGTATTTGTTTCCTGGTGCAGGTTTCAATTGAGAGCCAGACTCCCAACATATTGGTATGACTGAGTGCATTGTGGGCGCTGCCTCAGCACAGAAAGCTGGTTGAACTGCCTGTACCATTTTGACAGCCAGTGCATCTCCAAGCCCCAGATACACAAGCCATTGAAGCTGACAGTGTGGTTGAAGCCTATGCTATTTGTGAATGCCTTTGATATTCACAAGTATTCAGTTAGAAATTTGAATGCCAAATTATCAGCTTTCTTTTAATTTAAAGTACTTCAAATTTTGTGCATCTAAAATTGGAATGAATCATCAAAATAGCTTGTCTTTCTGCAGAACTCCAATTTCTCCCATCAGTTTGTATGATAATTGATTTGCTTGTGCCAAGATTAACTGTTGTAGACTCAACTAGCTGATTCCCCTGCCTGGAGTCTGCAAACAAACACACTGCTCCATTGGAATGTAGGAGAAGGCCATAGCTGAAGCTGACTGGAGTAGGCTGGAATGTGCATTGCTGACCGGCACTCTGGGATGAAGTCACAGTATAGGTGCTGGTGTCGGGGAGGGAGATCTATCTCAATAGGTTCACTAGCTGATATTAATCAAAGTCTCTCATATAATCACATGGTAACTGCTTCTTCACTACTCTACATTACTAGTTTGTATTTCCAATAATTTTAAAGCAAGACTTGCAGGGGTCTTAATGCATAATAGCCAAATAGTGTATGCATCAGAATTTCTATTTTTCCTTTTCTTTATCTGCTGTTTTTTTCAGACTCCTGTAATCGCTGTAGTGGGTAATGATGCGGGCTGGACCCAGATTTCTCGAGAACAGGTTCCGTTGCTAGGTAGCAGCGTGGCATGTGACTTGGCACACACTGGTATGTAGCTGGTTGTTTGACAGTGGAATTTGGAATTCATTTCAAATGTGTTTTCTTCTTCTCAATAGGATTTTTCAATCCTCTCTCCAGTCACATCACTACTTGCTGTTCTGTTGTATGAATAGGAGGTGGGGGGGGAAACATTACAACACAAGAAAATAGGAGCAAAAGTAGGCCACTTGGCCTCTGAAGCCTGCTCTGCTGTTCAGTATGACTGCTTAAAAACATAGAAAATCTACAGCACAATATAGGTCCTTTGGCCCACAAAGCTGTGCCGAACTTGCCCTTACCTTAGAACTACCTAAGCTTACCCATAGCCCTCTATTTTTCCAAGCTCCATGTATTCATCTAGGAGTCTCTTAGAAGACCCTATCGTTTCCACCTTCACCACCACTGGCAGCCCATTCCACGCACTCACCACTCTCTGAGTAAAAAACTTACCCCTGACATCTCCTTTGTACCTACTTCCAAGCACCTTAAAACTGTGCCTCTCATGTTAGCCATTTCAGCCCTGGGAAAAAGCCTCTGACTATCCACATGATCAATGCCTCTCATCATCTTTTACACCCCTATCAGGTCACCTCTCATCCTCCGTCACTCCAAAGAGAAAAGGCCAAGTTCACAACCTATTCTCGTAAGGCATGCTCCCCAATCCAAGCAACATCCTTGTAAATCTCCTCTGCACCCTTTCTATGGCTTCCACATCCTTCCTGTAGTGAGGCGACCAGAACTGAGCACAGTACTCCAAGTGGGGTCTGACCAGGGTCTTGTATAGCTGTAACATTACCTCTCAGCTCTTAAACTCAATCCCACGATTGAAGAAGGCCAATGCACCGTATGTTTTCTTAACCACAGAGTCAACCTGCACAGCAGCTTTGAGTGTACTATGGACTCAGAACCCAAAATCCTTCTGATCCTCCACACTGCCAAGAGTCTTGCCATTAATGCTATATTCTGCCATCATATTTGACCTACCAAAATGAACCACTTCACACTTATCTGGGTTGAACTCCATCTGCCACTTCTCAGCCCAGTTTTGCATCCTATCATTGTCCCGCTGTAACCTCTGACAGCCCTCCACACTATCCACAACACTCCCAATCTTTGTGTCATCAGCAAACTTACTAACCCATCCCTCCACTTCCTCATCCAGGTCAGTTATAAAATTCACAAAGAGTAGGGATCCCAGAACAGATCCCTGAGACACCACACTGATGACCGAGCTCCATGTAGAATATGACCCATCTACAACCACTCTTTCAAGACGTACCAAAAATGCTGGATGAACTCAGCAGGTCGGGCAGCATCAATTGAAAGAAGCAGTCAACGTTTTGGGTCGAGACTCTTCGTCAGGACTGAAGAGGGAGGGGGCAGGGGCCCTATAAAGAAGGTGGGGGGAGGGTGGAAAACCAATCAGAGGAAAGATCAAGGGGTGGGGGAGGGGAAGCAGGGAGGGGATAGGCAGGAGAGGTGAAGAAGGAATGTAAGGGGAAAGCACTATGGGTAGTAGAAGAAGGCAGAGTCATGAGAGGTGATAGGCAGCTGGAAGAGGAGACAGAGTGAAGGTGGGATGGGGGAAGGGAGAGGGAGGGAGTTACCGGAAGTTGGAGAATTCAATGTTCATGCCAAGCGGCTGGAGACTACCCAGATGGTATATGAGGTGTTGCTCCTCCAACCTGAGTTTGGCCTCATCATGGCAGTAGAGGAGGCCATGTATGGACATATCCGAATGGGAATGTGAAGCAGAGTTGAAGTGGTTGGCAACTGGGAGATCCTGTCTGTTGTGGCGGACGGAGTGTAGATGCTCGAAGAAGCGGTCCCCAATCTGCGTTGGGTCTCGCCAATGTAGAGGAGGCCCACCATTCAGGGCCCCAAACAGTCCTTCCAGGTGAGGCAACACTTCACTTGTGAGTCTGTTGGGGTAATCTGTTGCATCCGGTGCTCCCGGTGCGGCCTCCTGTACATCGGCGAGACCCGGCGCAGATTGGGGGACCGCTTCGTCGAGCACCTCTGCTCCATCTGCCACAACTGACAGGATCTCCCGGTTGCCACTCACTTCAACTCTCCTTCACATTCCCAATCGGATATGTACATACATGGTCTCCTCTACTGCCATGATGAGGCCAAACTTCGGTTGGAGGAACAACATCTCATATACTGTCTGGGTAGTCTGCAGCCCCTTGGTATGAACATCGAATTCTCCAACTTCCGGTAATTCTCCCTTCCCCCACCCCACCTTCACTCTGTCTCCTCTTCTAGCTGCCTATCACCTCTCATGACTGCCTTCTTCTACTACCCATAGTGCTTTCCCCTTCAATTCCTTCACCTCTCCTGTCTATCCCCTCCCCCACCCCTTGATCTTTCCTCTGATTGGTTCTCCACCCTCCCCCCACCTTCTTTATAGGGCCCCTGCCCCCTCCTTCTTTAGTCCTGATGAAGGGTCTCGACCTGAAATGTTGACTGCTTCTTTCAACGGATGCTGCCCGACCTGCTGAGTTCATCCAGCTTTTTTGTACGTCTTGATTTGACCACAGCATGCATCTGCAGTGTACTTTGTGTTTACAACCACTCTTTGCCTTCTGTGGGCAAGCCAGTTCTGGATCCACAAAGCAATGTCCTCTTGGATCCCATGTCTCCTTACTTTCTCAATAAGCCTTGCAAGGGGTACCTTATCAAATGGTTGATCTGCCTCAGGCTTTAATTCCTCTTCTATGCAGTTTCACATTCCTGAATTCCCTGACTTTTTGAAAATGTATCTACTTCTCCTTTATATGCCTCCAATGATTTTGTTGCCATAATCTTGTGTAGAGAATTTCAGAGATTCACTACCCCCTGAGAGAAGCCGTCCAGTGTAAAATGACCACTCTCTTGTAACTAAGTCTCCTGTCGGAGTCTCTCCCACTACTGGAAACATTTTCAGCATCTGCCCTGTCATACCCTTTAGATCATTAATGTTTCAATAAGGTCTCCCACCATTCCCCTGTACTCCAAAGAATACAAATCCAACTTCTTCTGTTACTCATAACCAGCGAATGTCATTTGGGATTCCATTGCTAGTCTGTTCTCCCTTAATAAAGGGACCAAAATTGTGCATCTGACGCCATGTGTGGAGTCATCACCACCCAATTGTAACAAAACTTCCTGTTTCTAAATTCCAACCTCCTTGGAATGAAGGCTAATATGCCATTTGACTTCCTAACTTCTTGCTGCACCTGCCTACTGCCTTTTTGTGACACATGCTCAAGGACACCACACCAAGGTCCCTGTAAAATTCACCCATGTACAATTTGTTTCCATTTAGATAGCAGTCTGCCTTTTAAATTCCTCTTACCAAAGTGCATATTGTCACACCTGCACTCATAACACTCCAGTTGTCAAGTTATGCAGCATCCACACCAGGACCTCCAGACTCAAAAGTAGTTAGTTCCTCCAAAATATCAAGCTGATCAGTTCTTCCACCCGTTACCCCACCCACTACCATTACATACACATCACCTAGCATCACTTTATGTACATACACTTGGTTATTTATTTTATAGGATTGCTTTTACATTTATATTCATTGTGTTATCTTTGTTTTTTTTATTCTGTTCTTTATGCTTATTGTCTTTTTTAAATTCTGCATCGGATCTGGAGTAACAATCATTTTGTTCTCCTTTTCACTCGTGTATTGAAAAATGACTATAAACAATCTTGAATCTTGATTCTTTAGTCCACTCACTCAACCTATCTAAATTCTGCAAAGTCCAAATTTCCTCATTGCAACATAATATTAAGTTGATTTTAGTGTCAATAGCAGACTTGGATACCTTGTGCTCTGCTGAATCTTCCAGGTCATTAGTTTAAATAATAAGTAACTGAGGGCCAATAATTGACCATTGAGACACCCCACGAGTTACATCTTCTCAGTTGAGAAAAGACCCATTTATGCCATGTGATAACACATCTGCAATCCATGCTTGCATATGTTTATATCACAAATTTATAGAAGTTAATCCTATTCAGATGAAGAGTTGGAAGATTCTTTAATTATAAATAAACATTTTGCAAGTGCCTAATTCAATTTAGAACAAAAGTGAGAAGAGTAAACTGAAGAGATTTTTGTTTTAAATTATCAGTAAATACCTATTCTTTGCAAAGTATTTCATTTGTAAAACAGTACATAGTTTAAAAGTGAAGATGAAAGTGTATGAGTTATGGAGAGAGGTTAAGTAGGTTGGGATTTCATGTGCTGGAACGTAGCAGAGTGAGGTCTGATTTTATCAGGAGGGGCATAGACAGGGTGAATGCATGCACAGTTTTCCCCAGGGTTGAGGAATCAAGAACTAGAGGACGTCGGAGAGGGAGGCGATTTAATGGGAACCTGAGAACAATTTATATAAATAACAAATGGCATATGAGGAAGAAACATGCATTAAATTGCATACAAGAAATCTATGTTGAATTCCAGTATGCATCCATAAAAAAGCCACATTCAAAATGAAATATAGGTGCAGTAGCCTTTGGAAAATGGAAACTTACCTATGCCTTTTGTTTTTGATCATAGTTTCCTTTCCTGATTTCTTCACAGATTACCACACTGTTGCTCAGGGATATGGCGGGAAAGGTTTTTTACTCAACCTGGAGAATGAAGAGCAGATAGATGATATAATAAGAGCTGCACAGAAGGAGTGTCAGAATGGGAATCCAACGCTCATAAATGTCCTAATAGGAAAAACAAATTTCAGGGAAGGCTCCATCTCTGTGTAATAACAAGTTTCATGTGGATCACGGGTTTGATGTTTCACGTGTGCCTTGACTCTTTGCCCTACTGGGTATAAACATATAGAAAACAAAGTGAAGAGTTTTCTCTAAAATCATGCAATAGCATTCAATGCAAAGGGTACTTGATATGTAACCTACCAAATCAAAGACTAATTACACCAATTACCACTAGAAATTTCTCTTAATTAAAAATAATAATCATTGCAAATTTTATGAATTTTTAGATTTAATCTCTCTGATTTTCCTAAATTTCTGTAGAATTTGGAATCTTGTTAATCAGTCATGAATAATGGCTTCATTTACACTGTCCTGAGAGCTCTGGAAGACTTCCTGTCGGTGTTTTTTTTTTGGTTTGCTAAGGTTTGCTGTGAGCTTAAGCACTGTGGTGGTCCTTCCCTGGCAAAAGAAATTATAGGAATGTTAATGAGGAAAAAAGGTGATCTTAGGTTCTACATAATTCACGGGAGTGGCTAAAAGTGGATCAAAGATCTTGTTTTTTTAGTTTCTGTTTTGGTTTTGCTCAGTAAGTGCCTGGCCTCTATTTTCCACAATAATGTAAAGAAATATAGGAAATAGCTGTTGAACAGCAGACATAGCTTGCATCCCATTTTTCTGTGGGATTGTCGGTTATAGCACTTATGAAAAAATAATTCCTAGCGCTTATTGCACTTCAGCTGGATGTGATTAAAATTTTCTTCTCTGTCCTTTTCCTCCATTCTCTTATATTCGTTTTATAATATGAGACATTTAAAGAAGGAAAATGGCTTTAGTTTCATTAGAAATGTGGTAAAACCATTGACTATTTAAAATAGGTTACTCCCAACTTTTTCCATTCTACTTTAGTGATGAATTTCAAGTATCTTGATATTGGGAATTTCCTGCCATTTAGTACAATCTTTCACCAATTATCATGAATATAGAACAAAGAGACAGATGCACTGTAACTTCTTGGTCCTTATGCAGTTTGAAAAATCACAGAAAGAAAATGTAAGAAATAGAAGCAGAGGTATGATTTCCATGCCTGTTCCACCAGTCAGTAAGATCATGATTGATCTTTTACCTCAGCACACCCCTGCTCTAGCCCCACCTGTTAAATCTCTAATTTCCTAAAGATACTACTTGTTATCAAATGAAGCTGTTTTGAGGGGAGAATTCCAATAATTCACTACTATTTGGGTGAAGAAGTGTCTTCTCATCTCAATCACAAATAGCATCCGTTTATTTTATTAACATGATTCCTGGTTCCAGTTACCCTAGGGGAAATGTGAACTCTACAATATCATGTACATTTCAATGGGGTCACCTCTCAGTCCTCTAAAGTCTGGACCTTATAAACTGTCTACTTAATCTCTTATGTCCATTCCAGAAATTAACCTGATGATCATTTGCTCCATTCCATCTATTGCCAGTATACTGGCCTTTGGATAGGAAGATTAAGCTGGTACAAATGGAAAGGGCCAGGGTCTGAAATAATTGGAGCAAGGCAATTCTACTCTTGTAGTAACCCTAATGAAGCTAAAGCCTTAATAAAAGCCAACATTACCATGTATCTTCCTAATTACTTGCTGTACCTGTCTGTAGACTTTTAGTGATCCATATTTGAAGCACTTAAATCTCTTATTTAAAAAAGTGTTTTTCTAATGAAGTGGATAGCCTCATGTTTTCCATATTCCATCTTTCATTTCCTTGCCCATTTGCTTAGTCTGTCTATATCCACTTGAAGCACTACTCTGTCTTCTTCAGAGCCTGCATTGCTGTGTCATATTGTATCATTGGTAAATAATGAACAGAAGTTTTTCCAATAAGGAAGGATCTTGCAAGCAAAAGCTTATAAAGGACAATAGTTTTCAGTCTCTAGAGGCTAAATGTATAATCCTTCGCCTTTCAATTACGTAGCTATTGTTAACTGTATCTGTATGAAATTCTGATATTTTTAGCTGTTTATAGGACTTGATGCCTTTTGATCAATCAGGTTCAAGTTCTGATCCATGTCTTGTATACTCATGGAATTTCACTGTTTAAATGCCTCTAACCCAAAGACTACCTGGACAAGTGACAAAATAGGAAGCATCTGGAGGCCCTCTGAAGGCTGATCAGAGTTTATGGGAGGCATGGTTATTCCTGCTTTTATTTTGAAAGGTGTTGTGGGATGTGTTAGGGTGAACCAAAATATTGGTTTTGCCCCTTCTGTGATGATTCATGTTTATTGTCCCATGTTCAAACCCACATTTTCTTTTTGTGTACATTTAAAAGGACATCCATGTCCTTATTTTTGAGTGGTAGGTTGATTGGTTCTTCCACCCTTTTGAGCAGCTCAATGAAGTAGGCTTATTTTTAAGATTCTTTCCTCTATTAAATAAAAGTATACATTTTGCAGAATCTGGACATTGCTGGAAAAATATATTTCTAATTAACCATGGAATGAAAGGCAAGCTAAGCCTTTTCAGAAGGCATTTAATAATAAATCATATTGCTGTGATTCTGTAGTCATATGTAAACCAAACTGGGTAAGAACAGCAAATCTCTGCCCTGAAAGACATCAGTAAATCGGATTTTTTTTTACAAGGTTCTGATAGCTGGTCTTGGTAACAATAAAACTTTTTTTAAAATGTCAGATTACTAATTCTATTTAACTTCCACGGTGCCAGACAGACGATCGCTAAAGAGTATTGATAATGTCTGGGGTCACCAGTCTTGTAAGGACACTACACAAAAGAAGGCATGGTCATGAGACCATGATTACCTATGTCAGATGACACTGCACATGATGATGATGATCATGGTGGGGACTCAGTTCTCTAGATTGTTAGTTCAGATCTCTGGGTTACTTGTCTCATTACCTAACACTAATCCACTATCATACCTGTTTGACTCTACATTAATCTGTACATGGTAACTTCATTCTTCCTGCAACACTAACATTCTACCTCACAAATTTCCATTTCTCTTAACTTAGCGGAGTTTGACTCACTTCCCATATTAATTATAGTCCCACTCTCTTAAGTAATCCTGATTTTGTCAGTAATGCTGTGTAGGAAATGTGAACATGCATTTTCCCCAACAAGTGTACACGGTGGTGGTCTGAAACTTGCTGTCTGAAAGGGTGGTAGAGGCAGGAACTCTCATTTTAAAAGAACTGAGGAGTGTACTTTGAGAGCTTTGACCTGACAATCAAGTGCTTGAAGATGAGATTAGACTGGACAGATGTTTATTAACCAACACTGATGCAATGGCTTCCTTTGATATAAATTTTCGACTACTCTGAAATAGGTGTAATAAGGATGCTTTGCTTTTAAATGTCAGCAGCATTTATCTGTTTTTCATTCTTGAGTTAATGCTTTGAATTCCTTTTTTGTGATGTTGACCACCTGAAGAACTATAGAGAGATGGCTGAAGTTTTCATTTTTTTAATGGTTAAGCATGAGAGCAGCAATAGAATATCTTTGACTGTAGTAGTTAGACCTTTCAACTTTTCCTATGTCATGCAATCCTAAGGGTAGATCACACAAATTGATTACTGAACGACTCTTTCTGAGGGTTTCCATATTTTCTAGATTTTTTTAAGTTCATCAGGCATAAATTATATCATATTGCTAAACATTTCAAATGTACAAAATCAGTTTGAAATAATGATTTTCTGATTATCCATCAAACTTTTTATGTGACGGAGGATTAGTTGATTGTAAGACAATCTGAAATCAATCCTATAGGATATTGATGGACTTGATCATTTTTAAGACTTTTTGATGGAGGTGATAGAATTTGCTCGTGGGTTAGTCATTTACAAATTATTAAGTGTTGTAATACTTTTGATGTAGTGCATTTGGATGAAGTTTGTGGCATGGAGAATAGCTGGTGTAACTAGAAAATGGTGAGCAAATCCCCAGTTACTCAGGTTGCCAGTCTTGAAAGGACTTCTCCCCTCACCCTGGGTTCCCACTACATGTATCTGGTCTCCTGTTAAGTACAAGTGAGATCCCTGGGTTGCACCCTGCCTTAATCTAATGAGATCCTCTAAGCTCCTTCTGTTTCAGTTGAGACAGCTTATCTTGGATTGTGTCATCTGCAACATAAGATTGAGATTCTTCCCGAGCCAAGATCCCTCAGTTAAGGGAGTAGCCAGCACCCCTTGCCTAACAGGCATTATGACTCCGGTACCTTTTATCATGTCTCTGGTTGGCCTGCATTTCCTCAATAAGACTGAAGTAAAGCATAACTTCACCCATGAACTGGGTTTTGCCTTCTTTGGAAGGGCACCAACTTGGATGAGTTTAAATCTTGGTATATGGCTTCCAAATGCAACGTTAACACAAGAAACTAAGGTTAATAATAAAACGTTGATTATTTCTGAACCTCTTATCAGTTTTATTAGAACTGAATTTTATTTTAAAATATCTTGCTTTGTCTTAATACTAGGAAATTGTGAACCGAGTTGTTCTACCTCTATTTAATGGTAAATGCTGTCTTTCAGTACTGTACAGTACTTTTACTGTATATTAAAATTGTTTAATTCAATCTGAGCCTCAGAGTATCTCATCTTTTTAACTTGAAACTCCTGTCACTGTCACAAGCCATTAATGTACATGCAGTGGTCATTAGTATGTCACCTGTGTTTCCGCTTTGCATTAGCCAGACATACATAATCTTGGTTGGGATATTTTTGCTGTTTGGTTAATTTACATGTGAATAATTGGAACATAAAATATGAATAATTGCATTCTTTGAAGTAGCAATTGAGAGAGCGACATCTGAATAGAGCAGGAGTCATTAAAAAAAACAAGACTCATTGGGAGTGAGTTTTACTTGAGCCAATAAAAAGAAATGAGCTTTAAACAGAGCGGCAATTGTGGGAGTAGCCATTGTTGGAGTGGGCAGTGTTAGAGTGGCTTTGGCTCAAGGGGCTTCAGCGAGAAGAGACAGAGGCACAGGTGAGTAGCAGATAAGACCAAGTAAGGATTTTTTTTTTGTTACGTACAGTATAGTTTTATATAACTAAAAAAATAGCAACTCAGAAAATTGAATAAAATAGTTATGCAGGAATCTGAGCTTCAAATATTATGATACTTTAGGGAGGAAGAATGTTACTTGGGCACTGTGTTTCAGGAGGCAGTTGCACCCATTAGTTTAAATCTATGACAAGGGACAAGAGGGTGTGATTGTCAGAGAGACAAGTAGCAGGATCCCACAGGTAGTGCAGGAGGAGCCTCAGCTCTTGAGCTTGCCCAAAGGTCTGAGATTGTTGCTCCCTGTGAGGATGTGCGTGGGGTCTGTAGGAAGGATGAGCAACTGAACCGTGGTACTGTGGTTCGGAGAGCCATTCAAGAGGGGGAGAGAAGAGAAACGCAGTTGTGATTGGGGTTAGTACAGTCAGGAGAATAGTCACAACTCTCTGAGGTAAGGATTGAGAGTCCAGAAGGCTGTGTTGTCTGCCTGGTGCCCAGATTCAGGACATCTCATCTGACCTGCAAAGGAATTTGGTGTGGGAGGGGAAATGATCTAGTTGTTGTGGTCCAAGTGGGTATCAGCAACATAGGAAGAACAAGGAAAGAGGTTCTACTGAGGGAATTTGAGCAGCTAGGGATTAATTCAAAATGCAGTAGCAAAAAGGTAATCATCTTTGGATTGTTACCTGAGCCATACACAAATTGATAAAGGTTTAATAGGATCAGAGAGTTAATTGAGTGTTTCAAAGATTGGTGTGGGACAAGTGGATTTCAATTTATGGAATATTGACACCAGTATTGGGGAAGGAGGGAGCTATTCCAATGGAATGAGCTCCACCTGAATCATGCTGGGACCTGGGTCCTAGTGAATTGTATAACAAGGGTTGTAGACAGGACTTTAAACCAAAGAGTAGTGGGTGGGTCCAACAGTTTGCAAAAGTGGGGATAAAGTAAAGGGAAAAGAATGCAGGGGAAGTTACAAGAGTCTCCAGAATAAAGAAAAAGACAAAGCTTAAAAAGGGACAAGAACTTAATTTCTGGTACTATGGGGACAACATTGAAAAAGGTGGTGAATACAGGACTGAAGGTGTTATATTTGGATGCACAAAATAAGGTAGATTATCTTGTAGCGCAATTAGAAATTGGTGGGCATAACATTGGTGGTGTCACTGAGTGTAGCTGAAAGAAGATCACAATTGGGAACTTAAAAGGCAGGTGGGTGGCTCTGTTGGTAAAATATGAAATTAAATTCTCAGAAAGGGAAGATGTAGAATTCTTGTGGATAGAGTTAAAAAACTGCAAGGATTTAAAAAAAAAACCCAGATGGGAATTGTGTACAGACCTCCAAACAGTACAATTTACAACAGAAGATAGAAAAAGTATGTAAAAAGTGTAATGTTACGTTAGTCATGGGGGACTTCAATATGCAGGTAGATTGAAAAAATCAAGTTGGTGCTGAATCCCAAGATAGGGATTTGTAGAATGCTGTGGAGGTGTTTTTTTTAAAGAGCAATTTGTGGTTGAGCCCACTACAGAAAAGGCAATTCTGGATTGGGTGTTAGGTAATGAACCTGTTTTGATTAGGGAGCTTAGGGTGAAGGAACCCATAGGAGACAGTGATCATAATATGATCAACTTGTTGTTTGAGAGGGAGGAGCTAAAATCAGATGAACCAGTATTGCTGTGGAGTAAAGGGAATTACAAAGGTATATGAGAGGAGCTGACCAAAGTTAATTAGAAGGGAACACTAGCAGGGATGATGGCAGAACAGCAATAGCTGGTGTTTCTGGAAGCAACTCAGAAGGTGCAGGATAGATTCATCCTAAGGAAGAGGAAATATTCTAAAGGAAAGATGAGACCACCATATCAATAAGTATTTTGTGTCAGTCTTCATTGTGGAAAACACCCCAATATGCCATAAATTGGAGAGTGTCAGGGGGCATATGTGAGTGTAGTCACTATTACTAAGGAGAAGGTGCTTGGGAAGCAGAAAACTCTAAAGATAAATAAGTCATCTAGACCAGATGGACTACCCCCCACCAGCATTCTGAAAGATGTAGCTGAAGAAGTTGTGGAGTAGTGATCTCTCAAGAATGCGAGATTCTGGAATAATTGGGGAAGACTGGAACTTTGCAAATGTCACTCCACACTTGAAGAAGGGAGGAAGGCAAAAGGCAGGAAATTTTAGGGCAGTTATTCTGACTTCAGTGATTGTGAAGATGTTGGAGTCCATTATTACGGATGGTTTTGGAGTACTTGGAGGCACGTGATAAAATAGGCCAAAGTCAGTCAGCATGGTTTCCTTGAGAGAAATTCTTGTCTGACACATATATTGGAATTTTTTTTGGAAAATAACAGGCAGGATAGACAAAGGAGAGTCAATGGATATTGTTTGCATGGATTTTCAGAAAGCCTTTGACAGGATGCTGCATATAAGGCTGCTAAACACATTAAGAGCCTATGTTATTACAGGAAAGAGGACTAGAATTTAAAAGTAAGGATTTAATACTGAGGCTTTATACGGCATTGGACAGAATATACTTGGAATATGGTGAGCAGTTATAGGCCATCTTGGCTAGATTCTCTGGTATCCTGTTGAAGTTAATCCTCCAATTCAGAAGTTCAACTTCACATTGCTCTTCACATCGTGCAAAATAGATATGAACAGCAGAATCTGGGCAGCAAAGGGATGGATAATAAATTGTGCATTGCTAGAATAAAAGTGCTGTTGAGTTTAAGCAGTGGAATGCAAGCAGGAACTAATCAACTAATGAACTAATCAACTGTAAGTAGATAATGCAAATTAATTTCCTTTATTTCATAACAGATAATCTTGGAAGCACAATTCTGGATCACTGACTCTTCAAGAAGTCTTGAGTTCCTCACATGGAGTCATAGAGAAGACTGATGGTTTTCTCAAGGTGTCAGTGGGAAGGTTGATGCTACATACTTCTTCCCATTTCCATATGTGGACTTAGTCCAGGTGTAGGTCTGAATATTTATGGTCTTCCCACCAAGGCTCACTGTGCATCTGCAGAGTCAACAGAATACATAACTGTTGCTGAATCATGCAACCCCGACGATCGCCCCTGGTCTTAGATTCTCTATACCACCTAGGACACCCCAACACATCCAAAGGTGGTTATAATTGGAGCACAGCAAGCCAGAGATAATACATGTTTTGCTACAATAATGAAGTAAGTCTTGAAATTTTAATCTCTCTGATTACAACTTTCAACACCAGCTTCATGATTGCAAAACTTTAAAGCCCGTGTTTGGCTAATGAGATAAGATTACATTGAAAGGAACCTGAATTGTTCTTTTACTCAGTGGTTCTTTCTACACTGGAGAAGCAAATTTTAGATTGTGTGATTCTGAAGCACCTGCATTCAGCATGCAGTGACCCTGAGCTTCCTGTTGCACATTTTGTTCTCCATTCCACTGCCACACTACCTATCAGTCTCTGGCCTCCCATGTCATCATAACAAGGCCCAATGCAAGCCTGAGCAACAGCATCTCGTCTTCCATTTTGGCAAGCTACAAATGAACTTAATATTGAATTCTACAACTTCAGGTAATTTGATTAATGTCTGTATCAGTTGCCTATCTGACTCAGCATGTTTGTTGTTTCTTTCTCCCCTTTTTCTTTCAGAGTAGAGTGTGCCCAACCTAACCTGCTGAGCCTGTCTTTTTGCTCTGCATTTTGCAACTCCTACATTCTTTTGTTGTTATTCTCACTTTGATTATTCCTATTCACTCATTGACTAGATGCCCATTTACAGTTTACCCTACTAGAAACATCACACCCTGTCCTCCCTGCATTTTAACAAATTTCTTTTGTGTCTTTCCTGGTTTTGATGAAGGATTTTTGACCTGAAGCATTTGCGCTGTTTCTCTTCCCACAGATATTAGCCTGACCTGCTGAGTATTTACAACATTTTCTGTTTTATCTAAATGAAACACACTGCTGCAGGATATTTATGTCCTTTTACAGCAAGCCTGATTATGACACAGGATACAAGTTTGTTCCTCTGTGGTAAAATGAGCATCCTTCTCAGAACCATTTAAGTGGACTCACATGACAGCGCTGGAGGCTATTCACCCCATTGTTCCTATGTTGGTTCTTTGAAAAGCATATAAAAATTAGTTTTAGCAGTATACTCATAATCATAGACATATTTTTCTTCAGCATACTTTTCAATTTCCCTTTTTATCACTGAATACAAAAAGCATTCAGGGAAATCCTTTAGAATTTGTTGATTCAGAATGTTCTCTGTCTCTCACTTTAAGCTTAATTCTGTCTCAGTTAGCTACCTTACTTTCTGATAGTGGAATCAATTTTTCCTTGTTTACCCCCCTTCCCAATCTGCCTTTTCTGTTGTGGAAACATGTAGAAACATGCATTACTCAAAAATCTACAGAGGAATTGACAATAGCACTTACGATTTGTCAGGCTTTGCAATGAAGCAGAGAGTATAAATGGCGAAGTCAAACTCGGGACTGGAACCAATGATCTCTGAGCCCACTTCTTTGTAATATCCATTCCAATTGAACTGCATTGCTAGAACCTCAGGATAGTTGGTCCACTGTGGAGACAGGGTAAGCTGTCAACTATTGAACCCCAAGAAAATGAAAACAGAAAAAATTATGCACCAGATTCTTGTCCCAACACTTTGACTGGATCAACTCCTTTGGGTTAGTATTCACTTGATGCAAGTACAACTGAACAACAATCTGCTGTGGTATTCCTCTACCCAAGGCTGGCAGTGGTCAAGGCCCAGCTTGTAAAGAATTCACAGAACCCCATAAACCAGCCCTGGTTTAATTCTGGGAATTACCAATAAGGATGCAGGCATTAAAGTCCACTGACTACTTTTAGTGAAAAAAGATTTGATAAGAACTGGAGATAAAGCATTCTCAATCCCAAATCCTACTGGTTTGATTCACACAAATGACCCAAGGGAGTAGGTATTTGCATTAAGGTTCAGAGGAGGATTTTTATAATATATTTTCTTACAACCTATTGAGCCCATCAGGCCCATGCCATATCTCTGTCAATCCCATTCCCTTGCTATAGTCCATCAATTTACTAATTACCACATCTCTGGAATGTGGGAGGAAACCCACATAATAACAGGAGGTTTCTTCTGGGTTCTCCAGTTCCCACCCATGTTCCAAAGAACAGGCAGTTTGTTAGATTAATTGGCCACTGTAAATTGCCCCTAATGTGTAAGTGAGTGGTAGAATCTGATAGGGAGTTGATGGGAATGTGAGGAGAATAAAATGGGAGCAAGACACACAAAATGCTGGTGGAATGCACCATCTACAGGGAGAAGCGCTGTCGACATTTCGGGCCGAGAACCTTCGTCAGGACTAACTGAAAGGAAAGATAGTAACAGGTAGCAACAGAATGTGTGGATACTATAACTGAAGGAGCTCAGATATCATAGAGGGTGTCAGACTAAGGGTATTTGCACTGTGGGCAGAGTCATGGCTGTGGGGGAATCAGAACATAAAATGATAATTTTAAAACTCTGGCATTTAGTGACAAGGAGACATGGTTCCATAAGCATGTGGCTTTTTATCAGTCAGTTTACTGGAAATTATGGAGGAGATGATGAGAGGCCAGGGAAGCATTAGAACGTTCAGGTCTGGAGATAATAAAGGCATGGGCCAGGATTTTACAAGTAAATGAGGTGGAGGCAGAAGGAGGAAATGTTATTGAAGTGAAATTGTGCTGATGCATTTTATACACAGGTCAGGAGCTCAGTTCAGGCTTTCCCAAGAATACTCCAACATTCTACATCTTCATTGTTGATCCTGCATCTCAGTACATCCCAGATTCCAAATAGGTACTTACCGGACCATCATAGTTGTAACTATAGTAATTCAGCTCCTTGTTTTTTTCTGCAAAGTAAAACCGCACCCAGTTGTGGAATCCGGACACTTTCCCTCTCTTCACTTCACCTGTTCTCAGAACAAATTTGGAGCAAGTGAGCTCAAGCACAACCAAGCTCAAGCTGTTACTTACAGCAACAGAACCAAAATCAAAACCAAGTGGTCATTTTTGGATTCAGACAAGGGCTGATGTAAAACCTTGTTATTTCTTCCTCATCATTCTACATGTGACATCTAGCAATTATAATGGCCCTCTGGAATCAATGCCTTCCTCTGCCACTAAATTCTTGACTTCCTAACTAACAGACCACAATGAATAAGGACAGGCAGTGCCACCTCTGCAATGATTATTCTGAAAACTGGTGCTCCATAAGGTTGCATCCTCAGACCCTACTCTACTCCTTGTGCACTCAGTACTGAGTGGCCCGATTCTGCTCAAACTCAATCTACAAATCTGCCAATGACACCACCATAGCAGGTTTTATCTCTAACAACAGTGAGTCAGAGTACAGGAACGAGAAAGATAGCTGACATGGTTTTATGACAGTAACCTTTCCCTCCATGTCAACAAAACAAAATAGTTAGTCATTGACTTCTGGATGGAGACAGTGCACCTGCTCCTGTCTACATCAACGGTATTGATGTTGACAGGATTAAGAGTCAAGTTCCTTGAAGTGAACAACACCAAACACCTGTCCTGGTTCAATTACATAAACACCATGGCCAAGAAAGCTTACCAACACCTGTACTTCCTCAAGATGCTAGAGAAATTTGGCATGGCCCTGTTAACCCTTGCCAATTTTTGTCAATGCTCCATAGGAAGCAATCTATTTGGATGCATAACTGCTTGGTATGGCAACTACTTTGCATGTGACTGCAAGAAACTCATCACATAATGGAAATGAGCCTCCACTCTACGGACTCTGTCTATCTCAATAAAGTAGTCAGAGTACTCAAAGACCCCACCCACCCTGGACATTCTCTCTTCTTCCCTCTTCCATTGGGCTAAAGATGCATTAGCCTGAAAGCACATACCACCAGGCTCAAGCAAAGCTTCTACATCAATGTTGTAAGACTATTAAATAGTTCCTCGTACAAATAAGATGGACACTTGACCTCACAATATACCTCGCTATGATCTTGCACTTTAATGTTTGCCTGCACAGCACTTTCACTTCAGTTGTTGGACTTTATTCTAGATTTTTTCCTTCTCGTTTTACCTTGTTCTCTCACAATGCACTGTGTAAATAATCTTCAGGAACTGTATGCAAGACAAGCTTTTCACTACATCTTGGTACATGTGACAAGAATAAAGCAATTACAGTTCATTCAGAATAAAACAAATCTGAGCATCAGCCCATCTCCCAGATCCAGATGAGGTAAAGTTCCTCATAGCTTGATCGACCTTGCAGTAAACTGTATTCCTCACCCCACCTTACCTGGTGCAGACATAAACGGAGTTCTTTTGAATCATCTATCTCTTGCAAATCTGCTCTCAGCCCCTCTCCTCTTGGGTGGACTTTGAACAGAATTCCACTGGTCATCAGCTTCTAACTTGCCCCTGCATTCATTGGACTATCCTTGATGATTTCTGCCAGCTTCTAGCTTCACCCATGTGCACATTTGTTTTATTCACTTCATGACTGTTTTGTTCTCCTGTGTCTGCCTATCACTCCTTGATAAGGAAAAGGGAAAGTGACTGTGTACGATCATGAAATATACCTAACATGCCAACGAGGTAGAGGCACACCCTAGAGGGAACATTGGAAGTGGGGATATTCAGCTCCACTCCCTGAACGCTTGTAGATCACACCTGCCTGTTGCAAGTCTAAGAAGATGTTCTGGCATGGTTTGTCTAGAGACAAGTTATATCCACACCTCACCAGTAACAGGCAAAAACCTTCCTCAGCAAAAAATCGCTTGAACATCCTTGTTATTTGGTGGCTTCATCATCCCCTCTGTATTGATATCCTGAGGGTAACCATCCAACAGAAAATCATCTGGATCAGCCACATAACCCAGCTGCTACAAGAGGTCAGAAACTGGGTATCCCGCCTCTTCCTGACATCCCAAAACTTTTTTCACAACCTGCAAGCCGCAGATCAAAAGGATGATGGGAAAAGTAAGCAACTTTCTGCAGAGGAGTTCACATCCTCTTCTCTCCAAGCAATGAATACCTGTTCATATCAATCTGCAGTGTGCTTGCCATTCTTCTAACATTCCATGTGCTTGTAATGCCATGCTCTTCTTATGATGGTGAAGTCATTGTTTGCCCAGCACGATACTATCCACCCTCACTGCACAGAGAAGTAGTGCTTCACATTGCACCTGAAACTACTGTGGGGGTGAAGTGGCTGGATTCGAGTTGAGTGGTCCACGTGGACTGGAAATGACAAAAGCAGGCCGTGCCAGTGACCTGGCTACCCACTGTACCATCCATCAATGACAGATACTTCAAGCTACAGGAGCCGATGGGCAGATTTCACTTTGGGTGTAGTGAGAAGCCAGCCAGAATTGTAGTATTGCAATGTGGACTGCAGGCGGCAGCTTGCTGGCATTCAAGTACCGAAAAATACAGCTCAGGTACAGATTGATGGCAGCAGAAATCAGCCTGATTCTCTTCAGCAGCAGAGTGACAATAACCAGGGCGTACTGCCCCCTGTAGGGTTTCGCAAAAAAACTGATGTGAAGTGTTTCATATTTAAGAAAAAAACGTAACAACTTATTATTGAACTCCAAACACTGAGCACAAGGTGCGGTAAAAGTACTTTGCGTAATTACGTCACCACATCGGTGGTTGTGAATTCTACACATTTCCAACAATTACATTACCCCCAGACCGCTACTACATTTCAAAACAACAATTGGATGAGCGGTATTACAGTTGAGTAAAGGTAACTACTGAGGTATGAGAGAGAAGCTGGCCACATTTGATTGGAAAGGGATACAAGCAGGGATGACCATAGAGCAGCAAGGACTGGAGTTTCTGGGAGTAATTTGGAAGACGCACGATCTGTTCATCCCAAAGGAGAAGTGTTCTAAAGAGAGGATGAGGCAACCGTGGCTGACAAGGGAACTCAAAGACAGCATAGTAGCAAAAGAGAGAGCATATAATAGAGCAAAAATTAGTGGTAAGCTAGAGGATTGGGAAGCGTTTAAAAGTAAACAAAAGCCAAATAAAAAAGTTGTAAGGAGAGAAAAAGTGAAATATGAAGGTAAGCCAGCTAATAATATAAAAGAGGATACCAAAAGATTTATTTTCAAAAATATATGAAGAGTGAAAAAGAGCTAAGAGTGGACTTCTTGTCACTGGAAAATAATGCTGCAGACTTAGTAATGGGGGTCGAAGAAATAGTGGACGAACTAATTAAGTATTTTACATCAGTCATCATTGTGGGAGACACGAGTAGGATACCAGAACTTCAAGAGCATCAGGAGTCAGAAGTGAGAGTCGTCACTATTACTATAGAGAATGTGCCTGGGAAGCTGAAAGGTCTGAACGTAGATAGGTCTAGACCAGATGGACTACACTCCCAGGGTTCTGAAAGAGGTGGTTGGAGAGATTGTGGAGGCATTAGTAGTGATCGTTCAGGAATCACTAGATTCTGGAATGGTTCTGGAGGACTGGAAAATTGCAAATATCATCCCACTTTTTAAGAAAAGATGGAGGCAAAAGAGAGGCGATTATAGGTCAGCTACCCTGACTTCAGTGGTTGGAAAGATGTTAGATTCCATTATTAAGGATGAGGTTTTGGAGCACTTGGAGGCACAGAATAAAGTAGGCCAAAGTCAGCATGGTTTCCTTAAGGGGAAATCTTGCTCGACAGATCTGTAGGAATTCCTTAAGGAAATAACAGGCAAGATTAACAAAAGAGAATCAGTGGATGTTGTTTACTTGGATTTTCAGAAGGCATTTGACAAGGTTCTGCACATGAATCTGCAAAACAAGATAAGAACCCATGGTATTGCAGGGCACCCTCTTTGGGATCGGCCTCAATGCCGGCGCGCGTCGCTTTGTGAGCTGGTTCAAGTGCGCTGGGAAGTGGGTCGCCACACAAGCATGGATAGAAGATTGGATGATTGGCAGGAGGCAAACAGTGGGAAAAGGGGGGCTTTTTCTGTTTTTCTGTTTTCAGTGACTAGTGGTATTCCACATTCAGCTGTGTTGGGACTGATTCTTTTTACATTATATGTTAACGATCTGGATGATAGAACTGATGACTTTGTGGCCAAGTTTGTGGATGATACAAAGATAGGTGGAGGGGTAGGTAGTGATGATGAAGCAGGGAGTCTGTAGAAGGACTTGGACAGATTAGGAGAATGTGCAAAGAAGTGGCAGATGGAATATAGTGTAGGGAAGTGAATGGTCATACACTGAAAGAAATAAAGGCACTTAGAAGAAATAAAGGCATAGGCTATTTTCTAAATGGAGAGAAATACAGAAATCGGAGGTGCAAAGGAACCTGGGTGTCCTCTTGCAGATTAATTTGCAAGTTAAGTTGCTAGCAAGGAAGGCAAATGCAATGTTAGCATTCATTTCAAGCAGAATAGAAAATAAAAGAAAGGATGTAATGCTGTGGCTTTATAAGGCATTGGTCAGACAATATTTAGATTATTGTGAGAAGTTTTAGGTGCCATATCTAAGAAAGAATGTGCTGGCATTGGAGTTATGCCATTATGAGAATAATGAGAATGATGGGAGGGGTCCTCAATGACGTCCATGGTTTTCCTATATTTTATGGCTATCTGCAGAAGACACATCTCAGAGTTGTATTTTGCGTACATGCTTTTAAAATTGAATGGTTAATGTATAAGGAGCATTTGATGGTACTGTGCCTGTGCTCACTGGAGTTTAGAAGAATGAAGGGGGATCTTATTGAAACCTATTGAATATTGAAAGGCCTAAATAGAGTGCACATGGAGAGGATGTTTCCAGTTGTGGGGGAGTCTAGGATCAGAGGGCACAGCCTCAGAATAGAGGGTTGTCCATTTAGAACAGAGATGAGGAAAAATTCCTTTAGCCAGAGGGTGGTGAATCTGTGGTATTCATTGTCACAGACAGCTATGGAGGCCTAGTCATTGGATATATTTAAAGCAGAGTTTGATATGTTCTACAGTAAGTGCATCAAAGGTTATAGGAGAAGGTTGGAGAATGAGGTTGAGAGGGAAAATAAATCAGCCACAATTAAATGGTGGAATAGGCTCAATGGGCCAAAGGGCCTAATTCTTTTACTGTGTCCTATGTGCTAGAGTCTTTTGCTGTGTCCTATGGTGTGCTGGTGCTGATCTGAAGGAAATGATTCTAGTTCACACAGGATCCTCAGCCCATTAGATCCCAGTCCCATTCTGGAGATCTTTTCCTCACTGTCACAATCTCTCTTCCCATTTCTGTTTTTTTTTTCTAACGATGCCCTCACATAGGATCTATTTTTCATTCTTCTTCAGTAGAGTGCAGGCCCAGTCCACTGAACATCTCCTCATATTACAAACTCACCTTGAATCAATCTGATGAACCTTAATTATACACCCTCTACTGTAGGTATACCCTTCCTTATGTAGGTGAGGCGAGACATATAATCATTGATCAACGTGCAGTCTCATCAGAGTCCTATGTAACTCCAGTAAGATGCCTTTATCCTTGCACTCAAATGCTCTTGCAGTAAGGGTCAACATACTATTTTGTTTTCTAATGCTGTATTGCATATCATCTTTCAGCTTCTGAAAATCAATCTTTTAATATTTATAAAACTCACTTTTTTCCACATAAATACATATTCATTTCCATAGATGCTGCCTGCCCTGCTGATTCCTCCAGCATTTTGTGTGAATTCACTTATTTTTCCTCATTATGTTCCATTCCTTGAGCCCATATTCCCTTATAACACACCCTTCTTACTTCCACTCTGCCATCCAGATTAGTATAATCAACAAACCTGGATATATTACCCAAGTATCTTTGAAGTAGCAAATGAGAAACAAGATTGTTGCAGAGCAGAAGCCATTTACAAACAACAAGGCTTATTGGGAGTGCGTTTTATTTGAGCCAATGAAAAGAAGCGAGGTATATGCAGAGTAGCAATTGTCGGAGTGGGCCAGGGTTTGAATGGGAGAATTTGGCTCAACAGGCTTTGGCAAGAACAGGTGGAGGCTAAGGGTGCTGAGTCATTTGGAATTATTTTATTTGATTACAGAACTGTAGCTTAAGAAGTTAGAGCCAAAAGTATAATGAGCTTGCAGAGAGGAAGCTGAGAATTGACCTAGGTAAGTTTCAGAAAGAAGGCACAGGTAAGAACAAGTTTTCTTGTCTGTAAATCCATAGTCCTTAAATTCAGTGTAGGCAGGATGGTAGTAAGGTCAATGGAATGCTCCTCCTGTGAGATGTTGGATTCAAGGTACCTAACTGATTATATCCGCCGGAAGTGTACCCAACTTCGGCTCCTGACTGACACGGTCAAGAAACTAGAGTTGGATGTACTCAAGGCCATCCAGGAGGCTGAAAACCTCATCGATGAGACTTTTCCTGAGGTGGTCACACCCAGAGTGTAGGCTCCAGATCATAGATGGGTGTCCACCAGAAGTAAGCAGTCAGTGCAGGATTCTCCTGTGGCCATTCCCCTCAGCGACAAAAACACCCCTTTAGATACTTCTGAGGTGATGACCTATCAGGGCCCAGTGGCACTGTGGCAGGCTCTGAGGCTCAGCAGGGAAGGAGCGATAGTGATAGAAGACTCTATAGTTAGGGGAATGGACGGGAGGTACTTTGGCTGTGACAGAGTTCCTCCCAGGTGCTAGGGTCCAGGATGTCTCAGAGCAGCTGCAGAATATTCTCAAGAGGGAGGGTGAGCAGCCAGAGGTCGTAGTGTATATTGACACCAATGACAGGTAGAAAGGGGGAAGAGGTCTTGGCCAGTGAGTATAGGGAGTTAGGGAAGGCTGAAGAGCAGGACCTCAAAAACAGTAATCTCAGGATTACTTCCAGTGCAATGTGCTAGTCGGGCAGGAATAGGATGACAGTACAGATGAATGAGTGGCTGAGGAAGTGGTGCAGGGGGTAGGACTTCAGGTTCTTGGATCATTGGAACCTCTTCTGGGGCAGGGGTGACCTGTGCAAGATGGACATGTACCTGAACTGGAGGGGAACCAATATTCTGGCCAGGAGTTTCGATAGTGCTACTCGGGAAGGTTTAAACTAGTTTGGCAAGGGGATGGGAACTCAAGCACTGAGTCAGAAAGTGAAGGGATGGAGACGAAGGTAGATGTCAGGGCCAGTAAAAAACAGACAGGGGGGATGGATAGTTTGAAATGTGTGTTCTTTCTTGTTAGCAGTATTATGGGTAAAGGTGATCAATTTAGAGCATGGATCAGTTCATGGAACTCCGATGTTGTGGCCTATACAGAGACTTGGTTGAGAGAGGGAAAGGAATGGGTGCTTAATACACCAGGGTTTTGATGTTCTAGGAAAGTAAACGAGGGGGGAGGGAGGAGCTGCACTCAGAAGGGACATAATGGAGGGTTCATATACTGAGTCTGTATGGGTAAAACTCATAACAGGAAAGGTGAGATCACATTCATGGGATTGTAACACGGACCTCCCAGTAACCACCATGAGATTGAGGAATAGAAATGCAGTAAGATTAAGGAAATGTGTAAAAACAATAGGGTTATTTTCATGGGGGCCTTCAACTTCCCTAATATAAATTAGGACCTACTTAGTTCAAGAGATTTAGATGGGGCAGAATTTGTTAGGTGCATCCAGGAGGGTTTCCTAAATAAATACTAGACCTGGTGTTGGATAATGAGCCTGGTCATTATCCAACAGTTCAGTTGGGGAACAGTGACTACAACTCCTTAATTTTCAAAACAGCGATAGATAAGGATAATTATAGAGCTTGCAGAAGAGTATTAAATTGGAGCAGGGCAAACTATGAGCGTATTCAGCAGGAACTAGGGAGAGATAATTGTGAACAGTTGTTTTGGGGCAAGTACACATCTGACATGTGGAAGGTGTTTAAAGACCAACTACACAGAGTACAGGACAGGTTTTTTTCTAGTATGAATGAAGGACAGGAATGCAAGTTAAGAGAAGCTTGGATATTGGATAAATTATAAAAGGAAAAGTATGAAAACCTTAGGCAGCTAAAATCAAACAGTGCCCTTGAGGATTACAATGAGGCCAGAAAAGAAATCAAGAAGGGAATTATGAAAGCCAGGAAGGGCCATGAAAAGTCCTTAGCAAGTAGGATTAAAGAGAATCCCGAGGCATTCTACACATACATCAAGAACATAACTAATGAGATGGTAGGGCCACTCAAGGATAAAGTGAGAACTTTTGCTTGGATCTGGAGGATGCAGGTGAGGTCCTTATTGAGTACTGTGCATCAGTATTTATCAAGAAGAAGGACATGGAGGATAGTGAAATCAGTGCAGAGCATATTGATGTGCTGGGGCATTTGAAGTAAAGAAGAAGGTAGAGTTGGGTCTCTTAAAAAGCATTTAAGTGGATAAGTCCCCAGGGCCTGAAAGAGTATACACCAGAGTATTGAGAGAGTCAAGAGAAGAAATTGTTGGGCCCTTGATCAATATCTTTGTGTCCTCTATCGTCACAGACGAGGACTCGGAGGATTGGGGAGTAGCTAATGTTTCGTTGTTAAGAAAGGGAACCAGAGATAATCCTGGAAACTACAGACCGGTGAATCTCATGTCAGTGGTAGAGAAGTTACTGGAGAGAATTCTTAAAGATAGGATTTATGAATATTTGGAGAACCATGGCCTAATTAGGGAGAGCCAACGTGGCTTTGTGTGGAGTAAGGCATGTCTTACTAACTTGATTGATGAGGTTAATTGATGAAGGTAGAGCTCTGGATGTTGTCTACGTGGATTTTAATAAGGCATTTGACAAGATCCTTCATGGAAGACTCATCCATAAGACTATAAGACATAGGAGTAGAATTAGGCCACTCAGCCCATCGAATCAGCTCCACCATTCCATCATGGCTGATATATTATCCCTCTCAACCCCATTCTTCTGCCTTCTCCCCATAACCTTTGACACCCTTCATTCAACCCTCAGACCTTTCAGCATTTCAAGCACCTTCACCTTAGTTATAGAAACTACTCTCACTTTTGCATAATGGCACTCTTGAAGTTCTGGCATAATACTAGTGTCTTCCACAGTGAAGATTGCCGCAAGATGAAGATGCATGGGATCCATGGTGAATTGGTCATTTGGTTTCAGAACTGGCTTAACTATAGAAGCCAGAGGGTATTGGTCAAATGGAGTTATTCGAGCTGGAGGTCTGTGATAAGTGGTATTCCGCAGGGATCTGTACTGGGTCCTCCGCTGTCTGTGATGTATATAAATGACCTGGATGAAAACGTAGATGGGTGGACCAATAGTTTGCAGATGATACACAGATTGTTGGTGTTGTGGATAGCACAGAAAACTGGCAGAGAATACAAATCATTTGCAGATATGTCTGAGAAATGGCAGATGGAGTTTAACAAGCCCAAATGTGAAATGTTGCACCTTGGTTGGTCAAATGTGAAGAGACAGTACACTGTTAAAGGCAAGACCCTTAACAGTATTGACGAGCAGAGGGATCAACAGGTTGATAGGGTGGTTAAGAAGGCATATTGCATGCTTGCAATCATTAGTCAAAGTATTGAATTCAAAAGTCAGGAAGTTAGATTGCAGCTTTATGAAACTCTGGTCAAGCTGCATCTGGAGTATTGCATACAGTTCTGGCTGTCCCATTCTAGGAAGGATGTTGAGGCTTGGAGAGGTTGCAGAAGAGGTATATTATTGCACCATTTAATAGAGAGGTTTATCTCTCTTTAAACAAATAGACCAAATCTCAAGTGTGTGTGTGGTCTCACCAACATCCTGTATAATTTCAGCAAAATGTCCCTACTTTTGTACTCCATCTTCTTTGCAGTAAATTCATTTCCCTTCCTGATTACTTGCATTGCTGATGCTACTATCCTGTTTGATGAGCACAGCCAGGTTTTTCTGTAGATCAACATTCTGTAGTCTCCCTTCATTTAAACAGCACCCTGCTTTTCCAGCCTTTATTCTGAAGTGGATAATCTCACAGATGTCAACATTATATTCTACCTAACAATCTTTCCTTCTGTCTATGCACTGGTATAGATGGGATGGGATCCAGGGAAATGGCTGCGTGGATACAGAACTGGCTTGCCCATAGGAGGCAGAGGGTGGTTGGAGATGGAGAGTATTCTGCCTGGAGGTCGGTGACCAGTGGTGTTCCAATGGATCTGCTCTGGGATCTCTGCTCTTTCTGATTTTTATAAATGACTTGGATGAGGAAGTGGAAGGGTAAGTTAGTAAGTTTGCAGATGACATGAAGGCGAGTGGAGTTATGGATCGTGTGGAGGGTTGTTGCAGGTTGCAATGGGATATCGGCAGGATACAGAACTGGGCTGAGAAGTGACAGATGGAGTCCAACCCAGAAAAGTGAGAAGTGATTCATTTTGGAAGGCCAAATTTGAAGACAGAGCATAGGGCTAATGGGAGGATTCTTGTAAGTATGGAGAAACAGAGAGATCTTGGGTTTCACGCCCATGGATACCTCAAAGTTGCCCCGCAAGTTGACAGGGTTGTTAAGACGCTGTGAGGTGTGTTGGCCTTCATTAGTCAGGGATTGAGTTTAAGATTCACAAGGTATCGTTGCAGCTCTATAAAACTCTGGTTAGATCACACTTGCAATATTGTGCCCGGTTCTGGTCACCTCATTATACGAAGGATGTGGAAGCTTTAGAGAGGAAATTTGTCAGGATGCTGTCTGGATTAGAGGGCATTTGCTATATCAAGAGTCTGGGCAAACTTGGGTTGTTTTTTCTGAATAGGTGGAAGCTGAGGGAAGATCTGGTAGAGGTTTATATGGTTATGAGAGGCATAGTTAGACAGACAGAATCTTTCTCCCAGGGTTGAAATGTCTAATACCAGTGGGCATGCACTTGAGGTGAGAAGGGGTCATTTCAAAGGGGATGTGAGGGACAAGTTTTTTTTACAGAGAGTGGTGGGTGCCTGGAATGCATTGCCTGGTGTGATGGTAGAGGCAGAAGCATCTTTGAATTTTAAGAGATATTTAGATGGATACATGAATGTGAGAAAAAAGGAAGGCTATGGACATTGCGTAGGCAGAGAGGGTTAGTTTAGCTGGCTATTTGATTACTAATTTCTGGGCCATAGGACCAGTTCCTATGCTGTATAGTTCTATGTTCTATGTTTAAAGTGCCATGTGTGGAACTTATCAGTGCCTTTTGGAAGTCCAAATGCACTACACCCATTTCACTGACATTACTGTCAACCCACTAACTCCTACAGCAATCCAGACTACATCTCTTCCTACCGTGTCCCCTGTAAGGATGCCATTCCTTTCTCCCAGTTTCTCTGTATCTGCTCTCAAGATGAGGCCTTCCATTCCAGGAGATAAGCGATAGGAGCAAAATTAAAGCCATTTAGCTCATTGAGTTTGCTCCGCCATTTATTCATGGCCATTTTTTCCTTCCATTCTCCTGATCTCTCCCCATAGCCCTTAGCCACTTTACTAATCAAGAACCTATCAAACTCTACCTTAAATACACTCAATTACTTGGTCTCTACAGCCCTCTGTTGTAACAGATTCAACACCTTCTGGCTGAAGAAGTTCTCCCTCATCTCAGCTTTAAAGGGATATTCCTTTATTCTGAGGCTGTGTCCTCGGATCATAGATTCCCCTGCCAATGGAAACATCCTTCCCACAACCACTCTATTCAGGACATTCGGAATGCAGCAAAATTGGTTTCCTCTCTACTAAGGTTGATGAAGTTCTCTCTCACATTTTCTCAAACCTTTGCTCTCACCCCATCTCCCACAAACAGAACAGAGATAGAGTTTCCTTAGTCCTCAACATTCACTCTACCAGCCTCTGCATCCAGCACATCTTTCATCATCGGTCAGTCACAATGTTCCCACCACCAGCACATCCTCCGCCACCCTTTTTTTTTGCATTCTGCGGGGAGTCCTCCCCCTGCGATGCATTGTTACATCCCTGCCTGACCCCTGGCACTTCCCTCGCAGTCGCACGGGTTCTTACTCCACCTTCCTGACCACCATCCAGGGGCATAAACATCCCTTCCAAATGTGGCAAAGATTCACATGCACTCCATTCAAACTTGCCTACTGTGTTTGCTGTTCCCAATATGGCCTATCCTCCATCGGCGAGACTAAGCACAGACTAGGTGACTGATTTAGAGCATCTGCACTCTGTCTTCAATGGTCATTCCAAGCTCCCAGTTACATGCCATTTCAACTCCCCTTCCCATTCCCATTTGACCTGTCCATCCTTGGGTGAGGCCCAACAATAGCCAGAGGAAGAACAGCTCATATTCTACCTAGGTACACTACAACCCATTAGGATGAACATTGAATTTTCTAAGTGGAGATAACCCTTACCTTCTGTGTTTTCCTGCCCCCCTCCATCCAATCCACCTCTGGTTCACCCATAGCACCTTCCTCAGAGGTTCAACGGACTCAGGTTGCTTTCATGGGATGGCGAGTCTGTCGGGACCCTGGGGACTTGTGGAAACTGTGGTGATTTCTTTTGAACTTACAGTCCTTTAACATCTTGGACTATTTTTACTGTGTCCATAGTCTATTTTTTTATCAATTATGCTATTGTTTGCACTGTTGTAACTATATGTTGTAATTATGTGGTTTTGTGCAGGTCTTGTAGCTTTAGTTTTTGGTCTTATTTTTGTCTGGTGGATTTGGAGCTCCTTTCCGGGGAACGCGCTAGACGGTTGCGCGATATTAATACGCAGCAGTCTCTCCGGACTCTGGATTGGGGATTGCCAAACATTATGTGGATTTTCTGGTGTAGTCTGTTTTGTCATATGCTTTTGTGATATCATTCTGGAGGAACGTTGTCTCATTTTTTAACTGCATTGCATTGGTGGTTTCTAAATGACAATAAATTGAATCTGAATCTGAATCCTGCCCCCTTCACCAATTTTCTTCCCCTTCCCTTTATTTCTCCCTCGTTCCATCAGCCTATAACCCACACATTTCACTCACTGATACTCCTGACCTGCTTCTGCCCCAGCTGTCATGATCACCAATTTTGTTTCCATTAGCACGTTCCTTACTTATCAGAGTCCAGCACTGGTGTGATTTTTGTCCCTGCTTTTCACCCTCCAACCCCTGTCTCCACCTTCAATCATCCCTCCCCCAACTTGGCTTCATTTGCCCTTTTTGACAACCTTCACCTATTATCCACCTGTCTATCATATCCGAACTCCACACACTCCTCTTCTCAACCTGGCTCCTACCCCTCATCCTTCTCCCCTTCTCAGTCTATTTATCACTTACCAATTCTGGTCTCATCCCTGCCCCATTCCTCTATACTGTTGCATTTGAAGGTTCCCACCTTCTTAAAAAGGGCATCAATCATATCAGTGCCCAAGAAAAGTTGCCTCAATGACTATCACCTAGTTGCACTCATATTTACTGTGATGAAGTGTTTTGAGAGGTTGGTGTGCCAATAATCAGCTCCTGCCTAAGCAAGAACCTGGTCCAACTGCAGTTTGCCTACTGCTGCAACAACTCCACAGCGGATGCATTTTCACTGGTTCTGCACTCAGTCTTCATCTACCTGGACAACTGTTGTTGTTTATTGATTACAGCTCAGCATTCAACACAATCAAGCACTCAGATTTAATCAACAAACTACAAAACCTGGGCCTCTGTACCTCCCTCTGGAACTGGATCCTTGACTTCCTCATCTGGAAAGCATGTTCAGTGCTGATCGGAAATAACATCTCTAGGGCTATTACTCACCTGAAAAAACATGCTCAAAACCACTGGAATCTAAGGCAGTGTTGGCTCTGGAGTAAAGACCAAACCACATCTTCTTCAGGTCTTCTTTAAAGTCCGTAACGGAGTTGTACAAATCTGTGAAGAGGGAGAGCAGCATCACATGAAAACGTAACCTTCAGAATGTGGGCATGGGACCATGTCTGTGTGTGTGAAACAGCTTGTGTGTATAGAGCTCATGTGTACATTTATGTGGGAAAGGCAAAATTGTATTTACACACCATTTATTGCCCATGACTAACCACTGCTGAGAAAGTGAGGCTGAGCTATCTTTGGACCTGCAATGGGTGGGGAGTTCTTTGTACACATCGAGTTCTCTCTGCATATCCCATTTGCCTCATATGTGATATATGAGGTACCTCGTTACCTTAATGGTGGCTCTGTATGGAGTCACGATACCTCACACTCCCTGCATATACTATATATTTGCTACTTTACACACTTACCTTTTGTATTTTTTATATTTTTCATGTCCTCCGTATCTATCTTGTACCCTGATGATTATTGTATACCTTCTACCTACATATCCTCAATGTCATATGATCCCTGTATATATTTTGTATATTGACCCTTTACACATTGGAATCTACACATAACATATTGACCCAACAAACTGTGCACATCATATGCTCTGCAACGGATTCTGTGAACTCTGTGCATCGCACACCTTGAAGATATCAAATCTCTGGAGCTGGATCACATTCTGGCCTCGCTCCCAGTTGTATCCATGCTAACCCACAATCAAGTTAGATCTCTGCAACTGGGTGGCTGCTATGGTCCTTCCAATGTCACTGCAGTTGCCTTTCTCCGAGGCATAGCGACCAGATGATAGACAGTAGAAATGAAACCTTGTCCATGGACTGTGCAAGTAGGTTATGACTGCTGTTTCTAAGTATCTATGATTATCAGAGACATTTAGAAACCTTTAGATAAAACTAAATAATAACATCAAAATTATATAAAAAGAACAACATCTTAAAAATGATACATTTAAAACACATGAAAATACTATTAATTCATAGAAAGTAAAATTGAAATAAGGAAAAATAAACAAAAATTAACTAAATTTTCCTTTAGAATGAAGGTCAGTAATTTGAGTGGAGGGGTCAGATGCCTGTGTATTTGACCTCCAGTGTAGTCCTGACTCCTGTGTTGGACACCAGCATTGGATGCAATACTTATATATACTCTGGATGAGTATTACTGCTGGAAATACTGCCTCACACTAAATAATTTGGTGCAATACAACCATGCTCAGTGTCCATTTCTTATGATATATTCCTCAGGGCAGAATCACATCCGACACACAAACGACAGCCACGCACCCACAGGCAAAGGATTGAAATGTAGGGTACCTACTCTTTGAGTGGAGGACACTATACAGCTTGTTCATGATGGGGGTCTTCATAATCTCGTTAAGAAACGCATCTTCTTCTCTGAGCTGCTCTGGCGTGAACTCCTCAGGGATGCCTGTCATTCGGTTGTAGTTGTCTAAGAGTGCAATGAATTTAGCGAATGTTGGCTTTGTGAACAGGACATCTTCATTCACATATGTATAGAGCCTACAACAAAAATACCAAAGAGCTGTGAGACACTAAGAGTTGAGGGCTTAAAGCATCTGTAACTTGTGACTTACTGCTGTGTAGATCATTCTGATGTTTCTGCAGTGACTGCCCGGGACAGTTCATGGGCCACACGGTTTACTTCTGCTGTTCAATCTGGTGAACAACAGAATTCCTTATTTCTGCTTCTGGTTAATAGTGAGGCAGACTGGCTGGGAATGCTGAAATGGAGTCACAAAACAGTTCTCAAACAAAATGCTGGAGGAACTCGATGGGTCAGGCAGCATCTGAGGAGGGAGCTGGGCAGTTGCCGTTTCAAATCAAGACTCATCTTGTGTGTTGCATCTTCATTCCAGTTGAAGGCGCTCAACCCCGATAACTGACTGTCCATCTCCATAGATGCTGCCTGACCCACTAACTTCCTCCAATGTTTTATGTATTGTTCCAGCTTCTGGCATCTGCAGTCTCTAGTGCCTCTAGCTATTAAACAGGCTCTAGACACTCCTGGCCTGTGCTGTATTGCATCAGATTGTAGCATCATCGATGGTGTTGTGCCTGTGTAATACAGAGTCAGGTTACAATGTCATTTATTATGATGCCCAGACTTGTGCTGATAATTCTGTTCAGTGGTGCATCGTACAGACTCATAGCAATTCACTATGGGGCAAAAAGGGATGGAGGTGAGAAGGATAACATTTTATTGAGCTTTGGGGGGGGGGGGGGGGTGAAGTGAGTCAAGAAGAAATTAAACCTAGATCCTGTGGTGTAAGTCCATCAGCCACCAGGGGAAGTGCAACTTTAAGATTGGTGAGTTTACTGTGTCAACCTGGTTACATTTCAGTATGTTGTTTGTACCATAATTGTAGACTAACTGACTGCACTGAGGGTTGTGTTTACTTCTCAGTTTCCATAGCAAAGAGAAGAAGCAAGTGACAATGACATCCAACTGTAGAAGTCAGTTCAGAAGACATCCAATTTGGTCACAGATAGCAGAGTTTCAATGACCCAGGGATTTGCAAGCCCTACCTGAGCTGAGCACGATCGATCTCATCTCCAGTCTGGGAGTTCGAAATAGGACCCTGAAGGTTCAGGCGAATGTCATTCTCAGTGGCCTTGTTGACATCCAGTGAATAGATCTCTTCAGAAATTTGTAGAATTTCCTGATTGGTGAAATCACCCCCAGGATTGCTAACTGCAAGACAGTGAAATTCACCATCACAAGCTGTAAGACTGTGAACTTCTCCCAGTGGTAGCAAGAGGGCATATATGTGTGTCTGTGTAAGAGTGTGCAAATGTGTGTATGTATGTGTGTGTGTCTGTATGAGAGAGATACAACTCACATATAGGGAGGAATATGCCAACTTGCCAACATTGTAAAAACAAGAAAGCAAACTACCCTTCATTCGTAAAAACTAGTTAGATGAGGAAGTAGAAGGGTGGGTTAATAAGTTTGCTGATGACACAAATGTTGGGGGTGTTGTGGATAGTCTGGAGGGTTGTCAGAGGTTACAGTGGGACATTGATAGGATGCAGAAGTGGGCTGAAAAGTGGCAGATGGAGTTCAACCCAGATAAATGTGACATGGTTAATTTTGGTAGGTCATATTTGAAAACAGAATATGATATTAATGGTAAGACTCTTGGCAGTGTGGAGGATCTGACAAACCTTGGGATTGGTGTCTATGGGACACTCAAAGCTGCTGCACAGGTTGTCAGTGTTGTTAAGAAGGCGTATGGTGTGATTGCCTTTATCAACCATGGGATTGAGATCAAGAGCCATGAGGTAAAGTTGCAGCTATACAAGACCTTGGTCAGACCCCACTTGGAGTACTGTGTTCAGTTCTGGTCACCTCATTACAGGAAGGATGTGGATACTATAGAAAGAGTGCAGAGGGGATTTACAAGGATGTTGCCTGGATTGGAGAGTGTACCTTATGAGAATAGGTTGAGTGAACTCGGCCTTTTCTCCTTGGAGTAATGGAGGATGAGAGGTGACCTGATAGAGGTGTATAAAATGATGAAAGGCATTGATAGCCAGAAGCTTTTTCCCAGGGCTGAAATAGCTAACACAAGGGGGCATAGTTTTAAGGAGCTTGGAAATAGGTACCGAGGGGATATCAGGGGTAAGTTTTTCACACAGAGTGGTGGGTGCATGGATTGCACTGCTGGCAGCAGTGGTGGAAGTGGATACAAAATTCTAGGTAGTTTGTAGCGTAGGCCACATGGTTGGTACAACATTGTGGGCCGAAGGGTCTGTAATGTGCTGTGGATTTCTATGCTTTATAAAATGTTATGATATCATTATGATACAATATTATGATAGTCGATTGTGATTTGCAGCCTTCTCCTCGAGGGAACAGTACAGTACTGCCCTCTTTTGGCTGAAGGAATAAGTTACTGCTTTCCATTTTCTACTCAGCACAGAAAAAGTATGTGAAACTTTGCACTTCATTTGAGTTAAAATCTTGAAAACTTTGATCAAATCATTAATTGACCTTGTAAATTAGAAGAACCACAGCTATAGCTTGTGTAGTTTCCTCTTGCGCTGCAAGGCTTAAAGTCTAGGTAAATTCACATTAAGTTCCTAGTCTGATACTGATGTCTAATACTTAGGCCATAAGACATAGGAGCAGAATTAGGCCATTTGGCCCATCGAGTCTGCTCCGCCATTCAATCATGGCTGATCCATTTTATTCTCCTCATCAACCCCAGTTCCCGGCCTTCTCCCCATAACCTTTGATGCCATGTCCAATCAGGAACCCATCAATCTCTGTCTTAAATACATCCAACGACCTTGTCTCCACAGCTGCCCGTGGCAACAAATTCTACAAATTCACCACCCTTTGGCTAAAGAAATTTCTCCGCATCTCTGTTTTGAAAGGGCGCCCCTCTATCCTGAGGCTGTGCCCTCTTGTCCTAGACTCTCCCACCATGGGAAACATTCTTTCCACATCTACTCTGCCTAGGCCTTTCAACATTCGAAAGATTTCAATGAGATCCCCCCTCTAAATTCCAGTGAGTACAGACCCAGAGTCATCATACATTCCTTGTATGATAACCCTTTCATTCCTGGAATCATCCTTGTGACCCTCCTCTGAACCCTCTTCTGGGCACACTTCTGACTGTCATGGTCCCGACCGTTAATTCCCTGTTTTGTTCCTAATTTCCTTTGATGGTGGCACACCTGGTTTTCATCAAGGCCTTCAGTATAAGAACTCCAGCTTTGCACCCACTCGTTGCCAGATTGTTGGTTTTGCCAGTGTGGTAATTAACATTTCCCGGCCGCTTAGGATTGTGTGTTCTAAGTTTTGCTTCAATACTGAGATTTACCTGTGAGACTCAGTCTCTCCGTGGTCAAGATAGTATCCTAAGTTTTACGTCAGCACCGAGGTTTACCTGTGTAACTCTGTCTCTCTGTGCTAAGAAAAGCTTTGTCTGCCGCTTCCCTTTCTACGCTCTGTGTCAAGATCAGTGTTGCCTGCCTCCTGCTTCCCTGCATTCTCTCCTGTTTGCCGTTCAATGCTCACCCACGTCTGCATCCTAACCCAATCGCTGTGCCTGGGTCCTGCGTTTGGGTTTGCCTCATTCGTTGCAACACTGACCATACTTCTAGTATGCCAGGTGTGATCTGGACAGGTTTTATATACCTGTAGCAGAATTTTATCCCCCTCTGTTCTAATTTCATTGATGTAAAGGCTATCAGGATGTTCAGGTGCACATCCACAGAAATCCACCTATCCACCTTTTAGCCACTTCCTTCAAAAGAATCAATTCTTGCTCTGTCTTTAATTATAGATTCCTGTCATGTACTGACAATAGATGTTCAGCTACCCCATCTGTCATTCTTTGGTTGCTATCCTTTCCTTAAATAGCAGCATGGTACATGTAGAAGTTACATGTACAGGTTACAGTTATTTGGGTTTGCGGGAATTCATCCTCACAGAATTCAGAAATTCATGTAATTTTTATTCAGAAATACAGCTTGGAATAGGCCCTTCTGCCCTTCCAAGCCATGCTGCCAACAGCCTTTGATTTAACACCGGCTTAATTTACAATGACCAATTATCCTACTAACCAGTACATCTTTACACTATGGGAGGAAGTTGGAGCACTGGAAGAAACCCACACAACCCACGGTGACGACATAAAGAGTCTTTACAGATGACGTCGGAATTGAACTCTGAACTCTGATGCCCTGAGCTGTAATACTGTCACGCTAACCATGATGGTGTCCTTCCTTACATTCACGTTACACCCATCATCTACTTGTAAACCTGCTGGCTCATCCCCAGCTCTATCATTCTGGTTCCCATCCCCCTGCCATATTAGTTTAAACCACTCCCAAACCTCTCTTAAACTCTCTTAAACCTGCTCGCAAGAATATTGGCCCCCCTCAGATTCAAGTGCAACCCATCCCTTTTGTACAGGTTGTACCTGCCCCAGAAGAGGTCCCAATGATCCAGAAATCAGAATCCCTGCCCCCTGCTCCAGTTCTTCAGCCAAACATTTATCTGCCACCTCATTCTATTCCTATCCTCACTGTCAGAAGGTGAGACTACAAGAGAGGGAGAATAAGAGACAGAAGACTGAAAGAAAGTGATGATGGAGAGAGAGAGAGAGAAAGGGGAGAGAAAGTGAGAGAGAGTCTCTAATCCAGTCACTGAAAAAGATGGGTAGAGGCTTGCAGATAGAGGGAGTAAGGAATGGAGAGAGATAGAGAAAGGGGGAAAAAAAGGCTGGAAATCCAGCCTGCATCTCGCACTTACCCTGGCACTGAGAATGATAATCCTGACAGCAGTTGTTGTAGTGGTCACACTTGGAATTGCAGTGACAGGGATTGCTGTGGTCGTAAGCCTCACTGCATCTTCCCTTGCAGGACATCCTTGCTGCAATGATTGTGAACACCAAGTTTAATGCTCTCTTTGCTTGAGACTTGACCAGCATCTTGGTATAACCTAACTATTCTGTTAGTTTCAAAAAATTCCAGTGTATTTGTGAAAAATAATTGTCCTTTCTTAAATTCACATTTACTTTGTCTAGCCCCACTTCCTTCATTATGGATCCCAACAGTTTCCCTCTGATTAACGCCAAGTTGATGAGACTTTTTTTCTCATTCCCTTTCCTCTTCAATAGTAGCATTACATGTATTATCTTCCAGTTTCCGGGAAACAATTTGGGATTTGTTGAAATTTGTAAGAAACGGCCATTCTATTATCTTTCTCAGAGTTATACAGCACAGAAATAAGCCCTTTAGCCCAATTCATCCATGCCAATCAAGCTGACTTCCTGAATTTGTTCAATTTGCTAATACCCTCTAAATGTTTCTACCCATGCACCTACCCAAATGTCTTCTAAACATTGTAATTGTACCCACCTCTACAGCTTCCTCTGCAGCTGGTTCCACATATGAACCACCATGCGTGTGATCAACTTCCCCTTCAGGTGCCCTTTAACTCATTGCCCTCTCAACTCAAACCTAAGACCTCTATTTTTATGCACCCCTTCCCTGAAAAAACAAAAAGTGACTGTTCATCTCATATATCGTGTCTATGACCTGACACAGCCAACTTCTTCTAAGTAGGAATGTCCTTGGACTGGTTTAGACTATATACCCAAGAGTGTAAGTGAGATAAAATGGCCATTTGGCCCATTGTGTCCATGCTAACCATCAAATATCAGTTTACATTAAATCTATGCAACTCCCATTTTATTACAGACATAGAGTCATACAGTTCTAAAGCACATAAACAGGCCCTTGGGCCCATCTGGTCCAAGCCAACTGTTTCTCTGCTTAATCCTATCTACCCACACCTGGATTACAACCCTCCATTCCCCTCTCATCCATGTTCCTATCCAAACTTCTCTTAAATTTTACAATTGAACCCACATCCTCTATTTCTGCTAGCAGCTCATTCCACATTCCACCCTTTTCTGAGTGAAGAAGTTCCCCCTCAGATTTGCCTTAGGGTTAGAATATTTCACCTTTCATCCTAAACATATTATTCTAGTTCATTCACCTTGAGGGGAAAATCCTGAATATATTTACCCTTCCTATACCCCTCATGATTTTGTATACCTCTATTAGATCTCCCCGGATTCTTCTGCACTCCAGGGAACCTATTCACCCTTTCCCGATAAATCAGGTCATCAAGTCCCAGCAATATCCTTGTAAATTTTCTCTGTACTCTTTCAAGTTTATGGATATCTGTCCTGTTGGTAGGTGACTAGAAATGGAAATAGTACTCCAAATACAGCCTCACCAACACCTTGTGCAACGTCACCATAACTCCTCTACCTATTACTCTGATTAATGAAGGCCAATGTTCCAAAAGGTCTCCTTATGACCCTATCTACCTGTGACACAACTTTCAAGGATTTGTGGATCTGTGTTCTAACACATTCTTCAGTGCCCTATAAACATTTTCCCATCATTCCCATCAGCTATTACTAGATTCTGCCAAACATTGCCATCCTAGTGACAATTTAGAGTGGTAAATTAACTCAACAAACTGCAAATATTTGGAAGGTGAGAGGTAACCAGACCACCCAATGGAAACCCAAGGAGAATGCACAAACTCCACATAGGCAATATGAGAGGTCAGGAATGACCTGGGATGGAGACAGCTGTGAGGATGCGAGGCTGATGCAAAACCTGGTGCAAATTAGGATCTGGAGACCAGACCTTGGGATTAGTTACGGAGGATGGAACATTAGAGGCAGCACAGGGGCATTATGGAGGTAGAGATGGCTTGCGTTCAAGGGAGGCTTCAGGAGCCAATGCTCAGACAGGAGGTGAGGTCCTGCAGGCGGCCTGCCTTCATAAACACTCAGCTGCTGGACTGGCTGGGGGGAACTATGTTTGTTACTTACAGTTGCACATGTTGTAGTCTTGACAGCAATCTCCATGTCTCACACAGGCGTGGTTGCATTGGCAGTTATAATTGTGGTTCAACTCCCCCCCACAACGGCCGGCACATGAATCTTTACTTCCTGCAATCAAGGGAAGAGATTAACGGAAGGACTAAATGCCCCTTTTCCTTCTGTTCCAAAGCTCCTAAGGGAACTAGAACCTCACATTGGCCATTGGCCAAAGTCTTCTTCTGAGATTGAAAATTTAATCATGCTTAGAAAATGATACCAGGATTACTCAGGATGTAAGGGACATGATGTAGACTTTCGAGTCCCACCGCATCCATACATATGAGTGCATCTCCATTTGACTCCCAACTTAACACCCTGCTGAAACTGTCCAGTAAGCAGCACAGTTAAATGGTCACAGAACAGAGAGCAAATACTAGGGTTGCCATCTCATGGACAAAAAAAATCTAGTTCAGCAGTTCACATATTGATAAATTAATAAACTACTCAATTTATGGTCTCTGTGATCAGCATTATTTATGGAAAACTTTGCAGTTTTCCTCAATTATACTTGTCAACATTTTCACAATATTTTTGCCTTCATAATTTTCTTTCTAATTCCCACCCTTTAACTTTACCCTGCCCTATTTGTTCTGCAGCATCTATGGAGATCCAGAGATGAAGTCAGCAGACTGTGGGAGCTGGGCCACAGATGGGGAGGGGGAGGGGGAGAAAAGCAGGTGGAGTAAGGTGCAAGGAATGGAGAGTAATGGCTGGAGACAGCTGTTGGAGGGAGATAAGCAGGAACACAAACGGCTGCCAGTACTGGACTCTGATAAGACCACAAGACATAGGAACAAAATTAGAACAATCAGCCCTCTCTCTCCTGCCTTCTTCCCATAACCTTTGATGTCTTACTAATCAAGAACCTGTCAACCTCTGCTTTAAATACACCCAATGATTTGGCCTTCACAGCTGGTGTGGCAATTAATTCCACAAATTCACCATCCTCAAGCTAAAGAAATTCCTCCTTATTTCTGTTTAAAGGGACATCCCTCTGTTCTGAGACTGTGCCCTTTGATCCCAGACTCCCTTATGATAGGAAACATCCTTCCCACATCCATTCTATCTAGGTATTTCAATATTCAATAGGTTTCATTGAGAGTCACCCCCCCCCCCCCCACCGCATTCTTATAAACTCCAGTGAGTACAGGCCTAGAGCCATCAAATTTTTTTTTCCCATTTTGTTTCAGAGGAATAAAGAACATGTCTGTAGGGTTAGTACTTTGCTCTGGGTATCAGACGTGGGAACCCTGGGAATCTTCCAGTCTCCCAGATGGCCACATCTGCGCCAGGTGCACCAAGATGCAGCTCCTGAGAGACCGTGTTAGGGATCTGGACCTGTGGCTTGATGACCTACAACTTATTAGGGGGAGTGAGCAGGAGATAGACAGGAGCTACAAGGAGTCAGTCACCCCAAGGCTACAGGAGCTAGATGAGTGGGAAGGGAAGGGAAAAGCTCAGATAGTAGAGAGCACCCCTGTGGCCATCCCCCTCAGTAATCATTATCTCGTTTTGGATGCAGTTGAGGGGGGTGACCTGACAGAGGACAACCACTGCAATCCGGTCTCTGTCACTGAGCCTGCTTCCGTGGTGCAGAAGGGAACGAGGAAGATGAGGAATGCGGTAGTCATAGGGGATTCCATAGTGAGGGGAATAGACAAGAGGTTCTGTCAGCCTGATAGAGATACCTGCATGGTGTATTGCCTCCCAGGTGCCAGGGTACGGGATGTCTTGGATCGGGTGCAGAGTATTCTGAAGGGAGAGGGTGAACAGCCAGAAGTCTTGGTACACGTTGGTATGAATGACATTGCTAGAAAAAGGGAGGAGGTCCTGAAGAGAGAATTCAGGGAGTTGGGTAGGAAGCTGAAAAGCAGGATCTCCAGGGCAGTAATCTTGGGATTGCTGCCTGTGACACGTGCTAATGAGCACAAGAATAGATCAGGCATATTAATGCGTGGCTGAGAGACTGGTGTAGGGGGCAAGGCTTCAGGTTCCTGGATCATTGGGGCATCTACTGGCGGAGGTAAGACCTGTACAAAAAGGCCGGGTTACACCTGAACCCAAAGGGGTCCAATATCCTAGCAAACACGAGGAAATCTGCAGATGCTGGAAATTCAAACAGCAACACACACAAAATGCTGGTGGAACACAGCAGACTAGGCAGCTGTGTTCTACCAGCATTTTGTGTGTGTTGTTGTTTCAATACCCCAGCAGGCAGGTTTAATAGAGCTGTTAGGGCGGGTTTAAACTAATCTGGCAGGGGGATGGGAACTGGAGTGATAGGGCTGATGAAGGGGAAAACAGAAATAAATCAAAGATAGCATGCAATAGAGATGATAGAAAGGACAGGCAGGAGATGAGGCACAATCACAGCCAGTGGGATGAGTTACAGGACAATAAAGGTGTGGTGCAGTTAAAACAGAAAGCAACAAATACTGGACTGAAAGTGTTGTATTTGAATGCATGCAGCATAAGAAATAAAATGGACAATCTTGAAATTCAGCTACAGATTGGCAAGTATGACGTTGTGGCCATCTCTGAAACTTGGCTAAAGGACGGCTGTCATTGGGAGCTGAATGTCCAAGGATATATGGTGTATTGGAAAGATAGGTTAGTAGGCAGAGAGGATGGTGTGGCTCTGTGTATAAGAAATAATATTAAATTATTAGAAAGGGATGACATAGGATTGGAAGGTGTAGAGTCTCCATGGGTTGAATTAAGAAATGGCAAGGGTAAAAGGGCCCTAATGACAGTTGTATACAGGCCTCCAAACAAGGGCCGGGATGTGGATTACAAATTACAGCAGGGGATAGAAAAGGTGTGTCAGAAGGGCAATGTCATGATAATCGTTGGGATTTCAACATGAACGTGGATTGGGAAAAACAGGCCAGTACTGGATCTCAAGAGAGAGAATCTATGGAATGTCTAAGAGATGGCTTTTTAGAACAGCTTGTTGTTGAGCCCACTAGGGGATTAGCTGTGCTAGATTGGGTGTTGTACAAAGATCCAGAGGTGATAAGAGAGATTAAGGTTAAGGATCCAATGCCAGCTCATCTTTTCTTAGAGAAGGGGTTCAAAACAGCTCACAATACTCCAAATGCAGTCTGACCAATGCCACATAAAGCCTCAGTATCACATCCTTTGCTCCTTTATTCCAGTATTCTCAAAATGAATGCTAACATTGCATTTGCCTTCCTGACTACCAACTCAACCTGTAAGTTAAACTTTAGGAAATCCCTTTGTACCTCTGAAGTCCCTTTACACCTGATTTCTGAATTTGATCCATTTAGAAGATAGTCTAAATATTTATTACTTCTACAAATTTGCACGAGCATACACCTTCCCTACACTGTATTCCATCTGCCACTGCTTTGCCCATTCTCTTAATCTGTCTAGATCTTTATGCAGACTCCCTGCTTCCTCAACACTGCTCCCTGCTTGTTCTCCACCTATCTTTGTATCATCCTCACACTTAGCTGCAAAGCCATCAATTACGCCATCCAAATCATTGACATATAATGTGAAAAGAAGCGGTCCCAACATTGACCCTGTGGAACACCATTAGTCACTGCCAGACAACCAGAAAATGCAATTCTTCCCATTCTTTGTCTCCTGCCAATCCCCCAATGCTCTATCCATGTCAGTATCTCCCCTGTAATACCCTGGGCTCTTATCTTGTTTAGCAGCCTCATATGTGGTACCTTGTCAAAGGCCTTCTGAAAATCTAAATATACAACATCCACCGATTCCCCTTTGGCTATCCTGCCTGTTATATCCTCAAAGAATTTCAACAGATTTGTCAGGCAAGATTTCCCCTTAAGGAAACCCTGCTAACTTTGGCCTATTTTATCATCTGTCTCCAAGTACCCCAAAACCTCATCCTTAATAATGAACTCCAAAGTTTTCCAAATCACTTAAGTCAGGCTAATTATCCAAAAATTTCCTGTCATTTGCCTCCCTCCTTTCTTAAAGAGTTGATTAATATTTGCAATTTTCTGGTCCTCCGGTACTATTCCAGAATCTAGTGATTCTTGAAAGATCATTACTAATGCCTCCCAAATCTCTTCAGCTGCCTCTTTCAGAACCCTGCAGTGTAATCCATCTGGTCCAGGTAATTTATCTATTTTCAGACCTTTCAGCTTCCAAAGCACATTCGTAGTAATAGCACTCACTTCTGCCTGATGACACTCTTGAACTTCCGGCATACTGCTCATGTCTTCCACTGTGAAGACTGATGCAAATAATTATTGAGTTCATATGCCATTTCCTTATCCCCCATTACAATCTCTTCAGCATGCTTTTCCAGTGGTCCAAATCCACCATCACCTCTCTTTTACTCCTTATATATCTGAAAAACCTTTTGGTATCCCCTATTATTGGCTAGCTTACCTTCATATTTCATCTTTTCTCTTCTGACTGCTTTTTTTAGTTGCTTTCTGATGGCTTTTAAAAGCTTTCCCTGGCTTCCCACTAAGTTTTGTGATATTTTATGCCCTCTCTTATGCTTTTATGCTGTCTTTGACTTCCCTTGTCAGCCATGGTTGCCTCATCTAGAATACTTCTTCTTTGGGATATTTTTATCCAGTGTCTTCCAAATTGCTCCCAGAAACTCCAGCCATTGCTGTTCCATTGTCATCCCTGATAGTGCCTCTTCCAAACAACTTTGACCAGCTTCTCTCTCATGCTTCTGTAGTTCCCTTTACTCTATTGAAATACTGATACATCTGGTTTTAGCTTCTCCCTCTCAAAGTGCATTCCTCTAGTCATATGTCTCTTCAAAGATCATCTTGCTAAACTCTTAATTCTCCTCAGAATCCACATCTTTAGACCCCCAACTTTGTATCCAGTTAGATAGTTCATTCAAGTGACTTCATCTTCTAGACCAACCTACCACCTGGGACCTTGTCAAGAGCCTTGCTGAAGATATGTAGAGCTACCACCTTGCTCTTGTCAATCTTTTAGGCTACCTCTTCAAAGATATTGATCGAATTCTATTTTTAGTGATGTTGACTTATAGATGAATATCACCAAATTCACTGTGGAGAGTTTCCTCCTCTGTCTCCATTTAGTGCCCTGGGATCATTTACATCTACCTGAGTGGGCAGACAGGCACCTGGTTTCACTGTAAAACTGATACCATGCATCACTGCAGTGGAGTGTCAGTCTAGATTATTCAGTTTACACTGTGGGACTTGAACAGTCAAGGGCTGCTGTTAAGCCCCAGTTAGAACATTCAAAGCAGGATACATATATTTATGCTTCAGGCAGTCAATTGTAATTCTACACACTGGTCATCTTCAATACTTTTCAAGAACATTTACATTTTAACAGTGCATTTTGATTGCTAAAACTGTAGCAATATCCACATGCATCAGTTATCTCCTTTTATCAACATCACCCGTTCAGACACTCCTACAACTCTCAACAATGTCCATCCCTCTGGCCTTTGACCCTTCAGTAAAAAACTATCTATTCATTTCTATTAAGTACGTCAAAGCTCATTGCTCAAGTTTCCTCACTCTAATCAATATTATCTATTGACTTTTAGCTTTCATGCATTCATATAATCCTCATCATCACCCACCTTTCCCCAACAAGACATAGTGCTACAGAGGGAGGGTAGTATAGACTTTGGGAGGTCAAGTTCAAGATCATTTTTAGTCCACCATTTACATGTATACCACCAAATGAAACAATGTTCTTCCGGACCAACGTGGAATGAGTGTACTGGTGGAATGGGTGGATGTGTAGTCAATTAAACTTAAGTAAGAAAGACAATAGTGGCAATTTAAACCAGAGGGCCCTGTTCTAAAAGTACAGAAACAAGCAAACCTAGGGGTATGCCTGCATCAATCATGTTGACCATGAGGTTAATCAAATGTGAGTCATAAATGTGACAAAGTCTGCAGATGCTGGAAATTTAAAGCAACACACACACACAAAATGCTGAGGGATCTCAGCAGGTCAGGCAGCATCTGTGAAAATGTATAGAGAATCAATGTTTCAGGCCAAGTCCCTTCTTTAGGACTGAGAAGGAAAGGGTAAGATGTCAGAATAAAAAGGTGTGGGAGGATGGGAAGGAGGCGAGCTGGAAGATGATAGGTGAAGCCATATGGGTGGGAAAGGTAAAGGGCTGAAGAAGATGGAATCTGATAAGAGAGGAGAATGGACCATGGGAGAAAGGGAAGGAGGATGCAATCCAGGAGAAAGTAATAAGCAGATGAGAAGAAGCGAAGGTCCAGAGTGGTGAATAGAGGAAGGGTGGGGGGGATTTGTTTATTGGAAAGAGAAATAGTTTTATAAATAGAGCCATGGAAGAAGGATATCGAGATACTTTCTAAAACATTGGTGCAGTTACAAATTGAGTATTTGCCTCACTTTTGAGGAAAGGTGTAAAGGCATTGGAGAGGGAACAGAAGTGGTTTACTAGAATAATTCCAGGGATGAGAAGCTTTTGTTCTCCTTAAGACAGAAAAAGTCATGGAAGGTTTAGACAGTAGATTAATCAAATGGTTAAGATCAGATGGTATAGAATGCAAGCTACAACCAAAAGAACTAAAATTTACTACAAGAAAAACTTCTTTATGCTTCTTGTGGTTAGGGCCAGAATGTAATATCAGGAAATTAGTGGGACCAGAAGCAATCATGGCATTCAAGAGGGAACTGAATTAGAACTTGAAAGGGGGGGGGGAAATACAATGATATAGAGAGGGGGGTCAGCTGGATTCCTCATGCATTAAACCAGTATGGATTTGACGGGCTGAATAGCCTTCTTTCTTGCTGTACCTTTTGAACTTCTGTGAGCTATCATTGTAGACATTATGGCTGGTTTCCTAATTTTCTTCAAAGGCCACTTTTCTGGTCTCCAAACTAACATGAAACTGAACCATGCAGATCCCCAACTCTCAAACTCAATCCCTCCAGTTCTTTCACTCCATCCTTTCCCTTAACTACCTTTATTGCAGCCAGAACAATGTCTAATATCCCATCATGCATTGGGAGGACACTCTGTTGCTAAGGAAGAGATGCTGAAAACAAAGTGGAGTAGTGAAGGAAGGTCATGTAATTAACTCCTGGTCAGTCTCATTTGAGAACACAGATGAGACAGCTTTATAGCCCTGTGGACAATCCACAGTGAGCTATCTGGAACACTGGACAAGTAGGTGGGAGTATTTGGGGCCTGACATCTTGTGGAAAAGGGCATTCTGATCACAGGTCTCAAATACACACTCAGGAAATTGACAAATTAAATAGTTAAGATAATTGTAGGATAGCACTAGCAGGACTGTGTAGAAGTTAAGGAAACACATACTCATATGGATAACGACTGGAATCAAGGATGTTTAAAGGCAATAAGGAACTAAACAATATTTGGCAGGTATGCAAAGAAATGAATAAAAAGTTGCTATATGAGATGACTGCCAACAGTGACTCCAAGAGACCAACCACTGAAGGAAAAAACAGAGTCAAGGACTCAGAGAGTTGAAACCTGGCCAGGGTCATCAACAGTGGGTAATATTTCAATACAGATGGAAGGCATGAATGTAACTATAAGAGTTGTGAAACAACAAAAACAACCATTTGAAATTATTCAGTGGATCTTTTGAGTTGTTTGAACTAATAGTGAACATAGGAGTGGGAGGTTATGTTGTGAATGTGCAAGACACGAGTGGGGCCGTGCTTTCAGTAGTGTGTTCAGTTTTGTTCTCCCTATTATAGGGAGAATGTGAATAAACTGGAAGGAGTGCAAAGCTGGGGCAGCACGGTAATGTAGTAAGGGAGCTAGGGCTTACTCTTTGGAGAGGAGGATGAGAGGAGACATGATAGAGGTGCACAAAATATTAAGAGGAATAGACAGAGTGGGCAGCCAGCTCCTCTTCCCCAGGGCACCACTGCTCAGTACAAGAGGACATGGCTTTAAGGTAAGGGGAGGGAAGTTCAAGGGGGATATTAGAGGAAGGTTTTTTACTCAGAGAGTGGTTGGTGCATGGAATGCACTGCCTGAGTTAGTGGTGGAGGCAGATACACTAGTGAAGTTTAAGAAACTACTAGACAGGTATATGGAGGAATTCAAGGTGGATGATTATATGGGAGGCACGGTTTGAGGGTCGGCACAACATTGTGGGCCAAAGGGCCTGTAATGTGCTGTACTGTTCTATGTAGTGGTTTGCACCATGCTTTACAGTACCAGCGACCCGGGTCAACTCCTGTAAGGATTTTGTATGTTCTCCCCGTGACCACGTGGGATTTCTCCAGGTGCTCTGGTTTCCCACAGTCCAAGATGTACCTGTTGGTAGGTTAACTGATCATTGTAAATTGTCCCGTGATCAGGCTAGGATTAAGCTGGGGAATGCCGGGTGGCTCAGCTCGAAGGGCCGGAAGGGCCTATTCTGTGCCGTATCTCAATAATATTGAAAAGGATGTTGCAGGGACTTTAGGGACTGAGTTTAGACAGGCTGGGCCTTTACTCCTTGGAGCATAGGAGACTGAGGGTGATCATGTAAAATCATAAAGGGATATAGATAGGGTAAGCAGTCATTTTTGCAGGGTCGGAGGATCAAAAACCAGAGGACATAGTTTTAAGGTTAGAGTTGAAAAGTTCAATAAGAACCTAAGGGGCAACATTTTTCCACAGCAGCTGCCACAGGAAGTGGTTGAGGTACAGATTAGGCGGGATTAGTTTGAATATATATCTTGTTCTGTATCAGCACACATGAGCAGAAGGGCCTTTCTCTGTGCTGTGACTCCATGACTCTATGATTAATGAAGAAGTATAGATGTTAGGCAAAGTCATTGTCTGGTGTATTTTATCGTGTACTATATCGAATAGTTAACACATTTATAATCCATTCCTATAATTCTCATCCAAGGCCATCCCTTCGGTTCTCCTGGTTAACTGTAAGACCATCTCTCTGGTCCCTCATTAAAGCTCCAAATGCTTTTTAAATTTTGTAACCATATCTGCCTCTGCTACCTCCTCTGGAAGTTCATTCCTCACTATTCCTATTTTACATTATTTGCTTTTTAAAAGATTTTATTGTAATTTATAATTTTTTTAATGTCTTGCACTGTACTACAGCCACAAAACAACAAATTTCATGATGTACACTCAGTGGCCACTTTATTAGGTGCCTGCTGTAACTAATAAAGTGGCTGCTGAGTGTATGTCTGTGGTCTTCTACCCCTGTAGCCCACCCTCTCCAAGGCTTGATGTGTTATTTGTTCAGAAATGCTCTTCTGTACACCACTGTTGTAACATGTGGCCATTTGAGTTCCTGTCACCTTGAACCAGTCCAGCCATTTTCCTCAGACCTCTCTCATTAACAAAGCATTTTCAATCACAGAACTGCCATTCACTGGATGTTTTTTTGTTTCTTGCACCATTCTCTGCAAACTCTAGAGACTGTAGTGCATGAAAATCTCAGGAGATCAGCAGTTTCTGAGATATTCAAATCACCCCATCTGGCACCAACAATCATTCCACGGTCAAAGTCACTTAGGTCACAATTCTCCACAACTGAACTTCTTGATCATATCTGCATGCTTTGATACATTGAATTGCTCCCAGATGATTGGCTGATTAGATATTTGCATTAATGAGCAGAGTACAAGTGTACCTAATAAAGTGGCCACTGAGTGTATATCAGTGATAATAAACCTGATTCTGATTCTGAAACCGTTCTCCCCAGACCTCCATCCTGTTCACGTCCTAGCTGTTCTTTTCCCTTTCCTTTCTGGTGCTCATTCTCAAAATCTCGTTTAAATATTACAGAGTGTATCATGCACAGTGTGATACTGTCTGCTTTTAACCATCTCCTTTCTCTGCCAGCTGCCTCTCCTCCTAATAGTAGGTATCAGCGAAGCCCGAACAGAGAGAACTCATCTCCCACCCAAAGTCAAAAGGAATAAGGATCAATGCCAACTATCATAAATTTGAGCAGAAGAGCAGGCACTTACTACCATTGATGTTCCTTGCAGTAGCTGAAGCCAGGAGCAGAGATAGGACCACAAGACGCATCATTCTGACGAGCTTGGGATATCCCGAGAATGGGCTCCAGTGCTTTGGCATGATGTATAAATGCACAGTCCTAGCCAATCACATTTAGCCTTGAAACACCAGCCTTGTATATATCCCGGGATTTCACACTAACCCCAATGTTATTTTCTGGGAAAGTAATTAGTTGGCAGTGTCTACACTTGCATTTGTGTAATTTTATAAAAGTTGGTTAAAGCTCCTGAGAGGTAGAAAGTGACTGAAACAAACAATAATATTTACAGTAACGATAAAGGATTAAACAAGAATGAGAAAGAGTCCTGCAGCTACACCTGTGCTGACAGCAGGGCTTTAGCCTAAAAGATTTGGCGTGCTGGCTTAGGTCTACAATAGAAATTGGATGCAGTAGCAGCCCCAAGTTATGACCTTGCAGTTGTTCTTCAGCTTCAGGGATGTTGTGCTACCTCTGCATGCCTGACAGCTTCTGTCTTTACCTGGTGTTCTGTAAAGGACTGGGCACCTGGACTGGTGTACATCCAGGTGTGCAACATGGGGTTGGAATCAGTACCAGAGTTAGGGGGTGGAGTGGTGGCGGATCACAGGGAGAAGAGATGTAAGGGTTGGAAAGGAGGTTTCAGGGATAGTGGGTTGGAGGATTAAAATTGAGAAGGGGTCAAGGGGTGAATGTGACTGTGAGAGTGTGTGAGTATGATTATGTGAGGGAGAGCTTGAGTGTGACAAAGTGAATATGAGTGAGAGAACGAGTAAGAGTGAGTGAGTGCAGAGGCCTACTCACCGATTAGTAAATGTGCAGCAGAGCCTAGTGTGCAGCTGTCCTGGCACTTATCACTGCAATAAGTCCTGGTTCTGCCAGGCCACATAGTGACTGGTGTCCGATGCCACCTCAGGCTGAAGAAAACCACGCAGGGTTGATTCCTACACCTCTGAATTCCATGGTGTAATCACACACCGAGTGTGAGTCTTGACGCAGGTGGTGTATCTGATCCACTGCTGCGTTCCGTTTCCTGGATGCTTGAAAACCTGCCGCATCTCAGGGTGAATTCTTCACACTTGCTGCAAATGGTGGTTTTATTGTCCCAGTTAGTGGCACCCCAGGCCAGAGCTCGCCCAGTCAGGAGAGAGGTGACGAAGTCAATCTTGGCTCAGTCTGTAGAATACAGAGATGGCCGGAGCTCATGGTGCAAGGTGCACTGGGACAGGAAGCTGCGGCTTCGAGTTGATCTGTTGAAGTGTCCTGGCACCAGAATTCAGGGCTCCAAGAGAGGTTGACGGTGACCCCCTGGTGTGGGGTTGCTGTATTGAGACAGAGCGCTGGTTGAGAGTGGCGAAGCTTCCTGCTTCGGGACAATGTACTCCTGTCGACAAATGTCGTTCTTTAGATGAGTGTACTGTGCTGTGTCAATTGTTGGTTCACTCATCCTGTCAGGAAATGTACAGCAGGTTTGACCCAAGCCAGAACAGCAGAAATAACTTAGTGGTGTCCGATAATTTTAATAATAACTGGCAAAGCATATGCCACGAGGGGCCACAAAATAAGAGAGAGGTGGAAGTACTGGCGCTTTTAAGAAATTTAAAAGTGGATAAATCTCCAGGTCCTGACAGGATATTCCCCAGGACCTTGAGGGAAGTTTGTGTAGAAATAGCAGGAGCTCTGACGGAGATCTTTAAGATGTCATTAGAAACGGGGATTGTACCGGAGGATTGGCGTTTTGCTCATGTGGTTCCATTGTTTAAAAAGGGTTCTAGAAGTAAGCCTAGCAATTATAGACCTGTCAGTTTGACATCAGTGGTGGGTAAATTAATGGAAAGTATTCTTAGAGATAGTATTAATAATTATCTGGAGAGACAGAATCTGATTAGGAGTAGCCAGCATGGATTTGTGCGTGGAAGGTCATGTTTGACAAACCTTATTGAATTTTTTGAAGAAGTTACGGGGAATGTTGACGAGGGTAAGGCAGTGGATGTAGTCTATATGGACTTCAGCAAAGCCTTTGACAAAGTTCCACATGGAAGGTTAGTTAAGAAGGTTCAGTCATTAGGTATTGATGCTGGAGTAATAAAATGGATTCAACAGTGGCTAGATGGGAGATACCAGAGAGTAGTGGTGGATAATTGTTTATCGGGATGGAGGCCGGTGACTAGCGGGGTGCCTCAGGGATCTGTTTTGGGCCCAATGTTGTTTGTAATATACATAAATGATCTGGATGATGGGGTGGTAAATTGGATTAGTAAGTATGCCGATGATACTAAGGTAGGAGGTGTTGTGGATAATGAGGTGGGTTTTCAAAGCTTGCAGGGAGATTTATGCTGGTTGGAAGAATGGGCTGAACATTGGCAGATGGAGTTTAATGCTGAGAAGTGTGAGGTTCTACATTTTGGCAGGAATAATCCACATAGAACATACAGGGTAAATGGTAGGGCAATGAGGAATGCAGAGGAACAGAGAAATCTAGGAATAACAGTGCATAGTTCCCTGAAAGTGGAGTCTCATGTAGATAGGGTGGTGAAGAAGGCTTTTGGAAATCTGGCCTTTATAAATCAAAGCATTGAGTACAGAAGTTGGGATGTAATGTTAAAATTGTACAAGGCATTGGTATGGCCAAATTTGGAATATTGTGTGCAGTTCTGGTCATCGAATTATAGGAAAAATATCAATAAATTAGAGAGAGTGCAGAGACGATTTACTAGGATGTTACCTGGGTTTCAGCACTTAAGTTACAGAGAAAGGTTGAACAAGTTAGGTCTCTATTCATTGGAGTGTAGAAGGTTGAGGGGGGATTTGATCGAGGTATTTAAAATTTTGAGAGGGATAGATAGAGTTGACGTGAATAGGCTGTTTCCATTGAGAGTAGGGGAGATTCAAACAAGAGGACATGATTTGAGAGTTAGGGGGCAGAAGTTTAAGGGAAACACGAGAGGGTATTTCTTTACTCAGAGAGTGATAGCTGTGTGGAATGAGCTTCCTGTAGAAGTAGTAGAGGCCAGTTCAGTTGTGTCATTTAAGGTAAAATTGGATAGGTATATGGACAGGAAAGGAGTGGGGGGTTATGGGCTGAGTGCGGGTGGGTGGGACTAGGTGAGATTAAGAGTTCGGCACGGACTAGGAGGGCCGAGATGGCCTGTTTCCGTGCTGTGATTGTTATATTGTTATATGGTTATATGGATACATAATATGACAAGGCAACAAAGTTGCGTGATTCGATGCTGAGGTGAGTGATGAGCGAACAAGGACTGTGGATGAGAGCTGGGTTTAAATAGGCTGCCGGTGATGAGTTGGAAACGAGTGGCAGATGACTCCTGTTAGCTGGGTGAGGAATGGAGGGTGCCTGCCTGTGCAGGCTGGACAAGAGGTTGATAGACAGGAGACAGAGGGATGGTCTAGCAGAGGAAAGCCATAGCAGTCATGTCTCTGGCTCTGTAACTCAGAAGGGAAGTGAGAAGAAGAGGTAACCAGAGGTGATAGCGGATTCAATGGTTATGCAAACAGATGAGAGCAGACAGGAGTTTCTATGGAAGAGAACAAGATTTCCAGATGGCATGTTGCATGCCAGGTGCTAGAGTCAGAGACATCTCAGATTGAGTCCCTAGCATTCTTAAGTGCTTGGTTCACATTAATCATGAGAGATTATGGAACATCCTCCTCAATATTGGTTGCCTGCAGAAATTTGTGCTTAATTTACCTTTGCTATATGACACAACAAAAGCCTTGGTCATGATAGGGTGAAGGTAGGACCAATCAGGTATAAAAGAGGAAATGTGCCTGGAGCCGGAGGAAGCTATTAACCCTTTGATCTGTACAAAGCCGGAGGAATCAAAGGAGCACAGGAAAATTTCTATCAAGTGGATGAGAGTGTTTGTGTAGGGGAATTCACTGGGTCTTTGTTAGAAAAGAAATAGAGGGCCTTAAGACTTTACAGATGAAGTTGGAGCTGTATAGGAGCTACAAGTCTGTGGTAAAGTTAAGCTGGTTGAGACCAAGGTATTCGGAGTTATTGAAATGGTGGAGGGCATGCAAAGTGTCCCAGACGTAAGAGGGAAGGGATGGGACATTGGGAGGCAGGATAGAATCCAGGTACAAAGAAATGAATTCAGTGGAGCAAGAGCTGGCAGAACCAATAGGTCTAGCAGGACAGTCCTGATCATGGATCTTAGGTAAGAGATAGGTGCAGAAAGTGCAGGGTTGGAGCACTATGAGGTAGGAAGCTGTGGAGGGGAGATCTCCTGATATGATGAGATCTGTAATAGTCTGAGAGACGGGGGCTTGATGTCCATGAGTCGAGTTATAGTCCAGAGGAATGTATGAGAAAGTATCAGAAAACCGGTGTCTGGCCCTTGCAAGGTAATCATCTGAGTGCCAGACCACATTGGCAGTGCAGTTATCTGTGGCTTGATGATGAGGCTGGGATTGGGTGGAAATGGCTTGTTAATGAGAGAGGTCAGAGGAGAATGGCCAGGCTGGTTCAAGCTGACATGAAGGTGACAGTAACTCAAATTATCACATTTTACAGCAGTGGTGTGCGGAAGAGCATCTCTGAACACACAACACATCAAACCTTGAAATGGATGGGCTACAGCAACAGAAGACCATGAACGTACACTCAGTGGCCACTTTATTATGTACAGGGTGTACCTAATGAAATGGTCACTGAGTCTAGGAAATAAAGTGATTAGTAACCCAAATATTTAACTTGATTGACAATATACTTACTTTCATACTCAATCTGTAGGATGAAACTTTTTTTGGTAGATAACAACCATGGAAATTTTTAAGGACATTTGATGGTTACAGGAGTTAGACTGGGATCCTTTGTCAACTCATCAAGAGTAATAAGGAATCTTTAGCAGGTCAGGCAGCATCTGTAGAGGGTGAAACATAATTAATGTATCAGGTAATTGCCCTTCAATTAGAAAAGTTGTGATGTAAGATTTTCAATCAGAAACATTATCCATTTTTCACTCCACAGATGCTGTCTGATTTGCAGAACCTGTTCAGTATTTTTTTGCTTTTATTTCAGATTTTCAGCATCTGGCCTCTGAATGGAAATCAAAACAGCTTGTGCACTGGTTAATCAGTTAATCTGGTTTGTTATTTAGTTTGGTTTACTGGTTAGGACCTTATCGATCTGCCTGACAGTTCCACAGCTGGTTCTGACATTGAAAAGAAACCAATGATAGCGGAACGGCATTGATGGTCTGTAATCTATGGGAAACATTCATTCAACCACATGATATTCAAACAAATTAATCCCACAGCTGAAGATCATGTGCTTCTTGGAAATAAAATATCTGAACAGTTATTTAGAAAGTATAAATAACTGCATGTGAATTTCGTGTCTGTGCACATGTGACAACACAGAGATCTCATAGAAAGTATCCCAGACACACCTGTTCATGCAAATTACTCTTAATATATCTGAGGATCACCTAGACAAATAAGAACCTACAAATTCCCAGACACACTTTTGTTGTGCAGAGATACAAATTCCTACCTTAGGAAATCTCATCCAAACGGAGACAACACAATCTGATCCACACACTGTAATCCTCACAAAGTAGTGCCATCACTCGAGTTGAGTAAGATATTCTCTTAGGGGTTGTCAACTGGTGGGCCTTCAGGTGGCTGTAGAAGACATGTTCTGAGGGGCTTCCAACCTTCAGAATCCTGCCCACTTGATGATTGCCACAGGACTTAATCCAGGACGTAGGGTGTATTCCCTTAATGGAGAATGCATGTGATTGACTTTGCTTAACATGGTGAGGCTGATGCACGGGCAGCCACCACACGGTCATTGACAGATTGGGGTCAGGCGCCAGTGGTGTGGCGTGCAAGATAACTGAGGACCATTCACTTCTGCAGCCTTCCTCTGCCTTCACTGTCGTTATCAGACCATAAGACACAGGAACAGAATTAGGCCATTTGGCCCATCGAGTCTGCTCCACCATTTCATCATTGCTGATCCATTTCCCTCTTAATCCTGCTCTCCTGCCTTCTCCCTGTACCCTTCCATGCCCTGACTAATCAACAATCTATCAACCTCTGCCCTAAATACACCCAATGACGAGGCCTCCATAGCCACCTGTGGTGACGAATTCCACAGATTCACTACCCTCTGGCTAAAGAAATACCTCCTCAATGCACACAAAATGCTGGAGGAACTCAGCAGGCCAGGCAGCATCTGTGGAAAGAGTACAGTCGACTTTTCGGGCCGAGACCCTTTATCAGGAGTCTTGAAGGTCCCGATGAAGGGTCTCAGCCAGAAATGTCGACTTAACTCTTTTCCATAGACACTGCCTGGCCTGCTGAGTTCCTCCAGCATTTTGTGTGTGTTGCTTGGATTTCCATTCAGCGCATCAATTGTGCTCCACCATTCCAGCATGACTGATGTATTATCCCTCTCAACCCCATTCTCCTGCCTTCTCCCTGTAACATTTGACACCCTGATTAATTAAGAGCCTGTCAATCTCAGTTTTAAATATACTCAATGACGTGGCATTCACAGCAGTCTGTGGCAATGAACTTCACAGGTTCACCACCCTCTGGCTAAAGAAATTCTTCCTCATCTCTGCTGTAAAGGGACATCCCTCTACTCTGATGCTGTCCTAGACTCCCCCACTATAGGAAACATCCTCTTCACATCTACCCTATCCAGGCCTTGCAACATTCAATAGGTTTCAATGAGATCTCCCCTCATTCTTCTAAACTCCAGCGAGTACAGACCCAAAGTCATCAAACACTCCTCATATGTTAACTCTTTCATTCCCAGAATCATTCTCATGAACTTCCTGGACCCTCTCCAATGCCAGCACATCCTTTCTTAGATGAGGGGCCAAAAATGGCTCACAGTACTCCACGTGAGTCCTCACCAGTGCATTATAAAGCCTCAGCTTTACATTCTAGTCCTCTCGAAATGAAAGCTAACATTACATTTGCCTTCCTTACCACCTACTTAACCTGCAAGTTAACCTTTAGGGAATCCTCCATGCAGACTCCCAAGTCCCTTTCCATCTTTGATTTTTGAATTTTGCTCGCATTTAGAAAATAGTCTACATTTTTATTCCTTCTACCAAAGTGCATAACCATACACTTCCCTACATTATATTCCATCTGTTACTTCTTTGCCCATTCTCCCAATATGCCTAAACCTTTCTGCAGATTTCCTTCTTCCTCAACACTATCTGTTCCTCCACCTATCTTTGTAGCATCTGCAAACATGGCCTCAAAGCCATCAGTTCTATCATACAAATCATTTGACATATAACGTGACAAGAATTGGTCCCAACACAGACCCCTGTGGAACATGACTAATCACCAGCAGCCAATCAGAAAAGGCCCCATTTATTCCCACTCTTTGCCTCCTGCCAATCAGCCAATGTTAGTATGCTAGTATCTTTACTGTAATACCATGGGCTCTTATCTTATTAAGGAGCCCCATGTGCGGCACCTTGTCAAAGACCTTCTGAAAATCGAAGCACACAACATCCACCGATTCTCCTTTGTCTATCCTGCTTGTTATTTCCTCTAAGAATTCCAACAGATTTGTCAGGCAAGATTTTCCCTTGAGAAAACCACACTGACTCTAGCCTATTTTATCATGTGATTCCAAGTACCCTGGAACCACATTCTTAACAATCGACTCCAACATCTTCCCAAACACTGAAGTCAGGCTAACTGCCTATAATTTCCTTTCTTCCGCCTTTTTCCCTTCTTAAAGAGTGGAGTGACATTTGCAATTTTCAGTCCTCTAGAAACATTCCAAAATTTAGTGATTCTTGAAAGATCATTACTAATGCCCCCACAATGTCACAACCACGACTCACAGGCTGTGGAACAGGTTCAGCAATCGCATGTGTGAGTGTGCACATTACAGCTAATTACTGTTTCATTATGGTGGTAATTAACTCCTTTCTTTTCATTCTTATCTTTTGAAGATTCGATTAAAGGTTCAGGTTATGCTCCCTGCTTACCCTCATCCTTGTCCGGGGAAATGGACTACTGTTTTGACAGACGCTTAACGGAGTGGTAGTCATTTCGTATTTAGTTATTGCTTCCAGCTGCAGTGTTGGCATTTAACTTACAGTTTTAATTAACAGCCCTGTTGGCCTAGCATTTATTGTTTTTCTTTTCCTTCCCAATCTTTCAGCTTCCCAAGCACCTTCTCCTTAGTAATAGCAACTATGCTCACTTCTGCCCCCTAACATTCTTGAATTTCTGGCACACTGCTACTGCCTTCCACAGTGAAGACAGACGCAAAATACTTATTAAGTTCTCCGCCATTTCTTTGTCCCCCTTCACTATCTTTCCAGCATCTTTTTCCAATACTTACTAAGTTCTTTGCCATTTCTTTGTCCCCTTCATTATCTCTCCAGTGTCTCACCTTTCTCTTACTCTTTATCATTTTTTCAATAACTCTTCATATCCTCTTTTATACTATTTGCTAGTTTACCTTTGTATTTCATCTTTTCTCTCCTTTTTTTGTCTACTGCCAGTTTGCAAAAACTTCCCAACCCCCACTTCCCACTAATTTTTGTTATATTATATGCCTTCTCTTTTGCTTTTATGATTTCTTTGACTTCCCTTGTTAGCCACAGTTGCCTCATCCTCCATTTAGAATAATTCATCATCTCTGGGGTGTATCTATAATGTGCCTTCCAAGTTGCTCCTAGAAACCCTAGCCTTTGCTATTCACCATCATTTCTGCTAGTATCCCCTTCCAATTAACTTTGGATAATTCCTTTCTCATGCCTCTATAATTCCCTTTACTCTGCTGTAATACTAATATACTTTCGCTTTAGCTTTTCCCTCTCAAACTGCAGGGTGAATTTTATCATATTATGATACTGCCTCCTAAGAGTTCCTTTACCTTAAGCTCCCTAAACAAATCTGGTTCATTACACAACCTCCAATCTAGAATTGCTTTTCACCGAGTGGGCTCAAGCACAAGCTGTTCTTAAAAAGCCGTTTTGTAAGAACATAAACATTTATGTTTATATGTTTACATATTCATATGTGCATCTAACAATAAAGTCAACTTTGACTTGATTTAAAACAAATGAAGTGTGAAGATATCAGAATCAGACTCGGAAACAGAATACCGTAAATTCCGGACTACAGAGCGCACCTGATTAAAAGCCGCACGCTCTAATTTTAGAAAGAAAATCAATTTTGTACTTGTACAGGCCGCACCGGATTTTAAGCCGCAGGTGTCCCACGTTGTAATATGAGATATTTACACAGAAAGATATTACACGTGAGGATTTTTTAACTTTTAATTAAATCCGTATGGTAACATAAACAAATACATATTGCAAATGCTTTTTCTCGAACAGTGCCTGTAACACAGCTACTTTTAAATATACATACATATCGGTAACACACAAATTACGTTGCGTATACTTTTTTACTGAACAGTGCACGAACAACATTCCAATATCTCCTAACGACTGGTAAAAAAAATATATATACTGCAGCCTACCAGGAAAAGTTATTGATCGCCTTCTTCATCTTCCTCCTGCGCACTAAAACCATCAAAGTCCTTCAGTGTCCAAATTGAACAACCTCAGGATCTCGTCACTCACTTCAGTCTCTTCGTTGTCGCTCTCACTTGAGCGCACGCGGTCCTCTTCATCACGCAGCAGTCCAGCCTTTCGAAACCTGTTGGTGATGGTGGATGTTGTGACACGGCTCCACACATTTAGGATCCACTGGCAGACTTGAGTTAAAGATGCTCTTCACATGCGTCCTGTTTTGGTAAAGGATTTCTCGCCGCTCGTCATCCAAGCCTCCCACTCAACGCGCAGCGCCACTTTAAATGCCCGGTTCACGCTGATGTCCAGTGGCTGCAAATACTTCGTGGTGCCCCCAGGAATCACAGCTGGAATTGAGTTTGTACTCTTGATGGCAGCTTTCACTGAATCTGTTATATGGGCCCTCATGCTGTCCATAACGAGCAATGCTTTTTTTCTGTGAAAAAATCACCCTGGTCGCTTGGCGTAGCACTCTCTCAGCCAATCCTTCATTAGACTCTCCATCATCCAACCTTTCTTATTGACTTTCACCATGATTTCTTTTGGGAATTTTTCCTTTGGCATTGTCAGCCGCTTAAAAATCACCATCGGTGGAAGCTTTAGTCCGGATGCTGTGCAGCTCAGAACACAAGTAAAATGCGTTCTCTCATGGCCACTTGTTTTCAGTGTGATGGACGAGTCACCTTTTTTATTAACAGTCCGAGTGAGAGGCAGGTCAAACGTCAAAGGTACTTCATCCATATTTATGATATCATCTGGCCTGATGGAATTCTCCGCTATCTTTGTTTGAGTGAATGTGCGGAAGTTAGCAAGTTTTTCCTCGTGGTCGGGAGGGAGCTGCTGACACAGAGTCGTGTGTACCCTGACGGACAGGCCTTTTCGTCTCATAAATCTAAAACACCACGTTGGCCCACCTCTAAAATCTTCGATTTTCATTTTGGTGGCGATTGCTTTAGCCTTCAGTCTGATCGGCACAGTGGAAACACCGCGGCCGCCTGCTCTTTGTGTGTTAACTCAGTCTTCAAGAAAGTTTTCAAGTTCAGGCCGTCTGCTATGATTACCTCTGAAAGCTTTTGTCGTCTTTTTGCATTGACTCAGTTCTTCACGCTGGCGTCTCCACCGTCTCACCATCGATTCATTTATGCCAAGATTATGTGCAGCAGCTCGATTTCCTTCTTCAACCACCAGATTGATCGCCTTTAACTTAAAAGCTGCATCATATGCTTTTCTTCGAGTGTTTTCCATGTTGATGAGGGTGAGTACAAATGACTGATTTACAATAATTTAATTGTGAAAGTGCGCTTGATTTATCGTACAATTTCATTGGACCTCTGTGAACTACTCATCAATTTTATTGGTCTACTGTTACGAGGCAAAATGTTTTTGGCGGCATGAAAAAAAAAACATGCATTAGCCGCACCGTAGTATAGGCCGCAGTGTTGCCGCAGTGTTCAAAGCGTGGGGAAAAAGTAGCGGCTTATAGTCCGGAATTTATGGTAATTTATTATCGCCTACTTAAACAGCATGAAATGTATTGTTTTGTGGCTGGTGTACGGTGCAAAGACATGAAAATTACTATAAGTACTGCAATAAAAAGGAATAACAAAGTGGTGTTCTTGGCTTCATGGACAGTTCAGAATTCTGGTGGTGGAGGAGGAGAAGTTGTACCTGAATTGTTGAGTGAAGTTTTCAGAGGTTTGATAGATGAATAGGTGAATCATTGTGCTTGCCTTTACAGAGCACTGACTCAGACAGTGATACTATATGGACTAATCACAGGGTTAAACACTAATCACTAAGTAGTTTGACACAGGAGAGGTATCTACACTCAGTGTTCACTTTATTAGGTATACCTGTAAACCTACTCATTCAAACAGCCAATCATGTGGCAGTAACTCCATACATAAAAGCACGCAGACATGGTCAAGAGGTTCAGTTGTTGTTCAGACCAAACATCAGAACGGGGAAGAAATGTGATCTAAGTGTCTTTGACCAGGGAATGATTGTTGGTGCCAAATGGAGTGGTTTGAATATCTCAGAAACTGCTGATCTCCTGGGATTTTCACACACAACAGTCTCTGGAGTTTACAGAGAGTGGTGCGAGAAACAAAAAACATCCAGTGATTGGCAGTTCTGTGATCGAAAATGCCTCATTATTGAGAGAGGTCAGAGGAGAATGGCCAGACTGGTTCAAGCTGACAGGAAGGCGACAATAACTCAAATAACCACACGTTACAACAATGACGTGCAGAAGAGCATATCTGAATGCACAACACCTCAAACCTTGAAAGTGGATGGGCCACAGCAGCAGAAGACCACACAGGGTTTCACTCCTGTACCTAATAAAATGGCCACTGAGAATATGTAAATAAGTGTGGAAATGACATAATGATATCGGGCATATGGTGTTAATATTAACTGTTGCTGGTTTGGACTAAAGAGTCCACCCATATTTTGAGGTTTCTGTGATGTCCTAGAGATTTATTACTGATAGTACTCACCAGCTCTTCAAGATGAGTCAGAGATGACCCCCAGATATATGGCAACAACTGATGTGCATTAGTTCCAAAAATCAAATGGTAGTTTGAAAACTTCTGTTAATTAGCCACTGGCCATAGCTGAGTGACAGCACTGACCACAGGGAACTCAGTCTGGGGGCAGAAGTTGTCAGGGTGACAGAGTGAACTTGAGTCAGCTGCAGTAATCTAAAATGTCAGACAAGATGGTCTGCAACAGGGAGTTAAATGGTGACAACAGAAGGGGTACCCACACCAGGGGTGTCATTGCAGCACAGAGGAGCCTCAAAAGTAGCAGAGGAATCACAGATAGGTTCTAGAGGCAATCGAAGAATGTGCAACAGCTTAACCCCTTCACCGAAAGAAAATGCCCAACAGACAATACAAAGAGGGCTTCAGCATAATACTGTGGTTAATTCAAACAGAGCAGTGAAGAATGTAGGAAGTAATGTCAAAGTGTGGCTGAATAACCAGTCAGTAGAAGTGAATATAGGTACAGCAGTGGGCTCTCCCGTCATGGGTAGAAAGACTTGATGTGCTAAATGGACTAATTCTCCTCCTATGTCTGTGCCTTATGGTCTTATGGAAAATGTCAAGGAACAATCATGGCACCAACTTATAAAGTTACAGTGAAAGCTCTATTCATGAAACAAGGTCATCACCATGTGCTTCTCCCATGCACGCTTGCTAATAAGGGATGCCTACAACTAACTGGCATCGAACACAGATATTCTGAAATACACTATATTGCAGGTTCAACTCCCATATGAATATTCTTTCCTTGTTTGCTCATGGGACTTATTCTCTATCCTTAGTGTACACTGAAAGGCAGATCTCCAGGAACAATTTAGAAGGCTGTTAAGCATCAGCAACTTTGTTGTCTGGAGTCATATATGGGCTCGATTGGATGACATGCAACCCCTGAGAAAAATCCCTATTATAGAGACCAGAAAAGTTTCTGAGGGTGCCTGGCTTTTTTTGTAAATGGGCACCAACTTATGATCAGAAATCTGAAATTATTGAGACTCCTATGAAGCATAGGAGGTGAAGGATCTTTGCTGTCACTAACTAATAAGTTTGCCAGGTAGATTATTGCAGCCTGGTTAGGTAAGCCTGATATGAAATCAATATTCCTCAAGGACAGATTCCACCAATGACACATATAGTGTATGTTCATGGTTCTGGCATGAAGTTTGCAGAACAACAGATTTGGTCCTAACAAATAATCACTTGGAATTCAAAGTTCAAAGTAAATTTATTATCAAAGTACATATATGTCACCATATACAATAGTAACATTTATTTTCAGTCCATAATAGAATAATAACCATAATAGAATCATAGAAAGACCACACCAACTTGATGTTCAACCAATATGCAAAAGACAACAAACTGTGTAAATACAAAAAGAAAGAAATAATAATAATAGAACACAGAAAATAGAAAGCCTACAGCACAATACAGGCCATTCAGCCCACAAAGTTGTGCTGAACATGTCCTTACTTTAGAACTACCTAGGGTTACCCATAGCCCTCTATTTTTCTAAGCTCCATGTACCTGTCCAGGAGTCTCATAAAAGACCCTTTCGTTTCTGCCTCCACCACTGTCACCAGCAGCTCATTCCACACACTCGCCACTCTCTGCATAAAAAGCTTACCCCTGACATCTCCTCTGTACCTGCTTCCAAGCTCCTTAAACCTGTGCCCTCTTGTGCTAGCCATTTCAGCCCTGGGAAAAAGCTTCTGACTATCCACACAGTCACCCCTCATCATCCTGTACACCTCTATCAGGTTACCTCTCATCTTCCGTCGCTCCAAGGAGAAAAGGACGAGTTCATTCAACCTATTCTCATAAGCCATGCTCCCCAATCCAGGCAACATCCTTGTAAATCTCCTCTACACCCTTTCTATGGTTTCCACGTTCTTCCTGTAGCGAGGCGACCAAAATTGAGCACAGTACTCCAAGTGGGGTCTGACCAGGGTCCTATATAGCTGCAACATTATCTCTCGGCTCTTAAACTCAATCCCACAATTCATGAAAGCCAATGCGCTGTATGCTTTCTTAGATCACAGAGTCAACCTGCATAGCAGCTTTGAGTGGCCTACGGACTCGGACTCTGATACTCCACACTGTCAAGAGTCTTACCATTAATGTTATATACTGCCAACATATTTGATCTACCAAAATGAACCACCTCGCACTTATCTGGGTTGAACTCCATCTGCCACTTCTCAGCCCAGTCTTGCATCCTATCAATGTCCCTCCGTAACTTCTGACAGCCCTCCACACTATCCACAACACATCCAAGAAGAGCAATTAAAATCCCAGAGGATCTCTGTGTGCAAAATCAGATGGGTAGGATTCCACAGAAATGGAACAATGCCTTTTGACAGAAAACACATATCTGCTTCAATACTGACACTTCTGATGGAATATACATGCACAATTGTGCAAGTGGTCATAAGGGTTAAACTGAACTAACTGTAATTCATAGCCTAAAATAAACACGTGCAAAGCTGACATTCTGGTTGATGAGATACTTCAGTTTGTTACACATTCTGGTTTATGAGCTAGATCCTTATTGATCTGCCTGACAGTTCCCCAGCTGGTGCTTAAACATTGAAAATAAACCCGTGATAGTGGAACACCATTGATGGTCTGTAATCTATGGGAAACGTTCATTAATCATTATTAATATCTGAACAAGTTGAACTCAAGGCCAGGATAACTAGAAAATAAAAAGAACTCAACAGATGTTTAAAAAGCGTAAATAACTACATGTGAATTTAGTGCCTGTGCACATGTGACATCACATGAATCTCCTAGAAAGCATACCCAGATCCATCTGTTCATGCAAATTACCTTAAATATGTCCAAGGATCCTCTAGTCACACAAGAACTTTCACATGTCCCAGATCCATCATTATGTGCAAAGATTAAATATCTGAATATGCACTCGAGAACTAGAAGCAGGAGTTGATCATTTACCACCTCTTTTGTCTTATGCTCCATTCAGGTTGATCATGGTTGATTTGTTATCTCTGCATCTCTTAATCTCCATAAATATAACAGGAGATTATATTCAATAAATTACTGATGGCCTTAAACACAAGAAAAATCTGCAGAGGTTGGAATTCCAAAGCAGAACACACAAAATGCTGGAGGAACTTAGTCCAGGCAGTGTCTGTGGAAATGAGTAAATAGTCCACCAGAAAAAGCAGGATCTCCCAGTGGCCACCCATTTCAATTCTACTTCCCGTTCTCACTCCATACATGTCAGTCCATGGCCTCCTCTAATGTCCCAATGAGGCCGCATTCAAGCTGGAGGAGCAACACCTTATATTCTGTCTGGGTAGCCTCCAACCTGATGGCATGAACATTGATTTCTTGAACTTCCAGTAATTGCCCCCTTTCAACATTCCCCACTCCCACTTCCCTCTGTCACCTTATCTCCTTACCTGCCCATCACCTCCCTCTGGTGCTCCTCCCCCTTCCCTTTTTTTCATGGCCTTCTGTCCTCTCCTATCAGATTCCCCCTTCTCCAGCCATTTATCTCTTTCACCAATCATCTTCCTAGCTCTTTAGTTCACCCCCTTCCCCTCTCCCAGTTTCACCTGCCAAATGTACATCTTCCTCCCCTCCCCTTACCTTCTTACTCTGACTTCTCACCTTTCTTCCCAGTCCTGATGAAGGGTCTCAGCTCAAAACGTTGACTGTACTTTTTTCGTACATACTGCCTGGCTTGCTGAGCACCCCCAGCATTTTGTGTGTGTTGCTTTGATTTTCTTGTGTTTATGAATAAATAGTCAATGTTTTGGGCCAAGACCCTTCTTCAAGTGATTATCTTAAATATACTCTGTGACCACTTAGACATGTTCAAATATTTTAAACATGTTGAAATCCAAATATAAATGCCAGGATACTTTATCCAAACACACATATTACAATATGACCCATGCCCACAAGACCCTCCAGTTCCCCTACAATGTGTCCCAGCAATGTGTGATGAAAGACAGAGGGCTGACAACTTTAGGGATATCTGTTCACACACACCTTCTGTACAATGTATTCTAGTCTCAGCTAGTCAAGTGTATATGTGGGACAGAGCATTTCAGGATGATTTATCGCTGGATAATACCTAGATTAACCACAAATCTTTCCAAATATTTGTGTTATTTTTGATTTATTCATTTCCTGTTATTGCCACCAAGCCAAGATTTATTGCCCATTCCTAAGTTCCCTAAAGAAAGAGGTAGTAAATGTCACTGTTTGGAAATATGCAGTCCTTGCAATGAAGTATTTCTGCAGTAAAAGGCAAACTCTGGAGGAACTCAGCAGGGCAGGCAGCGTCTGTGAAGGGAAATGGATAGTTGATGTTTTGGGTCGAGACCTTTCCTTTGGTATTCCTGCAGTTATGTAAAATTTCCAGGATTTATATCCAGCTACAATAAAGTACCAGAGCTATATTTTCAAGTCAGGATGCTACAAGATAGGGACCTGTAAGAAGTGGCATTCCCTTCTGCCTGTTGTTCCACCATAAGACATAGGAGCAGAACTAGGCCATTCTGCCCATCGAGTCTGTTCCACCATTCCATCATGGCTGATTTATTTTCTCTTTCAACTCCATTCTCCTAGCTTCTCCCTGTAAGATACTATTTGATACTATTACTTATCAAGAACCTACCAACTTCTGCTTTACCCAATGACTTGGCCTTCACAATCACGTGTGGCAATAAGTTCCACGGATTCACCACCTTCTGGCTAAAGAAACCTCTTCATCTCTGTTTTAAAAGGATGTCCTTTTACTCTAAGGTTGTTTCCTCTGGTTCTAGACTTTCCCACTATTGGAAACATTCTCACAAGGTTCACTCTATCTAGGTCTTTTAATAGTCAGTATGTTTCAATGAGATCCCTCTTCATTCTTCTAAACTCCAGCGAGTACAGGCCCAGAGCCAACAATGCATCTCATAAGTTAACCCTTTCATTCCCGGGATCATTCTCATAAACCTTTTCTGGACTCTCTTCAGTATCAGCGCATCATTTCTTCAATATAGAGCTCAAAATTGCTTATAACAAAGACCTGTTCCTTCAACCCCACACTCAGTGTCAGCAAGAGAATTCTTGTTCAAGTTCAATTTCCAGTTTGGCATTCCACCATACACATATATACAGCTAAATGAAACAACGTTCCTCTGGGATCAAAGTGCAAAACACAGTACGAGAGAGAGAGAGAGAGAGAGAGAGAGAGAGAGAGAGAGAGGGTAGGGCGAGGGAAGTAGGGTGGGGGAAAAGAGACAGACATAAGATGAATCAGAAAGAGATGTTTGCCATGAGATGATTGACTGACTCTACCTGGAGAACCATTTTAGTTGCATTAGGGGATGGAGCCATAATGGCGTGATCCTGGCTAGATTTACTTTGAAGAGCAAGCCCATGTAAGTAGGGAATAATGTTAAGAAGTCTTTCTTCCCAATTAGTTTTAGAGTAGTAGATACCTGCTGGTGTAATTACGCGCTCTTCAGCAGATGCTGCTCTCTGAGTAAGACTGACCCTGTGTTCAGTAAATAGACATACTGTTAACTTGCACACAACTTGCAGTTACTTGTGCTTGTCTGGCTTGCTGGCAGCAAATGGAACAGCACTCTCTTGTTTTAGAGCTGTGGCTATGGGTCCATTTCTTTTTGTGGTAATCTTTGGGGAAAATTAGTTCAACATGATAGGTATCTCTGAACGGACTGGAAACTGGCAGATTGTACACATTAATATAACTAGTGCTCTGTTAGTCAATCCCTGGCACTGCCTCGAATAGAGTCTCCTTTCTCTGCACACTCAGCTGCTGCTGGCATGTACATTGGATGCAGATGATAGTGACTCCCCCCCACCCCCCCGCCTTCCTATCACACTGCTCTCAGCTGGAACCTCAGGTAAGGGATCTGTTTGTTTTTCTTACAAAGTTCTATGTTAAAAAAAATCACAGAAGGTGGCAAACTAGAAGATTCTGTCTGTGAGTGATTGAGAGAGTCTCTAGTCTGATGCAGAACAGTAGGTGTCATTTTGATTAGCCAATAGTGACCCCTGAAAGCTCCTTGGGGTTTCATGACACTGGTACTGGTACTGCACTACAGAGGCAGGACAGCCTACAAAGCGAAAAGCCAGGTAAGTGGGGAAAAGATTGCATTCCTTAATATCCATTGCAATGAAGGGTCACATGAGCTCAAAAGATACTAGGCAGGAAGTCCCTCTGATAGCCAACCACTACTTGTACGCTGAGGGAGTGGGAGTTCTTGAGATTCAAAGGTCAAAGTAAATTTATTATCAAAGTACATACATGTCACCATATACAACCCTGAGATTCATTTTCTTGTAGGCATTCACAATAAATCCATAATAGCCTATTAACCACAATCGAATCAATGAAAGTCTGCTCCAACTTGGGTGTTCAACCAGTATGCAAATGACAACAAAGTGCAAATACAAAAAGAAAGAAATAATAATAATAATAATAATGATAATAAATAAGCAAAAGATATCGAGAACATGAGATGAAGAGTCCTTGAAAGTGATCCCATAGGTTGTGGGAACATGAAGTTAAGTGAAGTTATCCACTTTGGTTCAAGAGCCTGATGGTTGAGAGGTAGTAGCTGTTCCTGAACATGATGGTGTGAGTCCTGAAGCTCTTGTACCTTCTTCCTGATGGCAGCAGCAAGAAGAGAGCATGACCTGGGTGGTGGGGGTTCCTGATGACGGATGCTGCTTTCCTGCGACAACGCTCCATGTAGATGTGCTCAATGGTGGGGAGGGCTTTACACATGATGGACTGGTCCATATCCACTACTTTTTGTAGGATTTTCCATTTAAGGGCAATGGTGCTTCCACACCAGGCTGTGACGCAGCCAGTCAATATAATCTCCACAACATATCTATGGAAGGTTGTTAGATGTCATGCTGAATCTTTGCAAAGGAAGTAGAGGCACTGCCGTGCTTCCTTTGTAATTGCATTTACGTGCTGGGCCCAGGCTAGGTCCTCTGAAATAATAACACTGAGGAATTTAAAGTTGCTGACCCTCTCCACCTCTGATCCTCTGATGAGGACTGGCTCATGGATCCCTGGTTTTCTTCTCCTGCAGTCAACAATCAACTCCTTAGTCTTGCTTTCATTCAGTAAGAGGTTGTGGTTGTGGCACCACACAGCCAGATTTTCAATCTCCCTCCTATATGCTGATTCATCACCACCTTTGATTCGGCCTACAACAGTGGTATCATCAGCAAACCTGAAAATGGCACTGGAACTGTGCTTAGCCACAGTCATAAAAGTAAAGTGAGTAGAGCAGGGGGCAAAGCACACAGCCCTGTTGTGCACCTGTGTTGATGGAAATCATGGAGAAGATATCTTTACCAATCTGAACTGACTAGGATCTGCAAGTGAGAAAATTGAGGATCCAATTGCTTAAGGAGGTATTGAGGCCCAGGTCTTGAAGATTATTGATTAGTTTTGAGGGGATGATGGTATTGAATCCTGAGATCCAATGAGATGCCATTTTCTGTGGACCTGTTGCTCCAGTAGGCAAATTGGAGTGGATCAAGTTGCTTCTCAGGCAGGAGTCAATATGTTTCATCACCAACCTCTCGAAATACTTCATCACTGTTGATACAAATGCTACTGGATGATAGTCATTGAGGCAAGCTACTATGTTCTTCTTAGGCACTGGTATAACTGAAACATGCAAACTGAAGCTGGTGGGTACCTCAGACTGCCAAAGCAACAGGTTAAAGATTTCAGCAAACACTCCAACCAGTTGATCAGCCCAGGTTTTAGTACCTGGCCAGGGACTACATCTAGGCTGGATGCTTGTCGTGGGTTCATCCTCCTGAAAGATGTTCTCACATCGGCCTCAGAGACTGTAATCACAGAGTCTTTGGGGGCTGTGAAAGTTTGTGATGGTTCCTCCATGTTTCAACAGGCAAAGTGAGCATAGAAATCATTTAGTTAATCTGGAAGTGAAGCCCTCTCCCTTGATTTAACTTTATAAGAGGTGATAGTATTCAAGCCCTGCCAGAACAGTCAAGCATCCTTCATTGATCTAAGTTGAGTCTGGAATTGCCACTTTGCCCCTGAGATGGCTTTCCAGAGGTCACACCTGGACTTCTTGTGACTTTCTTGAAGGCCTCTGATCTGGCCCTCAGCAGACTGTGTATCTCGTGGTTTGTAAAGAGGTTCAGGTTCTAAGATGCTTGTCAATACAAGTCCCCTGTCAGTCTTATCTACCTTTCATCTTTAAGTCCTGTCGGCTTCAGCACAGAGTGTTGATGACCACAGCGAGCAAGAATCTGAAGGATGTGCCATAGAAAGTCTGAAGTGGCCCTCCAGATTTCTAAGAATGGAAGCACCCAGTCCAAACATAGGGCTCAAATTCCAAGCAGGGTTGCCAAGTGAAGTCCCAAACAGGCAGTGGAGCATCCAAGGACTTGGTAGTGTTTCAGGATGAGATTCCAAGCCGTTGTCCAGCAAATTCCAGAAGTCCCTGGAACATGACTGGCCCTTTAAATTGTTCCTCTCTGCAACATTATGAAAGGCAGCTTGTTTTGTAAGTAGCTAATGGTAGGTGAGGTTTGAGAAAAAACCTGAATTTTACTTAACCACATGCATAACAAGTCATTACATAATGAAGGGTGTGTTTAGGTGGACTTCCTGCATCTGAAGTGCTCCAACTCCACCAGAGCTATTCATGTCAGGTAAGGACTCAGTCCATTCTGTTGCAAAAGCAACTGGAAAGGGTTGTTGCTTTGCTCTGTTTCAGGTAAGTAGAATTTTTATTCGTGTTGCTCTCAAGTAAACGGCAAAGAATAAAATTTTAGGCCATCTTTCCATGGCTCACAATTTCTTGCTGTATAGTTTGCAATTGACTTCCGTTACAGCTTGCAGGCGATACTTAGCAGATAGTAAAACCAACGTGCTCAATTACATGTACGGATGTTTTGAGTCTGTGTTGAGGCACACACAGGAAATGGTTTAACCAGCAGCGGTTAGGGTTTCTAACTTGTTCAGCTTCCTTCTTCCTGTTTAGAATCCAGGCTTAAAGTTAGTTGAAATTTGAGGAAACTGTCAGTGGGTGCTGTGATGCCCAGCCTGTGTCCCTCCGAACTGAGGTAACCGACTACGATAGGAAACCACATGTTCTCAAGACGGTGCAAGTCTGAGGGTAAAATATAGGTAAGTGAATTATGTTGAGTGAATTACAAAGAGGCCTGTTTTGCTCAAGCTATCACCTAGTTATTAGAAGGTAAAAAAGATCCACAAGGTTAAATTATGTAAAAGATATCATTACTCAAAACATAGGAAGCCTGCAACTGCTTTATTGATGAGAGAAAGACAGATGCTACTTTAATCAAACTAAACAGGACAGATAGGCTCCAACCTGCATAACTGGATGAAGGTGACCTTGTCTTTGTTCAAAGATGCAGCTTTGATAATAACCTGCATGAACTGATGGCACAGCTGGAGTAGATAGGTGCAATCGAATATCTATGATAAAGGTTTTGTAGCAAAATGAGTGAAGGTTGGAAATTAAGTGTTCTGGAATACCAAACTTTTAGAATGAGAAGGCAAAATGGAGAAAGAAAAGATCTAGGCCTGAGAATAAAGGATGTGGGAGCTTCACACACAAAATGCTGGAGGAACTCAGCAGGTCAGGCAGCATCTTTGGAAAGGAATATATTGTAAGGAGTGTCTGACTGTGTGGCTTCCCTCTGGGTGATCTGGTTTCCTCCCACATTCCAACAATGTACTGCTTAATTGGTCACTTTGGTTGTGTTTGGGTGACACAGGCTTGTTGGGCCGGAAGGGCTTGTTACCAAATAAAGAATATATTACTGGCAAGGCCAGCACTTATTGCTTCTGAGAATGTGATGGTGAGCAGCTTTCTAGAACCACTGCAATGCTTTTGGCATAAGTTCTCTCACAGTACTGTTGAGTAGAGGGTTCCAGGACGATGATATAATTTCAAATCAGAATGGTGTGCGACTTAGAGAAGAAGCTGCGTGCGGTGGTGTTCCAACATACCTGCTGCCTCTGTCCTGTCACTTTCAATGACTGGTACAGGCCATTCCCTGATCACAAATGACTGAATTATGGACACTTCTACTTATAAAAATCTCACATTATATTAAATTCAGATGCCTGATACAAATACATATGTCCATTCCTATGAACAGCAGAACTATCTTCTTTTTCCAGTAGCTGTTCTGTCTTGTGAGCTGTTGATGCTATTCATTACAATACTGTGGAGATGTGGTTATTACAGTGAGTGATTTTTTTTGTGTAGTTTCCGACATGGACAGAATCGATTTATGGACATCTATAAAAATGGAACCAATTCATTACCCAGGGACAGCCTCTACATCCATTCCACCAAGTCCCTCTGCTCCTGCACCCCCTTAGAATAGAATCCTTTCTATGTATATCACAAAAGAGCAGTGGGGGGGGGGAGAGAGAGAGAGAGAGGTAGAGAATAGCATAGAGACAGTTTGATAGCAGATCAACAGGGAGAAAAGGAAGTCACCTGGGAAAGGAAGATTGCAGCTAAGGAGGCAGATCAGCAAATAAACAGAGGAAACAGAAGATCATTTGGCCCCTTGAGCCTGCTTCTCCATTCAAGAAGACCATGGCTGAGGTTATATCTCTACATTACTTCAATTGATTTGCAGTATATTGAGAGGTGCAATGACTGTTTTTAAAGGACCTGATGACTGAGCCTCCATTGACCTTGACTGTCAAGAATTTCAAAGATTCTCTGGGTGAAGAATTTTTTTTTTTCTTAACTTTGCCATGAATGACTGACCCCTTCTTTTAAGGCAATGGCCCCAAGTTTGAAACAGCTGAGACTGGGGAAACATCATGCCTGTACCTATTCTTTCAAGCTGTTAAATAAATCTCAGAATCAAAATCAGAATTGTATTTATTGGGACTTCCGGTGAGGCACAAGGTGAGATGGCAGCACTGCACGGAGCGCTGACGTATTACCCTCCTTTTTCACGTTCTGTAGGGCTTATAGATGGTCTTACTACAAGTTTGGGTTGGAGAAAGATCTAACTAAAGACATGACCTCAAAAAAAAAGACCCAAATTCAACAAAGAAACAAGATACCAGCAGGCGACACCAAGCTAGCGATTGATCTGAGGAAATGGCTATGCTAATTAAGCTATTTATGCTAATTAAATGGTAACGGAAATGGAATCTCTGCAAGAAACGGTAGCCCACGTGCTAAAGAAGTTGCTGGAAAAGGCTCTCGACGCCATATATTCTCGGCGGAGAACCGTAACGTTCCCCGGTCGTTAAAGGAGCATTCATGCTAAAAAAAATATTAGCACAGTCTTCAACAAAATAGGCAACATTTAGGTTAGCTGACGAAAGAATGAGCAAGATACTAGCTCCTGCCGCGGAGGTGACTAAGATACCGAAGAAATTAAACAACTCGGATCCAGGAGAAACAATGTACGGTTAGTCAACCTACCGACAGGCACCGTGGACGACGATCCGAGAGACTACCTTCAGGAGATGCTGCCTAATTGTATTCCAGCGCTCAAGAATTCCCACAGAGATGGACAGAGCACGTAGAATACTTTCCAACAACACCTCTAGACAGCGGACGATTGTTTTTAGGCTTCAACGGCACACCGACCGGAGGGCGCGAAGAAAGCCAAACCTACTCTCCCCGATGGCACCCAGCTGCAGTTCTTCGCCCCGGTACGACGCAGGGATACAGGGAGATCCCTGCTAAGCTTTAACAGAAGGGGATTGAACCGTTCCCCATATACCCGGTGATTTTGAGAGTGAATATCAAGGGCATGAGATGTCATTTAACTCGACGGATGAAGCCAAAGAAGCTCTGAAGTCATCGGTGCTCTGAGATGAGATGTGCTCTGGTCCACACGCCCCTCAGGAGGAGATTAAGATTAAGAGCTTGGACCAGCCTGTATGCACAATTTAAAAGGCATGGGCAAGTTAACGTCCTAGGTGTGAAGTTTTCTGGTTATTTTATTGGAAAGTCATTTGATGCACTCTTGTATTCCGTTAATTAAGGGGTCATTTTGTTTCTGAGTGGCAGGTCAGTTTTAAGGCAATGGCTCAGTTAACTTGTTAGTACAAGGATAACATGGTGATATAACTTTGCCTAGAATATACTTTTTATCTTTTACATTTTAAGGTGATATTCAAATGTCATCAAGAATGAAGCTGAAAAACAGCAGTTTGTTCTAAATAACTTTAGTTTAAATTTGAAGAAACTTAGAGACCATTTATTGAACATTTTCATATGAGTTGAATTGTCTCTTCCTAAACCTTACTTATATTATCCTTAATTAATTGGAGGTTGGAGTTATTGGCACTACTGTATATGTACTTAATATTTGTTGGCTAGTGTTTTTTTCTGGGGTCCTTTTCTTTTTATTTCTTTATTCATCAATGTTACGAGTTTGGGAGGTTATATTTTTATTATATCTGAATGTCTATTTAAACTTATGTACTCTCAAACACTTTATTCATGTTTCATTTATGTTTAAAATTAATAAAAAGATTTAAGAAATAACTTTAGTTGTACATATTCATTTCGGGTTATGTTTCCAGTATATTCTTGGGCGCGAGATGAGACGTTACTGGTGTCGTCGCTAAGCGACGGTCTTTTAAAACGGCAGTCTCCTGCAAAACTGCTGTCAGTATCTTGATTGTGTTCTACTATATTTGAGACGGGAATAGTTTTAATTTTATAAGTTAATGGGTTTGACCAGGTTTTTTTTCCTTCTCTTCAATATGATTGTCTATGAGAATTACTTTACCTTTCTAATGTGTTGGTGCTAGAGGGGGAGGTTAATGTTCAGAGCCTGACACTCAGATGTTACAAAGTAAAGGGTTGAATGTGAGGGCTGATGGGAAGGGGGTAACTCAGGGCTCCACCACCAACTTACAACAACAGATCCAGGGGAAGATGAGTACGGATAAATTAGAAAATCTTACTACTGTATCATTTAATGTTAGAAGATTAAATTCAACGTGCAACCGTTCAAAGGTTTTGGATTTCTTACTCAGAAAGAAAATGGATATCGCGCTGTTACAGGAAACACATGATATTCCCAGGGTTCAAAACTGCTTTTATAAACCTGTTGTGGCATCAACTGATGGTACTTGTATGAAAGGAGTTATGGTGTTAATGAGACGTATTAATGTATCAATTGAAAGGACTGGCGCCGACAATGAAGGACGTCTAGCTTTTTGCTGTACATCCATTCAGCCTATATGCCCCAACTATATTCAAGGTTGAACTTTTTTCCCTCAATTACCTCACAATTACTGAAGTTAAGTGATTACCAACTATATTTTGGTTCGGACATGAATGCTTTGGTAAACAATAACCCGATAAATCTTCCTCAACTGTATCAAGCTCTCAAGAATCTGCTTCCAAAGCACTTAACCTTTTTCTACTGGATTTAAATTTAACTGATGTGTGGAGGGTGCATAATCCATCTGCTAAAGACTATACCACCTTCTCCACAAGACATAGAACTTTCTCTCAGATAGATTACAATCTTATATCCTCTGGTTTGTTGCCTTTGGTACATTCAATAGAATATTTGCCCAGACATTTACCTGATCACAACCCAGTCATATCTACTTTTAATTATGGCAAAATCAAAGATAAGGCTACTAGGTCATTTAACTCCACCCTTCTTAAAAAAAAAAGACTAATTTCTGACACAACTGAGAACAAAACTGATGGAATTTATAAATTTAAGTTAAAAATAGTGTCTCGGATATGACAGTGGTTTAGGCCTCCATCAAGGGTTTTTTTTTAAACGAAATAATGCCATATAGTTCAGTTCCCACCTACATAAAAGCCGGCTTCAAAAGATTTCCACCCTAGAAGAACAATGTAAGGTTTTGGGGAATGATCTCAAAAGGAGATACACCGTAACAAAAGAAAATGAGCTCAAAACAAGTAGGATTAAATGATTTATTAAGAAGCAGGGCAGAATATATGATCCATATAACCAAACATAAGTATGATGCAGAAGGCAGCAGACCGAGCCATCTTCTGGCACTAATACTCAAACAACAGGAAGCTAAAAGGTCTATACAGTACCAGTGATTAGATGTGCTAAATATCTTCAACAGGAAATAAACAAGACATTCAAGAATTACTTTAAAGAACTGTATATAAGTTGCTCAGTTCCTTCTGAGAATGACTTAGTTGATTTTTTTTTTAGTGGATTGGACCCCCCTATGTTGTCATTAGAGGACACCAAAACCCTAGCTCTATTAAACTGGATGAGTTACTTAAAGCAGTCAAAGCTACAAACAGAGGCGGTACGCTAGGTATAGATGGCATACCTGTGGAACTTTACCTAGCACTTTGGGATATTCTTGGACCAGTACAATTAGAAACATTAAATTATGCTATTGGAAATGGCACTTTCCATAGAGATCTAAACACAGCCCTGATCACAGTTATACCTAAGCCCGGTAAGGACCCCTTGGAGTGTGCCAATCACCGTCCAATCTCCTTGATAAATGCTGACCTCAAGATATTTTCCAAAGTCTTAGCCAGTAGACTCGAGACAATAGTTGGGAAAATAATTAGCCCAGAACAAACAGGCTTTATCAGGGGATGTCTCACAACCGATAATATTCGCCGGCTCTTACACATACTGAGTGCAACACATAAAATCCCGCCTGCCTGTGGCCTGCTACTTCTAGATGCTGAAAAAGTGTGCAATCACCTTGAATAGCCATATCTTTGGAGAGTTGTAAAAGAATTTAAGTTTGGCAATAAATTTATCAATATGATTCAAACACTGTATGCTAATCCTTCAGCCCTGGTATGTGTGGGAGGAGGTTTCTCAGAGTTATTTGACATAGGACGGGGTACACGACAAGGGGACCCTTTGTCCCCTTTAATTTTTACTGTATCTATTGAACCGCTTGCACAGTTAATTAGAAACCCTCCTCAGATCTCCCCTATTACAATAGGTACAACATCACACTCGATATCACTTTATGCAGATGACACACTAGCTCATATGGCAAATGTTCAACAAACTCTCCCCTATGTTTTAAAAACACTGGAGCAATTTGGATTTCTTTCAGAATACAAAGTTAATCTGTTAAAATCAGCACTGATGCTGATTAATACAGATAAAAGTAAGGTGTCTGTCCCTCCCCAGATTAAGGTTACAAATGAGGTCCTCTACCTGGGTATTAAAGTTAATACTTCCCTATTGTCTGTGGCTAAAACAAATTACTCTTTAAGTTTGAAAAATAGAAGAAAATATTAATAAATGGAGACATCTGCCAGCATCAGTCCCAACCCATATATCGGTCATTAAAATGAACACCTTACCCCGCATTAATTTTATCAGCTCAATGATCCCACTTGCACGTCCAGCAGGACATTGGCAAAAATTGGACTCCTTACTACGATGCTATGTTTGGAACAGTAAATGACCCAATATAAAGTGGTCAACTCTACAATTCAAAAAGTCGGATGGGGGATTGGCATGTCCAAATTTTAAACTGTATCACTGGGCATTTGTATTAAAAAGTCTTAGCTATTGGATGGAGGAGGATAAAGATTCACCATGGAAAAATATAGAACGAGAGCTAATAGCACCAATAAGCTTAAAGGACTTTCTCCTTATAGGTATGTCTACCAAAAATGTAATTTGTATTATGGTCCAATTTTAACCCATATGCTACAAGAGCAGCAGAAAAATTCCTAAAATTTAAAAGCATATGGTGCAAATCATCTCCATTATGGAACAATAATCATTTTTTATCTGGGGGGAAACCATTCACTAACAGAACTTGGGAGGATAAAGGTATTTTCACTCTTCAAGATATTAATGGGGCAAGTGCTATCCTTAGCTTTCAAGAACTGGTATCTCGATATAATATTGATAAACACTCTCTTTTCTTCTACTTTAGAGTAAAATCAGCTTGTAAAGCCTACAAGGTTCCCTGGGGGTCAGATTTAAATGACATCCCATTTTAAGTTGGATACAGAGTGCTCCAAGACAGTTAGTATCATATATCTATGACAAATTAAACTCCTAGAAATATATGCCCACATCAGGAATGAAAGCCTGGGATAGGGACATATCTGAATTGGGACAAGACTAAGACTGGGATGCGATTTGGGATAATGCTGCCGGTGCTTTGAAAAACCCAAATCATTGGTATATACACTTGAAATTTTGTCATAGAGCATATCTAACACCGAGAATTAGACATCAAATGGAACTGGTTCCTGACCCATATTGCTCATTTTGCCCCCACGGAACCGTTGGCTCTTTTATACATGTTGTATGGGAATGTCCAGGGGTTTTTGGTTTGTGGGGGAAGGTTATCAGTACTCTTACAGAAGTAACGGGGGTACAATTACCAATGGACCCCACTGTACATCTTCTAAATGATGACTCCCACCTTTCCCTTACGGAAAAAAACACGCAAAGTCTAGCTGGCAGGCCTGACTGCAGCTAAGAAGATTGTAGTCCAGCATTGGAAGCCTCCTCATGATATTTCAAGTACTCACTGGCTTTGGAGCTTTTTGGACATTTCTTACCTGGAATTATCATCAGCAAGAGTAAATGATGCATGACAAACGCAATCCTAATGTGGACACATTCAATACCTAACTTAAAAGATCTTCTGTTAAAATAGGAATGCTCTGTCTGTGTATGCACTACTATTCAGTTGGTTAGTGGAGGGGAGTGGGGTTGGGGGGAGAGAGGGGTGGAGGAGGGTGGGGGTTGGGGGTGGCTGGGTTAAACAGTCAAAATGTAATTGAATGTAATTTGTTGGTGTTGCAACAAGACATGAAATTTGTTGCATTTTGGCAGCAGTATAGTGCAAAGGCATAACAATTTATATAAAAATACATAAATAGTGCAAATAAAACGGAATTACAAGGTAGTGTTAGTGGATTCATGGACCATTCAGAAATTTGATGGCGGAGTGGAAGACACTGCTCCTAAGTAGCTGAGTGTGGATCTTCAGGCTCCAGTACCTCCTCCCTGATGGTAGTGATGAGAAGAGGGTGTGTCCCAGATAGCGAGGGTCCTTAATGATGGATGCTGCCTTCTTGAGGCAATGCATCATGAAGATGCCCTTAATGGCAGGGAGAGCTGTATCTGTGATGGAGCTGGCAGAGCCTACAACCTCCAGCAGGAGGCACAACAGCAACCTGCAATCCTATGTATTGGAGGCTCCATACCAGGCTGTGATGCAACCAGTCAGAATTCTCTCCACTATCCATTGATAGATATTTTCAGAATCTGTCGTGACATACCAAATCTTCTTAAGCTTCTAACAAAGTATAGCTTCTGGCATGCACTTTTCCTGATTGCGTTGATGTAACAGGTCCAGCACTGATCCTCCAAGGTGTTCATGCCAAGGAACTTGAAGTTGCTCACTCTTTTCCGATGACCTCTTAATGACCTTCCAGCTTCTCCTTCCTGAAGTCCATAATCTGTTCGTTGGTCTAACTGAGATCGTGCCAGGTTGTTGTTGTGACACCACTCAACGAGCCGATCTATCTTGTCTCACTTCGGTTTCAGTGAGATTACCTCTTATTCTTCCAAATTCTACAGACTGTAGACTTCCCTGTTTGATTTCTTCCTAGAGAACAAATCCAATGAATCAATCTGATAAACCTTTGTCGCATTCAATCCACTTGCAATAAGAGCTACCATGTTGTTTGCCTATCTACTTGTTTGCTGATTCTGTATAGGAACTTTCACTGATTTATATACAAGGACCTCTAAACAATAGCATTGTTCATGAAAATATTTCAAGGATTTTTTGAGTCTTCCATGAACTCAGATACAAAGTGTTTGTCTAATTTCTTTGCCAATGTAGTTTCCCATGCCTCAGTCTATAAGGAACTCAGGTTCACTTGGTATTTTCTTCCATTTTACATCTGAAAGAAACTTCTGCAGGCCACAAGATGTTTTCCACTAAATTACTACCTTTTTACTTACCCTTTTCTTGTTAATATATTGATTCCCTTTTGCAGAATTTTGAAATGTTTAGCTTATTTACAGTACTGTCTAAAAGTTCAAGTGCCTAAGACTTTTTCACAGTACTGTATCTGTCAATGTGGAGCAGAGAGCAAGTTTGTAAATCTGGTGGGAGGAAAGGATGTTGGGAATGGCCAGGGTGGAACGTCAATAGGAGGGGTGTGGGACAGGTGGCAGAGAAGGGGTGCCAGGGCTGGGGGGTGGTGCAGGCACAGCCACACTCAGCCCTGAGACACCAGGCAAGGTCATTTGATTCCAAACACTTGGTTTACTGATCATTACAGAATGTCCCTCTGGTGCTTCCCGCTCCCTCCCCTCAACCTTCCCTTTTTCCCAACCATGATTCCCCTCTCCCTGGCTCCTTCCCACTCTCAGTCCACAATAGAGACCCATATCAGAATCAGGTTTATTATCACTCATGTGTGTCATGAAATTTGTTTTTTTCAGTAGTACAGTGCAATACGTAAAATTACCTCAGTACTGTGCAAAAGTCTTAGGCACCCTAGCTATAAGGTATATATTTGCCTAAGACTTTCGCACAGTAATGTACAGTAGTATTTTTAACAACCATATAAGCCTTTTCATTGAATTTAATATCTGGTTAGTCACAGCTGGACCACTTTTCCTGTTGGAAATGTGTCCTTTAAAGGGATATATTCAGTATCTGTTATAAAGTGTGTACTAATTCTTTAAGCATTACTCATTGCTTGTTTTGCTCACAGTTTTTAATATAGTTTCCCAAATTAGCAAAGCAGATTCATTCTTCATAATTTGCTGCCCTTAAATATGAGACCGTGGCACTGGACTGAATTAAATGCAAGAAGTGGAGCCTAAGCAGCAGATAGAAAAGGACAAGCAGCTCAGGGAGAGGTGACGAGCAGCAAAAAGAGGGAAAGTGCTGAGAGAAAGGGTTAGCGGAGGTTACTGGGTGGAAATAATCTTGGCATTCTGACATTATTAACGGCACCTCAGAATCTTGAGCTGTTACTTGGTTGACTTTGCAGAAGGTAACCCGATGGAGGGCTCAACCCCTCAACTCCAATCTTCTTGGGACAAAAATATCTCCAGGAAACGCAGAGCCTGGGCTCAGAGCAGAGGGCAGCGGCAGAACGTGGAAGAAAACCTCAAAGGAACAGGCTGCAGAGCAGGTAAGAACACAAGTGGCAACTAGTCCCTTGCTTGATCCCTTGCTCATTACGCAGCACAGCACACTAACAGGTGATCACTTAGATGACATTTTTATTTTATTATATTATGATATTGGTCTTGGGCACATACACGTAGTTAGGATGCCTAAGACTTTTGCACAGTACTGTATTTAACAACACTGAGCAGAGAGTGTGTTTGTAAATCTGGCAGGAAAACAAAGATGTTGGAAATGGTGAGGGTGGAGTACCGCGGGAGAGGTGTGGGTCAGGTGGCAGAGAAGGAGTGCCAGCGGCAGGGTGAGTGTGGTGCAGGTGCAGATACACTGAGCCCTGAGACACCAGGCAAGGTCATTTGATTCCAAACAATTGGTTTATTGATCATTACAGAATGTCTCTCTGGTGCTTCCCACTCCCCCCCCCCTCCCTTCCCCTTTTCCCAACCATGATTTCCCTCTCCCTGCTCCCTTTCCATTCTCAATCCACAATAGAGACCCATATCAGAATGAGGCTTATCATATGCCATGAAATTTGTTTTATTTTTGTGGCAACTGGACAGTGCAATACATAAAATTACTACAGTAGTATTCAAAAGTCTTAGGCACCCTAGCTATATACTATATATGTGCTTAAGATTTTTGCACAGTACTGTAGGTACCTTTGAGATCACTGTCGTGAGCCTCCTTAAACCACTGTGGTCCTTCTGCTAAAGGTACTGCATACAGAAGATTTGGCAACTTTGACCTTGGTTTGATAAAGATGTCATGTGACTTAATAGGTAACTTGTAAGTGGTGCCATTTGCAATTCCATAATGTCTTTGTTCTTTTAAGTGGCAGAGATGACAGATTTGGAGATAGAAAGAACTCCTTGAATTAATTCAGTGAATTTCGTAGATAGTACACAACAGTGCAGCTCTATAAAACCCTGGTTAGACCACACTTGGAATATTGTGTTCAATTCTGGTCAGCTCATTGGAAGCTGGATGTGGAAGCTTTAGAGAGGGTGCAGAGGAAATTTAATAGGATGCTGCCTAGATTAGAGATCATGTCTTATGAGGAAGGGTTGAGCAAGTTATGGCTTTTCTCTTTGGAGCAAAGGAGGATGAGAGGCTACTTGAGAGATATATATTATGAGAGACATAGACAGAGTCAACATCCTGAGTATTTTTCCCAGGGGGCAATGGCTAGTACCAGAGGACATCCATTTAGAGTGAGTAGAGGAAGATTTAGGGGAGATGTCAAAGATAATTTTTTCTCACACAGGTAGTGCTAAGTTGCTGGAATACACTGTTGGGAGTGGCAGAGGCAGGTATATTAGGAACACTTAAGACACTCTTGGAGAAGCACATAGATGAATGAAAAATGGAGGATTAAGGGTTAGATAAATCCTAGAGTAGGTCAAAAGGTCAGGACAACATCATGGGTTGAAAGGCCCCTACTGTATTATACTGTTCTATGTTCAAGTCTGCAGGACACTAGTGGTAGTGAAGATGTTCTGTCACGGACTGAGTGCCAAGCAAATGCACTGCTTTCCTTTGGAGGGGTGCTGAGCCACTTGGCTGTTGTTGACAACTGTGCTCATTCATCCAAATGGAATGTGTTTTCTCAGTCTCCTACCTTGTGCTTTGAAGATGAGAGAAAGGATTGGGGAAGCAGGGCTGTGATTCCTCTATTTAGAATTCTCAGCCTCCACCTACTCTCTTACTCGGAGGTCCAAGCAGCATCTGTTGGGGCAAAGAAGTGGTCTGTGTTTTGGGTCAGGACTCTGCAACAGGACTGAGAGTGCAGAGGGAAGATAGGCGGTATGAAGAGGTGAGAGGGAGGGGTGAGACAGGTGCTGTTTGGTAATAGGTGAATCCAGGTGAGGTGGAGGAAGATGGAGCCAGATGGGAAGGGAAGAGAGGGACTGGTAGGTGAGGTGGAACCAGACAAAAGAGGATGTGCTGGATATTCACTTTCCAGGGTCCAAGAGGCTTATTGCTAACCTCAGCTTTTGAGCAGTGTGCCATGACCTTCCCAAAGTTGATTGTGACAAAGTTAAACTTTAAACAAATATTCTTTGCTCAGCTTTTTGTTGTAAACAAGAACCAGTCTTCAGTTCTTAATGTAAATTGAAAGCAATGATTAGAATGTAGTTGGAGGCAAAGTGAAGTGACCAGGAAGCCTCTTGTCTGCATTGGTCAAACAAGAAGGAATGACAAGGAGAATGATAGAAAGACAAGGTTACTGAAAGAAAAACTTGAATTCATTTCTCAGCCATCAGTTTCTGTGATGGACAATTAGTTTGGCTGCAACTCATTAGTATGTTCTTCTAGTTCATAAGAATTGTACCTGCATTTGGAAATCCTTTGTAGTTTGTGAATCTCTTGTAATTTGTAAATATTTTATAAATTAGAAATCCTTTGTAAGTGTGTTAAGAATTATTGTCTGAATTTAAATGTGTATCATTAAAAATAAACTATGTCTAAACCACTCTGTTAGCCGGAAGTATCTCCTCCTTGGTAGCAAGGGGGCCCACGACTCAAACAGTGGGTATTGGCAGCTAAACTCACCACATAGACTAGATAGGTCTTGATACCATATAACCTCCCTGTAGTGAGGGTACTCATAGACATCTATACTGTAAAATCTTTAGAGTTTAGGGCTTTGCGGACAGAGAACCAAGTACCACCACAACAGATGATGCACAGATGGATTCGTCCCATACCTATTGCTGCTGATATCCCTAGTGAGCACCAACTCAGTCTAATGGATTCTATCAACTCCTATACCTGCCCTCCTATTTCTATCTTCAATTAGCTGTTCAATTTAATAATTTCTTCCCCCTTTTGCTGCCACTGTACACTAACTTCTTTCCAGCTCCCTGCTACAGTAACCTTAATCTCTTTAAAGATCCTTACCCACCAAGAGATCTGAACAACGGCCAGTTCCAGAGAGAGAGGGCCTAACTACTAGAAGAACGTGGAAAGGGTTACAAGGGAGTTCACTGGAGTCTGGGGAGGCCCATGAGGAGCCAAGGAGAAAGTAAGGATGAGTTTGGAGAATAGCTGCATCGATCCCAAGGAGTAGGAAGGAATCAGGGGCTGGGGGAAGAGGAATGTTTAAAAATGGAATGAGCTGCCAGAGGAAGTTAAAGTTAAAGTCTGTCCCAAGCCTTATAGGCTCATCAGGCCAGTGCTTATGGTGGTTTCTGTGGCTTGAAGTGACTGGGAGTATGAGACTTCCCCCCTCCCCCCCAGTAGGATGCCAGTCTATCGTGAGGTTAACTCCAGCATTTTGCCAGTACCCATTTTCAGCTGGGTGGACTGGAGCAATGTATGGTTAAGTGCCTTGCTCAAGGACACAGCATGCTGCCTTGGCTGGGGCTTGAACTCACGATGAGGAAGTGTTCAGTTTTGATTTAAACCCATAAACTGACTATTTGGCCTAATTTCTCCATGCCAACATTTACACTCAACCTGAGCCATCTTCCTTCATTTAAACCTATAAGTATGATACTCTATTCCCTTCTCCCTCATATAGTCATCCAACCTCCCCATAAAATGCCTTTATATTATTTGCCTCAACCAAATGGTCTGTGCATAAAAGCACTTCCTGGTAGGATTCCTTGGTGATTTTCTTTTTTGACTGTTACTGGTTTTGCTCTTTCTCACAGAGAGACCTTCTCTCTGTTTCCACTCTTACATGGAGGAATAACCTACAGGTGATGGAAATAGGAAGTAGAAAAAGTTTAAAGTAAATTTATTGTTGAAGTCCATATACATCACCATATACTAACCTGAGATCCATTTTCTTGTGGGCATTTACAGTAGATACATAAACACAATAGAATCAATGAAAAACTACACTAAGTGCAAAAGATGACAAATTGTGCAAATACAAAATGAAAAACATAATAAGACTGAGGGCATGAGTTGTAGAGTTTATTAAAGTGAGTCTACGGAGGTGATTGATAAGTTCGTGACCTAAGGTAGAAGGAGTCAATTTTAGAAAATCTAGCACACTTATTTTTCAACATAGTCCCCTCCTACATTTACACACTTGGTCCAGCAGTCATGGAGCATATGGATCCCTTCTTTGTAAAGTGGTCCACAGCAGGAGTAATTGATAAGTTTGTGGCCTAAGGTAGAAGGAGATGAGTTATACAGCTCTCGTTATATGCACGTGCAGTTCAACTCTTTTTGTGAAAATGCAGAAAGTCTGAAGTTAATAACTCATCTCCTTCTACCTTAGGCCACAGACATATCAATCACCTCATGCTGTGGACCACTTCTGGAGGTCCAAGATGCCAATTCTACAAAGAAGGGATCCATATGCTCCACAACCACTGGATTAAGTGTGTAAATGTAGGAAAAATAAATGTGCTAGGTTTTCTAAAATTGACTCCTTCTACCTTAGGCCACGAACCCATCAATCACCCCTTGTATAAATTGGCGAATTAGTTCTGTGTTAGGATGAGTGAAATTATCCCCTTTGGTTCAGGAACCTGATGGTTGAGGGGTAATAATTGTTCCTGAGCCTGGCGTATGTGACCAGAGGCTCCTGTACCTCCTTCCCAATGGCATCAGACATGCACAGACATACACAAATACACGCATACACAGATGACAGACAGACACACAAACACCCGCCCATCCACACATACACGCATAAGTATGCACATAAACATGTGAACAAAGTTCAAAGTTCAACATAACTTTATACCAAAGTATATGTATTTCACCATATACAACCATGCGATTCATTTTCTTGTTGGCGTACTCAATAAATCTATAGAGTAATAACTATTACAGAATCAATGAAAGACTGCTCAACTTGGGCAATCAGCCAGAGTGCAGGAGACAACAAACTGTGAAAGTACAAAGATAAAGAAATAATAATAAAAAATAAATAAATAAACAATAATATTGTGAACATGAGATGAAGAGTCCTTGAAAGTGAGTCCATAGGTTGTGGGAACATTTCAATGATGGAGCAAGTGAAGTTGAGTGAAGTTATCCCCTCTGGTTCAAGAGCCTGATGGTTGAGGGGTGATAGCTGTTCCTGAACCTGGTGGTGTGAGTCCTGAGGCTTCTGTACCTTCTTCCTGATGACAGCAGTGAGAAGAGGACATGTCCTGGAAGTGGATGTCCTAATGATGGACACTTTTTTCCTGTGACAGCTTTTCATGTTGATGTGCTCAGTTGTGGGGAAGGCTTTACCAGTGATAGACTGGGCTGTATCCACTACTTCTTGTAGGATTTTTCATTCAAGGGCATTGGTGTTTCCATACCAGGCTGTGACGCAACCGGTCGATATATTCTCCACCACACATCTATAGAAGTTTGTCAAAGTTTTAAATACATACAGATATAGATACATGGCCACATGCACAAAGCAGACAGATGGATACACACATAGAGACATACAACACATGAATAGATACACATGTAAACACAGGGACACACATGGCACAGTGCATGATTAACTTATAGAGTCATAGAGTCAGAAAGTGTGTGTGTCTCTGTATGTACTGTATATTGTACATGTTTGTAGGGGGTGTGTATGTGTGTGTGTGTGGCGATCCAGGTGTTTGGTTGTGTGTATGGAAGTGCTTTTCATTGTTATGGCTCTCACCTCTGCATATCTCATCAGATGATTTTTTTCTACCTTCCTCTTTACCCCTTGAAGCCACACCTTGACACCTGGATACCTGCTACCTATTGCCAGTCATGCTAGTCCTTGATGGACTCCCAGACCCATGGTGAACAGCGTCTCTCTCTGAGCATCGATATTGTCAACCAATAGTTGTGTTCCTTTTCTGTAAACCCTGTGCCTTTGCTCCTTCATCTGCAGTCTCTCCTTTATGCGTGGCACCATTGGTATCTCTGACAGTATTCTGGCCGCCAAAGAGAATATACCTTTAAGAGCTGAAGCAGAGTGTGTGCTTTTAAGTGCTGTGATTAGATTGCAGAGAATTACCAATAGCTGCTTGAAATTCAGAGGAACTGTCAGGAATCTCAGAACTTTCCAAGCGTGGAAGTCCTTTCATGCTTGTGGCTCCACGTAATCATCACAATCTAAGTTTATGAAGCCAAAGTTGGCAGGGGCAGCATGTGGCCATGTTTTAATATTCCAGTAATGGAGCTGATAAATCTCTAGACAAAACCATCCATAGGAAACTGAATCCAACCACACTTAAAGAAGCATGTGGAAATCCTCCAGTGGGTGCAGAGTAGTGTAGCAGTTACCACAACACTGTTACAGGTTGGGGCGTTCCAGAGTTCAAGGTTCAATTCTGACTCGGTCTGTGAGGAGTTCGCAAATTCTCCCTTTGATTATGTGGGTTTCCTCTGGCTGCTCCAGTTTTCTCCCATAGTTCAAAGGCTATTGGTTAGCCGGTTAATTGGTTATTGTAAATTGTTCTATAATTAGGCTAGTGTCAAATAGCTGGGTTGTTAGGCAGTGCGGCTTGTTGGGCCAGAAGGGCTTGTTCTATGCTATATTAAATTTAAAAAAAGATGCGAGATATCACCTATAAGTTTGGATTGAAGTTGGGGCTTTTCTCCTTGAAACAAAGATGAGGAGATGTTGGAGGTTTTCAAGAACATGACCTGTCCTTTAACAAAGTTAAAGACAATGTAATAGAAAATAAAGCTGAGAATTGGAAGAATTTCAAAAAGCAGCAAAAGATGACCCAGTTAATTGATGAGAAGAAAGAACAGGCAATATGAAATTAGCAGTGGGTATAAAAATAATTACAATAGATTCCACATGTAAGAAGGAATAGAAAGAGTTAACTTTGATTCCTTGGGAGCTAAGTCAAGGAAATTAATAAGGAGGAATAAAGAGCCACAAGAGAAGACCATAAGACCAAAAAAAAAGCATAAGACATAGGAGCAAAATTAGGCCATTCAGTGCATCAAATCTGCTCTGCCATTCAGTCATGGCTGAATTATAATCCTGCCCAAACCCATTCTCCTAGCTTCTCCCCGTAACCTTTGATGTCCTTACTAACTCAAGACAATCATGTAACCATTTCTCAACCTCCTGCTACCACCTCTTGGTTGTCTTGATCTCTGGAGCCTTGCTCTTTGGGCTCTGTCTGTATGCAGGTAGTTGGAATACAGCCAAATGATCCAACTTGCAAAATATGGTCTCGGGAAGGAAGCATTTCTTATCGTAGTGTAGCAGTGGTCTAGTATGTTGGGACCTCTGGCGCAACAGGATGCGTGCTGGTGATAATTGGACCAGGTTTTCTTCTGACAGGCCTGGTTAAAGTCACTGACTATAATTTGAAATGCGTGGTATGGGCCATTTCTTGTTTACAGACAGCATTGTGCAATTTTACGAGTGCTTGCTTATAATCAGCTGCTGGTGGTATGTAAATGTGGTCAGTATTATGGATGAGAATTCCTGAGGCAAATAGAATGATCTACATTTAATCGTTAGTTGTTCTAAGTTAGGAGAACAGGAAGTACCATAACACCAATGCCCATGCACCAACGAGAATTGACTAAAAAGCATACACTGCCACCCCTTTCCTTTGAGGTTCAATTCATTCTGAAAATCATAAAAAATTCTGGTTGGATAGCTGTGTCCGATGTGTTCGCTGTTAACCATGTCTCAATGCGGCAGTCAATTGAGATCTGCCTCATCTGCCTCTGATACAGCAGCCTTGCCCTGAGATCATCAATCTTATTGTCAAGTGACTGAACATTCGCCAACAAGATGGTAGGCAGAGGAGGCCTCATCCTCTGCGCTTCAGCCTGGTTTTCAGCCTTGACCTTGCCATTGACCCTTAAAGGCACCACATTTAACTCTCTGCACTTCACCGTTGAACATGAGATCTGAAGATAGAACATAGACATAGAAATTTACAACACACTACAGGCCCTTCTGCTCACAATGTTGTGCCAACTGTGTAACCTACTCTAGTAGTTGCCTAGAATTACCCTACTGCATAGCCCTCTATTTTTCTATGCTCCACGTACCTATCTAAGAGTCTCTTAAAAGACCCTATTGTCTCTGACTCTACCACCTTAGCTGGCAATGTATTCCATGCACCCACCAATCCCTGTGTGAAAAACTTACCTTTGACATTCCCCTTGTACCTACTTCCAAACACCTTAAAACTACGTCCCCTCGTGTAGCCATTTCAGCCCTGGGTAAAAGCCTCTGGTTATCCACATGATCAATGCCCCTCATCATCTTATACACCTCTATCAGGTTACCTCTCATCCTCCGTCGCTCCAAAGAGAAAAGGCCAAGTTCACAACCTATTCTCATAAGGCATGCTCCCCAATCCAGGCAACATCCTTATAAATCTCCTCTGCACTCTTTCTATGGTTTCCACATCCTTCCTGTAATGAGGTGACCAGAACTGAACACAGTACTCCAAGTGGGGTCTAACCAAAGTCTTATATAGCTGCAACATTACCTCATGGCTCTTGAACTCAATCCTATAGTTGATGAAGGCAAACACGTCATACTTAACAACACTCAACCTGTGCTGCAGCTTTGATTGTCCTATTGACACTGACCCCAAGATCTCACTGATCTTCCACACCGCCAAGAGTCTTATCATTAATATTATATTCTATTTTCAAATTTGACCTACCAAAATGAACCACTTCACACTTATCTGGGTTGAACTCCATCTGCCATTTCTCAGCCCAGTTCTGCATCCTATCGATGTCCCACTGTAACCTCTGACAGCCCTCCACATTATCCACAACACCCCCAACCTTTGTGTCATCAGCAAACTTACTAACCCACCCTTCAACTTCCTCATCTAGATCCTTTATAAAAATGACGAAGAGTAGGGGTCCCAGAACAGATCCCTGTGGAACACCACTAGTTACCAACCTCCATGCAGAATAGAAACCATCCACAACCACCCTTTGCCTTCTGTGGGCAAGCCAATTCTGGATCCACAAAGTAAGGTCTCCTTGGATTCCATGCCCCACTACTTTCTAAATGAGCCTTGCATGGAGAACCTTATCAAATGCCTTACTGAAATGCATATACACTACATCTTCTGCTCTACCTTCATCAATGTGTTTTGTTACATCAGAGGAATTTTTTTGTGCGCCACAATCCTGAGGAGGTATCGGATTGCTTGGAAGGAGAGAGTGTTTAAAAGAAGTGAGCAGGGGCAGTTGGCACATTTTGCACCCCAGTCCCGAGAGACAGCAGATTGCTTGGAGGGAAAAAGTTTAAGAGGCGGCAAGCGGGGCAGTCGGCATAGCCCAAAGGAGACGTTGGATTGTATTTACTAGGCACTTGGCAAATTCAATGAAAGGTTAGGTTTAAGCAGAGCAGCCATTATGTGAGTCAGCCTTTGGTTCATTGAGGCTTTAGTGAGGAGATCATTGATGTAATTTCATTGCTGTTGCTAAGAGGAAATTTACATGCTGCAGATTGCAACAAAAGTAATTCAAAAGGAGTATATTTAAGAGGAAAACTGGTACAATTCCCTGCAGCCGGCAGAGTGTTACCAATATACACCAGCGCCATCTTCCAGAAATTCTTTTTTTTAAAGAGCAGTCTCATTTTGTGAAATGTTTTCAAAATTAGAACTCTTTTTAAAACACACTAAATCTAATGGAGGTCAGGGTAAGCTACCTGAACACTGTGACAATGTGCGAGGATTATTCTGCTTCCTTAGTCACCTGCTCTAAGCTATTAGACTTCTGTGGTGGGACAGACAAACAGCCATATCTGGTACAGGTTCCTGGAAGTCTTAGAGCGGATGGAGATTCTTGAATAGGTGTGTCCACCTCGGGTAAGTGGTCCTAGTCATAAGGATCAGGCCACTCTATTTCCTTCTCTACCTTTTGTGGACTTTGAAGGTGCACGAGCGCAAGACTTTTCCGCCTGATTTCACCTGGTGATGTTCTGATTACAAACGATCATGGTGCATGCTGTTGGACTGTTGTTCCTTTGGTAAATTGGTCCGAAACCCAAACAGCTTCACCACCCCTGAGCAGCGACAACGATTTTGCTCTGTGAGATCATGCATGCTCTTTATTTTCACACACTGTGTTGTCTCAAGATTTCTCACTTTGTCTAAGTCTGGTAAGGGAGGTTGGAGAAGGGAAGGAATAAAGGGCAGGCTTGTTCTCTGTCTCCGGCCCATTGACAGCTCTGATGGACTGTAGCCATTTGCAAGAGATGTGAAGCGGTAAGCCAGAAGAGTTTTGTCGGAGTCTTTTGCCTTCAGAGGGAGACTCTCAACAGCTTGCACTGATCTTTCCACTTCTCCATTTGCCTGTGAGTACTGTGTACTGCTTGTCTGGTGTTTGAACGCATAGTTGTTAACAAGGGCTTTGAATACTGAGCAGCTGAATTGTGGACCATTGTCTGACACAAGTGTCTCTGATATTCCATGGTGAGTGAGTACAGCTTTCAGGTGCTCTAGAACTGCTGCTGAGGATGTAGAGGACAGCTTGGACACCTCAACATTACATGAGTAGTAATCCACAGTGAGAATGTATTTCTCTCTTTTCAGCTTAAATGTCTGTGTCTGCAATTTGCCATTGAAAGTCTGGGAATTCTGTGGGACGGAAGTGTTCAACGTGATTTTTGTGCATGCATCACATTGCTTCACATAATCTCCCAGCTGTGTGCTCAGACCAGGCCTTACCTTGCTCTTAGATGACTTTTTTCCATGCCTTAAAGTCCTTGGTGGATTTGACTGATAATTTTTGCATGCATAGAAGCAAGAATGACAAGTTTGGAGCCCTTTACCATCAAACCATCAGCAATGGTGAGTGTGTCTCTTTCAAGCCAGTAGGGTCTGAGTTGGTGAACTCCTTTTGGAACAGCTGGGCATCCATGCTCACGGTATTGCATGACCTTGCTGCAGATTTGGTCCTTTTTCAACTCAGTGTGAATTTCATCCAGTTTACTCTGTGATGCAGGAAAGCTTTCATGTACCTGAGCTAAGTAGCTGTTGCTATCTTCCATGAGGGTGGAGTCAGCTTCCCTGCACTTACTGTTGCGTGGCAACCCCAACAGAGTTTCTGGTGTTATGGAAGATTTTCTGGGGACATCTTCAATGTCATAACAGTATTGCATAAGCCTCATTCTGAATCTTTGCAGATGTGGAGGCAAGTCATTCAAGTGTTTCGAGCTGAGGAGGCTGTCAAGTAGGCTGTTTCAAGTAGGAATTTAGTGCCTAGCAAGTAGCAACTAAAGCTTTCACAAGCCCACATGAGAACTAGCATCTCCTTTTCGATTTGGGCATACTGCCATTCAGTGAGAGTCAGTGTTCTTGATGCATATGCCACCAGTTTCCACACACCACTGGGGTATTGCATGAGCATTCCCCCTGGGCCAAAAGAAGGCCAAACTTTCCCAGCTGGTTTACCATGCCAAATCTCTGATACATTCATAGGTCCCTCCATCTTCTGAGCTCCTGCAACTTTGTCTTAATCTGGTTGCACTCCCTCTGAGGCTTTGCAAATTCACATTTCTTTTTGTTTAGGGTGATTTGAGGCCATTTCAGTTTCTCCAAGGCAGCTTCCACTCTTTAGTCATGTTCCTCGCTTAAGCCTCCGAAGATGAGTACGTCATCCATGTGGCAGACTACTCCTTCCAGCCCCTCCAAAATTTGGTTCATCCTCATCTGAAAGAGTTCAGGGGCAGAGGAAATACCAAAAGGGAGTCTCTTGAAGGCATAGAGTCCATATGGTGTGATAAAGGTTGTTAACTTCTGTGACTCAGGAGCTAAATGGATCTGACAGAACTGAGTTTGCATCTAGTTTGGTGAAGAACTCTGTTCTTCCCAGCATACCCAATGTGTGCTCAACAGAGGGCAAAATAAACTTCTCCCGGCTCACTGCATTATTCAATTTTGTTTGATTAACAGAGATCTTCACTGTGCCATCTGTCTTGGGAACAGGAACAAAGCCCACACACCAGTCAATAGGTCCGTTCACTCTAGTTATGATGTCAAGCCCCGCTGTTCTCTCAGGTTCAACTTTGAAAACAAATCTTCTCCCGAGTCGCAGTTCTCTTGCAGACTGCATCAGGTTTTCCTCCAGGATTTCCCTGTATTTTGCTGCATTCATTTTACCCTCAAACTTCACAAGCCTTCCAGGGTCTGCTGCAGTGAAACATCCCCACAGCCTGATGCAGCCACCACCATGCTTCATGGTAGGGATGGTGTGTTTTTGGTGATGTACAGTGTTTGGCTTTTGCCAAACATAGCATTTAGTCTGATGGCCAGAAAGCTCAATTTTGGTTTCATTAGACCATAGAACCTTCCAGCTGACTTCAGAGTCTCACCCATGCCTTCTGGCAAAATCTAGCCAAGATTTCGTGTATGTTTTTTCCAACAGTGGCTTTCTCTTTACCATTCTCTCATAAAGCTATGACTGGTGAAGCACACAGGCAACAGTTTTTGTATGTGCAATCTCTCCCATCTCAGCCACTGAAGCTTGTAACTCCTCCAGAGTTGTCACAGGTCTCTTGTTGGCCTCCCTCACTAGTCCCCTTCTTACACAGTCACTCAGTTTTTGAGGACGGCCTGCTCTGGGCAGATTTACAACTGTGCTATATTCTTTCCATTCCTTGATAATTGACTTAACTGTACTCCAAGGGATATTCAGTGACTTGGAAATTTTCTTGTATACATCTCCTGCCTTGTGCTTTTCAATAACCTTTTCGCAGAGTTGCTTGGACTGTTCTTCTGTCTTCATGGCGTAGTTTTTGCCAGGATACTGACTCACCAGCAGTTGGACCTTCTAGATACAGGTGTATTTTTATGACAATCAATTGAAGCACCTTGACTGCACACAGGTCTAGAAAAGCAATCTCCATTTAACTAATTATGTGACTTCTAAAATCAATTGGCTGCACCAACGATGATTTGGTGTGTTATATTAAAGGGGGTGAATACTTCAGCAATCAATTATTTTGTGTTTTATATTTGTAATTAGTTTAGATCACTTTGTAGAGATCTGTTTTCACTTCGACATGAAAGTCTTTTTCTGTTGATCAGTGTCAAAAAAAGCCAAATTAAATCCACTGTGATTCAATGTTGTAAATCAATAAAACATGAAAACTTCCAGGGGGTGAATATTTTCATAGGCACTGTATGTGTTTAGTTCTTAAATAACTGGCACTTAGTTACTTACTGCCCGTTATGTTGCTGCCATTTAGGGCAGCAATGAAGGTCCTCCATCTCTGTCTGTCCTTGGAGCCCCAGGTGTGGTTCAGGGTCCTCATTTCTGCCTCTACGGTATGGCGCCAAGTTGTCTTTGGTCTCCTGCGTTTGTTCTGCCCTTCAGGGGTCAAGTGAATACTGTCTTGGTGATGGAGTTGGCCTCTTCTCATCACATGCCCAATCCACCTCCAACGTTTCCTCATGACGACTGTGGCCATATCTTTTTGATGACACTGAAGGAGTAGGGCGTATGCCAGCTTTCTGACCCGTACAAGAATGTGGACAGACCACTGGCAATGGGCATGGTCTTGAATGCCTCCATCTTCTTTATTTCAAGGGGAACTTACCCAATTTCTCTATTCTAAACTTAAGGCTGAAATCCCTCATTTTCTCTGCACTCTTAGGGGGACCTCTGCACGGTGTGTTCTGTTCAGAGTTTTAGACAGTTTTGACCTAAATAAGCACTAAATCAAAATTAGAATGAGGCTTAATATTATTGGCATATATTGGGAAAGTTGTCGTTTTGTGAAAAGTCATCATGAGGAAACGTTGGAGATGGAACAGTACAGTGCTATACATAAAACACTATAAATGACAATAAGATGCACACGTGCACGCGTGCGCACACACACACACATGTATATATGTACATGCAAAAAAGAGAGCTAAAATAGTGTGGTAGTGAATAGTGAGGTAGAAAATGCTGGAAATACTTGATAGGTCAGGCAGCATTTGCAGCGCAGAAGAGTTAATGTTGCTCACAATTCATTCATGTTGCAGTGAAACTGGGAGTGGGACTGAGGGTGAAGCTGGTTGGTGTGGAGAAAGGGGAACAGAGATAGACCAGGGAAGGTCTGTGCTAGGATGAAGATCAGGAGAGGTTGTCAACCTGATTGGTTCACAGGTGGTTAACTGCTGGAGCACTCACAGTATCTCTACGGTAAACATCTCCTGTTCTTGCTGCAGATGCCGGCTTGAGTGGTGTGAACAGAGCTGAAGGTAACCCGAGCACTGGAGCCAAGGGTAAGTTTCCATTTTCCTCTTTGCTGAAACAACTGTCCTATAGAACCAGAGGTGGGAAAATCGCTACAGGAGTTGTTTCATGTCTTTATTATTTCTTGGGAAATACAGTTTTCTACACTTTATTCTTTTTCCACAATGCTCTATGTTCTCCCACTTCTAGTATTTATCCAATTCCTTTTTAAAAAAAAACTCAGAATGCATTTATTTATAAAACCAATAATACATTTTATTTCTGACTGGATCAACTTACTGCATGCAAACTACTTCTGCTCATTTTTTTTTTACCAGTCACCTTAAACCTGTATTCTATGAATTTGAACTTTCTTCCACCACAAGATGTTGCTCTGTAGTAATGCTTTCCAATCTGCTGAGATATGGCCCACAACAGTGGAGTCATCAGCAAACTTGATTATGGTGTTGGAACTGCACTTACTAAATGCTGAGCTGTAATTGATGAAGAGATATCTTTGCTGTCCAGATGTTCCAGGGTTGTGTAAAGAGCCAATGAGGTGGCATCTGGTGTGGACCAGTTGCCTTGGTAGGCAAACTGGAGCGGATCCAAGTCGCCACTCAGACAGGAGCTGATATGCTTCATTACCATCCTCTCAATACTCTTCATCACAGTGGATGTAAATGCAACTGGGCAATAGTCATTGAGCATTCTTCATCACTGGTATGATTGAAGCCTCCATGATGCAGGTGGCTATCACACAATGCCAAAGCGAGAGCTTGAAGATATCCATGAATGCACCAGCCAATTGGCCAGCATGGTCTTTAGTACCTCGGCCGGCTACCCCATCTGGACTGGCTGCTTTCCTTGAAAGCAGCCCATATGTCATCTTCAAGTACTGAGAACAAAGGATCATCAGGAGATGTGGGGGTTTCCGATGGTTCCTCCATATTTTGACTGTCAAAGTGAACATAGAAGGCGTTGAGCTCATCTGGAAGTGAAGCTCTGCTGTCTCCCGTGTTGCTTGATTTAACTTTGTAGAAGGTCATAGCATTCAAGCCCTGCCACAGCTGTTAAGCATCCCTCATTGATTCCAGCCTGGTTTGGAATCTCGAGATGGTTTTCTGTAGATCATGCCTGTACCTCTTGTACAACTCCTGGTCTCCAGACTTGAATTCCTTTGACCTGGCCCTCCACAGATTTTGGATCTCATGGTTCATCCAGGGCACTTCTGACTGGGGAAGACCCTGAATAATTTTGTGGGGACACAGTCATCTACAGTTGTTTTTTAAAAAAAAGGCTGTTACAACCCTGGTGTAGTCATTCAGATCTACAGATGGGTGGTTGAAACACAGCCCAGTCCATTGACTTGAAGTAATCCTGTAACTGTTCCTCTGCCTCCTGCGACCACCTCTTAGTTGTCTTGATCTCTGGAGCCTTGCTTTTTAGGTTCTGTCTGTATGCAGGTAGTAGGAGGACACCCAGGTGGTCCATTTTTCCAAAATGCAGTCTAGGTAAGGAACGATAGGCATTCTTTATCCTAGTGTTGCAGTGGTCTAGTATGTTGGGACCTCTGGTGCTACAGGTTATATGCTGGTGATAATTGGCCAGTAATAATTCATATGCCTGTATAAATGCCTCTTAATTATTGCTATCATAAATGATGTCACCACTTCCACAGGCAGTGCATTCCAGGCACCTACTGTGCACCTCTGTGTGTCAAGCCTGCCTCGTAAATATTTTTTAAATCCACCCCCACCTTAAAGCTATGTCTTCTAGCACTTGACGTTTCCACCCAAGGAAAATGTCTCTATTTTACCCATATATTCCTCTCATAATTAGTGGAATCTAATTTTCATCTCTCTTCCATGTGTTTCGCCAATGTTTTTAAATCCTTATCCTCTCATTATTGACACATCTAACAAGCTTCTGGACTACCATCAACCTCTGGGTGAAAAATGTATTTTATGTTCTTGTTGGAATTCATTGAGGAAAAAAATGGCAGGATAGATAAAGAAGGAGTCAGTAGATGTTGTTTGTCTGGATTCTCGACAGGCCTTTGACAAGATGCCACACATGAATCTGATAAACAAAATAAAAGCCCATGGTATTACGGGAAAGATACTAGCATGGATAGAAGATTTGCTGACTGGCAGGTGGCAAAGAATCGGAATAAAAGGGCCTTTTTCTGCTTGGTGTTCCACAGGGGTCAGTGTTGGGACCACTTCTTTTCACATTCTACATCAATGATATTGATGACAGAATTGATGGCTTTGTGGCCAAGTTTGTGGACAATACAAAGATAGGTGGAGGGCCAGGTAGTGCTGAGGAAACAAGAAATCTGCAGCAGAACCGAGATAGATTTGGAAAACGGACAAAGAAGTGGCTGCTATATAGTGTAGCAACACACACAAAATTCTGATGGAACACAGTAGGCCAGGCAGCATAGGAAGAAGCACAGTCGAAGTTTTGGGCCGAGACCCTTTGTCAGGACTAACTGTAAGAAGAGATAGTAAGAGATTTGAAAGTTGGAGGGGGCAGGGGAGATCCAAAATGAAATATAGTGTAGCAAAGTGTTTTTGTCATGTATTTTGGTAGAAGTAGTAAAGGCATAGACTATTTTCTAAATGGGGAGAGAATTCAAAAGTCCGAGGTGCAAAGGGACTTGGGAGTCCTCATGCAGAATTTCCTAAAGGTTAAATTTCAGGTTGAGTTGGTGGTAAGGGAAGCAAATGCAATCGGCCCCTTATCTAAGAAAGGATATGCTGCCATTGGAGAGGTCCAGAGGAGTTTCTTGAGAATGAGTTAACGTAGGAGGAGAGTTTGATGGCTCTGAGCCTGTACTCACTGGAGTTTAGAAGAATGATGGGGATCTCATTGAAACCTATCGAATAGTGAAAGGCCAAGATATAAAGTGGATGTGGAGAGGATATTTCTTATGGTGGGGGAGCCTAGGACACAGCCTCAGATTAGAGGGCCTTCCCTTTAGAATAGAGATGAGGAAAAGTTACTTTTGCCAGAGGGTGGTGAATAAGTGGAATCTGTTGCCACATGTGGCTGTTGAGGCCAAGTCATTAGGTATATTTAAAGATGAGATTATAGGTTCCTGATGAGTTAGGGTGTCAAGGTTATGGGGAGAAGGCAAGAGAATGGGGTTGAGACCGAAAATAAGTCCGCCATCTTAGAATAGTGGAGCACACTCAATAGGCTAAAGGGCCTAATTCTTTTTCTATGTCTGATGGTCTGAAGGTCTTCCCTCTAATTCTTAGACCAATTATTTTAAATCAATGGTTTTTGATCCCTGTTATGCCAAAAAATCCCTTCCTGTTTACTCTAAATAGGTCCTTAGTGATTTTATACATGTCAAATGTCTTCTGTCAGCTTTCTATATTCCAAGGAAAATGACCTATCAAAAATAATCTTTCTTTCTTCATAACTACAGCACATTTCCAATTACAGCACATCTCCTACACCTCCAGTCTGGATCAATCATATCTATATGATGTAATATGGCAGTGAGAATTCTAACTGTGGTCTAACCAGAAATCGCTACCACAGGGCAGGAAGTTGTTGGAAGGGTGTCTGTAGGTGCCCTCTGTGAATACTTGCACTTTGGGGAAGTTCATGGACTTAATCCACGTTCCAGATATGAAAGCGAAAATCATATAGATCAAAAATCAAAACTTCCCCACTTTGCTCTTTGATGCACCATCAATAACTCACTCTGAGACATAAGGCGAGATATCGGCTTTTATTGACTGGAAGAAGGAACAAGCAATGAGTGACCACCGTATTACATCCTGGAGACTGAGGCCGAGGATCAGGCCTCAGATCGCCTTTATACAGGGGCCTGTGGGAGGAGCCACAGGAGCAGTCAGCAGGGGGAGTGTCCAGACAGGCACATAGTTCACCACACTCTTTAAGCTTCTTTATTAACTTCTGCATTGCAGTAAAGGCCAGGAGTAAGATGTGTCAGCAGCAAGGATCTCAGAATGAGAGTGACTGTGAGCCTGACTGGTGTTTGTATGATCAGACATGGAAGATGCCGCTGAGAAGTACATCATGAGATGGCACGCTGCACTGACATTGCTTATGTGGGAAGTGTTGCTTTGAAGGTGTCTTCCTGAGGAACTTGGGTGCAGAAAGTTTTGGTGGCATCAGTTTGATCTCTGGAGCTTTAATCTGATGAATGGCAAAAAGGATCAAATGGAGGTTGTTGGGCAAGTGAATGAGAGAATAAGTTGCACTGGCACAGCAGAATAAGCAAAGGGACTGGTGGAATTACACTCCTTGGAGATAGTCTGAATTTGATGGGCCAAGTATCCTTATTCTGTTTCATTATAAGTATAAAGGATTTTCTCTGTACTGCTTTAAATGTATTAAAATTCTTCCTTTAGTAAGACCAGCCCTCTATATAATATTCTAGATGTGGTCTCACTGGTGTACTGTATATCTGAAACACAGCCTTCTTGCTAGATTGTGTTAGGTCCCCTGGCAAATAGCTAATGTTCAGTCACCTTTACCAACTACATGCTGTACCTCCACACTACCCTTTTGCAAGGCAGCTCAGATCCCTCCATACCTCTGAAATACCCTTGTGGTTAGAATTGTGATTCTAACTGAGTTGTTTCTCTCTTTCCTAATTTTATTGAAGGGTCCTCAATCTGAAAGGTTAACTGTTTATCTTAATAATTAATGACTCCGAATACTGATATGGTATGGTATGGAAACACTAATACCCCTGAATGGAAAAGCCTATAAGGACTCTACAACTCATGATCTCAATATTATTTATTACATATTTAGTCATTATTATTAGTTTCATTGTATTTCCATAATTTGACTACTTTTGCACATTAGTTGCTTGTCCATCTTTGTGTGTGTGGCTTTTCATTGTGTTTCTTTGCATCTACTGTGAAAGCCTGCAAGAAAATGAATCTCAGGGTAGTATATGGTGGTACTTTGATAATAAATTTTGGTGGTACTTTGATAATAAATTTACATTGAACTTTGAACTTTGATACCATTCCTCAAAATATGGCTCATGCCAGGGGACTGCAATTGAGCCATTCTGTAAACAAGGGAAGCGAGAGGAGCAAAGGTTTCATGGAGTTGCAGATTTGGGAGGAACTGCCGTGCTTCAATGATGTGAAACCTCCTTAGTTCCCCCAAAAGAGGGCAAACCAGGAAATGTCGAATCCAAACAGGAACCTAGCGTCAACTGAATATTTTTTTAACTTTCTCCCTCAGGCAATGTGTCACGGAAACCAAGTCAACCAACGTTATCATGGTAAGTGGAGTCTGAGATTACTCTGTAGCCTGCAGGTGACAGATGTTGTGCCATTTGTATGCTTGGAAGGGTTATTATGTGGCACCATTTTCATTGAATCACAGGGAACCCACAGATAAGGGTAGTAAAGTGGCTCACTTAGTAGGACCAGTGATGAGGTTTAATACTGACATCTCTCCCATCTGTATAGTCTGCATGTTTGCCTTGTGAGCATGTGGGTTTCCTCCAGATACTTTATTTGCCTCCTACATCCCAAAAGATGAATGGACAGGTATGGAAATTGATCACTGTCCCGAGTGTGTGGTAATGTATCTGGAGAATGTAAATATTAACTCTTAGCAGCTTATCACTTACCTGCTTCCTAGGACTTCATTGCCTGGTTTCTTCTGTTAATTTTGATCATGTCCATTGCCCCTCAGCCCACTTAGGTCTATTGCTGCTCTGATTCCGGGAGATTACTTCACCAGAAAGTTATGGTATTTACAGTGTGCAGTTCTCTAAGGCGAAGGTGGCGTTGACATAAATTTCACAACAAAGTTGTTGAGGCTGGTGGTTGATAATTCCTTCGAAGAGCATGATGCTGGCATTCATGGAACATTGATTCTAAGATATCAGGGCCTTATATTTAGCTTAAATACCTCCATTGAGAACAGGGGTTTGAATTTACAACCAATAGTTCCCTGGAGAATTGGTTACGGGCATCTCTGGTGAATGTTTCACAGGAAGAACAGGTTATGTGAGTCACAATGCTTGCTGGATGTTAAGTATAGATATTCATCATGGCATATATCTTGGCAAGTCTGGTGGTGCTCGTAGTCCGGGGTCTGTGTCTGCTGGAGGCCGAAAGCCTGTCCTGGGGTTAAAGGGCTGTGTATGTGTGTGGATGGGAGGGAGGAATGGGCCTTGTTTTTGCTGTTGTTTCATTGCTTGTTCTGTGGTTCTGTGCCAAACAATGTGGGCATGCTATATTAGTGCCAGAATGTATGACGATTCTTGTGGGCTTCTCCCAGCATTCTCTCGGGTATGTTGATTGTTAACACAAACACTGCATTCCTCTGTATGTTTCAATGTACACGTGAGAAATAAAGTTGAATTTTGAGGATCTTGAACTCTTGATATTCACGGTATGATTATTATTTTTTTTAGTATCTCTCAAATACTGGAATTTTACAAAGAGGATCCTGAAGATATACTGTATAATCTTGGCTTTGGAATGGAAGAGCCGAATATTACAGCAAAAATCCCATCCCGCTTCTTCAGTTATACCTCCCATGCCAATGGAATTAACTTCAGGGTCTTTTTAGAAGCTCAGGTGAAGAGATTGGGGGAAGAAAATCCCAGCTACACACTGGCAAGTGAGTTGCAAACCCATTTTAGAGATAAAAGTACATCAAAACTTATCTGTCCTCTTACATCGGCTAGAGTGTCTAACCATGTTGATTCAATGATGAAGAGGCAGTCATGAATTTCAGTGTAGAGCAGAGCATGAGGGCATCAAAGGTCAAGTTAAAGCACTAGGGAAGCTCCACTATTGAAGTTCTAGTGTTTAAAGTTCAAAGTACATTTATTATCAAAGTATGCAGTACACAACTCTGAGATTCGTCTTCTCCAGACAGCCACAAAACAAAGAAAACCATGGAAACCATTCAAGGAAAAATATCAGGTCCCCCCACCCCACACGCAAAAAAACACAGCGCAAACTGCGACAAGAACATCAACCCCCACGTGCGCAAAAAAACAAATTGCGCAAACTGCGACAAGAACATCAACTCCCCCCATGCGCTAAAAAACAAACAAATCGCACAAGCAGTAACAAGAAAGAACTAGCAAGAACACAAAATATAAAAACATAAAATCGAAAGAGTCCAATCGAACTACAGTCCAATCCATAAACCACTGACCCAGAACTTTGGCACCATCCTACAACAGCATCGAGGGAGAGAGAAAGCTCATTCGAATGCAGGGGCCTTTCCTCAGGAGCAGTGAGCAAGAGGGAGAGAAAGAGAGAGAGAAAGACCGCCACGCACAGACACCTTCCTCTGGCAGCAGTGAGCGAGAAGCCAAGAGACAGCGCTGAGCATCGCTGATTGAAGTTCTTGCACTCTTAATTGCTCGAATGAAGTACTAATGCACAAACTGTACAATTAATACTCGAGTGTTTATTTTGAACATTCTTGCCACAGTAGTCTGGTACATGCTCAAATGCTGTATCTCCATCACCGCACTACCAGTGCACTAAATAAACCATCAGTTCTTTCATGTTCTAATTTCATCACTGACATAGTGCTTTTCCTCTGCATTTGACTGTCTGCTGCCATAATTTGTACACTAATTTTCTGCTTGACCTTTCTAACTCTCTTCTCACACTTACTTTCATGCTATCATTGACCCTTGGGACGTCTAACCCCACTGCTGATGTTTTAGTGCCTTGATTCCACCCGCAAGTGCGCAAATTTATTCATTAATGCCCTCCCGCTCCATGTTCACTCCCTCTGCAGCACAAATGCTTCACATCCATTCTCAAAGCTCTGGTGATCATACTAATCCATCTTCCCCCGATTAAGCATCTTGGCTCTAAACATGGACTGTTTATTTCCCACCATAGATGCTATCTGAACTGCTGAGTTCCTCCAGCATTTTGCAACTGTTGCTCTAGATCATTAGCATCTGCACTTTCTCTTGTGTCCATCATCGGCCCTTTCACCGCTCTAATTTCCCAGGTGTTTCATCTCCACCATCTGGTGATCTGTCCAAGCCATTTAAACTCCATTGAAACTCCAGTGTTTTAATGCAACCCATAGACACTTGAAGGTTCTAGCACCAACAGTGACTTGTAGTGCTCTCTCTCCACGATTGCTTCCTTGGTGCTTTGATATTCTAACAGAAATGGCGGTGCTCCAGCACTCTAACACTGCCATTGTTTCTCTAGTACGTTCAGTCTTCTGTCACTGCCCCAGCGCACCATGCTACCTTTGCTCAGTGTCTTCTTTCCATCGCTTGTGCTCTGGATTGTCTATTAGTGCACCGAAGCTCTGACTCCATCAACAAAGCTGCAGTAACCTAACTCCTACTTGTTTGTGCTTGTCTTCCAGGTCGCTTCAGGCAAATTGAGGTTCTCACAACCATGGCGAATGCCTTAACCTCCCTGTATTCCCGTGTTTCCAAAACACCCGTGACGAAGATTGGACCTGTCCACGAGTTTTCCTTCAGTTCTGATAAATTCAACAGAAGTCCAGAAGGGAAGTTCCCAGGTGGCAAAGCAGTTCAGAAACTGAGGAAAACAATTACTAAGTTGTGCTTGTACGGACCACCCAAGGTGTCGGAATATCCAAAACAAAAGGAAGAATCAGCAAGCAAAACGAGCTCAGGACTAGATCAATCTCAAGAGTGCACTATGAAGACAGACTGGGTGAGGACTGAGCCTAACGGCTCAGGAGAAGTTTGTGAAAAGGCCATCAGTTCAAGAGACAGTGAAAGATCAGAGTCTTCTTGCCCAAAGGAGGAAGAAAATCAGCAAGCCAGCAGTGCCACGACCAAGGAGGTGTGGAATGTGGACATTGGGAGGTCTAAGGTTTACACTGTCAGCACAAGGAGTACTCCACTAATGGAGTCTCCTAGTGAACAGTCGGAGTGTTCCAATCCTGTGCCATCACTGCTGGGAAGAGAGGTTGTTTCCTACTCTGGTGGGTCAGACGATCAGCACATTGATGCACAAGAGCAACCACAGCAGCTCAAAGCGTCACCTGAAAGTCCAGAATATTTTGCCAATTGATGTGTTGTACGAACATTATACGAAGTATGAAAGTTGATCAGTAATCTTTTGACCAGTCAGCAATGAGCTTCATGTGGATACACTTGATAAGAAGCTAACCTACTTCCCACCAACAGGGAGTCGGATACAATGCTGCATCCCATTCCTTGCCATTCTGGGCAAAAAAAAACTTCCCCTTCCAGTGCAAATGATTATGTGTTTATATAAAAAGGAGACAGAACCCTGCATGAGATTTAGGATTAGTCCTGAAGCAGGCTAACGGCCTGAGACAATGACTATTCTTTTTCTCCCACAGATGCTGCCCGACCTGTTGAGTTCCTCCAGCAAATTGTTTGTTGCTCCAGATTCCAGCATCTGCCGTCTCTTGAATCTTGATTGTTAATAAACCAGTTTCCCAGCAGCAAAGGAAGTACAATTGATTGGAATTGGTTTATTATTGGTCTATTTCTTGACATGTATAGTGAGGTAAAGTAAAAATCTTGTCCTCCACACTGTACATGCAGATCAAATTATTACACATTGCACAGAGATTGCAAAAGATGCAGAAAAAATCCAGAATAAGATGCAACAGGTGCAGTGAAAATGCAATGCAGGTGAACAGTAAAGTGCAAGGTTAAAATGAGGTAGATTGTGAGGTTGAGAGTCAATTGTATTGTGCTAAGGAACCATTCAAGTCTTATAATAGGAGGTAGAAGTTGTCCTGGAGCCTGGTGATATGAGCTTTCATGTTTTTTTCATCTTTTGCCTGGTAGAAAGGGGAGAAGAGAGAATGCTTGGGGTGGGTGGGGTCTTTGACTATGTAGGCTGCTCCACTGAGGCAGTGAGAAGTACCGCCAGTCTATGGAGAGGGGGCTGCTGCCCATGATGTGCTGAGCTGTGCCCACAACTCCCTGTAGTTTCTTGAGGTCACTGGCAGAACAGTGGCCATGTCTGACAATTCAACATGTTCCATATGAGCAGTACTAAAAGATTTATAAAGCTATGGGTTTTTAATCTTTAGTAAATTGTTGATTGGTTTTGGAATTTTTCTTTTGGTTTGACATGATGCACAATGTTTTTTTGTAAATTAGCTCAAGAAATCCAACTTCAATATATTTTAAATTTAGAAAATGAAAGAGTAAGATATGAAAATAGTTCTGGGAGCTGAATACTTTTTCAAGGCACTGTATGTTTACTTACATATGCCTTGTGCTGTATATGACTGTTGGTACTATGTTTTGCACTGTGGCCCCGGAGAAATGCTGTTTCATTTGGCTATATTCATGTATGGTTGAATGATAATTAAACTTGAACTTGATAACAATTCTGTGCCAGGTACTTCCCACATCCCCGCTCTTCCCCAATACTCCTGTGAATTTTCATTATTTTGAAGTGCTGGATCCATATCCAAAACCAGATCACATCACACATCCTAACACACTTTGCAAAAATGACTTTTTTTTATCCTCACATTTCCTCTGGTTCTCATTATTCTACTTCTCTGGATCAGCACAGTAGCATAATGGTTAGTGTTACGGTTTACGGCGCCAGAATCCCGAGTTAATTTCTGCCGCTGTCTGGGAGGAGTTTGCATGTTCTCCCCGTGACCATGTTGGGTTTCCTCCCACATTTCAAGCACGTATGGGTTAGTAAGGGTAAGTAAGTTGTAGACATGTTCTGTTGGCACTGGAGCATGGCAACACTTATGGACTACCCATAGGACATCCTTGGGTGGTGTTGGTCATTGACACAAACAATACATTTGACTGTACTCTCAGTGGTCACTTTATTAGATACCTCCTGTACCTAATAAAGTGTCCACTGAGTGTACGTTCATGGTTTTCTTCTGCTGTAGCCCATCCACTTCAAGATTCGACATGTTGTGCATTCAGAGATGCTCTTCTGCACATCACTGGTGTAACGTGTGGTTATTTGAGTTACTGTCATCTTCCTGTCAGCCTGAACCAGTCTGGCCATTCTCTTCTGGCCTCTCTCATTAACAAGGTATTTTTGCTCACAGAACTGTCACTCACTGGATTTTTTTTTGTTTTTCACACCACTCTCTGTAAACTCTAAAGACTGTTATGCATGAAGATCCCAGGAGTTCAGTAGTTTCTGAGATACTCAAACCACCCCATCTGTCACCAGCAATCATTCCACAGTAAAAGTTACTGAGATCATATTTCTTCCCCATTCTGATGGTTGGTCTGAACAACAACTGAACCACTTGACCATGTCTGCATGCTTTTGTGCATTGAGCTGCTGTCACATGATTGGCTGATTAGATATTTACATTAATGAGCATGGCGTACCTAATAATGTGCCTGCTGAGTGTATAGTTCAATGTTTTGATAAACTGTACACGTGACGAATAAAGCTAATCTTTATCTTTATTAACACCTTGCTAGAGGATAAAAGTAAAGTTTCTGCTGCACTTTTCTAGTCATCACCTCTTTCAATAATCTCTGGCTGTTTTGTCATTTACAGCAGCAAATATACAGTAGTTAAGTGATGCAGCTCAGAGCTGCCGCCTTTAATCCTGAGTTTTGCACCTTCGCACATGGGTTTCATCCTAGGGCACCCCTTTCATAAAAAATAGCATGGTACAGAACCTTTGGCCCATAATATTGGCCGACCTTCTAAACTACTCCACGATCAATCTATTCCATCCATACACAGCCCATAGCCCTCTAGTTTTCTGTCATCATATGAGTTTCTTAACTGTCCCTCGAAGTATCAGCCTCTACCAGCTGCCCGGGCAGTGTATTCCAGGCACCCTCCACTCTCAGTGTAAAAAGAAAAGTTTACTCTGACATTTCCCCTAAATGTTCTTCCACTCTCTTTAAATATTATGTCCTCTTGTATTAATTATCACCACCTTGAGAAAAAGGTACTGTCTGTCCACTCTCTCTGCCTTCCACAACCCAAAGAATCTGAATCAGGTTTCATATCACTGGCATTTGTTGTGAAATCTGTTGTTTTGTGCCACCAGTGGTGGTGGCATCCATCGGTCTTGAGGGACCATGGATCTGTGCCTGGAGTTTCCAGGGTGCGGGCCTGGGCAGGGTTGTATGGGAGACCGGCAGTTGCCCAAGCTACAGGCTTTCTCCTCTCCACGCCACCGATGTTGTCCAAGGGAAGGGCACTAGGACCCATGCAGCTTGGCACCGGTGACATTGCAGAGCAACGTGTGGTTAAGTGCCTTGCTCATGGACACAAACACGCTGCCTCAGCTGAGGCTCGAACCAGTGATCTTCAGGTTACTAGTCTGATGCCTTGCCCAGTAGGCCATGCGCCAACACAACCTTTGGTCAGCAGTACATTGCAATATATAATAACAAAAACTACAAGTTACATTAAGTATTTATAAAAAAGAAAATTAAATTAAATAAGCAGACCATAAGACATAGGAGCAGAATTAAGCCCATCATGGCTCACCCTGGATCCCACTCAACCCCATACACCTACCTTCTCACCATATCATTTGATGCCCTGACTGATCAAGAAACTATCAACTTCTGCCTTAAGTATACCCACTGATTTGGCCTCCACTGCAATCTGTGGCAGAGCATTCCACAGATTTACTACTCTCCTTACCAGACGGTGATGCAGCCTGTCAGAATGCTCTCCTTGGTACATCTACAGAAGTTTTTGAATGTATTTGTTGACATGCCAAATCTCTTCAAACTCCTAATAAAGTATAGCTGCTCTCTTACCTTCTTTATAACTAAACCGATATGTTGGTACCAGTTAGATCTTCAGAGATCTTGACACGCAGGAACTTGAAGCTGCTCACTCTCTCCACTTCTGATCCCTCTATGGGGATTGGTATGTGTTCCTTCATCTTACCCTTCCTGAAGTCCACAATCAGCTCTTTCGTCTTACTGACATTGAGTGCCAGGTTGTTGCTGCGACAATGCTCCACTAGTTGGCATATCTCACTCCTGTATGCCCTCTTGTCACCACCTGAGATTCTACCAACAATGGATGTATTGTCAGCAAATTTATAGATGGTATTTGAGCTATGCCGAGCCACACAGTCATATGTATACAGAGAGTAGAGCAATGGGCAAAGCCCATACCCCTGAGGTGTGCCAGTGTTGATCACCAGCAAGGAGGATGTGTTATCACCAATCCGCACAGATTGTGATCTTCTGGTTAGGAAGTCAAGGATCCAATTGCAGAGGGAGGTACAGAGGCCCAGGTTCTGCAACTTCTCAATCAGGATTGTAGGAATGATGGTATTAAATGCTGAGCTATAGTCGATGAACAGCATCCTGACGTTGGTGTTTGTGTTGTTCAGGTGGTTTAAAGCTGTGTGGAGAGCCATTGAGATTTCATCTGTCATTGACCTATTGTGGTGATAGGCAAATTGCAATGGGTCCAGGTCCTTGCTGAGGCAGGAGTTCTGACTAGTCATAACCAACCTCTCAAAGCGTTTCATCACTGTCGATGTGAGTGCTACTGGGAGATAGTCATTAATGTAGCCCACATTATTATTCTTAGGCACTGGTATACTGGTAATTGTTGCCTTTTTGAAGCAAGTGGGAACTTCTGCCTGTAGCAGTGAGAGGTTGAAAATGTCCTTGAGTACTCCTGCTAGTTGGTTGGCACAGGTTTTCAGAGCCTTACCAGGTACTCCATCGGGACTTCCTGCCTTGCGAGGGTTCACTCTCTTTAAAGACAATCTAACATCGGCCTCTGAGACAGAGATCACAGGGTCATCAGTTACAGCAGGGATCTTCACAGCTGTAGTTGTGTTCTCACTTTCAAAGCAGGCAGAGAAGGCATTGAATTCAGCTGGTAGTGAAGCATCGCTGTCATTCATGTTATTGGCTTTCGCTTCAAAGGAAGTAATGTCTTGCAGACCCTGCCAGAGTTGCTGTGCATCAAATGTTGCCTCCAACCTCATTTGAAATTGTCTCTTCACCCTTGAAATAGCCCTTCGCATATCATACCTGGTTTTCTGGTGTTACGTATTCAGGCAACAATAAATATGTGAGTTAGGCAAGGGTTCATACAACAAATAACACTTTTTTATTTAACACTGAAACAAACCCCCCCCCAAAAGTAAACAAACACTAACACAACCGGAAACAGCTGCTGTGTGGCAGCTTAAACAGTTCTTAAAGCGATGCAGCTCAAACAGTTCTTAAAGTGATGTTGCAAAAACAGTTCTTTAAAGTAGTATTGCCAAAAGTTCAAAAATGCTCACAGTCCATTTAAAAGGAGAGACTTTATAAGACGATTTAAATTCTCTTTCACGTTGTTTTGCTTCGATCCACGACGTTGAACTTCCCACAAAGAATTTACGAAATGAAATGGCTTAAAGGCACTGACCTTTCCTTTATCACACTGTCCTCAATCTTCTGCTATCCCGCAGAGATTAACATGAGAACAGTCAACAAATTCCTTCCAAATAAGGATTAAATAAGGTCGAACCCGTTTCACCGTCGAAGATCGATTCTCCTTGATCTTTAACTCCCGAACTCCGATCGTCACTCTCCACTGATTCTCAAACTAGCAGTATTGTAAAGAACCTGCTAGCGATGACCTTTTAAACTTTAGGCATTAGATAAAACTTCACCTTTCAACTAAACTGCATCATCACATTAAATCACGCAGTGGCATGAAGTCAACTTGGCAAATCCAGCCACGAACTGCCCCTCCTCACAGGGAGGGGTCTTCCTTTTATAACCTGTAAAAAAAACCTGTCATATGATCTCTACTGGCAGGAAAATTACATCACTCCACCATCACAAGACCATTACCTCAAGTCCAGAATAGCTTCAACCCCAGTCACGTGACAAGGGTACCACTGTCATGTGTCACGAGTATGTAACACTGATACAGGCCTGGATCACCAGACTTTAATGCCACAGATCTAGCCTTCAGCAGACAACGTATCTCCTGGTTCATTCATGGCATTTGGTTTGGGAATGTACAGTAAGTCTTTGTGGGCACACAGTCATCCACACAGGTTTTAATGAAGTCGGTAACAACTGCAGCATACTCTTCCAGGTTCGAAGATGAATCCCTGAATACAGTCCAGTCCACCGATTCAAAGCAGTCCTGTAGGCGCTCCTGTACTTTCCTTGTCCATACCTTCTTGGTCCTCACTGCTGGTGCTGCAGTCTTCAGTCTCTGCCTATACTCAGGGAGTAGAAGTACAGCCAGGTGATCAGACTTCCCAAAGTGAAGGTGTGGAAAGGCATGGTAGTCATTCTTGATGATAGTTTAGCAATGGTCCAGTGTGTTGTTTCCCCTGGTATTGCAAGTGATCTGTTGATAGTAATTGCTGAATGATGTTTTCAGACTGGCCTGGTTTAAAATCTCCCAAAACAATGGTGAAGACATTAGGGTGCGCTGTTTTGTGCATGTTAATCCCATTGTTCAGATAATCTAAAGCCTGCTTGACATTGGCCTGAGGTGGAAAGTAAACGGCTACCAAAATGACCCTAGAGAACTCCCATGGTATATTCTATTCCCCTTGAAATAAATGCCAACATTGCATTTGACTTCTTTGTCACAGACTCAAACTGTAAATTAACATTCTGGGAGTCTTGCACATGGACTCCTAAGTCCCTCTGCATCTCTGATGTTTGAACCTTCTACCCTTTTAGATAATAGTCTGCACTATTGTTCCCTTTACCAAAACACATTATCATACATTTCCCAACACTGTATTCTACCTTCAGCACTACCTACCCCTCCACCTACTTTCATATTATCTGCAAACTTTGCCACAAAGCCACCAATTCCATTACCCAAACCATTGACAAACAATGTGAAAAGCAGTAGTCCCAATACAGACTGCTGAGGAACATCACTAGTTACTGGCAGCCAACCAGAAAAGGCCCCCTTAATTTCCACTCACTGCCTCTTGCCTATCAGCCATTCCTCTATCCATGCCAGTATTATTTCTTGTAATGCCATAGGATTTAATCTTGTTAAGCAGCCTCATGTGTGACACCTTATCAAATGCCTTCAGAAAATCCAAGTAAGTGACATCTACTGCCTCTCCTTTGTCCACCCTGCTTGTTACTTCCTCAAAGGACTCTAACAGATTTGTCAGGCAAAATTTCCCTTTACAGAAACCACGCTGACTGTGATTTATTTTATTATTAGACTCCAAGCACCCTGAGATCTAATCGTTAATAGACTCCAACATTTACTCAAACACTGAGATTAGACTATCTAGCCTACAATTGCCTTTCTTTTGCCTTCCTCCTTTCTTAAAGCGTGGAGTGGCATTTGCAATCTTCCATTCCTCCAGGACCATGCCAGAATCAAGTGATTCTTGAAAGATCATGACTAATGCATCCGTTATCTCTTTAGCAACCTCTCTCAGGACTCTGGGATGACTCCATCTGGTCCAGGTGACTTATCCACCTTAAGACCTTTGAGCTTGCCGAGCACTTTTTCCTTTGTAATAGCAATGGCACTCACCCTGCTCCCTGACAATATTGGACCTCTGGCACATTCCTAGTTTCTTCCACAGTGAAGACTGATGCAAAGTACTTATTAAGTTCATCTACCATTTATTTGTCCCCCATTAATACCTCACCAGCATAATTTCCCAGTATCAACTTCCACCTCCCTTTTAGTCTTAATATAACTGAAAAACTTTTAGTATTCTGCTTTATATTATTGGCTAGTTTGCTGTCATATTTCATCTTTTCCAGTCTTATACCTTTTTTAGTTGCCTTTTGTTGGATTTTAAAAACTTCCCAATCATCCAAATTCCCACTCACGTGTGCTACCTTATATGCCCTTTCCTTGGCTGTTATGCAGACTTTAACTTTCCTTGTCAGCCATGGTTGACTCCTGTCATTTGAGAACTTCTCCTTCTGTGGGACATATCTATCCTGTGCCTTGTGAACTATTCTCAGAAACTTCTACCATCTCTGTTCTGCCAGTATCCCTGCCAGTATTGTCCTCTGATCCACCGGGGCAAACTCCTTTCTCATGCCTCTGTAGTTCCCTTCATTCCATTGTGATACTGATACATGTGACTTGTGCTTCTCCCTCTCAAATTGTGGTATGAATTCAGACATATTATGGTCACTGTCTCCTAACCTAAGAACATAAGAAATAGGAGTAAGAGCAGGCCGTCTGGCCCATTGAGTCTGCTCTGCCATTCAATAAGATCATGCCTGATCTGCCTTTTCCCCACAACCTTTAATTCCCTTACTATGCAAAAATTTATCCAACCTTGTCTTAAATATATTTACTGAGGTAGCCTCCACTGTTTCATTGGGCTAAGGGTGCCTTTACATTAAGCTCCCTCAGAAGATCTGGATTAGTACACTACACCCAGTCTAAGATAACCTTACCCCAAGTAGACTCAAGCACAAGCTGCTCTAAAAAGTCATCTCATAGGTAATCAACAAACTCCCTCTCTTGTGATCCAACACCAACCTAATTTTCCCAATCCCCTAGCATATTGAAGTCGCACATTACAATTGTATCATTACCCTTATTACATGCCTTTTCCAGCTCCCTTTGCAATCTCAACCCCACATCTTGGCTACTATTTGGAGTCCTATATATGATTTCCATAATGTTTTTTTTAACTTTTGGAGTTCCTTAACTCCACCAACAACGGTTCAACATTCTTTGACCCTCTGTCACCTCTTTATAAAGATGTAATTCGATCTCTTACCAACAGAGTCTCACCACCGCCCATGACTTCCTGCCTGTCTTTTGATACAAGTTATATCCTTTGATGTTAAGCTCCCAAATATGGCCTTCTTTCAGCCATGATTCAGTGACACCCACAATGTCATACCATCAAACTGTAATTGCACTATGAGTTCATCCACCTTCTTCTAAATGCTATGTGCATTTAAACACAGCACCTTCGGTCTTGTGTTCTTTACCCTGTTGAATTTTGCCTCTGTGGTACAATTTAACTCTTTGCTCTGTCTGCATTTGTACCCAATCATTGGCATGTCCTTCCTTACATTCACGTTACACCCATCATCTACTTGTAAACCTGCTGGCTCTCCTCAGCTCTATCATTCTGGTTCCCACCCCCCTGCCATATTAGTTTAAACCACTCCCAACAGCTCTAGTAAACCTGCCCACAAAAAAATTTGTCCCCTCGGATTCAAGTGAAACCCATCCCTTTTGTACAGGTCACACCTGCCCCTGAAGGGGTCCCAATTATCCAGAAATCCCTGCCCCCTACTCCAATTCTTCAACCACCTCATTCTATTCCTATTCTCACTGTCACACTGCACAGGCAGAAATCCTGAGATTACTACCCTTGAGGTCCTGCTTTTCAGTTTCCTTCCTACCTCCCTGTATTCTTTTTTCAGGACCTCCACCCTTTTTCTACCCATGTTGCTGGTAACCATATGTACCATGACCTTTAGCTTGTCACTCTTCCTTTTCAGGATATTGTGGACACATTCAGAAACATTGCAGACCCTGGCACCTGGGAGACAAACTACCATCTGTGTTTGCTCTTCATGTCCACAGAATCACCTACCTGACAATTCTGTTGCCATCCACTTCAGTTCCCTACCCTTCTGAGCCACAGGGCCAGACTCAGTGTCAGAGGCATGGCCAATGTTGGTTCCCTCAGGTAGGTCCCAGTCCCCCAATAGTACTGAAAATGGAGTATTTATTGTTGAGGGGGACAGCCACAGGGGTGCTCCCCACTATCTGACATTCTCCCTTCCCTCTCCTGATAGTCACACACTTATCTGTCTCCTGTAGCTTTGGGGTGACTACTGCCCTATAGCTCCTGTCTATCACTTCTTCACTTTCCCTAACAAGTCACAGCTCCAGTTCCCTAACTCGGTTTCTAAGGAGCTGCATCTCGATGCACCTGGTGCAGATGTGGCCATCAGGGAGGCCGGGAGCCTCCTGGAAATCCCACATCTGACACCTAGAACAGAACACTGGCTCTGCAGACATATCCCCTACTCCCTCAAGAGTTAATTCAGAAAAAAGGAATAAGAAATAAGGAATTAACTTACCTTCTTACCTTGCCTCCACCTGTTCCCGCTGAAGCCCTGTTAAGGCAAAGCCTTACTACTATGCCTCAGACTACTCTGATGACAACCGCTCCCATGATGACTGCTCTGCTAGGCAGTACCTCTCTTTTATAGAGACTGGGTTTTTAAGGCTCTATGGTGGACCTGCACTGTACTCCAATCAACAACTCTTGTCGAAAAACTTCCTGCTTTTTAAAGCTCTTCGCCGGACCTACGTGGGAATGCTTCTGTTGCATCTGTGCAGTACTCCAATCAGGTAGTGCAAAAAGAGAGGAAAAGGATTGAGGTAACACTGATGGACAAAATAAAAATGATGTGTAAAAGACAACAAACTGTGCAAATGCAAATAAGAGAGAAAACAAGCTAAATAATAATAATAAATAAAAAAGCAATATATATTGAGAACAGGAGATGAAGAGACCATGAAAGTGAATCCATAGGTTGTGGGAACAGCTCAGTGTGAAGTTGAATGAAGTTATCACTGCTGGTTCAAGAGCCTGATGGTTGAGGGGCAGTAACTGTTCCTGAATCTGGTGGTGTGAGTCCTGAGGCTTCTGTACCTCCTTCCAGATGGCAGCAGTGAGAAGGGAGCATGACCTGGATGGTGGACATCCTTGATGATGGATGCTCTTTCCTGCAACAAAGAACCTTGTAGGTGCGCAATGGTGGGGAGGACTTTTCCTGTGATGGACTGGGCTGTATCCACTACTTACTGTAGGTTTTCCATTCAAGGGCATTGGTGTTTTCATACCAGGCCATGATGCAACCAGTCAGTATACTCTTCACCACACATCTATAGAAGTTTTAGATGACATGCCAAATCTTTGCAAACTTCTAAAAAAGTAGACTGCTAAAAAAATTACCCTTTGTCATAATGATCAGTGAGGCTTAGCGAATCTGTATTTATCAACTAGTATTTTTAATTGTCTCAACTAAAAAGCACGTGGGTTCATAAACTAACTACCTGCGTGCACCCTACTAGAATCCCCGACCCTCCATGAACAGACAATGACGAGAAAATATATTACCTGAGAAAAGTATCTACACTGGCCAGGCATTCCTCATGGTCCGGATTGCTATGTGTCCGTGGGGTCCTCCTTAACCACAATAGTTGGTCTCTGGTTGCTGGAGAGTTATTGCTTCCATGTATTTGGAGCTCCTGACTCATACAGTGTTCCTCATCGGTGGATCTCTATCCCATTGGCTCAAGGTCACCTGACCTGCCTGGGTCACCTTCTTACTGGTTCTAGTCCAGGGCTCCAACCACCATTGCTTCATGGTTCTGCCCACCTCAGCCTTCTGTACTTGTGTCTTACAACTCTGACTGGTGCAAACCAGTTGAATGAGGTGACTCAGAGTCTAATGAGATAATTCTTTGGCAGGTCTGGCATTTTACATAATAAGTAGCTACTCATCTGAGAATGGTCTCAAGTTTAACAGGCCATCTATTACCTGAAGCTCCTTGCGTCTAATCAATTGCTCTGATTAGATTATCCCAGAGCAAGAATCAGGTCAGAGTTCACAATTGGTGAGGTGGGTGGGGTGGGGGGGGGGGACAAAGACAATTGGCTTGTCTGCTTCCCTGTCTTTGATTTATCAAATCCACTAATTGTAGACTGTAATTTCTTCTGGGCAACAAAGCGTACTTTCATTTTAATGGCACTTAAGTGCTGGACCCAGGACAGATCTTCCGAAATGATAATACTGAGGAATTTAATTTTGCTGATCCTCTGATGAGCACTGGTTCATGGACCTCTGTGGTCAATAATCAGCTCTTTGGCTTTGCTGACATTGAGTGAGAGGTTGTGGTTGTTGTGGCACCATTCAGTAAGATTTTTAATCTCCCTCTTTTATGCTAATTCATCACCACCTTTGATTCGGCCAATAACAGTGAGACGTCAGGAAACTTAAATATTGCATTGGAGTTATACTTAGCCTCACAACATTAACTGTAACACAAGGGCTAAGCACACAGCCTTGTGGTGCACCAGTACTGATGCAGATTGTGGAGGAGATGTTGTTGCCAATACAAACTGACTGGGGTCTGCAAGTGAGAAATTCGAGGATCCAGTTGCACAAGGAGGTATTGAAGCCTCGGTAATGGAGCTTATTGATTAGTTTTGAGAGATGATAGTGTTGAATGCTGAGATGTAGTCAATGAAGAGCATCCTGATGCATGCATCTTTACTGTCCAGATGTTCCAGGATTGAGTGAAGAGCCAATGAGATAGCATCTGCTCTGGACTTGTTGCTCCAGTAGGCAAACTGGAGTGGATCCAAGTTGTTTCTCAGGCAGGAGTTCATATGTTTCATCACCAACCTCTCAAAGCACTTCATCACAGTGGATCATGGAACCAAGCTATTTTAGTTCCAGACATCTGTAATGAGACAAGATTAATTAATGATCTCATCAAAAAGACACCTTTGGGACAGCAAAGCCAACATTTCATATTTGGTTTGAAATTAAGAAATTTAGGTTCACTGTTTAGGCCTTAAACTTAAAGTTAATTACACAGGTATGAAGAGAGGGTTGACTAACATGAGTTGAGAAATTTGATTAAAATAAATGATTTTAGATTTACAACTGACATGACATTGAGCCTATGGGTCTATACACATCTAACTAAAGAGGTTAGTGATGATATTTGATTTAAAGAAAAAGTGTATGTTGCAAACCACCCCACCAGCCTCCAGGTCCAGCGTATAATTCTCCGTAACTTCTGCCACCTCCAACGGGATCCCACTACCAAACACATTTTTCCCTCCCCACCTTTCTGCTTTTCACAGGGATCACTCCCTACGCGACTCCCTTGTCTACTTGTCCCCCTCATCTCTTCCCACCGATCTCCCTCCTGGCACTTATCCTTGTAAACGGAACAAGTGCTACACCTGCCCTTACACTTCCTCCCTCACCACCATTCAGAGCCCCAGACAGTCCTTCCAGGTGAGGTGACACTTCACCTGTGAGTTGGCTAGTGTGGTATACTGTGTCCGGTGCTCCCGGTGCTGTCTTCTATATATTAGTGAGACCCGACGCAGACTGGGAGACTATTTCGCTGACGCTCTGAGAAAGCAGGATCTCCCAGTGGCCACACATTTTAATTCCATGTCCCATTCCCATTCTGATATGTCTATCCATGGCCTCCTCTACTGTCAAGATGAAGCCACACTCAGGTTGGAGGAACAACACCTTATATACCGGCTGGGTAGCCTCCAACCTGATGGCATGAACATTGATTTTTCTAACTTCCGTTAATGCCCCTCCTCCCCTTCTTACCCCATCCCTTATTTATTTATGTAAGTATGTATGTGTGTGTGTATTTATTTATTATTTTTCCCCTTTTTTTCTCTCTCTGTCCCTGTCACAATCACTCCTTACCTGCTCTCCACCTCCCTCTGGTGCTCCCCTCCCCCTTTCTCCCTCGGCCTCCCATCTCATGATCCTCTCCCTTCTCCAACTCTGTATCCTTTTTGTCAATCAACTTACTAGCTCTTAGCTTCATCCCTCCCTCTCCTGTCTTCTCCTATCATTTCAGGTCTCACCCTTCCCCTCCCACTTTCAAATCTCTTACTATCTCTTCTTTCAGTTAGTCCTGACGAAGGGTCTTGGCCCGAAACGTCGACTGTGCTTCTCCCTATAGATGCTGCCTGGCCTACTGTGCTCCACCAGCATTTTGTGTATGTAGGAGAATTTTAGATTACAACCAAAAAAACAAAAGAATTGATAAAGTAAAATGAGAATAAACTAGTAAGAAAAAGATTCAAATTATAACAGACCCACAGACTGTAACAGGTCAATACGTAACAGAGTGATCGTCACAGAGCCTGGAACAGTGACAACTCGCTGCTGGAGAGTTATCACTCCTGCATATTTGGAGTTCCTGAGTCTTGTACTGTTCCTCATCAATGAACCATTGGATCTCCGTCCCATTGGCTCAAGGTCACCAGACCTACCTGGGTCACCTTCCTACTGGTCATTGTACAGGGATACAACCACCATTATTTTATGGTCCTGCTCACCCCTCGTGAACTTGTGCCTTTACACTCTGAATGGTCCAAACCAGTTAAATGAGGCAACCTAGACGGAGTCTAACGAGATTACCGATTGCAGGTCTGGCATTTTACGTAACAAGTAGCTACTCCTCTGAGAATGGTCTCAGGTTTAGCAGATCATTACCTGAAGCCTCCTGTGTCCACATTCAGTTGCTCCGATTAGATTATCCAAGAGCAAGAGTCAGCTCAGAGTCCACAAAGTGGGGGGGGGGGGGGTGAATAAAGACACATGGTTTGTCTGCTTCCCCTGTCCTTGATCAGACTGTAGTTTCCTCTGGCCAACAGGCCTATGACAGTGGTGTCATCAGCAAACTTAAATCTGGCATTGGAGCTGTGCTTAGCCTCAGTCAGAAGTACAAAGTGAGTAGAGCAGGGGGCTAAGCACACAGCCTTGTGGTGCACCTGGGCTGAAGGATGTCGTGGAGGAGATGTTGTTGCTATCTGGGGTCTGCAAGTGAGGAAAGTGAGGATCCAATTGCACAAGGGGGTTTTGAGGCCCAAGACTTGGAGCTTATTGATTAGTTTTGAGGGGATGATAGTGTTGGATGCAGAGCTGTAGCCAACGAAGAGCATCCTGATGTATGCATCTTCACTGTCCAGGGTTGAGTGAAGAGCATCTTCTTTTGACCTTTGTGACAGTAGGCATATTGGAATGGATACAAGTCGCTTCTCAGTCGGGAGTTGATATGTTTCATCACCAACCTCTCAAATCACTTCATCACAGTGGATATCAGTGGCACTCAACGATAGTTATTGAGGCAGGTTATCACGGTCTTCTTGAGCACCGGTATAATTGTAGCCTGCTTGAAGCAGGTGAATACCTTTGACTGCTGAAGCGAGGGATTAAAGATATTGGTGATTACAGCAGCCCACTGATTAGCACAGGTCTTTAGTACTTGGCCAGGGACTCCATCTGGGCCAGATGCTTTTTGTAGGCTCACCCTCCTGAAAGATGCTCTAACCTCGGCCTCAGAGACCGAAATCACAGGGTCATCAGGGGCTGTGGGAGTTTGTGATGAATCCTCCATGTTCCACCAATCTTATGATATCATAATTTCTCATTCCCGCACAGACTCCCACAAACATATAGTACAGAGGCAAAGTGATACAATTTGTGTGACCTCCCAAGATAACTATGATTCCTAATGGAGGCTTTATGTGCAGTGTGAATCCCAATGTTGATCTTACGTTTTCATATTCATAAACACATTCCGTCCACTCCGTCATTCCAATGGAGCCTCTGCGAGTACAGGCCAACTGTCTGTAAAGTCTTTTAAGTGCACACTAATTCTGCGTGTGTGGACATTCTGACGGCAACAACCTAGCTGGCTTTCTTTATAAATACTACGTAATACAGAACTACTGTAGTCCATACACTCAGTGCAACTTTGCAGCAAACTCTGTGGTTCAGTGATCAAAGAGCCAAACTGTGACAACACTGCAATTTGACTACCACTGAAGCAGGTCCACAGCAGACTCTACTCCCCTGGCCCTCCACTCATCTCTGAAGCACCTGTGAGGGGCAGGTTGTGCCTCATGAGCCTGAATGAATTCTTTGAGCATGTCACAAAGCACATTGATGAAGGTAGAGCAGTAGATGTGGTGTAATGGGATTTTAGTATGATGTTTGATAAGGTTCCCAATGGTAAGCTCATTCAGAAAGTCAGGAGACATGGGATCCAGAGAAACCTGCTGTGACCAGTGGTGATCTGCAGAGCTCTGTTCTGGGACCCCTGCTTTTTGTGATTTCTATAAATGACTTGGATGCGGAACTGGAAGGGTGTAAGTTTGCAGATGACATGACAGTTGGTGGATTGTGGATAGCATGGAGGGTTATTGTCGGCTGCAATGGACATTGACCGAATGCAGAACTGGGATGAGAAAAGACAGATGGAGATCAGTCTGGAAAAGTGTAAAGCAATTCATTTTGGTATCTTGAATTTGAAAGCAGAATACAGGGTTAATGTCGGGATTCTTAGTGGTGTGGAGGAACAAAGGAATCATAGGGTCCTTGTCCATAAATCCTTCAAAGTTGCCATGCAAATTGATAGAGTTGTTAAGAAGATGTATGGTGTGTTAGCCTTCATTAATCGGAGGTAATGTTTCAGCTCTATAAAACCCTGGTTAGACCACATGTGGAATATTGTGTTCAGTTCTAGTCGCATCATCGTAGGAAAGAGGTGGAAACTTTAGAGAGGGTGCAGAGGAGATTTACCATGATGTTACCTAGACATGAAGACACGTTTTATGAAAATAGGTTGAAAAAACTAGGGCTGTTCTCTTTGGAGTGAAGGGGGATGAGAGGTGACTAGATAGAAGTGTACAAGAGGATAAGATGCATAGATAGAGTGGACAGCCAAAGAATTCCCAGAGCAGAACACAAAAGGGCATAATCTTACTACGACTGGAGGAAAGTATGGGGGGGGGGATGTCAGAGGTAAGTTCTTTATACTGAGAGTGGTGGGTGCGTGGATCCTTCCAAAGGTGATGGTAGAGGCAGATAAGAAACTCTTAGATAAGCACATGGATAATAGAAAAATGGAGAGTTATGCAGGATGGAAGGGTTAGATTGATTGTAACGTTCTCCTTTGTGTGTACTAATAACGCCGAATTCAACGTCGAGATAAACCACAGTCAATGAGACCAGATCGCAGTAAGAATAACCATTTACTGTTCACTCTTCACATTAACATATGGTGAAAACTGTTGATAAAACAATACAAGATTGATACAGTATTTGTTCCTTCCTTAATATCACATTTCAATTGTAAATACTTGCAAAGGTGACTATAACTACATTACACTAAGGTGCAGTATACAGGCAGAGTTTACCTGCTCCATTGACTACTTTAAATACACTTCCATGCAAACTATCCGCAACTCTTTAACTAACGAAAGCATAAACATTATTGACCGTCGTTACTTCTAACAGGATCGGCATTAACATCTTAGTTCAATATATCGATTATCTACTAACTTACAGCGTTGCTCTCACTGTGATTTCTCATGCCTGCAAAACAACTTCTGCTCAGGTGTACCTCGTGGTGAGCCCCCACCCTCGCGTTAATTTCAAACCGGTACTTTCCCACAAGACGCGGCGAAACCGGATGTGACGTCATCACATGCCGATATATTTTACATGCAATGAATATACTTTAAACACTTCTAATTCTAACTAGAAAACACTATCGAATGAATTACTAAGCGAAAATACTATAAACTAAATAACTGTCGTAAAGACAGCACACTCCCCGTTTGACCTTCGTAAGGTCATAATGAACAGAGTACAAAACTTAGTCTCTTAATCAGTCATTAGGTAGAAGTAGAATAACTTCTGTAACTGGCCTTTGGTAAATTTTCACATCGCCTTGGTCGGTAGTCTTCAATTCGATCTTCCTGACATGTCCATCCCCACTAGGGAATGTAGCAGTGATTCTGGCCATTGGCCAGCTGTTACGGGCGATTTGCTTGTCCCTGAGCAGGACTAAGTCTCCAACTTGAAGATTCCTGCGGGGTTCTGTCCACTTTTGTCTCTGTTGCAACAAGGGTAGATATTTTTGTCTCCAGCGAGACCAGAGCTGATTTGCCAGAGCCTGGACTTGTCTCCATTGCTTTGTGTACAAATCCTCGTCTGAGAAGCCTCCTGGTGGAGGGGGAGCTCCTGCCTTCTGCGTAAGGAGCATTGATGGCGAAAGTATGAAGGGGTTTTCCGGGTCAGAAGACACAGGTAGGAGTGGTTGTGCGTTTATAATGGCTGTGACCTCTGCCATTAGGGTGCACAGTACCTCGTGGGTCAATCGGGTGCGTTGCTGCATCTCAGGTTTCCTTTTCCGAGTTTTCCGTAAGGACATGAACCGTTTGACTGCCTGCTCTTTGTTATCTGGTGAGCGCTGGCGTGGTTCTCTGAAAGGCAATGGGGCAACCCCATTATTTGCTTCGTCTCTGAAGACCTTGGTGTCCTTTGTTTTTAAAGAAATGGCATCTTGAGCTGATTGTGCAAGTTTATTTCCGTGCTTGGTTTGAACGAAAACTGACTGACCTGGCGTCTCGTCAGTTACTTTACGCTTGTTAACGTCTTGTTGTGCTTCCTTAATGCACGGGACACTCGGGCAGGGTTGAAAGATTGAATGGCGGCCACTCTCTAGCACATTGGTCTTGAGTGTGTTAACCATCGGTTTGTGTACGTCTTCAGGGCACACCCCTCCTATCACCACCCAGTCTAGATCCAAGCGTTGCGCAAAGGGGGCGTCGTGTGGTCCATTGACCTGCTGCCTAACCTTGTGTACCCGGATTACATCTCTTCCTAATAGCAGGAGTATTTCCGCTTTTGGATCCAGTTCTGGGATGTGTTTGGCGATGTGGTGGAAATGTGGCTGGTGTAGCGCCGCACTTGGTGTCGGGATCTCAGTGCGGTTATTCATGATTCCATCGCATTCTAAGAGCGGAGGGAGACAGATGACGACTTTACCATCCAGGGACTCGATCTGGATGCCTTCGGCCTTCCTTCCTTGGGTTTCCATGTTGCCTGAGCAAGTTTTGAGGTAGTATGGGAACTGCTCACTCTCAATGTTGAACAATTTAAAGAACTCTGGACTGACTAGTGAGCGATTGCTCTGATCGTCCAGAATCACATAGGCTTTGATGGCCTTGTCTTTGGCTCCTTTAGGGTACACCTTAGTGAGGCAGATCTTGGAACAAGAACGGCTTGACTGAGCTTGACCGCAAACTTCTGTACAGTTCGAGTTGACAATTGTTGTCCTGGAGTGAGCCTCTCCCTCCCCGCCGTCCTGTTGTGGGGGTGAAGGAGCGTTGTCGGTTTGCGGTGGACAATCCTTGCTAGGGTCGTTGTTAGTTGTAAGGGCTTCAGTCTTGAGCACTGAGGCGGGTTTATCAATGTTGAAAACATTCGAAGAGGATCTACTTGGCTTGGTGTAAATCGTACTGCTTCCTGGACCCACGAGGCTAGGGTCGTTTCGCTTCTTCGCCTCCCTGCACACAAACCTAGTGAAGAGCTCAAAGGGAGGAAATCGATCATCGTGCTCTTCCTTGTAATCTAAAGCAACAGACAGCCACCTGTCCTGCAGCCCAAAAGGAAGTTTGTCCACGACTTGTCTAATCCCGGATGGACTATCTAGGTATACTAGACCAACTGAGTAGCCATCTTCTTTGGCGCCTTGGATCTCCATGAGTAAATCTCCGAATTCTCTTAACTTAATGTGATCTTTGGCTGACACCTTAGGAAAGTTTTCCAGACGTCGATATAGCGCCGCTTCAATAACTTCGGGGGACCCATAGCCCTCCCGAAGTCTCTCCCACACTTTGCTTAAAGCTAGCTCGGGTTTGTTGATGTACACTGAACGCATGCGTCTCACCTGCTCGCGTGATTCTTTTCCCAGCCATTTCGCCAGAAGGTCCAACTTTTGGGTTGCACTAAGCTGGACTCCGTCGATCACGTTGGTGAATGTCGAGTACCATGCACAGTAATTTTCAGGTTTATCGTCAAACTGGTACAGTCCCGAAGTGACAAGATCCCGTCGTGCTAAATACTGCATCACGGGATCACTTGCAAGCGGCATGCGGGCTGGAGAAGTACGTTGGTGCCTATATGACTGAGAGCGTACATTTCTTATGGAATTTGCTGTCCTGGATTCGACCTCTGCATCTCTTCGCATCAAACTTTGTAAGTTTGGTGTCGAGAAGTATCGGTTGTCAGCTCTTTCATTCTTGACTTCATCACGGAGTCGCGAGGGTAAATTTTCTTCCTCGTATGGATGTGATGCAATCGTGACTCTCTGAGGTTCCTCGTAGCTGGGGAAGTTATCGAATACGTATGGAGAGGAGAGACGAGCCTGCCTGTCTATTTGAGATTGTACATAGTCGCTTGTGCGTTCCAGTTTGGTCCTTTCTAAAGTAGATCTTACTTCGGTCAGATCACGCGACCCTTCAGCTTCTTCTATGTACTCTGCTTCCGCCTTGGCAGCTTCTTCTTCTCTTTCTAGCTGCAGCACTTGCAACTCTGTCGATATTTTTGCCATTTCCAACTGGGTTTCGGCTTCTCGGGCGGCCGCTTCTCTTTGTCTGGCGGCCCTTTCCTTCTGGATTTCGGCTTGTCTGGCGGCCTGTTCCTTCTGGGTTTCGGCTTCTCGGGCGGCCGCTTCTCTTTGTCTGGCGGCCCTTTCCTTCTGGATTTCGGCTTGTCTGGCGGCCTGTTCCTTCTGGGTTTCGGCTTCTCTGGCGGCCTCTTCTCTTTGTCTGGCGGCCCTTTCCTTCTGGATTTTGGCTTCTCTGGTGGCCTGTTCCATTTTCAAAACTGCTTCTTGTCTGGCGTAACGCAGTCGCACCTTGGCAGCTTCTGCCTTGGCTCTTGCCTGGGTGGACTTACTTGATGTCGCTCTACTGCCCTTGTCGCTGGGCGCCATCGACTTGATGCTGGATCGAGCTGACATTGCAGCACTTGGAACACCTGATAACGCCTGGGTGGGCTTACTTGATGTCGGTTTACCGCCCTTGTCGCTGGGCGGCGTCGACTTGATGCTGGATCGAGCTGACATTGCAGCACTTGAAACACCTGATAATGCCGCTTTTTCACTGTAACGTTCTCCTTCGCATGTACTAATAACGCCGAATTCAACGTCGAGATAAACCACAGTCAATGAGACCAGATTGCAGTAAGAATAACCATTTACTGTTCACTCTTCACATTAACATATGGTGAAAACTGTTGATAAAACAATACAAGATTGATACAGTATTTGTTCCTTCCTTAATATCACATTTCAATTGTAAATACTTGCAAAGGTGACTATAACTACATTACACTAAGGTGCAGTATACAGGCAGAGTTTACCTGCTCCATTGACTACTTTAAATACACTTCCATGCAAACTATCCGCAACTCTTTAACTAACGAAAGCATAAACATTATCGACCGTCGTTACTTCTAACAGGATCGGCATTAACATCTTAGTTCAATATATCGATTATCTACTAACTTACAGCGTTGCTCTCACTGTGATTTCTCATGCCTGCAAAACAACTTCTGCTCAGGTGTGCCTCGTGGTGAGCCCCCACCCTCGCGTTAATTTCAAACCGGTACTTTCCCACAAGACGCGGCGAAACCGGATGTGACGTCATCACATGCCGATATATTTTACATGCAATGAATATACTTTAAACACTTCTAATTCTAACTAGAAAACACTATCGAATGAATTACTAAGCGAAAATACTATAAACTAAATAACTGTCGTAAAGACAGCACATTGATATTAGAACAGGTTTAAGGATTGGCACAGAATTGTGGGCTGAAGGATCTGTACTCTGCTGTAATGTTCTATGTATAATAATGATACTGTCAGATTCTTGTTTATTGACTACAGCTCCTCCTTCAGTACCATAGCTACACATACTTTCATCTTGAAACTCCCAGACCTCCCTCGACAACTGGATCTTTGACTTTCTGAATAACAGGCCACAATCAATAAGGTTAGAAAGCAACACCTCTACTACAATTATCCTCAATACAGGTGCTCCACAAGGCAGTGTCATAGCCCCCTACTCTACTCATGAATGTGAAGCTGCATTCTGCTCTATCTAATTTCGCAGATGACACCGTCATAATGGGCCAGATTTCAAATAATGATAAGGCAGAGGGCAGAAAGGAAATATAGAACCTAGTCACATGGTGCCATGACAACAACCTTTCCCTCAATGTCAAGAAAACCAAAGAGCTGGTTATTGACTTCAGGAAGTAGTGTGGTGTACATATCCATGACTATATCAATGGCCCTAAGTTGGAGATGGTTGAGATGAGTTCCTAGGTGCAAACATCACCAATAGCTTGTCTTGGTCCAACCACATAAATACCATGGCCAAGAAAGTACACCAGCATCTATTCTGCTTTAGAACACTGAAGAAATTTGTCATGACACCACTGTCCTTCACCAATTTTTATAGATGGAACATAGCAGTATCTTATCTGGATGCACCACAACCTGGTATGGCAACTGCTCTGTCCAAAGCTGCAAGAAATTGCAGAGAGTTGTAGACACAGCTCAGTCCAACATGAAAACCAGTCTGCTCTTCATAGATGGTCTATACTTCTTGCTGTCTCAGTAAATCAGGCAGCACAATCAAAGACCCCTCCTATGGCTCTCTCTGTTTTCCCCCTCCCATCAGGCAGAAGATGCAAAAGCTTGAAAACACATACCAACCAGGCTCAAGGACAGCTTATATCAATAGACAATAGGTGCAGGAATAGGCCATTCGGCCCTCGAAGCCAGCACTGCCATTCAATGTGATCATGGCTGATCATCCACAATCAGTACCCCATTCCTGCCTTCTCCCCATATCCTTTGACTCTGCTATCTTTAAGAGCTCTATCTAACTCTTTCTTGAAAGCATCCAGAGAATTGGCTTCCACTCCCTTCTGAGGCAGAACATTCCACAGATCCACAACTCTCTGGGTGAAAAAGATTTTCCTCAACTCCATTCCAAATGGCCTACTCCTTATTCTTAAACAGTGGCCTCTGGTTCTGGACTCCCCCAACATCGGGAACATGTTTCCTGTTGCTATAAGATTACGAATGGACCTCTTGTACAGTAAAAATGAATGTGACCTCAATCTATGTCTTTATGGCCCTTGCATCTTATTGTCTACCTGCACTGCACTTTTTCTGTAGCTATAAATATATTTTGCATTCGATTACTGCTTTTCTATTGTACTACCTGGCTAAGAACTGGGATGAGTTTGGCATATTCTTCATGGACAATTAGCATTCTGTGTTCATTAGATCACCCACCCAATCAGTCTCAAGTTGAATTACATTCATTGGGAAATGGGCCCAGGTGTGATTCACCTGAGGATGTCTGGTGTTTTGCCTGGCAGTGAATATGTATCAAATGACATTATCTAATTACCAACAAATATTGTCTGTTACAGATGTGACCACCAATTTGCATTTTCCTTCCAAATAAGATAATGTGCAGGCCCATAGCCAATTGGCAAAGAAATCTGAATTTGATACTTGGACATAAACTCTACCAGAAGCAATGGGCTTCACTTTTACCCATAACATCCTGGACAGGCTAAAGGTTTACATTAAAGCTATACTAGATAGGCTAATATATCCACAAAGTGGATAAGCCATCTGGTTCAGATGGGATATATACCAGGTTACTAAGGAAACAAGAGAAAGAAGTGTTGAGTTTCTGGCTGTGATTTTCCAAAGAATTGGTAAACTACAAATGTTATACCTTTTCATAAATGGCATTTCAGGAATGAATCCAGCAACTAAAGATCTCTTCAATTCAATGCTGGGGGATTTTTTGATATAAATGATAATAAGGGATTGGATTAATAGCCTGTAAGAGAAACCAGTGTGAATTCATTATGGTAAATTGTGTCCAACTTACTAAATAGAGTTTTCAGATAAGGAAAGGGGTAAATGTGATGCAGATGGACTTTTGATGAAGGATTCAAAGTACATTTATTGTCAAAGTATCTATACAGTATACAACCTTGAGATACGTCTTCCCACAGACAGTCACGAAACAAAAAACCATGGAATCTGTTCAAAGAAAAGCCATCAATCCCCCCCACCCCCGCACACACAGATGGCAAGAAGAAAAAATCCGCGCTCCAACAGCATCGAGGAAAGAGAGGATCATTCGAACGCAGGGGCCTTCCCTTGGGAGCAGCAAGTGAGAGGGCGAGAGAGAGAGATCGTCACACGCAGGCATCTTTCTAAGTGAGAGGCTGGTAGACAGCACTGAACACCCACTCGCCTTCAGCCCTCACCTCGATCTTTTCAATCCTCCTTGATGATTTAATCGGCAAGATCGGTGAGAAATGGGATCGATAATGGGTTCATGCCCCATCTCTAAGCTTCGGGGCCTCGAGGCTGCTCACTTCCCGGAACCTTCTCAGAAACAACAAAGCATCCGATCACTCAGTCAACCGGAAAGCACACCATCAAACTGTAGCTCCCAGGCTCCAATAGTACCAGAACCCCATTTCAAAGAAAAAGATGACATAAAACAAGTGAAAGAATCAGTTTTGTGGATCATCGGGAGAATGTCATCTGTTGTATCATTGTTCGCTGGCGCCATCTTCTTCTGGCTTATTCTTGGAATTAAAAAAGGATGGTAGCAACATGGATAGATAACCAGTTAAGTGACTGGAAACAGGAAGTTGTTTATGTATAAGCTCTTCTCGGCTTCCAGCTGGGTACACATATCAATTATAACCGATATTTTAATGACAAACTGCCATCTCCTACAGGGATGATGCCTGGGCATGCCTAGACCGGTGGTATTTATACCCTCATAGTTCGTCCCTCCTGATTGGCCAGTCCTCATCCAGTCAGGTTTCCGCTCTCCCACCTTGTTCACAATCAAAGGTTGTTTCTTCAGACTTCAAGGAGGTTTGAAGTGATGATCCCTAGGAGTCAATACTAGGTCCACTGTTTTTCTACTTAAATGACATAGGTTTATAATGTCAATTTCTAAATTTGCAGATGATTTGTAGCAAACTGTGAAGAGGACTGTGATAAACTACAAGAAGACAGGTTAGTGGAATGGGTAGGTGGATGACAGATGAACGCAGTTTGCTCCCTTTTGCACATTGGTTTATTGTCCATTCTGTAGTCTTTCATTGATTCTATTGTGTTTCTTGTATTTACTGTGAGTGCCCACAAGAAAATGAACCTCAGGGTTGTATATGGTGACATATATATATAATTTGATAATAAATTTACTCTGAACTTCAAACTTTATTAGGTACACCTGTACACCTGCTCATTGATGCAAATATCTAACCAGCCAATCATGTGACAGCAACTCAATGCATAAAAACATACAGACACGGTCAAGAGGTTCAGTTGTTGCTGGGACCAAGCATCAGAATGGCAAAGAAATGTGATTAAGTGACCTTGACTGTGGAATGATTGCTGGTGCCAGATGGAGTGGTTTGAGTATCTCAGAAACTGCTGATCTCCTGGGATTTTCACACACAACAGTCTCCAGTGTTTACAGAGAATGGTGTGAAAAACAAAAAAAAATCCAGTGAGTGGCAGTTCTGTGGACAAAAACACCTTGTTGATGAGAGAGGTCAGGGGAGAACGGCCAGACTGGTTCAAGCTGATAGGAAGGCGACAGTAACTCAAATAACCACGTGTTACAACAGTAGTGAGCAGAGGAGCATCTCTGAACACACAACACATTTGTTATGTTTTGTAACTTAAAAACATTAAACTAATTCAAAGGAAGACACAGGAGTCTGTAATTGCAGGTTGAATTTTGGGTTTTACTGTTAAGTGTATCATATGGTATTTATGCATATAACCCATAGTGAATGATTTAAATGACCAAGGATACTTAAGCAAACAAGGTAAAAAAGAGATTACTGAAATATTAAATGCACAACCCTCTTGCTATTAACTGAAACTCAATAGAGAATGCATTTCAACTATATACACAATAGAGATGTATTGGAACAGCTATATAGGCATCCACATAGTAAATTTTAAGTTGTTCCATTCATGTCTACAGATTTAAATGCCATGAAGGATTTCTTACTCTTGTGGGATAATGTCTTTCCAGACAAGGGGAATCACTCTGCTTGACAGGTGAAACTTGTGGCTGTAAAACAATCTCTGGTTCTGGGACCATTATTCCATGGCAGTTCTAGGATTTGACTCTGAGACTACAGGAAGTGGTTCTGACAGCTCTGGACAACTTTCTTCTCCTTTTCCACTACTTGGATCCCTTTCTTTTTCTTTCTCACATTCCTTTTCTTTATCTCATTCACATGCCTTCTCTCCATCTCTTCCCTCCTTTTTCTTCTTCCAGTTTCTGCATCTTGGTCTTGGGAAGGTGCATTTAGTTCACTGGGGTATTCTCTTATTAATCCTTCTATTGCTCCCTTTAAAATCTGATCTCTCCTCTTGGTGTCTTCATCCACAGCATCATCTGATGAATCCTCTGTTTTTGTATCTCCATTGACTCCTTTCTTTTTGACCTTCCATTCCTCCAGCTGGATTTCGGTCTTTGTATCTACTTTTACAAGCAGCTTTTTGTCTCCCACTTGAAATTCACTCAACAACCCTTAATGCACACAGATTAGATTCTGGTTCTTTATACTCACAAAAACCAAATGCCTGCAACTTTCCTGAAGCTCCATGAACTCTCTTCCAGATTAACCGAGCCACATTTCACAAGTAACTGCCTGATTAACATATCAGAAGTTCTCTCAGATATGTTGCCTATAAAAACTGCTGTACTGCTTTTGTCATTTTCACGATTCCTCTGAGCAGCCTAGACCTTCCCTGGTCCAATATGCTTTCCAACAAAGGGACAGAGGTTGGCATAAATGCCTGTTTGTCCTCTGTTGGGCAACAGTTTATGGTGTTTGGCATGGAGACATTTGTGGCATCATCCAGTATCTTTCTTAATTCGCTTTCATTTGACGTTATTGCAGGGGAAGTAACATGAAAATTGTGGATGACTCTCCAATCAAATTGTAGTTGTCTCAGCCAATCACACTCCCAAATGCTGTTTGTTCAGTGCTTACCACATGCAAGCTCAAACTGGTTTGTTGGTCGTTGTTTTTTACTGTTGTGAACGTCATTCCCACAGGAGTTAACTTTTCTCCAGATACATATCTGCAGGTTTCAGTTTAGTGTCTTTGAAATACTGTTCAAATTCATTTTGTGGAATGACTGAAACAGCCGAGCAAGTGTTCAATTTCATTTTAATTCATTTGCTGTTCACTTTTGGTGTAAGCCATTTTGTTTGTCTATTGTTAATTTTCACAAGGCTGCACAGTCTCATGTTACTCACATCGGTATCAGAATTTTCAACATCAACATACAGATTAGTGCTCTTATTGAAACTGCAACTTGCCTTTTTATCTTTTTCTCCTCTTTGTGCAGTCCATTTATTTTTATCTGCCCAACATACTCTTTGTATTTTTCCTAATTTGTTGTATTTTTCTGCAAGTTTTGCCTTTAAATCTGCATTAGTCTAGTGTATCTGAGCTGCCACAATGGTAACACAATCTGTTTGGGCAGGCTGGCTTCTGTTTAGACGCTGCAATTTTTTTCACACTCACTTTCATTCCTGACTGCAACTCAATTGCATCTCTATCTGCGGTTTCCATTGAAACAGTGATTTCAACTGCTCTTTTGAATGCAAGTTGCATTTCAGTAAGGAGCCATTTTTGAATGCCTTCTTGTAAGTTTCCACAAACCAAACCATCTCTCAGGGCATCATTAAGACCATTACCAAACTGACAATGCTGAGACAATCGCTTCAATTCAGTCATGTTTGCTGAAATGGACTCCACTTTTATTGATTCTGCTTATGAAGCCTAAAGCATTCTGCAATCAACAATGGCTTTGATTCTAAATGTTCCTGCATTACTCTGACAATACCAGCAAAGCTCATTTCAGCAGGTTTGGTTGGAGCAGTCAAACATCGAAGTAAACTATATGCTTTTAAACCTAGTGCATGAAGCAAAATTGGTACTTATCTCTAATTGGCTATTTCACTTGCTTCAAAATACTATTCTATCTGTTCAGTGTATAAAATCTAGTTATCTGAAAGTTTCTAATCTTTCTGATGTAGCCAACCATTCCTGCTCTTTTTTATGATTATTATCACCAGGTGCTATCTCTGTACGATCCCGTGACTTCTTTCATTTTCTGACTTTTTTTTTAAACTTCATTGTTTCTGCCCTTCTGAAGGACATGAGCTGCATTGCTATATAAAAATAAAATCAACTGTCTTTGCATGTACTGTAATGCATTTTTTTTTACTGGTAACTGCTCTCACTGCGCTTTTTAAAATTTTGAACATCTTGCTGCAATTTAGCAGGTTGGTAGCCAGGTCTCTGGTTCATTTTAAAAATACCTTGTCGTCAATGTCATGTTTTCTAACGTCAAAGCACTAAACGAACTCAAAGGAAGACACAGCAGTTCAAAAATGCAGATCTAACTTTGGGGTTATTTTCAAGTGAGCCATGCACGTATCACATGGTAGGGTGATGACATATGCAATTCACCTACTTTTACATATAACCTGTAATGAATTATTTAAACAAACAAGAATGTTTAATCAAACAATATATATGCAAGATTACTCAAATATTACTGAAATATTAAATACACAACAATGTTGAACTTGAAGTGAATGGGCTACAGTAGCAGAGGACGATGGACATACACTCAGTGGTACTTAATTAGGTACAGGAGGTACCTAATAAAGTGGCCACTGAGTGTATGGTACAACTGTAACTGATACATTATGAGGTTGCAGTTGGCTTTTCTCAAACCTTTATTCCTTGAATACTTTCTCCCCTCTGTAATATAGTATTGCAGATATTATTCTAGGAGAGGGGAGGATGACAATTTATTTGTTAATCTATAGGATTTAGTAGATTTTGTGGAGACACATCAGTGGTAATCTTTGTTGGAGGCAGAGATTGTCAGTGACTGGCAGTCTGCACAGCAGACTGGTGAATGTCCACTTCTGAAGAGATCAGGTTGATGCTTTTGAGGGAAAGTTTACAGGGTGTGCTGGCTGCTAAAACAGGTCAGTTCCATTCTCTAGGTGAAGTAGGATGTGTCAAAGATGTATCCAGAAATGGAGAGAGTGAGCAATTTCAAGTTCCTGGGTATCAATATCTCTGAGGATCTAACCTGGTCCCAACAGATCAATGCAGCTATAAAGAAGGCAAGACAGCAGATATATTTCATTAGGAGTTTGAGGAGATTTTGTTTGTTTCTGAAAACACTCAAAAACTATTACAGATGTGGAGAGTATTCTGACAGGCTGCATCACCGTCTGGTATGGGGGGTGGGGGGGGGCTACTGCACAGGATTGAAAGAAGCTACAGAAGGTTGTAAAATTAATCAGCTCCATCTTGGGTACTAGCCTCTGTAGATTCCAACACACCTCCAAGGAGTGGTGCCTCAGAAAGTTGGCTTCTATTATTAAGGATCCCTATTACCCAAGACACACCCTCTTCTCAATGTTACCATCAAGAAGGAGATACAGAAGTCTGAAGGCACACACTCAGCGATTCAGGAACAGCTTCTTCCCGTCTGCCATCTGATTTTTAAATGGACATTGAACCCATGAACACCACCTCATTTTATTAAAATTTCTGTTTTTGTACTATTTTTAATTTAACTATTTAATATATATATTTACTATAACTTATTTATTTTCTATATTATCATTTGTATTGCATTGTACTGGCTGCTAAGTTAACAAGTTTCATAACATATGCCGGTGATATTAAATCTGATTCTGATCTTCACTACATTCACTGAGAGCGTTTGAAAATTCTCTCTATTAGGAATAGATGCACTCCCTGTGTTGATAAGTGAGATTGCGGTAAAGTGCAAAAAAATAGTACACTGCTAATTCTTGGACACATCCTACTTCACCAAGAGACTGGAACTGATCTGCCTTGAGGTTGAGCAATGTGGAATTGATGGCTTCTTGGATGGATTGGTAATGGTGGGGGACAAACTGTGCTGCTGAGTCTGTGGGTGGGCGAGTGTGTTGCTGTAGTGGTGGAATCATTGTAAATGTCTCTGTTTGAAGCTGTTTGATAGGAACCAGGGTAGGGGGTGGGACAAATGTGTTATTGTGAGTGAGAGAGTAACTGTGTCACTGAGGACACTGTGGAATCTTCACTTCTGTAGTGCAGCTCTGCTTTTGTGAGAACTGGTCTTCCTCCTGACCCCTTCACAACCCAGTTCCATCTCAGCCCTGTACGATCAGCCACTGATTCCCACCGGCACCCTTCGCCCATCCTCACCACTCTAGCTCCAGGTGCTCAACCCCCTGTTTGTGAGACCTCATGACTACCCCATCAATTGTCGGGTGCATTGGTGCTGAACTGACAGGGAAACATGGAGAGGGAGGGGATTGATAAGGAGAAGTCAGACAAGAGGGAAAGAATAGCAACTACAGAGCAGAAAGAAAATGGAGGGATAGATACAAGCAAGTGGAGAATGTTAAATTATTTTTTGGGTTTAGCACATTTACATTTAGCAAATGACTTCAGCCACCAATCTTCAGATCTGAATAGAGATTGTAAATTTAATTTAAAATGCAGCTCTAAACAATAGAATCCTAATAGCCTTGAATCATAGACCAGACAATGCATCATTTCGATGTCTGTGGTGTAGGTGCGAATCGGGGGCTGCAAAGATTGTGTGTGGTTTCAAAGAAAGCATTGTGGATGCATTGTAAATATGGAATTGTCCTTTGATATTTAGCACATAAAATATTGAGCCACATGTTGGACCAGTCAGACCGTTCGACTGAAAGGGTCTTAATGTGATGCCTATTGTATCTTGTTATATTGAATAAAGAGGTTTTTTTCATATCTACCACTATTTTCCTCTGGTGACTTCATTCTCACAACAACAGAGAACAGTGGGGAGGATAGCGGGGAGAAGGAGAGTAGGGGGAAAGAGAGTGGGGGGGGGGAGGAGAGTGGGGAAAAGGAGAGCATGCAACAAATTTCACAACATATGTCAGTGATAATAAACCTGATCCTGATTCTGATTCTCAGACTGAGCAACAAAATTATGAGAAGCAAAAGAGGGAAAGTAAAAGGGAAAGAAGGGAGCAGGAAGGCAGAAGCAATTGTGTGCGTCTCTGAGTCAGACTGTGAATGACGGTGAGGATGAAGGCAAAGCCTGTCTCTTTGTGGCTTCTTTGCATATAATACAACCTCTTTGTAGGCAACACACTTTACCAGTCCCTCAACGTCTCTCTGACTGAACATGGCCTATCCTCAAAAATCCGTGTTGTGGCCCGTTGTGAGTTTACAGTAAGGAACTGGAAGAGTGCTGGTGGTTCTCTTTGTAGGTGCCTTTAAGGGCTGGTTGACGTCACAGCAGTGCTTCTGTTCCAGCAAGGGTGCGAAGTTTAGTCAGTGTATTTCAATGGTGTCCACTGTCACATGGTGTCACATAAGGAAGACTGACTCCACTTTTACAAAAGCGCTGTGTGCTACTACAACCCTTTTGGAGATTGAAAGAGTCAGAACAGGTCAGGCTGCTTCAACACTCAGATAATGGCACTGACAGTTTTTCAGAGCTGTCCCCACTCCCGTCACAATGGTTCTTCCACAGAAGAACCAACTCAATCCATGAATCTCAGTGATTTCTTGCCCTCAGGCCTCTAAATGCAGAGTGGGTTTGTAACAAGTACTGTGCAGCCTTTAAGTACAACTGCATTCTATGGCATAATACATGTATTTCCATATGCAGTGGATTTCAGTTACACATTGGGACCAGTACACTTTGGCCCAATTAAGTGGCTGCCCCGATTAGCTGAAGTTTCATGGAAATAGTTTAAAAAAAGTATAAAAAAGATAAACTACCATTTAACTGGGTAAAAATTATCTATTTAAGTGAAAAACAGAATAAATCAGAACATTATCAATAATACTACAGTGCTATAAAACTGCATATTAGTATTAATGGACTGCCTTCATACAATGTTATTGATGATTGCATCCTCCAAATCTTCATTTTCATCGTAACATTCAAGATGATCTTCGATACCTTCAAATTCCTCATAGAACCTAACTTGCTGAAGCAGTGAAATCGTTCCAATTGCACTCCCAGCTGTTTCTGGCATCTCCAAGCCTGAATACTTGAAACCGCAGTGGGCAAAACAGTTCTTGATTGTCTTACTGCTTATTTCTCTCCAACTACCACTGACAAAAATCACTGCTTTTTGAACACAAGGGCACACAACTGACACTATTTAAAAACTATTTGCTCCAAGCGTACTGTAGAGTCTAACAGCTATATCTGGCACTAGTTAGAAACTGCTCAGCAACAGTCTCATGTCCCAATTAAACAGCATAATGTCCCAAATAAACAAAAGAGATCTTGGCTATTTTCTTGATTCATTTTTTGTTCTTTAAGAGTTGTTCCAAATAAACAGCTGCCCTGATTAACCGATGGCCTAATTAAGTGGAATCCACTGTAATACAAACCCTCTCTTTGTTCCCATAATGCAGCCACCACCACTGCAGACCCAGTCTAGTTGTGAATTATACTCTAACGCAGAGCTCGTCTGTGATTCCATCCACAGAGTTTCTGTAACTCTAGACTCATCTGAATCCCCTTGGGTAGAATCTGTTATGGAGACCAATTCTGTAACTCCTCCAGTGTATTCTCTGATTGTACATTACCTTCAGATAAATACTCCTTTGGAGTCTTTAATTGCAGAGACAATTGGTAACTCCTTTGTGGCATCTCCATAGTTACCGACTACTCTGGGTCTCTGTGGATGTTGAAAGTATACAGTCACTCTGTGGATATCCCAGGGCTTCTTTTTTTCTAAATAGACCCAATCTGAGATTCCTGTCCATTTTCTACAAATACAGATCTACCCTGCAACACTCCCTGTTGTGCCTCAATCAACAGAGAACAAGGATTCTCACACTTCCTCATTCAAAGAATCATATGGAAATATAAATCACCAAATGCATCATGGTAAGTAGTCTAAATAGAAAACATGACTTCAAAAATACTTAATAGACACTGCACAGTAAATCAGCTTGATATTTGTAAAGCAAGACAGAAAGCAACAGCATCCATTTTGCAAATTCCAAATTAAATTGGTAATGTGAGGGTTAAATAGCATAGTAAAAATCGAAAATTACAAACAGGGTAAATTCCGTTTGCTGATGAACTTATTAAAGTTTGGAGTAATTGTCGCCAGCACTGTCCAATAACCAGCCTGGTCCCTATTTTTAGTCTGAAGCATGGAATCCAATCTTACACAGAAGACTTTACTGACAAACAGAATAACTTGAATGAAGGCAGCATATTCACCAGCACTGGAACCAAACCAGGGAAGTTTTATTGCAACTTAATATTTCTGTAGACTGATTCTAAATTAACTTGACAACTTTCCAACACAATCCAAATAGATCCCATGTCTACATCTCACCCTTAATTTGCTCATTTGGAATGTAATCACAGAATTTTGTGTATAATTTTGTTACACAATTATTGATTGTTTTCTTCAGTGCTTCTGAGCAATGGTAATCTTTCCAATCTTTTAGTGTCTAATGACTGCTGGTCCATAGGGACTTTGGTTTTGAATGCTGCGATTTTGCTCAATGCAATTAATTGTGCCCACTGCTCCACAAAGGCAGATTCACATCATGCAGTTGTTCAGAGGTGTCAGCTGGATAAAGCCTCGTATGAGTCAGCAAGAATTGAAGCAGATATAGATTCCACTATTTATAAGGCAAAATGGCTGCTTGCTGAAAGATATAGGTAGTTTGTTGAGTACTAAGACTTTATTTGCTTTGATATTCTTTTTTGTGACCAACACACATAAAATGCCAAGGGAACTCAACAGACTAGGCAGCACCAATGGAGAGGCATAAATCATCAAAGTTTCAGTCTGAGATATTTCATTAGGACAAGAAAGGGACAGGCCCCAGAATAAGATGGTGGAAGGGAAGGGAACGAGTACAATCTGACACTAATCCTACATGTTTAATTCTCCCCATATTTCCACCACTTCTCCAATCTACAGTGGCAGATTAACCTAGCAACCCACACATCTTCAAATGTGGGAGGAAACTGGAGCACTGGGAAAAAACCTACACAGTCAGCACGAACTCCATGCAGACAGCACCCAAGCTTAGCATTGAACTCAGGTCTTTGAAGCTGTCAGGCAGCAGCTACACCACCTTAAATTAATTTGGACAATTTATTGGAAGTTTATGTCATTGCATAACAGGAAAGCTTTAATTGCTTTGGAGAGAATAAAGGGAAGATGTATGAAAATGTTGCCAGGACTGGAAAATTGAAGCAATGAGAGAGATTTGGTAGGTTGAGACTGTTTATTTGGAAAAATGGAGGTTATAGGAGACTTAATAGTATATAAAACTAATGAGGATCCTAGATGGAGGAGATATAGGAGTCTGAAGACCAACACTTGATGTTTCAGGAACAGCTTTTACTCTCTGACATCAGATATCTGAATGGTCCATGAACCCTACTTCGCTATTTCTCTATTGTACTATATATTTATATTTTTATATATTGTAACTTAGAGTCTTTTTTATGTCTTGCACTGTGCTGCTACCACAAAACAACAAATTTCATGAATGATGTCAGTGAAAGTAAACCTTATTCTGATTCTTATTCGAAGGCCAGAGATCCCCGTGGACAGATGTCGGGTTGGCAGGCACTGAGGACGAAGACCAGTGATTCCCATGGTTAATGATCGAGGTCGGCGGGCTCATTCAGGTCTAAAGATTTAATCACTGAGGAGGCTTTCCTGCTCTTGTGGGATAATGCCTTTTCTGACAAGGGGATGTGAAGCAATCTCAGATTCTGGGGCTTTCTCCATTGGTAGTTGACTCTGGTACTGCAGGAAGTGGTTCCCACAGATCCGGACACCTTTCTTCTCCCTTTTTCAGTTTTTCTCTCTGGATCTCTGAATCTTAATTCTCACCCAGGCCCAGCTTCTATCATTCTTTTTCTTCTTCTAGTTTGTGCATCTTGATCTTGTGAAGGTTCCTTAACTTTACTGGAGTATTCTCTTATTATCCCTTTACAATTTGATCTCTCCCCTTGCTCTCCTCATCCACTACATTATCTGATGAATCATCTGTTTTCATATCCCCATTGACTCCTTTCTTTTTGGGATTCCATTCATCCAGCGGGTCTTTGGTCTTTGCATCTACTTCCACAGGCAGTTTTTTGTCTTCCACTTGAAGCTCATGCAAAAACTTAATGCACACAGAGTAGAGTCTGGTTCTTTATGCTCAATAAAGCTGAATGCTTGCAACTTCCCTGAAGCTCCATGAACTCTCTTCCAGATTAAAACCATGCCACATCTCACATGTAATTGTCTGATTAACATATCAGAAGCTTTTTCAGATATGTTGCCTATAACAACTGTTGTAGTTAGGCCACTGCTTTCATCACTGTCATGATCTCTTTGAGTAGCACGGTCCTCCCATGGTCCAATATGCTTTCCAACCAGAGGCACAGAGATTGGCACCAACACCTGTTTGCTCTCTGTTGGGCAACAGTTCATGGTGTACAGCATGGACACATCATCCAGTACCTTTCTTAATTTGCTTTCAGTTGACAAGTGATCGGCATGCAAATAATGGATGGATCTCCAATCAAATTGTAATTGTCTCAGCCAATCATGTCCCCACAATGCTAGCCCTCCTGTTTTTACCACATAGAAGTCCAGTATGGCTTGTTGGTTGTTGTATTTCACCGTTACAGATGTCATTCCCACAGGAGTCATCTTTTCTCCAGTATAAGTTTTTAGTTGGATATCTGCAGGCTTCAATTCAGTATCTTTGAAATGCCATTCAAACTCATTTTGTCAAATGACTGGAACAGCTGAGTCAGTGTCCAATTTCATTTTATTAATTTGCTATTCACTTCTGGTGTAAGCCATATTGCTTGTCTATTGTTAGTTTTCGTATTGTAAATCTTAAGGCTATCTAGTCCTGTGTCACCCTCATCATTGTCAGATTTTTCATCAACAGCATGCAGATTAGAGCTCTTTTTAAAACTGCATCTTGACTCTTTTTCTTTTTCTCCTCCTTGTGCAGACCATTTAATTTTGTATACGCAACATGCCATTTGTATGTGTTGGCTTTGTTGCATTTTCTGCAAATTTCACTTTCACCTTCATCTGCATTGGTCTGATGTATGCCAGCCTTTGCCACAATGATAACAACATGATCCTTTCACTTTTCCAGCTCTGTATCCCTTTTGTCAATCACCTTTCCGGCTCTCAGCTTCACCCCACCCTCTCCAGTCTTCTCCTATCATTTCGCATTCCCCCCCCCCCTACTTTAAATCTCTTACGATAGTTAGTCCTTTCTTTCCAGTTAGTCCTGATGAAGGGTTTTGGCCCAAAACATCGACAGTGCTCCTTCCTATAGATGCTGCCTGGCCTGCTGCATTCCACCAGCATTTTGTGTGTGTTACAATGATAACACAGTTTGTTTGACCTGGCCGGTTTCTGTTTAGTCATTGCAATTTTGTTCATGTTCACTTTAATTCCTGACTGTAACTCAATTGTGTGTGTCTGCTGTTTCCATTGATACAGCTATTTCAACTGCTTCAGTTAGGAGCCATTTTTGAATAATTTCTTGTGAGATTGCACTAACTAAATGATCTCTCAGTGCATCCTTAAGACCATTACAAAACTGAGAATGCTCAGACAATCTCTTCAGTTCAGCCATGCATGCTGAAATGGACTCTATCTTTCTGATGTAGCCAGCCATTTCTCCTTTTTTAAAAAAGTTTATGATTATTATCACCCAGTACTCACTATTTATGAATGCATGAATTTGTCCATTTTCTGGCTTTTTGCTAACTTGACCATGTCTGTCTCTTTTTCTGAAGAAGCCCGTGCTGTGTTGTTTTCTTTTTACTTCACCATTTCTTGCTGCGTTTTTTTAAACTCAAACATCTCACTATGCTTCAACATGTAGGTTGTTGTCTCAGGTTTGTTTAAAACTTCCTCATCACCACTGTTATGTTTTGTGACTCCAAAACATTAAAACTAATTGAAAGCAAAACAAGGAGCCGGGAGATAAATGCATGTACTTCATTTGTACTTTAAGTGAGGGGCGCCCATATCACGTGGTGGCGTGATGATGTCTGCTATTTATGAACTTTTACAGATAACCAACAATGCAGTATGAAAACAACAAAGAATGCTGAATAAAACAATATATTTACAATATTACTGAAATATTTGTTGCGTATGTATAATTGACTGTTTTGTGTATGTGTGTGTTATGTGTATGAGTGCCTCTTGTGTGTTTTTGTTGTGTGCGTATGTGAGTATCTGTGTGTGTGTTCTGTGCCAAGTTTACTGTCATGTAAGTGCAAAGAAAACTTACTTGCTGTAGCACTCTTGAGAAAAATACAGTAAGTTACACAAATTTTTTACAAGTGTAGAGGGTTTTGTATGTTACTGCGTATGTAATCAAAATGGCTTCTTTGTTTTGTTAAAGGTAAGAATGCTTCTTTGTTTTGTAACTGCAGAGAGAGGGCTTTCTCTTGCTCTCGAAGCTTGTTTGGGTTATAGTTACTGATAATGAGAATTGTATTCATTTGTTAACCAATTGGGATAGATGTTATTCTTTCTTGTGGGTCTGTGAGCTGGGGTTTCGCAGCCTTTGGGAGTTGGAGAGGGGATCGTGAGGAATGTGTACAGCGCTGGAGATCAATCACTGCGGGTGGTCCCAGGCGCGCGGGTCGTGGAGGTCGGAGAAGATTGAATAGTGGACCCAAGACTTCAATGGTTGAGCTCCAATGATGTGCACTAATTGACTGGACCCTGATAAGTTCTGGTGCTTTTTCTTTCCTTTCTTTCCTTTCATATATATTGTATCGCTATTAATCACTTAGTTCTAGTAAGATATATAAAGTTTATTCTGTAAACGTACCTGGTGTGTGGTTTGATATTGTGTGTGCGAGATTTTGCTAGTGTGCATTTCACAGCATCCACATATATGGGAGGTGCGGTTTGGTGAGTGGACAGAATTTCCCCTAGACATACACCAGCCGATTGCATGAGCGTTACACAAGAAAGGAACACAACTTGATCAAACAAACAAGGTGTATGTGTACGTGCCTGGTGTATAGGTGTTGTGTGTGGTTTGTGTGCATTTGCACACGTAAGTGTATTGGTATTGAATTATTATTGTCACAAGGACTGAGATATGCTGAAAATCTTGTTTGAGTAAGACCCAGACAGATCATGCCATATATGAAAGTAAAACAGAATGTAGAATATGGTGCAGTGTAGTTAGATAATTAAATTGCCAGGCTCATGACAAAAGAGACTGCGAGATGTAGCATTCATCATTATGCATATAAGTAGTTTGTTCAAGAGTCCAAAAACAGATGTTCATTGCAGTTGGAGTGATTGTGTGAATGTGTGTGTGTGTGTGTGTGCGTAGGTGTATGCATACACATGTGTGCCAGTGTGTGTGAATGTGCACTGGCGTGTGTGTGTGTGTGCCTGCCTACAGTGGTGAAGATGTGAGTGTTGCATAGGTGAATTTACATGTTGGACTTTGAAGTATCAGAGTATAGCCAGGCGAGGGGAGACTAGAACTAGGGGGCATTAGCTGAGAGAGAAGAAATTTAAAGGAGGTCTGAGGGTACATTTTGCACACAGGTGGTAGTGCGAATAAGCTGTCAGAGGAGGTAGTAAAGGCAGATACAATTACAGTGTTTTAAAGGTATTTGGACAGGTATTACTGTATATACAGAAAGGTGCTGGATAAAAGGCATTAATATCATGAAGGATCCTATCCACCCTGCTCATGGACTGTTTATCCCACTCGCATCAGGAAGAAAATTATGTAGTATCTATGCCAGGACAACTAGACTCAAAAAGTTACTTCTGTCAAGCCCAGCTGATCAACATCTCTACTCACTAAAACCTACACCTCTTTCCCCACCACCATTACATACACATCACCTAGTGTCACTTTATGTACAATCAGTCAATGTACAATGTACAGAACAGTGACGTACATTTGCATTTATATTTATTGTTTTTTTTTGTTTATTTTGTTGTACTTAGCTTACACCGTTCATGTGCGCTGTGCAGCAGCTTCGATATCAATGTGACCCTTGAGCTTGATAGTTTTTTGCAAGAGTTGAAATATCTGGTTCAAGTTGTGACAGCAAAAGCCTTAAGTCCCTATGTGTAGCAATGTCCTAACTGTTTCAATTTTTTGTGAGTATGTGGTTCTCTGCACTGAAGCCTCTTTCAATAAGGTAGGAAGATGGAAATGCAATGAAGAGCAGTTTGGCTCTTCTCCAAAGACAGGAAACTTCATATGACAGTGTAGTCACATACCACAAAAGCCAACATTTTTGAAAAGCATCTTTGTTTCTTCATTTCAATAATTTCTTCTTGCAAGCTCTCTTCCTGTTCTTCCACCTTGCAAAGAAATGGGTTAATTATCCAGTCTAGAATTTCCAGTTTGTTCAAATCCTTGAATCAATTCTGAAAATCCTTCTTCAGTGACTGCAGGAGTAAGCAGTACTCTTGCAAATCACCATCTATGAAAGAAAGTGCCATACTTTCCATGTAGCGAAACTGTGAGAACATTCTTCTCCAGATGTTTTGCTTATATATTTCCAATTTGCTGATAAAAGTGGACACTGCACTTTTTGCCTGGATTAAATTGAAATTCTCACCCTGAAGTTTCATATTTAGAATGTTCATTTTGTCCTACAGATCAGCTAAATATATCACATCTCCACATAGAAGTTCAATTTTGTTTCCCAAGATTTCATCGACTTTGAGCAAAAATTCAACCACAGTGTCATAAAATCAAAGAAACATTTTAAGTAGCAGCCTTTTGACAGTCAATACACTTCAGTGTGAAGAAGCAAGCATTCAGACTCTTCATCATTATCATAACTGGCAAAATATTCTGCTATTTAATGCATGAGCTTTAATTTTGCTGATCACAGATATTACAAGAGTCATGCTTGAGAAAAGTCACTGGCTGAGGTTTTTGGCTGTGAGAAGTTGACAATTAATTACACAACAGATTGCAAACAGACTTGGAATTTCTTTTTTCATAAATGCCACAAAACCAGCATGGTGACTTGTCATATTCCTAATTGGAATACTTTCATCCTCAATATGCATTTTGAGATCATTGTAGATAGATTCTATGTTGATATTTGTTTTTAACTTTTTACAAAAGAGAACCTTCTTAAACTTTTCCATTTTTGATAACCATACATATGCCATCAGCAATGCCTCGTTGTCTCGTTCAGTTAATTTAATTGTATTGTAAATTCTGTTCTTTGTAGCTCCGTGGATAGCTGATACTGAATGTCTTCATTCATTTTGTCAATACGTGAGCTACAGAGTTATTACTCAGAGGAATTGATCTTAAAATACTGGTCTCCATTTTGAGAACAGCAGACATTAATCTTTCACAATTAAATGAAACGTTCCACACTTTGCTATCACTTTGGAAATGTTATAAGAAGCAATGAGACCACTATTAAGGTCATTTTTAGCTTTTTCAGCAAATGGCTTGAGTGTGCAACACTTTTCAAATGCTTCTCTCATCTTCGGAACTGAGTAATACCATAAACAAGAGAGAATCTGCAGATGCTGGAAATCCAAGCAACACACACAAAATGCTGGAGAAACTCAGCAGGTCAGGCAGCATCTATAGAAAAATGTACAGGCGATGTTTTGGGCTAAGACCCTTAGGCAGAACTGGAATAAAAACGATAAGGAGTAGATTTAAAAGGTGGGGACGGGGGATCCCATTGGAGATGGCAGAAGTTATGGAGAATTATGTGCTGGACACGGAGGCTAGTTGGGGAGGGGGAGGTGAGAACAAGAGGAACCCTATCCCTGGTGGGGTGGCAGGAGGATGGGGTGAGGGCAGATGTGCAAGAAACAGAAGAGATGTGGGTGAGGGCAGTGCTGATGGTGGAGGAAGGGAAGCCCCTTTCTTTGAAACAGAAGAACATCTCCTTAGTTCTCAAATGTAAAGCCTCATCCTGAGAGCTGATGTGGTGGAGGCTGAGGAATTGAGAGAAGAGATGGCATTTTTATGGGTAGCAGGGTGAGAAAAGGTATAGTCCAGGCAGCTGTAAGAAACACTGGGTTTATAAAAGATGTCAGTGGATAAGCAGTCTCTGGAGATAGAGACAGTGAGATTGAGAAAGGGGAGGGAGGCGTCGGAAATGGACCAGGTAAATTTGAGGACAGGGTGGAAGTTGGATGCAAAGTTGGTGAAGTCGACCAGTTCAGCATGGGTACAAGAAGCAGCACCAATGCAGTCATCGATGTAGCGAAGGAAAAATGGGGGACAGACACTAATGTAGGCTTGGAACATGGACTGTTCCACATAGCTGAGAAACAGACAGGCATAGCTGGGACCCATGCGAGAGACCATGGCTACACCTTTTGTTTGAGGAAGTGGGAGGAATCGAATGAGAAATTATAGAGACTGAGGACCAGTTCTGCCAGATGGAGAAAAGTGGTGGTGGAGGGGAACTATTTGAGTGTAGTGTCCAGAAAGAAACAGAGAGCTCTGAGGCCTTCCTGATGTGGGATGAAGGTGTATAAGGACTGGACATCCATAGTAAAAATAAGATGATGGGGGCCAGGGAACCTGAAATCCTTGAAAAGATCTAGAGTGTGTGAAGAGTCATGGATGGAGGCAGGAAGGGACTGAAGCGGGGGGTTAAAACAGAGTTGAGGTATGCAGATATAAGTTTGGTGGGGCAGGAATATCACCCCCCTCTGATCCCAGCTCTCATTATACTGGATTTTTACCACCTCCTCTACCTTCCCGTCTCTGAGGCAGAACGTTCTGTCCTCAATCAGGGACCTTTGTCCCTCTGCACCCACACCTCAGTAAGTTCCACGCCCGTCATGACACTGAGCACTTCTTCCATTGCCTCCATGCCTACTTCTTTGGCAAGGACTCTTCACCCCGCACTGATCACCCCTTCTCCCATCTTCAACCCTCCTCCTCTTCCTGGCCATCCCGCTCTGGTCTTGTGCCTGCTCTGAATCTTTTCATTGCTAACTGCCAACAAGACATCAACTTTACTACTCCTCTCTCCAATTTCAGTCTCACTTCCTTTGAACGCACTCCTCTCCACTCCCTCCACTCCCTCCGCATTAATCCTAACCTCACCATCAAGCCCGCAGATAAGGGAGGTGCTGTAGTAGTCTGGTGGATTGACCTCTACCTTGCTGAGGCCCAGTGAGAACTCTGAGACACCTCCTCCTACTTGCCCCTTGAACAGGACCCCAATAAGGAGTACCAGGCCATTGTCTCCTACATCATCACTGACCTTATTAACTTTGGGGATCTCCCATCCATTGCCAACCTCATATTTCCCTCACCCCGCACCTCCTGTTTCTACCTCCTATCCAAGATCTACAAACCTGCCTGTTCAGGTAGACCCACTGTCTCTGCTTGTTTTTGCAACAGTATGTGAACGATATGTGAACAAGGCAACATCCTCAACACTGGTGCCCTAGTTATACTTAATTGTGAGGCTGACACATTGTTCCCACACTCACTGTCAAGACACAAACAACAAATGGATTCAGTGGGAACATTTCATGTCTAAATTAGAAGGTTGTGAGGTCACCATTGTCTTCAGAGGTATGAGCACATGACCTAGGTTGACACTTTGGTAATTAATATTGGTATATTGGTTTATTTGACCTATTGCTCATCTGCTTGACTCTCAGAGGAGCAAACCTTGAAGAAATGCTACATCTGCACTGACTCCTGGGAATCCTCAATTCATGCCAGTACAAAGTGGTAAAGGAACATTCTGGATGGTATTGAGAACCTTGTGTCCATGCATCAGCACACACAGTGGCCCCTTCAGAGGCAAGGAACTCAATATTTCACCAACTATCTGCCTACCTGCCATGTTAAGTACTTCATGCCACATCAGTGGGTAAAATCTCTGTCACGATGTGTACTGGCAACATTGGAACCCAAGTGCGAAGGAAAGACAGGCTCCAATGTAGAGATGGTGACCAAAGTTTATTTATAAGAATTCCAACAGAACATCGTTGGCTCAGCCGAGCAATTCTGTGAGAAGTAACATTCTCAAAACTAGGAGCCTGTGATTAGTGCTAATGAGGTGTCCGCTTAAATAATACAAGTGACATGGAATTGCTGAGCCTATCAAAATAAAGCTTACACAGAAAGCACCAGAACACCACATTACAAAGAGTGAGTCACTCAAGATAAACATGAGGAACTCTAAACAATTAATGACTCTTGTAAAACAACAATTAACCAATTCAGGTGCTCTAAAAACACTCAACGCTCTCTGACCCAAAGATCTCATTCTATTCAGCAGGTTAGGTAGCATCTATGGAAATGAATAAACAGTTGACATTTCAGGCTGAGACCCATCTTCAGGACTGAGAAGGAAGGGGAAAAACACCAGAATAAAAAGATGGGGGAGGGGGAGGGAAGGAAGATAGCTAGAAGGTGATAGGTCAAGGTCGGGTGGGTAGGAATGGTCAAGAGCTGAAGATGAAGGGATCTGATACAAGAGGAAAGTTGACCATAGGAGAAAGGAAAGGAGGAGAGGACCCGGGGGAGGTGGTAGGCAGGTGTGAAGAGCTACGAGGACACAGTGGGGGAATAGAAGAAGAGGGGAGTGGGAGGGATTTTTAACCAGAAAGTGAACTCAATATTCATGCTATCAGGTTGGAGGCTACCCAGATGGAATACAAGGTGTTGCTTCCCCACCTTGAGGGAGGCCTTATCATGGCACAAGAGAAGGCAATGGACCAACATGTCGGAACGGGAATCGGAATTGAAATATCTGTCCACTGGGAAGTTACACTTTTAGCGAATAGAGTGGAGGTGCTCAACGAAGCAGTCTGCCAATTTACGATGGGTCTCACAAATGTAGAGGAGGTTGTGTCTGGAGATGAGCCCAGCATAATAGATGACCCCAACAGTTTCATAGGTCACGTGGAAGGTCCTGAATGGAGGTGAATGGGCAAGTGTAGCATTTTGGCTGCTTGTAGGGCTAAGTACTGGGAGGGAGATTAGTGAGGAGGGATGAATGGACCACAGGAATCACGGAGGGAGCAATCCCTGCAGAAAGCGGAGAGAGCAGGGGAGGTAAAGATATGTTTGGTGGTAGGATCTCTTTGGAGATGGTGGAAGTTGTGGATACTGGTCTGGGTGTGGAGGCTCATGGGGTGGTAGATAAGGACAAGAGGAACTCTATCACTGTTAAGATGGTGGGCAGATGGGGTGAGCACAGATGTTCAGGAAATGGAGAAGATTAGGTGAGGGCAGCAACAATGGTGGAGAAAGGGAAATCCCATTCTTTGAAGAAGGAGGACACATTTCTGATATCCAGGAAAGGAAAGGCACATTCTGGGAACAGATGTGGTGGAGATGAAGAAACTGAGAAAAGGGTAGGGTAGGGTAGGGTAGAAATCAGGAGGTTTATAAAAGATGTTCCTCGACAGTTTGTCACCAGAGATGGAGACAGAGAGATCGAGAAAGGGGAGGGAGGAGTCAGAAATTGTCCAAGTGAATTAGAGAGCAGGGTGGAAGTTAGAGGTAAAATTGATGAAATTGACAAGCTCAGCATGGATGCATGAAGCAGCACCAATGCGGTCGTCAAAGTAGCACAGGAAGAGTTGGATGGTATTACTGGGGAGGGCTGTGTTCATGGACTGTTCTACATAGTCAACAAAAAGGCAGGCATAGCTGGGACCCATGAAAGTGCCCATGGCTACCCCTTGAGTCTGGAGAAAGAGGAAGGAGCTAAAGGAAAAATTGTTGAGAGTGAGGACCATTTCTGCCAGACGGAGGAGGATGGTAACTGAGGGGAACTGATTAATTCTTTTATTGAGAAACAACCCCAGTAAGGGCATTGAGTACAAGAGTTGGGACATTATGTTGAAGGAGTTGGTGAGACTGTATTTGGAGTACGATGTGCAGTTCTGCTATCTGTGCTATAGGAAGAATGTCATTAAGTGGGAAAAGGTGCAGAAGAGTTTTATTATGATAATACTGGGTCTGGAGGCCTAAGACTTTTGCACAGTACTGTAATTGTCAACATGGATTGGAGCTTGTAAATCTGGTTAGAGCAAAAGATGTTGGGAAGGGTGAGGTTGGAGTGCTGGGGGAGGGGTGTGGAGCAGGTGGCAGAGAAGGAGTGCCAGGTCAGAGTGGGTGCAGGTACTCCCAGCCCTGAGACACCAGGCAAGGTCAGTTGATTCCAAACAATTAGTTTATTGATCATTACAGAATGTCTTTCTGGTGTTTCCCACTCCCTTCCCCTTTTCCCAAACATGATTCCCGTCTCCCAACCCCCTTCCCACTCACAGTCCACAACAGAGACCCATATCAGAATCAGGTTTATCATCACTCACACATGTCATGAAATTTGTTATTTTGGTGGCAGCAGTACAGTGTAATACATAAAATTACTGCAGGGCTGTGCAAAAGCCTTAGGCACCCTAGCTATATGCAGTATATGGCCTAAGATTTCTGCACAGTTGCAGTACTGTAGATAAAAACATGAAGGCACAAGCAAGGTGGATTGTTATAGTCTTTTTTTCCAAGGTAGAGTAGTCTAAAGCTAGAGAGCACAGGTTAAAGCTTGAGGAACAGGATTTAAATGGGACTTGAGGGGTAAGCTTTTCATATAAAGGGTAGAAAGTTTATGGAATGAATTACCAGAGGAATTGGTAGAAGGTGGTACAGTTACAAATCTTAAAAGACATTTAGCATGGACTCCTTGCTTAATGGTATTGGTCTATGGCATAAAAAAGGCTGGAAACCTCTTGCTTAGAGGGATATCAATCAGATCGGTACCTTGATTGGCAAGTGAAACCCCACTGATTTCCTTGGCTGTGTAAGTCTAGGGAATACACACTCCGGTCCCACCAAACCTGTGAGATTGAGATGACTCTCCCACCCAAACCCTGATTTGTGTGGATGCTGTGTAATTTGCTACCCTTTTACAACCCTTTTACCAAGAGGGCATAGTTTTAAGGTGTTTGGAAGTAGCTACAGAGGAGATGACAGGGGTAAGTTTTTTATGCAGAGAGTGGTGAGTGTGTGGTATGGGCTGCTGGCGGCGGTGATGGAGGCGGATACGATAGGGTCTTTTAAGGGACTCCTGGATGGCTACATGGAGCTTAGAAAAATAGAGGGCTATCGGTAAAACCTAGGTAGCTCGAATGTAGGGACATGTTCGGCACAGCTTTGTGGGCCGAAGGCCCGTATTGTGCTGTAGGTTTTCTATGTTTCTAAATAACAGACAGTACACTGCATACAATTAAAGGAATTATATTTATGAATCTTATCGTAACTAAAGTGTTATTAAAGAAAAGAAAGAATAAAACAAAAAAGGCCCATTATAATTAAACAGTCAAATGTGCACAAGTTGGAGCTCAACTCTTCCAAAAGTCATATATATTCACCCATCCGCTGTTGAAATTAGTACATTGCTCCATCGAATCACAGTCCTCCACCAGGTCAAATCCTACGACCAGTTCTCTCCAGCATCTTTTCTCTTCATCTCCCACCGAACAAAGGACCCAGCTCACATTCCAAAGCACCCATTATCTCGAGCCATAACCCAAACATTGCTTCTTCAGAAAGACTATCGCATTTGCAGTGAATCCTTTCCCATGATGTTACTCAAGTTAGGCTGAAAGGCCTGCTTCTGTATTGCATAACTCAATAACTCCGCAATTCATTATTATACACCCATAAACTAGTTAATTTAGTGAAATTATCTTTTGCCATCCCATGGATATATCATTCTGTGTGATGCTTGATCACTCTCCTAAAATAAGTATTTTGCTAAAAAGAAAATTATGAGTATCTATACTTTAAGATATAACCATAAGACCATAAGGCAAAGGAGCAGAATTAGGTCATTCAGCCCATTGAGTCTGTTCCACCATTCCATCATGGCTGATTTATTATCCCTCTCAACTCCATTGTCCTGCCTTCTCCCTGTAAGCTTTGAAACCTTGATTAATCAATAACCTATCAACTTTTGCATTAAATACACCCAATGATTTGGCTTGCATAGCCTTTTGTGTCAATCAGTTCCACAGATTCACCACCCCCAGGGTAAAGAAGGCTTTCCTCATCTCTGTTCTAGATGGACAACCCTCTATTCTGCGGCTATGCTCTTTAGGGAATCCTGTGCAAAGATTCCCAAGTCCTTTTGTACCTCTGATGCTCCCAGTTTAAGAGGGCGCTACTGAAGATGTGCGACAGCTTACTCGTAGACCGTAAGGCAAGAGATTCGAGTAAAAACATTACTTGTAACGTCTTTTCTGAAGCAAATTGTGATAAACTATTGCCGCAGACAGTGAGGAGGCAGGCGGAGGCGAAGCTGGTTTGAGGAATGAACCTTGCTGGGGCGTTGCGAGGCGCAAGGTGTTCGAGCCAGGGTTGCCAATGGAGTTGGTGGCATCTCTGCCATAGATGGAATGAGCATTTTGGAGAGGAGTTGTTGTGGAAGAGTTTCAATACCCATCCACCTAACCCGGGTGTGAGATTGGATTGCTCCCCGACTTGGCGAGATTGAGAACTTCGGGCTGCGCCAGGATCCAGGTTCTAGAGCAAAGCACTATCTGGTGCTTGGACAATTTAAATGTCAGCCCAGATAGACTGGAAGCCCAAGTGTCGGGAACAGAGATGAGGGTTTGCTCGCTCTCCTGAGGAGGTCAGGCTGATTTCACTCACTTTCTCCATGGCGCTGAGGCTGTGAACTGATCTGGCTGCAGTGCATTGTTGCCCAGCTGGTGTAATAAACTGGAACCAAGGCTTGGGAGTACTCCATTTGCTCTGGGAACAGATCTGGGACTCAGTCTGGTTTGGGGTGCTGTTGGCTTGCTTTTATTGTTTGCATGATTTGTGTTTTTTTCCTTTCTCTACTCAGTGGTTCTTGGTCTTTTTACAATTGGGTTATTAGTGTTCCTTGCTTTGTGGCTGCCTGTAAGCAAGCAAATTTCAAGGTGTATTATTTATACATTCTCTGATAACAAGTGTGCTTTGAATCTTTGATTTTTGAATTTTCTCCCCAATTAGAAGATAGTCCACACCTTTATTCCTTTTACCAAAGTGTATTGCCATGCATTTCCCGACACTGTATTTCATCTGCCACCCCATTGTCCATTCTCCCTATCTGCCTAAGTCCTTCTGCAGACACCCTGTTTCCTCAACACTACCTGCCCCTCCATCTATCTTCATATCATCCACAAACTTGGCCACAAAGCCTTCAATTCCTTCACCTACATCATTGACATATAAAGTGAAAAAAAGTGGTCCCAGCACCAACCCCTGTGGCATAAAACTAGTTACCAGCACTCAACCAGGAAAAGCCCCCTTTATTCTGATTCTTTGCCACCTGCCAGTCAGCCGATCTTCTATCCATACTAGGATCTTTCCTGTAATACAATGGGCTCTTATCTTGTGAAGCAGCCTCATGTCAAAGGCCTTCTGAAAATCCAAGTAAACAACATCCACTGACTCTCCTTTGTCTATCCTGCCTGTTATTTCCTCAAAGATTTCCAACAGATTTGTCAGGCAAGATTTCCTCTTAAGGAAATCATGCTGACTTAGGCCTACTTAGTCATGTAACTCCAATTACTCCAAAACCTCATCCTTAATGATGGACTCCAGACTCCAACATCATTCCAACCACTGAGGTCAGGCTAACTGGTCTATAATTTCCTTTCTACTGCCTTCCTCCCTTTTTGAAGAGTGGAGTGACACTAGCAATTCTTCAGTCCTCCTGCACCATGCCAGAATCTATTGATTCTTGAAAGATCATTACTAATGCCTCCACAATCTCTTCAGCCACTTCTTTCAGAACGCTGGGGTGTAGTCCATCTGGTCCAGGTGACTTATCTATCTTCAGACCGTTCAGCTTCCCAAGCACCTTCTCCTTAGATATAGAAAGTACACTCACATGTGCCCCCTGATACTCTCAAATTTCTGGCATTCTGATGTTTTATGAATGGGTTTCACTCCAGTATTGAATCTGATTTTAAAATCTTTAGAGGCTGTGATGAAAAATCCAGATTTGGCACCACCATGTTTGTTAACCTTCATGTTTATTTGAAAATCTTGTTAACAGACTGACCACAGGAGCTTAATAAGCAGGCAATTATCTTTAAGCAAATGTGTGCCTTAGTGTAGCCAATTATTTCAACCATGCCTTTTATTGTTGCATACATAAGATACTTTTAAGCATCTGTGTAAGCATCTTATTATAGCTTCAGAAGTGTCATTGATTCCTCATTGTGCGCTTGGAGAAAAAGCTTTAGACAATTGTAATGTTTTTTAAGAAAAAAAACTACTTTTATAATTACAGCACAACCTGACCCCTTTAATGTCAATTATTTTGAATAAAGCATTTCTGGGCAATGGTACCACAGTGACTCCAATTAATTTAATTCCCCAAAGAACCTAATTGTACTGCTGGAGGATTTCCTCCTTGTAGTAAAAAGGTCATGATCACTGCCTGTAATTTCACAGGTTTCGTGAGAGAAGAACCTTCAGCACTCTCAAGGATTAGCAGCTTCACCTCAGAAGATGAGAATGGTTGAATGGTATCACTTACAGAACCAGATATTATTTTTCCTTCAAGATGCGCAGAAAATTTACTATCCCATCCTCGCGATTGTGGGTGTTCCTGGTAAGTCTCTAAATCAGGAATTAATTCTTTGTGCTTTGTTTTAGTGTGTTGCGGCTACTTCGTCCTATCTCTCTCTCTCTCCTTTTCTGGCTCCTAATAAAATTCTGTTAAACCTGCAGACTCTATTTAATTACATTCAGCCCATAGTGCAGGTGCAACTTCTATGAGAGGGTTTTTGTACCTGGTCCTGTGCCCCAGTTATGTTTATAGCCTATAAACTCCTCAAACTTAACCTTTTAAAAATGAGTTCTGGAATCAGATACATTGCATTTTTCAGAGCATTTGCTAATGATCTCTGGTTATTGACCTTCTCATTGGAGAGTATACTTCTCTCTTCCAAAACCCCTTAGTATGTTAAAAATTTTCATCAGTTCAGCTTCAATCTTCCTTTACCTAAGAAGAGCAACTTCTTGTCTAACTGTTCCCTTAGTATGATAACAAACTTCAAAAAAAAACACCTTCTGCCATAATTTCTAAGGTCTTTTTATCTATCCTAAAGAGTAGCCCCCACAAATATTCACAACACCCCAATCAAAACCTAAATAGTGATTTATAAAATTATTCGACAATCTCTTTACTTTTATGATATGTTACTTTATTAATAAACCCATATAACCAGAAGGCTTTTTTAAAAAACTTCATGAACTTGTCATGGCACCTTTGAGTATGTGAACACCAAGGATTGTCTGTTTGTTTATAGTTTTCAAAATCATGTTATTTATTTTAACCCTTTTTAATTCTTGGGGTTTCATCTCCTTTATAAGTCTGCCGTGTTTCATTGAGTCAAATGCTTTCTGTAGGTCATACCACTGCACAACCTGGAGCAGTCTTTGTTGTTATTCTTTCAAAAATTACAATCAATTCAGTCAGATACAATCTTCTTTGACAATTCAGCAATGGATATTTATTTTGTCACTAATAATGATTTCCATAACTTCCTATGACAAAGGTTTCCTTTTCTGATTTGTATAGTTGCCTTTGAAACAATGTTCACATTATCAAGTTAGTAAATACATGTACACTTTTACTTAGTGAATTTCATTTGTACTGATCTTGCTTTAATTTCCCTTGATTTGCTATTAGAATGTTGAACATTTGTCCTGAGCTCAATGAATGTACCTCCTCACTTTCTCCATTTTGCCCATCTAATGGATTCTTCTTAAGGCCAAAAGAATCATTTAGATTTTTAGTATTGTTTAAAACTATGAAATCCACTTTGTCTGGATACAGATAACATACAGAGTTTGACAGGTCCAGATGAAGAGGCTGAAAAGTGCACTTAACAGAACCAAAATTCTGGTAGGAAATGGCAGGGGTCAGAAGAGCAGTGCAGTACAGAAGTCCATAGTTCATTGTAAGTGGCAGGCTTGCCTTCATAGGTTGAGGCATGGAGTATGAGACTTGGGACTTACTGTGGCTGCAACATTATACAAAGTATTGTTCAGCCCTCACATAGGAGTTATGAGTACATTTCTTGTCAACAATGCAATGGCAACAGGGAGAGTTCAGAAGAGATTTACTGGGATGTGGTCTGGAATATAGGCTTGTAGTTATAAGAACAGATCAGATAGGTTGGGTTTATTTTCATTAGAACATAGGAGGCTGAGAGGTGACTTATAGAAGTTTATAAAATTATTAGAGTGTAACAAAATTATTTTTAAATTTGTTTTGATTCAGTCAGGGTATTGCATATGCATTTTCAAACAAAGGAGACACTGTACATGTATTCAAAGACATGGCACTTTATTAGGACAAGCACAAATGCAATCAGACAGAAAAAAACAAAAGTCTACAGTAGTAGCAGTACAAAAATCAAAATAGTACTTATCTACTAAACAAGCCTATCTCTGCATTGTTGGAGGGAAGCTACAGATCTGACAACCTTAAATGCAGCCTGTGTTCTCTCCCTATCTCGAACTATAACTCACATACTCTTAACTCTGGACGTACTGTCCTTGTTCCTGTCTTAGCACTAGCACTGGTCTTGACCTAGTCGAAGACCAAAACTCTCCCTACACAAAGAAAGTGCCCCTCCTTATACCCTTTTAAATTGATTCAAAACATAATTATCAGCCCAGTACTTTTCCATCACCAGCTGTACTCCTTTATCTCTTACGAGCTTCAGCCTAGACACATTACAGTACTTCCGAAAAAGGAGACAACGGGTCTGTAAAGAGGAAATCATTATTCACCGGCATCTTTTCTCAATGATGTGCATTAAAAATAGAGACAAATCATTGGTCAATAAGAGGAAAAATAGCCATTTCCACATTCCAACCTGACACCATTTTGTCTTCGAATTTCCATTTTATTTTTGCATGTACTAAGGATCAATTACAATTAATTCTTTCCTTCCACTTCGCATTGGTACATTGTACAAAAATCATGGTAAATACAAGTTAACTAGAATTATTACAATAAGATTACTTAAACAGTGGGATTAGGCTATGAATTCCATAAACACGATAAACTAAACTGCACTCCAAACAGCTAATATTATAATTAGTACACACCCACTATTTAGTCCCCAGTCCCACCCTTTATTCCAAATAATGCGAACCCATTCGCAGTTAACCACAATTAAACTTCGCGGGCGGGCGTGCGGGAGGCGTTGCTGTCCTGGAGGACGTCTTCTCCTTCCATGGTGGATCTTTGAGTGTACTTTTTCACAAGTTCAAACGGTGACCTCGACTCAGGGAAGGCCCATGGCGTCGACAAAATTAATTCTAGGGTCGTCATTTCACCTCCTTCAAGAGGACTGCAACCTTGCCGGAGGGTTTGGAGGCTTGTGTGTCTCAATGATCCAGGAAGCTATGTTGGCTGGAGTCAGGGTTTTTTGATTTGGTTCTTGGTAGTGTACCCATATCAAAGGGTAGAGGCCAGAGTAAGGGTGGTCCTCCAGACTCGGGACTTCAACTCAGGGCTAACAGCCCTGACTGGCCAAAAATTGTTACGGAAACAGCAACGAAGAATCCTTAAAGAACCTTTATTGTTGCCCTAAATGCCAGCGGCGTAATGGGCAGTAAGCAACATTTTATTTTGGTGAAAACAAAGTATTAATTATTATCAGTCTTACACAAATTTACGTCATTCACGTTTGGTCATTTTTTTTCCCCTGTTTAAACGCACCAGATGACCTTTCCCTTATACTCAGACTCAGTAAGTGTTACCAACTCTGTTTGCTATAACCTTGCAAACCGAGGTATTTGGAATATGCACGCATGCTTTTCCTCCCATTGTGGGAGCCCTTTCTCCACTGCCTGTTTCCTCCTTCCGCTCTGGGGTACACTTGATCATCCTTGTCATCGGTGATCCTTGGAGTAACGGTCTATTGTTGAAATTGTTCAAGGCTTGGGATAGTACAATCAGCCACACCTGTAAGGTGAGAGTTGGTGTCAAGAAACGAATCTTGTTATTTTAAAAGTCTGTTTATTCTTTTGATCAGCCCTGATGCTCGGTGGTAATAGAACGTTTCTCTACTGGCAGCCCAGCCTTCCACAGCTGCCCCGAGAAGTGAGACCCACTATCCGACTGTATTTCTTGAGGGTCCTTATAATAACTAATTAACTTCTGCAATACCTCCAGTATATGATCCTGGTCATCTTTTGAATGAATGAATGAAATTGAATGAATTAAATTAATTTATTTGGGTCAGTACAAACATAACAAAAAGCATCATTTACAGCGATTATTTCATTGGACAAAATTACAGCAAAAAACATAGATATTCTTTAAAACAGACCGAAAGGGTGTAGGCTGAAGCTACAGATTATTACGCCTACCCCTCTTACTTATACAACAACATATTTGGCGTCAATCATCACATCAAAAACAAAAAAATTCATCTTTTAACACAAAATCCAATTCCAAGTATCATTTATTTACATTACTCCCATTCATTTTAAATCATGTATTTTATATTTATTCATTAAATAAGTTTTTAAACTCATTAAATGTGGTGCATGTTTTTAAATTCTCACTACAACTGTTCCATAGATTCACCCCTCTGTATTCACTGAAATACAATGATTTTTTACATTTGTTCTTATCCTTTGTTTTTGAAATATACATGCTCCTCTCAAATCACGTTGACTTTCTCTCATTTTAAACAACCTTTGGATACTTTGTGGTAACTGTCCATTTTTTACTTTATACATGATTTGTATTATTTTAAAATTTACTAAATCTCTGAATTTTAAAGTGTTTAGTTGAATAAATAGTGGATTGGTTGGCTCATAATAACTTGTCTTATTTACAATTCGTATGGCTTTCTTTTGAAGTAGAAAAATTGAGTTTGTATTTGTTTTGTATGTATTTCCCCTTGCCTCTACACAGTAAGTTATGTATGGGACTATAAGTGAACAGTATAATGTATACAAAGATTCCTGATTTAAGAAAGCTTGCGCTTTGTACAGTATTGCAACAGATTTTGACGCTTTTGCTTTGACATAATTTATTTGAGTTTTCCAGTTAATTTACTATCTATTGCCACTCCTGAAAATTTTGTTACAGATACCTTATCAATTTCAACATAATTTATTCTGAGTTTACTCTGAGTTTGGTACACGGTTTCCAAATATTGTGAATTTAGTTTTACTTAGATTCAGTGATAATTTGTTTGTATCAAACCATTTTTTTTATAAAGAAATGTGCAAGGAATTGCCATTAACAGAGCTGAACAGGTGTTAACTATATTTCAAGTATTTAAATCGTGCTGTGGCAGGGGTCGGAAGTAATCAGTCTGCCATACCTGGGCTGGGCTGCTCCTGCCCTTTAACAGGGCTTGAAACATCTCCCAGCGAGCTGGTCGGGCGCTACTGCCCGTGTTATTTTAACGACCCCCGTGCCTTCCATTGACTTCAGAACTCTAACTTTCGTTTCCCTCTCGTCAACCTGCCTTAATACCTCCAACCTCCCTAGTTCCTCGCCCACTGGGTGTCCCACGCACATCTTCAAGAGGCATCACCAGATGTCCCTTCAAATGTGAGGGCGCACAGTGAGCCGCCCCGTGCAATACCCTCTCATCCGGGGCATCCCACTCTATCCTGCGGTAAATGCCCGGTGTGTTTGACGATCGATCGAAGCATCGCAATTCCCTCGTCTCCAGTGTGCCCAGGTGCACCCTGATGCCCTCAGTCTACCGAAGGGAGATAAACCCTAACACCACGCGCCGGACTGGCGAGAACAAATCTGCGGGGTTGTCATTGTCATTCTACATCAGATTATTAATAGCACTTCGAGTACGGAGAGAGATAGCAAGTGATTGGCTTTCTCCATGTCCAAATGGACCGTGCCAGCACCCGTATCCCACAAGCGAGCTAACCGTGCGGCGAGGCATCTCCGCCCCTTCGCACATATTTATCTGGAATGGCCCCCTTTTCCTCAGTCTTCCATGCCCGAGTCACCCTTTCCTTTTATCTTATGTCGTCTGGCACCCACCCGTGCCCTTGTAGTTAATAACTACGCACTGTACCGGGCGAGTTCTCTCGGCAAGGGAATGGCCAGGACCGTTAGCTTCATACCAGATATCGGCATCCCGACCATCTCCCCTCAGCCATTAATGCTCCCATTTTGAAAGGATCTGGATGCTGATCACTCAATACTCGCTAAGCTGCTTTGCTTTGTCAGCTCCTTCACGGGCCGACCGAGCTGATTCGGTTAAGGTAACATTTTGCTGCTCTGTGATTCCCATTCTGTCATTAGCGGCAGGCTGTCTTTGCTCTGCTGCCCTGCACATGTCAAAAACAGTTTTCAAAGCATACAACAGGCCACCCCCTTACTCTGCTCCCTACGTTTGAGAAACATAGCACCCATTATGCTGAATCATGCTGACTACAATTGACATACAGTGTGGAGTAGGCCCTCTGGCCCTTCAAGACCACCCAGCAACCCTATTTTAATCCTAGCTTAATTATGCAACAATTTACAATGACCAATTAGCCTACCAACCAGTAGGTCTTTGGAATGTGGGAGGAAACTAGAGCACCTGCGGAAACCCATGTGGTGACGGGGAGAACGTACAAGCTCCTTACAGGCAGCAGTGGGAATTGAACCCATGTTGCTGGTACTGTGAAGTATTGTGCTAACCACCATGCTACCGTTCTGTAACAGAAATTATTTTAAAATTTGTTGTGTGTTTTTTTTGATTCAGCTTGGTATTTGCATAAGCAACACACACAAAATGCTGGAGGAACTCGACAGGTCAGACAGAACCAATGGAAAAGAGTAAACAGTCAACATTTTGGGCCGAGACCCTTCTTCAGGACTGAAAAGGAAGGGGGTAGATGGGTAGATGCCAGAATCCAAAGGTGGGGGCAGGGGAGAAGGATAGCTAGAAGGTGATAGGTAGGAAGGTGGGTGGGAGAGGTAAAGCGCTGGAGAGGAAGGAATCTGACAGGAGAGTAGAGTCAACCATAGGAGAAAGGGAAGGAGGAGGGGACACAGGGAAGAGGTAAGGTGAGACGAGGTAAGAGGTCAGATTGAAGAATAGAATAAGCGAGGAGGGGGAGGGAATGTTTTTTTACCGGAAGGAGAAATTGATATTCATGCCATCAGGTTGGAGGTTACCCAGAGAGAATATAAGGTGTTGATCCTCCACCCTGAGGGTGGCCTCATCTTGGCACAAGAGGAGGCCGTGGACAAACATGTTGGAACAGGAACAGGAATCAGAATTAAAATGTTTGGCCACCGCTAAGTTCTGCTTTTGGTTGATGGAGCAGAGGTGCTTGATGAAGTGGTCCCCCATTCATTTACAACGTGACTCACCAATGTAGATGAGGTCTCATCGGGAGCACTAGACACAATAGACGACCCCAGCAGATTTGCAGGTGAAGTGCTGCCTCACCTGGAAGGTCGTAAATGGAGGTGAGGGAGGAGGTGAATGGGCAGGTGTAGTACTTTGGCCACTTGCAGGGGTAAGTATTGGGAGGGAGATTAGTGGGGAGGGACAAATAAGGGAATCGCGGAGGGAACAATCCCTATTGAAAGCGGAGAGAGGGGAGAAAGTAAAGATGTGTTTGGTGGTAGGATCCTGTTGGAGATGGCGGATGTTGTGGAGGATGATGTGTTGGATGAGGAGCCTGATGGGGTGGTAGGTAAGGACAAGAAGAACTCTATTGCTATTAAGGCTGCGGGAAGATGGGGTGAGTGCAGATGTTCAGGAAATGGAGGAGATGCAGGTGAGGGCTGCATCAATGGCGGAAGAAGTGAAACCCCGTTGTTTGAAGAAGGAGGACATCTCTGATGTCCTGGAAGGGAAAGCCACATCCTGGGAACAGATGCAGTGGAGATGAAGGAACTAAGAAAAGGGAATAGCACTTTTACAGGAGGTGGGGTGGGAAGAAGTACTATCAAGATTACCATTGGAATCAGTAGTTTTGTAAAAAATGTCAATTAACAATTTGTCTGCAGCGATGGAGACAGGGAGTGTTTGCAAACAAAGGAGACACTGCACATGTATTCAATGCCACAAGAAAACACTTTATTAGAATTAGCACAATGGCATACAGAAAGAAAAAACGACAAAAGTCTACAGTATTAGCAGTAGAGAAAACAAAGTAATGCTTATCAAGCAAGCCAAACTCTGCAATATCAGAGGGGAGCCACAGATTCCACAAACTTCATGCAGCCTTCTTTCTCTCTCTCTCTCTCTCTTCCTCTAACTCAACACACTTGTCCCGATCTTCTTAGCACTAGCACTGGTCTTGACTCTCCCACTGCACAAAGAAAGTGCCCCTTTTCATACCCTTTAAGATTCTTTCAAAGCCTAACCTAATTATCACCCCAGCACTTTTCCATCATTTGGTGGTACCAGCTGTGCCCCCTTCAGCCCAAACACATTACTTAGGAAAAAGGAGACAACAGGCCTGTAAGGAGGAAATCATTATTCACTGGCATCTCTTCTCAATGATGTGCATTCAAAATAGAGACAAATCATTGGTCAATAAGAGGAAAAATAGCCATTACTACATTTCAGCCTGACTCCATTTTGTCTCCAAACTTCCATTTTATTTTGTCATGTGCCAAGAAGGAATTACAATTATAAACACAAGAAAATCTGCAGATGCTGGAAATCCGAGCAACACACACAAAATGCTGGAGGAACTCAGCAGGCCAGGCAGCATCTGTGGAAAAGAGTAAACAGTCGACTTTTCGGGCCGAGACCCTTCGTCAGGACTGGAAAATAAAGAGAAGTCAGAGTAATAAGGTGGTGTGAGGGGGGAAGAGGGAGTAGGTGATAGGTGAAACCGGGAGGGGGAGTGGTGAAATAAAGAGCTGGGAAGTTGATTGGTGAAAGAGATAAAGGTCTGGAGAAGGGGGAATCTGATAGGAGAGGACAGAAGATCGTGGAAGAAAGGGAAGGGGGAGGAGCACCAAAGGGAGATGATTAGCAGGTGAGGAGAAAAGGTGAGAGAGGGAAACAGGAATGGGAAATGGTGAAGGGGTCAATTCCTGGAAATTCGAGAAATCGATGTTCATGCCATCAGGTTGGAGGCTACCCAGACAGAATATAAGCTGTTGCTCCTCCAAACAGAATGTGGCCTCATCGCAGCACTAAAAGGATGCCATGGACTGACATGTCAGAATGGGCATGGGAAATAGAACTGAATGGAGCATAGGTGCTCAGTGAAGTGGCCTCCCAAACTACATTGCGTCACACCAAGATACAGGAGGCCCCAACAGACTCACAGGTGAGGTGTCGCCTCATCTGGAAGGACTGTTTGGGGACCCTGACGGGACAGAGACCATGTTGGCAGTATTTTGTAACACACTCTTGAAGCTGGCCTGATCGAACTCACGGGTTATGATGAAGAGGACCTATAACTAGAGGGAAGGGTTTCAGGTGAGAGGGGAGAAACTTCAAAGAAATCTGAAGGGTAAGGTTTTCACACAGAGGGTGGTGAATATCTGGAATGAGCTGCAGAGGAGGTAGTAGAAGCAGATATATTTCAGAATTTAAAAAGCATTTCACAGGTATTTAGATAGCAAAGGCATAGATGCCAAATGGACCCAATATAGTCAGATGGGGATTTGTGTGGATTGGTGTTGCAGTCTACATGGATGAGGTAGGCCCAACAGAGTCCTGGATGTGATTTGTTAATTCTGCTAATTTACAGTATAGTAACATATTTCATTCTAATGAAGTCAGAAATCAGCTCTATTCAGGTGTCTTCTTGCTACTACCATTGGGGAGGAGATACATGATCCTTAGGTCCTACACCACTATGTTCAGGAACAGTTATTACCCTACAACCATCAGGCTCCTGAACCAACATAGATGACTTCACACACCTCAAGTCAGAACTGATTCTGCAATCTACAAGCTCACTTTCAAGGGTTCCACAATTCATCTTTTTGGCATTTAATTATTTATTTGCACAATTTGTCTTCTTTTGAACATTACACTCAGTGGCCACTTTGTTAGATACCTCCTGTACCTAAAAAAATGGCTACTGAGTGTACGTTTGTGGTCTTCTGCTGCTGTAGCCCATCTATTGCAAGGTTTGACATGTTGTGCAGTCAGAGATGCTCTTCTGCACATCATTGTTGTAACATGTGGTTATTTGTGTTAATGTCACCTTCCTCTCAGCTTGAACCAGTCTGCCCATTTTCCTCTGACCTCACTTATTAACAAGGCGTTTTTGCTCACAGAACTGCTTACTAGATATTCTTGTGTTTCTCGCACCATTTCCTGTAAACTTTGGAGACTGTTGTGTGTGAAAATCCCAGGAGATCAGCAGTTTCTGAGATACTCAAACCACCCTGTCTAGCACCAACAATCATTCCACGGTCAAAGTCACTTAGATCACATTTCTTTCCCATTCTGATGTTCAGTCTAAACAACAACTGAACCTCTTGACCACGTCTGAATACTTTTATGCATTGAGTTGCTGCCACATGATTGGCTGATTATATACATACATTAGTGAGCAGGTGTACTAGTGTCCCTAATCAAGTGGCCACAAAGTGTAGTTGTTTGTCAGTCTTTGTTTATGTATAGTTTTTCATAAATTCTATGGTATTTCTTTATTTCCCTGTTAAAGCATGAATCTCAAGGTTGCATATGGTGACATAATAAATTTACCTTGACTTTGACTCTGACCATCAATCACCTTCCCCCATCCTCCACACCTTCCTATATTCCCAGCTTTACCTTCGTGGCTCTTTTTCTGGACAGTTTGGTGTTGTACCAGGTGCAACTTATCCTCCAATAAACATTTCCAATTTATCTTTTTCTGTGTTAACAATCACAGAGAAGATGGGATCCATCAAGTACTTAGATTTGTAAATCTAAAGTAAATTACTGCAGGTGCTGGAAATCTGAAATAAAAAGAAGTAGCTGTGAGCTGGGCCACATGTTTGAAGTTAAAATAGAGCTAGTGTTTCATTAGAACTATGAAAAGTAAGAAGAGATTTTATGTCCCAAAGGAAAAGGTGCCGGGGAGAAAAAGGGAAGGTCTGGAAGAGATTGTGAGGCAAGGGAGGTAAAATGCTAACAAAGGTGAAAGTTTGTCTTGCAATGAGACAAGAAACAAGCTGAGTCTAAAGGTGTGTAGAAGAGATGCAGAATCATATATCCTCATTCTGAATGTCTTAAACTGATGGCTTGTTATGAATAAATGTTTTCAAGAGCCACTAGGTAATATTACAGCTATATAAAATGCTGGTTAGACCACACTTGAAGTATTGTGCTCAGTTCTGGTCACCTCATCATAGCTTTAGAGAAATTGCAGAGGAGATTTACCAGGATGCTACCTGGACGAGAGGGCATGTTTTATGAAGATAGGCTGAGCAAACTAGAGCTTTTCTCTTTGGAGCGATGGATGAAGGGAGATGACTTCATAGAGGTGTACAAGATGATAAGAGGCAGAGATAGAGTTGAGAGCCAGAGGCCCCCCCCCCCCCCAGGGTGGCAATAACTAATATACGGGGCATAATTTTAAGATGATTAGAGGAAAGTATAGGGGGGATGTCAGAGGTAACTTTACGCAGAGTGGTGGCTGTGTGGAATGCCCTGCCGGGTGGTGGCAGAGGCAGATACTTTAGGGGCATTTAAGAAACTCTTAGATAGGCACACTGATGACAGAAAAATGGAAGGTTATGTCAGAAGGAAAGGTTAGATTGATCTCAGGGCAGGTTGAAAAGACAGCACAAATAATGTTCTATGCTTCATGTTCTATATTCTATGATCACCTTGCTATTTTATCGCCAATATTCATTCACAAATTTACCCAATTGTCTTTGCATAACAACAAGTAAGACAAAAACATTTCTGGATTCCTGCTTATTTGTTGAGAAACTTATGTGTTGAGAACTTGTTTGAAAAAGAAGATATAAATCGAGTAATTACAGTTGTTAGCTATGATGGATAATTTATTGAAATACAGTGCTGTGCAAAAATCTTAGGCATGTGTGTATACATATATATACTGTTTTTACAAAAAAAAAATACATTTCGTAACATGTAAGATAAGACCATAAGATATAGGAGCAGAATTAGGCCATTTGGCCAGCGAATCTGCTCCACTATTTCATCACGGCTGATCCATTTTTCCTCTCAGCCCCAATCTCCTGCCTTCTCCCTGTATCCCTTCATGCTCTGACCAATCAAGAATCTATCAACCTCCGCCTTAAATATACCCAATGACTTGGCCTCCACAGCTGCCTATGGCAATGAATTCCACAGATTCACCACTCTCTGGCTAAAGAAATTCCTCCTCATCTCCATTCTAAATGGATGTTCCTCTATTCTGAGGCTGTGTCCTCTGGTCTTAGACTCCCCCACCATAAGAAACATCCTCTCAACATCCACTCCATTGAGGCTTTTTAACATTCAATGGGTTTCAATGAGACTCCACCCCCCCCCCCTTATTTTTCTGAATTTCAGTGAGTACAGACCCAGAACCATCAAATGCTTCTCATATGATAAGACTTTCAATCCTGGAATCATTCTTGTGAACCTCCTTTGAACCCTCGCCAATGTTGGCACATCGCTTCTAAGATAAGGGGCCCAAAATTGCTCACAATACTATAAATGAGGCCTCACCTGTGCCTTATAAAGCCTCAATGTTACATCCTTGCTTTTATATTCTAGTCCTCTTGAAAATGAATGCTAACATTGCATTTTCATTTCTCACCACAGACTCAACCTGCAAATTAACCTTTAGGGAATCCTGTATCAGGACTCCCAAGTCCTTTTTCTTGCTCCTCAGATTTTTGAACTTTCTCATGATTTGGAAAATATTCTGTGCTTTTATTTCTTCTACCAAAATGCATGGCCACACAATTCCCAACACTGTGTTCCATCTGCCACTTCTTTGCCCAATCTCCTAATCTGTCTAAGTCTTTCTGTAGCCTCTCTGCTTCCTCAAAACTACCTGCCCCTTCACCTCTCTTCGTATCATCTTGGCCCACACTTGGCCCAAAGTAATCAATTTTGCCATCTGAGTCATTGACATATAATGTAAAAAGAAGCATTCCCAACACAGACCCTGTGGAACTCCACTAGTCACTGGCAGCCTACCAGAAAAGGCTCCCTTTGTTCCTACACTTTGCCTCCTGCCAATCAGCCAATGCTCTATCCATGCTAGTATCTTTCCTGTAATACCATGGGCCAGTAGCTTGTTTAGCAGCCTCATGTGTGGCACCTGATTAAAAGTCTTCTGAAAATCCAAGGACCAACATCCACAAATTCTCCTTTTTCTACCCTGCTTGTTATTTCTTCAAAGAATTCTAACAGATACGTCAGGGAAGATTTTCCCTTAAGGAAACCATATGACTATGGCCTATTTTATCATTTGCCTCCAAGTACCCCAAAATGTCATCCTTAACAATTGACTCCAACATCTTTCCAACCACTGATGTCAGACTAGCTAGTCTATAGTTTCCTGTCTTCTGCCTCTCTCCCTTCTTGAAGACTGGAGTGACACTTGTGTATTTCCAATTCTTTGGAACCATGCCAGAAGCCCTTTGTTTTTGAAAGATCATTATTAATGCCTCCACAATCTCTTCAACCACCTCTTTCAGGGGTGTAGACCATCTGGTCCAAGTAACATATCTATCTTCAGATCTTTTAGTTTCCCAAGAACCTTCTCCCTAGTAATGGCAACTTCACTCACTTTTGCCCCTTGACACTCTCAAACTTCCGGCATACCGCTTCTGTCTTCCACAGTGAAGACTGATGCAAAGTACTTATTCAGTTCATCTGCCATTTTGTTGACTTCCATTACTACCTCTTGCACATTGTTTTTCAGTGGTCTGATATCTACGCTAGCCTGTCTTTTACACTTTATATACCTGAAGAAACTTTTGGTATCCTCTTATTGGCTAGCTTACCTTCTCATTCTAGCTGTTCCTTCTTTATGAATTTTTTAGTGGCCTTCTGTTGGTTTTTAAAAGTTTTCCAATCCCCTAACTTTCCACTAATTTTTGCTCTATTATGTGCCCTCTCTTTGGCTTTTATGTTGGCTTTGATTTCTCGTGTCAGCCATGATTCCATCATCCTGCCTTTAGAATACATCTTCTTTGGGATGTATATATCCTGCACCTTCCAAAATGATCCCAGAAGTTCCAGCCATTGCTGCTTTGCTGTCATACCTACCAGTATTCCTTTCCAATCAATTTTGACCAGCTCCTCTCTCAGCCTCTGTAATTCCTTTTACTCCACTGTGATAATAGCAAAAGCTTTTTTAGGTATGTGAAGAGAAAGAAGATTGTTATGAACAACATTGTGCCCTTGAAGAATGAATTGTGTGAAATTGTTATGGGATACAGAGAAATGGCAGAAGAATTTAATAAGTACTTTAGATCTGTTTTCACTAAGGAAGACACAAGCAATCTCCCAGATGTATGGATGGGCCAAAGACATAAGATAACAGAGGAAATGAAACAGATTGACATTAGGAAGGAAACAGTGATGAGTAGACTGATGGGACTGAAGGCTGACAAATCCCCAGGTCCAGATGGTCTGCATCCGAGGGTACTAAAGGAGGTGGCCCTGGAAATTGCGAATGCATTGGTAATCATTTTCCAATGTTCCTTAGATTCAGGATCAGGTCCTGAGGATTGGAGAATGGCTAATGTTATCCCACTTTTTAAGAAAGGAGGGAGGGAGAAAACAGAGAACTATCAACCTGTCAGCCTGACATCGGTGGTGGGGAAGATGCTAGAGTCCATTATTAAAGATGAAATAGTGGCATATCTAGATAGCAGTGATAGGATTGGGCTGAGCCAGCATGGATTTACTAAGGGTAAATCATGCTTGACTAATCTGTTGGAGTTTTTCGAGGAAGTAACCAGGAAGTTAGATGGGGGAGATCCAGTGGATGTAGTGTACCTCAATTTTCAGAAGGCATTTGATAAGGTCCCACATAGGAGATTGGTGGGTAAAATCAAAGCTCATGACATTGGGGGTAAGACATTGACATGGATAGAAAACTGGTTGGCAGATAGAAAGCAGAGGGTAGTGCTGAATGGGTGTTTCTAGGAATGGCAGGTGGTGACTAGTGGGGTGCCACAGGGCTCGGTATTGGGACCACAGCTGTTTACAATTTATGTCAACGATTTAGATGAAGGCATTGAGAATAACATCAGCAAATTTGCTGATGATACAAAGCTGGGTGGCAGTGTGACATGTGATGAGGATGTTAGGAGAATTAAGGGTGACTTGGATAGGCTGGGTGAGTGGGCAGATACTTGATAGATGACGTTTAATGTGAATAAGTGTGAGGTTATCCACTTTGGGAGTAAGAACAGGAAGGCAGATTATTATCTGAACGGTGTAGAATTAGGTAAGGGAGAAATACAAAGAGATCTAGGAGTCCTTGTTCATCAGTCACTGAAGGTGAATGGGCAAGTGCAGCAGGCAGTGAAGAAGGCTAATGGAATGTTGGCCTTTATTACAAAGGGAATTGAGTACAAGAACAAGGAAATCCTCTTGCATTTGTACAGAGCCCTGGTGAGACCACACCTGGAGTATTGTGTACAGTTTTGGTCTCCAGGGTTAAGGAAGGACATCCTGGCTGTAGAGGAAGTGCAGCGTAGGTTCACGAGGTTAATTCCTGGGATGTCTGGACTGTCTTGCGCAGAGAGGTTAGAGAGACTGGGCTTGTACACATTGGAATTAAGGAGATTGAGAGGGGATCTGATTGAAACACATAAGATTATTAAGGGATTGGACAAGATAGAGGCAGGAAATATGTTCCAGATGCTGGGAGAGTCCAGTACCAGGGGGCATGGTTTGAGAATAAGGGGTAGGTCATTTAGGACAGAGTTAAGGAAAAACTTCTTCTCCCAGAGAGTTGTGGGGGTCTGGAATGCACTGCCTCGGAAGGTAGTGGAGGCTAATTCTCTGGATGCTTTCAAGAAGGAGCTAGATAGGTATCTTATGGATAGGGGAATCGAGGGATATGGGGACAAGGCAGGAACTGGGTATTGATAGTAGATGATCAGCCATGATCTCAAAATGGCGGCGCAGGCTCAAAGGGCCGAATGGTCTACTTCTGCACCTATTGTCTATAATGATAGATCTGACTTTAACTTCTTCTGAAATAGTAAGGCGAATTCTATCATAATATGATCACTGGCCATTAAGGGTTCCTTTACCTTAAGCTCTCTAATCAATTCTGGTTCATTGCACAACACCCAATCCAGAATAGCAGATCCCCTAGTGGGCTTAACCATGATCTGCTCGAAAAGCCATCTCGTAGGCACTCTGCAAATTCCCCCTCTTGGGATCCAGCACCAACCTGATTTTCACAAACTACTTGCAGATTGAAATTCCTAATGACTATCATAACATTGCCCTTTTGACATGCATTTTCTATCTCCCATTGTAATTTGTAGACCACATATTTACTACTGTCTGAAGGTCTTTATATAACTCCCATCAGGGTCTTTCTACCCTTGCATTTCCTTAGCTTTACCCACAATGATTCTACACCTTCTGATCCTATGTCACCAATTTCTAATTATTTAATTTCATTTTTTACCAACAGAGCCACACCACCCTCTCTGCCTACCCGCCTGTCCTTTCAATACAATGTGTATCCTTGGATGTTAAGCTCCCAGCTATAATCTTCTGTCAGCGATGCCCACAATGGCATACATGCCAATCTGCAACTGTGCTGCAAGTTAATCTGCCTTATTCTGTATACTGGGTGCATTTAAATTTAACACCTTCAGTCCTGTATTTATCACCCCTCACTGCAACTCATCCTGATGACTGCAATTTTGCCCTATCATCAACCCTCCTTGCTTGCACTTCACACTGTGTCTGTGTGTAAACCAATTACTCACCTGCATCACACACAAAATGCTGGTGGAACGCAGCAGGTCAGGCAGCATCTGTAGGGAGAAGCACTGTCGACGTTTCGGGCCAAGACCCTGTCGTTGACAGTGCTTCTCCTACAGATGCTGCCTGGCCTGCTGTGTTCCACCAGCATTTTGTGTGTGTTGCTTGAATTTCCAGCATCTGCAGATTTCCTCGTGTTAACTTGCCTGCATCAGACAACCATATAACCATATAACAATCACAGCATGGAAACAGGCCATCTCGGCCCTCCTAGTCCGTGCCAAACTCTTAATCTCACCTAGTCCCACCTACCCGCACTCAGCCCATAACCCTCCACTCCTTTCCTGTCCATATACCTATCCAATTTTACCTTAAATGACACAACTGAACTGGCCTCTACTACTTCTACAGGAAGCTCATTCCACACAGCTATCACTCTCTGAGTAAAGAAATACCCCCTCGTGTTTCCCTTAAACTTCTGCCCCCTAACTCTCAAATCATGTCCTCTCATTTGAATCTCCCCTACTCTCAATGGAAACAGCCTATTCATGTCAACTCTATCTATCCCTCTCAAAATTTTAAATACCTCTATCAAATCCCCCCTCAACCTTCTACGCTCCAATGAATAGAGACCTAACTTGTTCAACCTTTCTCTGTAACTTAAGTGCTGAAACCCAGGTAGCATCTTAGTAAATTGTCTCTGCACTCTCTCTAATTTATTGATATCTTTCCTATAATTCTGTGACCAGAACTGCACACAATAATCCAAATTTGGCCTTGCCAATGCCTTGTACAATTTTAACATTACATCCCAACTTCTGTACTCAATGCTTTGATTTATAAAGGCTAGCGTTCCAAAAACCTTCTTCACCACCCTATCTACATGAGACTCCACCTTCAGGGAACTATGCACTGTTATTCCTAGATCTCTCTGTTCCTCTGCATTCCTCAATGCCCTACCATTTACTCTGTATGTTCTACTTGGATTATTCCTGCCAAAATGTAGAACCTCACACTTCTCAGCATTAAACTCCATCTGCCAACGTTCAGCCCATTCTTCTAACCGGCATAAATCTCCCTGCAAGCTTTGAAAATCCACCTCATTATCCACAACACCTCCTACCTTAGTATCATTACTTACTAATCCAATTTACCACCCCATCATCCAGATCATTTATGTACACACGTTCCAAAGGAGCAAGTGACAGTGGGGGCCAACTTAGCGGGGATGGGGAGGGGAACATAGAACGGGCCCTCCCACCCACAATATTATGGCGAACCAGCTAAAAAGCAAATTTAAAAACACCTCCTACTTACACAATGTCCATATCCCTCCATCTTCCTCACATTCATTTGCCTATCCAAACATCTCTTGAAAGCTTCTTGTGTATTTGCTTCTACCACCATACCAGGCAATGAATTCCAAGCATCCACTGCTCCCTGAGTAAAATAATCTTACCCCTCACATGCCCTTTGAACCTACCCCCTCTCACCTTCAGTGCGTGACCTCTGGGAAACAGCTATTCTCCGTCTACTCTACCTATGTCTCTCATAATCTTATAAACCTCTTTCGGATCTCCCCTCAGCCTCTGCTGCTCCAGAGAACAGAACCCAAGTTTATTCAGCCTCTCATGATAGCACATGCCCTCTTAAACTTAAACTTCCACTGTCCTTCAGTATAAGTTAATTGAGCAGATATTGGAACGAGGGGGCTAGACTGATTCTTGTCCCTAACACAGGATCATTGGAAAGTGATTAGAAATAGAAACCTGGGTTGGTTTCCCATTAACCCCAGACACTGAGGTAAAGATCAGAAGTAGGAACTGTGGCTGAGGTCTCTCCAACCCCCCCCCCCCCCCGCCAACTCTATACCTGAACAGCACATGGTGATGTTGAAGACTTGTCGGTAAACTCCACCCCTGGCTCCCCTTACACTCCAAACCCGGATCACTGGGTAATATTCAGAAGCATTTCCCTGGGCTAATTTGAAAGGGTTGGAGAGTATTGTGAGCAGTTTTGAGCCTCTTATCTAAGAAAGGATGTGCTGGCATTGCAGTGGGTCGGTAGGAGAGTCACGAAAATGATCCTGTGAATGAAAGGGTTAACGTATGAGGAGTGTTTGAAGGCTCTGGGCTTGTACTTGTTGGAGTTTAAAGAATGAGGAGGGATCTCATTGAAATCTATTGAATATTGAAAGGCCAAGATAGTGTGGATGTGGTGAGGATGTTTCTTATGGTGGGGGAGTCTAGGACCAGAGGGCACAGCCTCAGAATAAAGGGATGTCCATTTAAAACAGAAATGAGGAGGAATTGCTTTAGCCAAAAGGTAGTGAATCTGTGGAATTAATTGCCACAGGAGGTCAGTTCATTGAGTAAATTCATAGGTTGTTGATTAGTCAGGTTGTCAAAGGTTATTGGGAGAATGGGGTTGAGAGGGATCAGCCATTATGGGATGGTGAAGCAGACTTGATGGGCTGAATGGCCTAATTTTGCTCCTATGTCTCATGGTCTTATTCCAGCATCTGCAGTCTCTTGTGGATTTGCTAGCTAATGATCTGTAGTGGGAATCTGAATGGGCTCCCCACTGGGTGACCTTCTGATTAAGTAATTGGACTAGCAAATGGAATTCTAAACCGTTGATCCAGGGGCATGGGTTGGACCCCCTGAGGTACCATTTCCCTAAAGTATTATTTCTCTGTCTATTACCCTGACTTACTATTTTTGTTTATTTTCCTCTCTCACAGCCAACATAGTAACGATTATGATTCTTTCCCGGGGAAATTGTGGTCTCTCCAAAAACATCACTCACTACCTGGTGGCCATGGCAACAGCGGACCTCCTGGTCATCATCATTGACCTGATCCTAAGACATGTCTCGATAGCCTTCTGGGATAAATTTATTTTCTTGGAGTCTCTGCCAGTGTGCAATATTCATGCTGTTTTCCTGTTTGCAGCCACAGACTGTTCTGTCTGGTTCACTGTCACTTTTACCTTCGATCGATTTGTCAGCATTTGTTCTCAGAAGCTGAAGATGAAGTATTGCACTGAGAGAGTGGCTGCTATCGTGCTAGGAACTGTGACAACAGTGAGCTGTTTGAAGAACATCAGCTGGTATTTCATGTTTAGTGGGGAATACTGGCTTTTGAATAACCCTTGGTTTTGTAATGTAGACTATGATGTTTTGTTTTCGCAGGTATGGGGAGCCGTTGAAACAATTTATTATTTTCTCACCCCGGGTTTTGCATTTGTTCTGATTCTGATGTTTAATGCTTTAACTGTCAGACAAGTTTTGCTGGCTAGTAGAGTCCGTAAGCATCTCCGGATTCACAGCAGCTCAAAGAATTCCAAAGACCCGGAGATGGAGAGCCGGAGGAAGTCCATCATTTTACTCTTTGTTATCTCGGGGAATTTCATACTGTTATGGTCAACCTTCATGGTGTATTGTGTATGGAACAGAATGTGGTATTTTGGGTTTACTTATGTAACTCCACCTAGCTTTGTTCAAGAAATTGGATTCATGCTCCAGCAACTTAGCTGCTGTACAAACACTTGTATTTATGTGTTGACCCAGTCCAAGTTCAGAGAGCAGTTGCAGAATATGGTGAAATGCCCTGTTAATGGATGTTGCAAAATTGATTAAGTGATTAAAGTAATGGAGAAAATTCTAACGGTGGAACTCCATCTCATCTTGCGTTCTGCCAGACAATTCTTATCTGAAGGCATTTTGTTACATGCTCAGAGAGGGGAGCTTTGGAGATGGACCAGTTCCTTCACTGTAAAAGGCTCTACAAATTCCACGAAACTCTGCACACAAAGTTACAAGCAGCTTGCTGAAACCACAGCCTCTCTGTGAGACCCTCCTCTCTCTAAAGTGCTGCTCTCTGTAGTCCTTCTTCTTATGAATCATTTGTCTGCACTTCACACAAAGCTCCTGTTCTGAGACCACCACCCTTTTAAAATTCTTTCCCTATGAAGCTCTTGCCCATCTGAATAAGCTCTTCTAATGAAATTTTCCACTGATGTGAACTCTACCCCCTCCAGCAGAGAGTCTCTTGACAAAGTCCCCACTTGTGAGATTGCCCCTCCATGAAAATGCACAGTATAAAACTGATCACTGTGTCCATTTCTCCTATATATCAGTAACCCGAGACACTGAAGACCAGCAGTTATAAACTGCTTTATTATCTACATGGAGAGGGAAAGGAAAGAGAGAGACAGCAATTGTTTATCAGGTGTCTATTCCAATGAACTAATGGACAGCTTCTACAGGGTTTTGTAAAATCAGATTCAGATTAAATTATTTATCACACGTACATACAGTGAAATGCGTTGTTTACGTTAACAACCAACACACCAAAGATGTGCTGGAGGCAACCTGCAAGTGTTGCCATGCATTCTGGTCTCAACGTAGCATGCCCACAATGCACAGCAGAACAACACAACAGAACACAACAAGCAACAAAACAATAACAGCAAAACAAGCTCCTTTTCCCTCCTCCCAACACCTCCCACTCCCCACCAACACACATGGACAGATCTCTAACTCCAGGACAGGCTTCCCAGCCTGCAGTCTCCAGGCTTTGCCTTCTGGACCTCCGATTGACCTTGGCTTTGATCTTTGGTATCGACCCCAGGACGAACTGATGACGAGACCCCAAACTCCCAGTTCGACCAGGCGATGGTGGGACCTTGAACTCGAGGCTTGACTAACCAATGGTAGGGTTCTGAACTCTCTAATCATTGTTACAGCATAGGTCTCCTCCTGTCATAGGCGTGTACACCCAATATTATATGTCACAAATGTTCCAGGCCATTTAAAAAAAAACTAATATCTAAGGTACCTATCGAGTATGTGTTTGCTTTAACTTAGCATAAAGACCCCCAAATATCTGGATTGATGAGCTACTCAGAATTTGAAAAATAAAATTAAAAAAGGTCATGTACTAGAAGCTGAAATAAAAGCAATAGATACTGGAAACACTCTGTGGGTGCTCCCTGAACTCAGTCTACAGAGTTAGAGGTACATTTCCCAACCTCGCTTCACATTCAGGCTGGCCAACACTTCTCTCCAGGTGATTGTGTAGATACAGAAATGGTTGCGGAGCATGGGGAAAGGTGGTCAGCTTTGGGAGGTGGGTGGTCTTCTTGTGCCGATTGCTCTGATCTGGGATGCTATCTTCTGTTGTTGAGCCACAAGTTCGGCAGTGTGGATGTGTTGAGATCCCACTGCATTCTGGCATTAGATTCAAGTCAGCTTCATCCTCGCTGTGTCTCCAACTCTTAGCCATGGGTAGCCAATCCTGCAACAACACTGAACAGAACCAATATCAAAGGTGCCTGCCTCATAAAAGTCTGCTGCCCCAGCATGCCCTGAGGACTCTGCAATGACTTTCTAAAGACAGGCTCTGAGCTGACAGAAATGCAGGAGGATCTGACATGGACACAAGAGATTCCGCAGATGCTGTAAGTAAAGAGTAACACTGGAGGGATCCAGCAAGTCAGGGAGCATCTATGGAGAAAAATAAAGAGCTGATGTTCTGAGTTGAGACTCTTCATCAGGACTCATGATGTGTTCTGATGAAGGGTCTAAGCCCGAAACATAAAGGGTTACATAGATTTGTTGGAGTTCTGAACCATTTCTCTGAACCCTTGTAGCTCAGAAAGTGGTAACCTTGGCTTCACCAAGTCCATGTTAATCCCTTCCAAACCTTTGGAAATGCTCAGATCTTCACAGGAGTGAAAACCATCCATTAGCCCCACAAATGTGTTATAAAACATACAGCAATTGTAAAATAATCCATCCATTCCAGATAAATCTTCTTTCAACTGCTTCCAACTCCTGAGCAGCCTTTCTAATGTAACTACTGTATACCAATTTTATGCACAGTAGTCCAGAAAGAATTAAAGTAATCTGCAAAGTTAATATGGTTTTAACATGGAAGCAAATTTGATCGAGTTTTCAGAGGTCTTTGAAGAAGTGAGACATAATGTGGGTAAAGGGGAACATGGCAATTAGTAGCTGAGGAGGGAGAGCAGCAAAACTTACAGAATTGCCCATTGTATTTTCTCTTATGGAGTCTAGTTTACCTGAAGAACCATGATCTATTGAATTGTACCAGGCAAATGTGAAGCTAATGTATTCAAGATGACATGGTTGGATCTGAATCCTTGTATCCTGACTGCCAGGTGATCTGGAGAATTGGTAAGCAGCCTAGGGGGTTAGATCATGTAAACATTACTTGGAGAATACAATGGAAGCTCTGCTAACAGAGTTTGGCCAAGGTTCCTAGCCAGTCACCAGAAGACATTGCTAGATTGACTGCCAAGACAGAAATTGCAATCAGGAAGGGGGTGAACTAGTCAAGAAGTAGAAGGCAATAATCTCTGGACTCTCACTGGATGGCAACCATGAATTATATGGGATTAAACTCATAATTTAGCAAGTGTTGGTGTTGGAGGTTTAATGTCAACCATTTTGTTAAGTTATTGTAATTGCTTAAATCAAATAAAAGTATACCCTCACTGAATAATTCTTTGTTCTCATTTATGCTTTAGTTAGATCCACATAAATGCTCTCCTGAGGGAAAATTGCCTGGCTATTTTCAGTTCCTTTTTACTTACTTGTGGTAATCCTTCACCCTTATGTGTCAGGAATCCATCAATCTCTTACTGAAAAATGATCAAAGACTCTGCTTCTATGCCCTTCAGAGGAAAGTTCCACAGACTCATGGTCTTTTGCGAGCAAACATGCTGCCTCATCTCAGTCTTAAACGGGTGGCCCATTATTTGTAAAAATGCTCTTGGTTCTGGATTCTCACCACATGAACTAAACCCCACTCGAATCTTACATGTTTCAAGTTCAAGCTTATTGTCACCTGACTGTACAACCAAACAAAACAACATTCTTCCGGACCCACGAAATATACATCACACTCAGCACATAAAATAAAATAATGCCACAAGTAAGTTAATGAAATATATTTCAAAGTGCATGTAATGCTCAGGACAGTTGAGCAGTAAACGGGGAGTGGTAAACTGCTTGCTGACTGAGTGACGAGACCTCGGTGGTAGCAGGGTATTCATTAGTCTCAGAGCCCAAGGGAAGAGGATGTTACCCAGTCTGACAGTCCTAGTCCTGATGCTCTTGTACCTCCTTCCTAACAGTAGTGGGTCAAAGAGATTGTAGGATGGGTGATAGGGCTCCTCAACAATGTTTTGGGCTCTCTATAAACAACGCTCCCAGTAAATGCCAGAAACGGGGTTCACCCCTCTTCCAGCTCCAGTGGGTAGAAATCTGGTTATGTTCACCTCCCACCCCACCAGCCTCTGGATCCAGCATATTATCCTCTGCAACTTCCGCCACCTTCAAAAGGACCCCACCACTAAGGACATCTTTCCCTCTCTACCCCTCTCTGCTTTTCGCAGGGATCGTTCCCTCCGCGACTGCCTGGTTCACACGTCCCTCCCCATAGATCTCCCACCTGGTACTTATCCCTGCAAACGTAAGTGCTACACCTGTCCCTACACCTCATCTCTTACCACCACTCAGGGCCCCAAACAGTCCTTCCAGGTGAGGCAACACTTCACTCGTGAGTCTGTTGGGCTCATCTATTGCATCCGGTGCTCCCGGTGCGGCCTCCTCCACATCGGCGAGACCCGACGCAGATTGGGGGACCGCTTCGTCGAGCACCTCTGCTCCGTCCGCCACAACAGACAGGATCTCCCGGTTGCCACCCACTTCAACTCTGCCTCTCATTCCCATTCGGATATATCCATACATGGCCTCCTCTACTGCCATGATGAGGCCAAACCCAGGTTGGAGGAGCAACACCTCATATACCGTCTGGGTAGCCTCCAGCCCCTTGGCATGAACATTGAATTCTCCAACTTCCGGTAATTCCCTCCCTCTCCCTTCCCCCATCCCACTTTCTGTCTCCTCTTCCAGCTGCCTATCACCTCTCTCATGATTCTGCCTTCTTCTACTACCCATAGTGCTTTCCCCTTACAACCCTTCTTCACCTCTCTGGCCTATCCCCTCCCTGCTTCCCCTCCACCACCCCTTGATCTTTCCTCTGATTGGTTTTTCACCTAGCACCTTCCACCCTCCCCCTGCCTTCTTTATAGGGCCACTGCCCCCTCCTTCTTCAGGGTTTCGGCCTGAAACGTTGACTGCTCATTTCAACGGATGCTGCCCGACCTGCTGAGTTCATCCAGCCTTTTTGTACGTCTTGATTTGACCACAGCAGCTGCAGTGTACTTTGTGTTTAGAAGTCTGGTCTGCCAGGCCTTTTCTCCTTAGATATCTCATCAATTACAAGAATCAGACAAATAAACCATCTCTCAACTGCTTCCAACACATGAACATCCTTCGCTACACAAAGAGGCTAATACTATACTCTGTACTCCAGATGTGGTCTCATCAATACACTATATAACTGAAAAATGCAAAGCAGTAATGCTGAAAGAGGTCGGCCAGTCAGGCAGCATCTGTGAAAAGATGCTACGTAACTGCTTTTTCTTGGATGCTACTTGCATCCTTTGTAGTGAAGACAGACACAAGATATCTATTTAATTCATCAGCTATCTTTTTATTATAATCCCCAACTCACTCTTTTACTTTTGTCCTTTAGCATCCTTCATTTATTACTGCTGTCAATTAACTCCACATTTCTCAATTCCTCCCATAATTCCAATTCTCATAGATAATATAGAAGAGTACAGCACAGGAAAAGGCCATTCAGCCCACAATGTTGGGCCAAACCAACTAAAAAGCAAATCAAAAACACCCAAACACTAACCCCTCCTACCTACATCAAGTTCATATCCCTCCATCTTCCTTACATCCACGTGCCTATCCAAACATCTTTTAAGAGCCTCCAATGTATTTGCCTGCACCACCAAACCAGGCAGCGCATTCCAGGTGTTACGTCCGTAGCCCCCTCCTTTGTGAGAATCGCCAGATCACTGTTGGGTTGAGTCAAAAGGGGGGGCCCAAGACATGAGGGGGAGACGTGCAGGATGTCACGTTTCTCCCCCCCCCCCCCCCCATAGCGATGTAAAGCTACGGGACGTGGCCATTGTGTCTTGGAGACAGATTTGTGGATTGAGATGCTCTGCTACGTGAATGCCCTCGGGCAAAGTGGGCTGGTTGTGGGAGAGATTGCATCACCCCCAACCTGATTGACATCTACGACCCTGCGAGTCAGAATAAAAGAGGGGCTGTAGGAACAACCCCTCAGACGCACCAGAAGAAACGTTAAGCGACGTCATCGGAAACCAAGCCACGAGCGTTCAATTCCGTGGCTGAAACCACAGAAAACGGCTTTTTTAGCGAACAACGGGGAAACCTGCTCACCTGACTCAACGGATTGACATCATAAAAGACTTGGGCAAGTTTAAATGCCTCCCTCTCTTAAACCCAAAACGCTGCAGCCTGAACGAGCTAATGACTTTTATATTTCTATCGGACAATACCTTATCCACTAGACAACGATAGAGTTACGTTTTATTGGTTATGATCATACCTGCGCTTTAGATTTAGTATTGACGACGTATATTATCTGTATGTTTGCATTAATCTTATTTTTGTGCCCCTTTATCAATAAATACTTTTAAAAATAGTACCATCAGACTTCAACGGACCTCTCTATCTTTGCTGGTAAGTGATCCAGTTACGGGATTACGTAACACAGGCATCCACCACTCTGAATAAAAAACTTACCCCTCACACCCCCGTTGAACCTACCCACTCACATCTTCAACGGATGCTCTCTGGCATTAGACCAGAGAAACAGATACTCTCTGTCCACTCTATTTAAGCCTCTCATAATCTTATAAACCTCTATCAGATCTCCCCCCAGCCTCTGCCACTCCAAAGAAACCAGCCCAAGGTTATTCAGCCTCTCAAGATAGCACATACCCTCTAAACCAGGCAGTATCCTGGTAAAACTCTTCTGCACCATCTCCAAAGCCTCAACATTCTTCCTATAGTGGGGCGACCAGAACTGTATGTAATACTCCAGATGTGGCCGAACCAGAGTTCTATAAAGTTGCAACATAACCTCGTGACTTTTGAACTCAATGCCTTGACTAATAAAAGCAAGTATTCCATGAGCTTTCTTAAACACCCTATTGACCTGTGTAGCTACTTTCAAGGAGTAATGAATTTGGATCCCAAGATCTCTCTGCTCAGCAACACTGTTAAGGACCTTACCTTGAGTGGTGTAGCGTCTCCTTGCATTTGCACTACTGAAATGCAACACCTCACATTTATCTGGGTTAAACTCCATCTGCCATTTCTCAGCCCATATCTGCAACTGATCTATATCATGTTGTACAGTATTCTTTGCTACTCTTCTACGCTATCCACAACTCCACTGATTTTGGTATCATCCGCAAATTTACTATCCCACCCATCTATATTTTTCATCCAGGTCATTTATATACATTACAAACAACAGAGGGCCCTGGACAGATCCCTGCAGAACTCCACTAATTATAGACCTCCAGTTCGAATAGGTCCCTTCAACCACTACCCTCTGTCTTCTATGCACAAACCCGATCTGAATCCAAACAGCCAATTCACCATGGATCCCAAACATGTTAATGTTCTGAATTTGCTTTCCATGAGGGACTTTGTCAAACCCATTATTAAAGTCCATGCAGACAACATCCACTGCCCTACCTTCATCAATCTCTCTCATCACCTTGTCAAAAAACTCAATCAGGTTGGTAAGGAATGACCTGCCACGCACAAAACCATGCTGGCCCTCCCTAGTTAGGCCATGGGTTTCCAAATGTTCATCCATCCTTTCCCTATGAATTTTTCCCAGCAATTTCCCTACAACTGACATGAGACTCACTGGTCTATAGTGTTACATACCCGTGGGTAGCTTGTGACTGTCACATGACCAGGATGTAATTGAGGCTCTGCTGGGCATGATGTAATGGTCTTGTGATGGTGGAGTGATGTAATTTTCCCGCCAGTGAGAGGTCATGTGATGGCCTGTTTCAACAGGGTATAAAAGGAGAACCCCTCCCTGTGACGCAGGTCAGCTCATGATTTAATTCTTCAGTGACTCCGTTCTGCTGTGTATTTGATGTTATGACGCGGTTTCGTTTTAAAAGTGGAGTTTTAATTTCTACAGTAAGAATTGTTGTGCCGGCGGTTTTGAAAGTCGCTGCCGGGTAAAGACCAGTCAGAGAGTGAAGATTTATGGAAGTTTGGGAAGCTGAAGGATCGAGGAAAGTTGACGTTGTTGGCGGTAAAACAGGTTTGACCTTATTTAATTTTCATACAAGGAGTTAGTAACCTGTGACCGAGATAGCTCCTGCTAAAAGAGCAGAAAGAGTTGGATGCAGAGTTTTGCCAAGGAAAGGTCAGTGCCTTTAAGCCGTTCTATTTCCTTCATCATAAATCCTTTGGGCAAGGTATACTTCAGCTGGGATCAGCAGTATCGTAACGAAAGAGAATTTATTACTTCAAGGAAAGTCTCTCCTAACTGACTGTAAATCATTTGGACTTTTGCATTACTACTTCTAAGAACTGTTTTTGCATTATCGCTTTAAGAACTGTTTTCGTGTTATTGCTTTAAGAATTGTTCGAGCTGTCGTATAGCAGCCGACTTCCGGTTAAGTTAGTTGTTTCTTCACTTTCGGGTTTTTTTTTAGCAGTGTTTAATAAATGTTTTATTTGTTATAAAAAACCTGTCTCAAATATATATTCATTGTTGCTGGATCATAACAATAGTTCCCAGGATTTTCCCTTGTTCCCTTCTTAAATAGAGGTACAACATTAGCCTCTTGCCAGTCTTCCAGGACCTCACCTGTGCCTAGAGAGGACATAAAGATTCTGGTCAAGACCCCAGAAATCTCATCTGTTGCTTCCTTCAATAACCTGGGGTGAATCCTATCAGGCCCTATCCACCTTAATACTCATCGGGAGGCCCAACACTTCCTCCACCTTGACCTCTAAATGCCCTAACCTATTTATAAACTCAGCACTGATCTCCTAGTCCTCCATATCCTTTCCCCTGGTAAGTACTGAAGCAAAATACTGATAAAGTACTTCACTCTCGTTCTCTGCATCCAAGCAAATACTCCCCCCTTTGTCCCACCATCTCCCTAGTTATCCTTTTTACTCTTGATGTATCCATGGAATGCCTTGGGATTCACCTTAATCCTACTTGCCAAGGACTTTTCATGGCCCCTCCTGGCTTTCCTAATTCCCTTCTTTAGTTCTTTTCTGGCTTCTTTATAATCCTCATGTCCTGAATTCCATAGCTTTAGATACATTTCCTTTTACTTCTTGAATAAATTTATCACCTCTTTAGAATCCCATCATTCCTTCTAACAGGAACATACCCTTCCTGTACTCTGTGCAATTGCCCTTTAAACACCCTCCACATGTCTGGTGTGGACTTGCCAGAGAAAAGGTGTTCCCAATTAATACTTCTTAGTTCCTGCCTAATGCCCTCACAATTTGCCCTACTCCAATTTAAAATTCTCCCAGGAGGACCATACCTGTCCATATCTATAGCGATCCTGAAAGTGAAGGAGTTGTGGTCACTGTTCCCTAGCTGAACACCCACAGTCACCTGGCCAGGCTCCTTACCCAACACCAGGTCCAGTATAGCTCCTCCCCTCGTTAGACCGTCCACATATTGATTTAAGAAATCTTCCTGGATACACTTAACAAATTCAGCCCCAACTAAACCCCTTGCACTAAGAAGGTCCCCAGTTTATATTAGGGAAGCTGAAATCCCCCATGACAACAACCCTATTATTTTTACATACTTCCTCAATCTGATTACATATCTGTTCCTCGATGTCCCGGTGGCTATCGGGGGGTGGGGGGGGGGGGTCTGTAGTACAATCTCATCAGTGTGATCGCACCCTTCCTGTTCCTGAGTTCTACCCAAATGGACTCGGTGTCTGACCCCTCCATTATGTCTCCCCTGAGCGCAGCTGTGATATTGTCCCTGATTGGTAGTGCAACTCCACCCCCTCTTTTACCTCCTCCTCTACCTTTTTTAAAACTTTGAAAACCTGGTACATTAATCACCCATTCCTGCCCCTTTCTCAGCCAAGTTTCAATAATGCCTGCAACATTGTAGTTCCATGTACCGATCCATGCTCTAAGTTCATCACCCTTACCCATAATACTCCACGTATTAAAATATACACACTTCAAACTATCTGACTCATCATACCAGTTATTTCAATTTTGCCTTTCAATACTTTCCCTGACAGCTACCTTCTGGTCCGATTCTTTCCTTACTGACTCATGCAAAACTCGTTTAAAGCTCCTGAGTATGCATCCCATCCCACTTGTCCAGGTCACCCCTTCCCCAGAAAAGGTTCCAATGATCCTAGAGCTTGAAACTCTGCCCCCTACCCCATCTGGGCAGCCACTCATTCATCTGTGCTATCACCCCATTCTTACCTTCACTAGCCTGTGGCATAGGGAGTAATCCAAGATCACACCTTGGAGGTCCTTCTCTTCAGCCTCTTTCCTAACCCTTCTGTATACTCTTCCCCTATTCTGCCCATGTCATTGGTGCCAATATGTACCACAACCTCTGGCTGTTCACCCTCCCCCTTGAGAATATGCTGCAGTCACTCCGATACCTCACGGACCCTAGCACCCGGGAGGCAACATATCATCTTGGTGTCTCTTTTGCAGCCACAGAACCTCTTTTCTGTCCCCTTAACAACTGAGTCTCCTATAACTACCACACTGCCTGACTTTTGCCCTTCTCTATCGAGACTCAGAGTCAGCCATAGTGACAGCAGCCTGGCAGCTGCTCCCATGACCCAGGCAGTTAGGCACTGTAGTTGGGTGCACTGCCCACAGATGTCATCATAAAACAAAATTAAATGATAAAAATCTTTAAAACAGACTGAAAGGGCAGAAACTACAGCTTATTATGCCTACTCCTCTTACTTATACAAAAACATATTTGGCATCAATCATCACATCAAAATCAAAATATTTAATAATCTTTTAACACATAATCCAGTTCCAAGTATTATTTATTTACATTACTCCCATTCATTTCAAATCATGTATTTTATATTTATTCATTAAATTATTTTAAAATAATTTTTTAAACTTGTTAAGTGTGGTGCATGTTTTTAAATTCTCACTCCAGCTGTTCCATAGATTCACCCCTCGGACTAAAATAAAATGACTTTTTACATTTGTTCTTATCCTTTGTTTTTGAGATATACACGTTCCTCTCAAATCATATTGACTTTCTCTCATTTTAATCAACCCTTTGGATACTTTGTGGTAACTGTCCATTTTTTACTTTATACATAATTTGTGTTATTTTAAAATCTACTAAATCTCTGAATTTTAAAGTGTTTGGTTGAATAAATAGTGAATTGGTTGGCTCATAATAACTTGTCTTATTTACAATTCGTATGGCTTTCTTTTGTAGAAAAATTGAGTTTGTATTTGTTTTGTATGTATTTCCCCATACCCCTACACAGTAAGTCATGTATGGGACTTTAAGAAATCTTGTGCTTTGTATGGTATTGCAATAGATTTTGATGTTTTTGCTTTGACATAATTTATTTGAGGTTTCCAGTTAATTTACTACCTATTGCCACTCCTGAAAATTTTGTTTCAGATACCTTATCAATTTCAACATAATTTATTCTAAGTTTACTCTATGAGTTTGGTACACGGTTTCCTAATATTATGAATTTAGTTTTACTGAGATTCAGTGATAATTTGTTAGTATCAAACCATTTCTTTATAATTTTTAGTTCTTTCTCCACTGTATCCAAAAGTTGTTTCAGGTGTTCCCCACCACAAAATATAGTTGTATCATCAGCAAATAATATACATTTTAATGTCTGGGAAACATTGTTTATATACATTGTTTATTTTGTATATTGTTTATATACAAAATGAACAGCAATGGACTAAGCACTGAACCTTGTGGAACCCCACAAGTTACCCTCAGAAGTTTTGAATTCGAGTTGTTTATATGTACATACTGTTACCTGTCTTCAAAATAACTACTTCACCAGTCATGTGCCACCCCTCTAATACCATAGCTTTCTAATTTTGTTAATAATAATTTACGGTCAATGGTGTCAAATGCTATTAAATGGGTAAAGGGTTTCACTTCATGGAAAGGCCCACACTTACACAAACGTCCCACAGAATCATAGAGCAGTTGCGACTCGGGAGGTTATTGTATCCTTGCGAGCAGGAAGAGAGTTGTCTAACCAAATCCCACCTGGTCTGTGCCCCTGAATCAGAAACAGGTTGATTGGCACTGACATATGAGATGAAATCTCCTCCATTACTTATATGCCATCTCCAAAGGGATCATACCACTGAACATATCTTTACCTCCCCCCGCTCTCCGCAGGGATTGCTTCCTCCGTGATTCCCTTGTCCATTCATCCATCCCCACTAATCTCCCTCCTGTCAGTCATCGCTGCAAGCAGCCAAAGTAGCAATTCACCTCCTCCCTCAACTGCACGAATCTGCTGGGATCCCTTGTTGTGTCCGGTGCTCCCGATACGGCCTCCTCCACATTAGTGAGACCTGTCCTAAATTGGGGGACCGCTTCGTCGAGCACCCCCACTCCATTTGCCAAAAGTGGAACTTCCCAGTGGTGAAACATTCTAATTCTGATTCCCATCCTCATTCCGACATGTTGGCCCGTGGCCTCCTCTTGTGCTCAGATGAGGCCACCCTCAGGGTGGAGGAGCAACACCTCCGTCTGGGTAGCCTCCAACCTGAAGGCATGAATATTGATTTCTCCTTCCAGTAAAAAAATTCCCTCCCCCTTCCCTCTTCTTCTATTCCCCACTCTGGCCTCTTGCCTCCTCTCCTGCCTATCACCTCCACTGGATCCCCTCCTCCTTCCCTTTTCCTATGATTGACTCTCCTCTCATCAGATTCCTTCCTACCCACCTGGCTTCATCTATCCCCTTACAGCAACCTTTCTTCCTCTCCCCCCTACCTTTTCTGACATCTTCCCCATTCTTTTTCAGTCCTGAAGAAGGGTCTCGGCCCTAAGCGTTGATTGTTTATTAATTTCCATAGATGCTGCCTGGCCTGCTGAGTTCCTCCAGCATTTTGTGAGCGATCCTCTGCTTCTTGTTGCTCAGTCAATTTTGGATTGAGTTGAACACTTTGTCCCCTTGGATATCATGGCCTTCTACTTTTCTAACAGGCTTCCATGTGGGGCCTTGCCAAAAACCTTGCTGCAATATATATTAATTACATCAGATGCATTGCCCTAATTGGCATTCATTGTTACCTCCTCATAACATAAAATCAATTAGTCAAACACAAAATTTCCCCAACAAATCTGGGAGAATAATGAAATAAATATATTCCTGAAGTGAATCAGACAATTGTTCAAAAAGAACAAATATTTACATATGAAAAAAGAACAGGACTGAGAGCAAATGTGGATCATATTCCAATAACATCTGGTGGCTTTGAAAGTTCAAAGTATTAACACCAGACCAGCACTGCTGAGTGTGAGATAAACTTTTGCTTTGATAAATATTTGCAAAGTGTTTAAATGTATTAAATTAGTTTTTGTTTTCTCTTGTTAAGGAAAGAGGAACACGATTGAAGGTGTATATTAGTTGTGAACTAATGGTTTCTTCAGGGATGTGGCACTTTAAGGTTTGTGGCTCATGACTAATGCCTCTCTGGGTGACAATGACATTAGTAGGATGTTTCAGAGACTGTCTCTGAAGAGTCCTTCAATAAACAGAAGAATGAAGAAGCAGGAGTAAGATATGTGGCCCCTCGTATGTGCTCCTCTTCTCAGTGAGCCACTCAATCCTATTGGATCAAGACTTCCAAAGATTCACACCATCCAAGAGAAGAATGAGAGGCAGAATTAATATTTCAGGACAAAGATGTTCTTCAGATCTGCAGTTGTGTCCATTCTGCTTAATTACTCTTTTTTGACAATTTGCCAAGCGACCTATCACTGGTAAACTTCCACCATGTTCGCCCTGTCACAAGTGTATTCTTAGGTGGGGCCTATAGAATTGGAACAAATGCCTCTATAGAGACCAATATATCATTTGTCTTCAGTGACAAGCTCAGGAAGTCCTTCTGAACACCAACACCTTTCATGCTCGCACCATTTGTAAAGTACTCGATGTTACTATTTTTCTACGGAAGTGGATAATATAAACATACACTATATTTTCTATATTATATTCTGTCTGTCACGTCTTTGCCTGTTTACTTAGCGTGTCTATATTTCCCAAAGTTTTTTTTGTTGCCTCCTCCATATAGACCACATAGCCTCATATCACCAACACACTTGGATATTCCACCTTTGATTTCCTCATCAAATCATTGATACAGATTGCAAACAGTTGGAGAACCAAAGCCTACAAAAAGTAGTAGACACAGCCCACATATTGAGGATTGGTTTATCTAGGTGTGCTCGAGTTTCACTTAATAATCTCTTCTATGACACCTTTTGGAAGGCCCCCTCAAAATCCTTCCAACCTGTAATAATTTATGAAAGTTTGGGAGATGGCCAACGTCTGGGGAGCCTTCTTAAAAACTCTATGATGCAGGTCATTAGATCTTGGAGACTTATTGGCTTTTTCCCGCTAATTTATTTATTCCCACTAATCTCTCTAATACTAGTTCTTTACCAATCTTAATTACTTTAAACTCATCATTCACAGTGGACTTGTTCTCCAATAGTTTCAGGACAATTTCTGTACCTTATTCCATGAAATCAAACATGAAAGATTAGTGACACAAGAAACTGCTGATGCTGGAATCTGGTGCAACGATCAATCTGATGAAGGACAGTGGGTTGTGCAGCACCTGAAATGTGGGGGGTGGTGGTTGGGAGAGGCAGGGAAGAAATTATTGACATTTCAGGTTGAAACCCTACTCCAAGATTGGCCAACGTAGGGTCTTGACCCAAAATGCGGACAATTCCTTTCCCTCCACAGATGCTGCTCAACTCACTGAGTTCCTCTGGCAGACTGGTTTTTGCAACATTATTTTACCTTCTTTGCCATTTCCTTTTATCCCATTACAGTTCTCCTGACTCAGTCTATTTGGGATCCATGTTACTCTTTTTCTTTTTATGTGTACATAAGAGATTTTACACCTTCTATTTCTGCCTAATTTGTTTTTCCATTCTACTTTCCATTTGCTTATCAATGCCCTGGTCTTCTTCAGTGAATTCTGAAACATTCCTAATCTTCAGTTTACTGTTATTTTTTTTGTAAACATTACACACCTGTTCCATTGGTATAATGTTATCTTTAACTTCTCTGGTATAAGTAGGTACAAATCTTCAAATCTGAGATATTTCTTGTGTCATTTTTTTCAACGTGGTTGACTAATCCACCATTGTCTCCCACAGTTCTTCAATATGTCTATATGGAAAACCTTTCTTACTCATTTCATAAAACTCAATCCTCCACCATATCTGCTCAATTGACACCTATTTTGTTTTTGTTTATTGTGTCTCAAGTGTGTCAATCTGCATGTGCTCCAAAGAACTTTGTTAGAATTAAAAAGTCAGTGGGAACACATACTTTACGTTAGATGTAAAAGGGCTGTGATACCAGTTCTAAAAATAAGTGACTTTTGGAGAGATATAAACAGGGATGGGAATTATAAAATCCAAGTGTTGCTAGGCCAGGAACTGTTGAAGGGTAGACATTGGCTGGAGGGGGAGCAAGGAGAGGGTGGCCAAGGTTATGCCTGAGTTTAAATGCAGGCAATTTTGAAGATGTTTAGACTTACAGCAGGTAGAACTTGGAGAATTGGAGGAATATCGATGCATGTCACCTGGCATCAGTCCTTGCAATGTGAAATGTTGCAGCTATCATATACGCAGCTGGACAGTGCAGAGCTCGGGCACAAGGCCTTTGAGTGGCTGGTGTGTCAGAGCTTGACAGACGTCCTTGGCTTAGGGAATGGTTGCTTTCAGGAGAGGATAAGTGAGAAGAGAGTGTGACAAAATAGAAAGTAATGTGGCTTAAGGTATGCAGGGCAATGATTAGGTTGCTACATAAGTACCCAGAATACATCAGTTCAAAGCCCAGTGTGCAGCCTGAGAATGTCCTGTGTGGGTGGGCAGTAATTACCCAAAATCCTGTGTGGGAGGGCATTAATTACCCACTATCCCGTGTGGGAGGGCAGTAATTACCCACTGTTAAGGCTGTGTGCTGTGGCTGCAGGAACCTCAGGCAGATCACGACTCATGGTTATCTGCTCTAAGTTTGACCCTGGCCCAGCTGACCACACTGACCAGGCAATCAATAGGTTCAAGCCCACCTCCAGAACCCAAACTCACAGGTGGAGCATTGATGCTGGAAACACTCAATAAGACAGGCAGCATCCACGGAGAGAGAAATGAATCAGTGCTTCATTGACAGAGATATGGAATGGAAACAGCCCATGCTGACAACTATCCATAAATACACACTGATCCAATCTTAATCTATGATTATTCTCCGCACATCCTCATCAATTTACAGTGGCCAAGCCTTTGGAAGTTCGAGCACTCAGAGGAAACCAGGGTGAATGTGCAAACTCCCCAGACAGCACCGAAGCCAGGATCGAGCCTGGCACTGTGAGGCAGCAGCCGTGCTACTGTGCTGCCCTTCATCCAGGTCATCGGATGAAAGGTCATCAGTGCTCTGCTTCCCTCCCCACAGATAATGCCTGACTGATTGAGACTTACCATCAGATTTTGGATGTGTTTTGACCCACCGACAGAGTATTCAGTGGGAGACGTGGGTTCTGGTTTCCCTCTTGTTAAGATGGGGCAATGCACCCACTGTGTTAATTGAAACAGGCAAACTACTGGCAACAGCTGCCCAGGTGATACCCTTCCTCTGTCCATTTCCATCCACAGATGCTGCCTGACCCACTGAATTCCTCCAGCATTTTGTTCCTTGAAGTCCATGAAAGCATTTCTAATAGTCTTTGTGTTTCAGCATCATCATTGTCAAAGCAAATATATGTATTAAAATCAACAAGGTGTGCTGGAGGAGACAATGACTTTGTGAATTATTGTTATACACCTGTACCCACAAAATGCTGGAGGAGCTCATCAGACCAGGCAGTATCGATAGAAAAAAGTACAGTCAATACTTTGGGCCAAAAATATTCAGCTGGACTGGAGAAAAAAAGTTGAGGAGTATATTTGAAAGATGGGTGGAGGGGAGAGAGAAATGGCAAGCGATAGGTGAAACTTGGAGGGGGAGGGATGAAGCAAAGAGCTAGGAAGCTGATTGGTGAAAGAGACAGAAGGCCATGGAAGAAGGAAGAAAGGGGAGGGGGAGGAGCACCAGGGGGAGGTGATGGCAGCAAGGAGATAACATGAGAGAGGGACAAGGGGATGGGAAATGGTGAAGTGGGAGGAGGCATTACTGGAAGTTAGTGAAATCAATGTTCATGCCATCAGGTTGGAAGCTATCCAAATGGAATATAAGGTGTTGTTCCTTCGATCCAAGTGTGGCCTTATCACAACAGTAGAGGAAGCCATGGATGGACATATCAGAATGGGAATGGGAGGTGGAATTAAAATGGATGGACACTGGGAGATAGATCCTGCTTGTTCTTGCAGACGAAGGGTTTCGGCCCGAAACATCGACTGTACTTTTTTCCATAGATGCTGCCTGGCCTGCTGAGTTCCTCTAGCATTTTGTGTGTGTCACTCGGATTTCCAGCATCTGCAGACTTTCTCTTGTTTGACACCTGTACCCACTATGGTCTTGTCTCTAGATCTAGTTCAAATCTTGAAAGTACAACATAACTGCATCTTGGCAAGTCTACAAGACTTTTACATTGTAGTAACGCAGAGAGAAAGCCTGAACAATGCACTGTGTTGATCAGAATGCTATCACTGTTACTCTTTTTCCTCCTCCTAGCCCACCTCTGCTGGCAATCTTTGGTATGGCTACACAAAGGTACAAACGTGTAGATGAACGCAAGCATTGCCCATGCCAGCCTAGTACACTCGGGAATGGAAGGGAGATTTTGACTAAGGTCAGCTGTCAGTGGTAGGGATCTTGATGGAGAACCAGTAACTGAATAACTCAGGGGATTTGAATGGTCCTGGTTTCCAGTGCTGGCCTAGCTGATCCTCTTTATGTGCCCGAGGGGGCAGGTTTCACCGAGTGATCTGTGGATGATACAGGCTGCTCCAATGTTTCAGGAAAGTGACATGCCTGTGTGTAGGTGTGCAGGTGGCAAAGGGATGTGTTTTGATGCTTTATTCCATGTTGGCTGCATGTTGTTCTGCTGAACATTGCAGATATGCTACATCCACGTTGGAATATGTAGTGACATTTGCGGGCTGCCCCCAGCACAGCCTCAGATTCTGTTGGTTGTTGACTCAGCCGACATACTTCACTGTATGTTTTGATGTACATGTGATAAATAAAGAAGTCGAAATCTAAATTTAATGTTGCAGCTCCCAAGGCCCCCAAAAAGGCCACTAGTCTCTGACAGCAACTCACAGACAATCTGTCTGCTTCTAGTCCACAGAAGCTAGAGACTATCCACAGATCACAGGTTGCCTGCAGGTCCACCATGAGTGTAACCTAAGAAGCTTTATAAGATCAAAAGACATAGGAGTAGAATTGGGCCATTTGGCCCATTGTGTCTGCTCTGCCATTTAATCATTGCTGATCCTTTTTCTTCCCCTCCTCAATCTCACTCCCCAACCTTCTCCCCGTAACCTTTGAGAACATCCAGTGAAGAACATATCAATCTCAGCCTTTAATATCCCCAATGGCCTGACCTCCACAGCTGCGTGTGGCAATATATTCCACAAATTCACCACCCTCTGGTTAAAGAAATTTCTCCGCATCTCTATTTTAAATGGACACCCCTCTATCCTGAGGCTGGGCCCTCTTGTCCTAGGCTCCCCTACCACGGGAAACATCCTTTTCCACACCTACTCTGTCTAGGCCTTTCAACATTTGAAAGATTTCAATGAGATCCCCCTTCATCCTTCTAAATTCCAGTGAGTACTGACCCAGAACTATCAAACATTTCTCATATGATAATTCTTTCATTCCTGGAATCATCCTTGTGAACCTCCTCTGAATCCTCTCCAAGGCTAGCAATCTTTTCTTAGATAAGGAGCCAAAAAATGTTCACAATACTCAAGGTGAGGCCTCACCGGTGCCTAATAAAGCCTCAGCATCACATCCCTGCTCTTGTACTCTAGACCTCTTGAAATGAATGCTAACATGGCATTTGCCTTCCTCACCACCAACTCTACCTGCAAGTTAACCTAAAGTGTGTTCTGCACAAGGACTCTCAAGTCCCTTTGCATCTCAGATTTTTGGATTTTCTCCCCATTTAGAAAATAGTCTGCACATTTATTTCTACTACCAAAGCGCATGACCATGCATTTTCCAACACTGGGTGTATTTATGGTACCTTGGCTTCTCTACCTAGAACTATGACTGGTTTGATTAGAGTGACCAAGCGATTGAGGAACTAATTAACCCCAAATGGTTTGGAAGTCCAGGAGAAACAAACAGGATTGGAGAGATCCAGCTTCAGCCCAGGATCTAAAGGGAAGTTGGAGAGAGATGGGGAGATAGTGAGAAAATAGGATTTCAGCAACTGATTGATTGTCATAACATGTACAAATTCTACAGTGTAAAAGATGTTCTTCATGCTAACACCCAAGCCCTCACACCACTGAAACCCAGGAATGGGGGGGGGGGTGAACTCATTAGGGGCAATAGCATAGTTGCTGTCCACAGGTTGGAACACGTTAAAGGCTTTCTCACTGTAACTCTATGTTTGACATAAGTGTCCTTGACTCTATCTCACTGTAGCAATCCTGACCTTGAGGTCAAAGTTGGCACATCCCAAGTCAAGAATAGCCTCAGGTACATATTGGATCTCTGATGAAGTCCTAAACCTCACCAATGAAAAGCTCCAGACACAAGTTGTCTACTTCAGGGAAAGGGAGAATATTCCAGGAGACCTCAGAGATGTCATAATTGTGACTATTTTAAGGAAAATCAACAGGTTGGATTGTGGAAGCCATGGTGGCTGTTTGCTCCCTGCTGTTCGGCAGTGTTCTCCCTCCTGCCTGACCCCAGTGGCTGAGAGCTGCTTCTTCAACCTCTGTCCATCCAGATTCACAGTGAAAATGACCTTCACCAAGCAATAATCCCAAGAAAAATACCGGGAGCAGGGTTTGCCATTTTCAACGTCACCCCAAGCATCTGACTCCAAAAATTCCCTCTAAATTCTGCTGCCCACTAAAATTTGTCCCTATTTTTGTTTGTTCTTGGACAAATGTGAACCATGATAATAGCTAACAGGTCTACCGCAGAGCTATTCTCTGTGAAGACTGATGCTTGTGTTACTACCTAAACATTCTCTGTAACAACGATACTCCTTAACTCCAACAACATCTCATGGGAATAGAGCTAATCTTCAGAAATATTAGTAAACTGTTCAACATAAACACAAGAACCAAGGCCACTTGAACCTCAGTAATTGTCTACCTGCCATGTCGGGTATCTCATGCTGCATTAGTGGGAAAAATCTCTGTCACGAAGTACGCTGGAAATGTTGGAACCCAAGTGCGGAAAACAGATAGGCTCCTATGTAGTGATGGTGACCAAAGTTTATCCTTAAGAATTCCAAAAGAATATTGGTGGTTCAGCCAGGCGACACTGTGAGAAGTAACATTCTCAAAACTAGGACCCTGCGATTAGTGTTAATGAGGTGTCCACTTAAATAATACAAGTAACCTGGAATCCCTGCGCCTGTCAAAATAAACTTAACAAGTTGGAACAGAAACAGAAAGCCCCACAACACTGCATTACAAACAACAAGTCACTCGAGAAAAAACGCAAGGGACTCTAAATGATTTTGACTGTTATTGAACAACAATTAACCAATTCAGGAGCTCTCAAAACCTTAGAACATAATGCTCTCTGGTGCCCTGCACAGACCTGAAGAGTTCACTGCAGTCTGAGTTTCCCATCATTAGCATCTCAGAATCTTTAAAATGGGAGTGGAAGGAAACCTTCATGATATTGAAGAACTGTTTAAGGAGAAGAAGATACTCAGTCCATAAAGATGTGGTAACATATATCTCTGTACCACTCCCTCAATTGCACTGAACCCATTGTTAAAATCTTGAACAGACTTCTCATGCACTGATGAACACTTGATCTCCTAATCCACCTTGTCTTGCCTCTTGTGCTTTAATTGTCTCCCTGCACTTCGCGTTCTCTGTAACTGCAACACTATATTCTGCTTTCTGTTTTTGTTTTTACTGTCTTGATGTACTTCTGATCTGTTTGGAGGCCATATAGACAAAATCTTTTCACTGGATCTTCGTACATTTGATAAAAATAAATCAATACCAATAGTAATACCAAGGGTCCAACCCAGATTATGTGCTTAGACCTCTGGAGACAGTGGTGAGCCCACAGTTTTCTGATTTAGAATTGACAGTGTTCTCACTGGGTCCATTCATCGTACATGTCTTGACAGTGAATATGAGCTAAATAACAAAAGGGAGCCATTCCTGATTCTATTTTTAAACTGATGTCCACACATTTGTACTTCATAACCAAGCCATCTAGCAGTACAAAACTGAGCAAAATTTAGGACTGCATAATGGGTGGTTACTGGTTGAACAGCCAGTGCCCTGCGTCACTGGTGCAGGCCATCAGTTTGAATCCCCCCACAGCCACTGGGGAATTGAAGCTCAAAGTTATTAAATTAACCTGGACTGGGAAATGCAAAGCTGATCCCTGGAACTATGTTAACAAAAATGGTCCCCTGTTCACCAACCCAGTTCAGGGAAAGAAACTGGCTTCACCCGGCCAGTTCTCTACGTGACCCAACAGACTGACCAAAATGTTGTAATACACACAAACTGCCGGAGGAACTCATCAGGCCAGGCAGCATCTATGGAAAAGAGTAAACAGTCGATGTTTTGGACCGAGACCCTTCAGCGGGACTGGAGAAAAAAAGATGAGGAGTCAGAGTTAGAAGGGGGTGTGGGGGAGAGGGAGAAGAGGAAGAAACACAAGGTGATAGGTCAAACCAAGAGGGGGGTGGGGGTGGGGGTAAAAACGAGTAGCTTGCTACGGAAACACCGTCATGACGGTACCCCGATAACGCCACTGCTGAGTTAAAGGCTAAAGAAAAAGAGAGAGTAGAGACAGAGACAATAAATGCCAGTATTGCCAGTGAATAAACTTAAAAAATGCAAGGTTTTGGATGCAAATTTATTGGATGGTGAATTTCTGGATAATCAATCACTTATTATCCAATTTCTGATCATGACTATGACCATGATCTCTTCCTGTGCTTTCTTAGTTTAGTTGAAATTCCAGACTAAATCTACACTCCATGTTATAATCCCTCAATCAAACGGGATTAAGGAATTAACACTGACCACAGTGCACACCACCAGATTGATCCCTGAGGTGGGAGGATTATATAAGGGAAGGTTAAGCAGATTGGGACAATACTCTCCAAACTGTAGAAGGTGGTTTCAATGCAACACTCTGATCCAGAATCAGCTGAATCAGAACTAGATTTATCATCACTGATATATGTTGTGATATCTGTTGTCGGTGGCTGTTGTACAGTGCGTGACATAGAAGTCTACTATGAGTTACAATATAAAAAAAACACAAATTAATTAATTAAAATAAACCAACAAATACATAAATAAATAATGAACAAAACTCTGATGGGTGTTATAGGGTAGACAGGGAGTTATTTTATGCCCTGTCTGGGGCTATATAGAACCAGGGTTACAAATTCTAAATAGAACTTCGACATTGAGGTTAGAGATGAGCAGGATTTTTTTTCAGGAAGGGTAGTGTTAATCTTTGGACTCCTCAACACCAAGGAGCTGTGGAGGTATGGTTAGTCAGTTTATCCAGGACAGAAATTGATAAAGTTCTGGATATTTTGAGAATCATGGGATTGGGGTTAGTGAAGGAAAATCGTATTTGTCTATGTGGTCAGTCATGATACTAGAGTGTGGTGGAGCAGTCACAAGGGGCTGGGTGGGTTTGCCAGTGTGTGTGAGATATGCCACGCTGATTGACAGAAATAATTGATTCACTTTTTCAGATGTGAGTGTGCAGCGTTTTTTGCTCATCCCACATCACGCTTGAGAAAGTGGGACTGAGTTGCCTTCTTAGAGCTTTTCAGGGCTTATGAGGGGTGATTGATAAGATCACGGCCTAAGGTAGAAGGAGTCAATTTTAGAAAACCTAGCACATTCATTTTTCAACATAGTCCCCTCCTACATTTACACATTTAGTCCAGCGGTCGTGGAGCATACGGATCTTGGACCTCCAGAGAGTGTCCACAGAAGGGTGATTGATAAGTTTGTGGCCTAAGGTAGAAGGAGATGAGTTATACAGCTCTCGTTACATGCACATGCAGTTCAACTCTTTGAGTGATTATGCAGAAAGTTTGAAGTTAATAACTCATCTGCTACCTTAGGCCATGAGCTTATCAATCACCTCTGATGATAGTTGAGCTGCATGTGCACATAACACTACCTTCTCTATGGCTTCAACACAAAAAAGATCAATGATCCTTTCATTGTCTCAAGACTCGATTACTCATAGTGTCTCAGCGGTTTTTCCAAATTTTGCTATCCACAAGCTCAGGCATGAGCATCCAATTTGTCCCTTATTCTGCACCAAATCCTGCCCACCCATTACCCACTCTGGTACCGACCGTCACTGCAGTGGTGAATACACAAGGGGTACTGGAATGTTGCCTGGCATTCTGAGAAAATAATGGCTATGCTGGGATTGCTTTCTTGGGAATAAAGTGTGGCCTCACCAGATCCTTTATCTGTGCTATGAGATATCATTACTCCCATACTCAAATTATCTTGCAGTAAAGACTTTCTTAATTTCTGGTGGTATGATGATTCATGCAACAAAATACCCAAGTCATTCTGAATACTAAATTGTTTCAAACTCCCAGTATTTAAGAGAAATAAAAGGAAAAGATTTTATGGCAAGTGAAGAGAAGCTTCTGCCTCTTCTTCCGACCTTGGCCAGCACTGGATGGTGGACATCATTGCCTAAAATGGTGATGGAGGCAGAAAGAATCAGAGTATTACATATGACCTGGATGAGCACTTGATTAGTTGGTCTGATGTCATCTAAAAAGCTACAGATTAAAAACTGGTTGTTACCTATTGGCACCTTGTGATGAATTTTCTTTGTAAGTTGACTGATACTGTATGCTGGCTTTTCACGAGATGCCAGGGTGACAGTTTTGATTTGACAGTTTATTGTCCTGAACCTTTTGAACATCTCATGCAGCAGAATCCCATGTTACACTGCCAAATACTATCACATCAACTATCCTGCACTCTCCACACTGATCCATACTTTTGCTTAAAACAGCCAATACAAATAGTCTTGGCAGAGAATTCAGATCTTCACGGCAGTGTCCGAAATGTGGTTTACATCTTTGATGCAAAGTTCTGCAAAATAACCAGGAAAAGCAACTTTGCCAATATAAACCATTTTCCTGCAGATGTGATTTTCTTATGTTTCAGTCTGTTGCTCATGAGTAAAATTGCTTCACCTAGGACAATAATTTCAAAGCCAACATTCTGGAATTCAAGTGTAAATGTCAGCTGGAACAATATCACTGAAAGAAAATGGCCAGTTACATCCAAAATCTGTAAAGAACTGCGCATGCATTGTAGAGCTCAGAAAGAACATGTCCCCTCTCTTTTGCAGAGGAAACCAATGAAGAGTATGTGTGAAGCGTGGGATGGTCAAAGGGGTAAAGATCCAAATATCTGATGTAAATTAAGAAAAAAGACTGTGGACAGTGAAGAGGCATCTAATGATGAGATTCCCTTAATCCTGAACATTGAAATCTGGCTGATATCTTGTGTAAGGAAACAAGGTCAGAGTGCAACTCACTTGTAACTAAGGCCTTATTACCAACTCCTGTGTCAGTAGCTTTCCTGCAAGTGTTCGGCAATACTTGCAAGCAAGCAAACATCAGATGCCATTAGGTGAATCATCCATTTTGAGGCCAATTTCCCAATGGATTGAGTTCCATCTAGAAATAGCCACTAGCCAAGGTGAAACCACTTACTTATAAGATTTCCTTATGCCCCTTGTGTGTAAATGGATGCAGTTCCTAAGGTGGGAGAGAGGAAATGGTCTGTGCCTGGAATGTACCTCTGAATTGACTCCAGGCCTCTCTGCATAAGGTGGTGACTGGAATAGAAGTGGTCCATTCATTCCCAGCAAACATTTGCGAAAGGCACAACTAACCACCTACCGATCTGGGCCCCATTCCTAGTGTTGCCAGTGTTGTTTGCAAGTAGATCTGGAGGTTTAATCACTTGACACCTTCCATGCTTCAGTTCTACCTGACGCATCCATTATACTTGCATAGTTTATAACTAAGAATAGAGGGCAAAAAAAAAATGTACTGTCTTAACACCTCTGTGACTTTCTCTGAGCTTGCTTATGGCAGTGCTTCAGACATTAATCCTTAATTCCCAGAATCTCCAAGTGTTTCCCAAAGGGTTGAGAAGCAGTAAGTGAAATCAAGGTCTGGTTAAAGTCAGGTATCGAAGGGGGTTAAAGCGCAGGAAAATGTTAACATTGAAAAAAAATAAAGGTACTATATCTATGTAAATACTCTCAGTATTTGCAATGAGGTAAATGGAATAATGGTACAAGTAGAAGTGAAAAGATATGATCTCCTTGTCATTACTCAAACATGACTGCAGGGTGACCAAAATTGGGATCTAAATATTCCAGGATATTCAATATTTAGAAAGTACCGGGCAACATGAAAGTTTGAATCCCCCTACAGAAGCCAATTTGATGACAGCGTGGTAACCCATGTTTTGAACATAATCCTATTAGACTGCATGTTTCAGAGTTTTGTCTGGGGGGGGGGGGAATAGATGATGGCAATATGTGTAATTTGAAAGGATACTTGGAGATGATGGTGTCCTCAAGTCACTGAGATATACGTGTATCTCTTTTTAATGATGAAGGTTTCCCGTGAGGGAACTGTTATCATGCTAACCTGCTGTTACACTTCCAGTTGACATTGAAGCCACAAGCCGAGGAAGAGGAGCGGCGGCTAAGTGATAGAGGCACCGATCAGGTGGATAATTGTGCTTTGTAAATGTTGAGTTGCTTGAGAGTCATCACAGGTTCACCATCCAGGCAGGTGATTAATAAACGCTTGGTGGCCACTTTATTAGGTATGCCTCTACCCCTGCTCATTAATGCAAATATCTAATCAGCCAATCAGCCTTCTTCATCCAAGGGAAAAGGCGTCAGATGTGGTGCACGGAGGCGGTGTGTGGTCTAACAGATGGTGCAAATGATTCCCTTGGGTGTTTTCTTTGTGGTCACAAGACCCCATTGGACATCGGTAATGTTAGAATAACGTAGAAGTCCAGTTCATCGGTTCATTGGTGAGGCCGATGGTGGGGCACCTGCGTGGCCTTGGTTGTTGCACGGACCAGGGCCTCATGCCATGGCATCGCCTGTTGCAGCTACCTAGGGGAGGAGCTGCTGGAGGTGGTGTGAGAGAGAGAGCAGAGCGGGCTTGCTGGCTTGGCAGCATACCCCTCCCATTGGGGCTGCATGCCAGTTTTTGCTGAGTGGAAGACAATTTGGATTGCGTTCTTCTGTGGCATGCTGTCATGTGATGAGGAACTGCTGCATTCTTGTTCTTGCAGAAACGTGGCTTCAGGACAACATCCCATGCATGATCAATTTTTAGACCATGCCACTCTGGGACTTTGGCTATATTATTTTGTTTGTGACTGCATGTTTTTCAGCTATTGTAACTATATGTGCTATGTGCGCTGTGTGTTATGTACCACGTGCTGTGTGCTGTGTGTGACTACAGTGTATATGTTCTGTGTTTTGCACCTTGGCCCCAAAGGAACGATGTTTTGTTGGGCTGTATACCCATGTATGGTTGAATGACAATTAAACTTGAACTTCAACTTGAACTCATACGGCAGCATCTCAATGCATAAAAGTATGCAGACATGGTTAAGAGGTTCAGTTGTTCAGAATGGGGAAGGAGTGTGATCTAAGTAACTTTGATCATGGAATGATTGTTGGTGCCAGAAGGGGTGGTTTGAGTATCTCAGAAACTGCTGATCTCCTACAGCAGGAGTTCCCAGGCTGGAGTCCAGGCATAAAAAAAAAGTTGAGAACCCCTGTTCTAGAGCTTACAACAAATAGTGCAAAAACAAAAATAAAAATTCCAGTGAGTGGCAGTTCTATAGACGAAAGCAGCTTGTTATAAAGAGAGGTCAGAGGAGAATGGCCTTCAAGTTGATAGGTGTGGTGAACTATGTGCCTGTCTGGACACGCCCCCTGCTGACTGCTCCTGTGGCTCCTCCCACAGGCCCCTGTATAAAGGCAATCTGAGGCCTGACGCTCGGCCTCAGTCTCCAGGACATAGTATGATGGACACTCACTCCTGGTTCCTTCTTCCAGTCAATAAAAGCCGATATCTCGCCTTACGTCTCAGTGTGAGTTATTGATGGTGCATCAATAGGAAGGTGACAGTAACTCAAATAACCCCATGTTCCAACAGTGAAAGGCATCTCTGAATGCACTTTGAACCTTGAAGTGGATGGGCTACAGCAGCAGAGACCAGACTGGGTTCCACTAGTAAAGAAGCTACTGATTGTATCTTCACAGGATTTCAACACAAACCATCAACAATTGTCGTCCCATTGATGATACTCGACTCACTGAGTTCTTCTGCACATTGTTGCACCAGAATCCAACATCTACAATCTCCTATGTCTCCATTTCTCCATAGTCCTAATCAACCCTTTAAAATGTTGAGTTAATGTGGTTAGATCAGTCAACATGTTGTTGAGGCATTTTGTTGAAATGACTCAGCCAGTGTTGGCTCACCACGATATTTGGGACTGATGTTGGTTTTGAAAATCAAGCCAGTTGGCTTTATTTTCTCTTGCACGATATGTTCATTTCAGGACACAATGGCACCAGCCAATAAACTGTGGTCTGGGTGCTATCTCTTATTTATTGCAGGTTGGTTCAATCTCAGAGAAGTTGCAAATGGAACTATATGCTGTGCACAACAAAAAAAATATATGGTTTTCTTCCTGATGTAGATATTTTGCAGGTATAGTTGTCTGCAATCTATTTACTGCATTCAAACATATCATGATGCGCTGTTCGATCATAAAATTTGGACGAAACATTAGAAGAATTTGGACAATACCAGTTACACAGGAGTGATGTCAAAAGCATAAACAGAGACTGTTAAAGGATAGAGGCTTGATACACTTCATGTGATGGACTGTTGTACTGAATAATTCACAAAGTAGATAGCATTTGTTACATATTGAGTTTCTAATTCAGACTAGAACCTGTGTAAGGGTCTAAGCTGCTAGCATCAATAATTGAGCCAATTGTTTTACATTATTGATTACTGATCTAGTCCCACTAAGCAAGATGGTTTCATCATCCAAGTCCCCATGCCCTGCATCCTCAGGTATAACTACAGAGATACCCCAGTGATAAGCCTCTGTGCTGACTTGGCTAATCTTAGCTGAGAACATAAGAACACAAGAAAGAAAAGCACTTGAGATGTTATCTGTAGATGCATCAACCTTTCATGTGTTGCTGGCTTGAACACCAGCAACAATATCACTTTCCTCATCCTCATCTCCCCATGGCTGTGTTTCCTGACTCTGTGTCTCACCCCAGCATTTGATGATATTGTTCACCCTCAGGAACTTCTGCTTTCAGTCCACATTCAGAGCACGTTACTGCTGCATTTAAACAGAGAAAGAACCACCCACCACGAACTTAAGCACCAATAGCAGCTCCTAGTCCAGATGACCTTGCAAAACCCTCCACTGAAACTTTCTGGGACATGTATCAAAACCAGGAGAGCTGTCTCACCAACTAGTAGAACAGCAGGCTAACGTAGTTCTCACAGATAATTGTCTACTATGTGCCACAATCCACCATTTACAACTTCTGGGTGTGCCCTGTCTCACCAACAATACATCAGTACATTGATAGGAGGGAGAAGTCCTGGAATATTCAAGTTGAATTCCAGACCCCATAAAGTCTCATTAGATCAGATCAAAAGGAATCTACTCATGTTCATCAACTCCCACACTCCCCCAGCTGAGGAATTAGCACTCTTCCATGTTGAACAATGCATGGAAGAAGCACAGAAAATAGTGAAGATACAGGATGTACTTTGGGTGGGGACTTTGATGTCTATCACTTCCTGTGGTTTGGTAGACCAACACTGTGCTTAATTCTGGTTGCCTCACTACAGGAAGGACATGGAAACCATAGAAAGGGTACAGAGGAGATTTACAAAGAATTTGCCTGGATTGGGGAGCATGCCTTATGGGAATAGGCTGAGTGAACTCGGCCTTTTCTCCTTGGAGTGATTGAGGATGAGAGGTGACCTGATAGAGATGTACAAGGTAATGAGAGGCATTGATCATGAGCATAGTCAGAGGCTTCTCCCCAGAGCTGAAATGGCTAGCATGAGAGTGCATAGTTTTAAGGTGCTTGGAAGTAGGTACAGAGGAGATGACAGGGGTAAGTTTTTTATGCAGAGAGTGGTGGTGAGTGCATGGAATGGGCTGCCAGCAGCGGTGGTGGAGGGAGAAATGATAGGGTCTTTTAAGAGACTCCTGAATGGCTACATGGAGCTTAGAAAAATAGAGGGCTATGGGTAAAGCCTAGGTAGTTCTAAGGTAAGGGTATGTTAGGCACAGCTTTGTAGGCTGAAGGGCCTGTATTGCCTGTAGGTTTTCTATGTTTCTAACACTAACTGAGCTGGCTGAGTCAACCTATGAACTTACTTTGAATGACTCTTCATCTCATGTTCTCGATATTTATTGCTTATTTGTTTATTATTATTTTTTCTTTTGTATTTGCACAGTTTGTTGTCTTTTGCATATTGATTGTTTGTCCGTCCTTTTGGTGCAGTCTTTCATGGATTCTATTGTCTTCCTTGGGTTTACTGTGCATGCATGCAAGAAAACGAATCTCAGAGTTGTATATGGTGACATATATGTGCTTTGATAATAAATTTACTTTAAACTTTGAATCCGAAAGAAAAGAACTCCAAGATAGGAACTGTCAAAAAATAAGGGATAACTTTTAAACACAAGATATTCTACAGATGCTGTAAGTCCAGAGGAACAGACACAATTTATTTGATCTCATCCTCATGAACCTACTTGTGGCAGATATATTTGTTCATCACTTCAAAGGCAGAAATTACCTTTTAGTGACAGAGTGACGCCTTTATGCTGAGGACACCCTCGATCGAAGTGTGTTGGGCTACAATTTTTTTATATAATTCAAATTTTTATCATTATTTATTCTTATCTTACAAAGCAGCACAGCATATCATAGAGCAGATACAGCACAGCATATTTACACAACCATCCCAAGATAAGAAAACAAATAATACTTAGAAAAAAGTTCTAATTTAAGTTTAAATTAACATAAAACCAAAATTGATCCTATGTGTCTTGCACTTTTCCCTCACTGTTAATTCTTCCCAACATGTGTTCATATGATGAAATCGTAACCATTTCCTCAGTCCATTCCCTCACAGTGGGGCATCTGGGTTTTTCCAGTTTTGCAATATAATTCTTGCAGCTGTGATGAGATCCACCTTTAAAATAGTAGATTTGTCATCGTTTACATTAGGTATGATTGTCCTATCACCCAGGAGACAAAGCCATGGGCACAAGGGCAGTGTAGGGCCCGACCAATTCCCCAACAAATCAAGAACTTTACACCAAAATGGACGGACCATAGAACACTCCCAAATCATGTGAAAAAATGTGCTCACCTCACTTTTACATTTCCAGTATAACTTAATATCAACGATCCCTATTTTGTAGAGTCTAGTTGGTAGGCTACAATTTTCAGAATGGGAATCAGATTTCAGACATAGGTCATGAAATTTGTTGTTTTCTGGCAGCAGTAGGGTGCAAGACATTAAATTCACTATAAATTACAACAAATAAAGAAATGAAGAGTGTGAAGGTGGAATAGCAAGGTTGTGTTTATGGGTTCATGTACCGTTCGGAAATTTGATTGCAGTGGGGAAGAAGCTGTTCCTAAAACATTGATTGTGAGTCTTCAGGCTCCTGAACCTTCTCCCTGTTGATAGTAATGAAAAGAGGTCATGTCCTGGATGGTGAGGATCCAAGTGATGAATGCTGGCGGCATCGTGCTTTGATGATGCCTTTGGTGTTGGGGAGGGTTGTGCCCATGCTGGAGCTAGCTGAGAGTACAACTCTCTGCAGCTTCCTTCGATCCTGTGCAGTGGGCCCTCCACGCCAGACAGTGACACAACCAGTCAGAATGCTCTCCGCAGCACATCTGTAGAATGCTGAATGCAATAGACCAGAACAGATCTGATAGCTGGAAGCGGGGAGTTCATGGCGTGCTGTAGATCGCCAACAGCAGAAACGGACACCATCACAACCTATAATCTTGTTGCCCCAATGTATTCCTCTCTGCACCATTACTGCCGAGCCCTGGAATTTACCCTGCCTCAATGAGGAGTGCAGAAGGACAATCTTGGAGCAGCAACAGGCTTACCTAAACTGATGAGGTGCCAGCCTAGCAAAGCTACAACTCAAGCAAGTAAATTACATGCAATTTATTAGATGCCAATGTTGTAACTGTAGTAGTATGCTAAACTGCAAAAGTGCAAACTAAAATTCTATTGCATTTCTTTGCTCTCTGTAAATGACTGTAAGAAAATAAATCTCAAGATAATATTGTAGCGGGAAGGGTTAACCCTATCTGCTGGTTGAAAGCCTCTGCTGCTGTATTAGTTATGAATAGGCCTGTTTGAAGAGCGTTGCAGCCCTTCATTGGCTGCTTTTGGTGCTGTGGTATTGGCTTCCAGCATAAAAGTTCCACTATCAACATAAATATAAATATCGTGCACATGGGGCTCTTGTTTTGGGGGCTCGTCGCAGACTGGGTCACAACCAATGCTGTGGAAGGATTGGAAACGTGCTGCAGATAGAGAGCCCATGTGTGCACTTAGTTAAGTATCTGTGTAACTTCGGTGTTTAAGTCTTTGTCTTTGTTTTGTTAATAAAGAGTTAAAATACGGGTGTCTTCTGTCCCATTTACCGAATTTGCGAATCTGCTTCCCTGCAACAAGTATAGGGTAAAATACACAGTACGTACTTTGATAATGAATTTAGTTTGAACTTTGAACTTTCAACGGATCAGTTACAACATACTCCAGTAATGGCTCAGGTATTTCAATAACACCAGTACTCTCATGGGAAGCTAATACCCAATGATAGCTTGTGTACATGTTCAGTGATGTTAATACTATGATCACTGAGTGAAGTTGCTAGTGACCGCAGGAGTGTTCATCAGTAACTGCCTGGACTAATACTCACATCATGTTCCCAATCCTAGACTGAGCATATTGGTATTGAAGCTACTACTTTAAACAGAGGTTGAGTACTGTAATACCTCAGCCACACATCCAGTACTCTAATAATCATGTTATTGTTCCATAACTTTACTGGGTAGAAAAAGCACACTGGGTGTAAAATAGTCACCACACCAACTTTCTGTTTGGTGAGTTGGGTTAAATTACCCTTGAAATACCAAAGAGAAAAATATTCCTTGCTGAGCAACGTAGTTGACAAAACATTCATAGGTAATTAACATAGGGTTTATTTTCATTAGGAATTCATTTATGTCTGATCCTGATCCTGAGAGTCATGTGAAACATGTCAAATACTGTCCTTCATCTTTTAGGACCACAATCATTGTTTAAATTTACTCACTTGATTCTACATCATCTTGTCTTAAATAAGACAAGATCAGATCTCCTTCTCAATTTCCCCTTTTGGCTTATGAATGTAAGATTCTTTCTCCTGTTCTCTCAACAAGAATGAAAGGATTGAATTTTTAAAGCACCTTATCATTTCATGAAGAGAGTAAGAAATAATTAATGATGTTAGTGCTGGTGAGCATGATGCTCAGCCTCAGCCATTGAACTCTCTTCCAAAATAAAAAAAACTCATTTACTTTCAGTTTCCTTTCAGTAGTTTACTTTCAATCACCCTGCAGTTACATGATACAATGATAAAACGTCATTAGCTGATCATTGCAATCAATCTTTATCAATTAATCTGCATTAATGGTGTGACTAGATCTGTAGAAGATTCTGGTCATAGAGTCATATAGCACCCTAATGGACCCTTTGGCCCAACTGGTCCATGCCGAACAAAATTTCCATCCAAGCTAGTCCCATTTGCCCATATTTAGCCTGTATCCCTCAAACCTTTCCTATCCACGTACATGTCCAAGTACCTTTTATTTATGTTCCTGCCTCAATCACTTGCTCTGGCAGTTCTTCTACATATGAGCCATCCTTTTGACATTGTGAGCATGCTACGTTCTCTGGTATGCGTGGCAACACTTGCAGACTGCATCCCCCCCCCCCCACCCCGCTCATCCTAAGTTGTGTTGGTTGCTAATGTAAACAACGTGTTTCACTGTATGTTTCGATGTACATGTGATAAATAAAACTGAATCTGAAATCTGTAATCTCAGGTTTCTATTAAATATCTCCCTTCTCACCTTGAAACGATGTCATCTAGTCCTTGATGTCCCAAACCTGGGAAGAAAAATGACTGCATTCACCCTATCTGTGCTACTCACAATTTTATACACCTCTAAAATATCACCCCTCATTCTCCAACACTCCAACAGGGAAAGTCCAGTCCTGCTCAACCCAACTCAGAATTGTGGGTCTAAGTTCACAATTTCCTTTAAAATATTATTCAGGCATTTCAGTTCAAAAGTATGCTTTCTACAAATTTAGAAGTAGCACTGTAACATGGTGTTTAAGTTCCTGAACTAAAAATCCTGGGCTGTGTTCCAGAGACATGAGCTCAAATCCCAGCACAAAGATTAAAATTCAGTTTATTAAATTAGTTCTCAAAAGAATTCAGTAAGATTAATGGTGACCATGAAACTATCGTCTCCCTAATTAGATGAACTACCTCCTCCTTATCAGAATATGCCATGGACCTATACCATTATGCAAGGTGTTCGCGTAACCCACATTGGGAATCCCTGCTCCAGAACTATAGTGATATGCTTAGCTCTTATCTTCCCACATCATTACTGCAATGTGAGTGGACTTTGTTGGTGAGTACAGTATGGAACATCTTTAATTATCCTTCTGAAGGTAGGTGCGAGGGAACTGCTATAGTCCAAAATGGCTCAACAAGCCAATCAAGTTCAAGGGCAATTCAAAAGTTCAAAGTTCAAAGTAAATTTTATTATCAAAAGTACATGTCTGCCGTCATATACAACCCTAAGATGAATTTTCTTGTGGGCATATTCAGCAAATCTATTGAATAGTAACTATAACAGGATCAATGAAAGATCAACCAGAGTGCAGAAGACAATAAACTGTGCAAATGTAAATATAAATAATTAGCAATAAATAATGAGAACATGAGGTAACAAGATAAGGAGCCCTTAAAGTGAGATCATTGGTTGTGGGAACATCTCTAAGGATGGGCAAGTGGGTGTAGTTATCCCCATTGTTTAAGAGCTGATGGTTTTTGAGGGACTGTGACAGTGTATTCTGGAGTTATGGTATATAGCAAATATTGCAGATTGCAGATTGAATTTAAAATGCAGCTCAGAACAATGGTCTTCCTGGAGCTGCAAACTGGGTTGGTTGCAAACCAATAAACACCCATTCACCTGAGATGTCTGCATATGCATGAACGCAACTCAGAGTCAAAGGAGCTTAACACTCATTTTGGATGTGTTGTTGTGAAGACCAAGGTGTTTGAAATTCTGTGCAACCCAAAAGAAACATTATGAGTTGATTGTAACTATAGAAATTGATCTGCTGTTACCTTTGTTCTTTAAACTATAAAATGTGATGTAATATTAGGTCAGGAGGCCTCTTCTTCCAAGAGTGTCTCCAAATGATGCCTGTTGCTTGTTTTCTGAATAAAGACGTCTATATCCACCAGCTTCAGTGTCTCTCTGGTGACTTTGTTCACAGTCACAACAATTAGAGTTGGGGAATAATCACTAACCTTCCCAGCAACACTCACAACCTATGAATGACTAAATAAAGAACTACAGCATGACTAGACACCAAACAGTAATTTACCTCCCTTTGTTTGGGCTAGAAAATGCAACTAGCATAAAAAAGTCAATTGTTATATTTAAAGTGGTTTAAGTAAAGAGCATTGAGGGATAGAGAGCAAAAGTAAACAAGTTTCAATAGAGATCTGTTTGAATGTTGGGGCTATTTCAGGAACCTAAGTTGCTTACCATTTCTGGTTTTCAATGTAACAGCATCAATACATGCTAAGAAATGGTACTTGAGGCTTATCGAGCAGGAGGTCAATTCCTTAGATTTCATGGAATTTTTCAGACTCAAAGTCAGGTTTAATATCAATGGCATATGTTGCGAAATTTGTTAACTTTGCGGCAGCAGTACAATGCAATATATGATAATATTGGGAAAAACTGTATTATGGTAAGTATATTTATACTAAATAGTTAAATGAAATACGTAGTATGAAAAATAGAAATTAAAAAGTAGTGAGGTAGTGTTCATGGGTTCAACGTCCATTCAGAAATTAGATGGCAGAGGGGAAGAAGCTGTTCTTGCATCACTGAGTGTGTATTTTAAGGCCTCTGTACCTCCTTCCTGATGGTAACAATGAGAAGAGAGCATGACCTGGGTGATGGGGGACCTTTTGAGGCATCGCTCCTTGAAGATGTCCTCAATACTACGAAGGCTAGTGCCCAAGATAGAGCTGACTAATTTTACAACTCTCTGCAACTTACTTTGATCCTGTGCAGTAGTGCCCCATACCAGACAGTGATGTAGCGGGTCAGAATGCTCTCTTTGGTACACCTGTAGAAATTTTCAAGTGTTTTTGATGACTTATCAAATTCCTAATGAAATATAGCAGCTGTCTTGCCTTCTTTATAGCTGCATCAATTTGTTGAGTCCAGGTTAGGTGCTCAGAGATATTGAAACCCATGAACTTGAAATTGCTCATCCTCTCCACCTATGATCCCTCTGTGTGTTCCCTCGTCTTACCCTTTCTGAAGTCCACAAACAGCTCTTTGACTTTGAGTGCAAGGTTGTTGCTGTGACACCACACAGCTAGCTGGAGTCTCTCGCTTCTGTATGCCCTCTCATCTCCATCTGAGATTTTACCAACAACGGTTGTATCATCAGTAAATTTATAGATGGCATTTGAGCTGTGGCTAATACACAGTCATGGATGTAGAGAGAGTAGAGCACTAGGCTAAGCACTTATCCCTGAGGTGCCCCAGTGTTGATTGTCAGCGAGGTGGAGATGCTGTTTCCAATTTGCACAGACTATGGTCTTCCGGTTAAGAAGTCAAGGATCCAGTTGCAGAGGGAGGTACAGGGGACCAGGTTTTGGAGCTTTTTGATCAGGACTGCAGGAATGATGGTGTTAAATGCTGAGCAGTAGTCAACAATGCTTTAATAAATTTATTTTCCCTTAGTTCATTGTGGTTGAACTCTAGGATTATAAGCTACCTTTTAGCCGATTGGCAGAACATGTTTTGGGAAGGAAACTTTGAGGTTAGAAGGAGATGATAGACAACTGTAAGGAAGATTTGACTCTGCCGCCCAGTTAACAGAAGTTCTAACAAACATCTTCAACATCTCTCTAGAACAGTCCACTGTCCCCAAGAGGGTGACATTAACCTGCCTTAATGATTACTGTTCGTGGCACTGACCTCAATAATAGTAGTGCTTTGAGAAGTTGTGATGCACCATCAATAACTCTCAGAGACGTGAGACGAGAGATAGGCTTTTATTAGCTGGAAGAAAGCACTGTGAGCAGCAAGAGATCACCATACGACATCCTGGAGACTGAGGGAGGAGCAGTGCCTCCAATTGCCTTTATCCAGGGGTCTGTGGGAGGAGCCACAGGAGCAGTCAGCAGAGGGGCGTGTCCAGACAGGTATATGTAGTTCACCACAAGCTGGTTATGGACTGCATTAAATCCCATCTTCCTGCTTAATTGAACCCTTTCCTGCTCGCTTATCACTCAAATCGGTCCATAGCTTCTGCACTCCACTCCGTCCTGCCCCACTTGGAATATGGTGCCTCATACGCCAGGGTGCTCATTATTGACTTCAGTTCAGCATTTAATACAACCATCCCTCAGAAGCTGGAGAGTAAACTGTCGTCATTGGGTCTCAGCACATCTCTCTGTTAACTGGATCTTGGACTTCTTGACACAAGGACCACAGTCAGTGCACATTGGTGGCAACATTTCTAGCTCCATCACACTGAGCACCAGTGCTCCCCAGGGCTGCAGGCTCTGCCTGCTGCACTGCTAGATCCAGGTCAAACCAAGTGATCATGATTGCTGATTGACCCAGCTGTGGTTGGTCTAATCCACAATGATGACAAGAGGCATTAGAGTGCTGGTAGAATGGTGCAAGCACAACAACTTGAGTCTCAACGTGGAGAAGACCAAAGAGATGACTGTGTACTTTCTGAAGGTGCAGGCTGCCCACTTCTCAATGTATATAAATGGCTCCTCCATGGAGAGAATTAGGAGCACCAAGTTTCTTGGAGAGCACATGACCGACGATCTTTCCAGGTCTCTCAACACCACCTCTTTAGTCAAGAAAGTTCAGCAGTGTCTCCACTGCCTGAGGAGATTGAGGCAAGTGAATCTCCCTCTCCCCAACCCCATTCTAGCCAATTTTTACAGGAGCACCACTGAGATTGTCCTGACAAGCTACATCAAGGTTTGGTACAGGAATTGCAAAGCGTCTGACCACGAGATCCTACAAAGGATTGTGAGGATTGCTGAGAGGATCACTGGGGTCTCTCTTCCACCCATCAGAGACACTTATCAGGACTGCTGCATATGCTGTGCCCTTAGCATTATCAATGATCCCTCCCATCCATCCAACAATCTCTCTGACCCTACCATCAGGCAGGAGGTACCGTAGCATTAGCACAAAAACTGTTATGATGGGAAACAGCTTCTTTCCCCAGGCTGCAAGTCAACTGAACTCTCTGCCACCCACCCTGGTCTCATCAAGAATGAAGTGCCAGTGGTGTTATACTGTTTACTTTTTAACTTGTGTCATAAATGCACCTAATTAATTGTTAACTTATTCGTGGTAATATTACTTACGTGTTTTGTGTGAGTTACATGTACTGCGTTATGCACCTTGGTCCGGAGGAATAGGGTTTTGTTTGGTGGTATACAAATGTATGGATGGTTGGTGATAAGATTAACTTGAACTTGAAGGGTTAGTCTGAGGTTGTGGAAGGAGATGCCTTGATGAGATGTGCAGCTTCTTTTGTTTCATGATCATGATTCCCATGATTATAAATGACAAAAAGAAGAGAAAAGCTGAGTCTTACTTAAATACCGTGTGACTATTATTTCTACTTGTCTGAGAATCTTTTACTACAAAAAGAATTATTGAAAGTTTATATATATCTATCTCAAGTAAGTATAAAAGCAAATGTAATGTTGTCCTTTATTGCAAGGAGTGCAAGGGTTGGGAAGTCTTGCTACAAATTTATTGGACTTCTGTGAGATCACACCTGAAATACTAGCACTTAAGGAAGAATTAATTTGCCTTAGAATTGACCCAGTCAAAAGGCATTTGATCAGTTCTTGGGATTAAGGAGTTATCATATGAATAGGATTGGATAAAATGAGATAGTACTGTCTGAAGTTTAGACATTAGAGAGGCAATATCATTGAAACGTGAGGGTATTTGACCAAGCAGATGCTGTGTCAATATTTCTCCAGGTGGGGGAGTGTGAAGTTCAGGGTGGAAGGTGTGGCCCATTTAACACTGAGATGAGAAATATTTTCTTCTCTCGGAGTGTAGTGAATCTTGGAAAAAAAATTCTACTTCAGGGAGCTGTGGATGCCAAGATAGACAGACCTTTGGGCAAATCAAGGATTATAGAGACTAGATGGGAAAATTGAATTGAGGCCAAAAAATCACAATTCACGGTCTTCAGCTCAGGAGGCTGTACGTCCAGCGCTTACTTCTTAAACTCTTTCAGCCAGAAGCAAGAGTTCCTGAGCAGACTCTTGTTGTAGTGAAGAGACTGTAAGAAAGAGAAACATTGCTGGACTTTATTGCTCTGAGTGTAGAAGACTGAAAGGTCATCTTACAGAGGATATAAAATCATGATGCACACAGGGAGGACAAATGCACTCAGTCTTTTTCCCAGGGCTGGGGAATCAAGAAGTAGAGGGCATAGATTGAAGACAAGAGGGGAAAGATTTAATAGGAACTTGAGGGACAACAATTTTGTACAAAGGATAGAATGTATGTGGAATGAGCTGCCAGAGGAAGTGGTTGAGACAGCTACACTAACAACTTGCAAAAGACATGGACACATGTGAATAAATTTCAATGTTCAAAGCTCAAAGTAAATTTATGTCACCATATACCAACATATGATTCATTTCCTTGCAGGCAAAAAGAATACAACAGAATTTTACAAAAAGCTAAACATAAACAAGCACAGACTACAAAACAGCCAATGTGCTAGAGAAGACAAACTGTGTAAATAAAGTAATACTGAGAACACGTAGCAAGTGTGTGGAACACACTGCCCGGGTTGATGGTAGAGGCAGATACATTAGGAACATTGAAGAGACTCCTAGATGTTAGAAAAATGGAGGGCTATGTAAGAGAGAATGGTTGGATTGATTTTTAAGTAGGATAACATGTTGGCACAACATCATGGGCTGAAGGGCCTGTACTATGCTGCACTGATGTATGTTTTATGTTCTGAAAGCTGTAAAGAGTCCTTGAACATGAGTCCGTAGGTTATAGAATCAGTTCAGAGTAGTGGTGAATGAAGTTATCCATGCTGGTTCAGGAGCCTGATAGTTGTAGGGTAGTAACTGTTCCTGAGTCTGGTGGTGTGGGACCTATGGCTCCTGTACCTCCTGCCCAATGGTAGTAGTGAGAAGAGGACATGGTCTGGATAGTGGGGGTCTTTGATAACCGCTGTTGCTGTCTTATGACAGCACTCCTTGTAAATTGGCCCAGAGTACTGTGCTGAATCTCTGAATAAAAACAATGAAAATTATGCACTCAATGGTGAGAAACTTGTGAGCGAGTGGAAGGAATCCACCACTTTCTGCAGCCTTTTCCATTCCTGGCTATTGGCATTTTCCTACCAGGCTGTGATGCAACCAATTAAGACACTCTACTATAGAAGTCTGTCAAAGATTTTAGTGACATGCTGAATCCATGCAAAATTCTAAGAAAGTAGAGGTGCTGCTGTGCCTTTTTTGTGATGCCACAAATGCTGTGCAAATCCTCTGATATGTTAACATAAAGGAACCTAAAGCTCCTGAGCCTCTTCACCTCCATTCACCTAAAGAGGACTGGCTGATGGACCTTCGCTGACGTTGAGTGAGAGGTTGTTGTCGTAGTGTCATTCAACCAGATTCATAGTATCCCTCCTTTATGCCAATTCATTGCCACCTCTGACACGGCCAACACAGTGGCATCGTCAGCAAACTTAACTGCGGCGTTAGAGCTGTGCTTGGTCCCACAGTCATAAGTTTAAAGCGAGTAGATCAGGGGGCTAAGCATACGGCCTTGTGGTGCACCTGTGCCGATGGTGATTGTGGAGGAGACGTTGTTGCCAGTCTGCATAACTAGTGTCTGCCAGTGAGGAAATCGAGGGCCCAGTTGCACAGGGGAATACCGAGGAAGGGTTTAGAGGGATATGGGCCAAATGCTGGCATATATTACTAACCTTCAGTGAGAATCTTGGTCAGTAAGGACCAGTTGGGCTGAAGGGCCTGTTTCTGAGCTGTATTACTCTATGACTATGTTCAAGGGCTACTGGCTAACTTTCTGCAATCCCATGCCCATTTCTCCTCCACAGCTTGGTTCAATGCGTGGCACTGGACTCGCTCTGCTTCATGTATGTTTGGAAACTATTACCTGTCCTTCATATGCATATGAATTCATGCCCGACTGTGTCTTCAGCTCTTTGTAGTTAATACTTCCTTTAAGTCTGTTTCACTGAAAGTTTGCAGAATGTAATCTGTTATTCAGTTAATACTCAGAGTTTAATAATGACATCATTGGTGGATTTTGGCACTGTCATTCAATGTGGCACCAGGCATATTTACAATGGAACTGTATGATATCCCCAGACATCAATAACATGGAAAGTTAGAACCAGACTTGATACTTGAGGATCCAGCTTAATGATTTATTATTATTTGCTTCAGTTTTCTAATAGATCTGAGGTTTCACTGGGTGTTTGCCAGCCATATGAAAATGGAGTTCAAGCTAACAAACAAAACAAAAGAGTACAATTGTAAAATGTTATTTTCCCTCGATATTTTACAAGAATTCAGAAAAGAATCCAGTTGAGCTAAAGGTGGTCACTTATTTTGAGTCAGCCATGACTTCAGCTTGTGTGGTCTGTGCAATGGTCTGTAAGCCGATCTGTCTCAAGGGAGCTGTTGTCAAGGTGATCTGTGGCTGACTGAAGCCACTTAAGAGCTTGGGTTTCTTGCTGATGAAGACTAGCTATTCACTGGGTCTTGATGATCTCACAGAAGATTATTATCAGAATTACATTGTAAATATTGGCCATATTCATTGTAATTTAGTTCTCCACTCTCACTCCATGAGCCACAAAGAATTACAGAATAGTTACAGCATGAAAGAAGGCCATTCAGGCCATTGAGTCGGTTCCGTGTAAGAACAATCCAGCTAGTCCCACTCTCCCACAACTGCTTTCTTTTCTGACCCAGCTACACTGTAAAGACTATGGTTGAACCTGCTTCCACCATACTATGAGTTGGCATTGGGGAGGGTCCAGAGGAGATTCATAAGAATGAGAGGGTTATCGTATGAGGAGCATTTGATGGCTCTGGCTCTGTACTCACTGGAATCTGGAAAAATAAGGGGTGGGTGGGATTTCTTTGAAAAGCTTAGATAAGCTGGATGTAGGGAGGATGTTTCCTATAGTGGGGGAGTCTAAGACCAGAGGGCACAACCTCAGAATAGAGGGACATCCCTTTAGAACAGAGATGAGGAGGAATTCCCTGAGGCCAGGGGTGGTGAATCTGTGGAATTTATTGCTGCAGATGTCTGTGGAGGCCAAATCATTGGGTGTATTTAAAGTGCAGGTTGACAGGTTCTTGATTAGTAAGGATGTCAAAGATTACAAGGGAGAAGGCAGGAGAATGGGGTTGAGAGGGATACTAAATCAGCCTTGATGGGATGGTGGAGCAGACTCGATGGACTGAATGGCCTAATTCTGCTCCGATGTCTATGGTCTTTATATGAACTGAGTAACATCATTTGACAAGTAGCTGGGAAGTAGAAGTGCTTACCCCTGCATAATAAATAGATGCTAAAGCACATTAGTAAACTGAGAGCAGTTGATCAAAGAAGGTATAATAAATAATTCAGAGTTAATCTGAAATAACTTCAGTACTTCGTGTTCCTTGGTCCAGGCTTGAATACATCATCCTAGGTATGTCACTGTGATTACACAGTCTTCCCAGGAAAGCACGGTGGCTTGAAATGCCTCCGAACGAATTAAGGAAAGCTCCCCAGGACAACTTGTTCTGACATCATGCTGGTCAAAGGGGTGTTCTCCACACATCCTATGCCCTCTTCAGCAGCATGATCCCGAGATGGGTGATGGATTGACTCGGCATTCCCAAATCCTGTTAAAGTTTCTCTGGATTCTGTCTCCGTTGTCTCTAGGTAAGGATTGAGAGTATGTCCTTTGTGTTCTTAACAATTCAAAAGTCCATGGTTATAAAACGTGCTTTAACATCAAGGAGGAAGACCTTTCATTTGTATTGCTTCTTTTCAATCTGCAGTTGGTAATGTTCATTCCAAACTGCCTGCTTCTTGAAGACTGTCTGGTACTTTGGGTTAAACTGTAGTTCTCACTCCTGGGAATTTTTTTCATGACTGGATTCTAGCCCATGTTTCTTGCTGTAAGGACATTGCATGAAGGAGACTGGACCAAAAGTATCTAGACTAGAGGTGAAATTATTTCTCTTCCACTAGAAAATTGAATGCAACAGGTTTTCAAAAAATGGTGCCAAATTATCATAAAGGTGGAAAATGTGGAACTGGCTACTACAGGAGAGGTTGAGTCAAATACATTGTTTGAAGGGAGGCTGGATAATTATTTTTAAGTATTAACCATTGATGGTTTGTTTATTATGTGAGACTGAATCAGATGGGAGGAGGTTCACATGGAACAATAACAAGATATTCCAATCTCATCAATTCTATATTATAATTCATGGCCATGTACATTTAGAATTAGGCTTTTACAGCGCTGTCAAGTTTGCTTGAGTGTTGAAGGTGGTAAGCACCCTGAGTTTTTGCAGACAAGGCAGGGGGAGGAAGCTTGTTTATTGTTGTCATGATGTATATTGTCTTTCAAGAGGAACTTTGTGCAGCAAAGTCCAGGGTCAATCCCAGTGTTACCGCCCACCTGGCAGCTATCACCCCACCCCGAGCACCACTCACCCTCCCAATTACGACAGTTGAACCGCCTGCTGATGAATATCACCAGAACTCACAAACAGCGTTTCAGGATAAAGATTTGTAGTAGTGGGACTTTGTAAATTTGATACAAAAGTCCTTCTGGAGGTTATGGGTTGAAGCCATTTTCTTTGAGCATAATCTAAGTTAGCAACCTAATACAGAGGGAATATTGCATTGGTGTGGGTGCATGGATATTAATCGTGTTTAACTGGATGTAAAAGATCCCATGATGATACATGAAGAAGCGTGGTGAGTTTCCTAAAAGAGCTGGACTGTTGTCATTCCTCAAATAAACCAATCAGCATGGGTAGGCTGCTCACCATGTGTCTGCAGGATCTTGCTGACAGTGAATAGTGTGTTCACCAATACAATAAAAATGGTTATACTTGCCAATTAACAGTTCAAAGTGAAGAAAATATGCTCACTGAGATGCAATGCTATATAAATACAATTCTGACTGAAAATGTTAGCTGTTATGTAAGGTTAAATGTTAAATTTCTTCCTTCTGCTTGATACATTGCATTGAGTTAAACATTTCATCTTAAGTACGGCTCCCATTTTCCAACGATGGAAGATGGCCACATGTAGCACTAGTGGAGGCCTGGGCTTGAGCTTGAAATGTGGTGTCAAGTGCTTGATGAAGTGGTATCCCTCCTCACCAATGCGCCCTGTTTCCACCACATTCTCAGGCCAGGATAACCATCTCCTCTTTCATAGATTTTCCATGCCGCCAACCCTCTGTTGTAGCATCACTTCCACCTATTGCTACTTCCTTTACCTGACTTCCTTTATCTGGTCTTATAGCACCATCTCTTCTAGATCTGCTGTTTAAAAGCTGTGACATCTCCAGCATTTTCCATTTCTGTTGGAAGATTAACAAGTGGAAATGCTACCCATTTCTCTCTCAACTGATGCTGCTCCCTTACTTCTCTGATTGCACTTATGCACTTACTTATCTTGTTCCCTGTTCAATTCAGGGTTGGTGATCTTGGATCCAGAGGAGGTCACATACATTGAGACCCAAATAAAAGGGGTCATAGGTCGATCTGTGGTGTTGGAATGTGGCCAGTCCCTGCCCACCATTTACATCTGGGGCTTCACGAGACCCGGGTCCAGTGGTATTCGAGCGGTGCTGTACGATTACGGGATGGGTGCCAAACTGCAAAGAATGGCTTCCATGTTCGGTGAGGTGAAAGTTCTCTCCGACAGTGCGTCATTGGTCATAGACAATCTTCAGCTGGCAGCTGAGGGCCGCTTCACATGTCAGAGCTTATACGACACCAACGATGGAGCAAAACTCGTGTACGTCTTTGTGGATTTGTACGTTCTTGGTGAGTCTGAGATTTTAATCTGTGGGTTGTGTAATTCAAGTCCAGTGCAGTGTGCATGACTGGCATTGATTCGGTGTGCTTTTCTAAACAGGACCCAAATATCTGGATTAGAACCATAGAACATTACAGCACAGAAACCCTTCTTGGCTGTGCCGAACCATTTTTCTGCCTAGTCCCACTGACCTGCACCTGGCCCATATCCCTCCATATACCTCTCATCCATGTACCTGTCCAAGGTTTTCTTAAATGTTAAAATGTTAGACATGGCACAAAATGGGAATCATCATGACACCATTTGCAACATTTTGAAAAGATAGCTTATCAGTAATTCTCTCTGACAGTGATTTAGATGCCTTCAACAGGAATATTATACTATTTTCATTCGTGTCTAAATCTAGTCATGATCTGTGTGGTGGCCAGTGGAATTGCCCTAGATCAGAGGAGCAATACTGCATGCTAAAAGCAAATAAAAACTGGTAACATGGGAACTCTAAAATAACAACATTGGCCTTCTGAAGTAACAAAATCTGAAGAAACAACTTTGGCACATTGGACTTCATAAATCAGGGCATGGTGTACAGGAGTAGGGATGTTATGTTGAAGTTGTTTAAGACTTTGGTGAGGCCAAATTTAGAGTATTGTATGTACTTTTGGTCACCTACGTATCAATAAGCTTGAAAGAGTGCAGAGAAAATTTACAGGGATGCTACTGGGACTTCAAGACCTGAGTTACAGGGAAAGGTTGAATCAGTTTAGACTTTATTCCCTGGAGTGCAGAAGAATGAGGAGTGGTCTTATAGATGTATTTTAGAAGTAATTCTGTATTTCTGAGGGCATAGATAAGGTTAATGCAGATAGACGTTTCCCCTCAGATTAGGTGAGACTAGAATTAAAAGTCATAGGTTTAGGGTGAAGGGTGCAATAGTTAAGGGAACTGAGGGTATCAATTTGACTCTGAGGGTGGTGTGAGTGTGGATTGAGCTGTCAGCAGATGTGTTAGATGTGGGTTCAGTTGTAACATTTTAAAGAAGTTTGAATAGGTACACTGATGAGAGAGGAATGGAGGACTATTTTCCAGCTACAGGTAGCTTATCTAATACACGATTCCTACTTATCCTAATACACGATTCGGCCACGGAATCTTTTATAGAGTCATGGAGCACTACAGCATAGGAGCAGAGCAGAAAATATTCCCGATAGCCTGTTGACGTTGCAAGTAGCTGGCAGGCCAGGTAGCACCTGTGGAGGGCTAAAATGCTGGAGATACTCAGTAGATCAGGCTCAGTTCTGACGTAAGGTCATCAACCTGAAATATTAACTGTTTTGCCCCACAGGTGCTTCCTGACCTGCTAGCTATTTGAAATGTTGACAGTCTATGAACAATATTTTCTGTTCTAGGCCTCAACACCAGTCAATGCAGGCATCAGTCAGACACCCGATCTCACCAACTGGCCAGGGATGACAGATGAGATCAGGGGAGGGGAGGAGATGTGACTGGAGTGGTGGATGTTGGCAAATCCAGGCTGGTTGGAGCAAGCCATTTAATATGGACAAGCCTTGCCTTCCCCTGGCTCCACATTAAGTTGTTTTGTAAACATCAGCTGCAGCTTATTCAATGAGCGCTTGTAGACCTGGTTTCTTCAGGGTCCCAATTTGCACCTGGAATGTACAAATTGACAGCCATTGTCATTGTCATCACTGGGGCTCTCTACCATCAACATCCAGGGAGCGGGGAGGTCATAGTTCACATAAAACAAGTTTGGAGCTGGCTATCCTGAAAGTAATTCACTTCCTGACAGCCTTTTTACTATTTAAAACATACAAGTCACGAGCATGATGGAATAATCTCCACTTGCTTCGGTGTCACTCAATAATTTGGCACTATTAAGGAAAAACTTGTGGAGTTAGGGAATCTTGGACTTATCCAGCATGGAAACCAGTCGTTTGGCCCTAATTGTGCCTATCAACCACAGTGCCTATCTGAGCTAACCCCGTTTGCCTAAATTTGGCCCGTATCATTCTAAACAGTTCCTATCCATGCGCCTGTCTAAATATCTTTTATATACCATAATTGATGTCTGCTTCTACCACTTTCTCTGGCAGCTTATTCCATAAACTCACTGTCTATGTGAAAAACCTGCCCCTCTGTCCTGTTTAAAACTTTCCCCTCTCACCTCAGTTTTAGATTTTGCTGCTCTGGGGAGAAATACTGTGACCATTCACCTTATCTGTCCTCCTCATGATTTTATTTACCTCTTTTCCATTATCCTTCAGCTCCTACGTAGCAGAGAAAACATCTATTCTCTCCTTACAAGTCCAACCCAATCCCTGCAAAACCCTTGTGGATCTTTTCTGCACCTTTCTTGCTCCCTATAGCTAGGCAACCAAAAATGCGCAATATTCCAAATGACATCTCACAAACATCTTTACCGCTGTGACATGATATCCCAACTCATGTACTCAATGCCCTGACCATTGAAGGCGAGTGTGTCAAAAGCCTTCTTCACCACAATGTCTAATTGTGTCAGCACTTTCAATAAACAATGTAATTCTACCCTTAGTTCCCTCTGGTTGACAACACTCTCCAGCACCCTGTGAAGTTCAATTCCATTAGCCATCCCAATGCCTCATTTCTCAGTTGACCTAGATTCTATTGTAGTCTTACATAACCTTCAATACCCACTGTATCATAATTTTGGTGCTATTTGTAAACTTAGGAATTCTGATCCAATTCATTAGCATGCGAGGGGTGATTGATAAGTTTGTGGCCTAAGGTAGAAGGAGATGAGTTATTAACTTCAAACTTTCTGCATAATCACTCAGAGTTGACCTGCATGTGCATGTAAAAAGAGCTATATAACTCATCTCCTTCCACCTTAGGCCATGAACTTATCAATTACCCCTGCTGTGGACACTTTCTGGAGGTCCAAGATCCGTATGCTCCACGACCGCTGGACTAAGTGTGTAAATGTAGGAGGGGACTGTGTTGAAAAATAAATGTGCTAGGTTTTCTAAAATGGACTCCTTCTACCTTAGGCCATGAACTTATCAATCACCCCTCGTCGGTGTCAAACATCAGGGGACCCAGCACTGATCCTTGCAACTCACCACTGGTCACAGCCCTTCGCTATCACCCTTTGACTTGTACCACTAAAACAATTTTGTATCTAATTAACTAGCTCTTCCTGAATCCCATGGATCTAACCTTTCAGACCAATATCCCCATGAAGGGCCTTAACAAAGGCACACTCTCAGTGATTCAGGAACAGCTTCTTCCCCTCTGGCATCTGCATTCTGAATGGACACTGAACCCATGAACACTAAATCACAACTTTATTCACACTACTTATTTACTTTAACCATTATTTATTTATTTATTTAAATTTTACATTCATCCTACAGTGTGAGGGAGTACAGATTTTTGCGTTATGACAGCGTCACTATGTACAGACGTGAATTTTTGATTCTAATGGCTTGTAGAAAGAAGCTGTCCCGGAGCCTGTTGGTCCTGGCCTTAATGCTGTGGTACTGTTTGCCAGGCGGAAGCAGCTGGGACAGTTTATATTTGGGGTGACTAGTGTCCCCGATGATCTTCCAGGCCTTCTTTATGCAGCTGAAAATGTCCTCAGTGAAGGGAAGTTCACATCCACAGATGCGCTAGGCTTTCCGTACCACTCTCTGCAGTGCCGAGTGATCAAGGTTGGTGCAGTTCCCGTACCAGACGGTGATACAGCCAGTCAGGATGCTCTCAGTGGGGCCTCTGTAGAAGGTCATGAGGACTTGGGGGCCCGTGCCAAACTTCTTCAGTTGCCTGGGGTGGAAGAGATGTTGTTGTGCTTTTATTGTCACATAGTTAGTTACTTTATTTCTCACCCTAATTCACAGTTTTTATTACAATGTATAGCAATATATTGATGCCACATAACAACAAATTTCACGACATATGCCAGTGATATTAAACCCAATTCTGATTCTGATTGAAGTCCGTGTAGACAACATATACCACCCTGTCTTCATCAGTTATCTAGGTCACCTATTCAAAAAACTTGAATTAGTGAGACCTGATTTCCCACGTACAAAGCCATGCTGCCTATCCCTTTCCAAAGGCAGATAGATCCTGTCTGTTAGAATCCCCTGCAGTAACTTTCACACCACTGATGTTAGGCTCACTAGCCTGAAGTTCCCTGGTTTGTCCTTGCAGCCCTTCAGTCTTCCAGTGCTTCACTCATAACTAATAAAGATACTCTGCAGGAGGCAAGCAATTTTTTTCCTTGCCTTCCTATAAATGTTCCATATCTTCTGGGGCCCCAGGAATGTATCCACATTGCTACTTTCTTCCCTGAATTCCCAAGCTTCTATGATCTCTACAGTAACTACAGACAAAAGAGTTCTTTAAAGATCTCACCCATCCCTTATGTCTCCACACATAGATGACTGCACTGATCTTTCATTGGCTTTCCATCCATATCGCCAAACTTTCATTCCTTCTTAATAAATGAAGCATAAAATAGAACAGCAGTGAAATTATGAGCTTTTAATCACATCCTGAGTATGTCATACAATCCATTCATCATATTAAAGGGAGCCATTTGGAAGGGTGCAGAGGAGATCTATGAGGATTTTGCCATTTTTATCTATGAGGGAAAATCAGACAGGGCAGGGTTGTTTTCTTTACAACAAAGAAGCTGAAAAGACTTTTAACTCATTTAACTAAAATTATTATATGAGGAGCTGAGGGTGGAGCATGTAGGAAGGAGATATTTCCTTTAGGTGAAAGGTTAAAGACCATGGAAAAGAATAAATTGGTGGAACAAACAGAGGACGGTGAGGGGATTGAAGAAATATCTTTTCACTTAGAGAGTGAGGGGAGTCTGGAGCTTACTGTCTAAAAAGATGGTGGAAACAAAATCTCTCACAACATTTATGCTGCTGTGACAAAAATATTTCAGATGCTGGAATGTAGAGTAGAAACAGAGTGCAGGAAGATCAGCAGATATAGAGAAGAGAGGTGTAAGACTATGTTTTGGGTCGAGACTGCTGGGTCTGATCACCAGGTCCCGAATGTCGACATCACCTTTCACTTCCACAGATGCTGCTTGGCCCGCTGAGTTCCAGCAGCGTTCTGTTTAAGAAACGTCGGACATATACCTGAGGAACCATGTACTGCAGAGCTATGGAGCTGGTGGCATTAGGCTGGGTAGCTGTTGTAAGACTGGCTGAATGGCTCCCTGTTGCAATGACTGGTTTATTATTGACACATGTACTGAGATACAGTGAAAAGCTTTTGGTTGCATGCCATGCAGGCAAACCGTTCTGGACATCAAACATTGAGACGGTACAAAAAGAAAACAAACCATCCTAGTGTCACTGCAACATGTCACAAGGAGGGTTTGTTAAATAGAGGTGAAAACATTCAGTATATTTTGTTGGAGATAACCATGCTCCTTTTACTTCACAGTTCCAATTACCAACCCATCCATTCAGATGAGCACCTCGGCACCTGTTGAAGGGTCCACAGTTTCAATAGTGTGCTCTGTAGAGAATGGGACCGGGCCCTTGGAGTACATCTGGAACAGGCAGGAAACTCCGTCCAGGAGCCCTGTCAACATCTCCGAGACAACCAGCAGCCAGCTCAACCTCACCTCAGTAAACAGGAACCACACTGGCTGGTACACCTGCACCGCTAGGAACGAAGTGAATGAAGTCACCAGCAACCGGGTCTGGCTCGACGTGATCTGTGAGTCCCCATAAGTACTTGGAAACTTATGCGGTACAAGTGAAGAGTTTCTGGCTGTGCTGGAAGCAGAGTGATTCCAATTTTGGGGAAAATCTCACTCTAATATACAATGTGATTGGTTCCCACTGAGCACTCTATTCTTCCCATTAATCATCCAGCTCCTGTTGGTTTTCTTCTTTTTTCATTGTTTTTGACCATTATGCATGGGCTATATACAGCTTAGCTGGTGCTGTACAGCTCCCAATCAAAATACTTGAACGGAAAGTCAATGGTGACAGTTCACTGCAGTGAAATGCAGGACGGGAGAGTAGTGAACTGTGCTGGTCTACTAGAGATTCGCTCCTTTTACTTAAAGTATTGGGAAATACACGGTGTAAATACTTCTTTCTTAGTTTCATTATTGGAAGGTGGATGATCACAGAAACATTTCAAGCTTGACATTGCTGATTCACCTTTTAGAAGTTAATCATCTTTGTAATATCGACCAAAACTGCTGGAATAGGATAATGGGAATAAAGATGTAATGCCTCCAAGAAACAATCCCCTAGTGCACTTTTGATTGTTAGTTAACAGTTTAGATACTTGCAACACCAGCCATTTTCATCTTGGGTCTGTGTCCTGATTCAGCCCTGAACAAGAGCTCACAGAGTGCGCAAAAGAACCCTAAGGTGTGAGATTGGGGAACTCACCTGGAATAGCCCAATACCACCTTCAGCCCAACATCACCCCCAGTTTGCAGTTAGATAGCACTATCTGCCACAGATAAGATAGAGGAGCAGAATTAGGCCCTTTGTCCCATCGAGTCTGCTCTGTCATTTCATCATACAAACATAGAAGTATAGAAAACCTACAGTACAATACAGGCCCTTCGGCCCACAAAGCTGTGCCGAACATGTCCTTACCTCAGAAATTACCCATAGCCATGGGTTACCCATAGCCCTCTATTTTTCTGAGCTCCATGTCCCTCTCCAGGAGTCTCTTAAAAGACCCTATTGTATCCACCTCCACCACCATCACCAGCAGCCCATTCCACACACTCACCACTCTCTGCATAAAAAAACTTACCCCTGCCATCTTCCTTTGTACCTGCTTCCAAGCACCTTAAAACTGTGCCTTCTCGTGCCAGTCATTTCAGCCCTGGGAAAAAGCCTCAGACTATCCACACGATCAATGCCTCTCATCATCTTGTACACCTCTATCAGGTCACCTCTCATCCTCTATCACCCCAAAGGAAAAAAGGCCAAGTTCACTCAACCTATTCTCATAAGGCATGCTCCCCAATCCAGGCAACATCCTTGTAAATCTCCTCTGCAGCCTTTCTATGGTTTCTACATCCTTCCTGTAGTGAGGCGACCTGAACTGAGCACTGTACTCCAAGTGGGGTCTGACCAGGGTCGTCTATAGCTGCAACATTACCTCTCGGCTCCTAAACTCAATCCCACGATTGATGAAGGCCAATGCACCATATGCTTTCTTAACCAGAAAGTCAACCTGTGCAGCAGCTTTGAGTGTCCTATGGACTTGGACCCCAAGATCCCTCTGATCTTCCACACTGCCAAGAGTCTTACCGTTAATACTGTATTCTGCCATCATATTTATCCTACCAAAATGAAACACCTCACACTTATCTGGGTTGAACTCCATCTGCCACTTCTCAGCCCAGTTTTGCATCTTATCGACGTCCCACTGTAACCTATGACAGCCCTCCATACTATCCACAACACCCCCAACCTTTGTGTCATCAGCAAATTTACTAACCCATCCCTCCACTTCCTCATCCAGGTCATTTATAAAAATCACAAAGAGTAAGGGTCCCAGTACAGATCCCTGATACACACCACTGGTCAACGACCTCCATGCAGAACATGACCTGCCTACAACCACTCTTTGCCTTCTGTGGGCAAGCCAGTTCTAGATCCACAAAGCAATGTATCCTTGGATCCCATACCTCCTTACTTTCTCAATAAGCCTTGCATGGGGTACCTTATCAAATGCCTTGCTGAAATCCATATACACTACATCTACTGCTCTACCTTCATCAATGTGTTTAGTCACATCCTCAAAAAATTCAATCAGGCTCGTAAGGCACGACCTGCCTTTCACAAAGCCATACTGACTATTCCTAATCATATTAATGCCTCTCCAAATGTTCATAAATCCTGCCTCTCAGGATCTTCTCCATCAACTTACCAACCACTGAAGTAAGACTCACTGGTCTATAATTTCCTGGGCTATCTCTACTCCCTTTCTTGAATAAGGGAACAACATCCACAACCGTCCAATCCTCTGGAACCTTTCCCATCCCCATTGATGATACAAAGAGGCTCAGAAATCTCCTCCCTTACCTCCCACAGTAGCCTGTTGTATATCTTGTCCAGTCTCGGTGATTTTTCCAACTTGATGCTTTCCAAAAGCTCCAGCACATCCTCTTTCTTAATATCTACAGCTCAAGCTTTTCAGTCTGCTGTAAGTCATCCCTACAATCGCCAAGATACTTTTCTGTAGTGAATACAGGAGCAAAGTACTCATTATGTACCTCTGCTATCTCCTCCGGTTCCATACACCCTTTTCCACTGTCACACTTGATTTGTCCTATTCTCTCATGTCTTATCCTCTTGCTCTTCACATACTTGTAGAATACCTTGGGGTTTTCCTTAATCCTGTCCACCAAGGCCTTCTCATGGCCCCTTCTGGCTCTCCTAATTTCTTTCTTAAGCTCCTCCCTGCTAGCTTTATAATCTTCTAGATCTCTATCATTACCTAGTTTTTTGAACCTTTCGTAAGCTCTTCTTTTCTTCTTGACTAGATTTACAATAGCCTTTGTACACCATGGTTCCTGTACCTTACCATCCTTTCCCTGTCTCATTGGAACACACCTATGCAGAACACGCAAATATCCCCTGAAAATTTGCCACGTTTCTTCCATACATTTCCCTGAGAACATCTGTTCATGGCTGATACATTTCCCTCTCAGTCCCAATCTCCTGCCTTCTGTCCGTATCCCTTCATAATCAAGAATCTATCAACTTCTGCCTTAAGTATACCCAATGATATGGCCTCCTGTGGCAACAAATTCCACAGATTCACCACTCTCTGGTGAAAGAAATTCCTCTTTATCTCCATTCTAAATGGATGTCTCTCTATTCCTTTGCTCTTGGAGTCCCCCACCATAGGAAACATCCTCTCTGCATCCACTCTGTCGAGGCCTTCTAGCATTCAATAGGTTTCACTGAGATTCTGCCTCATTCTTCTGAGTTCCAGTGAGTTCAGGCCCAGCGCCATCAAGCACTCGTCATATGATAAGCCTCTCTATCCTGGAATCATTTCTGTGAACCTCCTCTGAACCCTCTCCAATGTCACCTCATCCTTTCTTAGATAAGGTGCCCAAAACTGATCACAATACTCCAAGTGAGGCCTCACCAGTGCTCTATAAAGCCTCAACATTATATCATTGCTTTTATATTCTAGTCCTCTCGAAATAAATGCTAACATTGCATTTGGCCTTCCTCACCACTGATGCAACCTGCAAATGAATGTTTCGGGAATCCTGCGCGAGGCCTCTGAAGTCCCTTTGCACCTCAGATTTTTTTTACTTTCTCTCCATTTAGAAAATAGTCTATGCTTTTAATTTTTTTTTACCAAAGTGCATGACCATACATTTCCCAACACTGAATTCCATCTGCCACTTCTTTGCTCATTCTCCTAATCTGCCCAAGTCCTTCCAAAGCCTCTCTTCTTCCTTAACACTACCTGCCCCTCCAACTATCTTCATATCGAATGTAAACTTTGCCACAAAGCCACCAATTCCATCATCCAAATCATTGGCATATAATGTGAAAAGAAGTGGTCCCAATACAGACCCTATTGGAACATCACTAGTCACTGGCAGCCAACCAGAAAGTGCTCTCTTTATTCCCATTCTTTTCGTCCTGCCAATCAGCCAATCTTCTATCCATGCAGGTATCTTTCCTGTAATTCCATGGGCTCTTAACTTGTTAAACAGCCTCATGTGTGGCACCTTGTCAAAGGCCTTCTGAAAATCCAAGTACACAACATCCACCAATTCTCCTTTGTCTACCTTGCTTGTTACTTCTTCAAAGAATTTCAACAGATTTGTCAGTCAAGATTTTCTCTTGAGGAAACCATGCTAACTTTGGCCCAATTTATCATGTGCCTCCAAGTACCACAAAACTATACACTTAACAATTGACTCCAACATCTTCTCAAACACTGAGGTCAGACTAACTAGCCTGTAATCTCCTTTCTTCTGCTCCTCTCCCTTCTTAAAAAATGGAGTGACATTTGCAACTTTTTAGTCCACTAGAACCATGCTAGAATCCATTGATTATTGAAAGATCATTACTAATGCCTCCCCAATCTCTTCAGTCACCTCTTTCAGAACCCTGGAGTGTACACCATCTGGTCCAGGTGACTTATCTACCTTCAGACCTTTCAAATTCGCAAGCACCTTCTCCCTGGTAATGGCAACTTCAACAACCTCTGCCCCATGACACCTGGAACTCCTGGCATACGGCTAGTGTCTTCCACAGTGAAGACTGATGCAAACTACTTATTTTCATTGTAGAACACCCAATCCAGAACAGCCGATCACCTAGTGGGCTCTGCCATGAGCTGCTCTAAAAAGCTATCTTGTAGGCATTCTATAAATTCCCCCTCTTGGGATCCAGCACCAACCTAATTTTCCCGATGTACCTGCATATTGAAACCCCCTATGACTATTGTAATGTTGCCCTTTTGACAAGCCTTTTCTATCTCCTGTTATAAATTTTTAGCCCACATTCTGCCTACTGTTTGGAAGTCTGTATATAACTTCCACCAGGGTCTTTTTACCCTTGCAGTTTCTTAGCTCTACCCACAAGGATTCTACACCTTCCAATCCCATGTCACCTCTTTCCAACGATTTAATTTTTTTACCAACAGAGCCACGCCATCCCCTCTGCCTACCTGCCTGTCATTTCAGTACAGTGTGTTTCCTTGGATGTTAAGCTCCCAGCTCCTTTCTTTCAGGAACGTTTCAGTGATGCCTACAATGTCATACATGCCAATCTGCAACTGTGCTACAAATTCATCTACCCCACTTCGTATACTGCACGCATTCAAATATACCACCTTCAGTCCTGTATTCATCACCCTTTTTGGTTTTGTCCACCCTTTACATTGCAACTCATTCTGTTGACTTCAATTTTGTCCTATCATCAGCCTCTCCTTCCTCACAGTCTCACTTCACATTGCCTCTGCTGGTATACCAACTACCCCAGCCTCAGCACTATCATTCCAGTTATTATTTCCCTGCCAAATTAGCTTAAACTATCCTGAACAGCTCTAGCAAACCTGTCCGCAAGGATATTGGTCCCCCTCGGGTTCAGATGTAACCCGTCCCTTTTGTACAGGTCGTACCTTCCCTAGAACTGATCCCCATTTCCAGAAATCTGAACCCCTGCCCCCTGCACCAGTTCCTCAGCCATGTATTCATCTGCCAAATCATCCTATTCTCATCCTCACTAGAGCATGGCACAGGCAGCAATCTAGAGATTACTACCCTTGCGGTCCAGATTTTCAGCTTTCTACCTAGCTCCCTAAATTCTCTCTTCAGGACCTCATCGTCTTTCCTATCTATGGTCATTGGTACCAATATGTAGCAAGAGTTCTGCTCACTAAGAATGCCATGGATCTGATCCAATATCCCTGACCCTGGCACCTGAGAGGCAATATACGATCCAGTGTCTCTATCGAGCCCAAAGAATCTCACCTTTGTTCCTCTGACTAGGGAATCTCTCATCAACACTGCAGACCTCTTCACCTCTCTGCTCTTCTGAGCCACAGCACCAGACTCAGTGCCAGAGACCCAGTCGCTGTAGCTCCCCCTCGATAGGTTGTCCCTCCTCAGCAGAATCCAAAATGACTGAGGGGAACAGCCACGGGGTACTCTGCACTGGCTGCCCATTTCCCTTCCTTCTCCTGACAGTCCACCTGCAACCCAGGGGTGATTACCTCCCCGTACCTCCTATCAATTGCTTCCTCAGTCTCCAGTAGCTCCAGCTCCTTGACATGCTCTCTGAACAGCTGCAGCTCGGTGTATCTGTTGCAGATGTGGTTATCTGGGAGGCTAAATGTCTCCCAGAATTCCTACATCACACAGATAGAACAAAATACTGCCCTTGGAGCTATTCTTCCCGTACAAACAGTGCCCTAACAGATGAGGAATGAAAAATAAAGAAACAGAAAAAGAGACTCACCAGATACTTACCTCAACCAAGCCTGATGAGCCAAAGCCCCTTCAACACTGGCCCCTCACATAATGGCCACTCCCACAGACCCTGCCTTTTTTTTATTCGTCCTTTCTAATGAATCCCATTCACGGATTGGTCACAGTCTAACTTTGAAAACTGTCGCAAAGCGCCACTTTTTAAAATCTTCAGCTGTGTACCTCAGTGAAATCGCCGCCTGGTGCTTCTGCTCACGGATTGGTTGCAGTCCAACTCTGAAAACTGTCGCAAAGCGCTGCTTTTTAAAATCTTCAGCTGCGTACTTCAGTGAAATCGCCACTTCTTCTCATGTTCCCAATCACTGATTGGGCGCAGTCCAACTCCAAAAATTGCCGCGAAGCACTGCCTTTTTACCATCTTCAGCCATGTACCTAAGAGAAATTTCTGCTTCTTCCGTGCTCCTGCTCACTGATTGGACACAGTCCAACTCTGCGCCCAATCAGATATGGACGAAATGTTACTCTGTAAGATGTGTAAGTTCTGATTCCTAAAGCACAGTTAAGGTGTAGTTTGGGTGGTACTTTAACCAGAATATAATGTTTACAATGACTAGTTCCCAGAGTTCTTTTAACATAGAGCTTTAGTATTGAGCAGAATTGTTCTGTCTGATTATTGGGCTGTTCGCTATCACGAGATCTCAGACTTCAACACCAGTGTGACCATAGGTGTAGAAATCTGAAATGTCCTGAAGGCCTCATTTAAAAAATTATTTCAAGATACAGCGTGATACAGGCCCTTCCGGCCCCCTGAGCCGCACTGCCCAACAACCCACCAATTTAACCCCGAGCCTAATCGCAGGATAATTTACAATGACCAATTAACCTACTAACTGGTACGTCTTTGGACTGTGGGAGGAAACTGGAGCACCCGGAGGAAACCCATGCGCACATGGGATTAAAGTACAAACCTTCTTACAGAGGACGCTGGAATTGAACTCTGACAGTCCAAGCATTGTGCTAACCACTAAGCTACCAGACCACCAACTCTGTTGTTGAGCTGTTTGGTGAAGGAGTGACTCACTGATCAGAGGGTGCAAATCTAATTTGCATCCAATACTATTGGGATGCATTGGGCCAGACACCTCTATTTATTTGAATGTGGGAAAAAAGTAAAAGCTGATTTTAGCTTATTTTACTTGACTATAAATCTCAAATGAATTTTAGTATACTATAAATGAATCTTAAGGTAGAATATGGTGATTATAGATATACTTTAATAATAAACTTACTTTGAACTTTGAACTGTATTGTTATTGGTTTATTATTATCATGTGTAGACATAAAGTATATCTTGTGTCGCGTGCTTTTGTCTTGTATGCCACCCAGGCAGATCGTGTAATAAACAATTATATTAAGGTGGTAAAAAAGAAAATCAGAATGCTGAATATGGTGTAGCTGCCGAGAAAGTGCAGCACAGGTGGATAAATGACATGCAAAGTAGATATATATGGTGCAATGTTTTTAATTAGTGTTCTTGTGTTTAATTGTTTAGTTATTTTTAATTTGGTAGGGGATTTGTATTGTTTAAATTATTGAATTCAGTTTGAATGGCCCCCTCTGCTTCCGGAGAAAGGGCGTGTTTGCACATGGGCAGGGAACCCACGAAGCGAGCTGGGGCCGGGGACGCACCTTGAATGATCCATTTCATTATCTACAGCAATTCAGGTTTTAATGGCAGAAATAAAGGGTGTCCTGCTCCAGAAATACGGGCGCGGGTGTCCCATCGCAGCACTGAGGGCACAGCGCATTCAGATGGTATGGTAAGCAGGCCACGTCAGCTTTCCCATTTGGAATTAAACGATTCCATTATCGGAAAGCATTGTGGAACAGAGAGAGGTAAGGGTGCGAGTATGTGGTTCCTGAAAGTGGTAGGCAAGTTAATAGAGTGGTGAAGAGAATATTTTGCATGCAGGTTTTCATCAGCCAGGGCACTGAGTACAGAGGGTGGTGTGTCATGTTACAAATATAAAGCTCATCAGTTAGACTACATTTGGAGCATTGTACGCAATTCTGGTCTCCCACCGTAAGGAAGAATGTCCTTAAACTGGAAAGGGTACAAAAAACATTTGTAAGGATGTTACCAGATTGAAATGTTTGAGGTATCAATATGGACTTCTTTAGCTAGAGGGTGGTGAATCTGTGGAAGTCATTGCCACAGATAGCTGTGGAGGTCAAGTCATTGGATATATTTAAAGTGGAGGTTGATATATTCTTAATTAATAAGGGGTCAAAAGTTACAGGTAGAAGGCAGGAGAGTGGGGTTGAGAAGGATAATAAATCAGCCATTATGCATGTTAGAGCAGACTTGATGGGCCGAATGGCCTAATTCTGCTCCTATGTCTTATGGTCTAATAAGAAAAGGCTGGATGGGCAGTGACATATTTTTCCTGGAGCATAGGACGCTGAGGAGTGTCCTTCTAGAGGCATTTAAGATCATGAGGGGTATAAGGCAGATGTTCACAATCTTTTTCCCAGGTTTGGGAGGTTGAAAGCAAGAGCACATAGATTTAAGGTGAGAGGGGAAGGATATAAAAGGGACATGAGGGGCAACTTTTTCACACAGAGTATGGTGGAAATCTACAACTCTAAAGCATAGGTTTCACCTCAATGGCAACAAGATTATCGTCATTGTCTCCTGAGTGTAAGGGAGAATGTTATTTGCATGATGCCATATTTTCCACTCTAGTGGTTCCTCCTTGGCTGGGAAGCACTGTGGTCGTCCTGTAGGCATGTAAAGCTATTGGGCCAATTCCACAACCTTGGCTCTTGGTTGACAAGAATCAGTGCCAGGAAAATAATTATCATTTGACTGTAAGCAGCTCTGTTGTCAATATCTAGTACTGATTAATAATTCATCAATATGTAGTTCCTGAATTGAAGGTGCTCCACCCTGTTGTTTTCCAGATGGTCCCGACCAACCAGCCATCAACATAACTCCCTACTCTCTCAACTCAGTGGGTTACTCAGCCATTGAACAGGACACCATCTCTATGACCTGTTCAGCCTCTTCCAATCCACCCAGCCAGTACATCTGGTTTCACAACAACTCTCAGATCTACGCCGGGCAGCAGTTCATCATTGAGAGAATTTCCCGAAGTCAGACAGGAACTTACATGTGCCTTGCTCACAACACAGTCCTCAACACCAGAACTAAGACTACCATCGTGCTCACTGTCTACTGTGAGTAGAATTTAATCTCAAATGATTTGATTTCAAAGAATCTTCTGTATTTTAAGCTAAAACTGGAAAAAGAACCTGCAGATGTTGGAAATCTGAAACAAGGTAGAAAATTCTGGCAAAACTCAGCAAGTCAGGATCTATCTGTGAGAGTCCACCCAGCTGAAACATTGACCATGCTTCCTTCTCCACAGATGCTGCCTGACCTGCTGAGTGAAATGCTTTCAGCATTTTCTGCTTTATTTCAACTCTCTTTTTCTGAACACAGTAATCTTAGAAAAACTGAGATTTTTTTTTTGGCAAACTTTAAGATTATGGATGAAATGAAGACCTTTTAAACCTCTGTGGTGAGATTAATAAAATATTGAAGTGCAAGCATGTATTGTAATTTCCTGCATTAATTCTTAACACAATGATAGAGACAGTTAACAGAACAGGGTGCCATGGTAGTGTAGCAATTAGCATGATGCTATTACAGCTTGGGGTGTCAGAGCTTGGATTTCGAAGTTCAATTTCAGCATCCTCTTTAAGAAGCTTGTATGTTCCTTCCCGTGAGTGTGTGGATTTTTTCCAGGTGCTCTGGTTTCTTCCCACAGTACAAAGATGTACCAGATAGGAGGCTAATTGGTCATTGTGAATTGTCCTGTGATTAGGCTAGTGTTAAATAAGCGGGTTTCTTGGCAGTGCAGCTCATTGGGCCGTAAGGGAATGTTCTGCACTGTACCCCTAAATAAATAAATAAATAAATTGTGATACCTTCTCATTTTGTGGGCACAATTCAGGGCAAACACAGGTTGATTGAATTATAGTGTTGGGAAAAGAATATTATTTTCTATGAAACCCGCTGATATTATTCTCAACTAATTGTCTATCATGCAAGTTTCATTAAAGAATTGTGTAACATCATTCTCAGAATGTACAGGAAATGGAAACTGAAGTCGAGCATTAATGATGTATTCATGAAGCTCCATCATTCTAACTAAGATCAGCTGGTATAGCTTCAGGTAAAGCCAGCTCCAGTTGGCTCAAGTAACAGAAGACAATTAGAGGGTCCTCATACTTTATGATCTAACACAGAAAATCCATTATTCTATCCACATTTTTAGCAAATTGAGTTTGTTACTTACAATCTGTTGAGGCATTGAAGATAGGTTTAGTATATTCTTATTATTAAAGTCTTTGTAGTGTGACAGAAATATAGCAGCTGGTCATTTTTTCATGTTGTTCTTGTGGAATTCAGATTTGCAGGTTAATTACATTCAGCTTTGCCCTGATTTTAATCTCCTTAGAGTGATCATCACAGATTTTGGTGTGTTTTCCCCAGTAAAGTAGTTGAGGCAGTTACTATAAAAGATATTTCAATAAGTACATGGATGGGATATGGGCAAATGGGACCATCTTTGATGGGAACTTTGGACAGTATGGATGATTTGGGTTGAAAAGCTAATTACATGCTGCATTACTCTGTAACTACCTTAACATCAGAATATACCTGTTCAGCACATAAAACCTGTATCTTGAGAATGGAGTCAACATTCTTCTTCAGTTATGGATTCATCTTAGAAGAAAAATTTATCTAACTCACCTTTACCTTTTGAATTTTGATAACTTTGGTATTGCTCAAGGTGAGTCAGTTTTATGACAGAAGAGTCACAAAGTAGAAGATCCAGTTTCTGTTTGTAATCTGTTTTAAGTTACCTTGCCGGTCTGTGGCTCACTGAATCCAATTCAGTTAGTATCTTCTTCGTGAGATTGGGGAATTTATAGATTTTTGAGTGTTTGTAAAAATTATAGCTCTCAGCTAATGTATAAATCTGTCATGAACCCTGTGGATCTGTGTGGTCAGCTGCAGAGTACTGGGCTCTGAGATTACTAGAGCACCTGTATTTTTTGTCTTAACTAGAGTCATTAAGCCCTTGTGCTTTCTGTTTAATCTTAGCAAGTTAATTTGACTGGCATGGGTTTTCCATGCACTGTGATTATTTAAAGTGGACTCCTGATTAGCACTTATTTTGGCATCCTTGTGTTAAGAATGAGTCATCTCGCAGTGTCGCTTGGTTGCGTCACCAATGTACTATTGAAATTTCTATGTATAAGCTCTTGTTTTCATCTCTACATGCGAGTCTGTCATTCCTCCACACCTGGATTCAGTCATTGCCAGTTCACGTCATGATAATATCCCTTTCAGCAGTACTAATTAGATTCTGTTTAATACAAGCCCCTCCTTCGTTAGTGCCACCCAGGAACTCCCTCCTGTAAGAGATCATCCCTTCCCTTTTCTTTCAGCATTCATTCTGCAACTCCAGGCAACCCTCCACCCATGTTCATCAACCACTCCCCTTTTCTTGATAGTTTCCTATGCAACTGTAGGAGATCCAATACCTGCCCTTTCACTTGCCCTCTCTATCCCCCATCACAGTGACCCAAGCATTCCTTCCAGGTGGAATGCAGGATACCTGACACTGCTTCTCTGAATTTTGTCACACATTCATTATATTTGGAATATATCACAGGCGATTAGGAGTTGAAGTAAGAGTCATCTGAATTGCCCTATAAAACAGAATATACATACTGTACTTGAAAGATGACAAGTGGATTGGCGATTCTCGGTCAAATGGTAATTTTTAATGATAGTCTCTGTAACTAACTTACAGCCGGTTATCAAGACACCCCAAGATTCAATGCATGTGTATTTGTTTCGACAGCACAAACTTCATTTTCATAGTTCTCTTAAATTTGTAAATTGTTCCAAAGAATTCCATTTGAACATTATCAGACACAAACTAAAACCAACTCACTAAATCTGGGAATAAGACCAAAAGTCGGTAAACATGTTAGTTTTATGATTGCTTTAAAGGATCATGGAATGGTGAAGGGTTGTGGATATTTGGAGAGGAAATTCCAGGAACAAGGGCATAACAAAGGAAACCAGGTAGAATTAGAGGAACACAGGGGCCTCATTATTGGAAGAATGGAGATGGCTGTAGATATATGGAGGGACGAAGCAATAAATGATTTGAATTCTAGAGTAGAGATTTGTTAATTCTCACCCCGAGAGTCAACCATGCTCTTATAGAAGTTCGTAATACTGTTAAGATTGATATGCTGTTATTATTGAGACAAATGTGATCTGTGTTCCTGAGCTTGTGTTTGAGGATGAAGAGCTATTTAGTCTAGAGCCTTTGTTTACTTACCTTGCAGATAAGTCATAGCAGTTGTTTTCTCAAGTTTCAAATTTAACTTTGAGTACACAATGAGTATTAGCGCAGGAGGCAATTTATTTGCTTGTGTTTTCATCATCTTGATGTCCTCAGGTCATATAAGCAGGTGTGGTCTATCTGGCTCTTAACCCAGTTCTACCATTCCATTAGATCACAGATGACATATGTACTACTTATTACCTTCTCTATGAAAACTTATAACATTTCAATTACAATTGTGAAACGGCACCTGATATTTTGAGAAGATTTTCAGATCCCTACAATATCTGTGAAGAACAGCTTCCTGGTTTCATTCCTGGGTGACCTGGCTTTAACTACAACATGGGAGACACTGGAGACTATAGACTACAGATGCTGGAATCTGGAGCAACAAACAATCTGCTGGATGAACATAATGGTTTGACCAGCATCTGTGGAAGGAAGGGAATTGTCAAAGTATTGGGTCAAAACTGTGTATCAGGACATTAGCATGATGTACCCTTGTCCCAGTTTTCCTGCTCTCCGCATGAAATATATTAGACCAGAAAGCCATAAGACATTGGAGCAGAATTAGGCCTTTTGACTCAATGAGTCTTCATTGCTGATATATTATCCCTCTCAGCTACATTGTTCTGCCTTCTTACCGTAACCTTTGACGCCCTTACTAATCGAGTACCTATCAACCTCTGCTTTAAGTATACCCACCGACTCCCACAGCTGTCTGTGGCAATAAATTCCACACATTCACCAGCCTCTGGCTAAAGAAATTCCTCCTTAACTCTGTTCTAAAAAGATGTTCTTGTATTCTGAGGCTGTGCCCTCTGGTCCCTCCACTCCACTATAGGAACGATCATCTCCAAGTCCACTCTATCTAGGTCTTTCAGTATTTGATAGGTTTCAATGAAATCCCCCTTCATTCTTCTAAATTCCAGCAAATACAAGCCCAGAGCCATGAAATGCTGCTCATGTATTAGTCTTTTCATTTCTGAGATCATTCTTGTGAACTGCCTCTGAACCCTCTCCAATGCCAGCACGTCCTTTCTTAGATAAGCAACTCAAAACTTCTAACAATACTCCAAGTGTGGTCTGACTAAAGCCTTAACAAGCCTCAGCTTTGCATCCTTGCTTTTATATTCCAGTCCTCTTGAAATGAATGGCAATGTTGGATTTGCCTTTCTAATTACCAACTCAACCTGCAAGGTAACCCCTTAGGGGATTCTGCACAAGGACTCCCAAGTCCCTTTGCTACCTGTTTAGAAAATAGCCTATTTTCTCTTTTAGTCTATTACTTCTTCCAAAGTGCATGATCATTCACTTCCTTATGCTATGTTCCATCTGCCGCTTCTTTGCCCATTCACCCAATCTGTCCAAGTCCTTCGGCAGACTCCCTGTTTCCTCAATACTACCTACCTCTCCACCTATCTTCATATCATCCACAAACTTGGCCACAAAGTCATCAACTCTGCAATATAAAGTGAAGAGAAGCAAACCCAACATTGACCCTGCAGAACACCTCTAGTCACCTGTAGCTATTCAGTATAGGCTCCCTTTATTCCACTCTTTGCCTCCTGCCAGTCAGCCAGTCTTAATCATATAACAATTACAGCACAGAAACAGGCCATCTCGGCCCTTCTAGTCCGTGCCGAACACTTACTCTCACCTAGTCCCACTGACCCGCACTCAGCCCATAACCTTCCGTTCCTTTCCAGTCCATATACTTATCCAATTTTACTTTAAATGACAATACCGAACCTGCCTCTACCACTTCTACTGGAAGCTCGTTCCACACAATTACCACTCTCTGAGTAAAGAAATTCCCCCTCGTGTTACCCCTAAACTTTTGCCCCCTAACTCTCAACTCATGTCCTCTTGTTTGAATCTCCCCTACTCTCAATGGAAAAAGCCTATCCACGTCAACTCTATCTATCCCCCTCATAATTTTAAATACCTCTATCAAGTTCCCCCTCAACCTCTACGCTCCAAAGAATAAAAACCTAATTTGTTCAACCTTTCCCTGTAACTTAGGTGCTGAAACCCAGGTAACATTCTAGTAAATCTTCTCTGTACTCTCTCTATTTTATTGACATCTTTCCTATAATTCAGTGACCAGAACTGTACACAATACTCCAAATTTGGCCTTACCAATGCCTTGTACAATTTTAACATTACATCCCAACTCCTATACTCAATGCTCTGATTTATAAAGGCCAGCATACCAAAAGCTGCATGCTATATCGATATATCGATGTTAGTATCTTTCCTGTAAGACCATGGACACTTAACTTGTTTAGCAGCCTCATGCGCGGTACTTTGTCAAAGACCTTCTGAAAATCCATGTAAGCAACATCCACTGATTCTCCTTTGTCTATCCTGCCTGTTATTTCCTCAAAGAATTCCAGCAGATTTGACAGGCAAGATTTTAGCTTCAGGAAATCATGCTGACTTCAACCTATTTTATCATGTGCCTCCAAGTATCCCGAAACCTTATCTTTAATAATGGATATTATTCTCAATATTATTCTATGCTTTAACCACATTCTTCAATTGTCCCAACCTCAAGAGAGCGCTAGTGTTGCATTTCCCAGGTAGGGGTGTGACTGAAGCTCAGTACAGTTCAGTAATTCCTCTTTGTGCACCAACTTTTGAGATGAAGACCATTAATTTTGTGATAATGTTTTGTGTTTGGGCACTGACTAAGGCCTAAAGGAACATTGACTTCTTTGTTTCCCTACAGTTCTTAGTCTGCTGTTTCGAGTCCCAACACAGACACACAACTTCAAGCACATCCAGCTTCCCAGTACATACCAATAGGGCACTATCAGAGGTAGCACCTTTCAGATGAGATTTAAACCAAAGCCTTGTCCATTATCAAATGAATGTAAGCAAGCCCGTGAACAGCAAGGAATTCTCTTTTTCATGCTTTGGGGGCTTTTATTCTTGCAGCACCCTGCAAGGGACCTGAGTCAATACATGTCAGGGACCCAAGCAGGTCACTGAGCTATCACTGAGCAAAGAAAAATTACCAAAGGAACCCTGCTAAGAAAAAAAAACCATGTGGTATAAAATTGGATTTTGCAAGAGCACCAGATATCTGTAATTGAAATGTGTGCCTCCAAGGCATATCTGTCATCATTGGTCATGCTTTTCATGAAAATTGACGTCTTGAAAATGATACGAGGGGTGATTGATAAGTTCATGGCCCAAGGTAGAAGGAGTCAATTTTAGAAAACCTAGCACATTTATTTTTCACCTTCCCCTAGTGTTGCCACCACGTCCTTGTGGACCTTCTTGGGTGATAAGCCCTTGAGACCGAGGTAGTGGATGACTGAACGAAGGCCGATGTTGTCCATTTTCTCAGACAGAGTTTACTTGCAATTTTCAATTATCTGAAACAGAAATACCACAAAAGTTATTAACTTTGAACTTTCTGCATAATCACTCAAAGAGTTGAACTGCATGTGCTTGTAACAGCAGCTGTATAACTCATCTCCTTCTACTTTAGGCCACAAACTTATCAATCACCCTTGCTGTGGACACTTTCTGGAGGTCCAAGATGCCAACTTCTACAAAGAAAGGATCCACATGCTCCACGAACGCTGGACTAAGTGTGTAAATGTAGGAGGGGACTATGCTGAAAAATAAATGTGCTAGGTTTTCTAAAATTGACTCCTACCTTAGGCCACGAACTTATCAATCACCCCTCGTATGCTATATTCCATTTGTTTAAGTGTTCTTGTCCATGATATTGGATGCAGTTCACAGCTACACTGGCAGAGAGGCCGTATGGATTCACCATGGGATATAGACATTTTTCTGACCTTAATTACATTAGTATTGGAACTGGTGCACCTGTTTGGCTGTGTTACACTTCATTGTGCCTAACCCACCTTGTGTCAGACAAAGGACGGACAAGTGGGAAAAACACTCTGCCGTTTATGTTAGTTTTTTCTCATTGTAGACACGAGTTATCTAATTTTTAAACATTTTAAAAATGGGTTGTTTCATTAAAACTTTTGGTATTAAAACTGTTGGATGAAAACTAATTTAAAAAATTAGTAGGGAATTTTTGGAACTCTGTAATACGGTAATACTTATAGCTCTACACTGCAGCTGGGTCACTTTTGATTGCGCATACAAGGGCATACAATTCCACGATTAAGGAATGTAATCTTTACACCACAAGTTTCCCATGGGTTGCCAGGAAGGTAGGGTTGGCATGAACTGTAGCATATTTATTCATTTTTGTAGCAAATACAGAAAATAATTCTGTGGACTAAGGACTATAATTCTGTGATTTGCTCGTTCCTAAGGCTACATTTGTTCAGTTAATTGAAGTTGTTAAAAAAGATATAGCTGCTTTGGTGGAATGGCAGTATCAGGAGTTGCAGAGAAACAGTAAGAATTCAAGGAAGAGAGCACCTTGCAAATTTGACAAAGAGACAGGATAATCTCTACAGACTGCCTTATCTTCCTAATTCTTACATTATCATCTTCCTGTTTGGCCTTTTCATGTTCACCATCTGTAATACCCAGGTTCTCTTCATTGTCTGGCAGCTAATTGTAAATGGGAAGAGGCAGCAGAAAGAGTGAAGGTAGGATGAGGTTCTGATTTGCTCGCTGATAATGCGTCACTAATTTCTTTAGTCCTTCATACCATGTATAGATCTGCCAGCAGGGAAACCCATCTGCACCGTGCTCTCTGTTAATGATAATCAGGATATTGCTCTGTGGTGCTCTTGGGAAGGTGGAGACCCGCCAGCGACTCTTCAGTGGTTTAATATGGTGAGCGACAGTGTCGACGCAGAGGGAAGATCCAGTGTCTCACGAGTAATACCGGGTCAGAAGACGTCACACAACAGTACTTATGCCTGCAGACCATCTCACCCAGCTCTGAGGGCAGACTGGTCCTGCAAAACTACTGCACGTGAGTAGAACTGGTTCACTTATAACTACTGGCTTTGGATAAAAAATGCTCTTCCTGCACCCATTCCCATCACCAGCCTTCACTCCTGACCCCAATAACCACTACTCCCCACTTCCTTCCTCTCTTTTTGGAAGTTGTTGATTATTTATGGGAAGCTTATACAATGCTCATCCAATACACAATTGTCCAAATGGAATCATTGGACTTGAGAAAATAGGAGGAGGAGTCGACGACCAGGCCCCGCAAGTCTGTCCCACAATTCAACACGTTGGCCTCAACACGTCTTCTGTGCCAGTTTCCCAATATACTCAAATCCCCTTCAGATTCACCATTCTCTGAGAAAAGAATCTTCTGTGCACCTTTTCTTTGAATGAATTTTGTGGCTATGTTCCCTGGTTTGTGACTTCCATCTGGTGGAGCCAACTCCAATTCTACTTGCCAGTCCCTTTAGAATCTTATGTGAATAAGGTCACCATTCTTTTTTCTAAACTCCAAATGGTTTAACCTTTTAACATTAATTAAATGGTAAGTATTAAGTTTTAATGGTAAGACTCTTGGCGGTATGGAGGATCAGAGGGATCTTGGGGTCCGAGTCCATAGGACGCTCAAAGCAGCTGCACAGGTTGACTCTGTGGTTAAGAAAGCATACGGTGCATTGGCCTTCATCAATCGTGGGATTGAGTTTAGGAACCGAGAGGTAATGTTGCAGCTATAGACGACCCTGGTCAGAAAGGGTCCTCTGCACTGTAGACACCTGGATTGGGGAGCATGCCTTATGAGAATAGGTTAAGTGAACTCGGCCTTTTTTCCTTGGAGTGATGGAGGATGAGAGGTGACCTGATAGAGGTGTACAAGATGATGAGAGGCAGTGATCGTGTGGATAGTCACAGGCTTTTTCCCAGGGCTGGAATGACTAGAACGAGAGGGCACAGTTTTAAGGTGCTTGGAAACAGGTACAGAGGAGATGTTTGGGGTAAATTTTTTATGCAGAGAGTGGTGAGTGCGTGGAATGGGCTGCTAACGATGATGGTGGAGGCGGATACGATAGGGTCTTTTAAGAGACTCCTGGACAGGTACATGGAGCTTAGAAAAATAAAGGGCTATGGTAACCCTAGGTAATTTCTAAGGTAAGGACATGTTCAGCACAGCTTTGTGGGCTGAAGGGCCTGTATTGCGCTGTAGGTTTTTTATGTTCCTATGTTAACAGCATTACAGTTCATAGAATAAGTTGACCAATGGGAAGGATGCATGAATTTTAGTGAAAAGAAATTTCATTTTAAGGATTAGAAGGGTGGTGCATTGTGGGTGGTGGGATTTTGAGTGTCAGGGTTGGCAGAGGGAGAAGCAATTGCTGTTTTACCAAATGTTTGCTTGAGGGTCCATCAGTCGTTACCATGAACTGAGAAATAGGAAGAGGGACTGGACTGGGTGGGTCATTCTTTTGGCTTTAGCCTGTGTAACAGTTTGAATCACCTCACTCTCTGTGGTAATTTTTTTTTGAGTTCTATGAACTTCTATTTATCACATCCTGGACTGGAGGTGAAGCAAAATTGCCAATGGGAATCTGACAGGTGTTGTGGACATAAATCCTTTCAAAGGTGGTAGGGGAGAGATTCTAAGGAGACTGGGATTCAGTCAGAGGGATCTTACAGATGGACATATAAACTTTCAAACGAAGATGAGAAGCCTTCAGCCCCTTGAGTCTGTTTTACCATTTGATATGTTCATGGCTGAATTGGCCGTAACCTCAACTCTGCATTCTTGCTTACTTCTGACCCCATCTCCCCCTTGCTTATCAAGAATCTATTTAAGGCCTGCTTCCACCACCTTATGAGGAAAAGATTTTCAAAGGTTTACAACCATTGACAGAAAATGTTTTGGTTTTTAAACAGGCTATCTGTTATTTTTAAACAGAGATCCTAATTTAAGTTTACCCACAAGAGAGAACTCCCACCCTGTCAAGACCCTTTATAAACTCAACTTGCTCCTAAATGCTGCCACTTTAAGTGTACTACAGAGGTTGTCGACTCAGCCAGCTCCATCACAGACACAGCCCTCTCGACCACTGAGGACATCCTCAAGAGGCCATGCCTCAAGAAGGCAGCATCCATCAGTAAGGGCCCTCATCACCCAGAACATGCTCTCTTCTCATTACTACCATCAGGGAGGAGGTACAGGAGCCTGAAGGCCCACACTCAATGATTCGGAAACAGCTCCTTCCCCTCCGCTATCAGATTCATGAATGGTCTATGAACCCATAGCACTACTGCATTTTCCCTTTCTTTGGCACAATTTATTTACTTTTGTAATTTATGGCAATTTTACACCTTTGCACTGTATTTGCTGCTGCAGAATAGCACATTTCACATCATCTACAGTATTGTGCAAAAGTCTTAGGCATATATACATATATAGCTTGAGTACCTAAGACTTTTGCACAGTACTGTATTTGTCAACGTGGAGTGGAGAGCGAGCTTGTAAAACTAGTGGGAGCAAAGGACGTTGAGAATGGTGAGGGTGGAGCTCCGTTAGAGGGGTGTGAGACAGGTGGCAGAGAAAGAGTGCCAGGGCTGGGGTTGGCATGAGTGCAGACACACCCAGCCCTGAGACACCAGGTAAGGTAACTTGATTCCAAACAATTGATCGTTACAGAATGTTCCCTTCCACTCTTCCCAACTATGATTCCTCTCTCCCTGCCCCCTTCCCACTCTCAGTCCACAACTGAGACCCATGTCAGAATCAGATTTTTATCGTCAACCACATATGTCATGAAATCTTTTTTTTTGCAGTAGTACAGTGCAATTTGTAAAATTACTGCAGGACTGTGCAAGAGTCTTTGGCACCCGAGCTATATGTACATGCCTAACACTTCTGCACAGTACTGTACTAAACTGACAATAAATCTAATTCTGAGTGAATGACTAACGTGATTTTAAAGTTTGCTTGTTTTTTTTATTACTGGCTAGTGTTGCCTGAAGGGAGACCCAAATGTTCAGCGACTGGAGTGAAAAACTTAGCATACACTATGCTGTCATGTAGTTGGGAAGGAGGCCTACCACAGGCTTCACTGCAGTGGAAAGACTGGAGAAGCAGCTTCTTGGGAAAGGCTGAGCGGTCCATCAACAACCAAGTGCTAACTTCGAGTCCAGTGTACGATGGCAAGGAATTCACCTGCCAAGCAACGCATCCTTTGACCAGGAGTAGGTCCTGCAACATCCAACTAGGTAAGGAGCACTTCCTGGAAAAGCATCCTTTTATAATTAATCACTGATTTTAGACATGAACTTAAAGCTTCTATTAACCTGTAGTGAAGTGGTTCGTCTTTGACTATTACTTTACTTAACTTCTCACTTTATTTAAAGGACTGACCTGAGCTGGTATTAACATGTAACGAAAAAGATTCTAGATATTCTCTAATCCATGATTCCAACCTTTTCAGATAAAAGTCCCATGTTTGATTAAATACACATGGTTACATATGCACACTTAAATATGTGTACTCATCCATATGGAAAGATGACATACGTGCTTATCCACATACTTACACAGAAAGGGAATCATCACGTCATCGATTTGGACAGCATGGAAAGAGACCCTTTGGCCCACCGAGACTGTGCTTACCATCAACCACTCATTTAGACTGATCCCATTTTCTTCTCCCTTCGTTCTCACCAATTCACCACCCCCCCCCACCAACAGATCCTAACACTCAACTAGTAGTGCAATCATTTGAGTTGAGTCTGATGTTCTCCTAAGGGGTTATTCCCTTAATGGAGTATGTCTGTGTTGGCTTAGTTTAACATGGCGAGGCTGATGCACAGGCAGCCGCCACTCAGTCTTTGACAGATCGGGGTCAGGGTCCAGTGGCATGGAGAGCAAGATAACTGTGGGCCCTTCACTGCTGCAGCCTTCCTCCACCTTCTCTACCATCATTGTGGTGTGTCACCATCCTCTGCCAGCTCCACTACTGAGGTCCTGGGTGGATCGTTCTCTATCTGGAGACTCCCCTTTGACCTTACTACCATGGGGGACCCGACCAGGAGCTAAAGCTTCAGCCAGCATCGCTCTTGGGATCTCAGGAACTCACAAGCCGCTCTAAATGACAAGGTGAAGATCCTTGGAGAACAACATTCACCTACAACTATCGACATGTATAGTGGCCAATTATTCTGCCAGTCCACACCATTCAAATCTAACTAGCTATGGTAATAATCACGGGGGAAGATGGAGATCAATGCCAGTAGTGCAGCACCCCACCACATCGCTTGCTAAACACCCTGTAAACAGCTGATGATATCACAGGCAACTTCCTTTATAGATATGGAAATGTCCCAGAAATTCCAAGAGACTTTTTTTCTGAACTTTCTAACTAAATCATCCGCATGTTATTAAAACCTCACAGAGCCTCTGTCAACTTTGATACTGACGTTCCTGCCACAGATGGGGACACTCATCTAAAATAATGAGGACACACTTGGCAAGATGGGTGCACCTGTTGCAAAATATGAGATTTGGAGGTGACCTAAATAAGGGTGTCAAACTTCAGGCCATCTACGTTGAAAAGCTTAAAACCAACAAAGACTTTTTTTGTGAGATGGTGTCCGTAAGTGGAGCAAAGGTGTTATTGAGAATGATAATCGTGTTTATTCTGGTTGCAGAGGCCCCCGAACTGCTCACCCCAAGGAATATTGTAACTGTTTTCGAGGGGAGTGATGTCCACCTGACCTGTGTTCTTCGAGCTGCCTACCCCTCCTCCGAGATCACTTGGCACAACAACAGGAATGAAAGCATTTGGCTAAAACCTAAGAAGTATCTGCTTCATCGGGAGGCCTTCTGGTCAAATCTAACTGTTCGAGAAATAGATGGAGACAATGATAATGGATCGTATTGGTGCACAGCGAGCAATGTGGTGGGGAGTTCGACCACTGGCATCAACCTCCACGTGAAGAGTGAGGGAGCTTTTCCCGTGATTGCTAGATTGATTTGTAACCTTCCCTTCCTCTTGTATGCATGCAGTGAATGTAGGCAAGTGTGAAATTGTATTGTGTGTATGATTGTTTGTATATATCTTTGTGTACAAATATGTTTGTGTAAATGTGAACATGTGAAATGTGTACACTTGTACATGAATCAGTGCATTTCTGTGTGTATTTGTGGGTGTGTGAGTGTGAGTGTGCATGTGCGTCTGTGAGGGACTTGTGTGCATATCTTTGTATTATCTGCAAATCTGGTTAAGAAGCCATCAATTCTATTATCTAGATCATTGGCATGTAACATGAAAAGAAGTGGTCCCAACATTGACTGCTGCAGAATACCACTAGTCACCAGCAGCCAATTAAAAAAGGCCCCCTTTATTCCCACTCTTTGCTTCCTGCCAGTTAGGCAATCTTCTATCCATGCTAGTATCTTGCCTGTAATACCATGGGCTCTTATCGTGTTTAGCAGCCTCATGTGCAGCAAAAGTCAAAGGCCTTCTGAAAATCCAAATAAACAACATCCGCCACTCTACTTTGTCTCTCCTGCCTGTTCTTCCCTCAAAGAATTTCAACAGATTTGTCAAGTAAGATTTCCCCTTTAGGAAACCATGTTGATTTCAGCCTATTTTATCACGTGCCTCCAAGAACCCTGAAACCTCATCCTTAATAGACTCCAACATTTTCCTAGCCACTGAAGTCAGGCACCAGGCGAGCTTTTGCCTCATTCCCTTCTTAAAGAGTGGAGTGACATTTGCAATTTTCCTGTCCTCAGGAACCATTCCAGAATCTAGTGATCCTTGAAAGATCATTACTAATGCCTCCACAATCTCTTCAGCCACCTCTTTCAGAACGCTGGGGTGTAGTCCATCTGGTCCAGGTGACTTATCTGCCTTCAGACTCTTCAGCTTCCCCAGCACCATCTCCTTAGTAATAACGACTATAGTCACCTGTGCCTCCAGACACTATTGAATTTCTGGCATACTGTTGGTGTCTTCCACAGTAAAGGCTGATGCAAAATACTTATTGAGTTTGTCCACATTTTTTGTTCCCCCTTTACGACCTCTCCAGTGTCGTCATTTTCCAATAATCTAATATCCACTCTTACCTCTCTTTTATTCTTTATATATCTGAAAAAAGTCTTTGGTATCATCTTTCATATTATTGGCTAGCTTGCCTTCATATCTCATATTTCCTCTCCTTTTGGCATTTTTAGTTGCCTTCTACTGGTTTTTAAAAAGTTTCCCAATGTTCTGGCTTCCTACAAATTTTTGCTCTGTTTTATGCCCTTTCTTTTGTTTTTATTCTGTCTTTGACTTTCCTTGTCAGCTATGGTTGCCCCATCCACTCTTTTAAAAACTTCTTCTTTGGGAAGCATCCATCCTGCACCTTCTGAATTGCTCCAAGAAACTCCAGCCATTGCTGCTCTGCCATCATCCCTACTAGTGTCCCCTTTCAATCAACTGCAGCCAGCTCCTCTCTCATGCTTCTGTAACTCCCTTTAATCAACTGTAATACTGGTACAAACACAAGAAAATCTGCAAGGCAACACACACAAAATGCTGGAGGAACACAGCAGCCCAGGCAGCATCTATGGAAAGGAATAAATAGTCGAATTTTTGGGCCAAGACCCTTCATTAGGACTGGAAAATCTGATGAGAAGTCAGAGAAAGATGGTTGGGGGTGGGGGGGGGGGGAAGAAGTACCAGGTGGCAGGTAATAGGTGAACCTGGGAGAGGGGGAGGAGTGAAGTAAAGAGCTGGGAGGTTGATTGGCAAACAAGATAAAAGGCTGGAGAAGGGGAAATCTGGTAGGAGAGGTCAGAAGACCGTGGAAGAAAGGGAAAGGGGAGGAGCACCAGGGGGAGATGATAGGCAGGTAAGGAAAAAGGTGAGAGAGGGAAACAGGATTGGGGAATGGTGAAGGGGGGGCATTACCAGAATTTCGAGAAATGTAAGTTCATGCCATCAGGTTGGAGGCTACCCAAATAGAATATAAGGTGTTGCTCCTCCAACCTAAGTGTGGTCTCGTCATGGCAGTAGGGGAGACCATGGACTGACATGTGGGAATGGGAAGTGGAATTAAAATGGGTGGCCTCCGGGAGATCCCGCTTTTTGTGGTGAACGAAGCAAAGGTGCTCAGTGAAGCAGTCTCCCAATCTATGTCGGGTCTCCCTGATATACAGGAGACCACACCGGGAGCACCAGATACAGTATATGACCCCAACAGATCCACAGGCGAAGCGTCGCCTCTCCTGGAAGGGCTGTTTGGGGCTCGGAATGGTAGTGAGGGAGGAGGTGTAGGGGCAGGTGTGGCACTTGTTCCGCTTGCAAAGATAAGTGCCGGGAGGGATGAGTGGACAAGGGCGGTGCATAGGGAGTGATCCCTGCGGAAAACGGAAAGTGGGGGGAGAGAAAGATGTGCTTGGTGGTGGGATCCCATTGGAGATGGCCGAAGTAATGGAGAATCTCAGCATTTCAGCTGGATGACCTTTGATCACAATGGAGACACGAGAGACAGCAGATGATGGAATTCGGAATCAGTCCTGATGTGGGGTTATAACCTGAAACGCCAACAATTTCTATCTGTCAACAGCTGCTGCTGCTTGTTGCTCCAGATCCCAGCATCTGCAGTCTTTTGTATTGACCCATTGAATTTTTCCAACAAATTGTATGTGGCTTTCAACTGAACGCTCTGAGTTTAGAAGTCACTCCAGACACATTATATGATGAGTCCAGGACGTGCTGGAATCCCTCTCCATACACATTGCCAACCATGAGGTATTCTCAGTATTCCACTGCCTTGATAAAATGACCCTGTACAATACTATCTTCTGATTGTGTTATAACAAATAACTCTTGATGGGCTTCCTTTTCCATTACTTATATTGGTGTTTTCTGGAATGACTTTACTTGATGGCTCTGCACTTTATTGCACTAAAAGTGCTTCTCCCTCTACCCTCACAGAGTATCCTACTCCGCCAAATGTCACCATCAGCAAGCTACTGTACAACCGCCAGCGCACTGAAGTGGTTCTGGAGTGGATAACCCGAGGCTCTGGAGACTTAACGGGTTTTATGGTGCAGAGGAGACCAGCAAGACGCTCCTTCGCTGGTTGGGGTGAAACTTTGAGAAGGAACTTTGAGGAGCCTGTCACCGACACTCACATTCCCTGGCAGGTTGTTGCCAATGCCATTGACCCTGCAGTCAGAGGTCACAAACTGGGGGGACTGGACCCCACGGTTTTATATGCTTTCCGCATTTTGGCTGTCAATCACAAGACAACAGGGTATCCTTCAGAAGTGAAAACTCCAGGTAGGGCATAAGAGAGCTTGGAAGTATTTAAAATAATTTCACAACCACCACCTCCATTTTTGTTATCAAGATGATACTGGCATTGGTAAGATACATTCATTGCCCATCTCCAGGTGCCTCTTTGAGAGACTATTCGTGAAAGTTGTTAACCTTATGACAGCAGTACATTGCAATACATGGTAATTTAAATATAGAGAAAATACTGAGTTACATTAAGTATTAAGTATATGTGTCTATTAAATAGTTAAGTTAAAATAAATAGTGCAAAATAACAGAAATAAAAAGTAGTGAGGTGGTGTTCATGGGCTCACTGTCCATTTAGAAATCGGATGGCAGAGGGGAAGAAGCTGTTCTTGAATCATTGAGTGTGTGCCTTCAGGCTCCTGTACCTCCTTCCTGATGGTAACAATGAGAAGAGGGCATGTCCTGGGTGGTGGGGGTCCTTAATGAGGCAAAGGCACCAGTCCTTGAAGATGTCTTGGATACTACAGAGGCTGGTGCCCATGATAGAAATGACTAATTGCCTTACAGTTAACTAGAAAACTTTGGTGGCTAGTCCATATCTTAACAGCATTCCCACACCAGTCATTAAATGTGTAATGAGCTAACTCAGAGCTAATCCAGTGCTCACATTGTTTGGTCGGTGAGATAAGTTTCCTTTCTTCCATAAATCTTTGAGCCCAAGTATCCTCAGGGTATTCAAGTTTGTACAAAAATGGCATAGTGTAGGGGTTCAATATTAATTTCCTGCAAGTTCATGGAGAAGGCTGTTTACATTCTCCTGATGTGATGTGTGTTTTAAGTTCTCAACCTTCCACAGGATACAAGGAACATTATTTTAAAAGTTTGTGAGCAGCGAATAAACATTCTTCCCCTTGACAGCTTCAAGCAAATGAGGTCACTGGTGGGTGATGGAGCAGGCACCACACTGTCCCTGACAACTAATAGAACAAAATGTTGTGGGTGGTTGGCACCCAACACAAGAGCTGTGGCAGTCATACCCATATTCCAGGCCACTTACGTCTGCATTCACAGAGAAAGAAGGACATAACTTCTTTCATAACTTATGGAAAAGCATGGTAGCATAGTAGTTAACACAAGACTTTACAGTAACAGCAACCTGGGTTCAATTCCCACTGCTGTCTGTAAGGAGATTATACGTCACCATGTGGGTTTCCTCCAGATGCTCTAGTTTCCTCCCAAAATCCAAAGACATACTGGTTGGTAGGTTAATTAGTCATTGTAAATTGTCCCGTAATTAAATCGGGGGCTGCTGGGCAGAGCGGTTTGAAGGGCCGGAAGGGCCTTCTCCACACTGTATCTCAATAATAATTAGTGAACTGTCTGATTTAAAACTCCTGGGTCATTTGAGAAACTTCACAAGTAGGAACAAGCCTTTTAAATTCTGGAGCATGTCTTCACACTTTAGTGAAGTCTCGCTTCTGAATTCAAGGCCTTCACTGTTTTGAAATTAACCATGCACCACTTCGCATCAGCACTGTCAGTCATTTGACACTTTATTTCTGTGTGTGTAAGAGGAGAGAGTTCTTGCTGATGTTTGATGATCAGTTTTTAGGTTAAAAGAGTCACACAACATATGAAATATTGGGCCATAGATAGTACAGTGTTAATTGGGGAAACCACTTATTTGGGGCAACTCTTAAAGAACAAAAACTAATCAAGAAAGTACTGAGATTTCTTTTGCTTATTTGAGACACTGTGTCACTTAATTGGGACAAGAGACTGTTGCTGAACAGTTTTTAATTAGCACCAGTCTCGTGCACTTGTGTGGTTGTTAGACACGACACTGTGCTTAGAGCAAACCGTTTTTAAATAGCATCAGTTGCGTGAGGTTCTGTTTAAAAAGCAATGATTTTTGTCGCTGACAGTTGGCGAGAAATGCTGTAAGCCACTTCAGAACCGTTTTGCTCACTGTGGTTTCAAATGTTCAGTGTTGGAGAATGTAGAAACAACTGGAAATGGAAGTGAAGCGATTTCACTACTTCAACAAGATAGGAACTATGAAGAATTTGAAGGTATCGACAATCATCTTGAATGATACAATGAAAATGATTTGGAGAATGCAACAGTTTCTAACTGGTGTCAGTCACATGCACTTGTGTGGCCATTAGACTGTGCTTAGAATGAACAGTCTTTAACCAGTGTCAGATGTGTCTGCTTGTGTTATGTTATTCATTTGGGCCAATGCATGCAAATTAAAAAGCAGAGTTTTTTGACACTACTTCACGCAGGAAGACAATGAAGGCAGAACATTATCTGACTAGGTGTCTGCGCTGATTTTGTTCATTTACAGTCAATCAAAAGAACACAGCAGCTTCCACTGGATGAATTTCTCCATCAATAACTATTAGGAACTAATACCCAGTTTTATAGAACTGTAGTAATATTGATAGTGTTCTAATTTGCTCTGTACTTCATTTAAATGCATAATTTGTTACTCAGTTAAATGGTAGTTGTCTTTTTAAAACTATTTCTTGAAACTTGGGCTAATTGGGGCAGCCACTTAATTGGGCCAAAATGTACTAGTCGCGCTGTGAACTAATTAACTAGAATCTACTGTATTTCTATCTCGTTGCATCCTCACATCGATACACACAGGGAAGGTAAGGAATCTCAAACTTGAAGCCACGTCTTCAGTTGCCCTGCCAAGGGCTACTGCAGGAGAATACAACTTTGGCCTTGAAGGCCATTGTTTTGGGAGGAAGACACAGGAAGGGTTACAATAGACAATGATGGTGGAGCTCAGTAACTAACTTAGGTCTATACATTCATTAACAACCTTGTATACACAGTAACTCGTTCGTAGTGTTAGAGCTACATCCAGACACAGGGAGAACATTTGATGATATTCCTGGCTTGAAGATGGCGGAATATTCTTAGTGAGTCAAACAATGAGCTTGTTGCTGTCGGATGCCGAGTTTCTGACCAACTCCTGTAGTCACAGTTTTAATGTGGTGGTCTGGTTGAGTTGTTGGTTTATGAAGTCCCCAGAGATGTTGACAATGGGAAAGTCAATAGTAATGCCATTGAATGTCAAGGATAGGGGATGGGATCTCTTTTTAGAGACGGTCATTACTTAGTTCTTCTCTGGCATAAGTTACACTTACCATTTATGAGCGTGTCCATAAACGTTGTCCAGCCTGAGGAGTTGTGAATGAAACCGAATATTGAATAATCATCAGCAAACATCCTCTCCTCTGATGTTATGTTGTGAGAAAAGTCATTGATAAAGCTGCTGAAAGTAGTTGGTGTACAGCACGTGACATGGCACATCATGAAAATACAATAAACATATGCACCAAGCCTTTCCTAGTCAGAGATGTTGCCAAGATAGATGATAGCCACATTGAAGTTCTGTGAGTAACTGAGAAATAATTATAGAATCATAGAGTGCTAGAGTGTGGAATTGGGCTCTTTGGCCCAGCTCATCCATGCTGACTCTCTTGCCCAGCGAGGTAGCTCCATTTGCCTATGTTTGGCCGTAGACATCTAAACCTCTCCTATCTATGTACTTATCAAAATGGTTTTTAAATATTGCTAATGTGCCTGTCCTAGCCACTATTTCTGGCAGCTCATTCCAATAATAGGGAAGATGCATACATCAGGATGCTCTTCATTGACTACACTTCTGCTTTCAACACTATCATCCCCTTAAAACTAATCAATAAGCTCCAAGACCTAAGCCTTGATACCTCCTTGTGCAACTGGATCCTTGATTTCCTCACTTGAAGACCCCAGTCAGTTCGGATTGGCAACAACATCTCCTCCACAGTCACCAACAGCCCAGGTGCACCACAAAGCTGTGTGCTTAGCCCCCTGCTCTACTCACTTTATACTTATGACTGTGAAGCTATTTTCAAATTTAAGTTTGCTGACGGCTCCACTCTCGTAGGCTGAAAATGGTCATGAATTGGCATATAGCAGGGAGATTGAAAATCTGGTTGAATTGTGCCACAACAGCAATCTCTCACTCAGCGTCAGCAAAACCAAAGAGCTGATTATTGGGTACAGGAGGAGTGAACTGGATATCCATGAGTGAACTGGATATCCTCATCAGGGGATAAGAGTTGGAGAGGGTCAGTAACTTTAAATTCCTCAGGGTTAACATAGCAGAGGAACTGTCTTGGGACCAGCACGTAAGTGCCATGGCAACATCTCTACTGTCTTAGACGCTTGTGCATATTCAGCATATCACCTAAAACTTTGACAAACTTCTATTGATGCACAGTGGACAGCATCCTAACTGGTTGCGTCATGTCCTGGTATGGAAACACCAATGCCCAAGAACAGGAAAGCCTAATAAAAGAAGTGTATAGAGCCCAGTCCATCACAGGAAAAGCCCTCCCCACCATTGAGCACGTCCTCAAGGAGCGATGACTCAAGAAAGCAGCATCCATCATCAGGGACCACCACCAACCAGGCCATGCTCCCTTCTGTCGGGAAGGAGGTACAGGAGCCTTGGGTCCTATAACACCAAGTTCAGGAACAGTTATTACTTGACAGCCATCACTGGGGTCCTGAACTAGCATAGATAACTTCACTCACGTCAACATTTAACTGACTCCATAACCTATGGACTCATTTCCAAGGACTCTACAACTCATGCTCTTGGTCTTATTTATTTATTTATTTAGTATTATTTGTTTTTGATTGTATTTTAGAATCAATGAAAATCTACAAAGACCAACAAACAACTAATTTGCAGGAGACGACAGCTTTTCATTGATTTTAATGTGTTTGTTTGTTCTATTCTTAATGCCTGCAAGAAAATGAATTTTGGGGTCGTATATGTTGACATGCACTCAGTAAAGTGGCTAATAAAATACCTAATAAAGTGGGCACTGAGTGTATGTTCATGGTCTTGTGTCACATGTTCAAGGTTCAACGTGTTCAGTGATGCTCTTCTGCACACTACTATTTTAACGTGTGGTTATTTGAGTTACTGTCGCCTTCTTGTCAGCTTGAACCAGCCTGGCCGTTCTCCTCTGACCTCTCTCATTAAGTAAGCATTTTCCTTCATAGAACTGTTCCACACAGGATGTTTTGTTCTTGTTTTTCTTGCCATTCTTTGTAAACTCTGAAGACTGTTATGCCTGAAAATCCCAGGAGATCAGCAGTTTCTGAGATACTCAAACCACCCCATCTGGCACCAACAATCATTTTATGGTCAGAGTCACTTGGATCGCAGTTCTTCCCCATTCTGTTGTTTCGTCTGAACAACAACTGAACCTCGTGATCATGGCTGTATGCTTTTATGCATTGAGTTGCTCCCAAATGATTGGTTGATTAGATATTTGCATTAATAAGCATGTGTACAGGTGTACCTAATAAAATGGGTCACTGAATGTATACGTCCTTTGATAATAAATTTACTTTGAACTTTGAATCTTAAACTCACATTGTTTGCATGAAGAAGCTGCCCCTGACGTTGCTTTTAAATCTCTCACTTCTAATCTTAAACCTATGCTGTTGTTTATAGCAACACACACAAAATGCTGGAGAAACTCAGCAGGCCAGGCAGCATCTATAGAAAAAGAGTACAGTCGATATTTTGGGCCGAGACCCTTCAGCAGGAGAGGAGAGAAAAAGATGAGGAGTAGATTGAAAAGGTGGGGGGAGGGGAGGAAGAAACACAGGTGATGAGTGAAACCGGGAGGGGTGAAATAGCTGAGAAGTTGATTGGTAAAAAAGATAGCAGGCTCTGTCACTGAGACAAGCAAAAGAACTGTGCACAGCTGCCATGGAGAAACGTATCATTGTCTGAGTTTAAGCAACATTCAGTATTGAGGCTGATGAACTGTCAAACTAAGAACCCACAGAATATGATAAGGAGTACATTATTTAATGAAAGGCTAGCTACTGAAAACAGCGTAATACAACCATTAAGTTTAGGTCCTGCCCGAGGAACTCCTGCAATGATGTCTTGTGGTTGAGGTGATTGACCTCCAGCAAACATAATCACCTTGCTTTTGTGCACAGGATGGCCTCATCAAGGATTGTTGGTCCCTTGATGCTTATTAACATCAGTTTTCCAAAGATGTTGCAATTAGCAACTCAGGGTAGTCCTCTCGCCCCTCCCCTGGAATTCAACGTTTTGGTCCATGTCTGATCCAAGGCTTTAATGAAAACTGGAGAGAAAGGATTCCAGCAAAATCCAAACAGGGCATTGATGAGCAGGATATTGGTAATTTAGTGCTACTTAATAGCATTATCGACACAGTTTTTGTCGCTTTGGTCAGAATCAGAAAGAGAATCAGAATTAGAATCAGGTTTACTATCACTGACCTTTGTTTTGAAACAAACCAATAATTAAATAAACAGTGGAAAAGAGGAATAGAGAGGCATTGTTCATGGACCGTTCAGAAATCTGATGGCAGAGGGATAGAAGCTGTTCCTAAAATATTGGATGTGACTCTTTAGGCTCCTGTACTGGCTCCCCGAGTGTAGTAATGAGAAGCAGGCATGTCCTAGGTGGTGAGAGTGCTCAATGTTGGTTGTGCCCATGATGAAGCTGGCTGAGACTACAATCCTCCGTTGCCTCTTTCGATCCTGTGCATTGAAGCCTTCGTAACTGGTTTTGATGCAACCAAACAGAATGCTTTCCACGGTGCTTCTATAGAAATTCGCTAGTCATTGGTGATATACCAAATCTCAAATGCCTGATGAAGTAGAACCACTAGTGTTCCTTTTTCACAAGCCTCAATGTGTTGGGCCCAGGATCCTGTGAGATGCTGCTGCCCACTGACCCCTCAACGAGGACTGCTGTGTGTTCTCCCAACTTCTCCACCCTGATGTCCACAATCAATTTCTTGATCTTACTGATGCTGAGTGCAAGGTTGTTGTTTCGACATGACACAACCAGCTGATCTGCCTTACTCCTGTATGCCTCGTCGTTGCCATCTGAGATTCTGCTGAAAGCAGGGTGTCATTGCTAAGATTAGAGATGGTGCCTGAGCCATCAGGAGTGTAGAGAAAGTCGAGCGGTGTGCTAAGCATACATACTTGAGGCGCAACTGCATTGATGGTCAACAAGGTGGTGTTATTACCACTGGGGTCTTCCGATGGGGGAGTCAAGGATCCATTTGCAGAGGGATCCAGGTTTTGAGGCTTGTTGATTAGTACTGAGGGGATGACAGAGTTGAACATCAATAAAACTCAGTCTGACATATGCATTGCTGTTGCAAAGCCAAGAGGAGAGCCAATGAGATTGCACCCACTGTAGATTCCAAATAGATTAATGGGTTACTAATGAGCCAAATTATAATGTCCTGCTCTTTGAGGGCTGAAGCTGCTCTCATATATATTGGAACAGCTTTATAATGTATGGCTAGTTCTAGAATACGTCCTTATACACCGACTGGAATGTTGTGTGATCCCATACCTTTTATATATTCAGTCCTCTCAGACATTTCGTGGTACTATGTAGGGTGGATTAAATTGGCTGAAGACCCCAATGGCAGGTTCATCGGTGGAAGTCAAATCATATTGTCGGCTGATGATTTGCCCGCTTGGTTCCTAGATGAAAATGTTTGTAAATATACTCCGTGGCCATTTTATTAAGTACGCTTCTGCACCTGTTCGTTATTGCAAATCTCTAATCAGGCAATCATATGGCAAAAATTCAATGTGTAAAAGCATGCGGACATGGTCAAGAGGTTCTGTTGTTGTCCAGATCAAACATCAGAATGGGGAAGAAATGTGACTTTGACCGTGGAATGATTGTTGGTGCCAGATGGGATGGCTTGAATATCTCAGAAAATGCTGATCTCCTGGGGTTTTCACGCACAACAGTCTCTAGAGTTTACAGAGAATGGCGCGACAAACAAGAAATATCCAGTGAGCAGCAGTTCTGTGGGTGAAAACACCTTGTTAATGAGAGAGGTCAGAGGGGAAGGGCCAGATTGGTTCAAGCTGACAGAAGATCAATAGGAACTCAAACAACCACATATTACAACAGTGGTCTGCAGAGCAGCACCTATGAATGCACGACACGCCAAACCTTGAAGTGGATAGGCTACAGCAGTTGAAAGCCACAAACATACAGAATTACACTAGGTACTGTACCCAATAAAATGCCACTGAGTGTATTTCAGCTGGGTCCCACCATTATCAAAAATAGAGGTATTCTTAGTCCTTTCCTCCTGTTAGCTGTTCAATAATACAGCACAATTCATGGATGGACATGGCAGGACTGTAGGGATTTTGAGCTGATTTGTTAGGGGTCTCCGTCAGTTTTTCATCTTTTTTGTTATACTCCGTCCTTCTCCTGCATTTTCAGGTAGGATTGTTTTGCACATCGGCACAAGACAGTGGAGCTGAACAATCTATGTTTCTTCCGGAGTACTGAGCAATATGATGTGCACCAGGTATATATACTGGGTAGACCAAGTGATTGAGGAGCTCTTGCTTTCTCTGGCTGATTCTTTGATAATAAGATAACACAGACTTACGATGACTCATATGTGACACAAGAGAACAGATTATTGATATTCACAAGCCCGGTAGGGTTCACACTGCGTATTTGATATCACAAAAACAGAATTAGACACAGCATTTGGAGCAAACTTGAGGAAGTATCTCACAAAGAAAAGTTGCAGAGAAATGAAAAAAATTGCAGTTCAGGACTAACTTGATTAGTCTGCAAAGCAGCTGGTGCTCAATCAATGGGCTGATTGGCTTTGTGTGTGTCGTGAAATTTGTTAACCTAGCAGCAGCAGTACAATGCAATACATGATAATACAGAAAAATTAATTGATTAATCACAGTAAGTATATGTACAGTATATTAAATAGTTAAATTAAAAATAGTGCAAAAACAGAGATAATAAAAAGAAGTGGGGTTCAATGTCCATTTAGGAATTGGATGGCAGAGGGGAAGAAGCTGTTCCTGAATTGCTGAGTGTGTGCCTTCAGGGTTCTGTACCTCCCTCCTGTCAGTAATAGTGAGAAGGGGGCATATCCTGGGTGATGGGGGTACTTAATAACAGACGCCACCTTTCTGAAGCATCACTCCTTGAAGATGTCTTTGATACTACGGAGGCTAATACCCAAGATGGAGCTGACTAATTTTACAACTTTCAGTAGCTTCTTTCAATCCTGTGCAGTAGCCCCCCCCCCCCACCCTCACAATACCAGATGGTGATGCAACCTGTAAGAATACTGTCCATGGTACATCTGTAAAAATTTTCTGGAGTCTTTGGTGACATGCCAAATCTTCTCAAGCTCCTAGTGAAATATAGCTGCTGTCTTGTCTTCTTTATAGCTGCATCGATATGTTGGGACCAGATTAGATCCTCAGAAATATTAACATCCAGGAACTTGAAATTGCTCACTCTCTCCACTTCTGATCCCTCTATGAGGATTGGTTTGTTTTCCCTTGTCTTACCCTTTCTGAACTCCACAATCAGCTCTTTGGTCTTACTGACATTGAGTGCCAGGTTGTTGCTGCAACTCCCCTCAATTAGCTGGTATATCTCACTCCTGGATGCCCTTTTGTCTCCATCTGAGACACTGCCAACAACGGTTGGATCATCAGCAAATTTATAAATGGCATTTGAGTTATGCCTAGCCACATAGTCATGGGTACAGAGAGTAGAACAGTGGGCTAAGCACACATCCCTGAGGTGTGCCAATGTTGATCATCAGCAAGGAGGAGATGTTATTAGCAATCCGCACAGATTGTGGTCTTCTGATTATGAGGCAGAGGATCCAGTTGCAGAGGAAGGTACAGAGGCCCAGGCTCTGTAGCTTTTCGATCAGGACTGTGGGAATGACGGTGTTAAATGCTGAGTTATAGTCAATGAACAGTATCCTGACATGGCTGTTTGTGTTGTCCAGGTGGTCTAAAGCCGTGTGAAGAGCCATTGAGATTGTGTCTGCTGTAGACCTATTGTGGTGATACCTATGAAACTAGGTATTGCTGGAACTGTTCTCATTGTTGTGTAAAGGTGCTTGATTCTTGGCGATCCAGTTAATATTTTTACATGTATTTTGTGGAGATGACTCAATTTTTTAATCTGCTGATTTTAATTTTATTTGTATGGTAAATTTTGCTGTGCTCTCTCCAAACCTCTGAATAATATCATGATTGATGTATTTTTCTAAAATAAAGAGTATTTCTTAGTATTAAGCATTTGTGAAGGCCAATTGAACATGAAGAAAACACAGTCTACCTCTATGCTGCGGCAATCCAGGTGATCAGATCTAACCCCTTCTCCCAATTATTCCAGTTTACAGTTTCCTACTATGTTTTTCCAGCATTTTCTGATTTTATTTCAGATTTCCAGCATCTGCCATTTTTTATTTTGATTTCCATTGTTATGAACTTGTTACAAACCTCAAAGCAAGAGTATTTTTCTGGGATTGGGTCATTTTCAATTTGAGTAAAAAGGTGTATGGTATTGACCCAGTTACTTCCTGGAAGTTCACAGCAATGAAAGTTGATTGTATAGATGTATTTAGTGCTTTGTAAGGTTTTTGAAAGTTAGCTTGATGTGCAGGGCTCTGATAAATATTTTGATGAAACTTAATTAGAAAGTATTGACAGTCTGCAAGAGCACCCTGTTAAAATGTTGTGAATTAAGTATTTTGATTTGAATACATTACCATCAAAGATTTCTTTTAAAGAGATCAGACTTTTCTCTTGAAGGTGATTAAGATCTAAATCTGAGAAGATGGAAAACTTTTGACAAACAAATTCTATAGGGTTCAGTGTGCTTGTCTCTGTGGAAAGTGGAAAGATTGTAGTTTCAGATGAAGGTTTTATGAGAAAAACAGAAAATGCTGAAAATACTCAACAGGTTAGGGACATCTGTGGAGAGTGAAATGGAGTCAATCTGGGGTGGCATGGTAGCTTAGCGGCTAGCATAGTGCTAGTACGGTGCTAGCGATCTAGGTTCAATTTCCGCCGCTGCCTCTAAGGAGTTTGTACATCCTCCTCATGACTGTGTGAGATTCCTCTGGGTGCTTTGGTTTCCTCGCATATTCCAAAGGCGTACAAGGTAGTAGGGTTAATTGGTCACAAGCACGTACTTTGTAGACGTGGGTTCATTGGGTTGGAATGGCCTGTTACCATGCTGTTTGGAAACGTTAACTTTGGTTTACTTTCTGAGATGCAGCCAGAGCTGTTGACTGCTTCCAATATTTTCTGTTTTCATTTCTGATTTCCAGCATCTGCAGATTTTTTCGTTTTGCTTTTCAGGGTGATGAAAGTCTTTTGTTTTTTTGATAATTACTAACAATGAAAAGTCATAGACAAGAAAAAGTTGTTTGGCTCCTGGGAATCATTCCATGAGCCTACTCAGCATGGTAATTAGCTGGTAAACCAATCCCCAGGTAATTTAATTGGATAATAGCTCAATAGGCTAATGCACTAATCCTCTTGAAACTCAGTTACATTCAGCACTTGATACAATATACAGTAGGTACTATGGTCATTTGCATTATAGTCATCTAATACTCTGACCATCTAATCACATGATACTCTAATTGCACTCTGGCTTAATCAGCTGAATCCAAACCCTCTGATATCCCAGTTAATTAACATCATTCCTTCCCATTGCAATGCTCTCAGACCCTTAACTCTACCTCTCTTGCTTATTTCACAGTTGTCACTTTAGTATTCCTTTTCCACTACTTCAGATTCCACTACTATACTTTGCACCATTCTGTTGTTTTGTGATTGCTGCTGTATTTATTGGTTTTTATATCATTACCATCTACACTTTAGGCAAACTAGGAATTTCATTGCACCCTGATGAAAATGACAATCTAGCCTAATCCAGCCTTTAACAAATCACAAAGTTATGATAATACAAACTCATATAACAAAGCAACAGTTATGTCTGTGTTGGATTAATTGATCCTAAAGGTACTTCCATCGACATAAACACTATTCAGACAGGGTGGTCTTTCTGTTTTGAAGACTAAAGAGCCCCATGTTCACATCCATTATTTTTCCTACTCGTACTTATATGTCTTTTCTCCCTTATACTGTTCCAAAAAGGACACCTTCTGTCCTGCTTGAAGATGAATATTGAATGGATCTCTGGTAAGATATGATGGACTCTTGCTCTCACAATCTACCTCAGTATGGTCTTGCACATTATCCTGATTACACTGGCACCCATCACCCTATCTCTTTCCCCTCCTCTGCTCTCTCCATCTTTCCAACACCCACACGCTCCTACTGGTTTTCCTCCACACCTCCTTCCCTTTTTTCTATGGTCCACTGTCTTCTGCTGTCGAATTCCACCGTCAGCCCTTTGTCACTTCCACCTATCACCTACAAAAGAAAGTCTGCAGATGCTGGAAAGTCGAGCAAAAGACACAAAATGCTTGAGGTATGCAGCGGGCCAGGCAACATCTGTGGAAAAAAGTACAGTTGATGTTTTGGGCCAGAACCCTTAGGCGGGACTCCACCTACCACCTCACAGCTTCTTTAATCATTCCCACTCCCCACCCTCCCTCGCCTGTCTGTCACCACCCTCCTCACCTAGATCCACCTATCATCTACCAGCTCTTGCTCCATCCCTTCCAGCAAATTTTTTTATAGTGGCAGTTCTGATGAAGAGCCTCAACTGCTCATTTCCCCTTGTGGATGCTGCCAACTCAATGGGTTCTTCCAGCTCCTTTGTATGTCACACCTTATTGTCTGCCTGCACTGCACTTTCTCTGCATCTGTAACACTTCATTCTGCATTCTGTTATTGTTTTCCCTTGCATTACCTTGATTTACTGATGTGGTGAAATGATTTAAATGGATGGCATGCAAAACATAGTTTTTCACTGGATCTTGGTACGTATTCCAATTACCAATGTCAATGAAGTCCACTTATTGCATTATCTCTTCAGCCTAGGCCGGTCACAACCCTCAGGAGTTAACAATGGATTTACCAATTTCAGACAACAAGCCTATGATGGAAGATCATTCATCCTCACTCACTTTCTTTCTCAAAGGCACTGTCTTGTCTCCTAAGTATTTCCAGCATTTCCCATGTTTTGTCCTGCTTCTCGCAGTTCCAGTAGGCTCATTTGTTTTAATTATTCTCTCTATTTTCCCTGATTCAACTATTAACCAGCCACCTCCAAGAGTATCGTCCAACCTCTCTTTATTCTCCGTCCCCCTCTGTTACTGCAACTTAAAACATGTTTGCTCACCTCTCTAGTTCTGAGGAAACATGAACTACTTCTCTCTCCACAGATGCTACTGATCAGCTGAGTACATCTATCACTATCTGCTTCACTCTCCAATTTGCAGTACCTTAATGATTTTTGTTCCATTGTTAGTACATTGAATGCTTTATAAGGCACTGGTGAGGCCACACTTGGAGTATTGTGAGCAGTATTGAGCCCCTTATCTAAGAAAGGATGCGCTGACATTGGAGAGGATTCAGAGGAGGTTCATGACAATGATTATGGAAATGAAAGATTATCGTATAAGGAACATTTGAAGGCTCTGGGCCTGTAGTCACTGGATTTTAGAAGAATGAGAGGGTATCTCATTGAAACCTATCGAATGTTGAAAGGCCTAGATAGAGTAGATGTGGAGAGGATGTTTCCTATGGTGGTGGAATCTAGGACCAGAGGGCACGGCCTCAGAATAGAGGGAGGTCCATTTAGAACAGAGATGAGGAGGAATTCATTTAACCAGAGGATGGTGAATCTGTGGAATTCATTGCCACAGGTGGCTGTGGAGGCCAGGTCACTGGGTTCATTTAAGGTGGAGGTTGCCAGGTTCTTGATTAGTCAGGGTGTAAAAGGTTACAGGGAGAAGGCAGGAGATTGGGATTGAGAGGGAAATGGATAAGCCATGATGAAATGGTGGAGCAGACTCAATGGGCCAAATGGCCTAATTCTGCTCCTATATCCTATGGTTTTTTACTCAGTGAAGTCAGATGAAAGCACTCTTTCAAAAGACATAACCCCGCTTTCTCGAGGTTATCTTTTGTATAGTCTGTAATCAAACACACACTTTACTATCCTTTTAAAATAAATGTATTTATAAAAGACATTTGGGATCCCAATAACTATTATCTCATATTGTTTCTGCTTTTGAATTGTATTTTCTGTATTCAGCTTGAAATGCTGAACAATTATGAGCATGCAATCAATTATAAATCTTCTACTGCTTTTATTTTTGCCTCAATGGGACAGAAATTCAATAACGTACATCCTGTTTGCACATTGCACTCTGATCTGAATCTTGACATTTATAGCTGGCATTGCAAGACCACATTTTTCTCTGCATCTCAGTTCATGTGATAATAATGAGCTATTTACCAATTACCAACACGCATTGGATTCTGGTATTGAGGCAACTAACATTAGGTGATATTCTGCGTAACATTTTGATGTTGTGTGGATATCTTCTCAGTACACATCTAAATGAAGCATGTCTCCGTCGTGGTCAATTGTTCTACTTGAAAATAATACCGTGCTTCTGTAAATAGGATTAGCATAGATCCATACTTGATGTTTGGCATGTACGTGGTGTGGGGAACCACCACTGTGTTTTATGACTCTACGGTTCTAATTCAGATAAATGAAAAACACACATCTTGTGCAAAATAGAGATAGGGAAGTATGCCAAGAGCTTGATCTCCAAAATCCTGTGTGTTGTAATTGGTCAGAAAGAACCGTGTGGTAAATTCTGAAGTTCTGGAAAAAATGAGCGAGAGTAAGTGACAGTGTTAAGAGTGCAACATATCAAGTGTAGAGAAGGAGGAAATACATAGGTTGTTGGGTACTTGTACCATACAGTCATAGAGTAAAACAGTACAAAAACAGAGACTTTAACCCAATCATCTATGCCATCCAAGATGCTCACCTAAGCCAGTCCAGAAGAAACAAATAGAAGAAGCAAGGAGCAACAAGAATGATCATAAAATGGAAGAAGACAATCAAAGCAATGAGAAACCTTGATATTTGGAGTATTAAATGTGGGCACTTGAGTTCAAATCAAAAAGGAGCTACCATCTCAAGTGACACACACAAAATGCTCAGCAGGCCAGACAGCACCTATGGTAAACAGTTGATATTTCAGGCTGAAACCCTTCATCAAGACTGGAAAAAAAAAAGATGAGAAGTCAGAGCAAGAAGGTGGGGGAAAGGTGGGGGGGGGGAAGAAGTACCAGGTGGCAGGTGATAGGTGAAACTGGGAGAGGGGGAGGGGTGAAGTAAAGAGCTGAGTAGTTGATTGGTGAAAGAGATTAAGGTCTGGAGAAGGGAGAATCTAATAAGAGAGGACAGAAGACCATGGAAGAAAGGGAAGGGGAGGAGCACCAGGGGGAGATAATGGGCAGGTAAGGAGATAAGGTGAGAGAGGGAAACAGGAATAGGGGAATGGTGAAGGGGGGCAATTACCGGAAGTTCGAGAAATCTGGTTGGAGGCTACTTAGACGGAATATAACCTGAGTGTGGCCTCATCGTGGCAGTAGAGGAGGCCATGGATTGACAGGACTGACATTTCCTCCCCTTCTCCCACTTTCTTGTTCTGACTCCTCATTTTCTTTTCTGGTCCTGATGAAAGGTCTCGGCCCAAAACGACGACTGTTTATTCTTTTCCATAGATGTTGCCTGGCCTGCTGAATTCCTCCAGCATTTTGTGTGTGTTGCCTTGGATTTCCAGCATCTATAGATTTCCTCATATTTGTGCGTCCATTTCAATCCCATTTCCCATCTTATTTGTATAGTAAAGTGTTCACTCAAATATTTTTCAAATCAGTCCTAATGCAGGGCCTTGACCCAAAATGTCAATGATCCCTCTGCCTCCACAGGTCCTGCTTGACCTGCTCGGATCCTGCAGCAGTTTGTTTTTTGTTATTCTCCAAATTCACCGAGTTATTGAGATTGTTCTGGCATTTCAGACTGGGCATTCAATATTACCTCTACTCTCCAGATCTGAAATGATTCTTCTCATCTCTCTAATTCCATTACCATTAATCTAAATCCATACTTCCTATGTAGTTATTCACCATTTTGTGAAAAACCTAATGTCTTTGTAGTTTGCACACTCTGAGCAATTCAATCTTCTCTGTTCCAAAGAAAACAACCAAACATTTCCAATTTTTCCTTGCAGCCAAAATACTCCATTTCTGGCCACATTCTCATGAGTTCCATTTGCATTCTCTCAGGTGCTGGCAAACCCTTCCTGTAATGTAGTAATCAGAACTTTATAATCTGAATTTCAGACTCCCATGGTTAGTCCAGCTAGCATCTTACATATTTGTAGCATTATTTCTCTGGTCTTCTGTGTTCAGGACATTGAGGAATACTGTATATGCTTAAGCTTTCTTACTATCTTATCTACTTGTGCATCCTCCTTTAGGATGTTTGTTCACATCCTTTGTTCGTCTGTACTTCATTTTTTTTTAACCCTCTTCAGTTTTCCAGAAGATGTAATTACAGATGCCTTAGAGATGGGAACAAGAATGTAGTGTTCATTGAATGAGATGTACTGAGCTGGGAAATTATGAAGAGCTGGAGTACCCATATGTGCAAGAACATTATATGTTTTGAAAGATGCTTGCAACTCTCTTCCCCTCTTGTTCTCACTAATTCCTGCCCGAGTCACGCTCCAAAGTTGCTAGGTTCTCCAGTTTCTTACAATTTGTCTTCTTGTCTTGCTGCGAAATATTATCTTTTGTATTTTTGTTATACTTCTCATTCCAGTTGCATTCCATTAATTGCTGGGCATAGACAGTTTGTTGGACGTATGCCTGGTTTTTATGCTAGGATTATATTTCTGTGAAACTCTGCTACTGCAGATCCCAGTGTTAGTTTTACGATTTTCTGTGAGGGAATAGTTTTTTGAGCACTTAAAGGCATTTTTGTTGAAATATGCAAATGAAATGTTCAGCTCAGGATAAAGGTGATAGATAAAGATTGTGGAGAAGGGTATCAGGGTGGCGCATCAATGAAATTATATGGCAATCCAAAGAATCAAGTTCAAACCCCATCACAATACTGAAGAATTTATATTCTGTTACTAATTTGAAACAATTAATTGACATAATGATTACTGCAAAACTTATTACATTCTCATAAAAATCTATTTGGTTAAGGAGGGGACATTTGGCATTCTTACTCAATATGTGTGACTCCAAATTCTTCCCAAATAGCTTAACAAGTCACTCGTTGTACCTCTACTGCTACATTTAAAGAGAGGTAGTTGGGATTATTTTCACCAGATGGACTGCGGAGGTTCAAGAAGGCAACTCACCAATATCTTTAAAAACAAGAGAAATCTGAGCAACGCATCTGAGTCCGAAACGTCGGCTGTACTTTTTCCATAGACGCTGCTTGGCCTGCTGATTTCCTCCAGCATTTTCTGTGTGTTTCAGGGTGATTAGGGATGGATGATAAATGTAGACCTTGCCAATGGTATCCAGACCCTGAAGTTAAATACACTAACTTAAAAATAAGTTCACGAGAGTGAAGCCAGATATGAGTGTACGTTCTGTATTATTGTCTCCCTTGTATTGATGGGTCCTGGGTTCCAAGTGGATGCATTTTCTCTTTACATATCTTGTCTAAACTTTTTAGGCAGACATTCTTCCAGACTTCTGTCAGGCATTCCATCAGCTTTCTTCTTGCTAAACTAAAGGAGCCCATTCGGTTCGTTCTTTCTTGTTAATTATAACCCACCAACCTTATATCTTTGAATAAATCTATTTTACTTTTAATAAAATCAGAACAATGTCCCAAATTCAATCTAAACAAGGAACCAACAAGCTTAATATGCAGTGTCTGCTTTTTTTAAATTGATTTTACTCATCTCAAAATGAGCCACAGCAGTTAGATTGCAATTGTTACTGTTGTGTTACTACTTCTCATGATTTGAACACTTATAACCTCAGATCAATGAGCTTCTTTATCTTTCACTGCAACCCTCCCTTCACGCCTTGTCAGCTTCCAATTTCTTGATAATGAGCTCAGCCTTGCAAATACAGCATCTGGAAAGGGTGCTCATTTGAGACCAGCTGGTCCATCCAGCCTGCCTACGTGGCCAGATCATCGTGACTGGATGGTTTGCACCCAATGTAAGATCCAGGGAGAAGCAGAAGGCAAAAGCCCAGACACAGTAGAGAGTACTACTCTGGGAAATTATGCATTCAGGCAATCTCCTGACCTCAAGATGAGACCATTGTTCCAATTAAGAAGAGGTTCAGCTCCTGAAGGCTGTAGAGAGCCAGTACTTCATCCAGATCACCCATCCCCGTGCAAGCTCCAATTTGCCTACATTCCCATTCCTGCTGAACTCCTCCTGACTTACTGCCCTGAAGAATGCCTCTTCAGGTTACCGAACACAGAGTTCCATCCATTTGTAAATAACAGGTGGAATATCCAGCTTACTCCTTATCCGACAATCCCAGGCACATGGGGCAGATGCAGAATAAACATCCCATCCCTGTCTTCAACTCCAAAAAAATACTGTAGACCGTTTCTATAGTTCTGGAGCATGGCTCTATCCCACATCTCAGCTACATTATCAGGAGCAGAGCTTTGAGTTGGTTTTCAATTGATATTGCCTGTGGTTCTCTCCCTACCTCTCACCACCACACCCCCCCCCCCCATTCCTTCAAGACATTTTATTGCCAAAGAGTGATTTAGTTAAACTTACAAATGTAATAATTTAACACTGTTAGTTTATTTCTTTATTATTTACACAATTTGTCCTCTTTTGCACGCTGGACGTTTGTAAGTCTTTGATTTTTTTCATGAATTCTATTGTATTTCTCATTTTCTTGTGGGTGCCTGCAAGAATATGAATCTCCAGGTTAATAATGGTGTAGACACTTTGATAATAAATTTACTTAGAACTTTTAAAATATCTTATTTATGCTCAAAAGAACTGAGACATCTGTAAAGCTGAACTGTCAGGCTTGTTCCTGGGTATTTTTCAGCTGACCCACCTTTCAGTGCTTTGCCGGCTGTGATCGGAGCTGCTGTGGTTGGAATGCTGGTTGCTGTTGCTGGAACAGTTTTGGTGTTTCAATATGTTATGAGGAACCGTGAAAACTTTCCATGTAAGTAATTTTCATCCCACTTGGACATTAATTACTTTCAACTTTGATGCTTCCCAGATGCAGAAACCAATAAAAAGCCTTGATGTATTGATGAGTGTGGGAATTTGCAAACAGTGGTGCAGCCAATTGAACTGTTGCTTTGCACACCAGAGACTTGGTTTGATCCTGACCTCAGGTCCTGTTTGTGTGTGGAGTTTGTATGTTCTCCCTATGCCTGGGTTTCCTGTGGATGCTGTGGTTTCTTCCCACATCCCAAAGATGTGCGGGCTGGCAGATTAATTGGTCAGTGTAAAATGATCTTGGTGTGAGGGTGAGTGGTAGTATCTAGGGAGGTGGGGAAGGGGGAAAGTTGATGGGATTGTGGGGAGAATAAAAGAAACACGATTCAAGAAGAAACGGGTGCTTAATGGTTCGTGTCGACACAATGGGCTGAAAGGCCTGTCTTTGCTGTGATTTTATCATCTACCCCTTTCTTTTAATGAGTGGAGTTATAATTAAGCATTTCTTGCCCATGCATTGCAGATCCTTAACCCTTCTCTGTAGGTATGAGATCTGAGCCAAGGCAAAGAAATAAATGCCAGGCAAATAAATTTTTTGGGAAATTTCCCTCTGAGGTTTTCGGAAGATTGGAGCATCCAAGAGACTGCATGTAGCAAGTAGGAACCTTCCTGTATTTTATGCAGTCTTTGCTTTCATCAGGAACAGGCTCCCTCTCAAGGGCGAGCAGTGTATCAGCAGATGCAATGGTTTCTGTAGGCTCACTCACTGTTCTCTGAGGACCATTAACCATTCACACTTCTATGATGTTAAGAAGTGGCACACAGTAGTCCAAGCTTCACATCATATTGTCTTCGGCTTGATATTTCCTCAGTGCTCACAAGGCTATCAAAACTTTCTTTTTCTTATAAAATCTTCCTGTCCAGCTTAGCCATTAACCCATCCCATTCACGGATTTGCATCCACATCCCTCTCATACTTCATTCTGATTGCTCTCTCTCAAACATGAATCTGGTTAGCTACCATTGGTATTATTGTAATCTGCTCCATGAGACCAACAGTATTTTCAGTCTCTTGAAAAGACTTGTGACATATGAGGCAATTCTATGCACAAGGAGATGCCATAAACAGATTTCTATCCTCGTAATTGATAAATAGAAAATGGGGCTGATTCATTATCAAATAATTCCAGGCCCCAGATAGGTGAGATGTAGAACACTCTACCCTCTTCACCCTCCCATGAAATACCTTTGAGGAAAGTATGGGATAGATACGCAGTCAAACTTCTATTACAGTTCTTTGCAGCTCTTCCTAGGCAGATAGAGCGCGGGTTGATGACTATTCTCAAACCAGATAGTCCCAGGCAGAACACACAGATAATGAGATCAGTGAGAAGGTGAGAGAAGAATCTGGAAATGATGGTGTTCTCATGTAGCTTGCAGCTTGATGTTCTCAGGTTGGATCAGGAAGTTACAGTCATAAATAAGCACTCATGCAAAAGCTCTTATTAATTTAAATGATGGGTCTAACAGAGTCTGTAATCTTGAGCATTAATATCAAGAAGCAGCTGTCCTATTTCCTGCCATCATGTCCTGAACAAGTGAGGAATGATATATTTGCAAATGTTAAGTGCATTGAATTCAAATGAGAAAGTCTGCTCTGAGGTTGAAGGACAATGGGTGACGATGATCATCATCAGAAGCCTGGGTGGAAGGTATGAAGATCCTGAGATGCCCAGTCGTCAAGATCCCCCTCTCAGCCTCACCGGTGTAGTCCAAAGGAAAGCTTATGAAGCAATATGTCTGACACTAGCTTGCTGCAGGAGCTGCCGGAAGGATGTTCGCTGATGTCCAGCTGCCTTAGCGGCTCCACTCCGGATTTGCTGTCTTGGCTTACTCCCATTGCCTTCATCTCTCCCAAGGCTGTCCACAAGGCAGTGGAGATATTTACCCATAGCTGGGGATCTGGTTCACGAGCACCAGGGTGTGTCCACAAACCGGTGGGCCTGTGTGCTACGTGTGCGGGGGCCAGACCTCCTCCCCGTCCTCTATAGTTCAGCCTGAGTCCGAAGGGGGTTCAATTTCCACATGTCACCAGTGAGGAGGCACTACGTGAGGCTTGCTGTTGGAGATGCTATGGACTGGCAAGGAGAGACTTACACATTCATTTCTCCTTTTTGTAAGACTGCTAGCCAGTGGAGGAAACTGAAAGTGAGAGCGACAAGCATGGCCCAGTACATTACCACACTAGATGCATCTCAACAACCATTTTGACAGCATAGTGTTCCTTAAATAATTGATGGATAATTATGAAACATTGATATATTTTAATGGTTGACTATCTCTTGTTCTCAGGGTTACATGATCTGCTGTTTCAACAGTAAGTATTGCATAATCTTAACAAATACCTTGGAGAACCTGATTGTGTCTTCTCCCAAGTTTGTTTCACAATAAAGTGCTCTCTCTGCTATTCTGAAAAGTCAACTTTCTGAGTGTTACTCAAAGCTTATTTTGTAGCCTGGGGAGAGTACGCACTCAGGATCACAAATATTTTTTCAGGTCTGTAATTCCTTTATCTGCTTTAGATGTTTCAATTTAAAATAACACAGTTCCTTCTGTTATAATCTCAGCTTAATTTTAGTCCACACTCTTGTGTGCCAACTAGTTACTGTATGTATGCAGTATGAAAATAAATAAAACAAAATGTACAGAACCAATACATAGAGGCAAATCTAAAAAATTACAATCAACATTAGAATCCTAACAACCCTGTACCTTGTACACAATATCAAAAATATGAATAAAAACATCTCATCTTAACTAAGAGGTATACTCGCTTTAGCACACACGTGCTTAACTCCCAAACACACATAGGCTAGACCCTGAAATGAGTTCTCCTCGCTTACACTACATGAACAAAGGTTAACACGCTCACTTTACTCTGTTGCATTCACATTTGGTCATGAAATAATAAAGAAAGAAAAGTAAACTTTTACAAAAATTTCACAATATATTGCCTTGTAGCTAAATTACTAGGTAGTCTAACCTACTTGGCTGATAAGGAACTTCGCACAACCACGCTATCTAGTGCCGATACCTTACTCGCAAAAGTCGAAAGCATCCACATGTAAAACATGTCAAATTACCAATATTCTAGATTTACAAACAAGTATAAATGAATTACATGGATATTATCAAATATTATTCACCTTTCCCCATCATATAACCAGCACTCGACATTCTTTCTAGAACATTGTAACTCTTCTTTCTATTCCACACGTGCATTATGCTGTCACCACTTTCTCGAAAGCACAGACAGCTATTTTAGCATTACCAGAGTGAATATATAAGTTCAGTTTAACAATAAAAAAAATGATATTCAACGGTCACCTGGTTACACTTAGAATTTCTATTATCATTCTGTATCCACAATCTTACTTTGAGGAAAGTTTTCAGATTCCACATCCTGTTGTATTGGAAAAAAAAACTACTTCTGAAGTGCACTCCTGAATGGGTTGCCTCTAGTTTTCGTTCTTCTGGATTCCCTCTCAGTGACCACATGACTTACCATCCGCTCTGTTAAATCCTTCCACTATTTAAACACCTCAATTAGAAGAACCTTCAATCTTCTACAATCAAAGGACTATAAACCGCAACATTTGAATCTCCTATCCCAGTTTAACCCTTTACTTGTTGCTATTAATTCTAGTAGAATGGCTTTTCAGTGACTATTTGGGGTTTTGGTGGTAATTATAGTGTTCTGCTAAGTGGTATTGTGGAACCATTCACCATAATACAGCAGTTCTGCTTTGCCAGTTCCTCCTCTTTGCTTGTAGTGAGATAAGGGAGTCTCTTTTTTATATCATGTTACCCAAAACTGTGTAGCAGGAAAATGTTACAGGAAGTTCTACGTGAATCTAGGAGAACTTTGTGAGCCAGTATGTTAATAGTCCATTTAGGAAAGTGGCAGAATCCTTGGAGATGTAGCTGGACAGGAGGTTGGAATGGTCAGTGAGAGAGCATTTTGGAGACTGTGACAATAGCTTTTAACTTCAAGGTCATTATGTTTTAGAAATTCGGTTCATGAATTAGGAGAAGGCTGATCACAATACGGCCTGGCAGAGATCAACTGGGGGCAGGCATTTGCAGCTAGGCCTACATTCAATCAGCTGAGTCATTCAAAACTGAAATAAGGAGAATTCAGGGCCAGATACAGATAGTAAGTCCAAGGAACTGTGGACGTAAATGGAGATTAATTTTAAAAAAGGAGAGAAATCATCTGGTATGTGTATGAACTGAAAACAAAGGAAGCTCTTCAGGAGTACAGAAGCTTAAAATGAAAGAAATTATGTCAATGAGGGGTGAGAAATATCACTTGTGGATAAGATTAAGGAAAGTCCCAAGTCATTTGATAAATTTATTATAAGCAAGACAGTAATCAGGGAAAGAGTAGGACTCATGGCAGCCTGTGTGTGGAGCTAGAGCATATAGCTGAAGTCTTAAACGAATAGGGCTCATCACTAAAGAGATGAATTTAGGGAGGGATAGAGGTGGAAATTCTAGAACATTATCATTAAAAAGGAATTATTAGATATTTCAGCCAGCTTAAATTGTTTAAGTCCCATTGCCCGATGGGATGTATCCAGGTTGCTATGGAAGCAGCAGTGGAGATGCAAGGGCCCCTAACTTTCACTCTCCAGGATTTTAATGCTTCTTTGGCCACAGGTGGCTGATGACTGGAGGACTGGAAAAAGAGCAGCAAGGATAGGCCAGATAATTTCAGGCATGTCAGTAGTAGGGAAATTATTGGGAGAAAAAAATGAGGAACACGTTTAATCTGTACTTGGAAAGATAGAGCTTTTGGGGGGGGGGGAGGATCTTATCTGACCACTTTGCTTGAACTTTATGAAGAGATAACAAAATGTATTGATGAAGGCAGTGAGGTTAATGTATTCTATTCAGATCATAGTTAGACCTTTAACATGATCCCACATGAAAATAAACTGGTCCAAAAAATTAGAGACCATAGGATTCAGGGCAAGGAGGCAAACTGGATTCTAATCTGGCTTTGTAATAGGAAGCAGGGGGTATTGGTGGTGGACTTTTGTGAGTGGAAGACTGGGATCTTTAGTGTTCCACAAGGATTGTTATACACATTAGCAACTTGGATATGAATGCAGGAGGTAGGATCTGTAAACTTGCAGATGACATGAAAATTGGTGATGTTGTGATAGTGAGGCGGATAGTCAGAGGTTACAGGAAGACATTGATCAGTTGAAATAATAGGCAGAGCAATGGCAGATGGATATTACAAATTTAAGATGATGCCCATTGGAAAGACCAGTAAGGATAGAATGCACACAATAAATGGTAGGAATTGAGAAACCTCAGTGTACAAGTTTAAGGATCCCTGGAGAAGACAGCACAGGTAAAAGAGGTGATGAAGAAGGCAAAGAAGATATTTGTTTTTATTAGATGTGGTTTAGAATGTAAGAGTAGAAAAATAATGGTATAACTTCATAAACCATTGGTTGGGCCACATCTGAAATGCTCTATTTCTGGCCATCATATCACAGGATGGACTTGATTGCATTGGAGATGTTAGAGAAGAGGTTTGTTAGGATGTTACCTGGAGTGGTGGGTTTCAGTTATGAGACCAGATAAGTTGAGTTTGTTTTCCCTGGAGCGGAAGAGGCTGAAGGAGGACTTGATTGAGTTATGCAAGATTATGAGGACGTTGATATGGTAGGTAATAAAAAAAATCCCATATCAGGGATATATAAAACCAGACCACATAGTTTTATGATAAGGAGTGAGTGAACTGGAGGGGAAGAACATTTTCATCCTGATGGTATTTGGAATCTGGAAGCCATTGCCAGGGGCAGGGGAGTGTGAAGCAGGTACCTGCATGGCATTTAAGAAGTATTTAGATGAGCATTTGAATCATAGAAGGACATAGAACATTATAGCACAGTACAGACCCTTCAGCTGATTGATGTTGTGCTGACCTTTTAAACCGCAAGATTGATTTAACCCTACTCTCCTATATAACCCTACATTTTTGTATCATCCCATTGTCTACCTAAGAGTTTCTTAAATGCCCCTACTGTATCTGCCTCTGCCACCTCTCCTAACAGGGTGTTCCATGCACCCACCACTCTCTATGTAAAGAACTTGTCTCTGGCATCCCCCATGCTTTCCTCTAGTCATCTTAAAATGATAGCCCCTCGTATTAATCATTTCCGCCCTGGGAAAAAGTCTCTGGCTATCCACTTTTTTCTTCTTATTATCTTGTACATCTCCATCAAGTCACAATAGAGGTGACTTGACAGAATCATTAAGGCACAAAGGCTACAGACCAAGTTCTGGTAGGTGACATAGTATAGATAGGTCAACATGGACATGCTGAGTCAAAGGACCAAGTTTTCTGCTCTAAGATTCTGTGACTCTATGACATAAGTCTGATACCCACAACAAGTACATAAAGAATTTCAACAGACTTGGTTTATTATTGACACATGAAAAACTTGTCTTGCATCCCACTCACACAGATCAGTTCATTACAATGGTGCATTGGTGAAATAACGGAATGCAGAATGACGTGTTTCAGTTACAGTTACATTGAAAGTGCAGTGCAGGTAGACAAAAGCTGCAAGGTCATAACGAGGTAGATTGTGAGGTCAGGAGTCCATGATACCATTCTAGGGGACCATTCAGTAGTCTTTTGATAGCAGGATAGAAGCTGTCCTTGAGTCTGATGTTGCATGCTTTCAGGCTTTTGTATCTTCTGCCCAATGGGAGGAGAAAGAAGAGAGCATGTCCAGGGTGGATGGGGTGTTTGGTTATGTTGGCTACTTTACTGAGGCAGTGAGAAGTGTAGACAGAGTGGAGGCTAGTTTCCACGATGTGCTGAGCTGGGTCCTCAGCTCCCTGTAATCTCTTGTGATCGGAAGAGCACTTGCCATACCAAGCCATGATGCCTCTGTTTAGGACGCTTTCAATGATGCATTGATAAAAATTGCGAAAGACTTATAAAGGAAAAAAATCTTGCTGACGTATTTTTTTAAATATATTAAAGGATCAATTATAGGGCCAGGTGACTATCCTGAATAGGCTTTTGTTCCACGGTTTCTTATGTGCTTGACAAATGGTAGCACTGATTAGAGATGGTTTTAATCCTCAAACACATTTCTCCTCGTTTTCCAAACCTTCCAGTGAATTGCGGGAACAGATTAACCATCCAGAAGATGCAGAGGCTGCATTGCCAGCTGAGGGAGAAGGCACTGAGGGCAGCAGGGAACCGACAGAAGGTATGAGATAGATTTTCTTTGTCAGTCTCACTGATTCTCGGCATAAGAACTTTGGGAGCTGCCCTAAAGTAGCCGTCATCCTATTCAGCTGGTTCCAAACTCTGTGAGGATAAACAGTGCTTCTCAAATCCCTCACCCTGATGGGACCTCAGTGATACACACAGAGACTAAAGCCAGCTGAAAGAACTTGGGAGGTGTACATCTTCATCCAAATACCACAGAGGATTTTTCTCTGGTTGAAAAATGGTGCTTGCTTCAGCTGAGCCCATCAGATCATAGGACATAGGATCAGAATTAGGCCATTCAGCAATCAAGTCTTCTCCACCATTCCATCATGGCTGATTTAATTTCCCTCTCAGCCCCATTCTCCTGCCTTCTCCCTGTAAGCTTTAATGCCCTAACCTATCAATCTCCCCTTTGAATATACCCAATGACTTGGCCTCTACTGCCATCTATGGTAATGACACCCTCTAGGTAAAGAAATTCCTCTTAATCTCTGTTCTGAAGGTACATCCTTCTATTCTGAAGCTATGTCTTCTGATCCCAGACTCTTCCACTGTTGGAAATATTCTCTCCACATCATTTTTATCTAGGCCTTTCAATATTCAGTAGGTTTCAATGTAGTTCCCCCCCCCCCCTTATTCTTCTAAACTCCAGTGAGCACAGGCCCAGAGCCATCGAATGCTCCTCATACATTAACACTGTAATTCCTGGGATCATTTTTGTGAATCTCCTCTGTAGCTTTTTCAATGCCAGCACATCCTTTCTTATGTATGGGCCCAAAACTGCTCTCAATACTCCAAATGTGTTCTGACAAATACCTTATAAAGCCTCAGCACATTGGTCATCATCCAAAAGTCCAGAGGTACAGCCTTTATCTGGTTGCATTACATTATAACATCTGATCTTCTAAATGCAGTGTAAACGCTGGCTCAATATTCTATCGGAATTCGGGGTTTAGACTGGAATTTCTCCATAAGGATGTTGACTTTGTTCAAAATCCGAAGCATTTTTAATCCTTGTACTATCATTGTCAGAAGGTACTTCAGTAAATTCCTGGAGAGAAACTGTGGGTGTTAGGAATTCTGCCTGGTTCCTCAGTCACAGGATGAAGAAAGGGTCTTTTGCCTCATTACTCCCGATTGTTCCATCCATCTTTTTTTCCACAGCTACAGTAAAAGCTTCATTTTTCAGCATCTGGGCACACTGGCAAGGACAGCATTTATTACACATCCCTCGTCCTTGAGGTGCTTGGCCATTTTCAGGAGGGCATTTAAGAGTCGACTACATGAGGTTGGTCTGGAGTCACAGATCAGGGAAGAATGACAGAACTCTCTTGAAGGGCATTAGTAAGCCGGACGTGTTTTGATGACAAAATAGTAGCTTTTAAAAAAGGATGTAGGCAAAAGATGGGCAATTATAGGCCAGTTAGCTTAACATCTGTAGTCGGGAAAATGACTGAAGCTGTCATTAAGAAGGAAATAGTGAAACATTTAGAGAAGAGTGTTTCCATTAGACAGACGCAGCATGGATTCAGAAAGGGCAGGTCCTGTTTGGCAAACTTACTGGAGTTCTTTGAGGACATAATGAGTGTATAATGAGGGGAACAGGTGGATGTCGTATATTTGGATTTCCAGAAGGCGTTCGATAAGGTGTCGCACAAGAGGCTTATAAATAAGATACGGATGCATGGAGTTGGAGGAAGTGTATTGGCATGGATAGTGGATTGGTTAATCAATAGAAGGCAGAGAGTTGGTATAAATGGGTGTTTCTCCGGTTGGCAGTCTGTGGTGAGTGGGGTGCCGCAGGGGTCAGTGCTGGGCCTGCAGCTGTTTATCATTTACATTGATGATTTGGACGAAGGGACTGAGTGTAGCGTAGCAAAATTTGCTGATGACACTAAACTGAGTGGAAAAGCAAATTGTACAGAGGATGTGGAGAGTCTGCAGAGGGAAATAGATAGGTTAAGTGAGTGGGCCACGGCCTGGCAGATGGAATACAACGTTAGCAAATACGAGATCATCCATTTTGGAAGGAATACTAGAAGAGCAGGTTATTATTTAAATGGTGAAAGATTGCAGAGGGACTTGGGAGTGCTTGTTCATGAATCGCAAAAAGTTGGCTTGCAGGTACAACAGGTTATTAAGAAGGCAAACGGAATGTTGGCTTTCATTGGTAGAGATTGAATTCAAGAGCTTGGAGGTTGTGCTGCAACTATACAGGGTACTGGAGAGGCCGCACCTGGAGTACTGTGTGCAGTTCTGGTCTCCATACTTGAGGAAGGATATACTGGCTTTGGAGGCAGTGCAGAGGAGGTTCACCAGGTTGATTCCAGAGATGAAGTGGTTAGCCTATGAGGAGAGATTGAGTCGCCTGGGACTATACTCTCTGGAGTTCAGAAGAATGAGAGGGGATCTTATAGAAACATACACAATTTTGAAAGGGATAGATAAGAAAGAAGTAGGAAAGTTGTTTCCATTGGTAGGTGAGACTAGAACTAGGAGACATTGCCTCAAGATTCAGGGGAGAAGATTTAGGACGGAGATGAGGAGAAACTGTTTTTCCCAGAGAGTGGAGAATCTGTGGAATTCTCTGCCCAGGGAAGCAGTTGAGGCTTCCTCTCTAAATATATTTAAGATACAGTTAGATAGGTTTTTACATAATAAGGGAATTAAGGATTATGGGGAAAAGGCAGGTAGATGGAGTTGAGTTTACGGACAGATCAGCCATGAATTTATTGAATGGCAGGGCAGGCTCGATGGGCCGGATGGCCTACTCCTGCTCCTATTTCTTATGTTCTTATGTTTTACTGCATTCATACTAGTTGTAATTGCCAAACTGAATTGAATCCCACCTGCCCAGCTGCGATTTGAACTCAGGGTTCCATATTGCTAATGCAGGCCTACGGAATGGGCCTGGGATGATAATTTAGTGCACTGCACCACTTGGCAGTGAGGAATTAAATCCAACTCTAAATAACTGTATGACCACTTACAGGAATAAAAGGCATTACTAAATCCAATGGGGAATTTTGGGAAACCTTATGTTTATAAGAGGCTCCTTGAAAGAGGAGCATCACAAATAAGCAATATAGGCCTACTCAGACTTAAAGCGCAAATGTGTTTATATTGTTTATGAATACGTGGCCGTGAATATTCATTCAAGCCATGGAAATGCCATGCCATTATAGTAATAGACAATAGACAATAGCTGATCAATTACTATCAATTGAGTCTGATGAACAAATTTTCTGTTTGAAATAGCTATTATTTGTGTGTAGGAGCATAGGACATGTTCTCAACCATCATATTCCATCTTGCAGAGCCCAGCTCAGGAGCTTCTGGTGAGGAGGTATCCAGCACACCAGCCATCATCGAACCTTCAACTGCCAGTGAGCAAGAAGATGTTGTAGCAACTGAAGCAGACAGTACCTGAGGGTGGGGTAGGAACCTGTGGAATACTTCCCCAAATTGAAGCCCCGAAAACTTCAGGAGGTTTGAATGGACACTGATAATCTTCTGTTTGACTAATATGAAATCTACGCATGGAAAAATACACACCTTGTGAAACCCATAGTTGCTGAACAAGTGCTGCCTTACATCTAGAAAGTTTTCTATACTTTGTCATTCAGTGAAGAATTTTATGGGCCATTGTTTTTCTGGGAAGTACAGGCCATTTCTTACTTTTCCCACATCCTGCCATCTTTCCTCCCACCTCAGCCTCCTCCCTCCTCACCCTCCACCACCATCCTTCCTCCACACACTCCTCCCTCCTCCTTCTCCACCCTCCTCCCTTCTTTCTTTCCTCACTCTCTTCATGCCTCCTCCCTCCTTCCTCCTTAACCACTTCCTTCCTCACCCCTATTCTCTCTGCCTTCCTCACCCTCCTCATCCTCCTCTCTCTTCTCCCTCACCCCTCCAACCTCCTCTCTATCCTCACCCCTCCGCTCTCCTTTTTCCTCACTCACCTTCCTCCACACCCATCCTCATCCTTACCCCCTCCTCTCTCTCCTCACCCCTTGACCTCCCTCCTCTCTCCTCACCCTCATCACTCCTTCTCCCTCCTGACCCTCCTCTCACTCCTTACTTCTTCACCCTTTTTCCTCCTCCTTCCCCACCCTCACCCCTCCTTTCTCTTCACCCACCTCACCCTCCACTCTCCTTACCCCTCCACTCTCCTCTCTCCTCACCTTCCTCACCCATCCTCTTCCTCTCCCTTCCACCTTCCTCTTTTCTTACCCTCCTCCATCCTCTCTCTCTCTTCACCCCTCCACACTCCTCTCCTCGTCCTCCTCTCTCTTCCCCCTCATCTCATCAACCTCCTCCTCCTTCACCGTCATCCCTTCTCTCTCTCCTCACCCCTCCACCCTCCTTACCTTCCTTAACCCTCATTCCTCTCGCCCCTCCATCCTCCTTCCTCACCGTCCTTCTTCCTCACACTCCTCCCTCTTGTCTCTCCTCAACCCTCAACCTCCCTTTCTTCCTTACCCTCCTCACCCATCTGCTTCCTCATCCACTTCCTTCCTCACCTCCCTCGCTTCTCACCCTCCTCCCACCACACACTCCTCTCTCTTCATTCTCTTCTCTCCTCCCCCTCACCTCTCCAGCCTCCTCCTTCTTCACCCTCCTCCCTCCTCTCTCTCCTCACCCCTGAACCCTCCTTCTTCCTCCCTCCTCACCCCTTCTCCTTCCTTCATCCTCCCTCTTCCCATATCACCCTCCTCACCCTCCTCCCACCTTACCCCTCCCCCCAGTTTACCTCACCTATCACCTCATTGTAGAACCATGGCAGATCCCACCAGCTCCTGCTGAATTTCATCTACTTCTATTGAGGTGCATTTCTGGCTTATTGACCATAGTGTCATCTGTGAAATGTGTGTATCTTTATTCTGTCAAGTGTTCTGCAAGTATTCATTAAATTAGTCCACAGAGCAAGCCCACTGTTCATTTGAAAGACTTTTTAATTATTTCTGATCCTCTCCATTTTCAGGTGTGCCTAATGCTTCGAGTATTTTTGCTGGATCTTCATCCAGCCTCATTCAGACAAAGCATTCCAAACTAAAACAATTTATCATATCCTCATGTGGTTCAATACTTCACACCCCAGTCGGCTCAAGTTTTGAACATAAATAGTTCCAACACATCTTCCCATTAAATGCCATAATGATTCCTAGCATTTTGCTGCCCATCATTTACCAATTAGAGCCATCACTTTCCCTCTGTTTCCCATTTTGCCAATTAATCCAATTTATAATTTCATTTTGGAGCCCATGAGAGGTTCATTTCAGACATACCTCAGAACAGAAACCTTGGCAACGATTTGATCTAAGACAAGTTCCAGAAAACTTCCCAAGTGTGCTGTGACCTCAAAGAGTTTAGAAAAATCTTTGCATGACCTGGCTTTCATAAAGCTGTCACTTTGGATTTTATGCTGATTAAATGCATCAGTATGATCTCTTTCATGTTTGGCTTCTCCACTTTCTCAGTTGTGCACTGTCAATGTAATTGACAGACAATCCACAGTCTTCTGTTTCTAATTTTAATGCAGTAGAGAAGTCCCAGGAGACTACCATCCGAACTACATCATCACTGGCTCGGTGAAGTTTACAACATCCCTGCTTGTTTCTGATCGGAATCATATCAGTAGAATGAAACTGGACTAAGTGTCTGGTCAAGCTTCAGCTGGGCTATTCTGCCCAATGCTCCGTTAGGGCGGGTGTAGAGGAGACAAAACAGAATGGGACCAGGGATGATGAGGTTCAACTTTCTGGAGAGACTGACATTGGAGATTTTGAAAATGGGGGCTGGGCAGAGTGGGGGTGGTATTTGACAACACAGATCAGAAGAAACTGGTAGATAGGGCCATAATGAGAGCCTCTGGCTCATTGACCTTCATAAATCAAAGTCTTGAGTACAGGAGATTTGATGTTATGTTGAAGTTGTATAAGGGTGAGGCCTAATTTGGAGTATTGTGTGCAGTTTTGGTCACCTACCTAGAGGAAAGATGCAAATAAGGTTGAAAGAGTACAGAAAAAATTTACAAGGACATTGCTAGGACTTTAGGACCTGAGTTATAGGGAAAAGGTTGAATAGATTATGACTGTATTCCGTGGAGCATAGGAGAATGAAGGGAGATTTGACAGAGGTATATAAAATTATGAGGGGTATACAGAAGACAGGGTAAATCTGCAGGTTCTGGAAATTCAAGCAACACACACAAAATGCTGGTGGAACGCAGCAGGCCATGCAGCATCTATAGGGAGAAGCACTGTCGACGTTTTGGGCCAAGACCCTTCATCCTGACTGCATTCCACCAGCATTTAGTGTGTAAATGCATTCAAGTGTTTTTCCACTTAGATTGGGTGAGCCTAGAACTAGAGGTCATAGGTTAAGGGTAGAAGGTGTAATGTTTAAGGGAAACATGAGGGGGAATTGGTTCACTCAAAAGGTGGTGTGAGTGTAGAATGAGCTGCCAGCAGAAGTGACGGATGTTGGCTTGATTTCAACGTCCAAGAAAAAATTGGCTAAGTACAGGGATGGGAGGGGTATGGAGGGCTTTGGTCTGGGTGCAGGTTGGTGGGACTAGGCAGAGTAATAACTTGGCACAGACTAGATGAGTCAAAGGGACTGTTTCTGTGCTGTAGTGTTCTATGACTCTACAAATCTAAACTATTTCTTGCAGCAAGAGGATGGTAACCAGATCACTCAGGCTTATGACAGTAGGTAAGCCACCAGTCGCATAAATTCAACTGGAGCTTTCAGAAGGCAGTGGAAATAGATAAGAAGACTTGGTATGTTTGCCTTCCTTTCCCAAGCTCTGAGAGAATAGAATTCAATAGGAGAGAGTGAATTCTGAGTCATTGCAGCAACTTCTGAAGTGCAGTACAAAATGGTTAGTACAGTACAAAAGAAACTGCACATAGGAGCGCAATCAGGCCATTTGGCCCATCGAGTCTGCTCCGCTATTCAATCATGGCTGATTTATTATCTCTCTCAACCCCATTCTCCTGCCTTCTCCCCGATAACCTTTGATGCCCTGACAAATCAAGAACCTACCAACCTCCACAGCTGTCTGTGGCAAAATATTCCACAATTTCACCAGTCTGGCAAAAGAAATTCCTCCTCATCTGTCCTTCCATTCTGAGGCTGTGCCCTCTGGTCCTAGACTCCCTCACTGTAGGAAACATCCTCTCCATGTCAACTCCTAGACCATTCAATATCCGCTAGGTTTCAATAAGATGCCTCTCATTTTTCTAAACTCCAGCAATTACAGGCCCAAAGCTATCAAACGCATCTCATACGTTAACCCTTTCATTCCCAGGATAATTCTCATGAACCTCCTCTGGACCATCTCTAATGCCAGTATATCCTTTCTTAGATGAGGGACCCAAAAGTGCTCATAACATTACAGGTGTGGTCAGACCAATGTTTTCTAAAGCCTCAGTATTACGTCTTTGCTGTTATATTCTAGCCCTCTTAATGGGCTGAAGGGTCTATTTCTGCATTCTCCCTATGACTCTGAGTAGAGAAATCAGGACAGAAATTAATGAATGGGAAGGATATGGTGGGAATTAATGGCAAATCCAAAGAACAACACGTAAAGTTCTAGTTCTCAGGGAAACCATGTCTTAAGGGCAATTGGCAAGTTTGTTCTTATTTAAAATGGGATATTGACCTGAAAGTTATGGGGTTGGGTGTGGCACAGTTAAACTTGTAATATAATTTGATGGAGGCTTGATGTCTCTGTCTAAGATTTGACTTTGCACAGGGTCAATAATACATCTAATGTAGATAAGAATAGTGAAAAAAATAAAAATAATTATTTTGGATGTTGGAAATCCAAAATAAAAATAGAAAATGTTTGAGATAGTCAACAGGTCAGGCTACATCTGCAGGAAAAGAAAACAGTCAATATTTCGGGTCAAATCCCCTCTGTGAGAGCAGCGAAAGAGACAGAAATTATGAGGGTGGGAGAGGAGGGTTGTCACTGACAGAGTAAAACAGGGGTGATCATGGGGTTAAGATGTAAACAAGGTCAGTGAGTGAGTTGGAGCAGTTAGAGCGAAAAAGAATGTAGACAAAAGAATGTGGGTGTTGCAAAATGCAGAGCAGGAAAATGTACCTGGCTGGTCAGGCTGGGCTCGTCCTCCACTCCCAGGTGAAAATAACAGAAAAAAGAGAGAAAGGAGAGGGACAAAAAGCCAAACAATGATGCACCATCGATGTACATTCTCTTTGCATCTCCATCCCACATCAGGGTGGTCTGAAGGCTCTCCTTTCTTCCTTGACTAATTCCCTTCCACCGTGCCTGAACTTCCTCTCACATTGAACAATCCCTTCTTGAACTCCATTCTCTTTGCCCAGATCAGAATCAGAAACACTGGCATATGATATGAAGTTTGTTGTTTTGTGACAGCAGCCCAGTGCAAAACTAAAAATCTATAAATTACAAAATACAGTAAATGCACAGTGCAAAAACTGTAGTGTTCATGGGTTCCTGGACCATTTAGAAATCCTGGTGATAGAGGGGAAGGAGCCGTCCTGGAGGGTAAGGATCCTTAGTGGCCGATGCCATATTCTCGAAGACCTGTATCTTAAAGATGCCCTTGATAGTGGGGAGAGCTGTGTCTGTGATGGAGCTGGCCAAGTCTATAACTATACCGGAAATTAATTACTGGATTGGCGCTGTTTCCTGCCGAACTCAACAATTTTATTAATTGCTGGCTATTTCCAATCTGCTCTCAACTTCATGCTTTCGATCTCCAACTCTTCCAATCCTTTTGTGGATATTTTTGTCTCCATCTCAGGAGATAGGCTAGCTGCTAACATCTATTGTAACCCCACCGACTCCAAGGCTACTCTGATCATTCTTTGTCCCAGTCTGCCTTAGTAAGGACTCTTTGCCATTCCCCCAATTGCTCCATCTCCATCGTGTTTGTTCTGATTGTAAGACTATCCACACAGGTGCCTTTGGGATGTCTTCCTTCTTCATGAACCTTGGTTCCCTCTCAAGCACTTAACCACATTTCATCCACTTTCTGTGCCTCTGCTCTACTCCTTTTTCCTCTGGGATGGATCATTAACTTCCAACTATACACTCAACAGATCATTCTCCGTAATTCCCACCACATTCAGAGTGACTCCACATCATCCTGTCTCAGCATTCCTCAAGGACTGTTGCCCACATGACTTTCTGATCTCCTCTTCCATTTGCACCACTTTATAGAGCACTTTGCCTTGCACCACCCATCCTTTCACCTCATCCCACCATCAATGGACCTCAACAGTGTCTCCAGGCAAAACTGTGATTTACTTCCCCAATAAAAAATGCAGTCAAAACTGTTTAATTAATGCATTGAAAATATATGGAAAAGAAAGGGAAGCAAGCAAGTCTGTATCAAACTGGTTGAGAAACATCCCACGAGGATGCCATACATAACTGGGTCTGACTGACTTGAAACTGTGCTGCTACTTTTGTGTCACGTGCTGAGGCCATTTGGCTTACCTGGCTCCATATACTCTAGAAATCACAGTCCATCTACTCCCCTTTTATCTTCACCCCACCTGCTTAGAGCAGCCAAATAACCGAATAGCTCGCCTTTAGTTCCTGACACAGGTGCCAACCCAAGATGTCGACAATTCTCCTACCTCCACAGATGCTGCTTGACCCACTGAGTTCCTGGAGCAGGTTGTTATTTAGCTTCCAGCACCTGGGTTTTCTTGTGTTTCCATCGTTGGAGTGTGGACTGTGTTCAATGCCGGGTTAAGAAGTTGGGTCCTGTGGAGTGTGAGGCTGCTTTGCTGTCAGCACCTGTACGTCTGAATGGCTGTGGTCGGTCACGTTGTGAATTAATATTCAGTGTTGGGCAGAAATGTCCCATGATACAAAAAAGCAATTTTGATTGGAAAAGAGTGGAAATATCTCTGGTGCATATGTCAGGAACAATATAAGACCTCTGGAATTTTTCACCGGACATAATGCTTCTCACCTAGATTGATGATAGATTGTCAACAGATCCATGAAGGAAGAGAAATAAGATTTAATTAATTTGAAACACAAGATTCCAGACTTCTGGAGCAACACACAAAGGAATTGGAGGAACTCAGCAGGTCAGGCAGCATCTGTGGAGGGAAATGGACAGTTTATTTTTTGAGTTGAGACCCTTCTAGTCCGCTTTCATTTATTTCTTTGGATGGAAGAGAACCTGCCTATTCCTCTTTCAGCAGAAGGCAGTGTTTAACAGTAGTGCCTTTACTGGAGGAGGCAGCCCTCAGGCAGGGTGTAGGACAGACAATGAGAGCCTGCAGACAAAGCTCAGAGTGGGAAACTTACGTGTCTTCAGAATGCAAGACTATGGACCCTGACTGCAACACAGCTGGTTAGATTGTTAGGTCTGAATGAGCAACCCCACCAGTTTCAGTTCACCCTTCTTCTTTTTCCATTCATCTGCTGCTTATTCTCTCTCCCTCTTAGGCTCACCAAATCTCTAATGACTCTTTCATCACCTATTTGGGCTAAGGCATCATTCGCAGTGGCCAATTTTAGGAGGAAGTGGGAACACCCGCGGGAAATCCGTGTGATCGCAGGGAGGACGTGCAAACTCCACATGGACAGTTCTAGAGGCCAGGACAGAACCTGGGTCACTGGAGGTGTGAGGCAGCAACACTACCTGCTGTACCGCCGCATTATTCTAAAGCACACAGCTTGTACTTCTTGTTGTACCTTTTATTTTGCATCATTTGCAACCACGAGAGGATCCAGCGGTTGCAGAAATACTAACGGAAAATGTGAACTGAAGATCCAAAAACATCACAAGCAGCATTAAATGGAACTGCAATGCTTCATGCAGGCAAACAGGGCTCTGCCGGGGTTCCAGTGAGAATTAGGCACTCAGGTTAAAGAATGGAAAAAACATGGGCCCTGTTGTTAACCCATTCTGGACTGGGAGTGCTTGTGGAGTGGATTATTTCTTGTGATTTACCTGCAAAGGAATGCGGTGTCAGGACATGAACCAAAGATATTCGCTTGCAGACTCTGAGTTTCAGGGAGGTGAAGAACAGTCAAAGCCCACAGCATTGATCATAATATTTGCCTTAAGACAGCCTCATGTGGCAGAGCTATTAACAGACTCCCCATCATAGAAAGATCACTGGAATATCTTCAGAAGTTTAACCAGGGAAAGGTCACTGCAGAGAGCTCACACGTGTTTGCCAGTCACACTCTTAATATATACCCTGTAGTCAGGAATGTACTTTCTCCCTTTCACTGCTGTATTTGTGGTCAAACACACAGATGTCTGCACAGAACATCATTTCCAGATAGATTGCTACACATTCCTAGACGTCTAGTGAGTGTGCACCTGGGTCTCCCTGATAATCAGTTTTCCCTGCTGTTATCCATGTAATTGCCGACACAAGCTGGGGAGGGTGGGGGGAGAGGGAAAGGGAAGAAGCATTTGGAATCCTCTTTATGGCAAAGCTGTGGTCTTCAGGCACCCTCGCTCCGGTAGTACCAGGCAACAAAGCTTTGTATAAGGGAGTGAGACAATGGGCAGCACAGACATCTATGCAAGGTCTTCTAACCAGGTCCATGTCTTCCCAAGGCTACTCAAAGTTCTGTTTGTAACCCAAACTGTTCATGAGTCAGAATTGCGGCCAGCGGCTGATTTCTCAGACAGCAGAAGATGCCTGCAGCTCCACAACAGCTGGCAAATCCCTCCTTCCGGCCTTCCAAACTCTTGTAGAATTGGAATTGGGATTGAAATTATTATTGCCTCATGTACCAAGGTACAGTGTCTTGCATACTGTTCCTGCATGGGCTGTACTTAAGTCGGACACTTGTAACCTGGGGCGAGGCTGTAATCATTTCTTTCAAAACTGGTGATTATTACCTAGCTACTAAATAGCTTTGAAATGCACACAAGACTACAGAGAGGGTAATGGCCAAACGATTCAGTGAAATCCATTCCTAAGACCATTCTAGCAGATTTAATAGCCAACAGTTACTTTTGGTTTACATTTTTTGTAGTATAAGGAAACATGAAAGCTTACTTCTGCACAACAAACTCCACCACACACACACACACAGCAATGGGATTATCAATCTTCAGTGGGGAATATATATATAGGCTGTAACACCAGAGGTAACTCATGCACATTTGCCCGAGATAATTCCATTGTTCAAGTGAAATATGGAGCATCTGAATGGTGCACCACTCCCTCATTAGCACAATGGAATATTAACCTAGACTTCCTGTTCAAGTCAGTTTTGATCCCAGGACATTCCACCTTAGAGAAGAGGGTGATTATAAATCCTGCAAAAAATTGCACGTTCTTGACCCAAAATCTCAAGTGTCTCTGCATCTGTAAGTGCTGCTCAGCCTGCAGAGCTCTTCCAGCTGTTGATCCCTCTCCACATTCCAGCATCTGCAGGCTCTCTGGTGTCTTCTTTATAAATCCTGGTTACATTATCCAATGGATCTGGCATACTTAAGGTTCATGTTCACTTTAGGAAGTGGGGCTTCATAATGGCAGGAAACTATATGGGGTCATGAGTAAGGAAGAGGGTGTGACGAAGAGCTGCCTTCTGAGCTGTAGCCATTCAACGATCCACATAAAGAGGCCTTAAGAGGGGGTGAAGAAGCTGAGTGACAACATGGCAGATGGAATATAATGTGGAAAATGTGAAGTTATATACTTCAATGTACAAAGCATAAAAAGAGTATTTTTTTAAATGGTGAGAGATTGGGTAATGTTGATGCTCAAAGAGACTTAAGTGTTTTTGTACGCCAGTCACTCAAAGCCAGTAAGTGACAAGTAGTACTTATTGTCAGAGGCTTTGAGTAAGAAAGCAAAGAAGTCTTATTGCAGTTGCGTAAAGCTTCGTCGAGACTGCATTTGGAGTACTAGGCAATGCTGTTGTCTCTTTATGTAAAAAAGATGTACTTGCCAAAGAGAGAGTACAGCACAGATTCACTAGCCAGGTTCAGGGCTAGTGGGTTTGTCACTTGAGGAAAGATAGCACTCACTAGAGTCTGGAAGACTGAGAAGGCATCTCAGTGAAATGCAGGCTTCACGGGGCAGACGATGGTGAAACTTTGAAATTTCTTCATTTGACTGTGGAAGCTCAGTCAGTGAGAGTATTCAAAACAGAAATCAGTAGATTTCTGGACATTAAGGGAATCAAGGGACTTGGGGAAAGAGCAGGAGCACGGTGCCAAGGTACATTTGTCATGATCTTGATGAATGGTGGAATGAGATCAAAAGGCCACATGGCAGACCCCATTGCATTTTCTTATAAGACCATTACATGTGTCTGATGTGAAAAAAGTAACTCTCTTTGGCCTGGTCATCCCTTGGTATGTGGCTCATTTATGATGGTTGTTATGCGTGAATGAAGCAAAGCTGGGTTTAATTTGGAATAAAGAATGTGAGAGACACAGAAAGGCAATTGCTTCCAGATACGATTCCAATGGACATGATCTCTTTCCTCTTCCTTATGCTCTCCAGATGGTTGACTGGAATGGTTCTGCCAATACCCTGGCAATCAGGCTCAGGAGCAGCTCATTAATAACACTCCTGTCCCTCAGATTGTTTGCTGTGTACATCCACCACCCATACAGACTGGCAAGGGTTCACGTTCCACTCAGCTGAGTCAGAACTGATCTCATAACAGAGGATGCGATTGGGGCTGCAGGGTGGAGAGGAGGGACGGAACAACATATTTGAGCTCCCTTTGGAGAAGGGGAAGGGAATCAGTCCAAGGCTGCCTGTCTCTCTGTGGATTGCTTCAAGCTGGGTGTGATGGAATGGGGTGGTTCCTCATTAATTCTGCTCTCCCAAAGCAGAGTTTGCATCCATGAAATATGATACAAAACTAAAACAAACCTTAGCATTATTTTTCTCTTTCTACAACCAGAGATATACAACTATATTTCTACAACTATAGTGCTTCAAAGCACATGTCTTAAGGACGGTTCTTGTTGTGAGGTAATAACCTACTTATGCACAGTAAGATCCCACAAACAGTACTGAGGTAAACAGTTCAGCAGATATACGGGGAATGGCAAATTCCACCCAGGGAAATGAGGAAAGATACCTACCCTGGCATTCTGTGACCAGTCGTAAAAGCAGCCCAGGCCTTGGTTGATTGTATCACCAGCAGATGATAAACTGTAGTGTTAGAATATAGTTAAAGGATAAGTTTTCAGAACATAAACCCGCAACTTTCATACTCAAAGTCGAGAGAGCTACCACTGAACTACAGGAAGTATTCCATATAAGCAGGGGAAAAATGCAAATTAAATGCATATGGACAAAAAATGATGAGCCTCAAGTGATCTTTTTGAGTACATTCTCCATTTATGTTCAGATTCCCCGAGTTGTTTTGAATTGTAGTTCTACAAGATGCCAGCAGGTGGAGGGCATCACCCAGGAATGGCCTGTTTCCGACCAGCTGTGGAAATTTTACTGCATAAGCAGCCAGTTTTTGGGAACAAAGCAAGATGCTACACATTGACAGGCTCACTGTTTCCTTGCTAGCTGACTGCATTCCCTGTTATGACTGGACTGAGCTGTCAGTGTGGGATGGGTCTGGGTATGCATGAGGAATCACTGTGTCTCCAGTTGTTAGGGTATAATGTGTGACCAGTATCTCTCAGAAGGGCTCTCAACATGTCAACAAATGGAAGGAGACAGGAAGTGACTAGTTCTGTCAATCAGTCCATTGCCTGGCGCATTGGATCCTGTGAATGGCATGATCGCATCCCTTGGTCCTTGGCCATCCACAATCTCCAATCCTGATGAAGGATCTCGACATTGGCATCCTACTACCTCCACAGATGCTGCCTGACTCACTGAGTTTCTCCAGCAGCTTGTCTTTTGCATCAGATCCCAGTGTCTATGGTTTCTTGGATCTCCTGTATAGCTGCTCAGTGTCATGAGGAACCAAGAAAAACTCTTTGGAGAATTTTGCTTCCACCTGATGCCTGAATTCTATCAACTATAAAATGGGGGTGCGAACTGGCGGATTCAACCTCTGCTGACCCACTGGCCTCAAAAGACAACTCCTTCTGGACAAAGTATTTTAAATATAATCTAAAAGATCATCACCTGTAAATTTTTAAAAATGTTGTACCTTCACAAGTTAATGCTGCCATTTATGGTACATGACTAACTGCTCCTGAACAAAGGGGCAACCACTTCGGTGGGTTTACAGTCAAACAGAGGATGAACTGGATAAGGACCCTGAAGCACGCCTGTGTTTCAGATGGTTTTAAAAAAAACAGTAGTTTCATGTTTCCCGTGATAAAGAACAACTACTTTTAAAATCCCACTTTAAAATGGAAGTTAAGAAATTAAAACTGATTAATGTATTATCATAGCAACACACACTAAATGCTGGTGGAATGCAGCAGGCCAGGCAGCATCTACAGGGAGAAGCACTGTCAACGTTTTGGGCCGAGACCCTTCGTCAGGTCTAACTGAAAGGAAAGATAGTAAGAGATTTATTATCACTGGTATGTGCCATGAAACTTGTTAACTTAGCAGCAGCAGTTCAATGCAATACATTATAATATAGAAAAAATAAGTAAGTCAATTACTGTTAGTATATATGTATATTAAATAGATTAAAAATAGTGCAAAACAGAAATAATATATATAAAAAACAAGGTAGTGTTCATAGGTTCAATGTCAATTTAGGAACCGGATGGCAGAGGGAAAGAAGCTGTTCCTGAATCACCGAGTGTGTGTCTTCAAGCTTCTGCACCTCCTACCTGATGAAAGTGATGAGAAGAGAGCATGTCCTGGGTGCTGGGTCTTTAATGATGGACGCCGCCTTTCTGAGGCACTGCTCCTTGAATATGTCTTGGATACTATGGAGGCTAGTACCCAAGATACATAACTCAGGTCCTCCAGACCCGGCAACATCCTTGTAAGTTTTCTCTGTACACTTTCAACCTTATTTACATCTTTCCTGTAGGAAGGTGACCTAAGCTGTACACAGTACTCCAAATTAGGCCTCACCAATGTCTCAAAGCGGAAGTTCTTGTTTAGTAAAGGTGTCAAAGGTAAAGGGGAGACGGCCAGGGAATGGGGTTGAGATGGAAAATGAATCAGTCATGATGGAATGATGGAGCAAACTCAATGGTTCAAATGGCCTGATTTCTACTATGTGTTATTGTCTTATGGCCTTATGTTTGAAGCAAAGCTGTTCATGGGTCCTACTTTCAATGGCAATGGATTGGTCCAGCCCATGAAGGCGCTTGACATGTCCTGGGATTGTACGATAAACATAAATGCTCTTTTATTCAAAGTAAGATCATCATTTTCATATGCCACCACCTCACAGATAACCTTCATCACGTTGAGGGCTGGTGAACACTGGTGGACACCCAGGGAGACCTGCCAAACCGTTTCAGTTGGAGACTGCCGTTACTGAGCAATCCTGTGGTTGCCACGGCAACTTTTCCCCATGTAACTGTAAACACTGTCACTGATGGGGAGGAGAAGGGGAGTGGGGGTTGGGCTGCACAGAGGAGTGTTTCAGATACTTCTGTCATGCTGGTGAGGTTACAGAGAAAGGGGGATGAAGCAGAGTTGAGAGATGCAGGGAAATCCATGACAGGGCTCAAATGCAAGGAAGAAATTTCACATTGCAAGAGGTGATATAGGCTGTGAGGGAGCAAGATGGGAGCAGTATGACCTCTGCTTCTCAATGCATGGGTATTTAGGTCAACTGAAGCCTCCTTACTGGACTAGGACTGGCTGCTACACTACAGATAACATTAGCTGGGACAAGAACCATTTCCAACCAGCTGTGTTGTTCTCAGGAACTGTAAAAACGGTTGGCACTATCTAAAGTTAAGACTTTTTGCTTTCCCCTGGGTTGGTTGCTATATTTTTGAGAGTCTGGTGCCTTGGTGGCAAGGCAACAGCCTTTTCCTCAACCTTTCTCTCAATGAAGGAGCTAGATATTGACTTCAGGAAGTGGGGTGGAGTAAGCATCTCCGTCTGTATCAATGGTGCTGAGGTGGAGATCATTGCGAACTTCGCATTCCTTGATGTAAACATCTCCTGTAATCTGTCCAAGTCTAACTACGTGGATGCTACCGCCAAAAAAGGCACACATCAACGTCTCCGCTTCCTAAAAAGCTAAAGGAATTCAGCATGGCCCTAATAATTCTTACCAATTTTACATAGAAAACACCTTATCCAGATGCATCTTAGCTTGGTGTAGTAACTGTTCTGTTGAAGACTGCGAGAAATTGCAGAGCATTTTGAACACAGCTCATTCCATGACACAAATCAGCCTCCTCTCTAATGACTCTGCCTACACTCTCTGCTGTGTTGCTAAAGCCCCCAATGTGATCCAGGACCCTTCCCACCCACGTCATTTTCTCTTCTCCCTTCTCCCATCAACCAAAGATGCAAAAGAGCCAAAATGATCAGATTCAAGGACAACTTTTACCTCATTGTTATCAGCCTCTTGAACATACCCCTCAAAGCTAAAAGATGTTCACTTGAACTCTTGATCTCGCAGTCTATCTCATCGTGGCCACTACACTTCATCTATCCACTTGCACTGCACTTCCTCTGTGACTGCAATGCTATACTCTGTTTTCTTTTACAAACTCAATGTAGTTATACTGTACATGGAATTTCATAAGATTTTCACTGTCTCTCATGAGATAATAATAAAACCAACTTATAATTTACCAGATCTTCAGCATTTTGGTTTTGGACAATCATAAGGATAGAATTTTCAATTAGTTGTCAATAAATCAAAAGAAATTAATTATAAACTACCATGTAGTGAATATGGATTTCAGCAAGGCATTTGATAAGGTTCCCCATGCAAGGTTTATTGAGAAGGTAAAGAGGCATGGGATCCAAGGAGACATTGCTTTGTGGATCCAGAACTGGCTTGCCCACAGAAGGCAAAGAGTGGTTATAGATGGGTCATATTCTGCATGGAGGTCGGTGACCAGTGGGGTGCCTCAGGGATCTGTCCTGGGACCCTTACTCTTTGTTATTTTCATAAATGACCTGGATGAGGAAGTGGAGGGAGGGGTTAGTAAATTTGCTGATAACACAAAGGTTGGGAGTGTTAGATAGTGTGGAGGGCTGTCAGAGGTTACAGTGGGACATTGATAGGATGCAAAACTGGGCTGAGAAGTGACAGATGGAGTTCAACCCAGATAAGTGTGAGGTGGCTCATTGGGTAGGTCAAATATGATGGCAGAATATAGTATTAATGGTAAGACTCTTGGCAGTGTGGAGGATCAGAGGGATCTTGGCGTCCAAGTCCATAAGACACTCAAAGCAGATGCGCAGGTTGATTCTGTGGTTAAGAAGCCATACAGTGCATTGGCCTTCATCAATCGTGGAATTGAATTCAGGAGCCAAGAGGTAATGTTGCAGCTATATAGGACCCTGGTCAGACCCCACTTGGAGTACTGTGTTCAGTTCTGGTCACCTCACTACAGGAAGGATGTGGAAGCCATAGAAAGGGTGCAGAGGAGATTTACAAGGATGTCACCTGGATTGGGGAGCATGCCTTACGAGAATAGGTTGAGTGAACTTGGCCTTTTCTCCTTGGAGCGAAGGAGGATGAGAGGTGACCTGATAGAGGTGTATAAGATGACGACAGATATTGATCGTGTGGATAGTCAGAGGCTTTTTCCCAGGGCTGAAATGGCTGCCACAAGAGGGCACAGGTTTAAGGTGCCTGGGAGTAGGTGCAGAGGAGATGTCAGGGTTAAGTTTTTTTACTCAGAGAGTGGTGAGTGCGTGGAATGGGCTGCTGGCAACAGTAGTGAAGGTGGATACGATAGGATCTTTTAAGAGACTTTTGGACAGGTACATGGAGCTTAGAAAAATAGAGAGCTATGGGTAACCCTAGTAATTTCTAAGGTAGGGACATGTTCAGCACAACTTTGTGGGCCGAAGGGCCTGTATTGTGCTGTAGGTTTTCTATGTTTCTATGTTGCTGTTTCATGGCATATAGTACCATTGCAGCAGTTTCTACCATCTACAGAATTCATTTCAGTAGCTCAGTGAGACTCCTTAAACAACACCATCCAAACTCACCACCTTGACCATCGAAAACAAGGGCAGCAAAAGCATAGAGAGCATCACCCGCCCCTGGAAATTGCCCTCCAAACCACAAAGCATCCCAACTTGGAAATATGTCCCTATTCCTTCATAGTTCCTGCGTCAATACCCTGGAGAACCCTCCCCAACCACATTGTGAGTCCACCCTCACCTCAGTGGTGGGAGTGGTTGAAGAAGCCAGCTCACAACCACCTCCTCAAGGGCAATTGAGGATGGACAATTAAATGCTGTGAAACCCACGTCTTGAATAAATGTAAAAAAATTCTTCCAATGAAGCCAAATACATTGAGACAGCAAAGATATCTCTGGGGTAGGAAAATGTTCGACTTTGCAATGGCAGAAGTCGATTTATTGTCATATGCAAATTACACATACACACAGGGGCAATGAGAAACTTACTTGCAGTAGCATCACAGGCAAATAGCATCATATGAGCAGGATTCACAGGAAAACTATAAATTAAACAAAAATTATACCCAATTTACACAATGTTTGCTCCAATATATGTGTTTCTTGGTGCTGAGAGTTGACCAATTAAAATTAGTAATGACATCATTCAATAGAATATGATCAATTGGAACCATTGAGTCATTCAACACAGAAATAGGCCCTTCAGCCCACCTCATCCATGCTGACCTTTAAGTGTCTAGATTTAGTTTTTGTCCTGAATCTATCACCTTGCTAAAGGGTTATTGATCTGAAAGCAACTCATTTCCAGGAGCCTTTGTAATGAAGCATTGCTAACAAAGCTGTGGCTTTGATTCCTCTTGACGTTTCGGGCCAAGACCCTTCAGCAGGAATTGATAGAGTTTGTCAAATATGTTTAGTAAAGTTTTCTTAATCAATATTTTGAGGTCCTAATTTCAGAGAATGTGATACAGGATCTCTGATCAGGGCAGGTGACAGAAGTGTGTGTTGGGGAACATTTTGAATGTAGTGATCATAATTCCATTAGTTTTGAGATATTGCAGAAAAGGATAGGTCTGGTCCTCAGGTTGAGATCTGAAGTCAGAAAAAGATCACTTTTGAAGATACTAGAAGGGAAGTGGTAAAGTGTGGATCGGGACAGGCTGTTTTCTGGCAAAGTGATGCTTGGTAAGTGGAAAGCCTTCAAAAGTGAAACTTTGAGAGTACAGAGGTTGTATATGGCTGTCAGAAAGAAAAGGTAAGGCTAACAGGTTTAGGAAACCTTGGCTTTCGAGAGGCGCTTTTTAAGAAGAAGGAGGTACATAGCAGGTATAGGCAAGAAGAAGAAAAGTACTTAAGGAGTATAAGAAATGCAAGAGGGCTAAAAGAAAGCATGAGGTTGCTTTGGCAGACAAGTTGAAGGAGAATCCCAAAGGCGTCTACAGATATATTAAAAGCATAAGCATGACAAGGGATAAAATTGTCCCACTTGAAGATCAGCATGGAAATGGGAGAGATCTTGAATGGATTTTTGCATCTGTATTTACTCAGGAGGTGAACACAGAGTCTATAGAAGTGAGGCAAAACAGCAGAGAGGTCATGGACTATATCCAGATTTCAGAGGGGGAGGTGCTTGCTGTCTTTCGACAAATTAGGGTGGATAAATCCACAGAGCCTATTAAGATGGTCCCTCAGATGTTGTGGAAGTTAGTGCAGAAATTACAGGGACCCTGACAGAGGTATTTAAAATGTCTTTAACCATGGGTGATGTGCTAGAGGACTGGGGGATAGCTAATTTTGTTCTGGTTTTCAAAAAAGGCTTTAAGAATAATCTAGTAAATCATAGACCAGTGAGCCTGACATTGGTAGTAAGTAAGTAATTGGAAGGTATTCCAAGGGACTGGATAAGAATTTGGATAGACAGGACCTGATTAAGGATAGGCAACCTGGCTTTGTGTGTTGAAAGTCAAGTCTAACCAATCTTATAGAGATTTTCGAGGAGGTTACTAGGAAAGATACTAGGAAAGGCAAGGAAGTGGATATTGTTTACATGGACTTTAGTAAGGCTTTTGCATGGGAGGCCATGTGGGTAGAACATAAAAATAAAAAAGAGATTGCTTTGATGGGATGATACTATAGTTCCCTCAAAGTTCAGCGGGAATCAGAAGAGCAAGTATGTATGGAAATCACAGATAGGTGTGAAAATAGTGTAAGTTTCCTAGAGAAGGTGCTACACTTGATCTCCTTTTAGGAAATGATGCTGGGCAAGTGCCCGTCAGGGAGCAAATTAGGGCCAATGACCGTAATTCCTTTAGTTTCAAGATAGTCATAGAAAAAGATAGGTCTGGTCCCCAATGTAATATCTTAAATTGGGAGAGGGCTAATTCTAATGGTATCAGGTAGGAATTCTCTGATGTTGATTGGGACAGGCTCTCTGCAAATGACTGGCAAGAGGGACGTTTTGAAAAAACGAGTGGGGAAGAGTTCAGGGCTAGCATATCCCTGTTAGAATGAAAGACAAGGCTGGCACAAATAGGAACCTTGGTTGATGAGGGATATTGAGGGTCTGGTAGGGATAAAAAAAAGTTGCCTGAGGAAAATAAGGGGCATAGGAGAAAAAATGGAAATTGGGAGGGTTTAAAGAAGCCATGAAATATCCATGGAAGATTAGATAAGAAAGAATCTGAAAAGGTTCTTTATGTACATTAAGAGTGAAATGACATTTAGGATAATAATATGTCCTCTTAAGAATCAGTGTGATAACCTGTGTGAGGCCATGGGAGATGGGTGAAGTCTTGTTTCACGTTCCTCTCTTATTTTCAAAGGTTTCAAAGGTAAATTTAAGGTCAAGGAAATGTATACAATACACATCCTGAAATGCTTTTTCTTCGCAACCATCCATGAATACAGAGGAGTGCCCCATAGAATGAACGACAGTTAAATGTTAGAACCTCAAAGTCCCCCCAGCTCCCCTCCCTCTGGTGTGTAAGTGGCAGCAAGCAACAATTCCCCCCCAGAAGCAATAAAAAGCATTGGCACCTGCCACTGAGCACTCAAGCGTGAGCAAAGCAACAGCAAAGACGCAGACTTGCAGTTACCCCAAAGACTTCACATTTCACCCGGCATTCGACATACCACAGGCTCTCTCTCTCTCCCTAATAAAGGAGAAAGAGGTGGCTCCATTTTCACAGCGAGCAAGGAGACATAACAACAGCTCACTGGTTTATGATGTCAAAGGTCTGTTGCGTTGCTTTTTTCTGAGCTCTGTGCCCAAAGATCTGGGCACACAGCCGTAGATACTCCGACTCCCCTGATGATACACGGGTCTTACTTCCAACATTGTGCCTTCTCTATTCTCCACCAGTTCATTCTCAAGTATATTGAATTTGGGCTCTGGCTAGCCACACGGGGTTATGATTCTGCACAGCTGCAGTAGATTTATGTAGCATGTTGCACTTAGACTCATTGGATATACTGAAGTGTTCCCAACATCATTATCTGGTTCTGGTGTCATCTCTTATAAAGAAACAAACTGGTAATTTTTGTTGGTCCTCTCATTTCTGAGGTCCACTCAGTGGCCACTTTATTAGGTACACCTATATACCCGCATGTTAATGCAAATACAGCGAATCACGTAGCAGCAATTCAATGCATAAAAGCATGCGGACCTGGTCAAGAAGTTTAGTTGTTGTTCAGACCAAACATCAGAATGATGAAGATATCTGATCTGAGTGACTTTGACAGTGGAATGATTGTTGGTGCCAGATAGGGTGGTTTGAGTATCTCAGAAACAGCTGATCTCCTGGGATTTTACGCTCAACAGTTGTTATAGTTTATAGAAAACTGTGCAAAAAAAAATCAGTGACTCGCAGTTCTGTGGGCAAAATCGGCTTGATAATGAGAGAGGAAAGTGGCCAGTCTGGCTGAAGGTGACAGTAATGCAAATGTTACAACAGTGTGCAGACGAGTATCTCTGATTGCACAACACATTGAATCTTGAAGGGGTGGGGCTACAGCAGCAGAAGGCCATGAACATGTACCTAATAAACTGGCCACTGTGTCTAGATTCTGCATTTATAGTGCAGCCTATCAAAACTTCAGAACATTTTAATCCAGTAGTGAAATAGCTTAACAGCAGCCAAACCTACATTGTTGAGGGCAGAATATTACCTTGGCTACCAGAAGGAACTCCTTTTCAAACATGAAGGGGTTGATATCTTAACATCAGCCAGTGATTAAGAAAGCTAATGGGATGTTATTCATTATTGAGAGGGAAGCTGAATATAAAGTAACAATATTTTTATATGGTATTGAAGGACTGTGAACAGCATTAGTTTCTGGTTTTAACATGTTGGAAGCAATTACAAAGAAATTTAGTCAACAAACATGGAATAGGTGGTGTGTGTAATAAAGGAAGGTTGGCCAGGCTGTATCCACTGGAGTTTAGAAGAATGGAAAGAGCCTTAAAACTGTGGGGAGGATGTTTCCTCTTGTGGGAGAACCTAGAAGAAGTGATCACTGTTCAATAATAATGCTCAACCTCTTTGAAAGTTGAGGCAACAATTTATCTCTTAGAAAGTTAAAAACTTCTTTAAAATAGCTGGAAGAAAAGTCTTTTAAAAATTTTAAGGCACATGCTCTCGATACTTACCAAGTGCAGGGTCTAATACAGGTTCACAGGAATGCAGAGCTGACGTTGCCAGACTTACTGAATAGGAACAGGCTCAAAGGGCTGAATGGCCACATTCCACTCCTAAGTTGTCCACTTGTTCACTTCCTACCATGGAGCACTCCCTCCTTAGTTCACCTCAGTTTGTGTTTGGATGGAGGTTTGAGCAATGCATGCTGCCTCAAGCAGCAAGACCACTTCACACATGACAGATTAACCTACACCAGTCCTTGCTGGCTATGGGCTAACTCGCCTTGTGACTAAGGACAACTTGTCAGTACAGTGACACAATAACGTGCGTCAGACTCAGTGAAAACACAACAAAATATTAAAAGAGAGCATAACATTTGAATAATGGTGTTTAAACATATCCAAAGGAAGCTAATGGATGCTGGAAATTCAGATGCTGACACTTCCAGGCTTAAGAATTCACCCACAGAGAGCCTTCAGTTAAGTAGAGCTGGAGTACATCAAAGGTGAAGTATCACACATTAATAAGTGATTAAAACTTTTATGTTTATTGAAACTTAGCTACACTGCTGTACTGTGTGCTGAAGAGTCATCCTTTACCCTTGTGAATGGGAAGCGTGTGGTTTTTGCCATTGTAAAGTTATTTGCTGCTTCAGGAGAGGACAAAAGGACAAAAGGTACCACAACAAACATGACGAAACAGTTTATTCAGCAATAAATTAACTACTGCTCAATATGTTTGATGCCTTTTAATGCACATGTTTTGCATTAAATATTTTATGCATTATTCATGAATACACTCCCTTCATTTACTCTGGATAATTCAGGGCCAATTATATGCTAAACAAATGTCAAGGGGGCACTCAGTCATTGCATTGTGTCTCCGGAGAGATTGTACTTCTTGTAAAGTTGCTGACTGAATGCTGGATCATCAACCTGTGCATTTACCCAGGGTTTTGCCATATGGCAGCACTCACCTTTGCCAAAGATTGGATGTTGCTGTAATGGAGATGGAGTTTTGGTTTGAAAAGTGATGCAGACTGTGCTGACTTTGTCTCCTCCACCGGATTATGTGAAACAAAGAGGTCAGGTAGTTGGTGATTTTAAATTTCCACATATTGATTTGACTTCCATACTGTCAAAGGACTAGATGGGATAGTGTTTGTCAGATGTGTTCAGTAAAGCTCCCTTAATCAGTACATAGAAGCCCCAATGAGAGAGCATGCGATACTGGATCTCCTATCAGGGAATGAGACAGGGCAGGTGACAGAAGGGGAACAATTTGCACCTAGTGATCGTATTGTCATTAGTTTTCGAAGTAAATATACAGAAAGATAGGTCTGGTCCATGAGTTGAGATTCTAAATTGGAGAAACGCCAATTTTGATGACATCAGAAATGATCTGGCAAGTGTGGGTTGGGACAGGCTGTTCTCTGGCAAAGGTGTACTTGGAAAGTGGGAGGCCTTCAAAAGTGAAATTTTGAGAGTACAAAGCCTGTATGTGCCTGTCAGAATAAAATTAAAGATACCAGTTGTAGGGGACCTTGGTTTTCAAGAGATATTGAGGCCCCAGCTAAGAAAAAAAAGGAGCATAGCAGGTATAGGCAGGTAGGAACAAATGAAGTGCTTATGGAATATAAAAAGTGCAAAAGAACACTTGAGAAAGAAATCAGGAGGTGTAAAAAAAAGGCATGGTTGCCCTAGCAGACAAGGTGAAGGAGAATCCTAAGGGATTCTACAAATAAGAGCAAAAGGATTGCAAGGGACAAAATTGGTCCCCTGGAAGATCAGAATGATAATCCATGTGTGGAGTCAGAAGAGATGGTGGAGATATTAAATCAATTTTTTGCATCTGTCTTTACTCAGGAGACAGACACAGAGTGTATAGAAGTGAAGCAAAGCAGCATCAACTACATAGACCCTGTTCGGATTACAGAGGAGAAGGTGTTTGCTGTCCTGAAATATATCAGGGTGGATAAATCCTCAAGGTCTGACAAGGTGTTCTCTCAGACCCTACAGAAAGCAAGTTCAGAAATTGCTGGGGCCTTAGCAGAGATATTTAAATCTTCATTAGTGACAGGAGAGGTAACAGAGGATTAGAAAATAGCAAACACGAGGAAATCCGCAGATGCTGGAAATTCAAGCAACACACACAAAATGCTGGTGGAACGCAGCAGGTCAGGCAGCATCTATAGGGAGAAGCACTGTCGACATTTCGGGCCGAGACCCTTCATCAGGACTAACTGAAAGAAGAGATAGTAAGAGATTTGAAAGTAGGAGGGGGAGAGGGAAATGCGAAATGATAGGAGAAGACCGGAGGGGGTGGGGTGAAGCTAAGAGCTGGAAAGGTGATTGGTAAAAGGGATACAGAGCTGGAGAAGGGAGAGGATCATGGGACGGGAGGCCTAGGGAGAAAGAAAGGGGGAGGGGAGCACCAGAGGGAGATGGAGAACAGGCAAGGAGTGATTGAGAGAGGGGCAGAGAGCGAGAAAAAAGGTGGGGGGAGGAGGGAGGGAGAGATAAATAAATAAATAAATAAATAAATAGATAAATAAATAAATAGATAGATAGATAGTTAGATAGATAGATAGATTGACGGATAGATAGATAAATAAATAAATAAGGGGTGGGAGAGCTTGCCAGATGTCAACTGATTGCTGTTATTCCTATATTACTGTAGTGATTTCCTTTAAATAGTATGAGGGGTGATTGATAAGTTTGTGGCCTAAGGTAGAAGGAGATGTTATTAACTTCAAACTTTCTGCATAATCACTCAAAGAGTTGACCTGCATGTGCATGTAACGAGAGCTGTAAAACTCATCTCCTTCCACCTTAGGCCACAAACTTATCAATCAGCCCCGCTGTGGACACTTTCTGGAGGTCCAAGATCCGTATGCTCCATGACCGCTGGACTAAGTGTGAAAATGTAGGAGGGGACTGTGTTGAAAAATAAATGTGCTAGGTTTTCTAAAATTGACTCCGTCTACCTTAGGCCACGAGCCTATCAACCACCCCTCGCATGTGTGCTTCTGTGAACCTGCCTGGATGCAAATGATGCTGAATGGCTTTCAGCGTTCAGTGCCGTGGCTTCACTTTAGATGCTCCTGTGTGTTTTCTGTGCTTCTGATTAAGGGGATCATCCCTTCTACCCACCCTCAGCCCTCAGAACTGGGCTGTAAAAGACCCAGCGTCCTTCTGAGGCACAAATTAATAAGCATCTCACCTGGGGGGGGGGGGTAGAAACCAGTGAGAGATTGAGGAAGGAACAATCGATCCCTGTGCATACTAAGCTATTGTCCCTGTTGTCATCAGGCAAGAGGTACAGGAGCCTGGAGACCCACACACAAGGTTTATAAACCACTTCTTTCCCACTGTCATCAATATTTATGTTAATTTAAGATTATGTAATCTATACACTCAGTGGTATATTATACCTTTCGTACCTAATAAAGTGGCCACTGAGTGTACGTCCATGGTCTTCTGCTGCTGTAGCTCAGCTACTTCAAGGTTCAACATGTTACGTGTTAAGAGATGCTCCTCTGCACACCACTGTTGTAACACGTGGTTATTTGAGTTACTGTCACCTTCCTGTCAACTTGAACCAGTCTGGCCATTGACCTCTGATCTCTCTCATTAACAAGGTGTTTTTGCCCACAGAACTACCGATCACTGAATGTTATTTTGTTTTTTTCTCACCATTCTCTGTAAACTCTAGAGACTGGTGTGAGTGAAAATCTGAGGAGATCAGCAGTTTCTGAGATACTCAAACCACCCCGTCTGGCACCAACAATCATTCCATGGTCAAAGTCACATTTCTTCCCCATTCTGATGTTTTGTCTGAACAACAACTGAGCCTCTTGACTATGCTTTTATGCATAAAGTTGCTGCCTCATGATTGGTTGAATAGATATTTGCATTATCGAGCAGGTGTACAGGTGCCACTTTGTATTTGTCATGTTTTTAATGTACTATGCTGCTGCTACAAAATATTCTTATGGCATTTATCTCCTGGGTATGTATTAATTTGACAATAAACTTGATCTTTAACCTATGACCATCTTCCATCCCACAGACACATTTGGTTGTCTAGATACAGAGGCTTCAGGCCTGGTTCACAATGTGACAAGAATACATAGGTCATTGGTGTTCATACCATTCACATGCACCCTCTTGCTGCACAGCAATTTTATAATTCTACAGTTAACTGTATAAGTGTGACACTTTCAATTATTGTAGCACTTCGATGAGGAGCTAAGTGCATACTTATTCAGTAACTTTGGCTGGCAGTTCATCCACCCACAATACAAATGGTTGCTAAAGAAATGCAGGAACATAAATTCAATTTCTCCTCAAGTCAAGTTTACTGTCATTTAACTATATACATTTATATAACGTATATAGCCATATAATGTATATACTGTAGAAACAAGACAATGTTGCTTCGAACCAGGGTGTAAATCACAGTAGTACGTATAACACACGATAACTTATGAAGGCAAGGATAATCTACAGACATAAATAATAAGCTAAAGTGCACTAATATTACATGTACAGAACAGATTAACACAAAGTGAACTTCAAATATGATGTGGCAGGGAGTTCAGAAGCTTAATGGCCTGGCGGAAGAAACTGTTTCTCATCCTGACCGTTCTTGTTTTTATGCATCGGAATCTCCTGCCTGATGGTGGAAAATCAAAGAGGATGCTGGATGGCTGGGTGGGATCCTTAATAATACTAAGGGCCCCATGATCCTCTCAGTTGGTCTCACAGTCCTTTGTCAAGACATTGGGTCTGATGCTCGACTGCTCCCATACCGGATAGAGATGCAACTCGCCAGTATTCTCTACAGGTGAATGATTTTCTTGCTTCCAAATAATGTTCCCTCGTAAAATAATTCTTCAAAGTTCCTGAGCTGGCTGTACCTTGTCACTGACTGGAAATTTCACTTTGTGTCCATAATGAGCGCAGACGGATGACAGAAACAATGAAAGACAAAGATGACAACCTGGAGACAGATGCCAGAGATCAGGCTGATATCTCTGAGCAGCTAGAAGACTTGTTGTCTGCAGAGCAGTTGGAAACAACAAGCAGTGCATTCACCTTCAGGCAACGCCCTTTCAAACATTTTCTGAGAGGTCGGTGCTGGATGGATGGGTGGGATTCTTAGTAATACTAAGGGCCCTGTGTATGCAGCGCTCCTGATAAATGTCTCTGATGGAAGGTAGGGAGACCCCTGTGATCCTCTCAGCTGTTCTCACAGTCCTTTGTAGGAACTTCTGATCCAATGCTCAACTGCTCCCATACCAGATGGAGATGCATCATGTCAGGATGCTCATTCACCTGTCACATCATTTATCAACTGATTTGAGATCTTGTTTCCTACTCTGTCCGAATCTCTGGACATTACAGGTGAATGATTTTCTTGCTTCCAAATAATGTCCCCTTGTAAGTTAATTCTTCAAAGTTTCTGAGCTGGCTGTATGGAAATTCCACTTTGTGTCCGTAATGAGCACAGTTAGACCAGAAAACCAATGAAAGACAACATTGACAACCTGGAGACAGATGCCAGAGATCAGGCTGATATCTCTGAGCAGCTAGAAGACTTGTTGTCTGCAGAGCAGTTGGAAACAACAAGCAGTGCATTCACCTTCAGGCAACGCCCTTTCAAACATCTTCTGAGAGGTTGGTGCTGGAAGAAAGTCTACCATCTCTTCTGTGGACACATCTTATTCACATGTTCCTTGTTAAACCGAATCTGAGGCTGAGTGGAGATAAACAGATGTGGCTCTTACCTCATTATACAGGCTTGCTCACTTTTACACAGAACAAACATCCACATCTTCTTCCTTTCTTGAGTGCTTTTTTCAGCACCCTCTCAGAAAGCAGGCTAATTAGAATGTGTGAGCCTGAGACATGACGGTTACTGTCATTACTCCAGAGAAAGAGACAAAAGAAGATGGTGTGGTGGAGACCAGGGATTTAGGTCTCACTTGTCATGGCTGTGATTTGCAGAGTCACATACTGTGCTTTCTTCTGTTTCCCCTTATCCTTTATCAATTGCTCACAGTCTAAGCAGCATCCTAACATCAGGGCCATGTAGAAAAAGAAGTTCCTATTTGTAGTGTGCCCACTTCAGCTTTAAATACAGTCACTCATAGTTACGCATCATGTGCCATCTCTCTTTTTCACTCACCCTTCTTCCTCTTCTCAGAGAGAGGATGTTACTGACAATATCAACAACAAAACTGCATCTGAACTGGTTTGTGTGACAATTGTGTGCAGTTTTGGGCTTCTTATCTTAGAAAGGATATACTGACATTGGAGAGGGTTCAGAGAAGATTCACGAGAATGATTCCAGGAATGAAAGGGTTACCATATGAGGAACGTCTGGCAGCTCTTGGGCTGTATTCCCTGAAGTTCAGGAGAATGAGGGGGGATCTCATAGAAACATTCCAAATGTTTAAAACCTGAACAGATTAGATATGGCAAAGTTATTTCCCATGTTAGGGCATTCTAGGACAAGAGGGCATGACTTCAGGATTGAAGGACGTCCTTGATGCGGAGAAATTACTTTAGTCAGAGGGTGGTAAATCTGTGGAATTTGTTGCCATGAGCAGCTGTGGAGGCCAAGTCATTGGGTGTATTTAAGGCAGAGATAGATGGGCTCTTGATTAGCCAGGGCATCAACGGGTATGGGGAGAAGGCAGGGGAGTGGGGATGACTGGAGGAATTGGATCAGCTCATGATTGAATGGTGGAGCGGACTCGATGAGTCGAATGACCTACTTTTGCTCCTATCTCTTATGGTCTTATGACGATTAAAGAAGGGTGCACAGAATCTATAGACCAGTGATGGCAGGACTCCTTCCATGGAGAAAGAAAGCACATAAGTGAAGTATATGGACTTTACTATATCCTGTAGTTTTGTGTCATCATTATCATAGATTCACAGGTGTATATACCATGGAAAAAGGCCCTTCAGCCCAACTTATCCATGCCAGCCAGAACACCAAACTACGCTAGTGCTATTTGCCTGTGCTTGGTCCATGTCCCTCTATACTAGTGGTCGCCAACCAGTCGATCACAATCGACTGGTCGATCTTTGAGACTTTCCCGGTAATCCCGAAAAAAAAAGAAAAATAAATACACAAATACATTATGCCTGATAAACCTCTTGATGCAAGAATGTAGTAACTTCTACTTTGAAAAAGGACCACTCGACAACTTCATGCCCAAAAGGAACAACTTTATCTAGGATGGTAAAACGATATTCGCATACAGAAGTTTTCACTAATACACACCGGGCAGAAAAGACTGGAAGGAAAACCCTGCAACCCCAGAAACAATCTCTCTTTACAAACAGTTTCTGTAGTGGGAGTATTGTTATATTACCATGATCCTAATTGGTATTAACTTATCTTTATAATACTCACATTATAACCCTTCTCCCCCTTTAAATTCCAAAATTCCCCAAATGTACAAGAAATGGGAAACAAAGACAGTGGTGTCATTAGCTTGCATACCCCTAGTGTCCCAGTAAGTTAACCAACACCAGGAAAGTTGAGGAAATGAAATCGTGGTTGAACACCAAGCAAACATGCTGCTCAGAGGACGTGGATCAACAAGTGTTAAAGGACTTGTCACTCTGTGAATATTTTTTCACGACAGTTCGATGAATGCCTGGATGTAATGCAAACAGCTCAGCTTGTTGTACTTGTCAGAACGGCTTTCCAGGATTTTACAACAGAGGACTTCCTCACTCTTTTGCACTTAAAGGAGAGAACGAGAGGTGAGGATATTTACAATGAGTTAAAAAAAAGTCCGTGAAAAGGACATCCCCATTCATAAACTGGAGGCAATTACTACTGATGGGGCCCCAGCAATGCGCAGTGTGCGCGTTGGTTTTTATAGCACTGTGCCGTAATGACACTGATTTTCCTGACTTCCTGGATTATCACTGTGTGATTCATCAGCGGGCCTTGGCTGGGAAGGTCGTGGACTTTTCTCATGTAATGACACTGATGTCAAACTGATAAACTTGATTCGAGCAAAAGCGCTTCATCACCGCTTATTCAAGGCATTACTGGATGAGCTCGATGCCACTATGGCCTGTTTGATATGCTAGTTACAGTGTTTTATTGGTTAGATTAATTTGAAAGTTTGACAAAAGCATTTTATGTAATTAAAATACAATTACCCCAAATAAAGGGCCTCAAGTTGGAAGTACAATCTGAGCTGTATTTTCTCTAAACAATTTAGTAGGTCGATCTTGCCTTTCACTAAGGTGGAGGTAGGGGATCTTGGGCTTAAAAACTACTCTGTACCTTTTCTATCCATGTACCTACTCGAATGTTAATTAAATACTGTAATCTTACTCACCTCTATCACCTCCTCTGGCGACCACCTTCTATGTGATCAAGTTGCCTTTCAGACTTCCGTTAAATATCTCTCCTCTCACTCTGCCCATCTACCTCTATATCAGGTCAGTTCAATGACCAGCTGTCAATGATGATACAGGAGATTCCAAGTCAGAAACAGTTGCTGTTACTTGGCAACTTCAACGCCAGAGTGGGTGCTGACCACGACTCCTGGCCAAACTGCCTTGGGCAGTATGGGATTGGCAGCATGAATGACAACAGGCAATAACTGTTGAGCTTTGTATGCTCCATGAACTGTGTGTCACCAACACCTACTTCCAGACCAAAGCTCAGCACAAAGTGTCTTGGTGATATCCCTGCTCCAAACTCTGGCACCAGCTAGACCTGTTAATCACAAGACGCCGTCACATGAGAAACATGCTCAGGACTCACTCCTTTCAGAATGCTGACTGTGACATGGATCACTCTCTGGTTTGCTGCAAGATCAGACTTCGGCCAAAGAAGATGCCTCCAGGCATGCAGCGCATCGATGCCAGTAAGACACAACAGCCAGACAAAGCGGCGGAGTTCATTAAGTCACTGGAGGGTGCTCTCCTTGCAGACCCACCAGAAGGAGATGCTCAACGGAGATGGGACTCTCTCAGGGACACTATCCACGGCACTGCACTCAGGGCCTTTGGGAAGAAACGAGGCAAGACACAGGACCGGTTTGAAGCGAGCTCAAGTAAGCTCACCGTTGTCATCGAGGTAAAGCGTGTTGCGCTACTAGAGCACAAACGCCACTCCACCCAGGCAACACTGCAAGCGCAAAGGACAGCAAGAAGCAAGGCCCAGGAAACAGCCAAACGCTGTGCAAATGACTACTGGCTACAACAATACGAGGGCATCATTTGACACAGGCAACATCCGTGGAGTGTACGATCAAGAAAGCCATCGGTCCAACCCAGAGCAAGATAGCTCCACTGAAAACCATAACAGGCGAGACCCTCAAAGACAAATGCAAGCAGACGGAGAGATGGGTGGAGCATTACTCTGAACTCTTCTCCAGAGAAAACAGTATCTCGGACAGCGCGCTAGACGCCGCAGAATGCCTGCTTGTCATGGAGGAACTGGATGCTTTGCTGACTGCCGAAGAGCTGAGTAGAGCCATCGACAGCCTGCCCACTGGGAAGGCACCAGGATTGGATGGCAGTCCACCAGAGGCCATCAAGTGTGCAGAGGGCGTCCTGCTAAACCACCTGCACGATCTACTGTGCCGGTGCTGGATAGAGGGAGCAGTGTCTCAAGACATGAGAGACTGCAACATAGTCACTCTTTATAAGAACAAAGGGGACAGAAGCGACTGTAACAACCACAGGGGAATCTCCTTGCTGAGCATCGTTGGAAAGGTCTTCGCCCATGCCGTCTTGAACAGACTACTTCAGAAAATAAGCAAAAGGGTATATCCCGAGTCTCAGTGCGGTCTCAGGTCAGGGCACTCCACAATCGACATGATCTTCTCCCTTCGACAGCTACAAGAGAAATGCAGAGAGCAAAGACAAACACTCTATGTCGCTTTCATTGACTTCACGAAGGCCTTCGACCTTGTGAGCAGAGACGGCCTGTTCAAAATCCTTACCAGGATTGGTTGTGCCCCGAGGTTCCTCAGGATTGTTCAGTCATTCCACACAGACATGAAGGGCATCGTTCAGTTTGACAGCTCTTCGGAGGAGGAGGAGGACTTCAACATCTGCAGCGGTGTGAAGCAGGGCTGTATGCTTGCCCCCAGCCTGTTCAGCATCTACTTCGCCGTCATGCTGAAACACGCCTTTGGAACATCAACTGATGGTGTCCACCTCCACACCAGATTGGATGGGAGGCTGTTCAGTCTGCCCCGGCTGAGGGCGAAAACCGAGGTTCATGAAGTACTCATCAGGGACATGTTGTTTGCAGACGATGAGGCACTGGCAACACACTCTGAGGAGCAACTGCAACGCCTCATGGACAGCTTCTCACGAGCCTGTCAGGACTTCAGCTTGACCATCAGCCTGAAGAAGACCAACGTGTTGGGCCAAGGCATTGAGAACCCCCCCCCCCCATCATTACCATCAACAACTATGAGCTGGAGGTAGTTCACGAGTTTACATACCTCGGTTCCACCATCATGGACAGTCACTTCCTAGACCCCGAGATCAACATACAAATTGGATGAGCAGCCTCATCATTCGCCAGGCTGACAAAGAGAGTCTGGGAGAACAGAAAGCTGACAACGCTCACCAAGATTGCAGTCTACGGGCCCTGCTTCTCCAGCACGCGGCTTTACGGCGGCGAGACCTGGAGCCTCTACATCAGACAAGAGCGGCGTCTCAACACCTTCCACCTTCGCAGCCTGAGACACATCCTGGACATCAAGTGGACTGACCGAGTCAACAACAGTGAGGACCTGGTCCGTGCCCAGATACCCAGCCTCTTCACCCTGCTCCAACAACGCCGTCTCCGCTGGCTGGGCCATGTACACCGCAAGTCAGACGGGAGGATCCTGTAAGACCTGCTGTGAGGGGAACTGCCCTCCAGCAAGAGAGCACAAGGGTGCCCCCCCCCATCTTCGTTTCAAAGATGTCTGCAAGAGAGACATGAAGTCACTGAACATGAAGGTCGAGAGGTGGGAGGACATTGCAAGCAATCACTCTTGCTGGAGGCTGGAACTACACAGAGGCCTAAATGGGGGAGAAGAAAAGCTGAGGTTTGTCACTGAAGAAAAGCATGCTCGCCGAGAAAACAGCACCAAGACAACACCGGAGGACAGCGCCTTCAAATGCAGTCGCTGCAGCCGAGACTGTCACTCTCGTGTGGGTCTCTACAGCCACAACAGACGCTGCTCTATCAACACAGACTGAAGCAAGACTTTCCAGGCGCAGATCCGTGGTCTCATGAGACTAACGGATGCCATCAATCAGGTCACTGCTCAGCCTCCAATGCTCAAATAAGAACAGAGATTTATCAAATCCTTTTTTATAACTGCAGCTCTCCATTCCAGGCAACAACTTGGCCAATCTTTTCTGCACCCCCTCTATTGCTACCATACCCTTCCTGTAGTGTAGTGACCAGAAATCTAAGTGCAGTCTAATCGGTGTTTTCTATAGCTGTAACATGGCATCCAAAATCTTTACTTCCTAGGGGACAGGTCCCATGCACGGTGTGTGTGTCTTACACACAACAACTCTCTCTATGGTATATGCCCACACTAATTAATTACCAACTCTCCCTGAGTGATATGTCCAACACACAAACTCTTCCTGGGCGATGTGTCCCACACACACCATCTCTCCCTGGATGTGTCCCTTGCGTATTGGATCTTCTCAGGGACATTTTAGAGGATATGCTATATGGGAAACTACTGAAGTTGCGTTGTAATTACACCCTCCTACCCCCACCCCCACTCCCCTGAAGAATATTTCTTTTCAGATCTCTTTTGAACACTAAGTTCAGATTCAGTTTCAGGTTTATTTATCACAAGTACATTGAAACATACAGTGAAATGCGTTGTTTGTGTTAACAACCAACACACCCAAGGATGCTCTGGGGCAGCTTGCTAGTGTGATCACACATTCCAGCGCCAACACTACATCTCCGCAATGTTCAGCAGAACAACACAAAGCAGTGACGACAACAACAGCAAAGTAAGCCCCCTTCCCACGCCAACACCAAACTGGTGTTTCAGAAAGGCTCACATGTCGTCCTTGCTCTTGTACTCTCTGTCTCCGTTTCTAAAGCTCAGGATCCTTTTTGCTTTGTTTTTAACCGCTTTCTCTAAGTACTCTGCCATTTTCACTGAAAAATGCACACAAGACCCCTGATCACTCTGTTCTTATAACCTTCTATGAATTGTGACTATATTTATATTTCATCTTGTCATCACTAATTGCAATACATCATATATCTCATTAAATGTCATCTGCACTTTCCAGATTCATTGAAATCCATGGCCATCCTCCTCACTACATCTCCACATTTTGAGCCACTTGCAAGTTTGGAAACTTAGCTTATCTGTTACCTCTATGAATATATTTCCTGTAAGATCTCTGATCGCCACCCCCCTCCCTTCCTCTCACAACTATTTCCTTTCCACATGCTGAAAGAACATCCTTGGATTCTCCGTTATACTTACTGCCAGTCTCGTCTCATGCTCCTCTTCCCCTCATTACTTCCACAATATATTCTCTTGAGCTTTCTATTATCAGCCTGGTTTTGATATGTTAGTAATGTGGCATCTGTCATATGTTTGTTTTTCTCTATTTTATTATCATTTTCATCACCCAGAGAGCTCTGGTTTTAATTTCCCTGATTTTTTTCTCTCTCATGGGAGACTGATGCATCCAGACTGTATCCATATCTAGACTGTAGCTGATGCATCTCAATCTCAAAGGCTCCCATTTTTGAAATATATTTTTATCTAGCCATCTTTGATTCCAATTTACACAGGCCAGGTTTGTTATCATTTCCTTGGAACTGGCTCTGCACCAATTGACTATTTTTACATGTAGTTGATTTCTCCTTTGCTATTCTCATAAGATATTATTCTTGTTGCTTCCTTAGTACTTCTCCAGTGATGTTCCCTCCACTTGGCACATTTCCAAGAGTCAATTCTAGCAATGTTACATTATCTCCAGCATCCTTCAGAATTTCCTCCTTTTTGGCGCTTACAGTTTATGTCACTGTTATGGAGTTTATATTTGGATGGTTAAAACCCCTCATTTTTTCAATGGTTTTTGCACCCTTCAGTAATTTTCCTGCATATTATTTATTTATTCAGATCTGGGTGTCACTGAGAAAACCATTTATTTCTTATTCCTAATTGTTATGGTTTCTCACACCTGCCACAGCTACCTCCAGCCAGAAAGTTCTGATTTTGGACAGAATAATTTCTTGCTGTTCTAGAGCATTGGTTCTCCCTTCTGGTATTTGTCTCATTGATGGAGTGCCAAGTCTATCTTACTGAGAACTCTCTGCCATTCACTCATCTATGCCATCCTCTTCAGTTACCATTGGGCAGAAGGTACAGAAGCCTGAAGTCCCACACCACCAGATTCAAACACAGCTATGTTCTTTCAGCCACTCTTTGTGGTGAAATTGCAAATATCATGTCCAATCTATACACAAGAAAAGACTTTCACTGGTGCCCTCTCTTGGTACCTTGGACAACATTCTGCCAGTGACCTGGGCTAAGCACTCTCAGTCTATTAGGTAATAATCTCCCAGTTACCTGGGTAATGCTTTCTAGGTGTCCTAAATTAATCAAAATTAATTTGAGATCCAGAATGTCTGAGACAAGAATTTGTTTCGTCTGGGATATGTGTGACTCTAAAACGATCTGGCTGACATAAATGGTGATAACCACCAGTCCTAGATTACTATCTTCCAAGTGAGGCCAAATAATTCATCAGGAGAGCAGATAATTTCTTTGCCCTCTGTGTGACCTGTTTCCTTTTCCCTCTGGTTTCCCAATCACATATCTTTGAGCATTCTCAGCCAGAGTTTGCAGGAAACCACAAGCAGGGAATGTGGTGATCAACTTTAAACTCTTCTATTGCTCAAAAAACTATCCTGGATTTCCATTGTCATTATCTGGTTAGTCTCTGCTCACTAACATAAGGAAAACTCAATGTCCAAGAGATCCTCTTATGAAATTAGCAGTATGATAGTGGTATCTTCTGATTTCAAAGTACCAAGTTGTCCCATGGAGCCATCAAGTCATACAGAACTACAGTATAGAAACAGGCCCACAGTCCATGCCAACCTGATCTTCCGCCTAGTCTCATCTACCTGCACCAGGATCATATCCCTCCATATCCCTCCTATCCATGTCCCTGTCAAAACTTCTCAAACATTACAATTGAACCTACATCTGCCACTTCCGTGAGCATTTCATTCCACACTCGCACTGAGTGAAGATGTTTCCCCTCAGATTCCCTTACACCTTTCGCCCAAAACCTATGTCCGCTAGTTCTAGCTTCACCCAACCTGAGGAGGAAAAGCCTGCATGCACTCAGTCTATCTATACCCCTCATAATTCTGTATACCTTTACACAGTCTCCCCTCGTTCTCCTGCCAGAAGGTGATCGGAACTGCACAAGTTCAGCTTCACTAACATCTTGTACAACTTCAGCATAACATCCTAACTCCTGAACTCAACACCTTGACCATGTGTTAAGTGTGCTAAAATCTCTCCCTACAACCCTATCTGCCTGAGGCGCTACTTTGAAAGAATTATGGATCTGTATTCCCAGATCCTTTTGTTCTATGGCGCACTGCAGAGCACCATCATTCACTGTGACAGTCTTAGCAACATGTACAAAACACTGGAGGAACTCAGCAGGCCGGGCAACATCTATGGAAAAAAGTACAGTTGATGTTCTGGCCTGGATTTCCAGCATCTGCGGAGTCCCCCTTGTTTGAGACAGTCTGACCCTGGTTTACCCTCCCAAGGTGCAACACCTCCCACTTGTCTGCATTAAATTCCATCTCCCATTTTTCAGCCCATCTTCCCAGCCGGTCAATATCACGCTGCAAGCTTTGATAGCCTTCCTCGCTGTCCATAATGCCTCAGGTCTTGGTGTCATCCACAAATTTACTGATCCAGTGTACCACGTTATAATCTGGCAGTTCATTTCAGTGATTAATGGAGGGGTCGTGTACTGTTGTCTCTCAGGCGAGTCATAAACATGACACCACATCTGTCCACGCTGGTGAACTCTGAAGGTTCCACTGCTGATGCTCCATCCAATATTTAATCAACAACATAGCTTCATAGGCATAAACAGCATAGAAACAAGCCCTTCTGCCCAATCTGTCCATACTGACCAATTTGCTTACCTATGCTATTTGCATTTGCCTGCATATGGCCCATAACTATGTAAACCTCTGCTATCCCTGTTCCTGTCCAAATGTCTTTTACACCTTGTAATTGGTACCCACTTGAGCCTCCTCTTCTGGCAGCTCATTCCATACATGCACCACCCTTTGTGTGAAAACTTGTCCATTGAATTGATGTATCTGGCCATTTACCTGTTGGCGGAGTTTGCTATGTGGGAATTGTCTGCAATGGTTCCTGCATTACATTGCACTTTATTGGCTGGTATGTTCTTTGATGGTGAAAGCCCTCATATAAAATGCGAGTCGCTACTGCCATACTTTCCGCTTCAGATCCTAGATAAACATTGGCCCCTGAATTGTTCACGCTTCGGAAAACTTTATTTCCTTACAGTGGTATGCATCTTTACAGATGTCCTGATTTAAAAATAAGGCAATTATTGTTTGCAGCATTAGTGGAGAGATGCTGATAAAGACTATGACTAAACAGAAACAGATGAAGCACTTGGGGCATGAAGACATGTCATGGAGCTCAGGAAACCACAGTGCAATTTAGGCACGGAGCAATAAGAGTAGAGCTGATGATGGGTGTTGATGCATTTGATGGCAGAGGTGAAGATGAATACTAAGCACTTCCCTATGACTGACAGACTCCAATGCTCAAGTGTTGCCTTATTAAGCATACTTGTTGATCACACTGACCCAGACTACCAGCTAAGAAAATAACCGATCAAAATCTTTTTGTTTCTCATGGTGGAGTATCAAAATCAAAGCAAGAAGGCATGGGATTAAGGGGAGGGGAAGGAGTTTCAAAAAGGAGTTGAGGGGTAAGTTTTTTACACAGAGAGTGGTTGATATCTGGAACTTGCTGCCAGAGGAGGTGATGGAATCAGGTTTAATTGTGTTTAAGAAACAATCAGACATTTAAATCAGCAGGGCAGAGAAGGATATGGTTGTATGTGGGATAAGAGGTTTAGAGTAGATGGGGAAAGGGTTAGCATGAATGCAGTGGGCTGAAGGGCCTGTTTCTGTGTTGTGCAATTCTATAATTCTACAAGACACTATGGCTAATGCAGTAGATCAAGCAGAAAGCAGTCAAGAAAATTAAATAGGTTCTATCATCAATGTTACTTAGCAGATTAACTTATTATTTAATTATTTGTGGTTTTATATTTCTATATTTCTTCACTATTCTTGGTTGGTGCAACTGTAACGAAATCCAATTTCCCTTGGGATCAATAAAGTATCAATAAAGTCTGTCTGTCTGTTGATGCTATGACTGTACCAGGAGGACATTGAAGTTACTTCCAACTTTGTGAGTCGCCTGCTCTTGGGCTACTGGCCAGCACCCATGCTCCATCCCTCATGGTGCACTAGAACTTCTCGATATTCAGTTATTTTTCCTCCATAATTAATAGTTTGGTCACTAATAAACTAAAGTATTTGAAGAGGATGAAAGCACACAGTATGTACTTGATAATGTACATAGAGGTTTCAGAGTACAGGAACAATCACTTTATCCTAGTGAGCACACACCAACCAGCAAACATGCATTATTTTATTTTCCCCATGTTCCCATCAATGCTTCCCAGACTCTAACACTTCCCCTTTGCACTAGGGGAAATTTGTAGTGATCAATTAATCTGCAAAATTGCAAATTCTGGGGACAAGGGAGAAAACTGCAGCATACAGAGGAAACCCACATGGCCACAGGGAGAAATTACAAACTCCACACAGATCGTACCCGAGGTCAGAATTGAACCCAGCTCACTGGAGGTATGACGCAGTTGCTCTACCAGCTGCGTTGCCTTGCCATTCCTGGTGTGTCCCAGTGACTTTTCTACTGAGATGCATATTGTAGTGACCAGGAGATTCATCTTTGACTCCTAGAGATTTCAAGGACAGCACCGGAAGATCAATAATTTCATCATGATTATGCTTGAGTTGGATTCTTCTGATTGACGTCTGCTTTAAGTCCACGCAGCAATCCTGATATAGGGTCGCAGACTGAAAACAGTAAAATAGCATGGGCTCTTAAAGGCACCACCAATCAGCAGTGGAGTGTAAATAGAAATGAGAAAGTTGCATCACATTCTCTGAACTGTTACTATTGCTACGGGAACATGCAGTTAAGTTACCGAGCAGTAAATTTGGATGGTGGTAAAATATTATCCTGCTTTCTCAAGGCCCTCTGCCTACTGATTGAGTCAGGTCCTGGAGCTCTCTCCTTCCATCCCATGCACTAAGCACCTATGTTATTGTCCCTTTCACCGATCATTTGGCCCCTCAATTTGAGAATGCAAAATCTGAAACTCTTGCAATTATTTTTTCTTCAACAATTCACCATAACCTCACTCTCCCCTCATTTCTGTAACGATCTCCAGCCTTGGACACGATTGAGATCTCTGCGCCTGGTAATTGTCCAAGGTCATTCCGCCGGTGGCTACCTTCAGTTGTCTTTCAGTTGACCTGATTACATTTGTCTCTCTCTTTTTGTCTCCTCTTAGGTGTTTCCTGAGCCTATCTCCCTGTCTAAGTTTTAGTCCAATGTCCTAATATCTCCTCATGTGGTTGAGTTTAGTTTACATCCAACAACATTGCACTGATGAATTGCAAGTTGTTGTCTACACTCATGAGACGGGGCTGTGGCTGCCCCACTCACATAATGAGGGTGAAAGTTAGGTTGCCACCAATAAAGCTGGGGAAAAAAATTTATTGCCCTGAAAGGTCCCAGAAATATGTTAAACATTGAGCCAATAATCCGTTTTGCCTCTTTACTGCATCAAATAAAAATGATACTCACATATTTAGATAGGTTCAGGAATAGAAAATGTTTGGAGGGTTATGCAACAATGCAGGCACTTGGAACGAGCTCAGGAAGTAACAGGTCAGCATGGATGGGTTGGGCTGAATGGCCTGTTTCTGTGCTGTATAACTCTATGACTCTTTGACTCTTTTTCCATGGGGTTCTGCTGAATACGTTCTGACTTAAACATGGTCTTTAATTGCTCCTGTCGCTGCTTTATTGTTTCTACAATTACATGGTGGAATTGAGTGACTTCTTTAAGTACTGCAAACTAAATCGATCAAAACAAACAGGGGCCAAGGAATGCTTACTGTTGAAATAATGTTTGGAGAGGGGCAGCAGGTTTGCAGCCCCCAGTATTGTTGTGGGCCTCTTTTCCCCCCATTGAGCCTATAAATCTCTGCCCCACAAGGCTCTGATTAACATTTGACCCTGTGAAGTCATGCTATTGAAGTTTGGCAGTGGATTGGTACTATCAAACAGCCAGAACTACAGCCCGACAGGCACATGTAATGCCTGTGACCCCTTGAATTGGAAACAGATTTCTGTTCCTGTTTTCTCTGACATGTAAATTCCAAATGAAGATTTAACCCCTTCTTTTGATGTCTCACTCCATTTAAGTTCCAGAGATAGAAATAGATGAATACAATTTCAAATAATTCTCGTTCCTCCCATTTATCCTGGGGAGATCGATTCCTTACAGAAGTGCAATCAACATGGATAACTTTTCTGTTATTTTCTTGGAGCAATGGATTTGTCCCAAGTGGGATATGAGGGACATAATTACAAGGTAAAGGGTAACAATTTAAAACTGGGTTATGTAGGGATTTCTTCTCACTGGATGTGGTGAATCTCTGGAATAAACTACTCCAGAGGTACGAAAGGCTATGGAATTGAGGGCTAGCTGGAGCTGGCACAGAAGAGGAGTTGAGTCCTTAAAAACCTTCACCACCCAGGGCATGACCTCTTCTCATTACTACCATCAGAGAGAAAGTACAGGAGTCAAAAAAGATCCAAACTCAATGTTTTAGGAACAGCTTCTTCCCCTCTGTCATGAGACTTCTGAACAGTCCACGAACCCATGAACGTTACCTCCCTATTCCTCTGCAGCCCATGCGTGAAGCCAAATGATGAGCTGGCTCCATTTCACTCAGCGTCAAGGGAACCTTCAATTTTTATTTCACTTTTCATTAATTTCAGGATATGCAAAACCACTTTCTAGTGCAGTCATCATCAACGCTGCCCTCAGCCACATCTCTTCCATTTTGGACATGTCTGCCCTCATCCCATCCTCCTGCCACCCCACCAGGGATAGGGTTCCTCTTGTCCTCACTTACCACCCTACCAGCCTCTGTGTCTAGCACATAACTCTCCGAAACTTCTGCCACCTCCAATGGGATCCCACCATCAAACATCTGTTCCCCTTCCCCCCCTTTCTGCTTTCCACAGGATCACTCCCTACGCGACTCCCTTGTGCACTTATCCCTCTCCACCGATCTCCCTCCTGCCACTTACCCTTGCAAGTGGAACGTGCTCCACCTGCCCCTACACCGCCTCCCTCACTACCATTCAGGGCCCCAAACTGTCCTTCCAGGTGAGGTGACGCTTCACCTGTGAGTCAGTCGGAGTCATCTATTGTGTCCAGTGCTCCTGGTGTGGCCTCCTGTATATTGATGAGACCTGGCACAGATTGGGAGACCGCTTCGCCGAGCACCTACGCTCTGTCTACCAGAAAGAAAGGATCTCCTGATGACCACCCAGTTTAATTCCACTTCCCATTCCGGCATGCCAGTCCATGGCCTCCCCTACTGTCGTGATGAGGCCACACTTAGGTTGGAGGAGCAACACTTTATACTCCGTCTGGGTAGCCTCTAACCTGATGGTATGAACATCAGTTTCTTGAACTTCTGGTAATGCCCCCACTTCACCATTTTCCATTCCCTTTTCCCTCTTTCACCTTATCTCTTTACCTGCCCATCACCTCCCTCTGGCCCTCCTCCCACTTTTCTTTCTTCTATGGCCTTATGTCCTCTCTTATCAGAGTCCTTCTCCAGCCCTTTATCTCCTTCCCCTCCCTTTTTCACCTACCTACCACCTTGCACTTCCTCCCCCCCCCCCCACCTTCTTACTCTGACTCCTCATCTTTTTTCTCCATTCCTGATGAAGTGTCTTGGCTTGAAACGTCCACATGGTTTCTTCTCCACAGATGCTGCCTGGCCTGCTGAGTTCCTCCACCATTTTGTGTGTGTTTCTAGAGCAGTCACCCTTGTAGAAGATGTAATGGCTGATGTGCATAGCAAGATCCCATAAAGAGTATCGCTTTGATTACCAGGTCATCTGTTTATTGATGCTTGGATGAGGTATGGGGTCCCCAGGGGGTAACGGGAGAAAGGGGATAGGATGGGTAATAGAAGAGGGGGTGGTGGTAGGAAGGGGTCTTCAAAGGAGAAAGGGGACAGAGAAGGGTAGAGGGTTGTGTTGAGTCTGGGGTGTGGGAAATAGTCACCTCTGTCTCCAGAGATGCTGCCTGACCCACTGCATTCGTCCAGCAGTTTACTTCTTGCTCCAGACTCCAGCATCTGCAATCTATTTTGTATCCTGTCTGTTTATTGATGTGATTGAACAATGACAATTGTTCAGATGTCTATTAAGAAGTCCCTTGAAATTGTGCCATAAAATCTTGCGGTTCCACCTAAGAGCAAATATCAAAAGACAGACATTGAAGACGTTCTTGGTGTTAGCTTTGACTCCTGTTCACGCCTCGGGAATGGCATTTGAACAGACTGCCTTGAGATTCAACAATGAGTTGGCCACACACTGAAGAACATCGTTATACAGTGGCCATCCTGATGTAGCCCAGGCCGATCTCCATTTATCTGGTCAAATGGTATGAGTTGAAATAGAACTCTCCCACAACTGGAATTAACTATCGCAATACAGAGCTGAAACTGGAGCTGGTCTGTGGAAGTCAGTCCACACTGAGCAACTCTGGGTTGAACCACATAACCAATGACTCAAGTAACCAATATTCTAACTTAATCCCAGTAGCAGAGAAACTTTGGTAGTGATGTTCTCAAATGATGGTTCAATATGAGGAACTTGCTTAGTGAAATATATTCATATATGAAACCCATAGGCCTTACACATCCAGATTTAATATTCTTGGCTCTGACCTGTGTCCCTTTGAGTGTGGGGTTGCAGAATTGTCTATGAGGTTGGAACTCAGCATGCATTTGGGGTTCAGCCCTTCTGTTTGGGACCCTGTCATGCTAGGAATCTCAGTTAAGGATCCAGTCAGATTGGGACCCTCAGACTGAGGTCCACAATTTGGGACTTCCATATTGAAATCTTCTCTGATTAGTGGCTACTCTGATCTCGCCTGGCCCCCCAATAAGTATTGATTAGATGGGACTCAGATGTTAGCTAGGGTGACATCAGGTTTGCACAAAAAAATGGTCAGTGAAGAAAGCCAAATTGATATTGTGGAGTAAATGGAAGCAGCAAAAGTAAGACAGAGATAGGGGAATAAGATCATAAGACATAGGAGCAGAATTAGGCCATTCGGTCCATCGAGTCTGCTCTGTCATTCTATCATGGCTGCTTCTGGATCCCACTCAACCCCATACACCTGCCTTCTCACCATATCCTTTGATGCCCTGACTGATCAGGGAACAATCAACTTAGATATATGCACAGACTAGAAGTTGTGGCAGTCAAGACACTTGTGGGATTTAAGAAGGGAGAGAGGCAGAAGCAAAGAAATTATAGGCCAGTTAGCCTGACTTCAGTGGCCTTTGCCAAGTTATCACTCGTGAGGCTGCGAAACAAGGTAATAGCCCATGGTATTCCAGGAAAGATACAAACGTGGATAGAAGATTGGCTGACTGGCTGGAGGTAAAGAGCAGGTATAAAAGGGGCTTATTCTGGTTGGCTGCCAGTAACTAGTGATGAGCCACAGGCGTCAATAATGGGACCGCTTCATTTCACGTTATATGTCAATGAGTTGAATGATGGGATTGATAACTTTGTGGCCAAGTTTGGAGATGACATAAAGATAGATGGAATGACAGGTAGTGTTGAGGAATCAGGAAGTCTGTAGAATGACTAGGACAGATTGGGAGAATGGGCAAAGAAGTGGCAGCTGTAATATAGTGTAGGGAAGTGTATGGCCATGCACTTTGGTAGAAAGGATAAAGGCACAGACTATTTTCTAAATGGGGAGAAAATTCAAAAATCAGAGGTGCAAAGGGTCTCGGAAGACCTTGTGCAGGAGTCACTAAAGGTTAATTTGATGGTTGAGTTGGTGGTAAGGAAAGCAAACGCAATTTTATTCATTTCAAGACGACTAGAATACAAAAGCAAGAATGTGATGCTGAGGCTTTATAAAGGCATTGGTCAGAACACTCGGAGTATTGTGAGCAGTTTTGGGCCTCTTATCTAAGAAAAGATGTGCTGGCATTGGAGAGGGTCCAGAGGAGGCTCATGAGAATGATGCCATGAATGAAAGGGTTAATGTATGAGGAGTGTTTTTTGGCTCTGGGCCTGTACATACTGAAGTATAGAGGAAAAAGGAGAGATCTCATTGAAACCTATTGAATATTGAAAGGCCTAGACAGAGTTGATGTGGAGAAGATATTTCCTATGGTGGGTGAGTCTAGGAACAGAGAGCATGGCCTCAGAATAGAGGGATCTCCATTTAGAACAGAGATGAGGAGGAATTTCTTTATCCAGAGGGTGATGAATCTGTGGAATTCATTGCCGCGGACAGCTGTGGGAGCCAAGTCATTGAGTATATTTAAAGCAGAGGTTGATAGGTTCTTTGTTAGTCAGGGTGTTAAAGGTTTTGCCAAGAAGGCAGGAGAATGGGGTTAAGAGGGTTAATAAATCAGCCAACACCCACAAAATGCTAGTGGAACACAGTAGGCCAGGCAACCTCTATAGGAAGAAGTACAGTCGACGTTTCGGGCTAAGACTCTGTTCCACCAGCATTTTGTATGTGTTGCTTGAATTTCCAGCAATGCAGATTTCCTCGTGTTTGCATTTATAAATCAGCCATGATGGAATGGCGGAGCAGACTCAATGGGCCGAATGGCCTAAATCTACTCTTATGTCTTATGGTTTTATTTCATGGACAAAAGTAAATTGTCACTCAGTTTGAAACCAAATGAAGTTTATTTGAGTTAATTGATGTAAGTATCAGGGTATACCAGAAAGTTGTAAAAAATTGATGAGATGGGTAGCTTTGTATGGACTTTTGGGATTTATAATCCCAACTTTGGTCACGTGAAAGCAACCTTAAAAGGTTTTGAAGTATTCCCATTGCTGATGGGGCATTAAGATCAGTGCACTTGGAATTCAGAACCAACTTTCAGCCTAATCAAATCAGTGTCCTGGCCAAAGTGAGATCTTTTATTCAAAATCTCCACAACAATATAATTTTGCTACCTAGAAGAGTTCCTCTTGACAAGAGTCATTTTGTCACTTTACTGGTTCCTGTCAGAATCATCTTATTCACAGATATTCCTGCACCTATTGTCACTTTATGTACATAAGATAATTTTATGTATATATGACCACACTCAAACAATTATTTGTGAATTGTGCTTTATAGGATTGTTTTTATAATTATATTTATTGTGCTTTTTAAAATTAATTTTAAAAAATTGAGGTACAGCCTTCCGGCCTCTTGAGCTGCAACACCTAGTAACCCCAAATTTAACATAATCATGGGACAATTTACAATGACCAATTAACCTACCAACCGGTATGTCTTTGGACTGTGGGAGGAAACCAGAGAACCGGGAGGAAACCCATGCGGTCACGGGGAGAACGTACAAACTCCTTACAGGCAGCTGCAGGAATTGAACCCGGGTCGTTGGAACTGTAAAGTATTGTGCTAACCACTATGCTTTTTTTTATTGTATTCTTTAAGTTTATTTTTTTACGCTCCATTGGATCTGGAGAAAGCAAGTTTTCATTCTCCTTTACATATGTGTACTATTGAATCATATTAAACAACCTTGAATCTTAAATCTATTGATATTTTGTGCCTGGACTTCTACATGGATGTAGAAGAGATTTTGTTTGGATTGCTATACCAAAAGAAGCTATGGGAGAAGCTTTTGAAATTAATTAAGGAGAGAGGTAATTAGGTCTAGATGTTTAAAGGAAGTGTTGCTGAGCCAGTGACTGACAAATAAAAACAAGATGTTGAAATCACTCAGCTGGTCAGGCAGCATGTGTAGAAAGAGAAACTGGTAATGATTAAGGTCTGGAGTAGCTCAGACAAAATGCTGGAGGAACTCAGCAGTTCAGACTGCATTTGTGAAAAGGAATTAAAAAGTTAATGCTTTGGGCGGAGACCCTTCATCAGGATCTTGGCCTAAAATCTCAGCTCTTTGTTCCTTTCTGTCAATGCTTTCTGTCCTGCTGAGATTCTCCAGCATTTTGTGTGTATTGCTCTGGATTTCCAGCATCTGCAGAATCTCTTGTGTTTAAGTTTAAGGTCTGGAACTCTTCATCAGATTTTTCTTTTAATGTTTATGTACAGTGCTCTAATTAGCGTGAGTGGAAAAAGAGACTTCGTCTTTGAATGGAATTTAAACTCAGCAATGAACCCATTCACAGAAAAGCACTTCTCAGGCAAAACATAGGGTGGAGAGTTGTCTCCGTGGATCTCTCTGTGACGAACAAAACTAATTCATGTTAACTGAAGAGATCCCAGCCCTGAGTTCTTGCACAGTGGAGGCACAGTGACCCTGAATCAGAATTGAAGGTTCATCCTCCCTACATCGTCACCCAATCATGGGCATGCCAGTCTTCGAGATTTTACTGTCGCCCGAGGTAGATATAAATGCTTCTGCTGGTAAGAAAAGAAAAGTGGAGAAATTATCTCTGCTATTTTTTCCTCAGTAAACAATGCCAAAATACTTGGTTGTGGGATTGCAGTTATCTAATTTTGCTGCCACAGTTCTGGCACTTTGACCGTCCCAAGAATGTGAAAGGCAGAGTGGAGAAGTTGATTATTTTTTAACTGATCGCAGCTGCTAAGGGCTTAATGCACCAACCTCAGCACAAAGGCCACAGTGATTTAAAAAAGTGCCTCAACACCAGACTGACTGAGAGGAGTGGGCGGATTGAGCGCTGAGGTGGGGTGCAAAGGGATGGGGAACAGAGGAGAGAAGTGCCAAGAAAGCAGAGGGTGTTGAAGTGGTGAATGAAGGCTGATTATTGGAGGCAAAACTCCCTAACATGAACCACATGTTCTAAAATCACTTGCTATGTAGAAGAGTGGAGAGAGACATTACCATTAATGTGACTGAATATTGCCAGCAGCTCCTGGAATGTTATCCCGATTTTTCAAGCTGATAATCAAGGTATCATTCAGTGGAATTTTTAGCCCAATGAGCCATGTGGAAAAACTCAAATTATTTAAGTGTCCAATGTCATTATGTGCTAGTATCATCAGGAGCTCAGACATACAGCCCGATTTAATCATCTGTGGCTTCCAGTCAATTTATGCAAAAGCCTTTCATTCACAGATTGAAAACAGGCCTTGTTTATTGGGCCATAAGTGGAGGATGTTGGGGCCTGGTTGTAAATAATCCCAAAGGCACTGGAGTTGCTTCTTACTTTACCTTGTTAACTGGTATAATCAGTTGGTGACTTACTAATAAAACACAGCCATGTGTCAGAACCACTTTGAAGAGTGGTGTTTGTGTGCTGTGTATGTGGTGCACTATGTGTCTGTGTACATGTGAGTATCCTTGTGTCGTGTATGTATATATGTGTGTCTGAGTGTGATTGCAAGTGCATGCTTGTCTGCACGTGTGAATGGTGTGTATGTGTGGTGCACGTGTGTGTGTGGGGGGGGGAGTGCTGTGTGTGTTATTTGCAGAGCGTGTTCTGTGTAACACTTTCCGTGCCTCTACTTTCTTAGCAGTTTGCAAAGATTTGGCATAACATTGAAAACTTTGACAAACTTCTATAGATGTGTGGTGGAGAGTATGAGGGGTGATTGATAATTTTGTGGCCCAAGGTAGAAGGAGTCAATTTTAGAAAACCTAGCACATTTATTTTTCCTACATTTACACACTTAATCTAGTGGTTGTGGAGCATACGGATCCCTTCTTTGTAGAATTGGCATCTTGGACCTCCAGAGGTGGTCCACAGCCTGAGGTGATTGATAAGTTTGTGGCGTAAGGTAGAAGGAGATGAGTTATTAACTTCAAACTTTCCGCATTTTCACTCAAAGAGTTGACCTGCATGTGCATGTAACGAGAGCTGTATAACTCATCTCCTTCTACCATAGGCCATGAACTTATTAATCACTCGCTGTGGACCACCTGGATGTCCAAGACACTCTTGTTACATGCACATGCAGGTCAACTCTTCGAGTGGTTATGCAGAAAGTTTGAAGTTAATAACTCATCTCCTTCTACCTTAGGCCACGAACTTATCAATCACCCCTGCAGTGGACCACTTCTACAAAGAAGGGATCGTATGCTCCATGACCGCTGGACTAAGTGTGTACATGTAGGAGGGGACTATGTTGAAAAATGAATGTGCTAGGTTTTCTAAAATTGACTCCTTCAACCTTAGGCCGTGAACTTATCAATCACCCCTCATATATTGACTGGCTGCATCATGGCCTGGTAAGGAAACATGAATGCCCTTGAACAGAAAATCCTACAAAAAGTAATGGATACGGCCCAGCCCAACATGGGTAAAGCCCTTCCCATCATTGAGCACATTTAGGTGGAGCGTTGTCACTTGAAAGCATCATCTATCATCAGGGAACCCCACCACCCAGATCATTCTCACTTCTTGCTGCTGCCATACAGGAAGGAGGTTCAGGAGCCTCAGGACCCACACAACCAGGTTCAGGAATAGTTATTACCCCTCAACAATCAGGCTCCTGAACCAGAGGCAATAACTTCACTCAACTTCAATAACCCCATCACTGAAATGTTCCCACAACCTATGGACCCATTTTCAAGGACTCTTCATCTCATGTTCTTGGTATTTAATGTTTGCTTGTTTGTTTGTTTGTTTATTTATTTATTTTCTTTCTTTCTATTTCTATTTTTACTGTGTATTGTCTCTTGCACATTGGTTCTGTCCATCCTGTTGGGTGCAGTCTTTCATTGGTTCTATTGCGTTTCTTGTTCTTACTATGAATGCCCGCAAGAAAATGACATATATACTCTGATAACAAATTTGCTTTGAACTGTGAACTTTTTGAATGTATGTGTATTTGAGTGTGCGTGCATGTGTGTGGTATTTGAGTTCATGTGATTCTGTGTGTGTGGGGGGGGGGTGTTGTGTGTGTGCAAGAGAGAGAGAGAGAGGGATTGGGAAGTTAAACCTCAGTTGTATCATTGGAGCACTGGAGCCTCTGGAGACTCGGGCAGGCACACTGCAGCAGGAAAGGGGAGATTATCCCAGAACAGAACAGAAGTCACATACTTCAGCTGTCTCACAAACTGGAAGCAGCGGAGGAACTAATGGGATACAGTTCTCAGTGGCTAATTGAACAGGACAATTCCTGAGGTTCGTCTCCAAGTTCTGCGGGGCTGGGCGGAATTATGAGAATGCTTGAACATGAAAGCTAACAGCTGGTGTCTGGGGACTGTTTGCTGCCTCACAACTCGAGCGATCCCAGTTCAATCCTCACCTCCGGTGCTGTCTTTGTGGTGCTTACACATTCCTCCTGTGACTGTGTAGGTTTCCTCCAGGTATTCTCATTGCCTCGCACATCCCAAAAACATACAGGGGTGGTGGGTTAACAGGTTGCTGTGAATTGCCTCATGGTTTTAGGTTGGAGCAGGCCGATGGGATGTGGGCGGAATAAAGGAAGATTATGTGTAGGATTAGAGTAATTAATAATGGACTTGATGGGCCAAAGGGCCTGTATCCCTACAGTAAAGTTATGTCTTTATGACTGGGGATTAGAACTTGTGAAGGAATTAGGATTCAGTCAGAGCTCCAGTTATTAGGCTTTGGTGAAAGACAAAGTATTTGATATGCGATCAAAGGTAGATCTGTTGCCAACTACTGGTGAATTTGTACTTATTTAAGGCCGTAAGAATGATATTTTATCACATTAAACATGCTACAAAATGAGCTTTGAGTCTCAAAGTGTGAGGGAGATGAATTCATTTAAACACTTGGTGAAAAATTGCCCAGAGTGTCCTGTTCAAAATGAAACTAAAATAAAATCAAATCTGGTAACCAGCACAAGAGTGCTGGAAATCTGAAGCAACACACACACAATGTTGGAGGAACTAAGTAGGTCAGGCAGCATCTATGGAGGGGAATAAAGAGTCATTGTTTTGGGGGGAGGGTCTTGGCCCAAAACAACAACTCTTTATTTCCCTCCATAGACACTGCCTGACTTACTGAGCTCCACCAGCATTTTGTGTGTTTTGATCAAATTTAGGAAACTGCTTCTCCATTGTAAACTAAAGTGATGGATGGTGTTCTCATCAGGTGATATTCTCCAGTAATCTCCCACTTTTTGTTTCAATGGGACTGCTCAGCTTCTGACCTCATGACAGAATAGCTATACTTCAGGGGTGAAGTGAGAGTGACTGTATTTAATTCCCAGCCAGAAACTGTTCTAGGGAGACACCAAAGACACCCAGTTCAAGAGCTTCCCCGCCAGGTCAGAAGTGACTCTGTTTGCTAATGCTTGCATTGCGTTTAGTTCCATTCACAGCTCTGCAGACAGTGAAGCAAGACCTGATAACACTTCTGCCCAGGACAGAAACTAGGAAGTCATATTTTTGCAACAAAATTTCCAGACAACGACCTCCAACAAGTATGATTCTAGAGCAGGGGTTCCCAACTTTTTCTATGCCATTAGCCAAAGGATCTATGCACCCTACATTGGGAAACCCCATTCTAGAGTATTTTGACACTCAGAGCAATTGCCAAGAACGTCCTGAAATCAGAATTGCACTTGGACAAAGCACACCAAAACTCCAACTACAAAAGCAGGTTAGAGGTGAAGTATCCTGCAGTAATCAACTCATCTCTTCTCACCTCCAATGATTTATGGCTGTATACAAGATGAAAATCATGAATGGGTTTGAATGCTCTCCATTGAATGTACCCATATTGTACTGTCTCAGTGCTTTTATATTTGTGTGCTGTAGCACTTACTTTTTATTCGCAGTTATTTTGTAAATAGTAGCATTCTTTGCATTTCTGGTTAGATGCTTAATGTATTTCATTTGGCTTTGTATCTGTACTCGGCACAATGACAATAAAGTTGAATCTAATCTAATTTATCTCGATAAATGTTAGTCCAACAGAACACAAGCATTTTAGCACATCTTGGAAAATGGAGCACATTTGTTTGAAATTCCGTTTGTCACTCATTTACTCCCTCCTCAACAATGCACTGTGGCCTCACTACGTACCATCTGCAGTATACTGTGGAGCAACTCACCAAAGGCTCCTCGAACAGCACATCTCGACAAAGGCAGCACGTCAAGTCACGAACTCTTCTGAGCTGGAAAAATACCATCATGCTTTCATTACCTCCGGGTCAGAATTCTGTTGCTCCCTGCTTAACACCAATTCGGGCATTCCTTTGATTCAAGGACAATTAGGGATCTGCAGTCATTGGTGGCCTTGCTAATAGCACCCATATCCAGGATTTAAAAAATGCTTTTAAAAAATCAGTGCAAGAATTTGCTTCGCTTGAACAATGAGAAGATCAAAACCTCTTGCCATAAACTATTGGCACTGGTAGCATATTGTTCAGGAAGGCTTGACAAGATGTACCCAGTGCCAAATTCTCAGTTTATTCATCTTTTATTTTCTTTTGATATGGACGGATTAGTAAATAATACCTCTATTCAAGGTTCTCCGTCTGATACAGACAGATGGGAGCTCAGCAATCTGTTATGAAGTGACAAGTCAGGTTTAGTCTGTTGATTGCCCTAAGTTACAGAAAACTTCTGTGGGTGAACATTGTTTGGTGACAGGAATATGCACCATGCCATTCGGGAGTACACTGAAGGGTGATTGGATCTCTCTTCCACCCATCCAAGATATTGCCAATGATCTCTCCCATCAGTCCAACAATCTCTTTGACCCTCTACCATCAGGCAGGAGGTGCCATAGCTTCAGGACAAGGACTGTTAGGATGAGAAACGGCTTCTTCCTCAAGGCAGTAAGGCTACTGAGCTCCCTGCCACCACCTAGGTTTCACTATTTATGAAGCATCAGTGGTGTTATTCCATTTACTTTTTAACTTGTGTCATAAATGCACTTTATATTTTGTTAATTTGCTTGTGGTAATATTATTTCATGTGCTGTGTGTGAGTTTTATGTACTGTGTTGTGCACCTTGGTCCGGAGGATCATAGTTCAATGTAACTTTATTATCAAAGTACATACACAACCCTGAAATTTGATTACTTGAGGACTTAGTAAGTCCAAGAAGCACAATAGAATCAGTGAAATACCGCACCCAACAGGACAGACAAGCATCTAATGTGCAAAAGACAACAACCTGAGCAAATGAAATAATATTAATAAATAAACAAGCAATAGGTATTGAGAACACGCGGTGAAAAGTCCTTGAAATTGAATCCATAGGTTGTGGGAACAGTTCAGAGATGGGGTAAGTGAAGTTGAGAGAAGTTATCCCCTTTGGTTCGAGAACTTAATGGTTGAAGGGTGATAACTGCTCCTGAACCAGGTGGTGTGGGTCCTGAGACTCCTGTACCTTCTTCCTGATAACAGCAGTGAGAAGGGAGCGTGGCCCGGATGATGGGGATCGCTGATGGTGGGTGCTGCTCTCCAGCGACAGTGCTCTGTGCAGATGTGCTCAATGGTGTTGAGGGCTTTACCCATGGGACATAAACAACATGAAAGGTAACAAGGGAATAGCATTTCTAAACTACAAGCAGAAGAATATTTTAGGTAACAAAAGCAGAGGAAATTCTGGGCTTAGATTTAGTTGAGCAGGTGGAAGTAATATCTGTGAGGAAACTTTTACGTGAGGCAGAGAGTGTGGATAGGGCTTTTAACATGAACTTTCTGAACACTTATAAAAGAAGTAGACAATGTCTATATTATAATTAAGGAAGATGAATGTGAAATACTGGATGAGATAAACATAGTTACAGTAGCATTAAGGGGTTTACTATCATTGAAAGGAGATGAGTTCCTAGGCTCAGATTAACTAGATACCAAGCTATTAAAGGAAGCAAGGTAGGACATTGAAAAGAGTTGGGCAGCTACAGTATACTGCAGCTGTATCTGATGGAATGGTACTTGAAGGTTGAGGGACTGGTCATGTTGTACAATTACTTGAGAAAGGAGGAGTGAACTGTCTAGACTGGCTAGCAACTTGGGCAGTTGACAAATAATTGGAATTCATTGAAAGAAGTAGCATTTATAAAGGTAAAATTATTCAGAGAATCAGCCTTGACCTACTGAGGGAAAACTGTGCTGAACTAACAAATTTGGCAAAGCCCAGGCAATTTTCCAGCAAAGGTTTCGATGACCACTTCACAAACTAACTACTGAGGAAGTGGTGGCAAGGAAGGAGGGGTGGGAATGGAGAGTTATAGGGAGAGGAGAAAGAATGGGAGTCAAACAATGGAAGAGAGCAATGGGGAGACAGTGAAGTGGGAAAGGGAGAGAGAAGCAAAGAGGTCTACCCCTGTGCTTAAATGGAAAATGGGTTCCTTGCACAATAGCCGTTGAGGATGCTCACTTCTCAACATGAGCAGCAGCGAGTCGGGGTTGGGTTGAGAGTTGTGTGACTCCAGGCTTCCCCTGAGAGATGCAAGTGCCCAGGGTTGATATGAGTGCTAAGGTGTCACTGAATTCAGTGAAACACGTTCCTTCCACTGTTTTTCTCTGGAAAGTAGGATCTCATCCAGTCCCACCCACTAGGTACAGATGAGACACACGGAATATCCTCTCTCAGACAAATATCTTCAGCATGAAAGCCTCAGGCTCACTCAGTCCAGATAGTTTGTAGTCCTGATATCAGACACGCTGTTCCAAGCTCAGTCACAGGAAGAAATTACCAAGTGTACAGAGAAAGACCTCTTGATGAAATGCAATAATCCGACTCCCAGGAATCCTAGGCCCATGGAGTGGAAGTTAGAACCTCAAGTGCAGTGGAGCATGCAAATCCCTATATAAGCACTTTCACTGTAACTATCACATTACATTCTGCATTCTGCTTTCCTTTTTACTGCCTCAATGTGCTAATGTGTGGAATGATCTGTGTGGATTGCACGTGAAACTGAAGCTTTTCACTACATCTCAGTACATGTGACAACAATAAACCAATACCATTGTGCTCATGAAGCTTAAACCATCATGAAATGTGTTATTTTGTGGCAGCAGTACAAGACATAAAAATCACTATAGGTTACCACAATAAATAAATATACATATATATAGATTCTGCTGACAATAGTTGTCTCAATGGCGAATTTATAGATGGCATTTGAGCTGTGTCTAGCCACACAGTCATGAGTGGAGAGATTAGAGCAGTGGCCCAAGCACATATCCCTGAGGCCTATCTGTGTTGATTGTCAGCGAGGAAGAGCTATTATTGTTGATCCACACTGATCATGTTCTCCTGATGAGGAAGTCAAGGATCCACTTGCAGAGGGAGATACAGAAGCCTAGGCTTTGAAACTTGTTGACTAGTACGGAAGGGACAATGGTGTTGTACACCAAGCTGTAAGTATGGACAGCAGTATGAAATAGATACTGCTGTTGTCTAGGTGGTCCCAGGCTGAGTGGAGAGCCGGTGAGTTTGTGTCTGCTGTTGACCTGTTGGGCATGCAGATACACATAGAAATATGTGCTTTTATGCTTTTGTATCTTCTGCTCAATGGTAAAGGGGAAAAGGGGGAATGACTGGGGTGGGAGAGGGTCCTTGATTATGTAGTCTGTTTTCCCAAAGGCACTGGGAAGTGCAGTCAGAATCACACTCCAGAATCCCTCAAGCAGTACATTCTAGTTTTCAACCACCTTCTGGGTGAAAAGAAGATCTCAGATCCTTTTGGAACCTCTTACTGTTCAACATAAGCCTAAGCCACTGATTGGACGACCATGGACTTGTTTCTGATTGTGTTTTTTTCATTAATCTCTTGTTCTTTATTGGCTTATTTTTCTTCAGTCTTATATAATACATGTATATTTTATGTGTAAGTTATGTTAGCATGTTGTATGACCTGTTGCATCTGATTCATCATACTTGTACCTTATTCATTATATTTGACTTGATGCCTTTAGTTTCAGTCAGCTCTGCTGTGAGGAAAGGTTTTCATCTATCTTCAATATCTTCTGTGACTATGACCCTCATTGGGCAGTGTTCTCATAGTCTCACTTCTGAGTTTAGAAAATTTTCAACAAACACAACTTTCTCAAACAGCCTGCTTTCCCTTACCCCTGCACAGAGAATACAGTTACAACAGGAACAGAAAACTCTTCCTCCTAATGCCTTCATGTTGTGTTTTATTGGCTTAAAATGATGGTGTGCACAGAGACTTTTCAGTCTGTATGGAGCTGCCCCATCCTTTCACCAGATCCACCTACCTCCGTATGTCCATTTAGAAAGTTTGCTAAGATTCGGCACAAGTCCTATGAGGACTGATGTCTTTTCATGGAAAATGAAAGCCAACAGTTATTGGGAGTAAATAAATGTGAAAGGAGTCCGCGTCTGGCATGAGACGTTGCCTCTGTTTCTCTTTTCACAGATGCTACCTGACCTGCTGAGAATTTTCAGTACGTTCTGCTTTCCTTACATTTTCCAGCTTCTGCAGTTTATTTGATTTTCAAAGGTGAAAACAGCTTTCATTTGAAGGTCATCGCACTGCAGAAGGACATAACCCTTTTGTTTGCTTCATTTCCCCTCAGGTCCCAGAATCTTAGCATCTCAGAAGGATGACTAGTTAAAGACACCTTCTGATGTCCCCTCCTCCTATCAATGCCTATCTCCAACAGACTGTAATGTGTATAATATCACATTGCAAAACACAAGGGCAAGGATTTTCCACATGTTCCTACACTCCAGCTTCCAGCTCACCACAAATGCTATTTCAGCTCGATTCAATACAGCTTACTGGATGTTAACATATTAGATATCCTGTTCTTGGCCCAGCATATAGATGCAATCATAAGAAAGGAATGCCAGCATCTTTACTTTCTTAGAGGGCTAAGGAAGTTCAGCTTATCACCAAATACTTCAACAACATTCTGCAGATGTACTGTGGTTTCATCGTGGTCTGGTTCGGAAATTCAAAAACACAGACAGCAGTGGAATCAGCTTTCCCATCACTATCTACTAATTATCTCCAGGAGAAGCTGCCTCAAGAAGGGAACATCCATCATCAAAGATTCCCACCATCCAGTCCATACCATTTTCTCGCAGCTACCATCAAGCAGGCGGTACAAAGGCCTGAAGTCCCACACTACCAGGGACAAGGACAGTTATTTTCCCTTCAACCACTTGGTCCTTGAACCAACTGGCAGTACCCTAATCCCTACAATTTACCAGCACTACGAGCACTTTGATCACTTTGCTGTACAACAAACTGTTTTCTTTGTTCTAATTGTGTTCTTTCTCATGTAATTTGCATAATTTATGTTTAAGTTAAGTTTTTCTTGTGTCTGCAATGCTATGTGCCCGAGATGCCGATGCAGGTCAATCTTTCATTGCACCTGGCAAGGACCTGATGAGCTGAATGTTTGGTCAAGTTGGCACTGGGCTGCAGTCTCTGTAAGGGTCGTGGCTCAGACTTACAGGCCTGTGCAAAAGTCTTAGACTAGTATATATAGCTAGGGTGCCTAAGACTTTCCAAAGTTCAAAGTAAATTTATTTTCAAAGTACATATATGTCACCATCTATAACCCACAGATTCATTTCTTTCCGCTTCATGTATTGCAGTGTACTGCTGCCATAAAAAAACACACACTTCATGACGTATGTGAGTGATGATAAACCTGATTCTGACCCGGGTCTCTATTGCTCTATTGTGGACTGAGAGTGGGAAGGGGCCAGGGAGAGGGGAATCATGGTTGGGAAAAGGGGAAGGGAGAGGAGAGGGAGCGGGAAGCACCAGAGAGACGTTCTCTAATGATCAATAAACAAATTGTTTGGAATCAAATGACCTTGCCTGGTGTGTCAGGGTTGCGTGTGTCTGCACCCTCACCACCCCTGCCCCTGGCACTCCTTCTCTGCCATCTGTCCTACGCCTCTCCTGCAGTGCTCCACATTTTCCATTCCCAACATCAGTTGCTTCTGCTATATTTACAAACTCGCTCTCATAAGAACATAAGAAATAGGAGCAGGAGTCGGCCATCTGGCCCGTTGAGTCTGCTCCGCCATTCAATAAGATCGTGGCTGATCTGGCCATCTCCACCTACCTGCCTTTTCCCCATAACCCTTAATACCCCTAATATGCAAAAATATATCCAACCTTGTCTAATTATATTTACTGAGGTAGCCTCCACTGCTTCATTGGGCAGAGAATTCCACAGATTCACCACTCTTGGGGAAAAGCTGTCTCTCCTCATCTCCATCCGAAATCTACTCCCCTGAATCTTGAGGCTATGATTCGTGTTGACAAGTACAATACTGAGCAAAAGTCTTAAACGCCCGAGCTACAGTATCTGTATGTGCCTAAGATTTTTGCACAATACTGCTGTTGTTTTTTAGGTTCATAAGGATGGTTTTGGGATCAAGGAGGGGATGTATGGGTCAGATTAGGGTTCAAGGACAGGTGTGGGAGGGAATTAGAAATTAAGTTAGACCTAAGCCTCTGCTCCATGTTTCACACTCGAATCCTGTGGATAGATATTGGGCCAGAAAGTGCTATGGATGATGACCAGCGATAATGAAGGCTGATGGACCCCACCCCACCCCCCACCACCATCATGTCTGTGAGTATTTGAGTCTGAAGTCGGCAAGTCCGGAAGTCGTTGCTCAAAGGCCGAAGCCTTGGCTCTGTGAGTCCACTGAGGAAGTCACAGGCACAATGCCTGTTGGCCCACTGCAGGCTGGTGTCCCAAAGACGGCCTGTCCTGGAGTAAGAGGCCTGTCTGTGTGTGTGAGTGGGTGGCAGGGAAGGAAAGGGCTTGTCTTGCTGTTGCTATTTTATTGTTGTTCCGTTGTTTTTGTTGTTGCTGTTCCTTGTGCTGCTCTGCTGAACGTTATGGGCATGCTATGTTGGCATCAGAATGTGTGGTGACACTGGCAAGCTGCCCCCAGCACGTCCTTAGGTTGAGTTGGTTGTTAACGCAAGTAACACATCTCATTGTTTCGATGTGTATGTGATAGACAAATAAATAAATAGAGAGACAAATAATTAAAGAAATAAATCAAAAGATGCGGAGCAGGCTCGATGGGCCTCTGTCTTATGTCTTATAATTGGCTCCGATGTCTTTGGTGTTCCTCTAATCACAGCTGAATCTCTTATAGGCATAGAATGACACAGTTTATGAAGATGAATCTTCTACCCGATGAGGCCCACATCTCCCTGGTCACTCTGACTTGCATTTTCCTTTCAAATACTCACCCAATTCATCCTTTTTTTTCAAACCCTACATTTGGCACACATTTCCCTGTAACACCATCTACTGGTTGAGATAATAAACAAGTGCAGTCAGAATTCTGACCTCTGAACAGTCAAAAGCACTTTGCAGCCAATTAATTGCAGCGTGCTGTCCAAATGTACTGCAGACTGGGTGATCACTCTAAATATTTTCTCTGCAAACGCGACCTTGAGTTTCCAGCTTCTTGCCATCTTTCTTCTCCACTCCAATTCTGTTGTGACCTTTCTCTCCTTGACCTCCTATCATGTTCCAATGAAAATAACATATTCTACTTATTTTTCGATTCGGTGTAATCAGCCCACTAGAGTTATCTCTACATTCAGCAATTTCAGAGAGATCCTGCTTTTCCCATTTGTTCCACTATCAGACACATACTTCATTTATTCTCTACCCCGTTCTGTCTCACACCATCACTTGCCACCCAATTTTTCCCACCTTCCATTCTGTTGCTTGCATTTTGCTCCTTTCTCTTTCTCTGTTGTGCACTGTTTACGACTTGTCAGTCTCTCATTTTTACAGCCAACAGTTTGAAATCCTTCTTCTTTCTCCTCAGGTTCTGCTGAATGTTAACTGGAGTGTGGTAACATTGTAGAAAATGTTTCAACCAACTGCATGTGCAATCTCCCACAAACAACAATGCTCATTGGTTGATAACCACACCCAGGTGAGTGGCCTCTATGTCTTTGGGTGAACAATCCCATTCTTCCATTCCACACAGCACAAGTCAGAACTGAGTATAGAATGGCCCCTTTGAAGTAGAAGATGGCTTCACTGAAATTGGGCTGTACAGAGACACTCTGGGAAAGACCTGTAATTACTAACCTCTGGGCCAAGCAAGGTATCAGCTGCCTCATAGGAGCCGACAAGTCTTGGCAATTGAGATGATTGAGAAGGAACCAACTAGTGTTTCAAAACAGTCACTTCCTTGAGTAAAAACAGAAAATGCTGGAAACACTCAGCAGGTCAGGTAGTATCTGTGGAAAAAGAAACAGAATTTACGTTTCAGATCAATGAACAGCCTCAATCTTTCAGTTTGATGAAAGATCTTTGACCTAAATTGCTAGCTTTCTTTCTTTTTCCACAGATGCTGCCTGACCTGCTGAGAATTTCCAGCACTTTCTGTTTTCAGTAGTCTTCAGTTCTAGTGAGAGCCAAAAGCCACACATATGAGACAGCCAGTAATAACTTGAGTTGCGAGTTCAGGAGAAACTAAGTGGTGAGAAAGTGTAACCTGCAGCTATGTAGGGTGTTTGAGAGCAAATATTTTGGAAGCAAAGGGAATAGTACGTGATCTTTCAGCAATGAAGTTTAGGCCAGCAATGAAGCCTAGGCCAACAATGAGAATCTTCTCTGAGATTCAGTCAGATAACAGTGCAGGTCCCAAACCTCTTGCCAGGTTCTCATAACCTCCTTTCAAATGTGCTTTGAGGTCAGAACATCGTGGAGCACAGCCAATGAGAAACAACTCCCTGCAATGGAAGCCCGGGCACTGGATCTGTGTCACAGCTGAGTGATATAGGTTTAGCAACTCCCTTCATTGCCATGAAGAGGAATAACTCCAAGGGAGAGAAATAAATTTCAGGCTCTTTGCGTTTTAAGAATTAATTACCTACAAATTAAAATACATTTTTGAAATAATATATTTAATTGTTCTGGTATTTTAAACATACTAAATTTCAGTGTCTTGCTTTAACTTAAAAATATGAATATTTAATATTTAAAACATTATTTTCAAGTAGTACTTTGATTATATCTTAAGAGTATTTGAGTATTTTTCTAATATTTATGGAACATTCCAAGCTCAGAGCTCTATTGTGCTTGGCTTGGATGTCAAAGATTCGCTGAGGGCACTTAAGGTCAATGCCTCATGTATCGAAAGGAGCCTGACTGTCCAGGGCCTTGCTCCAGGTCCCTGTGGCTGTGAGAGCTTGTCTTTCCTAGAGGGGAATTGAACTGAATCATAACATGAGGGCATGAGGCCCAAAGGACACATTCTTTGCTATTGGTGGAGGAGGCTGGACGTGAGTTTGAAGGAGAAACAAAATGATTGTTCAGATAATAAGAGCTGAAGGAGTGGTGCCAGGATGTGTAGGGTAAACACCCGAGTGGTTTGTGGACGATGTCAGCTAACTTTGATCTGAGCTCCACCCACAGATCTGATTGACAGCCCTACATTAGGGCCATGCACACAAATGCTGGAGGAGCTGAAGAAGGGTTTCAACACGTAACCTAGACTATTCATTTCCTTCCATAGATTCTGTGTAACCTGCTGACAGCATTTTGTGTATGTTGCTCCAAATTTTCAGCATCTGAACTCCCTCTTGTATCCATGTTTTGGCTAAAGGGTGAGAATGGATGAAATATTGAGAAGGGAGAATAGAAAGAAAGATAAATATATATTCAGATGGCATCCTCCTTTTACTATATTTCAACCACTTTTGATGCTGAGCCACTGTTTGCTGCCGGAAATGCAGCAGTTAGTTTGTTGCTCAGCAACATCCCACAATGCAGTGATATGGAAGTGGCAAGGCAGTTGTTCTGAATCTCCCTCTAATGGATCGCGTTGGATAGGTCATGTGGGATTGGGATGACTGACACTGGGCTTGTGGTTTACAGTTTGCTGCACTTGGCAATGGGCCAGCTTTTCATGGGTCCCATAAGTGTCTGCCTTTTGGGTTCTTGCCTTTTTTATACATATGACAGATTTACATTACTGTGCAAAAGTCTTTGGCACCCTTAGACATGTGCCGAAGACCTTCGCACAGTATCGTGACAAAATCCCTGGTATAATGTAAGTTATTTGTGTAATATCGTATGGCTTATTTCAATACATCTAGCCCTTTTACTTCAATGCCCTTGACTTTTATTAGCCTCCAAAGGTACATAGCAAAGCACAATTGTGTCAAGCCACTTCAAGAATCTTGAGCTGGGCAGTAAGTTTCTTGCAGTACTTATTACCACAAAATTACATTATACTGTATATCAAGATGGATCATATGCAATTACTGACTACAGAATAATTCTTTCCATCATCCAATAAATGTTCAGGCCTTTTGAAGATGTTTGTTTGGAGATACAAGAAATTGCAGATGCTGGAATACATAAGATGCTGGAGGAACTTAATGGGTCAGGCAGCATCTATACAGGGAAGTGGACAGTCAACGTTTCGGGTGACTGACGGATTGATCTAAAATTTCAGCTGTTCATTTGCCCTCGTTGATACCGCCTGACCGTTGAGTTCCTCCAGCATCTTGTGAGATATTTATTTATTCCAATGCTGCAATGCACTGAGCAGGACAGACTCAGGGCCTATTCCCAGGACAGCATGCTTGGTTCAGGGGCACACCACAGTCAAATCCCCTAACACTTGTTCGTTCTGCATGTTTTTTTGGGAATGGAGCCTAATCCCCTGACTTCTCCAAGGATGCTGCTGAGAGAATCTCTCTGATCTCTTAAGGTGCTGATTCGGGTAACGAGGCATCTAAAGAAAGAATCTTTAAGTTATTTATTGGATGGGGAGGCATTTTGGGGTGTGTTAATCACATCAAACATCTCAGCAACCCGAAGACTCTCTCTCCAAGCAGAAAATTGACAGTCATCAGGAAGAGGGTGAATGTTAGTGAGGCATTCTTTGGTCTGCCAAGCTGATCTAATCTGTCTCCTCCCTGGAGGTTGCAAAACAATTGGAGAACTGTAGGCTCAGCCTGCCTCTGTCAGCAACACAGCTGTCATCTACCATAACAGAGCTCCAAGACACCGGAACACTTTGAGAAATGCACCAGGACAAAATGTGCTCACAAAATAATCCCCTGCTTTAATCACGCATACTTTTGGACAAACTGATGAAACTATTTGGCCAGCGTCCTGTTTGGAAATAATTTTGGGGGAGGGGGATGGGGTGGGAACAGGTGTAAGGTCTGGAAGCACTGGCCTCCATTACAAAGTGACACTTTATCCCAAGGCTCCGACCCAGCACGATATGTCACAATCACTCATTCTTTTCCCAGGGTTCGAGCTCTGGGGAGAAGGAGACTCACTGTTAGCTTTCAGTGGTGGGCAGAATCCTTTCACACACTCCCCCGCTGTTTGCAATCAGATCACTTTACACACTGGCTGCTTGTGAGCAGAGAGCTCCAGCCCATGACTGTGAGACGGGACAGCCGTACTTGGGCCTCTGGTTATTAATGGCAGCAGCTTGCTTCGTGATCTGGTCATTAACCCTTACTGCACAAACACTGCTAAGGTCCCAGTAGCAAGGCCAGCAATCTCTGCCAAGTAAGGCATGAAGAGAAACAGTCCACTGCACCTCACACGGAGGGAGCTGATTACAGTGGGACCACAACATCTCTTAAAGGAACTTCTCTCAACAAGGATCACTGCATTGCTTTCCCTCCAGAAGGCAGAAGAAATTTAAATACAGAGCAAAACTACTTAAAAATTCCAGGTTCGACCTATCAACCTGCGAATTAGACCATCCAGGTAATGTTTAAACACCACCAATGGATGGAAACATTTTTCTTTCAAATGGGAAAACCAAGAAAAACAACACCTCATCTACATTTGATGTGATTTGAACTTTCTGTCTCAACATTGAATGACACCACTGTAGGGAATTCATATTCTGTCGGGATCAGAACTGACCACTTCCATTCTCCATCCATGATACTGATAGGAACTTTCTCTCTGCATTAACACAGTGTCATTGAATTAGATTAATTAATTATTACAACTTGTTTGGCCTGCATTTTACAGCATTTTATGCTTCTTTGTCTCAAGCACAAATTATCCCCTCTACAACCCTAGACTGTCATTGACAATCCCTTTGTCCTGTTCAACAATCCCACTGCCTCTTAAACCCAAAATTTTTCCTTTCGTTCTCAAATATGATGAAGGATCTTTGACCTGAAACATTAAGCCTGTCACTCTTCCAATAGATGCTGCTCAACCTGCTGAGTGCTTGCAATATTTTTCACTTTTCTTTCTCCCTGTCCCGTTGACCCAGTGAGTTTCTGTGGCAGGTGAGGAAGCGGCTGATCCAATAATCTGTGCCCCGTCCATTTGGTGACATGCAATGTCACAGGTGGATTTGTGCAAAATGGTCGGCAAGTGAGACAACACCCGTTGAGAGAGAAACACGGTCAATATTCCAGTTGATAACTTTTAACTAGAACACTGTCACTTTTACTTCTCCCTCTACAGATGTTACCTGGCATGATGAAAATTCCAGGGATTTTTCTGGTTTTGTTTTAATTTACAGAATCTGGAGTTTTTGCTCTCAGATTTCTGGACTTAAGAATTTATGTGCGCAATATGGAAGTTCCCACAAAAACTGCTTTCATCCACTTTTGCATCTACAGTGATCATAATCACTTTTCCCAGAAATGGACCTGCAATCTGCACATGTATTCAGGTTCACCGAAGGCCCGGAGCTGATGGGAGCTCTGAGTAATTTAAGTCATAAAGTCATACAGCATGGAAACAAGCCCTTTGTCCCATCATGACCATACTAAGCAAGGTTCTTAGCTGAGCTAGTTCTATCTGCCTAAGTTTGGTCTGTATCCCTCTAAACCTTGTGAGATCCATGCGAGGTTGTTAACATTGTTTATCTTCCTTCAGTGTCTTCCAACTGCTACTCATGCTCAGACACGACTAACAAACACTGCTTTTCTCTAACTGCTCCCAACTTGCTTAAAATGGGATAAACTTCAGTAACCTTTGTGCCTGCTTCAGATACCGGTTCTGCAGCACGGTGGAAATTCCCTGGATCTCCAAAGATAACACAATTATGGGTTTTGAATTCACGTCTTTTCCTGGAATCTGGTGTCAATCTCTCATCTTTCTGTCTGTGCTGGACACCCAGAAAACAGCAGGGTCACTGCTTGTCATCGTAACAAATTATTCGGCAATGATCAAAAAGCTGCCAAACTGGTATAGTACCTATATGAAGGCTACCAATTAACAGGCAACTTATTCTCCACCTGTACACTACAGGTGTCTCTGGAGTACCCTTTGTAATCACTAAAAGTAACCCACTGGTGTTTGTGTTTCTACAGGTACTCGTGGAAGTTCATCACTCTGTAGATATTAGCCAAACTCTCGTCATAACTAAGGGACAGGTGAGTCCTGGGCTGGATGCCCTTCTCACTTAACCCACTCCTTTCTAGGTGTAGTGATCACTGCAGGACCACTGTTTGGCTATCCCAATTTTCCTGATTACCTTGGAGGGGCAGAGCGAAGTCAAGATGGCACTAAACAGTGACTCCTTTGCTTGCATCTTTGGAAACAGCTCTATTTCTATCTTTGATATCTCTTTGTTAAGGTTCTTTTGAAGACCCTGATCTGGAGTTTCACTTCTTTACGGGGATGGGACCCGTTCTCAGGGCCTCACGACCGGCCGCTTTTTGATACCCCAAGGACGCGGCCTGGAAGGCGAGCGCGCCTTTGGGGTTCCGGATTTTCGTAGATCTGGAGATGGGCTGATTCAGGCCGGTGCCCCTGACTGAAGCGTCGTGGGAGAACACGGAACATCGGGAGCAGTGGGTTAGCTGCCGGGGGTTGTGTGTCCAGAGACCTGAGCCCTGGGTGACTCTGGGTCAGAGCTTGGGAAAAGCACAGACTTTTAACATTGTAAATCAGTGAGTTGTTTGTTATGTCTCCCTCTTGTTATGAAATGGGGACACCTCTTTTTCCTTTATTAGGGAGAGAAAGCGAGCCTGTGGTATGTCAATTTACCGGGTGAATGAGTAGTTTTTGGTGTATTGCAAGTTTGTGTCTTTATTGATGCATTGCTGCACACTTGTCTTCTTGGTGGAGGGTGCTGTTGCTTTTTAGCTGGTGGAGGAGGGGATGTGCATGGGAGGGGGGAGCTGGGGGGGCTTTGGGGTTCTAACATTTAACTGTCATTCATTCTTTGGGGCACTCCTCTGTTTTCATGGATGTTTGTGAAGAAAAAGAATTTCAGGATGTATATTGTATATATTTCTCTGACATTAAATGTACCTATGGAAATACCTTGTAGCCAGGAATCTTTCTTTTCACATCTGACCATCACCCATTCCCTCTCTTGAGCTGCGGGCTGACTATTTCCTGAAACGCGTGAGCCATGAAATAGCCAGTCTCACGGTTGGACGTACTGAAAGCAACTGCCTCTCAAACTTTAAAACCCAGAGCTTGGCCTCGTTCTCATGATGACATTTCCTCCATTTTTGGCTGTGAAGGACATGCAAAGATTCCCAGAATCCCCAGCTGGCACAGAATATGCATCCCACAGACCCGGGATAACCTACCTTAACTCTAGTTATTAGATTAACCTAATCAAGAGAGGAAGAGTATACATAAAATTCTATCCCCGCTGAAGTATTTATTATTATTTTACTTACCTCAAACAAACAACACAAATTCTCATCTTTGCTTAAACTGAACACTCACGGTCTGCTCCAACGCTCCTTTTAAACTCGCTGATAATTGGGAATTAGTTTATTATTGTGACATGTACTAAGGTACAGTATGTTTGCATGTCATCCAGTCAGATCATTCCATACTAAATAGATTGAAGTAGCACAAAAAGGAGAAAAAAATGGCTCTTTTCATTTGAGAAAAAGAAATTTCCAATAACTGAAACAAAAGAGGAGCAGGAATATATCACTTCCCCCAGACTCTGTCCTGCTGTTTAGTGAGATCATAGGTGGTCTGGCTTCTTGTTTGATCCTCTAATGTCTAAAAGTCCATTGATCTGAGCCATCAGTATAACCAATACCCGAGCATCCATGGTCTTAAGGCCAAGAATTTTGGAGATGTATGACTCACTGTGTAAAGAAATTGCTCCTCGGGCCACTTCTAAATGGCTGACCCGAGACATAGGCTATTCACTGAAGAGGAAATAGCCACTGGCACAACTACTCTGTCAGTCTGTTTGGTATTGTGTATGCATCAGTGAGGTCAGGTCTCATTCAAAGCTCATTCTGTGACAAGAGCTTTCCAATAGTACTTTTCATAAGATAGCCCCTTTATCTCTGGAATCAATCTTGTACATCAACTTCTTGTGAACTTAAAGGCCAGTTTATCCATCCCCAGGAACTAAAACTGCACTGACTACTACAAAAAAAAACAAGTACAAAAGCTGAGATAGTGCGTTTTTTTTTTGTAAATATGAATATGAACAAGCAATTAGGAAGGCATATGATTTACTTCTCACACTTAAACCCAGCACATGAAGATGTCATTTTGTACAGTACTTCTTGGCATTTAAAATACATTCTGCTTTTTAATTCTATTTTCCAGAATGGACGCACCTTGCATTTTCCACCCGATACACCATCTGCCACTTTCTTGACCCTTGCTTTACGAGTCAGTGCCCTTTAGTGTCCTCCCCACAGCTCACAGTCCACCTGGATTTGAATTGTCAGCAAATGTGGACATCTTACTTTCTACCTTTTCGTCTATGAATTTATTACAATTTATGAACAACTAGAGCCAATTTTGATCACTGTGCAAATCTTCATTAGTAGGTCATATAACCAGAAAAAGATACTTTAGCTCTTACTCTTTTATGATGTTTTTAAACCTATCCACAACTGGTGCTGATGTGTTATTCCAAATGCAGCGGGCCCTTATTTTACATTACCATTTTTTACATGGTACCTGAGCAGTTTCCTTCTGGATATCTATACTCAGTGGCCTTTTTACGTGTTACCTCCTGTACCTCATAAAGTGGCCACAGAGTTTATGTCTTCTGCTGCTGTAGCCCATCCATTTCAAGGTTCAATGTGTTGTGTGTTCAGAGATGCTTTTCTGCACACCACTGTTGTAACGTGTGGTTATATGAGTTACTGTCGCCTTCCTGTCAGCTCGAAGCAGTCTGGCCATTCTCCTCTGACAAGACATTTTCACCCACAGAACTGCTGCTCACTGGGTGGTTTTTGCTTTTCGCACCACTTTCTGTAAATTTGAGAGTCTACTATGTGTCAAAATCCCAGGAGATGACCAGATTCTGAGTTTTTGAGATACTCATATCACCCAGTCACCGTCACTTAGATCACATTTCTGATGTTTGATCTGAAGAACAATTGAACCTCTTGACCGTGTCTGCATGTTTTTATGCATTGAGTTGCCGCCACATGGTTGGCTGATTAGATATATGCATTAATGAGCAGGTGTACGGGTGTACCTAATAAAGTGGCCACTGACTGATTCAGTTGCTCAGCAGGGAAACAGGGCCTTTATCCCACCAAGTATGCATTGATCATCAATCACAAATCCCATTTTATTTTCCCGTCAGCTGCTTCCAAATTCTATCACTGGCCACACTAGGAGAAATTTGTGACCGTCAATTAGCCTACCAACCCACACATCTTTGAGATCTGTGAGAAAACCAGAACATCCCAGGGGAACTTGGGTGCTTTGACACCTTAATTTTTCCACAGGGTACCTTCACACATTTAAGGATGACCTCGACAAGAACTTGAACTGGCAAAGATACAGAAAAAGTGCTGGCAAATGGGAATAGCAGTCCAAGTTGAGTTTATCATCTATGCTCATGCACACATATGCACAGGTGCAATGAAAAACTTACTTGCATCAGTATTGCAGGCACATAGTCTCAGATATACAACATTCATTATACTTCACAGTATAGGTAGATATGATGGTCAGCATGGGTATGGGTCTGTGCTGTATGGTAATATGACTTTCTCTTTAGTGATCTTTTCTAAACAGGGAGGAAACTCAGAAATCTGATGTGCAAAGGGACTTGGGAGCCCTCGTGCAGGATTCCCTAATGGTTAATTTGTAGGTTGTGTAGGTGATAAGGAAGGCCAATGCAATGTTAGTATTCATTTTGGGAGGACTATGATATAAAAACAAGACTGTAATGCTGAGGCCTTTTCAAGGCATCGGTCAGACCACACCTGGAGCATTGTGAGCTGTTCTGGGCCCCTTTATCTAAATGAGGATGTGCTGGCATTGGAGAAGGTCCAGGGGAGGTTCATGAGAATGATCCCAGGAATAAAGGGTTAACTTTTAAGCCCATTTGATGGCTTTGGGTCTGTACTTAGGGTGGATCTCAGTAAAATCTATCGAATATTGAAAGGCCTAGACAGAGTGGATATGGAGAGGGTGTTTCCTGTAGTGGGGGAGCATAGGATCAGAGGGCATCATCTCAGACTAGAGGGACGTCCCTGCAGATAGAGATGAAGAGGAATTTCTTTAGCCAGAGGGTGGTGAATCTGTGGAATTTATTGCCACAGACAGCTCTGGAGGTCAAGTAATTGAGTATATTTAAGGTGGAGGTTAATAGGATCTTGATTAGTAAGTTTACGGGGAGAAGGCAGGAAAATGGGGTTGAGAGGGATAACAAATCAGCTGTGATAGAATGGTGTAGCAGATTCAATGGGCTGAGTGGCCTAAATCTGCTCCTATGTCTTATGGTCTATATTACTTAACTTAAATTCTTCACTATGAGTGTGTCCTTCAAGTCATAGGGCTGTACGGCATAAAAGCAGGCCCAAGTCATCCATCCAGACCAAGAGGCCCCATTTGCTAGTGTTTCACGATTATCCTTCTTGGTCTTTCCTATCTGTGTACCCGCCCAAATGTCCTTTTAGACATTACAAATGTATCTGCTGCTACAGCTTCATCTGGCAGCTTGTTCCAGAGGATCTTTGTTTCAGGGATCTTGCAAATGAATTAATATGGTTTGAACGTTGGCAAGCCCAGGGACGCATCCATAAACCTCCATGATGCACGCATTCTGGATCCTCTACCTCCGATATCTCACTTAGGCCCAAAATTGGAAAAAAGCTAAGTATTTAACAGTTTATCAAATGTTCAAAGTACAAAGTAAATTTGTTATGAAAGTACATAGATGTTACCATAAACACGCTCAGATTCATTTTCTTGAGGGCATACTCAATAAATCCATAATAGAATAACAACATATAATAACATATGAAAGATCACATCAACTTGGGCGTTTAACCAGTGTGCAAAAGACAACAAACTGTCCAAATAGAAAAGGAAAGTTAATAGTTAATAAATCATCAGGGTGATTGATAAGTTTGTGGCCTAAGGTAGAAGGAGATGAGTTAATAACCTCAAACTTTCTACATAATCACTGAAAGAGTTGAACTGCATGTGCATGTAACAAGAGCTATATAACTCTTCTCCTTCTACCTCAGGCCACAAACTTATCAATCACCCCTGCTGTGGACACTTTCTGGAGGTCCAAGATCCGTATGCTCCACGACCACTGGACTAAGTGTGTAAATGTAGGAGGGGACTATGTTGAAAAATAAATGTGCTAGGTTTTCTAAAATTGACTCCTTCAACCTTAGACCACAAACTTATCAATCACCCCTCATATTCTGATGTGTTGTTCTGAGGTCATAAAAGGCACCATACAAACAGCATAGAGATGGCAATTTGTCCAATTGTGTTTATGCTGGAATATGTCCTTTCTTTTTCTTTTGTGTCCTATGGTGTTCTTGGGTAACATTCCTCAGTGCCTTTAATACATTACTGTATTAATGTTGCATTTGAAAAGACTCTGAGTCTCCTGCAGTTTCCCACGAAAGGGCTGAGTGACAATTTCATTCAACACCAGAATCCTACATTGGATCTGTGTCAGACCTGCTATTAACACAGTACATAGAGCATAGAACATGGAACATAGAACAGTTCAGCACAGTACATGCCTGTGATGTTGTACTGATCTCTTAAACTATTCCAAGATCAATCTAATGCCTCCCCCCTGCATAACCCTCCATTTTACTTTCATCCAAGTGCCTGTCTAAAAGTCTCTTAAATATTCCTAATGTATCAGCACCACTGGTAGTGTATTCACCACTCTCTGTGTATAAGTAAAACCTACCTCTGATATCACCCCTATATTTTTCTCCAATCACCTTAAAATTATGCCCTCTTATGTTAGCCATTTGTGCCCTGGGAAAAAGGCTGTCCACTCTATCTGTGCCTCTTATCACCTTGTACACCTCTATCTAGATAGACATTCTCCATCAAGGAATCCACATATGACAATGAAATGTCCATATACTCATGACTACAAGGCCAGATTTTGGTCTAGCTTCATCTCTAAGAGCTCAGATGACACCACCATTGTGGGCCGATTCTCAAACAACGATGAGATAGATTACAGGAAGGATATATAGAACATGGTGTCAAGACCCCCTTTCCCTCTATGTGATTAAACATAAGAGCTGGTCATTGACTTCAGGTGGAGCACAGTTGTATGCATCAATAATGCTGCGGCAGAGGTGGCTGAGAGCTTCCAGTTCCAATAGCTTGTCTTGGTCCAACAATGTAGATGCTATGGCAAAGAAAGCAAACCAGTGCCTCAGAAGGCTAAGGGAAATTTGATATGTCCGCATTGAGCCTCTCCAATGTTTAGAGATGAACCATAGAAAGTATCCTATCTGGATGAATAGCAACTTCTCTGCTCAGGACCACAGAATTTGCAGAGAGTCGTTGATGCAGCTCAGTCCATTATGAAATCTAGCTTCCCCTCCGCACATCTCCCTGCCTCGGGAAAGCAGTCAACATAATCACAGAATGCTCATGACCCAATCATTCTCTCTTCTCTTCCATTCTTTTGAGTAGAATATTCAAAACACGCACAAGCAGGGTTAAGGGCAGATTCTATTCAGCTGTTATGTGGCTCTTGAATGGATCTTGTATGATAAAGGTGAACTCTTGCCCTCACAACCATCATGACTCTTACACCTTATTGCCTACTGCACTGCACTTTCTCTGTAATTGCAACTAACACCATATTCTGCATTCTGTATTACCTTGATGCGCTTCAGTTTTGAAATGATCTGGATGGCTGGCATGCCAAAGAAAGTTTTTCATTGTATCTCAATATATGTGATAATAATCGCCAATTATCTATTACCAACAGAATACTGCACCTCGACATTGAACACAAAGTACACTGCAGATGCTGTGGTCAAATCAACACGTACAAACAAGCTGGATGAATTCAGCAGGTCGGGCAGCATCCGTTGAAAGGAGCAGTCAACGTTTTGGGCCAAGACCCTTCGTCAGGATTGACGAAGATCCCCACAGATCTCCCACCTGGTGCTTATCCCTGCAAGCGTAAGTGCTACACCTGTCCCTACACCTCATCTCTTACCACCATTCAGGTCCCCAAATAGTCCTTGTGAGTCTGTTGGGGTCATCTATTTCATCCGGTGCTCCCTGTGGGGCCTCCTCTACATCAGTGAGACCCGATGCAGATTGGGGGACCGCTTCGCCGAGCACCTCCTCTCCGCCTGCCACAACAGACAGGGTCTCCCAGTTGCCACCCACTTCAACTCTGCTTCACATTCCCATTCGGGTATGTCCATATATGGCCTCCTCTACTGCCACGATGAGGCCAAACTCAGGTTGGAGGAGCAACACCTCATCTACTGTCTGGGTAGCCTCTAGCCCCTTGGTATGAACATCGAATTCTCCAACTTCCAGTAGTTCCCTCCCTCTCCCTTCCACCATCCCACTTTCACTCTGCCTCCTCTTCCAGCTGCCTATCACCTCTCTCATGACTCTGCCTTCTTCTACTACCCATAGTACTTTCCTTTTACATTCCTTCTTCACCTTTCCTGCCTATCCCCTCCCTGCTTCCCCTCCCCCACCCCATGATCTTTCCTCTGATTGGTTTTCCACCCTCTCCCCACCTTCTTTATAAGGCCCCTGCCCCCTCCTTCTTTAGTCCTGACGAAGGGTCTCGGCCCAAAATGTTGACTGCTCATTTCAATGGATGCTACCCGACCTGCTGAGTTCATCCAGCTTGTTTGTACCATGACATTGAAATTCAGGTGAGCATGGTTCTGGAGGGGGGTCATGGGGTTTTGAATAACTTCCCATTGGCTCCGCAGATTATCTCCACTCCTGTTGGAGGTTTGTTGGAACTGAGATGCAACCTTGTGGCAAGAACCTTCGAGCAGAATGTTGCAGTGATATCCTTTCAGTAATCACCATCAATTCTTTTAGAGCAAAGAGATAAACAGGTGCAAACATCCCACCCTTTCCCACAAGAAAGGTTGATTTCTCCCTTTGTCACACTCAGTGTTTGCTCTACAGTCAACATAATTAACTTTCTGGTCACTTAACAAGGTTTCATAAATGACATAATATTTGCAAAATATAGCTGCGGTGTCTGTTTATTTAGTACCAGTGACTGCATTTCAAGCATTATTAAATGGGTGCCTTCAAAACATGATGAATTGCAAACATCTTCTTCTGTGTCTAAATGGGCTATCTTTAAAATCTTTTAATAAAAGATCCCCTCCTTTACTAACAGGAATATTGTCGTACAGAAGTGCCAGTTCTAATGGATTTTATATGCGACAGTTTGGAACATACAGGGGAAGTGATATGGCCCTGTAAAACATTCTTTCCTTAATTGGCAGCTGCCCGACATTAATGGACACATATTCCCAGTTGATCCCATGCGTAATTTTGTCCTAAACTTCCTCAAAACACTAAATATTACTCTGAGTAAGTTGATTCTTATGTTGGGCTTTACTCTCCACACAGTCATAGAAACAGTACTTTGGAGAGGCCAAGAAACATCAAATCCAGCATGCTCTTCAGTAATAGTGAATGCAATTTTCTGTGCATTGAGGTTATGCTGTGGGCTTTGACTCTGTACCAGTCTTTGCCTTGCTCTGGCTGTGGCTGTCTCGTTGGTAGTTTTGGGTAGGAGGGAACTGGAGGAATGAGAAAGGGAGTTAATTCTGGCTTCTGACAGCAGGGGGCGCTGTGTCCAAACCTGGCCTCCTATCTGCACATCTGCCAAAGTAATTTCTGCGCCTCTGATGCATAATGATGCCTGTGAATAATGGGATGAAATGGGAACTAGTTCATATCTGGGAGAAAACTGGGAAAATGTTGGTTCAGGAATGTTGGCAATTGTTTCAGCCCTGGATAAATTTTAGTTTTTGTTTATCTTACTCTGGAAAAGCTATTTCACTGTGAAAATGAGTTTGCGTTGAGGACTTTTTACGATGGTTCCCGTTTTCCACAGTAATGACTGGGAGTTGATGGCTGGTTCAGCACAAATTCAACATTCTTCAAACACTGAATGGACACTCAGCCATCGTTTGCACCTGTTTTCCCAATACATTCCCATCGTTGCTCCCAGTGTCCAAGTGAGGCAGACTTGGATGGATGTAGCGGGCAAGTGATTTAGCTTCTCTTTCATTATCAGGTCCTGTAGTGAGTTGACAGAATGGCTCACTAACCCAGCATCATCTTGGTTTCTCTCTCCCAGTTATTCAAGAAGGTAGGATGGAGATAGATAAATACTTGAAAGATCGTGGGATTGAGGGGAACTGGCACAGAAGCAGAACAGAGGCCAGCGTGGATTATACTGAACACTGGGACTGACCCCTGGGTCTAACTTGCACCTCCTTCTAGTTTCACTTCCATATGCCTTCTATACACCTTCTTATGGATAAGCTCATTGTCTCTTTCAATCCTACTCTAAGAAATTATACACCAGATCTTTAGCCTTACATTCAGTAAACCACCCCATCTCCAACCTCGCTTTCCCCTCCATAGCCCTTGAACAGTTCATAGGCTCTGAAACCAGATATTCATCCTTCTAACTTTGGAGACAATTTAGCCGTTGAGTCAATGCCAGCAATCAGAGCATTCCCAACTGTGCTATTCCCTAATTATGTTTCTGGAACCTATTTATTCTCACGTTCCTACAGATTGCCCCAAAACTACATACACTAGGAGCTCTGAGGCAGCAGCAATAGCTGCTTCCATTTGCAGGCCTGTTTTACCCAGCAATAAAAGCAGAACATGCCGGAAGAACTCAGCCTGTCAAGCAGCCTCTGCGGAAGGAGAGCCAGTCAACATTTTGGATTATCGACCCTTCCACAGGACTGGAGGAGAACTCCAGTTGAGGTTCTGAAGAAGGGTCTCTGACTGGAAATGTTGGCCAGTTCACTTTCCACAGATGCTGCTTGACTGACTGAGTTCTTTTGGCATTTCTGCCTATTCTTCAGGTTCCAGTATCTGTAGTTTTATTTGTTCTCCATTTTAGCCAGGTTAAAGTGCCAAACCAGCTCTAATCAAGTTACAAACAACACCCTAAGTTACTGTGACAAAGATGACCTTTCACCCTTCCCCACCACCTGACCCTCCTGACCTTTCTGAAGGCGATCGTGTCAAGCACCCTTGTTACCTGGTCTAGCAAGGTGACGCTGGTTCCATTCTTACCCATCCAACAGTCACGGAGAGTTAACATCAGAGGCCTATCATGCTGTAGTTGAACTCAGTTGTAGAATTATACAACCACATACCACAGAATCAGGTCCTTCGATCCATTATATTCTTGCCAACCATCAAGTACCCACCTGAACTGTTATCTGTCCATGTCAATCCTGTCCCAGCACTGCCATATCTTGCTTGTCTGCCTGCCCTTGGTAAAACCATTCAGGACACAGCTTCGAGGAATGGTCATTGACCTGAAATTTTGGCTGCTTCTTCCTCTTCACATGCTACCTGACCTACTGTGTTTAATGCTTTCTGCTTTCTCCTTAGTATTATTTTTTTCATTCTGTATGTAATATGCAAACACAATCAGTATGTTTATTGTTATGCCACCAATTCAGTACCATCTCTTGAACGTGCAAAACCGCTCACTTTTCCTCTATAAACAGTGTACTCCTGTAGCATTTGAGAGATGTGCACGCCAGTGTTCTGGAGTATGTCAGTTAGGAAAATTCGCTTGCAGATATCTCTGACACTGAATACCAGCAAGCTTTAGATAGATAAAGTGTATCTTTCACCACATTAGTAATCTTCCAGAGCAATTTATGTCTGTCTTGGTATACATTTCAGCAGGTGACCAAGGAGATTGATTAGGGTAATGCAGTGGATTTTAATAAACTGTTTAGCAAGGTCCCTCATGGTAGATTGATCAAGAAGATTAAGTTGCAAGAGATCCATGGTGAATTGACAGCTTAAATTCAGAATTGGCATGCCCATAGAAGACAGGGGGTAGTGATGGAAGAGTGTTATTTTGGCCAGTGCAGTTCTGCAGGGTTCACTACAGGGGCTTCTGTACAAAATAGAAACTAGTTCATATCTGGGAGAAAACTGGGGAAGTGTTGGTTTAGGAATGTTGGCAATTGCTTCAGTATTGTTTAGCATGTTTGCAGGTGACACAAAGTTAGCGGAGTTGGGGTTAGTGCAACAGTAACATCGGAGTTCAGAGTTCAATTCCAGCACGGTCTCTGAGTTCTCGCTGTGGAACGCATAAGATATCTCCGGGTGCTCTAGTTTCCTTCCACAGTCCAAAAGCATACCACTGGGTAGGTTAATTGGTCACTGTAAATTGTCCCGTGGTTAGGTTAGGATTAGCTGGTATTGTCAGGGGTTTGCTAGGGCAGTGTGGCTCAAAGGGCTGGAAAGACCTTCTCCGCACTGTATCGTTAAAATAAATAAACAAACAAATAAATAAATAATGCAGAAGGTCACCAAAAGATATAGTAGGAGATATGTATATCTGTTACAATTATGGCCAGAGAAATGGCAGATGGAGTTTAATTTGGGTGAGTGTCAGCTGTTGCGCTTTGCAAGGTCAAGTGCAGGGGAAAATCTTCTTCCTCTTCATGCAGGATTCTTAACTGTGTTGATGTACAGAGGGATTTTGAGGTCCAATTCTGAGGCTTCCTAAAAGCGCCAATGCAAACAGATAGAATGGTAAAGAAGGTACACAGCAGCCTTGTTTTCATCAGGAAGTCATGATGCAGCTTTATAAAACTAATTTAGCACGCACTTGGAATATTGTGCACACTTCTAGCCACCCCATTACAGAAAAGATGTTAAAGACTGGAAAGTCTTTTAGCAGGATGCTGCCCAGATTAGAATGTAATAGCTATAAAGAAGGTTGGACAGACTTCAATTGTTTTTTTTTCAGCAAGGTCAGAGACTGAGGGAAAATCTGATAGAAGTTTACAAAATTATGAGACATGTAGATAGGGTGGACAGTCAGAATCTTTTCCCCAGAGTAGAAATGTCAAGTACTGGAGGGTATAGTTTTAAGGTGGAAGGGGAAAAGTTTAAAGGAATGGGCAAGACAAGTGCTTGTACACAGGGTGTGGTGAGTACCAGGAACTTGCTGTCAGAGTTGGTAATGGAAGCAGATATAACTGTGATATTCATGAGCTTTTTAGATGAACACATGAAGATGTAGGGAATGGGGGGGGGGGGGTGTTATGGATCATGTGCAGCAGAAGCGATTAAGTTAGGAGTTCCCAACCTGGGGTCCATGACATAAAAAAAGGTTGGGAACCCTTGGATCGGGTTAATTTGGCATCATGCCCAGCACCAACATTGTGGGCTGAAAGTCCAGCTCCTTTGCTACCGCTCGTTGCACCTCATTCATATAATCCACCTCTGTCAAAATCACTCCCAAATTCGATAGGAAATTCAAGAGACATGTTCTGACTCACAATGTGGAGCTCATTACTACAGATGATTGCGTGTTGTGTAAGTGGAAATTAGGTTCCAGCACAGTAAACTGGAAAGGTGAAAAATTAACAAGGATGGAGCATTAACTGTTCTGATTGCTGGCCATCTTATGCAAAGAAAGCTAAGCCATGTTTAAGGTAAAATATGAGGAATGTTCTCTGGAATTGAATGATAATCAGTCTTATTCCTTCAATACAAAAAAAAAGGAACTTCAGTGATAGCTTGTTTTACATAACCTGTAATGGGACACTACACCATGTTTTGTTCTGACATTGTTTTTCAGCTTTAGAGTACTAACCCTTACTTACAAATCTTTCAATAATTACCTTTTCCTACTACACAGTTCACTAGCTCCTATAATCCCCCATTTCTGCCCTTCTTTTGATCCATGAAGCCCATTTTAAACATTACCAACATCTCCAGAATGCCGTCCTAATTTCTAGAGTTCTCTTCTCATAATATATCTCCCTGTGCCTGGAAATTGATGGAATTTGTTCTTTAGAAAGGAAGAAAAAAATTTTGCCCAGACACTGTGGAAGAATTTGCCTGCTCTACCAAGATTACAGGAAGTTTAGCATCCACCTGAGTGGCAATTGGGCTTCCTATCTAGTGTCTCAATCATAACACAAGAAGGTAGGAGCAGGCCACTTGGCCCCTCAAAGCTGCTCTGCTATTTAATATGACTATGGCCACCTGATGGTGGCCTCAGCTCCTCTTCTTTGCCAGTTCTCCATAATCCTCAATTCTCTGATCTTCTCATCCCATTGGCTCTTCACTCAACCCTGGAACACCCAGACATCAAAAGTGCATACATCAGGATGCTCTTTATCGACTACTCCTCAGCATTCAATACCATCATCCCCTGAAAACTAATCAATAAGCACGAAGACCTTGGCCTCAATGACTCCTTGTGCAATTGGATCCTTGATTTCCTCACTTGCAGACATCAGTCAGTTCAGATTGGCAACACCATCTCCTCCACAATCTCTATCAGCACAGGTGTACCATGAGACTGTGTGCTTAACCCCCTGCTCTACTCACTTTACACTTATGACTTTGCGGCTAAGTACAGCTCCAATGTCATATTCAAATTTGTTGACAACACCACTGTCGTAGGCTGAATGAAAGGTGGTGAAGAATCAGCATATAGGAGGGAGACTGAAAATCTGGCTGAGTGATGCCACAGTAACAACCTCTTATTCAGTGTCAGCAAGACCAAGGAGCTGATTATAGATTCCAGGTGATGGAAAAAGTCCATGAGACAGTCCTTATTGGAGGATCAGAGGTGGAGAGGGTCAGCAACTTTAAGTTTCTTGGTGTTATTATTTCGGAGGACCTGTCCTGGGTACAGCACAGAAGTGCAGTTATGAAAAACACATGGCAGCGCCTCTACTTCCTTAGGAACTTGCAAAGATTCAGCATGACATCTAAAACCTTCGCAAACTTCTATAGGTGTGTGGTGGAGAGTATAATGACTGGCTGCATCACAGCCTGGTATGGAAACACCAGTGCCCTTGAATGGAAAATCCTACAAGAAGTAGTGGATATGGCCCAGTCCATCACGGGTAAAGCCCTCCCCACCATTGAGCACATCTACATGAACTGCTGCCACAGGGAAGCAGCAACTATCTTCAGGGACTCCCCACCAAACCGGACATGCTCTCTTCTCACTGCTGCCATCAGGAAAAAAGTACAGGACCCTCAGAACTCTCATCACCAGGTTCAGGAACAGTTATTACCCCTCAACCATCAGGCTCTTGAACCAGAGGGGATCACTCATCTTCACTCACCCCATCATTGAAATGTTCCCACAACCTATGGACTCACTTTCAAGGACGTTTCATCTCATGTTTTCAATATTTATTGCTTATTTATTTATTATTATTTTTTTCTTTCTTGTTGTTGTCTTTTGCACTCTAGTTGAATGTCCAAGTTGGTGCAGTCTTTCACTGATTTTGTTATGATCATTATTCTATAGATGTATTGAGTATGTCTACAAGAAAAATGAATCTCAGGGTTGCATATGGTGACATACATGTACTTTGATAATAAATTTACTTTGAACTTTGAATATACTTATTTCTTCTATAAGTATGACAATGATATAGCCTCCACAGTACACTGGAATGGAGAGTTCCAGAGATTTACCATCAGTCCAAGAAGAGTTCCCACACAACTCAGGTTTAAGTGATTATGCTAGTTGTGTAGCTGTCTCCTTGTTCAAGGTTATGCCAGTGGTGGAAGCTAGTTAAGGTGAAGTTCATCTGGTGCTGAATCTTACGTGTTGGAATCTGAACCAATGATCTTCCAAAATACGGAGGAGATTATTAGCCACTATATGTACTTGACATTTGCAATTTTGCAATGATGATTTAAAAAAATGCAAGCTCTGAAAACTTCATGCTTCCCTAACTGCCCTACAACTTTAAACATACACTATCACTTCCCAGCAAGGGCTTCTCAATCCACACCAGGATCTTAGTGATCGGCTAGGCTGTTACCCGCTAAATTTGTTTAAGCACAATGATGACAGCTGAGTCACAGCTACTGTAACTTGTTACAGTAGCCAATTAGAGGATTGGAGTGGGGTGTTTTCTCGGGGCGGGGGGGAGGCATTGCATTAGCCCTCTTGGTGACTGGTTAATGTAAGCTGTGACTAGCCTCGCTTCATATAACTGAGTGAGCATTAAATAAACAAGGCCATATGTTGCATCGCTACTATTAAGTGGAGGCTGGGAAAGGTTTTGCCCTTGTGTTTGGCTCCCTGGAGAGTTACTGGTTCTAGCTGTGTTTTAAAAATACAGTTTATTTTAGCGTTAAATGATAGCCCTCACACAAAAAACTAGTTAAGACTGACAGAGTAATTGAAAGGCTCAGGTTGCAGGTAATGGGCTGGTGCAGTGAAAGAGCTGGCTTGTATTATGTTTGGACGTGGATAAAGGAAAGCCCATGTAATCCTAATAAGGATGATTCCAGATTGTGTCCTCCATGCCTTAAGTTCAGGGGAGCAGATGAGAAGGGTTTAATTCCATCCTGATCAAGGAAATAAAGGCCTATGAAAATACAGAGAAACTGCAGTTGCTGGAAATCTGAAATAAAAACAGTTAATGCTGGAAACACTAAGCAGTTCAGGCAGGATCTGTGGAGAGAGACCTGTGTCTCTGCTTTACTGAAAATGTCAGTTAAAATATGCCACCAGCAATGGTAACCTTTTGGACACGGACACCACAGGCCGAGTTTTCCACAACAGCGAAAGGCCAGGCAGAAAGCTACACTGCTGCCATACTGCCTGTGGCTTGGCAGGACTGGGGCAATTGCCGAGTCTGTATTCTGAATTACCACCTTCCCATGTCAATTCATTACATAAACCACCTCATGATTCTTCCCCAAACATCTCCCAAGCAATGGCATTTAAATGACTCCATGGATAGGGAAGGTATAGGGGGATATGGATCGAGAGCGTGCAGATGGGATGAGCTCAGTTAGGCAACCTGGTCAGCACAGGTGAGTTGGTCCTACTTATGCTTGATGACTGTATAATCTACACCTGCAATTCTATTCACATTCTCCTACATCTAATCTCTCCTGTGGCCTCCATCCATGATCTCGCATAAGCAACCTCCTTTGTTCCGTCTGATAGCTTCTCCTGACTCTTCCAGGAGTTCATCCCACACTCCATTGATTTTCCAAGGCCAACCTTTGACCTTTCCTTCCTCATAATTCTGGGATAAACTTCCACCTCCTGCTTTCCCTTTATTGGTCCTCCACAATGGAACATGCCCTGCTGCCGAACAGCCATTCCACTGGACACTAGCGTCAGGAAATGGAGATGGGGATTCTAATATATATACAGTGGGTTCTGGTTAATTGGGACACATTGGGACCAATACATTTTGGCCCAATTAAGTGGCTGCCCCAATTAGCAGAAGTTTCATGGAAATAGTTAAAAAGGTATAAAAAAAACAAACTATCTTTTAACAAATTATGTATTTAAATGAAAAACAGAACACAGTAGAACACTATCAATGCTACTACAGTACTATAAAACTATAGGTAGATATCTAAGGGGAATTTAATCCAGTGTACACTGTGCTGTTCTTTTGATTGAATCAGCGCAGACACCTAGTGTAGATAACGGACTGCTTTCATACAATGTTATCAGTGACTTCATCCTCTAAATCTTCATTTTCATTGTGACATTCAAGATGATTGGTCATACTTACAAATTCTTCATAGATCCTAGTTTGTGGAAGTAGCGAAATTGTTTCATGTTCACTCCTAACTGTTTCTGGCATCTCCAAGCCTGAATGCTTGAAACTGCAGTGAGCAAAACAGTTCTGAATTGCCTTACTCTGATTTCTCACCAACTGTCAGTGACAAAAATCACTGGATTTTGAACACAAGCACACACAACTGACGCTAGCTAGAAAACGTTCAGCAACAGTCTCCTGCCCCAGTTAAGTGGCAGAATGTCCCAAATAAATGGAGAGAATCCTGGCTATTTTCTCAATTAGTTTCTGTTCTTTAAGATTTGGCCCAAACAGGTGGCTGTTCCAATTAACTGACAGCCCAATTTACCAGAAGTGTGTGTGCTTATGTGTGTGTGTGTGTGTATAGCTAGGGTGCCTAAGACTTTTGCACAGTACTGTAGTAATTTTATGTATTACACTGGAATGCTACCGGGAAAAAAATCACGACATATGTGAGTGATGATAAACCTGATTCTGATATGGGTCTCTATTGTGGACTGAGAGTGGGAAGGGGGCAGGGAGATGGGAATCATGGTTGGGAAAAGGGGAAGGGAGAGGGGAGGGAGTAGGAAGCACCAGAGAGACATTCTGTAATGATCAATAAGCTAATTGTCTGGAATCAAATGACCTCGCCTGGTGTCTCAAGGCTGGGTGTGAATGCATCTGTGCCACCCTACCCTGCCGCTGGCACTTCTTCTCTTCTCTGCCACCTGTCCTACACCCCTCCCGCGATGCTCCACCCTCACCATTCCCAACATCCTTTGCCCCAGCCAGGTTTACAAACTTGCTGTCTGCTCCACATTGACAAATACAGTACTGTGCAAAAGTCTTAGGCACCCTAGCTTATACATATATATATAAAGAGAAGGGAAACATAGGGAGGTAGTGTACATGGGTTCATTGTCCATTCAGAAATCTGATGGTGGAGGGGAGGAAGCTGTTCCTAAAATGCTGAGTGTGTGTCTTCGGGCTCCTGTACCTCCTCCTTAATGGTAGCCATGAGAAGAGGGAATGTTCTGGGTGATGGGGGATCTTAACCCCACTCAAATACTTAATTACTTTTACAGCAATGTTCCAGCCAGCTTTTGCGTTCACTTGGGCATCTCTGACTTTTCACTTTCTTTTCTGGATGTCTATATTTCTATCTCCAGAGGCAGACCCACTGCAAGTATGTACTATAGGTCCATAAGCTCCCATGACTTCCTTGACTATACTTCCTCCACCCTGCCTCCTGTAAGAAATCCATTCAATTCTGCTAGGTCCTCCACCTTCTTCACATTTCCTTCATTGATGAGATTCTTCCTACAGATGACTCCAAAATATCTTCTATTTTCCTGATTCATGGCTTCACCAGTACCATAACGGAGAACTCTGCAATGTACGCAGGAGAATGCCTTTAGTGCAGGTATAATAAGCTCAACGTGAATGTGGTGATTTAATTTTAAGGAGTGAGGCTGTGCAGGCAAAGTGGGAGAACTTCTTGCGATAGTTCAGCTTAGTATAGTTATGAAGGGAATCAAAGTAAATAAGATGAAGATATGAATAACTTTCAACTGGGGGATAGGCAATTTACCAGAATGAGAAATCATTTTGCAAAAATGAACTGCAAACAGCTACACGAAGGTCAGTCAGTCCCAAAGCAGAGGTAGTTATTTCAGAAGGAGATCCAAAGGGCTCAGTAGAACCATCACATACAAACAAGCTGGATGAACTCAGCAGGTCGGGCAGCATCTGTTGAAATGAGCAGTCAATGTTTCGGGCTGAGACCCTTCGTCAGGACTGAAGTCTGAAGTCAGAGACTTTGTCTCTGTCCTGAAGAAGGGTCTTGGCCCGAAACATTGACAGCTCATTTCAACGGATGCTGCCCGATCTGCTGAGTTCATGCAGCTTGCTTGTACGTGTTGATCTGACCACAGCATCTGCAGTAAACTCTGTGTTCAGTAGAACCATGTTCCCACAAAGGGTGAAGCAACAAACAAAGTATTGGAGAAACTCAAGGGCTCAAGCAGCATCTGTAGGAGAAAGGAATTGTTGATGTTTTGGGTCAAAACTGATGCAAGGTTTCATGGAAGAAAATCATAGATGACAGGAAAATGGAGGGTTATTACAGAGGGAAGTGTTAGATTGATCTTGGCGTAGGATAAGAGGTTGGGACAAAAGTTCCATAAGAGCATAAGACTATTCAGCCTATCAAGTCTTCCCCACCATTTGATAATGGCTGATTTATTACCCTTCTCAACCCCATTCTCCTGCTCTCTCCCCGTAACATTTGATGCCCTGACTAACCAAGAGTCTATTAACCTGTGCTTTAAATACTCATGACTTGGACTCAACAGCCATCCATGACAATGAATTCCACAGATATATTACCTTCTGGCTAAAGAACTTCCTTTTCATCTCTGTACTAGGTAGATGTCCCTCTATTCCGAGGCTGTGCCCTTTGGTCCTAACCTCACCCACTTTAGGAAACTTCCTCTCCAAATCCAGTGTGTCTTAGACTTTCAATATTCGATAGGTTTCAATGAGGTTTCCCCCCTCATTCTCCTAAACTCCAGCAAGTACAGGCCCAGAGCCATCAAATGCTCCTCATTTGTTAACCCTTTCATTCCCAGAATCATTCTCATGAACCTCCTCTGGCCCCTCCCCAATGCCAGCACATCTTTTATTAGATACGAGGCCTAAAACTGCTCACAATATTCCAAGTGTGATCTGAGCAATGTCTTATAAAACCTCAGCATCACATCCTTGCTCTTATGTTCTAGTCCTCTTGAAATGAATGCTAACATTGTATTTGCCTTCCTTACCATCGATTCAACCTCAAAAGGACTCCCAAGTCCCTATACACCTCAGATTTATGAATTTTCTCCCCATTTAGAAAACAGTCTACGTCTTTATTCCTTCTACCAGAGTGCACGACCTTACAGCCAACCAGAACAGGTCCCTTTTATTCTGACTCTGCCTCCTGCCAATCAGCTAATCTTCTATCCATGCTAATATCTTTCCTGTAATACCATGCACTCTTATCTTGTTAAACAGCCCAATCTGCAGTACCATGTCAAAAGCCTTCTGAAAATCCAAGTAAACGACATCCACTGACTCTCCTTTGTCTATCCTGCCTGTTACTTCCTCAAAGAGTTCCAACAGTTTTGTCAGGCAAGATTTCCCCTTAAGAAGACCATGCTGACTTTGGCCTATTTTATCATGTGCCTCCAAGTACCCTAAAACATCACTCTTAATAATTAACTCCAACATCTTCCCAACCACTGAAGTCAGGCTAATTGGCCTATAATTCCCTTAAATTCTTCTTAAAGAAAGGAGTGACGTATGAAATTTTCCAGATCTAGTGATTCTTGAAAGATCATTATTAATGCCTCCGCAATCTCTTTAGCTGCCTCTTTCAGAAAGTCGGCCGAAGAACCTATACTAACTAACAAACCAAGATATTAACAATTCCTCTCCTCTCCACAGATGCTGCTCCAGCAGACTGTGAGTTGCTCCACATTCCAGCATCTGCAGTCTCTGGTGTCTACAAAGAAAAGGCTGTGATCTGCCCTCGAGTGACAAAACGCATATGCTGTAGGATAAGACAGAAAAGAGTAGTTTATGTCAATCACTGAGTGCTTAATGTAGCAGAAAGCTTGGAAAATGGAGCAGTGATATCTGGAGAGAAATTAGAAAAGCAAAGAAACTGTATGAAAGCTAAATACAATTAAATGAATGCAAACAAGGAGCAAGAGGATGATTAAGGAAAGGATAGGGTCTACCAAAGTCCAAAACTGTAACTGATGTGTGCAAATGGACACTACCCTGTTTCTCAATGAATATCTTATGACTGCCTTCATAAGGGAGGAATTTAAGCCTGAACAAGTGTGAAAAAACGATGTTAATGATGCATCTCTGCTCCTGGGTGTTTACCACCACAACATTTTCTGATGCAGTGATGCTGGCTTTTGCCATAGTGTAACTTTATTGTTCAAAGATCATAATCCTGCCCTTGATGGTCAGCCAACAGTAATACAATTCAATGGTTTTTCCAGGCCCACATTATTTGAATACCATACATTGGTTCAATACTTTCCATGATAATGGATTTCTCAGAATAGGTCGTGCTAATTTGCAGAAGAATCATAGCCATGGCAACTTCAACCTTCTCTTCCCTCCTTAAATGATCTCCAACATCAATCCATGGCTTCCTCCAAATTTATCTTCAAATTCTATTAACTACTCTTAGATTATTCAATTTTACCCAAAGCACATTAGTTATGGGAAACATCCTTCAAAAGGCATTGATTGGAACTGCATCAAATGATGGAGAGACACTGAAGAACCTTAAAAAATGTTGTGCCATTAAAGGATATTTGGATTTTTAAGGGTGAATCTAAAAAGGAAAAAAACTGAATGGTTAATTTTTAAATTGATGCTGAGTGGATCAGTCCTGATCTTATTGAATGATGGAGCAGACTTCTACTTTATAACTTCTTGTGCTATAGTTAGTCAGAATTGTTAAATAACAAATGCTCAAGCATTTTCCCAATTAGATATCTTATCAAGTAGTCCATAATTTGGACCTCAAATTCTAGGATGTTCTTAAACAGTTAAATGTGGCATGAGTTGATGATCTATACTCCATCTGAATATTTTTTCCAAAGCTTAAAATTTATGTTTTGCAGTTCAATAAGAAAAGTGAGCTTTGCTCATTCACATCTGTAGTCTGCTGATCCAAAACTGCTAAATTTGGTTACAATTAAATACCTAATTATTGTATGAAATAATTGGCCCTTGGCAGATTCAACAACAATTAATCTATGAATTAACAATTCCTGGAACAGAGAGCCCCATGACAGGAAGACCATAGGGAGCTTGAAGGTGGCCAGTATACCACGATCAACCGAAACAATGTTTGTCCTGAGAATTAAAGCTTGGAACATTTATCAGCTATGTGGTAACCCTGTGCAAGGCACAAAATTCTACATCAGTCTACGATGCTCAAAAGTTTTTAAAAATAATCCAATTGACTTTAATATCCATCTCTGAAAGTTAAAGAGAATTTGCTTTTCCTCTATATCTTATGGCAATGCTCACTTGAGGTGGTGCTCTATAATAATGGAATGTTCCTCCAAGTGAGACCAAAAACTGAGCCAAATCTAAAAGCTTGTTAAAACTTTTTAAAAAAATTTTGCAAATCTAAAAGCTAATTTAATTTCTGTGGCTGAGAGAAAAAAAAAGAGAATTGGCAGGCACTTGTGCATCTCTGGCTGTGCGTCAGAAGAAAACGTGTAGTTTTCTTTATTCAAATATTCGACGCTGGGGAGGCATGGCATGTGAAGAATGAACTGTGAAGTTTTGTGGAGATGGACAGGATGGAACATAAGACCATAAGAAAATGGAGCAAAAGAGGCCAGCTGTCCCGTTGAAACTACTCTATCTTTTAAGTAGATCAAAACTGATAGGATCCATGGATTTAATTCCTTACAAGGAAAGCTATACACTTATACAATGGAAAGAGAATTTCATTGACTGGGCAGACGGTGGGAGAGTCTAGAATGAGAAAATATTGTATCAAGGTAAGGGACTACAGGTCCTCGAGTCTAGTGATTTTTGTTGCAACACATCAAAATCAAACAAATCACGGTGGCATAGCAGCTAGCACAACACCTTAAAAGCGCCAGTTTGCACGTTCTCCCTGTAGCCACATGGGTTTCCTCCAGGTGCTCCATTTTCATCCCACATTCCAAAGACATACGGGTTAGTAGGTTAATTGGTCACAAGCTCATTGGGCCAGAAGGTTCGCTCACTGTGCTCTATCCCTAAATAAAAATAAAATAAAAGATCATAACTCCATGACATAATCCATGTGGGCCTCATCAAAATCCTGTCCAGTTGCAGCAATTCTTCCTTAATGTTGTTCTCCATCCCGCTTGCAATAAGCCAACATTCCATTTGACAAGGCCAGTTACTTGCTTGTACCTACACATCCATCACCTTTCTCAGTTTATGTAATGAACAGACCCAGGAGAAATTTCAGAGTTCTTAATGCAGTCCAATCCATCACATAAATCAACCACTCCTCCAATAACTCTGTCTACACTTCCAGCTGTTTCAAGAAAGCAACCAACATAATCAAGGACCTTGTCCCACCTGAGTGACTTTCTCTTCCCTCTCTCATCAAGCAGAAGATATAAAAGTTGAGACAATGGACCACCAGACTCAAGGAGAGCTTCTATCCCACTGTTAGCAGACTTTTGGATGGACCTCTCATATGCTAAAGTCTAAGCTCTTGATCTTCCAAATTACCTCATTGTGGCCCTTGCACTTTGGTTTTTTACCTGTACTGCACTTTGCTCATTATTTCAACGCTATATTCTGCATCCTGTGTTCTTTTGACTACCTCGATGTACATATGTAAAGCATGATCTGTCTTCATGGCAGACAAAACAAAAGCTTTTTACTGTATCTCAGTACATGTGCCAAAAATAAGCCAACACCTATGCCCTGATTTCCCTGATCACCAAATTTTAATAATTTCCTATGATTTAAAAATGAACTATTTTGCTAATTTTCCTGTTAAATTGGATAATCTGACATCTGCACCCATTGCATTTCACCTGCCATCTTTTTGCTCACTCAATTAAGCTGATCATATCTGCCCACATACTCTTAGTGTCACTCTCCCAATTTACCATTTATCTTCATCAACAAACCTAGAGGTAGTACACTGGGAAAATTAATCAAAGTCATTTAACAGACTTGAGGCCCCAGCTCTGATTCTGGAGTATGAGGCCTGGTGTGCCCAATCAAACCCATTGTGAAATAGAAGGTTTATGCATTTTAATGAACAAAACAAAGTGATCAAGGTCTCTATTTAAATATGGCCAGTGTTAACCGCTTTATGGACTAAATCGGTTGTTGACTATCTGTAACCCAAAACAGGATGAACTAGTCAGTTATGTATTCAAACTCATTACAGTCATGCCCACCTCTTAAACCAAAGATCTCAAATGAGTTTGAGAGAATAATTAAAGAATATATAATTATTATTGTAACTTAATCTTCTGAAGATCTGTGTCTTTAAGAAATTGCACTACCTCTTGAGATTTGAAGGATTTTTACAGACATGTGAGAAATATCTTTCCACAGCTTCCAAACCTCCCATCCAATAGAGCCAAGAAATGGTAACAACACAAGTTAGCATTTGACCACACACGCATTCTGCTTTGGGCTGGAGCCAGCTTTGGAATGAGCAGTGTACTTGTAAGGGAGCCCTTGGAAGGGTGTAGTTTTCAGGCTCCAGAGCATTGTAAGCTGCTCAACAGCAGCTGGCAACAGAACAGATGGGCTGAGTTGCCAAAACAACTCCTTCCACTGAGTGTAGCCCACTTGCATGAACCTGGTGTCCCAATGCTAGCTCCTAATTTACTACACATTCTTTTCTTTGGCGTGATATGTTTTATATGAAAGTTCATAAATACAATGGCCACAAAACCAGGTCAGAGACAGGGTGTCTTGCCACAAGTGATTAACCTCTTGAGACTCACCTCTTACGATGGTGCTAAGAGATTTCTTCATTCGTTGAGGGGCAGACAGAGGTGCGTGGATCTGAGTTTGCCAGGCCAATCTAAATTTTTCAAATATTTTTACAATAAGTTTTCAACAAATTGAAAAAAAGGTTGTTCTTTTAGGTTGTAGGTGTCACCATCAAGTCAATCCCTAAATATTGCTGAGGTATGAGTGGTAAGCCATTTAATTGAACCACTACAGTGCTTCTGGTGAAGTTACCCCAAAGCAACAATGCAAGGTCTATCTCCATAAAGTGATATGGTTCTAAGTTAGGATAGTGTTTACCTGAAAGTGCTAGTGTATTTACCCACTGCTGACCTTCTCATTTTTTCCAGTAAAGGTCATGGGTTTGGGAGGTGGTGCTGAAGAAACGCAGGAGAGTATTTTGTAAATGGTGCCCACTGGAACTACTGTGCGTTGGTGATGGAGGACATGAATATTTAGGTGGTGAATGGAGTGTCAATCAACTCCTGCTTTGTTCTTTTGGGTGTCATGGCAGTGCATTCATCCAACAATTAGAGAGAGTACTCATTGAAACAGTCCATGCCCGCATGCAGAAAGACCTGGACAACAATCAGGTATGGCACGCTGTCAGTGACAATCTGCAAAAAGAGAGAGTCTGCCTCCTTTTGGAACTCCCTGGCGTTGCCATTGCTGGATCTGTCACTTGGTTGGGGGAAAGTGGTATGGGAGTTTTTGGGAGGGTATCATTGGCCATAAATGCAATTGGACCAGCTACAACATTCTAGTGATTATACGAGCAGGCCAGGTACAGAGGCAGATTAACCATTTATATTATCTCCCAGGCTTGTCAAGAGCATAGAGTCAAAGGGTAATGCAGCACAGGTCCATGTTGACCAATGAGACCATCTAAACTCGGCCCATGTTGACCAATGAGCAACTCATCCATGTTGACCAATGAGACCATCTAAACTCGACCCATGTTTGGCTTGGATGCCCCTAAGCCTTTCCTATCCTCGCTTGATAAGCACTCCATTCACCACCATAATGTCATGTCTTGACTCTAGGGTTATTGTACTCCAACAACCATAGCAACCATAACCATCCGCCATTGTGACAAACATGACGAGCCATTAGGGTGTTCTACAAACTCTCCCTTTTTTTTAGGGACAGCCATTCTTAACTCATATCTGGAATTTGGCTCTTTTCTCTATATTTGGATCAAGGTTAAGATGAAGTGTGGAACCCTATGGTCTTAGGGTACTCTCACTTCTCAGGATATCAGTGCATAAGTGTCATTAGATAGCAGTGTTCCCAGCTCCCCCCATCACTCTAATGCAGAATCTGACAATAATTAAACAGAATTTGTCTTGCTTTCATGAACCAGACATGCCTAGGCATTATTTATATTACTGAGTAAGCTCCCTGTGTAACTGTGTTGGTTTGTTCCGAACGGCTAGTTCTGCATCCAATTTGCTCATTAAAAGATTGTCAGCACAAATCTGAACAGGAGGTCTGTGCATTTAACCTTTAAGTAACTAATTTTTCTATGGTTTGCTGCCTTACTCTGTAGAATATTTACTAGCTGTTGCCATAGGTCAAATTGCAGAAGAAACTAGCTCCAGAAAAATCTCCGCTGTGTTTGGACATCCATTGTGCTTCTGACACGCACTCTTCCAAATGACAGCATTATCTTACATTAATGATGGTTGAATATCCCCTGCCACCTCAAGTACCACCCACCAACCAACCCCTTCATCCACACAACTGGTAATGTTGACAGATATCATTGCTTGCTAAACAAGAGAAGTTCCAGTGTTGACACATGTTAAGCCATGTCTCAGAATTTACATTCTCAGATTGAAAGACTGTCACAAGGGATAGTTATAGTTATAAATATTTTACCCTTGTGTGGACTGGGCAAATCAAATCTGTAAATATTGCCCTGAGAATAAGTTCATAGAATACCTTTAAGACAGTTTGCTAGAAGAAAATGTAGTGGACTCAATCAGGGAACAGGTTACTTGGATGTGTGTAATGAAACTGAATTGGAATCTCATAGAAGAGCTCTCTGGGTCAGATGACAGAAGTTATTATTTGACAGAATTTCACATTCAATTTGAGACTGACAAACTGAAATCCAGGATCAAAGTTTTAATCTTAAACAGAGTTAACGATGTAGTTAGAAGGTAGGAGTTAACTGAAGCAGACAGATTGGAAAATTAGATAAAAGCTATGAGAATGAACTCTTAATGAAATTATTTAAAACAATACATCAAATTTTCAATGAATAGATGAGAGATAGAGACTTTATGGGCTATGTGAAAAAGTCAAAGATGGTGCTGGAATGAAGAGTCTTATAAAGTTGCAAAGTAGTCACAGATTTAAAAACCCCTTAGTCCTCATGGTGTGCATCATAGGGTTCTAAGAGTGGAAGCATTGTTTATTATCTTCCAAAATTCCTTAGATTTTTGGAAGGATCCAGCAGGTTAGAAAACATCACATCCTACAGTAGTGTTCAATAAAGGAGGGAGTCAGCATATAGGGAATTACAAATAGGGAACTACAAGCCAGTGAGCCAAACATCAATTATCAAGGAACTATTGGAATGCATTAATAGGGCTGTGTTGTGCAAAGGAAATAGTATTTAATGCATTTATTGGAGTTTTTAAGGAGGTTACTTGTAGAATTGATAACGGAAAGCCAAAGCATATGTAACAGGCATGCAATATTATCCCACTATATCACAATACAAAACTGGAAGTTTGTGGTATTGAGGGTAGAATGGATAGCCACTTGGGCAACAGGCGGAAAGAAAATGATGGGGAGATTATTTTCAAGTTAACAAGTTGTAATTAATGAGGTGCTTCAGGGCTCAGTGCTAAGGCCTCAGTTTATTTACACTCTGTATTAGTAATTTAAGAGAGATGAAATACAATAATAATAATGAAATATGGAGCTTACTGTTGATAAATAGATCAGGAAAAAAAAGCAAGTTGCCAAAAAAAACGCAACTTACTTGCTGTGATATTAAGAGCTTGTTTTGTATGGCATGGCCAGGGAGGGGCTGAGGCGAGTCTGTCTTTATGGGAGCTGGGGTTGGATCAATATTCGTCTGGCATCTCGTCTACAGCCGTCCCAATGTGGGTGGCCTTGAGTTGCCATCGCCTGATAGAGTCCTCAAAGCACACAAGCCTCCACACGATGTCAACATGTTGATCCAGGTTGTAGAGGTTATAAGTGGATAAAATAAATTGCTGACATACAATGTGAGAAAACATGAAGTTTTTCATTTGATATGGAACATAGAAGAGCACAGGATCCTCAAGGCTTACACCACCAGGTTCAGGAACAGTTACTACCCCTCAACCATCAGGCTCTTGAACCAAAGGGGACAGCTTCACTCAAATTCACTTGAATTTGAAATGTTCTCATTGAAATTCTCAGTGATTCATTGAGAATCATTGAAATGTTCTCATAACATATGGATTCATTTTCAGAGACTCTTCATCTCATGTTTGCGATATTTATTGCTAATTTATTTATTATTATTATTTCTTTCATTTTGTATATGCACAGTTTGTGTCTTTTGCACACTGGTTGAAGCCCAAGTTGGTGCAGTCTTTCATTGTTTCTATAATGGTTGTTACTTTATTTTGGATTTATTGAGTATGCCCACAAGAAAATGAATCTCAGGGTTGTATATAGTGACAGAAATGTACTTTGATAATAAATTTACTTTGACCTTTGAAATTATTTAAATGTTGAACTGATCTTAAGCATAGATGTCCTTGTTTAAGAAGCACAGGGTATTGATGCACTGACACAGAAAGTTGTGAAGTAGGTAAATAGATGTTGGCCTTCATTGAAAGGGATGGTCCACCATTGGATCAAAATCTTCCTGCAATTGAACTGAGGCCATGTTGGGAGTGCTGAGCACAATTCTAAATCTGTGTGTTAATGGAGAGACACGGTTGGAATGTAGTGGAGCGGACATTTATTAGATTGAGAAAGAGGTTATCCATGCGTAAAGGTTGAACAGATGATGTTACATAAAGAACCAGAGGAGATTTGATTGAAGCATTCCGATTCTGAGATGGTCAGAGGATGTTCTCCCAGGTGGGATCCCCAGAACTAGGATGCAGAGTTTCAGGAGAAACAATCGACCATTTAAGTATGGTATGATCGCTTCTCATGGAAAACTGACAATTTAGAGGGCTGTCTATCCCAGAGAGCTGTGGATTCTGAGTCATTAAGGCTGAGACTGATCGTTGAACTGCAGGGGCATCAAAGCTCTTGGACTCAGGCAAGATATTGGAGTTGAGAGCAAAGATCAGAAGCTATAGGACAGCAGTAAAAACACAAGCTCAGCCATAACATGGCCTATCCCTATTCCATTTTATATGCTTCCAATCCCCATTCAGTAGTTAGCTTCATTGGGGCAGTAAACACCTTACTGACAGGATCACTTCTCATCAGTGATATGTTATCCCTTTCCACACAGTGCGATCTCTTTAAAGAGCTCTCGACTTACTAATAGTTCTGAATTTCGATGTGCTTGAAGAGTTTACATAGGTGCAAAGCAACACTTTTACTTGGCAACAACACAGTCATTCGTTTTTAGAACTATGTATTTCAAGCCTTTGAACTTTTATCAGCAGACCTGAGGGGATATGAGTGTTGCATAACTATGATATATGATTGAACTAAAGACAACTGCTCCGAGGCAAGATTTAATGTGATGCAATTCTAACATGGGTGTACTTGGTGCTGTGCCAGGAGAGGAAGATATTTAGCATTAGAAGTGCTCTGCTGATGAAAGGCAGAGAGCTACACAGTTAGTTGGCCTGATTTATTCACTTCACCTTTTGATCTGCATGCATATTAATAAAATAGAATTTAAGAGAATATGGCAAATCTTTCCAGATATATCAGATGAAATTTCAACGATAAAAGGCATCAAATCACAGAGAAATTCAACATAGAACTGGTCCCTTTGGCTTACTGGGCCCATGTTGACCATAAACCACAGCCCCACCCCCCACCCCCATTTTAACTCCAATCTGACTCTAACCCATTTTAGCCTCCCTACATTTCTTATCCATTCTCTCACTATCTCCTTAGTTGGTGCAATTCCCAGTGGCCACTTACCCTAACAAATCACACACTTGGGGTGTGAAACAAAATGCATGTGATTACAGGGAGGACTTGAAGTCAGGATTAAACCTGGATCTCGGGATCTGTGAACTATCAGCTCTATGACCCGTGCCTCTGTACCACCTGCAAGGTGCTGGATCTTTTGCAAAACTATATCACTTGACATAATGAGTCTTACAGTAAATTTCCATAATCTATAATTCCATTGTTTATGATGATATGGAAAAAGGAAGATTTGCATAACGTCCATTTTATGAGGATGTTTATTGTCTTCATAGGATCCTGTAGTGGTAACATAATCATTCAGTGAAGAACCATTAAATACAAAGAGCCAAGAGTTAGAGATGAAAAGGGACAAAGTTAGGACAGCAGTGAAGAGGGAGGGTTGGTGAAAAAGGGAGGCAAAGAGCAAGGAGAGTGTGGAGGGAGGGGAAAAGAAGGAATGGGACACAGGGAATGGAATGAGGAAAGAGACAAGAGGACTGATGGTTAAGGTAGGGGAGATAAGGGGGAATCTTCAGCTGGGCACTCTCCAGTATCATGGAATCATAGAATCATTGATCACACGCTCACATAGGCCAACCTTTTAACCTACTCAAAGATGAATCTAACTTTTCCCTCCCATATAGCCCTCCTATTTCTTTCATCTGTGTGCCTGTCTAAGAGTCTTTTAAATGTCCCTAATGCATCTGCCCCTACCACCACCCCTAGATGTGTGTCCCATACATCTGTGTAAAAATCTAACTCTGACACACGATCTATACTTTCGTCCAATCACCTTAAAAGTATGCCGTCTCATATCAGTCATTGCCACCTGGGGCAAAAGGCTCTGGTGTTCACTCTATCTCTGTCTCTTATCATCTCCATCAAGTCTCTTTTCATCATCCTTCTCACCAAAGAGAAATCATATGTATGAATCTAAAAGCATGTAAAAAGAGCATCTCTAAAGTATATAAAAAGCATTTCTGTGTTGCATTATACAGATTTATACAGCACAGAAATGGGCCTGCAGACTGTAATCCCATTTACTTTAATCCTATGAGGCCCATATCCCCTTTTCTTATCTAACTACCTGTTCAAATGCCTTTTAAACATCATTTCAGCCAGCTACCACGCTCGTGTGAAAAACTTACCCTTCAGACCTCCTTTAAATTTCTCCCCTCTCAACTTAAAACTGTGTCCTCTGGTTCTGGACTCCTCTACCCTCAGACATGAACCCGATTATCTACGCCGTCTGGAAATAATGCCTAACAAAGGTGCTCAATAGTTCTTTTCATGCACTGAGGACTGGAGGCTGTTTATTCTCTGCAACGGGTGCGCATGGTGGTGACCTGAGTTTTCCACTGAGCACATGGATGAAATAATGCCTCTTCCTTAAGTGGCAGAGTGGTTTTTTTGCCGACAATTACCTGACATCTGGGTAGAGCAATGAACTGTCACAGTCCCTGTGATGCATGTAATGAGGCTAAACAACGTCTGTGCCAAGTGAATGGGAGTTTGCTGTAGGTCTGTTTGTAGTTCCTTTTTGGACACTGGGTAAGTTGCAGGGACAGTTTGTTACAGACGATAACTGTTAAACACTTTTCTAGACTGAATTCTAGACCATGAAACTGTATCATTCTATATATTGAGCTACATATTTCTATTTTCCTGATTTTCTGCCATGGTTTCTCAAGATTAGATAGAATTAGCAACATGATCAAGGGAAACAACATCTGTAGATGGCACAGATTAGTAGTTATTTTGCTTTTTCTTCCTAGTTGAGGAATCATGGTGGTATGTCACACCTCGGCAACAACGAGATATTTTACATAGTAACACATACAAAATGAAGCCCCCTTCATCCGCACTCCTCCCCCCCACAACCAACCCGGCTTAACCTATCACCTTCTAGCATGCTCTCCTTCCCTTCCCCCCCACCTTATTATTCTGGTATCTTCCTCCTTCCTTTCCAGACCCGATGAAAGGTCTTAGCCCAAAATGTTGAATCTTTATTCATTTTCAAAGATGCTGACTGACTTGCTGAGACCCTTCAGCACTTTGCGTGTGTTGTCTGGATTTCCGGCGTCTGTACAATCTCTTGAATTGATTTTGCACAACATCTTCAAAGTCGTAGCATGCTAACTGATCATGGTCTTTCTTGGGGGCTTTGTTATTGCTTGCTTGGTGGGTAGAGGACACTGATATACTTTTTGCTGAAGTAAATGGGGAAGGGGGAGGACTGTTGCTTTGCCACTGCTTGTTCGTGGGAGAGGGGAATGGGGGGGGGCTTTGGGGTTCTGAGGAGACTGAGGTCCTTTAACATCTGCCGGACAATACTGAGGATGTTCTACGAGTCTGTGGTGGCCAGTGCTATCATGTTTGCTGTTGTGTGCAGGGGCAGCAGGCTGAGGGTAGCAGACACCACCAGAACCAATGAACTCATTGGTGAGGCCAGTGACGTTGTGGGGGTGGAACCGGACTCTCTGACGGTGGTGTCTGAAAAGAGGATGCTGTCCAAGTTGCAAGCCATCTTGGACAATGACTCCCATCCACTCCATAATGTACTGGTTAGGCACAGGAGTACATTCAGCCAGAGAGTCATTCCACCGAGCTGTAACACTGAGCAGCATAGGAAGTCATTCCTACCTGTGGCCATCAAACTTTACAACTCCTCCCTCGGAGTGTCAGACACCCTGAGCCAATAGGCTGGTCCTGGACTTATTTCCACTTGGCATGATTAACTTATTATTATTTAATTATTTATGGTTTTATATTGTTGTATTTCTATACTATTCTTGGTTGGTGCGGCTGTAACAAAACCCAATTTCCCCCTGGATCGATAAAGTATGTCTGTCTGTCTAACATTTTTACTGTCACTCATTCTTTGTAGCATTCGTCTGTTTTTGTGGGTGTCTGCAAAGAACAAGAATGTCAGGATGTACAAAGTATATTGTATACATTCTCTGATATTAAATGGAAATATTGAACAACTTGATGCCGAGCTACTAAGGAAGGCTGATCAAAGAACCAGCTATAAGGGAGCCGTTTAAGGGAGGAAGGAGAGGCAGGGAAGTGGATAGAGGGAATCCCAGAGCACAGAGATGTGCAGCAGTTGTGGATAACAGGAGGCCAGGGTCTGATGAACATAACGTTGCATGCCTAGGTGAAATAGATTGAACTCACAGTTGAATATAGCATTAAACAGCTTGAAAGGCCCCACCCCTGCAGCATGAAGTAATTGTCAATTACTTATATATTAATTAATTAATTATTTCAGATGGCAGTTCTGACATGGTGCTTTCCAGGGATGTGGACTCGTACAGGTCTGCATCTTCATATGCTATTGCTGAAGATTTGGACAACAGCTCCTGGTCTGAAGTCCAATGGGGACATCACTGAAATAGGAAGGGGAGTGGAAATTGTCTGCGTAATGGGATCCCAAACTTGATGAACAAGAATAATATATGGGACCTCAGCTTTGCTATGATCCTAGCTTTCCCTGCAAAATATAAAAGAGAAAAAAACACAAATCACACCATATTTTATTGTTTCATATTAAACAAAAATAATGGGATTCCTCAATGGCCGATTTCTATTCTCCTTTATTTCTCCTCATGCCTCTGTACAGTGCTACCTCAGTGAATATTAACCTTCAGTGGAATGAAATACAAAAAGCCATGGAATTAGCTTTGGGAAACTCTGGATCTAGAAGACCCCACTATGGATGAAAACATCTTGACAATCACTTCACAACACCCTGGCAGTTTGACCCCAAGAGGTTAGTGCCGGCTGGCTGACAACAAGGACACTGGCGGCGAGGCAGGCTTGTGGGGGATGAATGTTGCCTTCAGAGTTTTTTGCTCCATGGAGCCTCTCCATGGAAGAGTGAAATCCTAATAATTTGGACTACTGTGTGCTGGAATGCTGAATCATGCTTCAAGCCCTTTTGGTATCCAAGACTATCGTGGCAACTAGCTGGTCTTGTGTGAAAGTATGGTGGCTTCAATGAAGACACAGCCATTAAGTGAAGACACTGATTCTGCAATGATGCAAGCTGTGATATTGGTTCATCATTTACAGTATGTTTGGGTCAACAAGTATGCTGATGGAATTGGTTGCAAACGGAAGGTCTTCAAACTCAGCACAACATTCTGTGCCAAGTGGGTACCAGGTTCCTCAATTCATGTTAACAATGAGGACATTCTGCCAGGACTTCCAATCCGCTATGACTTTATTGTGGAAACCCATTACCCTGATGCTACTCATAAATCCCCCACATCAGAGATGGTGTATGACCTCCCTGCCAAAGTCAGGTTCAATTCACTTTTATGCTTCTGTGACCAACCCATTGATGACTTGGGGGTTGGATTTTGAAGATATGCAAGTACAAACATTGCCTGCATATGGCAGCACATTGACTGAAGTCAGAATAGCCTTGGTTTTGAAGTGGAGGTGATGTAGATTGAACAGTTTCTCATTGCTAATGTTAGTTTCAGTGCAATGTCACATAGACCATTCTGTGAACTTGAAAATAAGTTCTCCATGGTGTTCTCCACTCCATGTCTTGAAAGGATCATACACACAACAGACAGTAAAGTCAATTAGAGGTCCAACAATCTAAATTGAAGAAAGCAAGCGGTTGCTGGAAGATATATTTCAGGTCAATGGAATGAACAGATTGGCTTAATCAGCCCAGGTATCCCTTGATATAAGATGGCGCCAGTGAACAATGCTACCACAGGCGACGTCATCAAGATGGGTCACAAAGCAAATCCTTTCACTACTTTTACATCTTCTTTTTATTTCCAATGTGGTTCTGCTACTGTTAGATCCTGTTATCTACATTCTGGTGGTGTGATTTTGAGCTGATAAGATGTTCTGGTGCTTTGCTCTCTCCGAGTGTTCCATGAGGCTGCAACCAAAGCATTTAGTATGGAGGCCAGGAAGCTTGGAGATGGGGTGCAGGCCTGTAATCGACCCATCTCTTACTGATCAAAGAGCCGAGGAAGATTGAAGTCATCAAGGCGAGAGCAAAAGATGAACAAGTGTCCAGCACTGCCTGCCATCCTCTCGCTCACTGCCGCCACAAAAGGTGTCTACATGTGGCAGTCCTTCTCTCCCTCCTGTTCGCTGCTTTCGAGGAAAGGGCCTTGCATTTGAGTGATCTCTCTCTCATTTGATGCTGACATAGGATGGGGCTGGAGCACAGTTTAATCAACGTGGGTTTAAGATTTGGACTTTAGTTCAGTTTTATGATGCTGTGTTCTAGCTTCTAGTTCCAGTTCTGGTCACTCTTTTTTGATCCTACTTTTGGGGGATTTCTGAATCTGGATGGGCTGCAGATAATGAACACTAAGCTGAATTATACTGAAATATGCCTTTTGATTTTGTGTTTTATATTCTGTGCTTTTGCTAATTTTTTTTGTTGTCATTTGTATGTTTTTTTTGTGTGTGGTGGGAAGGGAGGTTGATGTTTGTTTTCTTGAACAGGTTCCATGGTTCTTCTTTGTTTCGTGGCTGTCTGTGGGAAGACGAATCTCAGGGGTATGTACTACATGCATGCTTTGATAATAAATGTACTTTGAATCTTTGAATGCTGCAACAAGAAAGTTCTGTGCCAAACCTACATCAGTGAACAATAAGCAACTTAAGGTAATTTCTTAAATAATATGCATTAGTTGAAGTTACACTGGATGAAATGCATCATGGAAACCTATTGAAGAAAAATGTGTTGAAGATAATCTGGAAATTGCTCTTAAATAATGCAGTCACTCACAGTTTGATGTCAAGATTAGTAATCCATTGAATGGCTTCAAATGAGGCAGTGGTTCTTTCAGAAATGGGCAGGGCTGCAGTAGCTGGAGGATGTTCTCAATTGAAATACAAATAGAAACAGATGGAAGGCACTCAACAGGTCAGGCAGTATCTGTGGAGAAAGAAATAGAATGGATGTTTCAGGTCCTTCAGCAGAACTGTTTCCCTTTTCACTGTCTGATCTGCTAAATGTATCCAACATTTGCTCTTTTATTCCAGATCTCCAGCACAGAGTCAGCAGTGATTGAAAAGATAATTTCTCAATGGAAATATCATTTGTGCTGAATCAGGCCAGGGTTGAAGCAACAGCTATGAAGCATTCAACATCTGTCACCTGGCTTGGCCTTTGATGTGGTTCTGACTCAAATGACTAGACCTTATCTAGATGAGATATGCTAATATGAACAGAGTTTTTGTTTTGCAGAATTCATTGCTTGTCCACTTGACCTGGCAGGCTTCATTGAGTAGCTTCAGAGCTTCTGGGCAATGTTACACTGGAGGTGGCTGTGTTTGGTAAATAAACCGAGTGTGTTACTCTGCACGCAATGCTTACTCAGGCTGCTATGACATCATTCAGCAAGACAGAGAAGGATGCTCAACTTTCTTTAGAGCCTTGATGGGCAAATATAGAAGCATTTTTTTCTGCATATACACCATTGGGTTTTCATACCTCTAAAGCTTAGTGTAATTGTTAAGAGGCAAAATTAACCGGCATATAACATTTTCTGTACTAGCACTGGAAATGCTTGATGGGACCATACAGAAAGAGTTGTTTGGATAATGAAGAGATTGTACACTACGTTAGACCAGGTATCTACCTGACGTGTAAGTTTTCAATTGTTCATTTGGAGGAACTCATTCGTCCACAGTTATTTTCCATCTTCACCTATAATGCCATCAGCAATTATGCTCCTAATATCCCCTTGTTTTACGTTCCTGCTGATTCTCCCTGTTATAGGTGAATTTTTTTAAAATTCTGTTTATAGAGGAAGTTTTATTCTCGCTGCCTCACTTAGCACCATCTGGATTTCGATCTAATCTCACCAATGTTTTTTGAGAAGAACTCTCGATGGTTGCTTTAACAAAAACCTTCACTAATCCAGCAGAATAACTCTTGTGTAAAGATCTTCTTCTTGATATGTATCAATATTTACACATTTCTTCCACTTAGGCCTGCCTTTTGAAATGTGTCTTACTTACATTCCTGTCAAACATAGGGAGAAATTCTGGATCATTTCCATCCTTACTGCCCTCTGACTTGAAGAATCGACTTCCCAGTCGCCTGAGCATCAGTCCCATCTGGGTCACTTGCCCTAATGAGAACTAATTGACATAAAATTCAGAGCTGCAAGTATTTAAAGGGACACTATATGTCCCTTCTCACAGGCAATGTTCCTGTCTTCCCAAATGTTTCTGTTGTGCTACGGCTGGACACAACATAAGGGTGGTGGAGGTTTCATTTCTTTTTGGTTTAAAAAAAATGTTTGTTTTCAATTTTGTTGCTCTCCATCTAAGGCAAGCAGTCTTTAACTGATGATGCAGAGAAGTGGCGCTCCTTCCCTCCGCTGGCCTGAAAGTCACTCTTGGGGCAAGTGTAGCACCTTCTTAGCAACCCCCCCCCCCCCCACCACGATCAGGGTCACATGAGCCATGGGAGCAGATGGTGGATGGTAGTATGAGTAGCTGGTTCATATCACAAGTCCTGGTTATGCAACCACTGATCAAGTAGACAATCTTTGAAGAGTATCGATAACGGCTGGGGTAACATGTCTTGTAAAGACACTGCCCAGAGGAAGGCAATGCTAAACTACTTCTGTAGAAACATTTGCCAAGAACAATCATGGTCATGGAAACACCGTGATCGCCTCCTTCACGCAACATGGCACGTAATGAACAAACAAAGTGAAGTGGGTTGCAAAAGGAAGGCTTTAGAATAGAGTGGTCGAGGGGCTGGAATGTGTTGGAAGGGGAAGAGGGGTGGGAAATGGAGGGTGAGGAAGGAAGGGTGGTGTAGGGAGGGTGTGGAAGCTCAGGGAGGGGCATTATAGAGAGATGTAGGAGGGAGGAGTAAGTGTGGGCTCAGTCAGGGAAGGTGAAGAGATGACTGAGTGTGTGTGGAAGGGAGATGGGGAGTTGGTGCGGGGGGGATGGGGATTCATCAGGAAGGACGATTGGTTCTGTGTCAGAGTGACTGTAATGGGCAAAAAGGAGGATCTCCTCTCCACTTTGGGAGGGGGGATAGAATCTGAGATTGGGACGTTTAGGGGGCTTGGGTTGGGAGTTTGCAGACGGGGGTGAAGAAAGTTGAGGGGAGGTTCTGGTGGGGAGACGGTTCTGGGGATAGTGCCTGTGAGGCGTCTGACACCTTCTCCCTGCTATTCCACTGCCGTGTACAACAGAAATTCCACACTGACTGACAGTGAAATATATTTAATCTCTGCCTCCTGAGCAGCCAGCATTGCAAATCCACGCCTCCAAAATGTTCTTTATGTCTCTGAAGACATGTCCTTTGTTAATCTCATGTCCGCTCACTGGGAACTCACATCTGGAGATATCATGTACCCATTACACAACACAAGTTCTTATCCTCCACTCTCTCAGAGGATCAGGCATGTAAATCTTGGCCAGATAGCCGTTTTACCTCTCTCCAGGGATTATCACATGTTTAACTGCTTGGCTTTCTTCCCAGCCCAGGCTACACTAACCTTGCTGGACAGATAGTCATGGGATTCCAGACTGGGTCTGTGCCTGCCCTTATGAACAGAGCCACCTATATGAGCTGCATGCTCTTCTTGGCCTGTGTTCTCTTCCAAGGTTAGGTGTCTGAATGGTGGCTATTGATTAAATAGTTCCGATCAGTAAATTGATAAATTGGTTTATTATTGTCACGTGCACTGAGGTGCAGTGAAGAGCTTTGTTCTGCACACCCTCTATACAGATCATTTCATTACAACAGTGCAAGGGAAAACAATGAAGTGTTACCATCGCAGAGAAAGTGCAGTGCAGACAGACAATAAGGTACAAGGCCTTAACATAACTGATTGTGAGGTCAAGAATCCATCTTATTGCATGAAGGAGCCATTTAACAGTGGGATAAAAGCTGTCCTTGAATCTGATGGTATGCGCTTTCAGGTATTTGCGTTTTGCCTGACGGGAGTGTGGAGGAGAGAAGAGGGCCTGTGATCCTGTCAGCTGAAGACGCTTTGATTTTTTATTGGAGGTTGCAATGCCCAACTGATTGCAGTGTTTAGTACAACCATTTATCAAGCAGCTCGTAGTGTCATACAAAGCAATTTTAAAAGTGCCCCACACATTTTTAGTGTATTTATTTAGTACTACAGTGTGGCATAGACCCTCCCGGCCCTTCCAGACATGCCATCCCGGCAACCCCGGTCAGATCTAATTAAGCCTAACATAACTACAGGACAATTTACAATGAACAATTAACCTCCCGGTGCATCTTTGGACTGTGGAAAGAAACCGGAGAGAAATCCCATGCATCCAACAGGGAGGATGTACAGACTCCTTACAGCACGGCTCCGGATTTGAATTCTGAACGCCCTGAGCTGCAATAGCATCTCACTAACCGCTACGTACTGTAACTGCATACAGTTATATGCAGTATCTGCGGTATGTAGCATATGTGCACAGAGAAATGGCTGTAACAAGGGTGAGAAGCAACCAGGGAAGATTATGAGTGGTGTTGAAGGAGATTTTAGATGGGCACATGAAGATGTAGTGAACGGAATGATATGGGATTACTTTAATTTGGCATCGTACTCGGGACAGATATTGTGAGCTGAAGGGCCTGTTCCTGTGTTGTACTGGTCTATGTTCCATGTTTTAAGTCTATGTTAACTGCCCAGTTCTATTATTATTTTGTATGTAACCTATTACCACTTCCTTTAATAATATTTTTCCAGCTCTTTCCTTTCTATGATGTCAGTCTAACAGCAGCTCTCTGTTTTCACTTTCCCTCTTTTCTTAAATATAGGGATTTTGTTTTCTACCTTCTGGTCTGTGGGGATCATTCATGAATCTATGGTATTGACCACAACCAGTGCAAATACCATCTTCATGGTCAACTCTTTCAAAACCTTGGAATTGTGAGTCATCAAGTCCTGGGGATCTGGTGCCTTGATCCATGAAGACAGACAAAATATTTATCTAAATTGCTCTGCCTTATTCCCTCGCATTATTTCATTTATTTTAGTCTGTTTTTGACAATCTCTTACTTCTTACTTAAATACAGAAGCTTTGGCTAACTGTTTTCATGTTTCTCACTTTTATAGTTTATTCTTCCTTTCTTTATTGATGTCTTGATCGTCATTTGTTGAAATCTGAAACGTTACCAGTCCTCAGACTTGATGCCATGAGGCAACATTATTATCCTTTTTCTTTGCTTTAATTGCATTTAGCCAAAGCTGGACCACTTGTCCTGATGTTTTTGGGACTCTAAGAAATAACACAGATGTTTTAAATATGCAGTCTTTGAATGCTAGCCATTGTTAATATATTGGCCATCTTTTTCATGTGATATCCCAATCTATCATGTCGCTGAACTCAGTAGTTTATTTAGATTTAAAACCCTTGTTTAGGATTAATCTAAATCATTCTCACACTTTATATAAAGTTTTAGTGTGTTATGACTAGTCTTATATTAAGACCTCTTAACAACTGCATTATTAGTTAACCCTTTCTTGCAGAATAATGATAGAATGTAAAATATTTTCTATCCTCATTTGCAATGTTCCCTCTAATTTTTAGTAGTCAGTGTGCGCAAAAATCTTAAGTTGTGCAGATTTTTTCCTGTGACAAAAGTATGTGCGCTCTGAATGCACACATGGCACAGTTTATGTAGGTTTCCAAAATATTTGACATAAAACTGCACAGAATAACAACAAAATAACATTCATATTGAAGTCACACAGTTATTTTTTCTCTCTCCTGTCTTTGGCATTTACCCATTCTTTGTAAACTCTATCTAGACTAATAGAACTTCCATCCAATTGATAGCTTTTGATTCTCATTAACATATCCAAATTTGAGTTGATTCATTAGGCTAAGACCTCGTTCATAGTCTGCACTAGATGCAAGAAAGGTTCCCCCAATGTCCATCAACTGTACAAGGTCACAAAACTGTTCATTTTGAAGTACAAATGCCACCATTTGAGCAAAGTTTGAAATCAGTTTGGATTTAATTTTTTCTTGTGCAGAAAATTTGAAGTTACGATTTATGTCAATGATTTTACGATTTATGTCAATGATTTAGATGAGGGCATTGAAAACTATATCAGCAAGTTTGCTGACGATACTAAACTGGGTGGCAGTGTGACATGCGAAGAGGACGTTAGGAGAATACAGGGAGACTTGGATAGGCTGAGTGAGTGGGCAGATACTTGGCAGATGTCATTCAATGTGAATAAATGTGAAGTTATCCACTTTGGAAGCTGGAACATGAGGGCAGAGTATTGTCTGAACGGTGTCGAGTTAGGTAAGGGAGAAATGCAAAGAGACCTAGGAGTCCTAGTTCACCAGTCAATGAAGGTGAATGAGCAAGTGCAACAGGCAGTGAAGAGGGCAAATGAAATGTTGGCCTTTGTTACAATACAAGAGCAAGGATGTTCTTTTGCATTTGTACAGGGCCCTGGTGAGACCACACCTGGAATTGTGTACAGTTTTGGTCTCCAGGTTTAAGGAAGGACATTCTGGCAATTGAGGAAGTGCAGCGTAGATTCACTAGGTTGATTCCTGGGATGGCAGGGCTGTCTTACGCAGAGAGATTGGAGAGATTGGGCTAGTACACGCTGGAATTGAGGAGATTGAGAGGGGATCTGATTGAAACGTTTAAGATAATTAAAGGATTTGATAGGATTGAGGCAGGTAATATGTTCCAGATGTTGGGAGAGTCCAGTACCAGAGGGCATGGATTGAGAATAAGAGGTCAGTTATTTAAAACAGAGTTGAGGAAGAGCTTCTTCTCCCAGAGAGTTGTGGAGGTGTGGAATGCACTGCCTCGGAAGACGGTGGAGGCCAATTCTCTGGATGCTTTCAAGAAGGAGCTGGATAGATATCTGATGGATAGGGGAATCAAGGGATATGGGGACAAGGCAGGGACTGGGTATTGATAGTGAATGATCAGCCATGATCTCAGAATGGCGGTGCAGACTCGAGGGGCCGAATGGTCTACTTCTGCACCTATTGTCTATTGTCTATTAAACTGTCAAACTATTACAGTATTCTCAGCTAGAAAATCAAGATATTTTAGACATAAGGCATTAACTTGTTCATCGCCAAATGTAAAGTTTACAATATGAACACTGTCCGCCAAAGATGGCTGCCGCCGTGATGCAGCTGTACAAACCAGAACAGGAAAGGTGAGGTGATGTAAATTAGTGACGTGCATTGCGGTATTTGAAAAACCAACTAACTAGTTAACAGAAACATTTAGCTAAAAGATTATTTTCAGTAAGTATTCATTTTAGGTAACAAACCTTTTGTGCGCATATTAACTTCCTTTGTGCGCTGGTAGAAAAACGTGTGTGTGTGCATACACGTGCACAGCTTAGAGGGAACATAGCTCATTTGTACTTCAACATAATCAGAAAATTCTTGATGATAATGAATTCCTCCTCCACTCAATCATCGATATTTTACTTTTGTGCTCTCCCATCAAGTTGTGCAATAATTCCTGACATTCTGTATGTTTCTAGATCCTGGACTACTTACAGCAGGCATCTCAAGGTATTGGAAAGGTACCACTTGCGCTGTTTACAAAATCCTCCAACTTCACTGTGGAATGAGCAAACTAATGTTAGCTTCCTCTCCCAATATCCCCACCACTGAGACTCTACAGGTGCTCAGTAGGCACCACTAGAACTGAAACATCACTCTCATCCTCTTCAGCAGACTTCCAAAGTAGAGAATCTATTCGGAGCTCTCTCATGGAATAGGTTGCCAGGGAGACGTGGAAAAGTATCCAGGATGTGCTCAGAGCCTCCTTATAAGAGCAACACTCCCACTGACTCTGGGGGATCCCCAGCTCATCACCACTCAAAGTGGAAAAGGAGCACTTCGATAGGAGTGAACATCTTAGACTGGTGAGTCAGGAGCACATAGACACCCTGTGTAGGTGGTAAAAGGAGCAGGCACCACAGAAACTGGGTCATGGGTTGCCACATTTGCCTTGCCTCCCCAGAACCCATCATCAGGGAACCCTACCACCCAGGCCATGCTCTCTTCCCACTGCTGCCATCAGGAAGAAGATACAGGAGCCTCAGGACTCACACCTCCAGGGTTCAGGAACAGTTACTATCCCTCATCCATCAGGCTCTTGAACCAAAGAGGATAACTTCACTCAACTTCGCTTACCCCATCAATGAAATGTTCCCACAGCCAATGGACTCACTTCCAAGGACTCTTTATCTCAAGTTCTTGATAATGATTGCTTATTTATTTATTAGTATCATTATTTTCTTTTTGTATTTGCACAGTTTGTTGTCTTCTGCACTTTGGTTGAATAACCAAGTTAGGTAGTCTTTCATTGATTCTGTTATGATTATTATTCTATAGATTTATTGAGTATGCCCACAAGAAAATGAATCTCAGTGTTGTATACGGTGACGAATAAGTGCTTTGATAGTTATATCTGTTTGCTAAATTTCTCCTCTGATTTGTATATTCTTTATTGGAAAATCAATAAAAAGATTGAAAAATAAAATGAAATGAAATGAAATGATATTTAAATGTACCTTAAACTTTGAACCCACATAAAACCAGAATGGAAGCATTGTAGCGGTGTGCTACATGCAGCACTAAAATTACGACACGGAGTCGGTAACTGCAGTCGAAGGAAAAACTTTATTCGAAATCTTCAGCCTCACTTTTAAGCCTCCATCAACCTGCCCCCTGTGGCGCAGAGGCTCCAAAGCTCTGTGCTCGCAAACCCCCGTAGGCTATCTAATTGTGAGCCGGTTCGGATGTGCCAGGAAATGGGTCGCCACATAACCCTCCCCCCCAGAACCAGCGATACACCCCCCAATGTCCACAGTCTGGGCCGGAACCTGCTTGGGAGGTCGGCCTCTGCGCCGAGGTGCCGGAAACTCGGCCGGTTGCGCCAGGTCCACATGGGCCGGTTTGAGGCCGTGAAAACCTCCTCTTTCCCCCCAACGTCCAGCACGAACGTGGACCCGTTGTTTCGGAGCACCATAAACGGCCCCTCGTATGGCCGCTGCAGCGGTGGCTGATGCCCGCCCCTTCGTACAAACACAAACTTACAGTTCTGCAGGTCTTTGGGTACGCAGGTCGGGTTCCGCCTGTGCTGTGAAGTGGGTATGGGGGCCAGGTTACTGAGCTTCTCGCGTAGTCTGCCCAGGACTGCTGCGGGATCTTCCTCTTGCCCCCATGGGGCTGGTAGGAACTCCCCGGGGACGACCAGGGGCGCGCCGTATACCAACTCGGCCGACGAGGCGTGCAGGTCATCCTTGGGCGCTGTGCGGATGCCGAGTAGGACCCAGGGAAGCTCGTCCGCCCATTTGGCTCCTCGCAGGCGGGCCATGAGGGCCGACTTCAGGTGACGGTGGAAACGCTCCACTAGCCAGTTTGACTGTGGGTGGTAGGCAGTTGTGTGGTGCAGCTGAGTCCCCAAAAGGCTGGCCATAGCTGACCACAGGCTGGAGGTGAACTGGGCGCCTCTGTCGGAGGTAATGTGGGCCGGTACACCAAAGCGAGATATCCAGGTGGTGATCAGGGCTCGGGCGCAAGATTCGGAGGTGGTGTTGGTGAGCAGGACTGCCTCTGGCCATGTTGCAAACCGGTCCACGATAGTCAGGAGGTGCCGCGCTCCGCGCGACACTGGCAGGGGGCCCACGATATCCACATGAATGTGGTCGAAACGCTGGTGGGCGGGATGGAACTGCTGCGGTGGGGCTTTGGTGTGCTGCTGCACCTTGGCCGTCTGGCCGTGCATGCACGTTTTGGCCCATTCACTGACCTGTTTGCGGAGTCCGTGCCAAACGAACCTGCTGGAAACCATCCGGACAGTTGTCCGGATGGATGGATGCGCCAAGTTATGAATGGAGTCGAAAACACGGCGCCACCAGGCTGTCGGGACGACGGGACGGGGCTGGCTGGTGGCGACGTCACAGAGTAGGGTCCTCTCACCCGGGCCCACGGGGAGGTCCTGGAGCTGCAAACCGGAGACTGCGGTTCTGTAACTCGGAATCTCCTCATCTGCCTGCTGTGCCTCTGCCAGTGCCTCAAAGTCTACCCCTTGGGAAAGGGCATGAACGGTAGGGCGAGAGAGCGCATCAGCCATGACATCGTCCTTACCCGAGACGTGCCGGACATCCATCGTGTATTCAGAGATGTAGGACAGGTGGCGTTGCTGGCGGGACGACCAGGGGTCAGACGCTTTTGTAAACGCAAAGGTAAGCAGTTTGTGGTCCGTGAACGTGGTGAAGTGCCGACCTTCTAGAAAGTACCTGAAATGCCGGATTGCCAGGTAGAGCGCCAACAGTTCCCGGTCGAAAGCACTGTACTTGAGCTCGGGTGGCTGCAGGTGTTTGCTGAAAAACACCAGGGGTTGCCAGTGACCTGCGATGAGTTGCTCCAGCACCCCACCGACTGCCGTGTTGGATGCGTCCACTGTGAGGGCGGTAGGGGCGTCCATTCTGGGATGTACTAGCATTGCGGCGTCAGCCAAAGCTTCCTTCGTTTGAACGAAAGCGGCGGCGGACTCCTCGTCCCAGGTAATGTCCTTGCTCGGACCCGACATCAGGGCGAACAGGGGGCGCATGATCCGGGCAGCTGAAGGGAGGAAGCGGTGGTAGAAATTGACCATACCCACGAATTCCTGAAGGCCTTTGATCGTGGTGGGTCGGGGGAAGTGGCGGACCGCATCTACCTTGGCGGGCAGAGGGGCTGCTCCGACTTTAGTAATCCTGTGGCCCAGGAAGTCAATGGTATCGAGTCCGAACTGGCATTTGGCGGGGTTGATTGTAAGACCGTACTCACTCAGTCGGGCGCAGAGTTGACGGAGGTGGGACAGATGCTCCTGACGACTGCTGCTGGCTATGAGGTTGTCGTCCAAATAGATGAATGCGAAGTCCAGGTCCCGTCCCACCGCGTCCATTAACCGCTGGAACGTCTGTGCAGCATTCTTCAGACCGAACGGCATGCGGAGGAACTCGAAAAGGCCAAACAGAGTGATGAGAGCCGTTTTGGGGACGTCGTCAGGATGCATCGGGATTTGATGGTACCCTCTGACGAGGTCTACCTTGGAGAAGAACCATGCGCCGTGCAGGTTTGCTGCAAAGTCCTGAATGTGCGGCACAGGGTAGCGGTCCGGTGTGGTAGCCTCGTTCAGCCTGCGGTAGTCGCCGCACGGTCTCCAGTCTCCCGTCGCTTTGGGCACCATGTGCAGGGGGGGAGGCCCATGGGCTGTCGGACCGCCGGATGATCCCCAATTCCTCCATCCTCTGGAACTCCTTCTTCGCCAGTCGGAGCTTGTCCGGGGGAAGCCGCCGAGCACGGGCGTGGAGGGGTGGTCCCTGGGTCGGGATGTGGTGCTGTACGCCGTGTCTGGGCATGGCTGCCATGAACTGCGGTGCCAGAACCGATGGGAAATCCGCCAGGACTCTGGTGAGTTCATTATTGGACTGCGTGATGGAGCCGAGGTGAGGGGCCGGCAACTGGGCTGCACCCAGGGAGAACGTCTGAAAGGTCTTGGCATGTACCAGTCTCTTCCTGGGCAGGTCGACCAGTAGGCTGTGAGCCCGCAAAAAATCTGCACCCAGAAGCGGTTGGGCTACGGCGGCCAGTGTAAAGTCCCACGTGAACTGGCTGGAGCCGAACTGTAGCTGCACCTGACGGGTGCCATAGGTCCTTACTGTGCTGCCGTTCTCGGCCCTCAGGGGGGGCCCCGGTGCCCTGCTGTGGGTGTCGTAACTCATCAGAGGTAAAACGCTGATCTCTGCACCAGTGTCGACCAAAAACCGGCGTCCCGACCTTCTGTCCCACACATACAGGAGGCTATCCCGATGGCCAGCCGCCGTAGCCATCAGCGGCGGCTGGCCCTGGCGTTTCCCGGGAACTTGCAGGGCGGGCGACAACGGCGGGCTTCTGCGCCCCACCACTGGTGGTAGAAGCACCAGTGTTCATTGGGCCGGGGGTTGGCGGGCTCTGCGGCCGGGCCTGGACTGGTTTGCTGCTGGGAGCGTGGCTGGGAGATCCGTGCGATGGACGCCCCGTTCACCTTTTTGGCGTTCCACAGCAAGTCCGCCCGGGCTGCCACCTTCCGGGGGTCACTGAAATCCGCGTCGGACAGCAGCAGGCGTATGTCCTCGGGCAGCTGCTCCAGGAATGCCTGCTCAAACATGAGGCAGGGTGTGTGTCCGTCGGCCAGAGACAACATCTCATTCATTAAAGCCGATGGAGGTCTGTCTCCCAAGCCATCCAGGTGCAGTAAACGGGCAGCCCGCTCGCGCCATGAGAGTCTGAAAGTCCTGAGGAGCAGGGCTTTGAATTCCGTGTACTTGCCGTCTACCGGGGGCGACTGTACGAACTCCGCGACCTGGGCCGCTGTGTCCTGGTCGAGGGAGCTCACCACGTAGTAGTAGCGGGTGTCTTCTGAGGTGATCCGGCGAACGTGGAATTGGGCTTCGGCTTGTTGGAACCATAGGTTCGGGCGCTGTGTCCAGAAACCCGGCAGTTTCAATGAAACCGCATGAACAGAGGCGGCGTCGGACATTTCTGGTCCAAGAATCGTTTGGACCGTCGGGGTCACCAATTGTAGCGGTGTGCTACATGCAGTGCTAAAATTACGACACGGAGTCGGTAACTGCAGTCAAAGGAAAAAACTTTATTTGAAATCCTCAGCCTCAGTTTTAAGCCTCTCTCGACCTGCCCCCCGTGGCGCAGAGACTCCAAAGCTCTGTGCTCGCAAACCCCTGTAGGCTATCTAATTGTGAGCCGGTTCAGATGTGCCAGGAAATGGGTCGCCACAGCGTGTTCAATCCAGAAGGACTGACTCAGATGAAGACTACAAGTTGTCCCCAAGTAATGAACTGGTTTCAATTGTAGGGATGTCTGCAAGTTTGAAAATATATCAAAATCACTCAATATGGTAACTACAGCTCCACAGTATTGTAATTAATGGCATCAATGACACATAAGACTGACAAAGAACAATAACTAAAGGTGGAGAGTGGGGAAACTAATTTTTCCATATCTAAGAAAGAACGTGTGTACATTCATCAGACTTTTGAATCTGATAATATTATGGGAATTCATTCATTTAAGAAGATAAAACCATAAGAAATAGGTTCAGAATTAGGCCATTCAGCCCATTGAGTCTGCTCTGCCATTCCATCATGACTAATTTATCATCTCTCTCAACCCCATTCCCCTGCCTCCTCCATGTAAACTTTGACACACTTACTAATAAAAGACCTATGAACCTCCGCTTAAAGTACACCCAGTCACTTGGCCTCCACAGCTGTCTGTAGCAATGAATTCCACAGATTCACCACCCTCAGGCTAATGGAATTACTCTTCATCTCTGTTCTCAAGGGATGTCCCTCGATTCTGAGGCTGTGCCCTCTGGTCTTAAGTAATGGTGTCCATAGGTCAGATATTCATAACCCAGGGACAGCCTGCATCCTTGAAACATATATCTCTAATTTCCCGATTCATACCATGCTTGTATATGACCACCATAGACAACTCCCACCAATGTTCCCTCTTCTACTCTATTTTGTTGCTCTACCTAAGCTTCTCCTCCAGCTTGATTTCCTGAGCAAAGATTATTTCTCTCCTTTACCTTTATGTCTTCCTTTATTATCAGGCTATCCCTTCTTTTTTGTTTGTCCTATCTCTTTTAAGACAAATATTCTGGAATGTGATAAAAAGGACGAAGGGAAGATAGAAACAAGATTTTCCTGAATGATGCAAGAATGGAGAGGCACGATCTGCAAGGAAGGTTTTGAGCAGGCTTGCCTTTTATCATGATAAATGGGCTTGATAGCATACGCTTAGAGAATATGCTTCCACTTATGCTAAAACAGACTATAAATATAATTTAGTTACATATTTCCAGGTGCAAATATAGAGATCTCTTCTTACTAAGAAAATAAAATGTTTATAATTTGATAAAAGCAAACCAGAAATCAGAAATGTTATACATAAGAAAGAAAACAGAAAATGTTGGTAAAGTGGTTTAAAAGGATAAAGCTTGAAAAAAAAACACTACTGATGTCAGAGATCTAAAAAACATCAGAAATTGCTGGAAACAATATTTCAGGTCTTGGCACAAAGACGAGAAAATCTGCAGATGCTAGAAATTCAGGAAACATACACACAAAATGCTGGAGGAACTCAGCAGGCCAGGCAGCATCTATGGAAAAGAGTAAACAGTCAATGTTTCAGCCTGAGGTCCTTCAGCAGGACTGGAAAAAGGTCTTTTGGTCTCAGCCCAAAACGTCAACTGTTTACTCTTTTCCATAGATGCTGCCTGGCCTGCTGAGTTCCTCCAGTGTTTTGTGTGTGTTTCAGGCCTTGGGCCTGCTTCTCATTCCACAGGTGCAGCTTGATGTGCTGAGAACTTCCAGCATTTTCCAGTTTAAGATGGTGCTGGTGAAACACAGTGACACCTTACTGGCAGCAAACAAAACTACCAAGTACTTTATTACTCACACCTTATCTGGAAAATGGTCACTGCAATCAATAGCCTGTAACTTCCCTTTCAGAGATGAGCTTTTGAACAGCCCGTACAACCTGACATTTTTGCAGTGTAAACTAAAGTCTCAAAAGTGCAGGATGGTTGTGGTGAGGCAATGGGGTCCGGGCCCAAGAATGAGAAATAAGCTAATATTTGACCATTGCTGGAGCAGACTTGGAGCCAATTCGAAGCAGCAGATCTGAGATGAGAAAGAGTCAAGGTGGTGGGTTCCGGGCCCAAGAGTGAAGAACGTGTCAATATCTGACTGATCTCAGCACTGGGTCACACTGGAAGATTGGGTACAGGCCAAATTGAGGTGGCGGGGCCCGGAACCGGGAGCATATTGCAGTGGCGGGGCCCGGAACCGGGAGCATATTGCAGTGGCGGGGCCTGGGTCCAAGAGTGAGGAACAAGGATGATCTAAGGTTTGGCCGATTTAAGCACTGAGCCAGACTGAGAAGGTTTGAGTGTCAGGCCCAGAGGCGAGGGATGGGCCAGTGTTAAGTCCACTGCTCGGTGAGGTTTACTTGTCTCTGCACTGAACTGAGGCTGTGGTCTGCAACTAGCAGGCTCCTGGACTGGCTGCGGCAATGACTTGGCTTTGTAAACTCACTTTTCTGAACTTTAGTTTTGACTGTTATTTGTTTACTTTTTATTGTTTGCACAATTTGTTCTGTTCTTGCACATCGTGTATTTGATCGCCTTCTTTTTAATGGGTTCTTTTGGGTTTTTTTGTCTTTTTGGCTGCCTGTGAGGAGACTAATCTCAATGTTTTATATAGTATATATACTTTGATAATAAATGCACTTTTGAACTGGTTTGGTCCAGAAAGGCATCTTTGCTTTTGAGATAGCAAGAACTCAGGAATGGGAAACATCCTCATTTAAGTCTGAAAACTCAGTGGTGAGGAGGTTCCATCACAAACTGGCAATCTCATTGTCCATATTGGGCAAGAGGAGGATATACCAGGGATGCTGTAAACATTACCATCGTCAAGAAAGCAGGCAGATCTGAGGGCAGTAACTACTGAGTGGTGAAAGGTTCTGTTTCTGTGCTTCATGACACGATGACTGCAATTTAACAGATTTCAATGAGAAGGAGAAGTAGATTTTAGATGAGTTGAAGATTTAAAAGGTTATTGTGAAAAAGAGTGGAGTTGATGTGAAGGGGTGGTTGAGGGAGAAGCCTTTGTCATATTTGATAACTAACTGGAAGGCCTGTAACACAGCTGCACAAAGTTGGCGTCATTTAACCGTGATCAGCTCAAGAGCTCTCATTTGACTGGTGTGGGGAGAAGGAGTCAACTGGCCTCATTCTGAGCTATAGATACCCACAATTTCTACCTGCGATAAGAGGACCAAACCTTGGTTGGAGGGGAGGGGCTCTAGAGTTGACAGAGAAGCAGATGGGAATCAGGAAGGAATTACAGAGCTGGTTACTCTCAGATGGAAGTGCTATACAAGATGCTGGTACCAAGAGCTGGGAGAAGTTTTAAAGATAATTATTCCGAGACATGGGCATGGGTAACATGATCAACAGTTATCACATCTTTGCTCCCTAATAATGATGGATGAGACCCCAGGGAGGTATTATAGACTAGAATGAGGATTTATAATTGCTGCTGTTGACGAAGTGGAAGTCAATGTATGCCTAGTGAGATAGAATTGATGGGCAGGCAAGAGGGACTGTATGCAGAACCGAATAAGGGACTTATAGTTTGGATCTAATGAAACAGCTGTACTGGGAGTTCCCAAGGCTTTGGCTGCTGCTGACTGATACACATCCTTCCCTGAATGAAATCATTCTCTCCTACCAAAAATTACATCACACAATGAACTTGCAGCTGGTACACAAGCCAGGGAAAAAAAAATCACACATGCTCGCTTTGTTCCCAGGATACTCAGTCATCCTGCATGAAATCTCTCTCCACAGAAATCTGCAGATTGACTGGTATCCCAGCACTGGGTTACATGCACGGAAAATCTTTCCTTAAAGAGGCACGCCATTTGTACAAACTACCACATAATTTACCAGGGAATGGGAATTTGGCAAGGTGAGGGCATATAGGGTGGGATGGAAGTTGTAGAGTGGATGGCACTTATTGGAAACTTTCACCCGATGAAGGGTCTCAAGCCAAAATATCAGCTACTGCTTTGCCTCCAGAGATGCTGCTCAGCCTGCTGAGTTCTTCCAGCAGCTTCAGTTTCCAGCATCTGCAGTCTCTTGTGTCTCCATCTTAAGTACATTGGTAAGTAATAGGCAATTTGACAATATTCCATTATACTTTATGAGTAGGAAACAAATATATATGACAGCATTCGACTATAATACCATAAGACACACAGTAGGAGCAGAAATAGGCCATTCAGCCCATCAAATGCTCCACCATTCAATCATGGCTCATTTATTATTCCTCTCAACCCCACTCGCCTGCCATCTCCCTATGACCTCTGATGCTCTTATTAGTCAAGAACCTAGCAACCTCCGCTTTAAATATACCCAATAATTTGACCTCCATAAACATTTATGGTAATTAATTAGAGTCAATAGACTCATAGAACACTACAGTACAGAAAAGGTCCTTCGGCCCCTCTAGTTCATGTCAAACTATTAATCTCCCAGGTTTTGTCAACTTGCACTCAGGTCATAGCCCTCAAAATTCTTCCCATCCCTGTCCATATCCAAATTTCTGTAAAGTGTTGAAATTGGACCCACATCCACCACTTCTGCTGGCAGTTTCAATCCCTCACTGTTGCACTTGGGGGCTCCCACCTGCTTCAAATGGATAACAATCATACCAGAGAACAAGAAGAACAGGGAGAGATGTCTCAACGGCTATCACCCAGTGGTGCGCACATCTACTGTGATGAAGTGCTTTGAGAGATTGGTCATGGCTCGAATAACTCCTGCCCCAGCAAGGACCTGGACACACTGCAATTGGCCTATCACCACAATAGGTCTACAGTGGATGCAATCTCATTGGCTCCTCACATTGCGTTGGACCACCTGGACAACACAAATGCCTATGTCAGGATGCGGTTTATTGACTACAGCTCAGAGTTTAACACAGTAATTCCTACAGTTCTGATCAAAACCCTCCAAAACCTGGGCCTCTCTACCTCCCTCTGGAACCAGATCCTTGACTTCCTCACCGGGAGACTACAGTCAGTGTGGATCAGAAATAACATCCCCTCCTCACTGGCAGTTAACACTGGCGCACCTCAAGGATGCGTGCTTAGCTGGCTATTCTACTCTCTCTACACCCACGACTGTGTGGCTCAAACACCATCAAACACAGCTCAAGCACCATCTAGAAATTTGCCAATGACACAAGTACTGTTGGCAGAATTTCAGAGCAAACTAGAATGAGATAGGTCAGCTTTGCTAGTTTCTTACTACATCGCCCTTCACCCACCCACCTGGCTTCTCCTATCACCTTCTAGCTTGTCCTCCTTCCCCTTTTCCCACCTTCCGATTCTGGTATCATTCACCTTCCTCTCCAGTCCTGATGAAGGGTCTTGGTCTGAAACGTCGACTATTTATTCATGTCTATAGATGCTGGCTGTCCTCCTGAGTTCCTCCAGCGTTGTGTGTGTGTGTGTATTTCTTGAAAGAACACTGTTAATGCCTCCACAATCTCTTCTGCTGCATCTTTCAGAACCCCTGGGTGTAGTCCATCTGGACCAGGTGACTTATCTACCTTCAGGCTTTTCAGCTTCCCAAGCACCTTCTCCTTACTAATAGTGACTGCATTCAACAGCTTAGAAATGTTACTTGATGAATAACTCAAAGTGATTGAAAATTTAATATCTTCAGATATCAAATATTTTTGAAAAGCGTAACACTAACCTTGTTTCTCTTCTTGAAGTTCAAAGTAAATTTATTATCAAAGTATGTATATGTTACCATATACAACTCTGAGATTAATTTTCTTGCAGGCATTCACAATAGAACAAATAAATACAATGGAACCAATGAAAAATTACCCATAAACATAAACTGAAGAACAATCAATGTGCAAAATAAGACAATCCATGCAAATTCAAAATAATAATAAATACATTAGTAAATCAATAAAACTGAGAACATGAGTGTAGAGTCCTTGAAAGTGATTCCATAGGTTGTGGAATCAGTTCAGAGTTGAGGTGAGTGAATTTGTCCATGCTGGTCCAAGAGCTTGAGGGTAATAGCTGTTCCTGAACCTGGTGGTGCTGGACCTTCCTCCTGATAGTAGCAGCAAGAACAGAGCCTAGCCTGGATAGTTGGGGGTTCCTGATGATGTGTGCAGGCTTCTTGTGATAGTGCCTCCTTGTAGATGTGCTCAACGGTGAGGAGAGATTTTCCTATGACGGACTGGGAAAGTGTCCATCACTTACTTTCGACTTTTCCGTTCTTGGTCCGTTCTGTTCGACTTTTTCATTCACAGAGGTTACTAAAATGTTCCTAATATTTTAACATCATTAATTTAGAGAACCAATGATTGGGAGAAATGAGCCTAAACTTGCCATAGTAACCTGTACTTCAATATGACAAGGGAAAATCTGACCAGGTTATATTTACCCTGTAACTATTAGAGTAATCACATTTTTCAAGCCCCTATTTCTTGTAATGCAGCAAAAATTAATTGCTGTAAAATGTTTCAAGAATTCTGCCTTTTATTTCCTCTTGTACTACCTTGATGTCTGGATGGAAGGCAAACAAAACTTTTCACGTGTGACAGTAATAAGCCAATTACCAATTAGTTATGAGAAGAATACGTCTCTATTCCAAGTGCAGCACGGCAATGTAGAGGTTAGCACAATTGCTTTACACTGCCAGTTGGATGAGTGGGGTTCAATTTCTACCGCTGTCTGTAAGGAGTTTGTATGTTCTCACTATGACCATGTGGGTTTCCTCTATGTGCTCTGGGTTCCTCCCATGTTCTGAAGATGTACAGGTTAGTGAGTTGTGGGCATGTTCTGTTGGCATCAGAAGTGTGTCAACATTTGTGGGCTGCCCTGTACTATCTTCACTGACTTGACTTGGCACAAAAAGACACATTTCACGGTTTGTTTCCATGTACATGTGACAAATAAAGCTAATCAGTAGATCAATACAACTCTGATAATCAGACATTGGGAACTCAGTGGAGTTGGACCAGTAGATATTCCAGACTATTGGATTCCTCTCCTATTAATACCCAAACCCACTTCAGCTTTACTTCTTTACATGCAGAGCAATACAGTTCCCTGTAAACCAGGTGTGTTTAAAGAACGTTGGGTTCTGACTCCACCCACAAACCCAGCAGCCTTCCTAATCAATACTGCCCTGGGATCCTAACCCCAATCCCAGCCAGTCAATTGGCCCCCAGTCTTGATCCCTGCTCCTACCCACTTTTACCACACATCCCAGCACATATTCTGGACTACTACATGAGGGAGATGTGGGACAATCAGGATTTCGGAACAATTGGAACTGGATTATTGGAGCTTTACTGTCGTCCTTGAGAGATGGTGAGCTGCTGTGGCCACGCTCCTGTTAGGTAGGGAATTCCAGCACTTGGACACAGCCAGCTGGTCAGGGCGGTGTGTGACTATCCACATTCTCTGCTGGTAGACAAGACTGATCCTAACAAATGGGAGAGCAAAAGCTGGAAATCTGCATCAAAAACAAAACCACTGAAAGATCATCAAGCTTAAATAGTCATAGAATCCTGAAGTGTAGCAAGGTACAGCACCAAAGCAAGGCCCTTCTGCCCATCTAGTCCATGCAAAACTATTTCAACTGCCTTGTCCCATTGACCCGCCCTCCATACCCCTGCCATCCGTACACCTATCAAAACTTGCCTTAAACGTTGAAATCAAATTTGCTTGTTCCCTTGTTCTGCCTCTCATGATCCTCTGAGTGAAGAAGTTTCTCCTCATGTCCCCTTAAATATTTCACCTTTCACTCTTAACCCATGACCTCGAGTTGTAGTCCCACTCAACATCAGTGGAAAAAGCCTGCTTGCATTTACCTCATCTAATCACCTCATAATTTTGCATACCTCTATCAAATCTCCCCTCAATCTTCTACTTTCCAGGAATAAAGTCCTAACCTATTCAGTTTTTCCTTATAACTCAGGTCCTCCAGACCCAGCAACATCCTTGTAAATTTTCTCTGTACTCTTTCAACCTTGTTTACATCTTTCCTGTAGGTAGGAGACCAAAACAGCACTCAATACTCCAAATTAGGCCTCACCAACATCTTAGACAACTTCATCATAACATCTCATCTCCTGTACTCAATGCTTTGATTTGTAGGGTCTCTTTATGATCCTATCAACCTGCAACACCACTTTCAATGAATTATGGACCTGGGTTCCCAGATCCCTTTGTTCTACAGAACTCCTCAGTACTGTTCACTGTGTAAGACCTACCCTGGTTGGTCCTACTGACATGCAACACTTCACACTTGTTTGCATTAAATTCAATTTATTATTTATCAGCCCATTTTTTTCCAGCTGGTCCAGATTCTGTTGCACATTTTGATAGTCTTCCTTGATATCTACTACACCCTCAATCTTGGTGGCATATGCAAATTTCCTGATCCAGTTAATAACATTATTATCCAGATCATTGGTATAGATGACAAACAACAACAGAACCAGTACCGATCCCTGTGGCACTCCACTAGTCACAGGCCTCCAGTCAGACAGACAACCATCTACTACCACACTCTAGCTTCTCCCACAAAGCCAATGTCTAATCCAATTTACTACCTCATCTTGAATGCCATGTGACTAAACCTCCCATGCGGGAGGTTGTTAAATGCTTTGCTACAATCCATGTAGACAATATCCACTGCCTTGCCTTCATCCACTTTCCTGATAACATCCTCGAAAAACTCTGTAAGACTGGTTAGACATGGCTTACCACGCACAAAGCCATGTTGACTATCCCTAATCAGTCTCTGTCTATCCAAATACTTGTCATTATGGTTGGCCTGTCCTGTCTCCCTTTCTCTTCACCATCTACACCTCGGACTTCAACTACTTCACAGAGTCTTGCCATCTTCAGAAGTTTTCTGATGACTCTGCCATAGTTGGATGCATCAGCAAGGGAGATGAGGCTGAGTACAGGGCTACGGTGGGAAACTTTGTCACATGGTGTGAGCAGAATCATCTGCAGCTTAATGTTAAAAAGACTAAGGAGCTGGTGGTGGACCTGAGGAAGGCTAAGGCATCGGTGATCCCTGTTTCCATCCAAGGGGCCAGTGTGGATATGGTGGAGGATTACAAATACCTGGGGGTACAACTTGACAATAAACTGGACTGGTCAAAGAACACTGAGGCTGTCTACAAGAAGGGTCAGAGCCGTCTCTACTTCCTGAGGAGACTGAGGTCCTTTAACATCTGCCGGATGATGCTGAGGATGTTCTACGAGTCTGTGGTGGCCAGTGTTATCATATTTGCTGTTGTGTGCTGGGGCAGCAGGCTGAGGGTAGCAGACACCAACAGAATCAACAAACTGTTAAGTAAGGCCAGTGATGTTGTGGGGGTGGAACTGGACTCTCTGACGGTGGTGTCAGAAAAGAGGATGCTGTCCAAGTTGCATGTCATCTTGGACAATGTCTCCCATCCACTCCATAATGTACTGGTTAGGCACAGGAGTAAATTCAGCCAGAGACTCATTCCCCCGAGATGCGTTGTATATTTTAAGGTGACGAATTGAATAAAATTTTCTAAAGCCTTTCTAGAGCTTTTGCTTCAAGCTTGCTGTAATTAATCAATTCCAAATATTTGACTCCCACATACTGTGAGCTTGAAACTGGACCTGCCTTTAGAGACACAAATTTCCTGGGACCTCTCAGAACAAGCCAGCCATCACAGGGATATGGTGCTTCCTTCAGCGACAGTCCTTTCTCATTCTATACACAGCGCTCCCCTTACTAACAGATGCAAAAATAACAAAACCTGTCATAAGTTAAATGCCATTCCAATGCTGGAAGGTATTTGAGCAGAAGGAAAACCTTGGAGGGTGTCACTGTCGTCAGAGCTTTCTCTCTGTAAGTAATGCTCCAAGAAAAACAAATTACCTGTGTGGCAAGAGTGTTTTTTGAAGGGCCAGACTGTCAAATGGCAAACGGAGTTCTTGATTGTTGAGTGAGAAATGAGCTTTCAGTGTTATGTTGGCTCTGGGAGGTGCAAAGTCGATGGCTAACTAGAGTTGTGGCTGATCTCAGGCAAGTCTGAGTGACAGGGCAACATTAAGTCAGTGATTCCAGATGGGAAAAGTGAGCCAAATTAAACACTTTCCCAATTCTTTGATGAAATCGGTTGACATCAGATGACAGAATGGATTGATTTGCAATTTTGTATGCTGTTTGGCATCTGTGAAAACTTTACCTCCAGACATGTCAGTCACACACAACAGTGATGTCTTCTTTGTCGTGGTGAATAAACATCATGGACTATCTAAAAGCATGGGATTTGTCTGAGTGGAGTCTAAGATCTCCCAGTAGAGAGAAGGCTGAAGTTTCCGCCCTAGGCTTCAGCCCTTAGCCATTGATTACAGCCCCTCATTGGGAGCTGTTGGATACTAAAGCCAACCCATTGCAGCTTTGCTGTGGCCCCTTGATGTTGGCTGCATAGTAGACAGTGAGGAGGAGAGCTTTGGACAAGATATCAATAGTCTGGTCAGTTGGGCAACAACTGGTGCATGGGCATATGAGGTTAGTGGAGTGCCACATGACAAGCAAAGATGCAGTGACTGGAAAGGTGTTGAGCGGTGTGGAGGAACAGAAGCACACACTCCAAAGTTCGCTCCATAGGCAAGCCAATAAAGTGATTAAAAAGCTATGTGAGGTTTTTCCTTAATCGGTTGTTGAGTTGAAGGGATGGAAGATTACATTAGAAATACAGGCAGCAGTGTTTAGGTCACAGTTTGAGCATTATGTTTAGTTCTGATCATGACATTACAGAGAAGTGTGCTTGCACTGGAGATGATTCGAGGAAATTTACAGGAATGGAAATTATGGGAAAGACTAGATCATCTTGGATTGCTTACTTTGGGATAGAGGAGTCTGAGTGGAGACATTGAGGTCTGCAAGATTGAAGACCCAAACAGAAGGACTAACTTTTCTTTGCAAAGGGAGGAAAAACTGGGGGACATACAGTATATTATAATCACCTTTCCACTAGTTTCTCTATTGATTACATTCTGACCAAAAAAAATCTTCTCCCCTTTAACCTAGGAGGGTTAAAGGGGAGAAGATTTTTTTTCAGTTAGAAACTGATAGGAGTCTGAAAATTATGGATCTGTATTCCCAGATGTGAACAGATGTGGGCTTGTGTGACACCTATAACCACACTGTATTTATCAATCTCCTGGGTATCACATGCTGAAATAAGAATATTTTCAAATTCCTCACCAACCATCTCAAGGTAATTCTTATAACAATACACCTCCAAATTATTACCAAAATCTCCAAAAATTGCTGGTGTTGTCAATCTTGAGGAGGGTTATCTTAGGCTAGAGAATAATATTGGTCAGCTGGTTAGTTGGGCAGAGCAATGGTAGATGCAGCTTAACCCTGTTAAATGTCATTTTGTCAGGGTGAATGGTCAAATAAGGGTGAGATATAATCCATGAATGGTAGGCTCTGGAGAACATGGAGAAACAAAATGTCTTTGGTGTACAATGCCAAAGATCCTTGAAAGTGGCAGCATGGATAATTAGGGCAGTGAGATGGTGACCTTCATTAATTGGGGCAAGCAATATAAGGGCAAGGAGGTCTTGGTACAATTTTACAAAACATTGTCTAAACTTCTGATGGAATTTTGTGTGCATTTGATCCCCACTCCATAGGAAGGTCATGATTGCACTGGACAGAGTGCAGAGGAGGTTCACCAGGATGATACCTGGGATGGAACATTTCTTTTATAAGGAGATACTCAAAAGGCTGGGTTTGTTTTCTCTGGAGCAGATGAGGCTGGGGGTGGAGAGGAGGTGTGATAGGTGGGTAGAGTCTGATAGTGTTATATAAAATTGTGATAGGGATGGATAGGGCAGACAATTAGAAACGTTCCCCAGTGGCAGAGATGCCTAAGGCCAGAGGGCATCGGCTTAAGGTGAGGAGATAAGAAGTTTAGAGGGCAGTTGATCTACATTTTTTCTTCACCCAGAGGGTTGCTGGAATCTGAGTCATACTGCTTAAGGGGTGGTGGAAGCAGAGACTCTCATAAAGGTTTAGAAGCATATTGGTGAGCGTTTGAATCACCAAGGCATAGGGCAGGGATGACCATGCTGGTGAATAGGACTGTTATTTGTAGAAAGCTGATAATCAGTAGAGTCATGGTGGGCCAAAAGGCCTGTTTTTGAACTGCATGACTGTGACCTGTTGGGAGCTGTCAGTGAGTTTCATTATGTGGGCTGAACTTTCTTCATGGAGGTTATTCCATGATTCTTATTTTATCTGAACTGCCTCCCTTCACTTCCTATTCCATATTGATCTGAATGTGTCCTTAATGTGTACATTTGCAATTCCACTGTTCCTCCCTTCTTCTACTGAGGCAATACCTTGGGATCAAGGAAGACTTGTTTCCAATCTGGTTTTGTGGATTGCAAAGTCACTGATGAGGACAAAGGGGGAGACAACAGGCTTTTCACTAGCAAGTGCCAGAAGGGATGGAAAAGTGGTTTATGAGGTAGCATGTTTCTCCAAAGCTTCTGTGAGTTATTGTGTGCTCCTGATGCATGGACGCGAGATTCTAAATATCATCCCTAATCTTTTGATTTTCTCTAGTTTAAGAGTAACGCTGCAAGTTGATATATCATGGTGATGTTTGATTGACCCATTTTATCTATGTCTCCTTTATTGTGCCAAACTGTCCATCTGGAGCTCAGTGGTAAATGGAACTGACTTCATTCCTTGGCACTTCATGAATTGTTCACTCCAAAGTGATCTAAACTCTGGACCATTCTCAGACACAGTAGTTCTTTGAAGACCATAACTGCAAAGACAAATCTTATATCCAACAGACAGACTTAAATCAGATATGGTGTGCTCTATGGTGATATGTGACTCCAAATACTTCATTTCCTGTCTATTAGCATTAATCACAACCAAAACCCAAAGCATTGCTCCTACATTACTGTGCAGAGTGCCAAAATTCAAACTTGGGAGTGGAAGTCTACTGACAGAGGTCCTTCTGACAGAGGCAAGAGAGCCCTTAATGAGTCACAGCAGATTGATTAATGTCAAGCTCCAAACATCTTCCCTGACTATCTGTTCATATTGGGGGAACTGAAAAAGTTAATATTAAAGTTGTTAGATTTTTGCACTGGGAAGGTATTAAAAGTTTTGACACCAGAGTGAGTGGTTGAAGTCAAGCTAGAAATGAGACATGATCTAATTGAATGGTGACCAATGATCAGGGGCTGACTGGCTATGTGTGTTCTATGTTCCTTTAGCTGTTGCTCCCTTGAATTCCCTCAGGTGGCTTTACCCTGTCCGTTTCATTATTCCTGTTCTTGCCCGGAGATACATAAGTCGGAGAGAAGATGCTTGATGTTCCATTGAGTCTAGCCATTTATCGCGCTAACCTAAATTTTGTATTGAGACTGGATTTTGGGAAGAGGGATCACATTATGGCATTCCGTTCCTTGGAATCTATTCAACAACAGCAAGAACAGCTCATGAGCATGATGTAAACCCCCACTCATATACATGAACACTACTTAGTAAGTCAGGCTCAGTTGGTATGAAAATGAAGATTGATGTCAGAAAATCTTGCAACAGCTGAGAGCAGTGTTAAACTAATCACCCGGACACTTTAAATGACAGATGTCAGTTACTGATACAGAAGTGTTTTAGAACTTGTTACTAAGGACCTATATTTGCGTGTATTTCTTATTTCTCCTGCATCAACTCCCGTTTCTCAGTATCCGTGGGCTCTGCTGTTGTCAGCAACTGTCAGCTGGGAACTTCACACTGAGGGATATGTGGCTTCGACCCTTTGCACATTTTATTTTCAGATCTGGATAGCATCACAGACATCTCTGGTTATTGTGAAGCCAAGAGTCGGCCATACACTGTCCACATCACTTTGTAATGTTTGGATCTTTGGAGGACATTCAAATAAACAGTTCTGCTTTATACTCCTGTACATTTCATGCTCATTTTCCTCCTGCTACTGTACATAATCCATTCAACTCGGTGGCAAACTAGGTGGGATTGTTTCCTGTTTCCTGTCACTATTGCAGGCACCTGCACTATAGCTTTTGCTCAGTGGTAGCACATCAGTCTCTAAGGCCAAAGTTAGGAGGTTTTTATCAGTACTAAATACAAGTGCAGTGGGACTGAGAGGCAGCACAGTAGTGCAACTATTGGAGTCAATGCCTCACAACTCCAGTGAGGCAGTCTATCACAGAAACCAGCATCCTTTCCATTGAATCTGTCAACACTGCCTGCTGCCTTGAGACAGCAGATAACAAAACTAAAGACACCACTCTTTACCCCAACCACTCTCAGTTCTCCCCCCTTCCATCAGGAAAAGGATACAAAAGTTTAAGAACACATATCGCCAAGATCAAGGACAGCTTCTACCTCACTGTTATTAGACTCTTGAATTGACCTCTTATATGCTAAAGATGATATCTAACTTCTCACTCTACCTCATCATAACCTTTGCACCCTATCTGCACCTTATCACCTTATCTGACCCGCATTGCACATTCTCAGGATCTGTAACAAGCAAATTTGTAAAGAGAAGGCAGGCAGTTGCAAGGAAAACAATGCTGTTGTAGTTTGTCATTTTAATTTTCTATATATTGATCGGGACACCCATACTGTAAAAAGGATGAGTGGACAGAGTTTGTCAACTGTGTTCAGGAAAATTTCCTTAATCAATACATAGCGTTCCCAACTAGAAAGAGTGCGATACCAGATCTCCTATTGGGAAATAAGATAGGGACAGAAGTTTGTGTGAAGGGACTCTTTGGAAATAGTTATCATAATTCCACTAGTTTCAAGATAATTATTGAGGAGGATAGGTCTGATCCTTGGGCTGAAATTCTGAACTGGAGAAAGGCCAATTTTGATGGCAACAGAAAGGATCTGGCAATTCTGAATTGGGACAGGCTATTTTCTGGCAAAGGCATGCTGGTAAGTGGAAGGCCTTCAAAAGAGAAATTTTGAGAGTATTCCTTGGAAGTATCGTCTCAGTAGATAGGATAGTAAAGAGACTTCTTGGCACGTTGGTCTTCATAAATCAAACTATTGAATACAAGAGTTGGAATGTTATGTTGAAATTGTATAAGACATGGTGAGTCCTAATTTGGAGTATTGTGTGAAGTTCTGGTCGCCTATACAGGAAAGATATCGTTAAGATTGAAACAGCACAGAGAAAATTTACAAGGATGTTGCCAGGTCTTAAGAACAAGTATGGACTGGTTGAATAGGTTAGGACTTTATTCCCTGGAGCATAGGAGAATGAGGAGTGATTTGATAAGTTATAAAGGGCAAAGGCAAGCAGGCTTTTAGCACTGAGGTTTGGTGAGAGTAGAACCAGAGGTTGTGAGTTAAGAGGAAAAGGTAAAATGATTAAGGGGAACTTTTTCACTTAGAGAGTGGTGAAAATATGGAATGAACTGCCAGCAGAAGTCGTGAATGCAGGTTCAATTTCAACATTTAAGAGAAGTTTGGATAAGTACATGGTTGGGAGGGGTATGGTTATGGAAAGCTATGGTCCAAGTGCAGATTGATGGGCCTAGACAGAATAATAGCTCAGCATGGACTTGATGGGCCAAAGGGCTTGTTTCTGCACTGTAGTTCTCTATAACTCCTTGGCTCTCAGAGAATGAATCTCTGAGTAATATATGGTATCGTATAATAGATGCACTTTAATAATTTCATTTTAAACTTTGAAATAATTGTATAAAATGTCCTAATAACTGTTATGGATGAATGTTTCTAACTTCACTGATGATTTGTATATGTTATGGTTAAGGGTATTAACCAGATACAGTATATTGAAAGCCAAGCAGAGACTTTGTGAACTTTCTGCTGGCAGGATGGCCTGTAACCAAAGCTCACTGGGTTAGGACCAGTGGGGTTTCTTCACGCAGCAAGTGGTTACCCTTTGCTTGAAAGGATTGTGGTGCACATGCAATAATAACTTTCAAAAGCAAATTGAAGGGGAGAAAATCATAAAGAGGAAAGAGGAGTCACTATAGCAAGTTGTCTCTTTCTGTCAAAGGGCACAAAGAGATCTTCTGTGGTGCTGCAGTTAATCCGTAAGATCATTGTGGAGCTGCATCTGAATAAGATCATGGCTGGTCATGGAATTCGATTTATTTTCTCCAAATTACATTTTGGATGAAATGCTAATATGAAGGCTTATCTTATTGAGTCAAACTGGACACACTGGAGGCTGTCGTGGAACAAAGGACCCTACGGAAAATCCTGGCAATTCTGGACAATGTTTCTCACCCTCTGCATACTACCTTGGCTGAACAGACGAGCACTTTTACTAGTAGACTAAGACAACTCTGCTGCTCCAAAGAGCACTATATCAGGTCATTCTTACCCTCAGCCATCAGGCTGTATAGCAGGCATGGGCAAACTACGGCCCGGGGGCCATATGCGGCCCGTTAAGCTTTTTAATCCAGCCCGCAGAACTTGATGAAATTATATTAATAAACCTTGTTAAAGTTTTTTCCCCGCAATTCTGGTGTTTTCCCAATAGATGACGCACTCTATATACATTGACCTTTGTTGAGGTGCAGCGTATTACTCCACATTTGCGCTTTACTCTTTGTTCAGCTCGACCTATTTGTGTGAACAGGCGTTCAGCGTCATGAACATCAACAAAGCCAGCCACAGATCCAAGTTAACTGACCAACACCTCAGATCCATCCGAGAATCGCCACAACAAAACTAAATCCAGACTTTGATGCGCTGGCTAAAAAGGGAGACCAACAACACTGTTCCCACTGAAATTAAAAATAAGTTTCTTCGTTGTGTTATGTAAAAAATGCATTTGAAAATATTTTTTTCAATAAGCCTTACATGTTACATGTCATTTCTGTTAAGTGATGGACATGAGTAGTGCGCAGGTGCACGTACATTCTCAAAATAAAAAATGCGCTCCAGATCAAATAACGCGCTCCGCATACTGGCGTGCTGTCACTGTTCTGTCCTTGTGCTGGTCGTTGTTGGGTTTTGGCACAGGGGACAATTGAATAAGAAGGAGCAGGACAAGTAGACCTGCATCTCCTACTGTTTTTGAAATAAAGACAGTCAGGAGGAGAGTGATGATGATAATATCTTGAAGGATAACAGAATTTTCAGTGCTTTAAAATAATAACTGTTACTATTTAAAAAAAGCTGTATTTTATTCATTTAATTTTCAGTGTTTTAAAAGTCATTTCAATAAATAGCTAAATACCATGGGACTTCAAAGACAGATATTTTGTTGTAATGCATTTGTTCATTTTCAATTGAAATTAAAGCACATGTTTTCTACATATCCCATGATATTTTATTTTCTCTTATGAGGTGTATTACCAAAACACTCCGTCCATCTGCTCCTGCTCCTGGTCAAATTTTAGAACCCTTTGTGGCCCACAAGTCAAAAAGTTTTCCCACCCCTGCCCTATAGTAAGTCAATCAAAAGCTGGGGAAGTGATAACTCCTTTCTGTTAGACTGTTTGAGGTAATTTATTTTTTATTCTTTCTACTTCTCTTCCAATATTTGTATTTCTGTGCACTTGTAATGCTACTGTGACACTGTAATTTCCTTTCGGATCAATAGAGTATCTATCTACCTACCTATCTATCTATCTATCTATCTATCTATCTATCCATTGAGAATCCCACAGGATTAGTTCAATTAAAGGTTAAAGATTTCTCCCCAAATCTATCTTTCACCCAAGGTTACTAAAATATTTTCCCTGCTAATGCATCATATTGTCTGTAGGATTGTGTGTAGGCTGTTGCTGTTAGTTAAATAAAGGCTGTATTTCCTATACTGCTGGAGCAGATACGTATGACGAGACACACGACTCTTTGGGTCACAGAGGTTGTGGAAGGTGTGACACAAATGCCAGTTCTTTCTGTCCTTGGGAATAAAATTTCTCCTTTGATTAATGCCATCAAGAGAAAAAAATTCAGTGCTTGAATTTAAATGTGTGAATAACCCCTGCTGCAGTTGTCAATCTTACAGTGACTGCATTTTAGAGGATTGCAGTGTATATGCGTGGTTTCAGTGGAGATACGATGCTGTACAAGAGGCTGGCTTTATCGCAATATAACCTTGTGGCACCAATCACCCTGCAAAATCACTGCCACCTTCACCATACACGCAGTCACATCTCAAGTCACATCTAACCAGGAGAGAACCAGTGAGGATATTTAAAATTTCTGAAATTTCACCTGACGATCATTCCATTCTTAAGAAAATTTGGAACTTTTGAACTCATAATAGGAAGTTGATATTTTTGAATGATCCAAAGAAAACAATTGACCTTTGAAGTGCTGAGGACGAGGAATGGCGGTGTTGGTGAGGTGTGCAGAAAGGTGGTGGCGGGGGGAAGAGAGAGAAAGAGACAGCAAGAAGGGAAGCTGAGCACAGTTAGAAAGATTCTGGAGGATGAAACAAGTTGTGTCAACAAAAGACTAACAGACGAGATGTGGCTTGGAAAGGAATTGTGGGGTTACGTGCTGCCAGACAGAGGCTAAGCACTCAGCCAGGGAGGCTGATGAAGGCCAGAGATGTTAAAACACTCAAGCAGTATTACAATAGCTTCACTTATGTGGTTTGCATTCGGCACCAGTGTCTCTGCTCTGCTTTTAACAATGTACTTCAACCAAGCTCGGAACACTGTGTACTACTGCACCAATTCTGCTTCTTCTTACGTTAACCCCTGTTTGAGTGAGATTGGAATCTCAGTGACAAGTTCCAGGTGCATACCCACACCAATCTGAGGAAAAAGAGAAGATCCCACTCAGATACCACACAAAAGGCTGAGGGCCTAACACTGCGGGAATAAGAATTCTGTCTGGAACTTCCACAGGGTACAATAATACTGACTCATTACTTTGGGTGAGCTGCAGTACAGATAGAATTTGAGGACTTTTGCTGAGTGAGATTGTGTGGTTAGTTTTGTGGGATGTGCGAGTTGGTTGTGTGTGAGTTAGCATGCACACATGTGCATGAGCTCAGTGTAAGAGTGGTTAGTCTGTGCAAACTTCTGTGGAGGGATGCATTAGTTTCGTGAAATGTTATAGTAGCTTGTGGGCATGTTAGTTGCGTGGGTCTGTATGTTTGAGTGTGCACTAATTGTGCCGAACCGAATTTTTGTACGCATGTCTCTTTATGACCTCTGTGTACTTAAATTAGTTTACCAGCTATTGTTAAGGTTAAGATCACGTGGCAACTTGCTGTTACGGGAGCTTCCTGGGACTGGCAGTTGGAAACATGAGCCATCTTGATGCGATTTTCTGTGCTGGAAGTCCTGGCAAACAGGATTTAATTTCCTGGTGTTGGAAGCTAGTTTTATCTTGCAGAAAGAATTTGCTTGTGGGTGAAAATTAATAAAATTGCAACTGGCTAACAAAAAGCACATTCTATTACTTCTGATCGTACCGCTTGGAGAGCAGGGTTAGTAAGGTCGGGGCACATCTGTGTTCCATCTTTGTGTACGCTTATGGACTGTGGAGTAGGAAGAGGTTCTAAGAGGGAAGTCAAAATGTTATTGAAAGTAAAGGTTAAAATTACTCCTACTTAACAATAAATAAATAGTTATGATTAGCTCTACCAGTGTTCAGCCAGCCACTAGATGGAGCTCTATGCAAAGCTGGGGAGACATGGATCAGAAAATTAACCAGATTAGTTAATTAAAGAGAAAATGTAAGCGAGTTATGTGGACTGTTAACAACTGCACACTAATTTCATTGAAGGTGTGGGGATATTGAAAAACAGACTGAACTCTTAATTAGTCCTTCGCTCCTCTCCAGAGTGTTGAGTTCAACTCCACGCCAAGACAGAAAGGCTTGATCTTTGAATATCCTCCTGATGCACATTGGTACTCAGGATGAAGGATAAGCAGGCTCTGTGTCTCTGATTCACAGATCTGCTCAGTAGACTGGGCTAAGCCTAACCCACACAGGTGAACAATACTCAGCAAGCCGGGCAGCATCTGTGGAAAGGAAAGCAGAATTAACCAAAGCTTGCAACATTAGCTAGGTTTCAACGGCTTAGGAACAGCTTCTCTGCCATCAGATTTCTGAATGGTCCATGAACCCATGAATACTACTTCATTGTCCCTTTATTTTTTGGACTATTTATTCATAATTATTTTAGAGCATTGCACTGTATTGCTGCTACAAAGCAACAAGTGTTATGACATTTAAGTAAGTGATAATAAACCAGATTTTGATTCCGATTCTGATTCTTTCTGCAGATGCTGCTGGACTTGCTGAATGCTTCCAGAATTTGTTTTTTTACTTAGGTTTCCAACATCTGCCATTTCAAAATAAGTCATCCACACAGAGTAGGCTTCTTACACTCAGAAGACAGAATTACTGCTGGTTCCCTCCTCCTTCCTTGCCTTACATATCAATCCATACCTTTCCGTTCTCCACTGTCTCACATTGAACCTTGGCACAAGGACTGCAGATGCTGGAATCCCCGCAGATGCTGCTTGATCTGCTGAGTCTTTTCAGCAGATTGTCTGTTGCTTTTCCCATTTCCTTGTTTCCTCTCCCCTCCTGGTTTACAGTTTCACAGGTACTATCCACCAAACTCAGGTGGTGACTCTGGACATTTGAAATATGCAGGCTTGTTAACTTGGGAGGACATCAAAACTGATCATAATCTATTCTCCCACAACAAAAGGGATCAATGGAGAGTCATGCATTTTCCCTTGTTCTATCTAAGCACTGTGAAGCCAGATACCATAACCTTTCATTATACCCCACATTGTTATTCTGTACAAATCAATGTTTGGGACCATTTATTTCATTTATTCCTGGAGGTTCAGAAAAGAATTCTGAGCAATCAGGAATCCTGGGCTTCCTTCAGCCAACTCCACACACCTAGGAATCAATAATCAGGCAATTTACTCCTCAACTTACAGTGGGAGGGGCGGCTTCACCAGATTCATCTGCCTACCTCACCAAATAGTGGCATGCAAGCAGTCAATTGGCTACCAGCACGGTTGAGTTATTAGCTCAATGGGCTTGGGGCTTCCTCGTGTGTGATCACATAACCTATCTTCCTCATCATTTCACTAGAAAGATGGAAGAATTTTGAAAACCACCCTGGGATAATTCAACCACTTATGATTAAGCAGAAAAGGGGAAGGTATTGACTGAGAACTCATGCTGCATCCACAGTGAAGTTGCAATCTGTTGATCAATATCAAGGAAAATTGGGTGCTTTATTCATCCAGCTCGCCCATCCCTGTTTCCTGCTTCACACCAAGTGATGCAAGTTAAAATGGCTCATCCCACTTTTGGAGTTCTGCCAACTTTTCTCATTTTTATCCTCTTTTACAAGTAGGATATAATTTAGTGGAGATGATGAGGAGTTGGGGAGACATACGTGTCAAAATTCATGCAGAGGATGCCCACATTAAAATCAATGTAAGAAACCTGGAGCTGATTCAAACCCTGAGGTTTTGTTGGAACAATCCAGTGTTTGTCCCTTGATGAGGGAGAGTGCCAAGCAAGAGCAATGACAAAGTAGAGTCCCAAGGCAAAATAAGTACTCTGGCTTGCAGAAGGCTGCCTGATTAAGTTCAGATGTTTTTCTTTTAATTACTTCTGGTTAACAGAGAGTAAAGATGTGCTAATCATAAAGGAGGCAGGCGGGGTGATTTGCTGAGTCTGATGGTAAATATTGGCAAGGTTGACTGCAAAGAATTACAGCTTCTTTAATAAAAATACTTTATAGAAATAAAAAGCTGATCCATGCAACTGTGAGTCAGGACCATGACCTTAAACTACTAAATAGAGCAAGAGACAATCCCCTGGTCTGGGTATGATCTGGGTGCATCTGGTGAATGGCAGATTCAGTTTGTATTGAAGACCGAAGCTGAGATTTTCCCCTTTGCAAAACCATGCAGAAAGGTGCAAAAAGAAGCCTTAGTTTCCTCTCATTTACCACCAGATGGGCACAGGAGCAGGAGGTGCATGGGTTGACTGTTCAATTGGCAATTCGGCTAATGTTGTATAGCTTGGAGTTTGCTCAATGTAGGATAACATGCAGGCCTGGTTAGTTATAAATAGGATATACACAGAATTTGCTTTTTTATGTACAGTTTATTATCAATACCACAGTTCGTTATACAATGGATAACGTGTCAGGATTTGTAATGTACTCAATGGTATAAAAGTTTGAGTGTATTAGATGTAGGGTGACTTACTTATGGGGTATTATTACATTTAGATAATGCACAAACTGTAGCCCAATCTGAAATAGAAGGATTATTCTTTTATTCCTTGAGTTGTGATGATGTTTAAACAGATCGATCTGTCCATGCGTTATGAGGAGAGGTTGCTTTCTCTCGAGCGCCAGAGAATGAGGGGAACACCTGATATAAGTTTATAAGATTACGGGAGGCACAGATAGGGCAGAGAGCCAGTATCTTTTCCCTAGGATAAATATGTCTAAAGCTAGAGGCATCCATTTAAGGAGAGAGATGTAAGTTCAAAGAAGATGTACAGGACAAGCTTTTAATCAGAGAGGGGTGGGAGTCTGGAATGTGCTGATGGAGGCAAGTACAATACAGGCATTTAAGAGGCTTTTGGACAGACACATTATAATGCAGAATTTGGGCCTTGTGTAGGCAGAAGGGACTAGTTTAGTTAGGTGTTTAATTAGTTGGACGCAACATTGTAGGCCAGAGGGCTTGTTCCTGTGCTGTACTGTTCTATGTTTTATGTAGAGATTCATGGATTAAGTTATTAACTTAACTCAAAGGGCTGATGACTGGTTTGCGTGCTGGTCCAATTAATCTGGTGCTGTGGATAAAGAGAGTGAAGATAGGTGGCCAATTCTAATCAGTCTTGTTTTCTGATAATCAACTCATTGGGATCCAGTAGTACTGGCAGCTTCAGACTTCTTTGGCAGTCTCTGTCGGTCTAATATTGTCTGTCTTCGAGTCCTGGATACAAGGAACTAATAGAGTGAAGGAAAGAAAACAGACATGTTCAGCTGCCTTCTTAAAGCAGTTTTCCTACCGAGCCTTTCCGCTGCCCCCCTCAGTCATTCACTTGCATCCTGTTTGTCCCAATTCAGGATCTTGACCAGCCATTATAGAGTGAGCACACGAGCCCAGGTTGGGCTTTTTGAGGTTTAGAATGGTAAAAACTTACTGCAGAATGGATACTAAGAGCAGACCAAGACACCACAATTCCTTGGCACTGAGTGTTGGCATAATCACCTACCGTTCCCCTTAGTTAGTAATTCTTGGTAAATATTTATCTTCATTCAAAGGTTTCACAAGATAGTCCCTTGTTAACAAAGCAGACATATAAATTGAATCCAAATGATTGAACTTTCCAGGGAATGTACAGTTGGGCCTTCATCTTGTCCAAATGCTGACATAAACCTTATTAAGTTGTCAGAGTGATAATGGATGACAAATTAGCCTTTCTCCAATAAGAATGTGGCTGAGATATACCAGATCCCTCTGGCTTGTAGTACACTGAAAGAAGCTGTCTTCTTGGAAGAGTGTTTACTTTGCCCTATTTTCTTTGGTTTCCTTCTTGAAAGCCTTGTGCATTGGTTGGACCTTATCCCAAGGGGTTGGGCAGCTTTGTCCAAAGGCACCATTCTCCATGTGGTGGGCCAACTGGACTGGCTGATCTTCAGCTTGCTCTCTCCCAACAGCCGCACATTCTGGATTATGTTCAGGTTAAGGTCTCGCTGCACATATTAACTGTGTCAGCATTCACTGTGCAAACAGTACTCCCGCCACAGACAGAAAGCAGTTGGTTCAAGTCCCATTTCAGAATCCTGAACAAAAAAAAAACCTAGATTGATATTTCAATGCAGACCTGAAAATTACACTGCTGAAGGCATCATCTTGAATGAGTTCTTGCCCAAAAGTTTGTGATTGCGATGACATCGTAAATGGATGACCTGGGATAGACACTGTGACCTTTGGCTGTTGTGTATCATGCAACTCAACCATCAGTGGAGCTTGCAATAACATATGCTAGTTAGATCAGCTGTCCATAAACTGTGTATAGGGAACAAAACCCTTCTATTACAACTAATGCATACTTACTTTACCCCACATTGCTCACTTCTACCTCCTACCCAAGATCCACAAGTCTGACTGTTTGAGTTGGTCTGCCTGCTCCTGCTCCTGCCCCTGCCCCAGGTCCTCATACTTCGGTTCCACTGGTCTAGTCCCTTCCCACCTACCTCTGTGACATCTCTCATGTTCTTGATATCCTCAATAATTTTAAATTCCCTGGCCCTGACCGCCTCATTTTCACCATGGATATTCAGTCCCTATACACCTCTATCACCCATCAAGAAGGCCTCAAAGCTCTCCACATCTTTCTTAACGAAGGAACCAACCAATTCTCCTCCACCACCACCTTCCTCTGCCTGGAACAAATGGTTCCTCACACTCAATGATTTTTTCTTTGGCTTTTCCCTCTTTCGTGAGACTCAAGGGACAGCTATGGCACGCACATGGGCCCCAGCTATGCCTGCTTCTTCGTTGACTATGTAGAATAGTCTATGTAGAACAAGCCCTCCCTGGTAATGCTCCCCAACTCTTCCTCCACTCCGTTAACGACTGCACTGGTGATGCTTCATGCACCCATGCTGAGCTCATCAATTTCATCACCTTTGCCTCCAACTTTCACCCTGCCCTTAAGTTCTCTTGGTCCATTTCTGACACCTCCCTCTCCTTACTCAATCTCTCTGTCTCCATCTCTGGAGACAAATTGTCAACCAACATCTTTTATAAACCTACTGATTCCCATGGTTATCTTGACTATACTTATTCCTGCCCTGTCTCCTATAGAAAATGCTATTTCCTTTTCTCAGTTACTTCATCTTCACTGCATCTGTTCCTAGGATGCCGCTTTCCTTTCCAGGACATCAGAGATGTGTTCTCCTTCTTCAAAGAATGGGATTTTCCTTCCTCCACCATTGATGCTGCCCTCACCTGCATTTCCTCCATTTCCTGGATGTCTGCGCTCACCCCATCTTCCAACCATCTTAACAGTGATAGAGTTCCTCTTGTCCTTATCTACCACCCCATCAGCTGCTGCCATCTCCAAAGGGATCCTACCACTAAACATCCCTTTATCTCCCCCCCCTCTGCTTTCCACAGGGAGCGCTTCCCCTGTGAGTTCCTTGTCAATCCGTCCTCCCCCACTAATCTTCCTCCCGGCACTTCTCTCTGCAAGTGGCCAAAGTGCTACACCTGCCCATTCACCTCCTCCCTCACCTCTATTCAGTCCTTCCAGGTGAGGTACCACTTCACCTGTGAATCTGCTGGGGTTGTCCATTGTGCCTGGTGCTCCCGATGTGGCCTCCTCTACACTGGTGAGACCTGACATAAGTTGGGGGACTGCTTCATCGAGGACCTCCGCACCATCTGCCACAAGTGGAACTTCCCAGTGGCCAAACATTTTAATTCCGATTCCCATTTCCCTTCCCACTTTTCAGTTTGTGGCCTCCTCTTGATCCACAATGAGGCCACCATCAGGGTAGCGGAGCAACACCTTATATTCTGCTTAGGTAGCCTCCAACCTGAAGGCAAAAATATGGATTTCTCTTTCCAGTTTAAAAAAAAATTCCCTCCCTCTCCCCTTTTCTTCTATTCACTGCTCTGGCCTTTCACCTCTTCTTACCTACCCATCGCTACCCCCTGGGTCCCCTCCTCCTTCCCTTTCTCCTTTGGTCCACTCTCATCTCTCATGAAATTCCTTCTTCTTCAGCCCTTGAGCTTTCCTACCCACATGGCTTCACCTGTCACCTTCTAACTAGCTCTCCTCCACCTATTTATTCTGGCATCTTCCCCTTCAAGTCTTGGCCCAAAACGTCAACTGTCTATTTTTTTCCATGGCTGCTGCCTGACCTGCTGAGTTCCTCCAGCATTTCATATGTGTTATTTTGGATTTCCAGCATTTGCAGTATTTCTTGTGCTTATAATGTAGTTCATCGTTTAGCAATCTAAACATGAGGAAATCTGTTGAGAACCTGCTGATAGGTTCAGGATTCTCGTACCTGTACTCTGAGCAACAGAACATTCAGGGCCAACCCTTGATAACTGCTTACCTTCAAGTAAGGGCTGGAGTATATGAAATTTGCATTTTGTTAGATCCGCATTGGCTGGATGATGAGTACTCCTTCACTGAAGACGGATATGTTTATAGTCTAGTTACACCAACAGTAGGCTTTACTTAGAACCCAACTGATCATTTGAGCAGTGTGTGTAACTCAGTTATCTGAAATTAAGATTGTCAACATTTTCTGGACTCTAATGGATTGAGAGATGTCATCTCAAATTCAATCCACTTACAGTCAGTGGCCACTTTATTAGATACCTCCCGTACCTAATGAAGTGGCCCCTGAGTATATGCTCATGGTCTTCTGCCGCTGCAGCTCATCCACTTCAAGCTTCGACATTTCGCGTGTTCAGAGATGCTCCTCTGCACACTACTGTTGTAATGTGTGTGGTTATTTGAGTTACTGTTGCCTTCCTGTCAGATTGAACCAGTCTGGCCATTCTCATCTGATCTCTCTCATTAACGAGGCATTTTCACCCACAAAACTGCTGCTGACTGGATTTTTTTTTTGCTTATCTTTACACCATTTTCCATAGAGACTCTAGAGACTGTTGTGCGTGAAAATCGCCGGAGATGAGCAGTTTTTGAGATACTCAAACCACCCCGTCTGGCACCAACAATCATTCCATGGTCAAGGTCACTTAGATCACATTTCTTCCCCATTCTGATGTTTGGTCTGAACAACAACTGAACCTCTTGACCATGTCTGTATGTTTTTATGCATTGAGTTACTGCCATATGATTGGATATTTGCATTAATAAGAAGGTATACCGAATAGTGTCCACTGAGTGTATGTAATAGATGAAAGAAACCAAAATAGGTATTTATCAAGGGCCCTTTAATGCAATCTATTGTTTAGAGTAAGTGTGGGTGAGGGTAATGGAATTGTCAGATCTGAGAGACTGAGGGGGTACTAAAGGGACATAGGGACACAGTAATGAAAGGAGTTTTGCCAGAGGGGTTAGGAGGGAGATTTGGGGTGGCTTTGGTACAGTGTATAAAGTGACTGGAAATTAGAGGAAGTATAAGTTTTCAAGAAGGTGTTAGAGAAGTTAGTGGGTGTGACCGTGTGATTAGAGAGTGGGAGAGAGTGACCGTGACAACAATGTGATAATGATATACAGAATTTTGTTAAAATGCCTGCACATTTACTTTGTAACAACAATAATATTGTATACCAGCCTTTAAGGAGAGGAGAATATTGATGAGAGCGCCAGTGCCACATGCGTTTCTCAGGAAGCAGGTGGAAGAAATCATCGAAGCAAAGAGACTGGGTCAGCACAGCAGAACGATTTAAACTTTGTAAAGTGATAGTCATTCAGCCTTCAGCTTGTGTTGATCTGGTTGGTATAACCTGCAGAAAGAGTGAGAAAGAGTCAGTTCACTTCAGGACTGTACAATTGAGGGACTAGGCTTTTCTTACAGTGAAGCTGATGCTGAAAATAGTAATGCCATCACAATGGTCGTGACAGTGGCAATTAACAGAGAGTGATGTGACAATGTCAAATGCCAGTATAGTGCCCTTTGCAGTGGTGACTGATACAGTGAAAGGAACAGCAACAATCACAGGTGAAAGTGATGGTGGAGGTGACAGTAAACGTGATAAAGTAATGGTAGTGACTGTAAATGTTTTTGCCCACAGAACTGCCAATCACTGGATTTTTTTTTGTTTTTCACACTTTTCTCTGTAAACTCTAGAGACTGTTGTGTGTGCAAACCCTTGGACATCCGTAGTTTCTGAGATACTCAGACCACCCTGATTGTGGGGTCAAAGTCACTTAGATCACATTTCTTCCCCATTCTGATGTTTGGTCTGAAAAACAACTGAACCTCTTGACCATGCCTGCATGCTTTTATGCATTGAGGTTCTGCCTCTGATTGGCTGATTAGTTCATTTGCATTAGTGAGCCGATGTAGCCAATAAAGTGACCACTGGATGTAAATCCCATAACTTCAAAATGTTCAGAGGGTCAGCTAGAAGAGATATGGGTCTTCAAGAATCCTCATGCCTGCATTTTAACCCTAATAACAACTAGGGCAATAATAACTTCTTCAGGCCTACAGCTGACCTTAAAAGGAAGTCAATTGGTTTTCACTTCACTTATAGCAGAGTCAGGCAAAACGACAATGTACACTCCCTGATCATCCACTGCTTACCAGCTTCTCCTGTGTTTCTCCCTACAAAGGCTATCATCCAGTTGTGAAGATGTGGTTCTAATAGAAACATAGAAATCCTACAGCACAATATGGGCCCTTCAGCCCACAAAGTTGTGCCGAACATGTCCCTACCTTAGAAATTACCTAGGGTTACCCATAGCCCTCTATTTTTCAAAGCTCCATGTATCTATCCAAAAGTCTTTTAAAAGACCCTATCATATCCGCCTCCACCACCGTTGCCGGCAGTTCATTCCACACACTCACCACTCTCTGTGTAAAAAAACTTACCCCTGACATCTCCTCTGTACCTACTCACAAGCACCTTAAACCTGTGTCCTCTTGTGGCAACCATTTCAGCCCTGGGAAAAAGCCTCTGACTATCCACATGATCAATGCCTCTCATCATCTTATACACCTCTATCAGGTCACCTCTCATTGTCTGTTGCTCCAAGGAGAAAAGGCCATTCTAATTCCACTTTGACTGATCTTCTAGTACATCTTTCGTTTTATTATTGGTTTAAGGCTAGTTCCAGCTCTAGCAACCCTTCCCTGTTATTGGCTGCTTCTGTTACTATTAATGCACTCCCTTACACTGATAATCACACAGTGCTTTGGCTAGAGATTTACTTTACCAATCTTAACACAATTCAGCAATCTCTCCCCCAAAGTCTGTGCTACCACCCACCACTACAGGCATTAATCCAGTCAGGCAATCCACATAAATCTTAATTAATTAAAGGGAGTAATAATAATGAGGAACAGAGGTTAATATTGGGCAATTTTTAGTGAAGTGTGCCGGCAGGTATGATGCAAGATTAAACTCTTTGCATCATATTCGCCATAACAGCAGTAAGATGCTGAATTGTCTCCAGACGTTCCACTTGAATTATATGTAATTTTTTCTGTGGTCTCATTTCACTAGAAATCCAATTAATTTCGACCTGGGTATATCCTAGACATCATTGCACGCTGCGATATACAGTCCCATACAGGAGCTTGTGATTGCAATAAAAAATATAAAAATGTAAATCCTGATAATAAGTTCTGGAAATAGTTAACAAGTCAGGCAGCATCTTTGGAGAGAGAAATAAAGCTAATGTTTCCAATCGACAGGTCTTCGTTTTAACTGGAATTAGAAACAGGGAAAGAGCAAGACCAAGAAGGGTGGTTTGTCATAGACTGCAGACTTGCTGCTTACTAGATCACAATCACAAGACATGCAAATGGGAATAGAAGAATCACTTAGTGAAAACTTTGAACAATCTTGGGTCAGAGGATGACCCAAATCATCAGCTAAGGACAGTCAGATTAGAGTGGAAGTGTGATGGAGAATTATGCCAGCTCAGGACGACAAGTTCAGGCTTTACACTTGTGGGGTGTAGCCCTGACCAGTTACCTAACCTGCATTTACCATGCTCATTGTAGATACCAATATGATCAGTGAATGGGATACACTATATTGAAAGTTGTTCCAAGAAGGTGCTTTTCCCCTAGAAGAAGGGGCCTGGACAATCGAGAGGAATAGATAGAAATTTGGATATATCTTTTACCGAGGATGATGTTATTGGAGGAGAGGAGAGTTGTAGATTTAGAGTCATAGAGCTGTGGAGTCATACAGCATAGAAACAGGCTTTCTGGCCCACCTAGTCTATGTCATCCATTCCCGTCTAAGTTAGCTGCATTTGCCTGTGTTTGGCCCATAATCCTTCTGACCTTTTCCTATCAATGTATTTATCCAAGAACATTTTAAATGTTGTTATGTACCTGCCTCAACCATTTCCTCTGGCAGCTTGTTCTATATACCGACCACCTTCTGAGTGAACAAGATGCCCATCAGGATCATAAGAACATAAGAAATAGGAGCAGGAGTCGGCCATCTGTCCCATCGAGCCTGCTCTGACATTCAATAAGATCATGGCTGATCTGGCCATGGACTCATCTCCACCTATCTGCCTTTTCCCCCATAACCCTTAATTCCCCTAATATGCAAAAATATAACCAACCTTGTCTTAAATATATTTACTGAGGTAGCCTCCACTGCTTCATTGGGCAGAGAATTCCACAGATTCGCCACTCTTTGGGAAAAGCAGTTCCTCCTCATCTCCATCCTAAATTTACTCCCCAGAATGTTGAGGCTATGTCCCCTTAGTTCTAGTCTCACCTACCAGTGGAAACAACTTTCCTGCCTCTATCTCATCTATCCCTTTCATAATTTTATATGTTTCTATAAGGTCTGCTCTCATCCTTCTGAATTCCAGTGAGTACAGTCCCAGGTGACTCAATCTCTCCTCATAGTCTAAAACCCTCATCTCTGGAACCAACCTGGTAAACCTCCTCTGCACCGCCTCCAAAGCTAGTATACCCTCCCTCAAGTGAGGAGACCAGATCTGCACCCAGTACTCCAGATGCGGCCTCCCCAGTACCCTGTACAGTTGCAGCATAACCTCCATGCTCTTAAATTCAATCCCTCTAGCACTGAAGGCCAACATCCCATTTGCCTTCTTGATAGCCTGCTGCACCAGCAGACCAACCTTTTGTGATTCATGCAGAGGCACTCCCAAGTCCCTCTGCACAGAACCATGCTGCCATCTTTTACCTTTTAAATAATAATCTGATCTTCCATGTTTCCTTCCAAAGTGGATGACCTTGCATTTACCAACATTGTATTCCATCTGCCAGACCCTTGCCCACTCACTTAACCTATCTATATCTCTCTGCAGACTCTCCCTATCCTCTGCACAATTTACTTTTCCTCTCAATTTAGTATCATCAGCAAACTTAGATACATTACACTCGATCTCCTCTTCCAGATCATTAATGTATATCGTGAACAGTTGCGGGCCCAGCACCGACCCCTGCAGCACACCGCTCACCACTGATTGCCAAAGAGAAACTAATTCCCAACTCCCTGCTTCCTATTGGTTAACCAATTCTTTGCCCATGCTAATACATCACCCCCAACTCTATGCAGCCTTATCTAATGGACAGGTCTTTTATGCGGCACTTTATTGAGCTCTTTCTGGAAATTCAAGTAAATAACATCCATCTGTTCCCTTCTATCCACTGCACTTGTTATATCCTCAAAGAACTCCAGTAAGCTTGTCAAACAGGACCTGCCTTTGCTGAATCCATGCTGCGTCTGCCTGATGGATCCATTTCTTTCCCGATGCCTCACTATTTCTTCTTTAATGACAGCTTCAAGCATTTTCCCAACTACAGATGCTAGACTAACTAGCCTATAGTTATCTGTCTTTTGCCTATATTCTTTTTTGAATAGTGGTGTGACACTTGCCATCTTCCAATCCGCCGGGACCTGCCCAGAGTCCAGAGTATTTTGGCAAATCATCATCAAAACCACTGTAACTTCTGTCGTTTCTTTCCTGCATTCCGTCAGGACCAGGGGACTTGTTTACCTTCAGGCCCACAGGTTTGCTCAGCACTACCTCTGTAGTGATAGTTATTGTATCGAGGTCCTCACCTCCCATCGTATCCATAACATCTCTCTTTGGCATGTTAGACGTGTCCTCCACCATGACAAACAATACCAAAAAGTCATTCAAAGCTCGACCATTCCCCAATATCAATTTCCCCTTCTCTTCCTCCAAGGACCTATATTGACTTTGGTCACTCTTTTCCACTTTATATAATTATAAAAACTTTTACTCTCGGTTTTTATATTTTGTGCTAGTTTATTTTCATAACTTATCTTCCCTTTCTTTATAGCTCGCTTAGTGGTTCTTTGTTGCTTTTTGAAGTTTTACCAATCTTCCAGTTTCCCACCACTCTTGCCGACTTTGTACGCACGAGCTTTTAGTTTGATGCCTTCCTTTATTTCCTTAGCTATCCATGGCTGGCTCTCCCCACCCTTAGTTTTAACTCGAATATACTTTTGTTGAGCTCCATGAAAAATCTCTTCGAAATTCTCCACTGTTCCTCAACCATCCCACCATATAGCCTGTGTTCCCAGTCTATCCTATCCAAATCCTCCCTCATCCCATTGTAATCGCCCTTGTTTAGGCTTAATACACTGGTTTTTGATCGAACTATTGCACCCTCCATTTGTATGAGAAATTTGGTCATAATGTGATCACTCTTTCCATTAAATCTCTCCTCGCTCTAACCTATACCCTCTAGTTCTTGATTCTCCATCCCTGGCAAAAGGACTGTGCATGTTTGCCCTGTCTTTGCCTCTCGTGATTTTATACCTCTCAACAAGCTCACACTTCATTAACCTACACTCCAGTGCATAAAGTCCCAACCTGCTCAATCTCTGTCCATAACTCATTTAGAAGAATGAATTGGTGTAAAAGTCCCTTTGAATGAGAAGAGGGAGGGCAAGAGATGATGGTATCATGCTCTTGGTGGTGGAAAAGATGGGGAATATTTTAAGATAGATGGGAAGAGAGGATAAAGGGAACCTTACCATAATTTAAGGAGGGAGGGGAAAGAGTAAGAGCAAAGTGTATGAAATGGAACAGGTAGAATTGGTGAGGGCAGTCAACCCTGACACTGGGAAAATCCTCACTGTGGACAAAGCAAAACACATTGGAAGAAATGATAAGGAAATTGCCAGAGATGATGCTACAAAGTTTACGAGAATGGAGCACAGTCCTTACAGGACGCTGGGGGTGCGGGAGGAGCTGGCTGTGGGAATCAGTGGGTTTGCAGTGGATGGTTTCTAGTCAATTCTTTCTCAGAAGTGGAGATAGGAGGGTAGAGGAAGAGACAAGGTTCATTGATGGAGCATGTGGTGACCTGTGGCACCTTTGCAAAGGAGTACAATGGCCTTCTCCCAGCAACCATGACACCATCTGCACAGTCCACAGGACTACGCCAAGAATCACAAACCCACTGACATGTGAAATGTTGCCCTGGTACACCCAACAGGGCATCTGTTAAAGATCCAGTGTGATCAAAGGTTTTTGTATAAATTCAGGTGACATAGAACTACTAACCTTTCAGAATAAGAATAAAAGTTTAAGATTCAATAGTGCTTTGCATGGTACGGCAATAGACCAAATAAAAAGAGCAAGGATGTGGCATATGGTGACACAACCATCTGCAGGTCCTCCCGAGTTGCCACCTTCCTGCATATCACCACTGTCAATGTGGAAGTGTTATCTTGTTGCACTCACGAAACATGGCAGTCAGGATCCCTCAGCAGTCCTGACCAGAAAGTCTATTTTATTATGATGGTTGATGATGTGATATACTCCTGCTACTCACTGCTTTTCCCATGTGCTACAAGGGATGGATAATGAATGTGGGCCATCCAGTGACACCCACATCCCAAAAGAATGAACATTAAAAAGTGTCTGATGATCATTTGCAGAATTGCTGAATAAACATCTCATTAACACCAAGCTGCAGCTTACTGCGGACAAAGGGTCATGATTTTCAAATTGACCTTGGCTAACGTTACATTTTATTTGATTGAATTAGGACTTGACTGAGTGATACAGTTTGACACACTGCCGCCTGCATAAGGCAGACAGCTGAACCATTTCTAGCCACAGCTGCTGTTCATTATGACAATTTAAATTTTGCACTGGATTGGAAAAGTGCTTAAGTCTTCAGCTTCAGTTTTGGAAGTATGTAAATTGGTCTTTGGATTGATACAAAACTATTTGCCACAGGCAAGTTGCTAATAAAAGGCAGCTTGTTACCATCGTTCATTTTGTGGTGAGGTTGTCTGATGTTATTTGCTATTCACACTGTTGTGACTGTAAGCACAAACATCCTGTTGTAGTCAGCTCTTAGGCTCCTACTTACTGAGGTCAAGGTTAAAGAGAGGCTCCATATTGTGATACTGCCAATAAAAACCTTCTTAAAGCTCACACAGAAAGACAACATTATTGCACCATTGTCATCACTATCAACAGCAGCAATATCTGAGGTCACCCTTGGCTCAGTCGTTCTTCAACCCCTGTGCCCATAAGGCTCAAGTTGTGCTTCAGTCAAGCACAGAACTGGGTTAATTTCCCATTCAGTGTTGAGGGATTGCATTGTGGGCACTATGTTTAAGAAGAGACAAAGAAAGGGGCATAAAAAAATCCAAATGGACAAATCAATGGATGAGTCGTAAGGCCAGAAGATATAGGAGCAGAATTAGGCCATTCAGCCTATCAAGTGTGCTCTGCCATTCAATTAGGACTAATTTATTTTCCTTCTCAACCCAATTCTCCTGCGTTCTCCCTGTGACCTTTGACGTCCTTACTAATCAAGAACTTTTCAACCTCTACTTTAAATATGCCCAATGACTTCGCCTCCATTATAATCTGTGGCAGTAATTGCACAGATTCACTACCCTCTACGACTGAAGAAATTCCTCCTCATCTCTGTGCTAATGGGATGTCCTCCTATTCTGAGCTGTGCTCTCTGGTTCTAGACCCTCCCACTAAAACATCCTCTCCATGTGCACTCTATCTAGGTCAGGGGTCGGCAACCCGTGGCTCCGGAGCCGCATGTGACACTTTCATCTCTGTGCTGCGGCTCCCTGTGGCTTTGGAAAATAAATGATGAGTATTTAATTAAAATGTATTTTATGTTAGTTTGTTAGTTTTTGAAATGTAATTTTAAATTTGAAGATTATGGTGATCTTGTACAATCTAAATAAAACGTGTTTTTTGTCACTATTAATATACGTCACCACTGCCAATGCCTGACACCCGCCAGTGCGCGATTTCTTTAATTTTTCGATCCAAGGTCGGCTAACTATGGGGAATTCTAAAAAAAGAAAAGTGACTGCAGGAAACAGAACGTTTAATGATACGTGGGCAGATTCATTTGCTTTCACTGCTGACGAGACTGGTTTACCGGTATGCTTAATATACAATGAGAAACTAGCAAACAACAAAAAGTCAAAAGTCGCAAGACATTTCCAGAATAAACACGCAGCCTTTGCTCAAAAATATCCAGATGGAGATGAGAGAAAAAAAGCCATTTCGGAACTGATGCGGAAGGTTGATCTGAGCAAAAATCATTTCAAGAAGTGGATGAAGTCTGGAAAATCAACGACATATGCTAGTTTTGTTGCCGCTCAGGAAATAGTCAGGCACGGGAAGCAGTTTACAGATGGTGAATTTATAAAAGGATCTTTCATTAAGATTTCAGAACATCTATTCATGGACTTTAAAAACAAGAGTGAAATTGTGCAGAAAATCAGGGATATGTCCCTCTCTGCAAAGACTGTCAAAGACAGAATCATAAAAATGGCAGAAGACATCACAAGACAGTAAATTAAAGACATCAATTCAGCTGTGGCCTACTTGATTGCCTGTGACGAGTCTAAAGACAAAGGTGATATAGAACAAATAGCGCTTTCTGCCGGTATGTAAACTCTGCCGGGCCACAGGAAGAAATGATTGAGTTGATACCTCTAAAAGGCCAAATATGGGGGTAGGACATCTGTGAGTCTGTCTTGAATTGTTTAAGAGCCAAAGGAATAAAGACCACCCACCTGGTGTCAGTAGCTACTGATGGGGCACCAAGTATGACAAGATCGTACAAGGGATTTGTGGCTTTACTGCAGAAGTCGCTGGACAGAAAGCTGTTGACTTTTCACTGCATCTTGCACCAAGAGGCACTGTGCGCTCAAACATTTCCTCCGGAATGCACAGAAGTAATGGATGTTGTCATTCAGATTGTCAATAAAATAATGGCAAAAAGTTTAAATCACCGTCAATTCCGTTTGTTACTGGACGAGCTGGAAAGCGCATTTTCTGATCTCTTGCTGCACAACAAAGTCCGGTGGCTGTCAAGAGGGGAGGTGCTGAAACGCTTTGTCGCGTGTCTGGAAGAAGTGAAAACTTTCCTGGGCAGCAAAGGGCTCACCTTTCCTGAGCTGGAACAGCCAGAGTGGCTGTAAAAGCTACACTTCATGGTAGACATGACAGCGCACCTGAACACGCTGAACACAGCTCTTCAGGGGAAAGGGCGCACATTCCTGCACATGTTGGAGGATGATTTGGCATTCGAGCGCAAGTTGACAGTGCTTTCCAGAGATTTACAGAAAGGCACATTGTCTCACTTCCCCAATTTGAGAGAGTTCAAACAAGCTCACGACATGATAAATTCAGAGTATTTACATTCTGCAATCATCGCAATGCAAACATCGTTTGGGAAACGCTTATGTGAGTTCAGAGAGGAAAAAAAAACACATTATACTTCCCGGTCACTCCCCTAAGCATCGATCCATCCCTACTGAATATGACTGCATTGACAGGTGTGAGTCAACCTGATCTTGAGATGGAACTGGCCGACATAGCTGACAAAGACATATGGATGTCCAAGTTTAGATGCTTGACAGCAGACCTTGAAGATGTTGCCCGTCAGAAGGCCATTCTTGCTCAGAATCACAAATGGAGTGATATTGAAAACCTCCTCAAACCAGACAAACTTGTGTTCAAAACATGGAATGCTATCCCCGACATTTATGTAAACATTAAAAAGTATGCGCTTGGAGTCCTGTCAATCTTTGGATCCACATATGTATGTGAGCAGGTGTTCTCCAACATGAACTTTATTAAAAACAAACATCGCGCACGCCTCACAGATGACAGCTTGCGATCCTGTGTAAAGATGAAGGTGACGTCATACAGCCCTGATGTGCAGACGCTGTGCACTGAGGTCCAGGAGCAGAAATCCCATTAACCAAGTATGATAAATATTTTAATAGCCTATTATTTTATGTATATCCAAATTTTTCATCGTTCAGTGAAATAGTACCTTTATTTTTCAGGTTGACAGCTGGCTGACGTTATTTTTGGTTTGCTGCTGGCGGACAATTTAAGTTCGGCGTTTTTCATAAATACAAGAAGGACTCAAATAGACATTGAGTATTTTACTTAAAAGTAACCTTCAACCCAACGTCTTTTTCTTGGAGATCAAAATGTTTTTGTTGCATGCAGAAATGTAATTTCGTTTTCTCTGCAGGAGTTCATCGATTTCATAAATGCAACACATTATAGTTTGTTTATACATAGCATAAAGGCAAAAAAAAACGTTGTATGCAGTGTTATTTCATTTTAAATGTCAAACGGGTTTTGTGGCTCCCAGTGCTTTCGTTTCTGTGGGAAACGGGTCCAAATGGCTCTTTCAGTGGTAAAGGTTGCCGACCCCTGGCCTAGGTCATTCAATAGTTGTTAGGTTTCAGTGATATGCTCCCCCCTCCATTCTTCTAAACTCCAGCAAGCACAGACTCAGGGCCAGGAAGGACGTGGAAGCCATAGAAAGGGCGCAGAGGAAATTTACAAGGACGTTGCCTGGATTGGGGAGCATGCCTTATGAGAATAGTTTGAGTGAACTCGGTCTTTTCTCCTTGGAGCGATGGAGGATGAGAAGTGACCTAATAGAGGTGTATAAGATGATGAGAGGCATTGATCGTGTGGATAGTCAGAGGCTTTTTCCCAGGGCTGAAATGGTTGCCACAAGAGGACACAGGTTTAAGGTGCTGGGGAATAGGTACAGAGGAGATGTCAGGGATAAGTTTTTTACTCGGTGTGGTGAGTGCGTGGTATGGCTGCCGGCAACAGTGGTGGAGGCGGATACAATAGGGTCTTTTAAGAGACTTTTGGATAGGTATATGGAGCTTAGAAAAATAGATGGCTATGAGTAAGCCTAGTAATTTCTAAAGTAGGGACATGTTCAGCACAACTTTGTGGGTCAAAGGGCCTGTATTGAGCTGTAGGTTTTCTATGTTTTCTATGTAAATGCTCCTCATGTGTTAACCCTTTCATTCTCAGGATCATTCCTATAAATTGCCTCTGGACCCTCTCAAATGCCAAAACATGCTTCCTTAGAAATAAGGCCCAATACTGCTCAAAATACTCCAAGTTTGTTTTGAGCAATGTCTTATAAAGCCTTTGGATTACATCCTTGCTTTTATATTCTAGACTTCTCGAAATGAATGCTAACATTGCATTTGCCTTCCTCACCGCCAACTCAACCTGCAATTTGATCCTTAGTAAATCCTATACCAGGACTCCCAAATCCTCTTGCAACTCTGATTTCTGAATTTGCTCCACAATTAGAAAATAGTCTACACCTTTATTCCTGCCACCAAACTGCATGGCTATACACCACCGTCCTACTTCTGCCACTTCTCTGCCCACTCTCCCAGTCTGTCCAATCCTTCCGCAGATTCCTGGTTTCAGTTATATCATCTGCAAACTTTGCTGCAAAGCAATCAATTCCATCATCCAGATCAAAAGGCAGCAGACACCATACTAATCCGTGTGGAACACCACTAGTCACCAGCAGCCAATCAAAAAGGGAACGTCATAGAATGTAAAAGAGTACAACACCAGAACGTCCTTAAGCCCATAGTATTGTGCCGAGCTAATTACACTATTTATTAAATGCTTAATTTAACTAATCCCTTCTGTCTAAGCAGTGTCTATATCCTCCATTCTTTCCATATTCATGTGCCTATCTAAGAGTCTCTTAAAGGTCTTGCCTTTTTACCACCCCAGGCAGCGCAATCCAGTCACCCACCACTCTCTGTGTTTAAAAAGAGTTGCCTCTCACATCTCCATAGAACATACGTCTAACTGAAGCAGCATCCTGAAAAGTTTGAGCTCTTCTTGAATTTCCAGACAACATTTGTCCCCAAATTGAAGTTAGATAACTCGGGCTTTTGATCGCAGTATATTATGTTTCCAGAACGGTGCTGTACAGAAACTCCACACTACATTTACAACATTTCTGCAGGAAGCACACTTCAAGGTTTCCATACTGAGGCTCGGCCTGCGATCTCATTCCTCCACTTTCCCACTCCAGACATTCTCAGATTCTATGTTTATAGTGGCCTTTTAAATCATGGGGCCAGAAACATTTCATGCAAATACTCCCCTACCCAGTGCTGATGAAACCTGGAACCTTGTCAGCAATGCAAGAGTTGTGTTTCAAGCCCACTGACAAACCCATTCCAGATTTCAGGACTTTTGCACCATGGTTCATCCTGAGACTGAGGTACAGTACCTGTTTTCTGGATATCAGCCTTCTGATATTTTCTTTACTTATTTGCTCATGGGATAATGACATTGTTGGCAAAGCAGAATGCATCGAACATCTTTAATTGCCTTTGAGATGAGGAGGTAATTAAAAATCAACTACTTTGTTGGGTCTGGAGTCACAATTAGTCAAAGCTAGGTAAATACATTTTATCTTCTCTCCTGAAGAACACCTGTTAATCGAATGGAATTTTAAAACAATCCAGTAGTTTTGTAACAATAGCACAACTATTTCAGTTGAATTTCAGATGGTGATGAGAGGAGTGGGATATGTCAGCCAGATGAGTGGTGTCACGGCAACAACTTTGCACTCAACATTAGTAAGACCAAAGAACTGACAGTGGACTTCAGAAAGGGTAAGACAAGGGAACACACACCAGTCCCATTGATGGATCAGAAGTGGAAAGAGTGAGCAAGTTCCTGGGTTTTAATGTCTCTGAAGATCTCCAGAAGTTTGTGTAGGGGAACACTTTGCATCCAGTGACCACAGTGCCAGTAGTTTCAAAGTGAATATGCAAAAAAATAGGTCTGGTCCACTGGTTGAGATTCTAAATTGGAGAAAGGCCAATGTTGATGGCATCAGAAAGGATCTGACCAGTGTGGATTGGGATAGGCTATTTTTTTGGAAAGTGGGAGGCCTTGAAAAGTGAAACTTTGAGAGTACAAAGCTTGTATGTGCCTATCAGAATAAAAGGTAAAAATAACAAGTGTAGAGAACTTTTTTCAAGAAATATTGAGGCCCTGACTAAGAGAAAAAAGGAGGTGCATAGCAGGTAAGGCAAGTAGGAACAAATGAGGCACTTATGGAGTACAAGAAATGTAACAGAACACTTAAGAAAGCAATCAGGAAGACTAAAAGTAGGTATGGGTTGCTGTAGCAAACAAGGTGAAGGAGATTCCTAAGGGATTTTACAGATACGTTAATAACAAAAGAATTGCCAGGGACAAAATAGGTCCTCTGGAAGACCAGAATGTAAATCCCTGTGTAGAGTCAAAACAAATTGGGGATATCTTAAGTGAATTCTTTGTATCTGTATTTACTCAGCAGAGGAACACAGAGTCTATAGAAGTCAGGCAAAGTGGATTTCAACTTCATGGACACTGTATAGATTACAGAGGAGGAGGTGTTTGCTACCCTGAGGCAAATCAGGGTGGATAAATCCCCAGGGCTTGACGAGGTGTTCCCTCGGACCCTATGGATGCAAGTGCAGAAATTGCTACGGCTCTAATAGAGATATTTAAATCATTCTTAGTGACATGAGAGGTACCAGAGGATTGGAGGATGTTATTCAACTGTCCGAAAAAAACTAAACACAAACCAGGAAATTATAGGCTGGTGAGTGGGAAAGTTATTGGAAGGTATTCTAAAGGACTGGATAGATAAGTATTTGGATAGATATGGACTGATTAAGGATAGTCAGCATGGTTTTGTATGTAGTAGATCATGTCTAACCAAACTTAATAGATTCTTTTGGGGAGGTTACCAGAAAAGTGGATGAAAGCAATGCAGTGGATGTTGTCTACATGGACTTTAGCAAGGCATTTGACAAGGTCCCACATGGGAGGTTGGTCAAGGATGTTCAGTCGCTCGGCATTCAGGATGAGGGAGCAAACTGGATTAGACATTGGCTTTGTGGGAGAAGCCAGAGAGTGGTAGCAGGTTGTTGCCTCTCTGACTGGAGGCCCGTGACTATTGGAGGGACCAGTGCTGGGTCCTTTGTTGTTTGTCATCTGTATCAATGATTGGGATGATAATGGGGTTAACTCGATCAACAAATTTGTGGAAGACACCAGGGTTGGTTGTGTAGTGGGCAGTGAAGAAGGGTATCATGGCTTGCAGAAGGATCTGCATCAGCATAAAAAAAGGGGTGACAAATGGCAGATGGAATTTAATGCAGACAAGTGTCAGGTGTTGCACTTCGGTAGGACCAACAAGAGTAGGCCTTACACAGTGAGCAGTAGGGCACTGAGGGGTGTGATAGAACAAAGAGATCTGGGAATACAGGCTCATAATTTGTTGAAAGTGACATCTGCGGCAGGCTACAGTGCCCAGACAAACCTGTCACAGAGACGTCATCCTGTATAGCACACACCTGACAGCCTGCTCCCTCCATAGCTGGAGACACGGGTTTATTCTCTGGTGGAGCAGTAACATTGGGAGTCACCCAAGGGTAGCTACTGTACATAGGTGTTGTACACATTTTTGATGAGTTCCCAATTTTTGTTCTGTTGACTCACGTAAGTACTTGTTGACACTCCTTTCAGACCTTTTACTGAGTGAGTCAGTGAAAAATGAACTGACATCAGGAAGAGAGGGGCAGTGAGCTTTATAACACCAAGGCTAACCTTTCAGAGACTCTTTTTTCTCAAGAGACTCCACTGGCTTGGGCCTCCTGCTGCTTCAGCCATCACTAGCGAACACAAACAGCTACTTCTCTTCAGCCACTGAGTTCTTGAACCAACCAGCACGGCGCTGACCACTACCTCAGCATAGTGACCACTATGATCACTTTGCACTAAAATGGATGATTTTGTTCTTGTTGTGGTTTTTTTCTTGTAAAATCTGTTTATAAATTATGCTTAATTTATGTCTTTTTCTTGTGAATATTACTCGTGCGGTACTACATGCCTGTGATTACATTGCACCTGTGCATGAATGTACTTGTGTGCGTGACAATAAACTCGGCTTTGATTTTACCTTTGACTTGACTTTCACTTTTGAATTTGATTTTGAGGGCAGAGCACGCAAGACCACACAAGACAGCGAGACTGCTCCCCATACTGAAGGTCAACTCCAGGTCTATCGGGGCACCTGTTGCACATGCTCAGTGTGTTGCTGCCTTACTTGCTGCCTGTCAAGTGATCTTGTTTGAACTGTATCCGTGCTTTACTGACTGTGTGCCTGCTGCATCCCAGCCCGGAATAAGTTCCCTTGTCTCTGAGCAATCCAGCTTCGAGATAAGTGGACACGAAACAGTAATAGGGGACCACAAGAGTCCCCTGGGAACCTTGAGCATCTCCTTGTTGTCACAGAACAAATGCACTTTGATGGAGTGGAGTGTTTTGCAGTCGATGACCACTTCATCATCGGGAGGGTCGCTGACTACAGCAGGGTCAAATGTCTGATGAATAACTGCACTCAAGGACCCCACAGGAAGTCAGTCAAGGTCATAATGCTGAGCACCTGCTCATTCTGACTGGCCTTGTCACGTGCACACATAACATAATCATCCATCTCAACACAAGGCACCACCCCAGCCCCACTCCCATAGCTGTTTCTGGTTCTGTCTGCCGTTCACCTCTCCCCGGTGGTTCCCATTCTCACCTGCTTTGCTTATCAGAGTCCAGCACTGGTAGCCTTTTGTGTTCCCGCTTATCTCCCTCCAGCTGCTGCCTCCCATCTCCGCACTCTGCGTCCTTCACCTTGCTCCATCTGCCTCTCAGTACTGTTTCTTCCCCCCCCCCACCCTTTGTCTGCCTCTGTTAATTATTCACCCGCCACTTCATCCCGACTCCACCTGTGCACCCCTCCCCCACCTGCCTGCCATCTTCCACTCCTTCAGCCAGCTCGGGCTCCTGTCTCACCTCTCCCCTTCCCCTCTTTAAACCGGCCGCCTCGCCGTTCCACTCTCCGTCTTGATGCGGGGTTTTGACCTGAAGCTTTGACAATTCCTGTCTACCTGCAGATGCTGCCTGACTTACTGAGTCCCTTCAGCAGATGACCTGTTGCTACAGATTCCAGCACCTGCAGTCTGTTGTGCCAACTGTACAAGTCGAAAATGATCCCAGAGGTTTGGTATGATCCCAAAGCAAATGAGCTGAAGACAATGGTAACTTCAGCAGCCATTGGTAATACATGACCACAAAATTCATTTTCCAGTAGGACCCTGTGCAAACTGCTACCATCTAACTGGACATCCTGAGCCAACTTGGCAACCTCTGTCAAGGAAACCTGATCGCTGAATATTGCCCCTCAGTTTAGCCTTCCTCATATCAGGTGGAGGTACAGTATGTACATAGTAGAGCAGCCTACAGCCGTTCACTGAAGATCTCGATATCTCCACTAAGCCCCTAGGCACCGTAGCCCAGATGACCTCCATGTTTCTGTTGAAAGCTGCCAAGTGCAGGTCTACTTCACAGCTCGGAAACTAAAGTGCAAAATTTACTAAGTTAAATGTTGTAACGTTTCTTAAACAACCTCTCACCACCACTCGACGGAGAACAGTGCCTCCACAGTCAGGAAGGCAGCTGTTGGGTACAGCACTTGTTTACAGACGTGTCTGTAAAACCCTCATCCCCCTCAATGCTGCTGTGGTCTTGCCTTGCTTTCCCTGTCCAGTTCCAATGGATGCTTGGGAAACCCTTAGACAGTCAAGTGTTGTTAAAATTCTTTGGAATTCGTTACTATGATAGTGAAATTGGAATTCTCCTATTCTGAAAGGGTCACTATATGGAATAAAATGTAGTTGTTGGGCCAGGGGTCATTTCTTTGAGCTGTTCTTTCAGTGAATTTAACTGAAACTTATAAATCAACTTCGTAAAACTATCTCACAAAAACCCAGGGATTAAATCAGAGATATCTTCCACAGAACCAGTCTTACAGACAACATACTACACCATCATGGTCCCGGATATGTCGCACCTCGCCACGGATGGAGAGACAACATGGTGTAGATATAGGACAGATCAGTCATGGAGTCCAGTGCAACAGTGCAGTCTGGGAGGAGGCTGCTGCAACAGACAATAGGTGCAGGAGTAGGCCATTTGGCCCTTCGAGCCAGCACCGCCATTCAATGTGATCACGACTGATCATCCACAATCAGTACCCCGTTCCTGCCTTCTCCCCATATCCCTTGACTCCACTATCATTAAGAGCTCTGTCTAACTCTTTCTTGAAAGCATCCAGAGAATTGGCCTCCACTGCCTTCTGAGGCAGAGCATTCCATAGATCCACAACTCTCTGCAGTCTCTCATGTCTACCTTCGTACATGAATCAATGGGAGTTAATATGTAGGTTCAGCAAGAAAATATCCGAAGGGCAAATAACATACTGTCTTTTATTGCACGACCATTTGAGTACAAGAGTATAGGGGTCCTACTGTAAGAAAATAAGAATGCATATAGAATACTATGTACTAGTTTGCTGTCTGCAACAAACAATATATTTATGATAGAGGGAGTACAGCAAAAGCTTGTGAAGAGTTTAAGGATCAGCATTCTTTAGAGATGAGAAGAATAAGAGGCAACTTCATTAAGATTTATAACATTTTTAAGGGGTTTGATGTGGAGGCGATGTCGCCCTCAGCTAAGGTGTTCTTAATAAGGTTCACAATCTCCACAAAGAAGGGATTGGTTACTCATGGCTAAGATAAGAAGAATGTTCTTCACCCAAGGAACAGTGAATTCTTGGCCCTAACAGGCCATGGAGACTTGGTCGCTGAGTATATTCAAAAGAGATCAATAGATTTTAGGTATTAAGGGAGTCAAGGAATATCAGATTGGTACAGGTAAGTAGTATGGATGTAAAGATTAGGTCCACAGAGTCCAACAGCAAGCAAGCACTTTGGCCCAATCTGTCCGTGCTGAGAAACATGCCTCTGTAAGCTTCTCCTATTTGCCTGTGTTTGACCCATACACATCTAAACCTCTCCTCCCCATGGACCAGGCCAAATGTTGTGAAATTATATAATTATACTCACCGCAACTATTTCCTCTGGCAGCTTGTTCTGTGAACCAACCCAAGTACCCTCTGGTTGAGAAACTTGTCCCTCAGTTCCCTTTTGAAATTTTCCCCTCCTCACTTACACTTATGCCCTCTGATTTTAGACTCCCATACCTTGAGGAAAAGACACTATCTACCCTATTTATGCCCTTATGTATTGTATTTAGAAATCTCTATCTGGTCACCTTTCAGCCTCCTCCAAGGAAAACAGTTCCAACCTATCTAGACTTCCCTTATAACTCAAGCCATCCAGTATAAGCAATATCTTTGTGAATCTTTTCTTCACTTTCTCTAACTTAATTACACCCTTCCTATATCATGGCAACTAGAACTTCATACAATGCTCCAACTGCGATCTAACCAACATTTTGTACAACTGTATCGTGACATCCCAGCTCTTGTACTCATTGCCACAATTGATAAAGGCAAGCATGCTGTACACCTTCTTCATCATCTTGTCTACCACATTCAGCATTTTATCTGCAGTACTTAAATCTCTAGGTCTTTCTGTTAACCACACTGCCCATGACCCTGCCACTCACTGTTTAAATCCTGCCTGGATTGACTTCGCAAATCCAGCACTTTACTCTTGTCAGAGTCTATTGGACATCATACTATTGGACCAGACAATAATCTAGCTGTGGTACTGAAGACCTGTGCTCAGGAATTCTTGGCAAGCTGTTTCTGTGCAGTTAATACACTGATATCTTTCCAAAATATGGGAAATTGGTTAGATACGTCTGATTGGTCAGGACAAATCCAATCCAACTAGTTACGGCCCAATCAGTAATGGGAGCTGGCATCAACATTATTAAGCAGCAATTCCTTACCAATAACTATCCAATGATGTCCAGTTTGGGTTTCAACAGGACAACTCAGCTCCAGCTTCATCACGTTCTTGAACCACGCATGGACCGAAGAACTGAATCCCAAAGGATAGCTTAGAGTGACTGCCCTTGACCTCATCGGGAAGCACAGGTAAAACTGAAGTCAGGGAGTTAATGGTCCGATGGTTGCAGCCAGATCTCATAGAAAGGTAGATGGTTGTGATGTTGGACATTAATTATTCCAGAATATCACTACAGCTTCGCCAGGGCAGTGTCCTAGGCCAGCGGACCCCAACCACCGGGCCGCGGACTGGTACCGGACCGCAAAGCATGCGCTACCAGGCCGCGAGGAAACAATATGATTGGGCAATATGAAACGATATGAGTCAGCTGCACCTTTCTTCATTACCTGTCACGCTCACTGTTGAATGCACGCGAGGTCATCTGTCGCCTAAGCGCAGTGATACCCTCTCGCCAGGGATCACTGGTTGGCCTCGGGTAACCGGCCGTCTCACACGGCCAGCGGATAGTGCCGATGCTGCTGGCCTGGAGCGTGGACAGATGGGCGCCGCCTCCAAACCTATTTAGCACACCGAATGTTCGTGGGGAACCCGGTGCTAAAATATTTGCAGACGGCCTAACTCAGGGTTTCGTAAGCAGCAGAGCAGCTAACTCGCTGCGATCTACTGAAAGTCATCCCTCGAGCCAAACTTTTGTTGGCCGATAGATCCTACCTACCTACAAGGGGGCCGGGCGCACGCCCTGTCTCACTCCTCACTCGGTCGGTCGCTCTCTCCGGATTGCGACCGCCGTGGCCCCGGTATGGGGACCTCTGGCCCTGATCTTGTCCTCTCACCCCACCCACGACCAGCCGCACCTGGCCAAGGCATCTGGCCAAGGCTGGTGGGAGGCTGGAGTCCGGGCCCGGAGGCTGTCTAAAGAGGCAATGAAGCTCTCAAAACTGCATCAGTACCTTGTCTCCAAGCACCCTGCACTTAAAGACAAACCCGCTGAGTTTTTTGAGTGAAAAAAAATGTGAACAAGTGGGACAGAAGCAAGTGCTAAGAGCCAAGAAAACTAAATTGCAGAATAGACTGGACATAAGGAACCCCCTTCGTGTATCGCTGTATTCCAGTCGTGATTAACACTCCCCCCTACCGTCGGCTGGTCCGCAAGAATATTGTCAATGTTAAACTGGTCCATGGTGCAAAAAGGGTTGGTGACCCCTGTCCAAGGCCCTACCTGATGCACCATCAATAACGCTCAGAGACGTGAGGCAAGATAGGCTTTTATTAGCTGGAAGAGAGCAGTCAGCAGCAAGAGACCATCACACAACATCCTGGAGACTGAGGGAGGAGCAGTGCCTCCAATCGCCTTTATACAGGGGTCTGTGGGAGGAGCCACAGAAGCAGTCAGCGGTGGGGGGGGGGGGGGGGCGTGTCCAGACAGGTAAATGTAGTTCACCACACTACCATCTTCCGCTGCTTCATCATTGACTTCCCCTACATCAGAGTGGTGATATCCACTGATTGTACAATGTTCAATTCTGCAGAACTCTTCAGAAACTGAAACTCTGTAACCTCTTGCAGGAGCTGATGAGTGGTAAGTAGCAGGCGTGCTCCAGAAATGCCAGGCAGTGACCATCTTCAACGAGAGCGAGTTTAACTAGCCACCTTTGAAGCAATGTAGGCTTCTCCCAACACCACAACCTCCATCACCAGGAAGGACAAGGCTTCGGGCTCATCACCAGGTTTAAGTCATTGCCATCCTGGAACCCCTCCAATAGAGCAGTTCAAGAAGGCAGCTCATCAGCACCTTCTTTGGGTCACTCAGCAACTGCTTACTTTGACAGCAATGCCCAAATCTGGGAGAAAATTAATTCATTAAAACCCTTCCAGCCTGGCTGTTCTGTCACCTGAATTCCCAGTGGGCAGCAGTAGAAATCCTGGATGACCATTCCAGTCCTTAGCAAGAGTGGGCACATGCCAGCAGACAATATACTGCTTCTCAAGTAATATCTCGGTCAGTGAGTCTGGTCCTAACCAATCGAGCTCAGTGCTATAGGATGTAACCACAGAAGAGCTAGAGACAATTTATTTAAGTACATCTGGTCTTCCCCAATTTGTGGTGGGTGAACACTGAAGAGAATATATCTGTCTCCTTTCTATTCCGTGTTCATGTAATTAAAAACCCAAACCAAAGAGCTTATTTTAGGCACTTCGATGGCTGGCAGCTGCACTTAATTATTGGTGCATTTCTTTCTCCTCATTTGCAACTGCTACCAGAATTTCTTGTGCATTTGTGTTATTGACAAATACAACTCAAGATTGATTTATATTGACGCAAGTCCTTTTTAGGAGGGGAAATGAGGCAGTAAAATGTGTTTCATTCAAACGGACCTTTGGGAGTCAGTGTGGTTTCCAGTTGGAATCAGGAAACTCACTCTACTTGCGTTGCTAAGGCCTGGAGCAGCCAGCAAGTTGACTGATTGGGCTTAGATGTTTTCATGTAGACCTTCTGGGCAATGACTGATGCAATTTGGGTGGCCCCATCGTGAAGAGCATCCAATAAGCACAGTTCCAATTAGAGAGCTGTGGTTTCAGCAAGTGTACAGTGGCATTGATACTTGTTGATATTGGAAATTAGCTCTCGATTCCTGTTTCATTTAGTGACTTATTCATGCTCCATATAGTTACATAGAGTCACGTCCATTTAGTTTACCCGAAGCAAGACCCAATAATCTACTGACATTTTTTAAAGTAATTACATCCAGTTTCTCCATATTGATTTTTTTTTAGGTTTCATGAAATGTGTGCTATTTACTCTTGGTATATAAATAGTAACTTTCTTACAAAAATAGACAGAAAAACATAAACATTTTCACTTCCCTAAGGGATATTTGCTCTGTGAAAGCAGTTGTGCTAATAATGCCCAGAGTATCACATCATCTCTGTGTACCAGTTAATGATCTGGAAGTGGATGACGATTTAGGTCAATACTCACTGCAATCTATTTACTCAGAAACAGAGACCATTCAAACAGGATGTGAGAACAAACCATCAACACGGAGCATTTCAAAGTCAGCAAGCAGGCCAAGTGTGACAAGTGGCAAATAGAACACGAGCTGGGCAATGGGGAGAGTTACACCACCTGGCCTTTGTTTCCCAGTAGAGTTGCCATCATGGCTTCCACCAGCACTGACTGAAAACTTAACTCGGCCAGCCGCGTTAGCAGAAGGGTTAAGAGCAGCTCAGAGGCTGGGTGCATGAAAGTGACTGACACATCTCCTGAAAGCCCAGAGACTTTCTACCATCTACAAGGAATGAGTCAGGATCACAATGGAATGCTCTCCACTTGCCTGAATGAGAGAAGCAGCAAGAAGAATCTTGACAATATCCAAGTCAAAACAGCCCACCGGATTAACATCCCTTTCACAGCTCTAAATGTTCAATCCATCCACCAACAAAGAAGCAATAGTAGTCTGGAGGATAAATTAATGGAGAATACAAAGCTTTCTAGATCTTTTATTGGGGATCAACAAGCTAACAGGTTATGTTAGGACATTTTTGTGCAATGGGAAAGGGTTGTTTGAGTGACTTTTACTGAGATTGGGTGGGCTTTTAGTGAGCAAATACGATAAAGTTTTACACAAAAGTGTTTACACATCTGTAGATGTAAGGAGAGCATTCTGAGTGTTTGCGTCACAGCCTGGTATGGGGGCTCCCGTGCACAGGATCGAAAGAGACTGCAGAGGGACGTAGTCTCAGCTAGCTCCATCATGGGCACAACACTGAGGACGTCTTCAAGATTCGGTAACTCAAGAAGCTAGCAAACATCACTAAGCACCCTCATCATCTGGAACACACCCTGGATTTGTTGCTACCATCAGGGAGAACGTACAAAAGCCACACTCAATGATTCCAAGTCAGCTTTTTCCTCTCCATCATCAGATTTCTGAGAGGTCCATAAAGCCATGAACACTACCTCATTTTTCCTTCTTTTGCAATATTTGCTTATTTTTGAATTTATAGAAACCTTTTGCCTTTGCACTGTACTGCTACCGCAAAACAACCAATTTCACATCATATACTGAAAGTCAGTGACAATAAATCTGATTCTGATTCTTGTCTAAAACCAAAGTTTTAAATCAAAATGATACAAAATGCAAAGATCTGCGACTACAGTTAAGTTGGAATATTAAAAACTATGAGTAAGTCCAGAAAACAGATAACTTCTAAAGAATTAATAAATAATTTATATGTAATATTTATCTCTTTAAGGCAAATAAAAGGAAAAGTGGTCCAGAAACAGCTATCAAGAAAAGTTAAAGATAATGTCAGATCAAAGGCAAAGACATGTCACGTTGCCAAAATAAAGCAGTAAATCTAAAGGCTGGAACAGTTCAAAGCTTAGTGAAGGACTCTTAAGCACTGATAAGGAAAAGGACATGAGATCTGGCAAATTATAAGAGGGTCTATAGATACATAAATAGGAAAAGATTAGCAAAAGTTACTGTTGATCCTTGACAGACTGAATATTTTTCTTTGTTGTCACAAAAGCAGACGTAGTAAACTATCTGGAAATAGCTGAGGAACAGAATAAATTAGAGCCAAGAAATTAGAAAACATGCTAAAAACTCCAGTTGAATAAATGAATCAGACTGAAAGGCAATAAATCTCCAGGGCTCCATCGAGGTTGTGGCTCAGATTCTGGTGTTTTTATTATTGCTTTTAGGTTTTGGGGACAGAGAGGAGAATTAGGGGTCATGCTATGGTTTAGGGACAGGAATATGGGGGACATTAGAGGTCAGGCTGGTGTCTAAGTCTCTATTCCCTGTTCAAAGGCCAGCGACATGGATGTGGAACACCCATGGTCAGACGTCAGGCAGGCAGACCAGTGCAGATGAGGGCTGGTGGACCACCCATCCACTCCCCCCCCCCAACTGTCCCTCACCCTGGGTCAGCAAGTTGTCAGTGAGTTTTGCAGTCAGAGTACAGTGTGGGCAGGAGGAATGAGGTCTGATTACTCCCTGGGTTTGCAAAACCTTAAGACCGCAATTCAAGGCCTAGTGTTTGGGGTCCTGTCATTGGCATCTCTGGGGTTCCAGGCCCAGAGGTGATCAGAGGGTCCTAGGGTCGATGCTGAAGATTGAGCCCCAGGGGTCCAAATCTGGAAGCTGCTCATTGGCCGTGGGCCGAGTGTGCAAATCTCTGAATTTGCTGAGAAGTCGAAGGCACAACATCTCTGAGTGCAAGTCCAAGCCCACTGGAGGCTGAAGGCTGGAGGCTGAAGACAATCTGTTCTGGAGTGGAAGACTGTTTACGTGCGAGGGTGGGAGGGAGAAATAGGGCTTGTTCTGCTGTTGTTGTTTTGTTGCCTGTTGTGTTCTGTGTTGGTCTACCAAGCATTGTGGGTATGCTATGGTGTGGTGAAACATGCTGGCTGACCCTAGCACACACTCAGGTGTGCAGGTTGTTAACACAAATGATGCATTTCACTGTATGTTTAAATGTACACATGATAAATAAATTTGAATCTTGGACCTTGAATCTTGATCTTGATCTGATGACTTGTGTATGCAGGCTTTAAAGAAAGTGAAGATGCAGATAGTGGACACGATAATGGTCATCATTCGAAATTTTAACACCGCTGTGATGCACTGGAAGAGGCCAAACATAACTCCAGTCGTTATTGATGCTCTGTGCCTGTAATACTGCTGCAAGTAAGTTTTTCATTGCATCTGTACCTGTGTATGACAAACTTGACATTGATTTTGAATTTAAGTAAGAAGGATAGGAGAACACAGCAAACAATAACTGTAAGTAAGTAAATTACAAGAAACTATTATTAAGGAAGTGGGTATTTTATGGATTTTTACTCACTCAGAATCTACAAAACAAAATCCCTCTATCAATCTACCCCTTCTGCACAACACCACTCTCTAGAATACAGATTTACTGTGAGACCCTGGAAAATGCCAACCACTTCACATCCCTTAGGAGCCATCGCTTAGTGAATTGAGGTTACTGCCACAGCATTTGACTGACTGACAAAAGCAACGTTGGAAGATACTATATATGCATTCCTGTATCCTTAAACCATATAATAATGATAAAGAAATTCTTCACACAGCCAAGGACTAAGAAAAATGGATGGAGAATGTATCATCAAAGCATAAAGAGGCAGTCGGCGCCCAGCGAAAGGAGCCGTGAAACTATCTTCTCAGCTGAAATGCTTTTGATATGAGTGACCCTGGACTCCATTTCACAACATGTTATCCATGACTAACCTTGGACAAACAGGCTGAAAAACCAACTAACAAATGAAAATTACAAGACCTCTGGAGTAACAAAAACCTCTGCAGAAGCACGCAAGCATTGTAAAGAAATAACACTGGTGCAAATTCATGACATCATCTCCTTCCCTTGGGAAGAGGAGAGATGCTGACGATCTCAGAGGCATTGTAATTCCAGCCGTGGTACACTAATACAGCCTGCAGACGTCGTTAACAGGGGAAATATCCAGTCTTCTCCATTTCAGGCATATTTATGGGCAATCCTATAAGGAGCTAAGGATGTCAAGTCCTGTGGTTTGTAGGTGTAAATAGGAATAAATTGATCCAATTTCTGGATCAGGAAATATGGAAAATCAAACCCAAGGTGATTAAGGGCAATAGAACCCTCTCTCTAAGGAAACAGTGGCCCTAATGGACTGCCCCAAGGCTTTGTAGAGTTATTAGCATTATGTACATTTTTATAACCAATGAAAGGGCTCTGCCTTTAGGAACCAAAAACGGTCAGATAGTGAAGATGTTCGGTCTTGAGTCTGTAGCTTTCCACTCTTCAGTCAGACTCTCGCGTAAGATGGTCAACCTGAAATGTACATTCTGCTTCTCTCTCCCCAGATCCTGTTGGAAGTTTTCATCTTCGCTTTTTTTTGTGTTCTTCAGGTTTCCAAAACCACAGCCTTACAAACAATCTACTGGAGGAACTCAATGGGTTAAGCAGCATCTGTGGGAGTCAAGAACTTAACAACATTTTGGATCAAAACATCAATCATTCCTTTCTCCCTAAAGGTGCTGCTCACGCCACTGAGTTTCTTCAGCAGTCTGCTTATTGCATCTGTATTTCTTGTATCTCCTGTGTATCCACAGGGCTTCATTTTATCTCGACAGCCATTACTTCAGCATCATATACTTCTCCTGAAACTCATTTGGTGAACAGGTCAAACTCTATGCAGAACCTTTTCCATTCTCAGGACAAGAATATGTGCTGTGCTGGTCCTTGGATTCACGGTTCCTGTTCAAAGTGCTGACCAGTCCCCTTAGCAAAACTTTGCTGTATCTTACATCTCAGTCTGATGCTGAATAGTGTGATTTATTTCCTCAGAATGTTGAACCAGTTATCAATGATTAGTCTTCCCCACATAAGCACATAAACCTAAGATTCAACAGGAATGCTACCTCATTCCCCAGGAGGATTCCCAGTGACTGTTTAGAAATAGGTATAGGTAATCTCCAAATTTCCTAACTCTGCAAGGGTTACATGTAAAAGATATAAAGTTCAGATTATAATCATTGAAGCATTCAAGTAAGGAAAACATTTCTCTTTCATATAAACTGACATCCATCGTAATGACCTTTTAGGAAGAATTGCCTTACATTATAGTGTGGCAGTAAAAGGATATACTGTGCAGTTGGTATTGAAATATGCTGAGATTCTGGTCATTGGATGTTGTGTACTTTGACAAATACAGGCAATCAGTCTTAGGGTTATCTAAAGATCTTTGTACATTGAATGTCTTGGGCACTTGTGTTTGATACGATCTAGAGAAGTTTGTCATTGAATATTCTGACATTGCTTGTCAGGGTCAAATGATATTCTTTAATTCAGGAGAGATATTCTTGCATTGGAGGGAGCTCAGAGGAGGCTCTTAGATTGATCCTGGGATGAAGGATTTAACCTATGAAGTAAATTAGACATATTTGTCCCTTACTCATATGGCATTAGAAGAATTAGAGTTGATCATATTAAAACATGTGAGATTCAAAGCAGCTATGGCAGGATGGATGGTGAGAGGATTGCTCCTTCTTTGAGGGAACCTGGAATTAGAGGACATAATGTCACAGAATTTTATGAAAAATGAGACATAAAAAGACAAAGACTGATAAATGTCAATGTGCAAAAGAAAACAAACTGTGCAGGGAAGATGAGCTGTAAAGCATCTTTGAAAGTGAGTCTGTAGATCCGTAGAATCAATTCAAAGTAGAGATGAAAAAAGTTCAAGAGACTGATGGTTGTAGGGTAATAACTGTTCCTGAACCTATACCTCCTGCTGAATGATAGTAGCAAGAAAAGGGCATGGCCTGGTGATGCACCATCAATAACTCTCGGAGACGTGAGGTGAGATATAGGCTTTTATTCGCTGGAAGAGAGCAGTCAGCAGCAAGAGATCACCATACGACATCCTGGAGACTGAAGGGGGAGCACTGCCTCCAATCGCCTTTATACAGGGGTCTGTGGGAGGAGCCACAGGAGCAGTCAGCGGAGGGGGGGGGGGGGTGTCCAGGCAGGTATATGTAGTTCACCACACCTGGATGATAAGAATCCTTGACAGTGGACGGTCCTTTCTTGTAGCAATGTTTCAAGTAAGTGTACTCAATGTATATTTTGGATGCCTGGAAAGCTATAGTAGCTAAATTACTGAATATATTAAAGACCGAGATAGACTTTTGATCTATAGAAGGTCAAAGTTTATGCAAACAGGAAGGCAGGTGAATGTTTTGATCATTACATGTGATAGCCATTGGATAATTCAGCCATGGAATAGTTTGGTTATTGGGTGGTCTTGTCATTGGGTAGTCTGACCATTGAATGGTCTGCATTGATTGGTCTGGTCATTGTGCAGTTTTGCTGTTGGAGGAGCTGGCCATTGATTGGTTCAGCCAATCAAGGTAGCTTGGTTCATGGATAGTCTGGTCATTAGAGAGACCATCTATTGGTAGTTTGTAAACTGAAAATAATATTCATTAGATATTCTCAGTACGCAGAGCAAGAACGTCTGTTCCTGTGACCATCCCTGCTCCCTGGTTATCTGCACAAGTTCTTATAAAGTTTACACCAATTAATTTCATACAATCTCCAGACTTTGCTCCCTCACATTCATCTCCACAGCCACTGCTGTTGCGAAAAACTGCCACCTTTCTAAATCTCCTGTGTAAATAGCAACCATGGTCCATTGCCTACAATCTTCCACAATTTATCACTGTTTTTCTTTCGAAAACCTAACGTTATTTTTGGCCTTTACCCATAACTTAACACATAACCCAACAGAGGAGGCTGAAAATGACAGTTCTGGAGAAGAACAGCAATACTTTTATTTTGCTCTGGAACTACATCTCCCTATAATTATCTTTCCTTTCCTGGCAGAACCTACAGATCTTGCAGCGTCAGTTTTATTATGAACTTCTTTGGCTTTTTATGGTTGCATGTTGCGATAAGTTTAAGATCCACAGCTGCTTGCAATAATTTCCACGATGAGTGTGATTAAATAGAGTGAATATTTCAAGTTGAAGATCTTAACTCATTGACTCTCCTCACAGATTCTGCCTGACTTGCTCAGTATTTCCAACAACCAGCCACAGTTTCAGCTTTCCAGCATCCGTGCTTATCTTAACTGTTGGACTAAAACTTATGATGGTGCTTTTGCTAATTATAGTTCAAGAACTATCCAGCAGACATTAATACAATGTAGTGAGAAAGGGGATGGTGTGACATTGACTGGATGAGAACTACAATGTGCAATTTTCAAAAAGGAAGGCACGCCAAAGGCAATAGGAGTTTGAGGAGATTTGGTATGTCACCAAAGACTCGAGCAAATTTCTACAGATGTACTGTGGAGAGCCTTCTGATTGGTTGCATCACTGTCTGGTATGGAGGGGCCAATGTGCACAGGATCAGAAAAAAACTGCAAAGGGTTTTAAATTCAGACAGTTCCATCACAAGCACAAGCCTCCCAAAATCCAGGACATCTTCAAAAGGCAATACCTCAAGAAGGCAGCATCCATAATAAAGGATGCCCACCACCCAGGGCATGCTCTCTTCTTATTATTCCAATACTACCATCAGGGAGGAGGTACAGGAACCTGAAGACACACACTAAACACTTCAGGAACCACTTCTTCCCCTTTAGTATCAGATTTATTTCTGAACACCCATGAGTTTACAGAGAATAGTGCAACAAACAAAAAGCATCCAGTGAGCAGCAGTTCTGTGAGCAAAACCGCCTTAATCAATGAGAGAGGAGAACGGTCAGACTGGTTCAAGCTGACAGGAAGACGACAGTAACTCAATTAACCACATGTTACAACAGTGGTGTGAAGAAGAGCAGAAGAACCTTGAAGTAGATTGGCTATAACATCTGAAAACCACAAACAGACACTCAGTGCCCAGTTTATTAGTTACAGGAGGTACCTGATAAAGCACCCACTGAGTGTATATCCTGATTTTCTGATCATACATAGAACATTGAACAGTACAGTATAGGAATAGGTCTTTTGCCCATGATGTCTGTACCACAAAGCTACCCTGAAGAGTAAACTGATAGGAGAGTACAAAATAACTGGAAAAAAATTCAAACAGGTTAACAAAAATACAGGCAAGAATAAGCATGCTGAGTATAATGTCGAGGATTGGTAGGAAAATCAAAGAGAGCTGTTAATTTGTTTTAAAAGTGAGAGGCTGGGAAATGTTAAGATTCAGACAGACTTGTGTGGCTTATATTTGATTCACATGAAGTTAAAATGCAGATGTAACACATAATTAGAAAAGGAAATGGTACGTCATCTATTGCAAGGTGTTTGTGGTAGAAGATCAAATGAATTTCAATGCCCTTATAAATTGCCTTGGTGAGCTCTCGTCTGGAGAATTATCTGCTGAGTGGAACCTTCATCTCAGGTGCATATTCTGATGCTTCTCCAAACCACAGACCTTCCAAAGTGCAGGTCGCTCAAGCCCCCACCCCGCCACGAACACTGAGTTGACATACGCCAATCACAGCCCAACACCACCTGCCACAATCTGCAACTTTGAGTGCACATGTGCCAGACACAGTACAAGCCTGGTTGAAGGGTTATTCTCAAGAGTGCCCCTGCAGCCCCAGAATTTTTTACAAATCTCCAGAGGGCTCAAGTCAAATCCAGGGGAATTTCTAGGAAATACCAATGAAAGGTTGGCTTGTCATAAAGGAAGCGTAACTATTAGAGTGATTCCTGGAATGTGGAGCTGCTCCCATAAGGAAAGAAGGAAGGAGTAGAAATTAGAAGAAAGCGAGGCAAAATCAGAGATAAACAACATTTTTTAGGGTTGAAAGAGTATGTTTCTCTGGATGTGCTTTCTTGATTTTACATTGGGAATTACTGGCATGGAATAATCCACCAGATTCAAATGAGGTGAAATGCATTGCTCTAAAGATTGGATCCTTGGAGTTCTCAGTCCCAGAGAGCAGTGGGACAAAACCAATATGCTTTTTATACCATCAAAACAAGCCTGCTTCCTCCCTCCTGAAACACATGTGGACAGTCCTCCAACTCCAGGACAAGCTTCCACTCTGCTGTCTAGAATCCAGATGTCTTTCATCACCCATCCACATTGCTGGCCTTCAAGTGCAGAACATGAAGTGGAAGCCTGGACTTCAGATGTCCTTCATCACCTGTCCAAGTCACTAGATTTTGAGCATGGTGTGGAGGCCTGACCTCAAACTCCTCCTTATCTTTGTCCCTAAACATTAATCTGTCCTCTAACTCCCCTCTCTGTCCCCAAAACCATCCCTAAACTTAAAAATGCAACCAAATCTGACCCATGATCTTGACGGAGCCCAGAACTTGGGACCATCTTGAAACAAAAAATACATCATGATCTTCAATCCTTATTTACACTAATTTATTTTATATTATCTCTTCAACTGCAATCTGCCAGATTGTACGACTCAGCCGCACAATTGGGACAATTCATCATGTGACCAATAACCTACCAACCTGTATGTTTTTAGAATGTGGAAGAAAGCCAGAGCACCCACAGGAAGCTCACACTTCACGGGGAGAACGTGCAGACTCTTCCCGGAATGCACCAAAGGTCAGGATCAAACCCAGGTCACTGGAGCAGTAGAGCAGCCATTCTACTACCTGAGCCACTGTGCCATTCTTCAATTGCACCTCTTCTTAACATGCTTCCAATCTGTACCTGGATTTCAATCCTCAGCACAGGCCAACAACAGGGTCAATCAGTTTGACACCACATAGTATTATCTGTTGCTTGACGACTGCTTCATAGACATGGCAAAGCCAAGTTCTGCTCTGAACCGCGCATGGGTTTACAAACTTGGAAATGCTTTTCCCATACAGTTCCAAAACAGATAACAAACCATTAAGGGTTGTCAGCCCATTACCTAATGTGAGGCCACTTCCAGAAATATTTTCGATTGCATTTCATCATCCTCTTTTCCTTTCCAAATTCTCCTCTTCAACGTTTATACCCTGGGTTCTTGGTTCCTGTTAGTTCGAAGCACAGTGCACAGAGTACACTGTACAACTAGCTAGTTAAACCACGAGTCCACATGCTGAAGTGCTTTTTGTTCCCAGTTCAACTATGGTTCAGGGAGATAAAAGTATAACCCTTGAATAAATGACTTGAGCTCCATTAACCTTGGAAGGTTAAAATGTGATTTAATCATACTTAAAATAATAAAGGAATTGAACTGGGTGGAAACGGAAGTTATCTGCTTTTGTGGAGTGAAATTCAATATTAGGGTCTAGATATTGCAGAACACGATTATAAATGCACAGAGAAACCTTGGGCACGGATCTACCATTGTGATGTCAGAAACCCTGATATCTTGGAGCTGAATGTGTCAAAGCATTTTTGCGCATTGTTGAAGACTGACAGTTTTTCCTGAACCAGTCAGGGCCTTGGGATATTGCCAGCAGTATCTGGGTTGAGTGTGGATTGTGGACATTGCTGATGAAAACTCCATGAGAGCTTTGGCAGACAGTGAATGTAGATCAAATAACATGACTAGAATATTGGGGAATACTGATGAACCAGACAATAGTCGATGGCCCAATTAACTTTCCATGATGGTAATGGATTATGCCAATGAAAGAAAGAAGGTTTAGATCTGTGTAAAAGAATAATGTAGAAAACAGAAAGGTATTACAAGTTGATAGCGACAGTTAGTTCCTCACACACCAGCTGCTGAAATTGGAAAATCATGGATGAAGTCTTCATGATACGTCGAGTTGCAGCACTGAGAGTATTGACTAATCTTTCGCATTTATGTGTCCAAAAATTCAACAAGCTAGAGGATCAGGGGGTGAGGAAGAATGGAATTTTGATCACCTTTTACATGCTGTAAATGCCCTTAAACAAGGGTAGGTGTTCCATGATTCCCCAAAAACTCTCCATGCCAATTTTTACCCCTCCCTACCCCATACAATGATATATTCCTCAAAGAACTCCTGCATTGCTCTGTGCAAACACATCCAGCATTACCCTTGCCCGTCTAGCTCGTTGCAAGTGAAAAGTGGGAAGGGTGGTGGAAGGCAAGGGTATTGGAGATTCTATAGGAGAAACCTTTGAGAAATTGTACAATACATTCTGTAATTGTCAGATACTCCATCCAAGGTGTGTCCATGATGTTGGAAATGAATGCCGTTTAATTAATGCAGTGATAAAATTAATTCTATAAAGCAGACAGCTTTGTGCTGGGTGAGGCAGAATCTCTCAAATATTGTTTGTTTTAACCTATCTGGACAGGTGGAAAATACTCCAGTAAATTCAATACACTCAAATTCACTTCATATTTTAATATCCCAAATGGTTTTACAGGAGTATGATTGGGGGGGGGGGGGAATACTGCTGTGTTGGCAGAAAGGATCTATTAGTTTAGTTGCCCAAACTCTGGATTAATGGAGGATGGGAAGTTGGAGGAGTTTCAGCTGAGGGAATGATTAGAGTTAGAGGAACTCTTGGAGGATTGTTTCATGCGAGCAGACAGTAGAGATAGGGGAGTGAGGCTAAGGAAGGATTGCAAAATTAAAAATGAGACTGATGTTTTATTGTTGTCCAAGTTATTGACAGGTACAGAATCAAAGCAGGTAAATGGAATGGGTACAGATTCACCTTGACTACATTGAATGGCGGGGCAGGTTCGCATGTTGAATAGTTAATGTCTTTCCATATTTAAAAGTTTGGCAGATGTCAAATAAAATTCATAGACAATTGGCTATTCCTAGTTTACCCTTCTGTGCTGCAGAAAGAATGCAGAGAATGAATGTTTTGTTTTTAATACCATGAGAATTGTTCACTATAAACAATTCCCAGGTCTCTGTCCTGGGAATTATCAGGTTATCTTGTCTCTGAAGAAAATTTAGATGCTTTTGTGATAATTTGTCAAACTTGTTTCCACTGCACAAGCAGGCCTTTGTGTCAGATATCCTAGGCTTTAATTCAAAGGCTACAGGTGACACACACACCTTCAGTGACCACTTCTCTATTCTAAATCCTCGGGTTTATTTATGACAGATACACATTCACCTCCTTTGTTCTTGTTTGAATTTCAAAGGGAATAGAAAGTGACTTGGAGATCTGCTTCAGTTCCCCACTACTTCTGACAAAATAGGATGATGGTGGATTATTTTTGTTTCTGACAAGAGTCTTACATTGATCCATGTTTAGTAGTACTAAGATTCATCAAAGTTTTTTGAATTAATTTTAAACAGGAGAAGGGTAAGATCTGTAAAGACATGTAAAATTAAATTCCATTTCTTATCTGCCACGTTTAGTAAATTGGTTGTGCAACTTATAAACTAAACCAGACTGACTCTGTCATTACAAACGGCATCAGAAGTGGCACATTACGGTTGGATCACCTAACTCATTTTCATGCTTAGCTTATCTGCCTAGACTCAGATCTCAGAGTCCTACAGCTCAACTTGTCCACGGTAACCAAGATGCCCACCTATGCTAGTCCCATTTGCTCATGTTTGACCATTTTCCTTCTAAACCTCTCCCAGCTGTGTAGCTGTCAAAATGTCTTTTAAATGTTATTATTGTACCTGCCTCAGCCACTTCCACTGGCATCTCGTTCTACATATGTACCATGATCTGTGTGAAAAATTTGCCCCTCTGGTTCAATTAATTCTTCCCCCTTTCACCTGAAACTATGCCCTCTAGTTCTTGATTCCTCAACCCCGGGTAAAAGACTGTGTGTATTCACTCATCTATGCTCCTCGTAGGACCTCAAGGCATAAGAGCAAAATGATACCATTCAGCTTATCAAGTCTGTTGTACCATTCATTCATGCCTGATATTTTTGCAATACCATTCTCCTGCTTCCTCCCCATAACTCTTAACCCTCTCACTAATCAATAACCTATCAATCTTAAATGTACTAAATGACATGGCGTCCACAGTCCTTCGTGGCAACAAATTCCACAGATTCACCACACTCTGGCTGAAGAAATTCTTCCTCAACTTGGTTTTAAAGGGATGTCTCATTATTTTGAGACATCTAAACCTTTCAGTTAATGATTGTAGACACCTCTACAAGATCACCTACATTCCAAGGAATAAAATGAGCCTGCCCAACCTCTCCCATGTTGATGCCTATTTACCTCTAGTCTTGATTACTCCAAACTTCTCGTCATCTCTACTTAAATTTTGTTGCCTGCATTCCATTTTGTACCATGCTCTACATTTCTAAATGGCTAAAACTCCCTGCCTCTTTGCCCCCTTCCAGCCACTCCTTGTAACATTCCTCTAATTAAGTTCTGGGTTGCTTGCATACAGCATGTACTTCATTTTGTGTCTTGGGGTCTGCACTACTTGATAAAGCTTCTATTTTAATGCAAACCTTTGATATATATCACTTTCCAGTAATTACAAGAATCTCTTGTGTCTTATTCAATAAATTCAATTTGATTTCCTTTTGACTTCCTGGTTTGTCAGATCATTTATACATTATTATCACTTTGTGTTTCATGAGAAACAAAAAGTCAACAAAATTGCACAAGAAAGGGCACATTGGAGCAGAAAAAAACCCAAAGTCAGTTATAATTCAAAGTGGTCAAAAGTGGAGGTCGTGTTGCTAGTGAACGTACAATGTCAACATTACAAAGGATAATGAGAAAAGCTGGGGCAAAGGCAAGAGATTGTGATGAGTAACAGAAAAAAATAACAAAATGTCACACTTGCTTAAACACCTGGATGCGAAAAGAATCATCAAAATCAAAGCAGTTAAGGCAATTGCTCATCTTTGAAAGTAGGAGCTGAGGTAATGATGTGCTGGAGCTGAAGGTGAATACCTTCCAACAGCTCCTCACAATATTGACAGGGAATTGGTGCACTTCCCTGAATCAATGAAATCTGGAAATACACACTTGCTCATTCATTTAGATCAGACATTCCCAAACCTTTTTAGGTTACCGCTCCCTTGGGTACGAAACCACAACAACCCTGCACACCCTCCCTTTCCGTCCATTGCATTAAAATCATACTTTGATGTATGATGCACAGTGAAAGAAAATAGGAACTGCAAATTCAAAGCAGTGACAAATAATTCCAGAAATTATTAAATTCTAGTTAAAGCTACAAGTAAAATTATTTCTTGATTTAATTACAGTAAAAACAATCTTCAACAACAATTTTAGAGCATATATTAGTAGTCCAACTGTTCATTGCTTTTTCACCTTTCAGTGAACTGGATGGGCTTGGTGCAGTGATATCAGCTTCTCAACATCAGGCTGAGTGTCACTCAGAAGGAGTCCCACTCAGATCCCCACGCTCAGTAATTTCCAGTCTGTTTCATTGCTTTGAAAGAAGTTGGGCAACTGCACTGAAAGCACGCTCCACTAAATATGACATTGGAAAGGCAATAAAGAACATCTTGACTTTTTTCCACAGTGGAGTATAGTGTTCAGAAGTTTCTTTCTGCAATCCTGATATGATTTTTTGAACCTTGTCATCAGCTCAAAGTCATTTTGCAGTGAGATCAGTTCTTCCTCCATCCTTCCTGTTAATTCCTCATGACAAGTGCTCAGGAATGGATTTATTACCCAATCTGGAATTTGGATCAGGAGAAAATCCCGAAATCTCTCTGACATGCCTTTATGCAGCTCACCCAGGTGGGCATAGCATAATTGAAGATCATCATCTGGTATTCTTTCTTTCTTTTTCAACTCAGAGAGGCTCGGAAATTGCAAAAGTTCACCACAGCCAATGTTGCATTTAAATAGAGTAAACTTGGACAGAAATGTGGAGACAACTGATTTGACTTTGACAAAATTTACATCATTTCCTAGCAGTTGAAGATTGGTTTCATTAAACTTTGCAAAGCATTCTGACAAATAAGCGATGTCATGCCTAATATTCTTGGGTTGATTGCTGTATGAAGTATTCGAGACTTCAAAGAGTTTTATCACAGTTCCAAAAAGTGCATAGGATTGTCTCAGGCAACTTCTTTTTGAGAGCCATTTAACTTCTGTGTGCAGCAGCAGGCGTTCAAGCTGTTCGTCATTTTCAATACAAAGCTCTCAAAATAGTCAAGAATCGAGAGCACGGGACTTGTACTTACTGCTCTGATGACAGTATTTAATGATTTGTGCAACCAATCTCTTAGATTTTTTGTGACACGATGTTGTCCGTGAATTACACAGTGAATGGTACGTATGTTAGGAACAACTTTTCTCAAGAAACTAATAACCCCAAGGCTGTGTCCTGTCGTTGATAGTGTCACATTCGTTGCACAAGTAATAATGTTGGTGAGCGGAATATCCTTCTCTTTGAAAAATTGCTCAACAACTCAAAATATCGACTCCCCCTTCATACCTGTTTCTTATCTCCTTGCAAATAACAACTCTTGAAGCATGATTTCATCATCTATGAAGCAAACATAACCAAGAAGCAAAGATTTGTTCCCTGACAGAGGCATTTCTGTTGTTCTAAGTATGAGGCACAATGTGTCTTCCACATATTCAGATATTTCAATCATCCATCTTTGAACAGTGTTGTCACTGAATAGAATCTCTTTAATTGTTTAACCTGGTGACATATGCAAAACCGTACTCAGAACCTTCTTTACTGCTGGCAAAGTCAGTTCTTCTCCAGTTGTATGGGGCTTTCTAAATTTATCAATGAGCAATGAAATGTTGTATGAAGCACACAAACCATCACTGCTTTGTTGTGAAGTGTTGGTAAACATGTTTTGAAACATGGGCTACTAAAATGCAGTCAAGACCATTCGAAAGGGCAGTCTCTTAACTTTGAACACCATACCCTCAGTCACAGGAACTGCGTCATTGTGAGATTGGAGTATGGGACTCGTACTAGCTAACACTGGACTACAGTAGCGAATGGCAGTAATGTGCAGACCGAGTCCAGAAATTGCACGATTTCTTCAGTCCAGTTTTCTCATGGTATGGCATATACAGAAGTGTCAAATGTTTATAATAAGTAATTCAATTCTTAAATTAAGCCTGTAATACCTCAGCTGCTCCCCCCTTGCTACTGAACTCCACCCTTAGAAACTCCCACCATGCCCAGGAGGGGCGGGATGATATCACCTACTTTGTAATCCATTGACCTAGATGCTGTCTGTCAGCTTCCCACATTGCAATTTATCTGCAATTTAAGAGTATGGCATGAATTATGCTGAGGAACAGAGCAGAGCTTCTGTGCTTTCTCCGCCCTTTCTATCCTCATGTTTTGTTCTGCCTGGTTTGTTCTCACTCTCTCTTTCTCCTGATCCTTGCCTGAGTGAGCTTCTCATCATTTCCCTTTCACTATATATTTCCCTGCGTTCCTTCCTCTTCTGTGCCCCGTGTTGCTTCCTTGTGTTTTTTTCTCTATTTCTTTGACTTTCTCTCCTTTACTCATTCTCTCTGTTGGTAGGACAATTGGCCACTGTAAGTTGCCCCAAGAGTGTAGGTGAGTGGTAGAATCTGGGAGCAGTTGTTGGGAATGAGGGAAGAATAAAATGAGATTAAAGGAGGAGTACAGGAGCAAGATAGACCAGCTGGTTGAGTGGAGCAGCAACAACAGCCTTGCATTCAGTATCAGCAAGACCAAAGCATTGACCGTAGACTTCAGGAAGAGGGAGTCTGGAGAACACACAGCGTTTCTCATCAAGGGGTTGGTCAGTGGAAAGGGTGAGCTGCAACAAATTTCTGGGTGTCAATATCTCAAAGGATGTACCTTGGGCCCAACACATTGATGCAATCACAAAGTAGGTTTAAGATGCTCCTTCACTCCACTAGCCTGCAGGTCACCCTTGGGCGAGGTGTAGCACCTGCTTAGCCCCCCACCCCCAATCAGGGTCATGTGAAGCCATGGAGGAAGTGATGGCTTGTAATATGAGCAGCTGGTGCACATCACAAGTTCTGGCGCTGAGACCAGTGATGCCAGGCCCACAATCTCTAAAGAGTATCGTTAATGGCTGGGTCTATCTGTCTTGTAAAGACACTGTCAAGAGGAAGGAAATGGCAAACAAATTCTGTAGAAAAATTTGCCAAGGATAATCATGGTCATGGAAAGTCCACGATCGCCCACGTTATGGGACATGGCATATAATAATGATGATGACGATAACTATTTTAGGCCTCAATTCTAAGACTGGCAGAAAGTTCTCTTAAAACTCTGCAGCACTACGTAGAGTGGCAGCATTATCTTCTGCATTCCGTTTTCTTTTTACTGCCTCCTTGCACTTAAGTATGATGTGATCTGTATGGGTGGCATGCAAGCACACTTGTACCACATTATATGTGATAATCATAAGCCAGTACCAACACCAATGCCTTTACTGCTGCTCCTGTAGGTTCTCTGACTAAAGGGTGTACATCTTAGGCAGGTGTGCTGCCCACAAGCCCTCCACATGAAGCATGAAGCTTCAGGACATAATGCAGTCTGCGTGAGTCTTGGGTACCTGCTCCACATAAAGGTGACGTAAATCCATAACTGAGGTCCCACTGGTGGGTTCAGGGGCTGAGCGGGGCAGCTATCTCATGTCCAAACCAGCTGCAGCCCAGCCACCCTCAGATGAAGCTTCTGTACCAGTGCTGGGGTGGTTGAGTTGTTTTTGAATTTATCCTTCAACCTGCTTAATGTTCCATTTCTACACGCAGCATGCACCCATTTCCAGAAGCCTCCCGAAAGGAGCCATTAATTTCACTGTTAAGGGTGCTGTATAACGGCAAGTTGTTTTTCTTTTGATAACAGGTAACTGGAGAAGGAGAACAAAGTGTTTCTCCAATAACTCCAGGCATTCAAAATGCCTCCACAGGTCAATCCCATGAATGAGAGCACTGCATTAAACCCCACAGTCACGGCCGTCCTGCACAAATTCTGTGCAACAGTGCAGGCAAGGGGAGTGAGAAACAGAAATCTAATCGCAAGTAATAATGTTGGTGAGTGGAATATCCTTCTCTTTGAAAAATTGCTCAACAACCCAAATTTTTGACTCCCCCTTCATACCTATTTCTCATCCCCTTGCAAATAACAACTCTTGAACCAGGCTTTCATCATCTATGAAGCAAACATAACCAAGAAGCAAAGATTTGTTCCCTGACAGAGGCATTTCTGTTGTTCTAAGTATGAGGCACAATGTGTCTTCCACATATTCAGATATTTCAATCATTCATCTTTGCACAGAGTTGTCACTGAATAGAATAACTTTAATTGTTTAACCTGGTGACATATGCAAAACCGTACTCAGAACCTTCTTTACTGCTGGCAAAATCAGTTCTTCACCAGTTGTATGGGGCTTTCTAAATTTATCAATGAGCAATGAAATGTTGTATGAAGCACACAAACCATCACTGCTTTGTTGTGAAGTGCTGGTAAACATGTTTTGAAACATGGGCTACTGAAATGCAGTCAAGACAATTCGTAACTATGAAAATGGACAAGGGAGAACCAGTGGATGTAGTGTACCTGGACTTCCAGAAAGCTTTTGATAAAGTCCCACATAGGAGATTAGTGGGCAAAATTTGGGCACATGGTATTGGGGGCAGAGTACTGACATGGATTGAAAATTGGCTGGCTGACAGGAAACAAAGAGTAGTGATTAACGGGTCCCTTTTGGAAAGGCAGGCTGTGACCAGTGGGGTACCGCAAGGTTCGGTGCTGGGACCGCAGCTGTTTAAAATATACATTAATGATTTAGATGAAGGGATTAAAAGTAACATTAGCAAATTTGCTGATGACACAAAGCTGGGTGGTGGTGTGAAATATGAGGAGGATGTTAGGAGAATGCAGGGTGACTTGGACAGGTTGGGTGAGTGAGCAGATGCAGTTTAATGTGGATAAATGTGAGGTTATCCACTTTGGCGGTAAGAACAGGAAGGCAGATTACTATCTAAATGGAGTCAAATTAGGAAAAGGGGGAGTACAATGAGATCTAGGTGTTCTTGTACATCAGTCAATGAAAGCAAGCATGCAGGTACAGCAGGCAGTGAAGAAAGCTAATGGCATGCTGGATTTTATAACAAGAGGAATTGAGTATAGGAGTAAAGAGGTCCTTCTGCAGCTGTACAGGGCGCTGGTGAGACCCCACCCGGAGTATTGTGTGCAGTTTTGGTCTCCAAATTTGAGGAAGGGCATTCTTGCTATTGAGGGAGTGCAGCGTAGGTTCACAAGGTTAATTCCTGAAATGGCGTGACTGTCATATGTTGAAAGATTGGAGTGACTGGGCTTGTATACACTGGAAATAAGAAAGATGAGAGGGGATCTGATTGAAACATATAAGATTATTAAGAGATTAGACACACTGCAGGCAGGAAGCATGTTCCCACTGTTGGGTGAGTCCAGAACTAGAGGCCTCAGTTTAAGAATAAGGGGTAGGCCATTTAGAACAGAGATGTGGAAAAACTTTTTCACCCAGAGAGATGTGGATATGTGGAATGCTCTGCTCCAGAAGGCAGTGGAGGCCAAGTCCCAGGATGCATTCAAGTAAGAGTTAGATAGAGCTCTTATAGATAGTGGGGTCAAGGGATATGGGGAGAGGGCAGGAACAGGGTACTGATTGTGTATGATCAGCCATGATCACAGTGAATGGCGGTGCTGACTAGAAGGGCTGAATGGCCTACTCCTGCACCTACTGTATATTGTCTATTTTCTATTGAAAGGGCAGTCTCTTAACTTTGAACGCCATACCCTCAGTCACAGGAACTGCGTCATTGTGAGATTGGAGTATGGGACTCGTACTAGCTAACACTGGACTACAGTAGCGAATGGCAGTAATGTGCAGACCGAGTCCAGAAATTGCACGATTTCTTCAGTCCAGTTTTCTCATGGTATGGCATATACAGAAGTGTCAAATGTTTATAATAAGTAATTCAATTCTTAAATTAAGCCTGTAATACCTCAGCTGCTCCCCACTTGCTACTGAACTCCACCCTTAGAAACTCCCACCATGCCCAGGAGGGGCGGGATGATATCACCTACTTTGTAATCCATTGACCTAGATGCTGTCTGTCAGCTTCCCACATTGCAATTTATCTGCAATTTAAGAGTATGGCATGAATTATGCTGAGGAACAGAGCAGAGCTTCTGTGCTTTCTCCGCCCTTTCTGTCCTCATGTTTTGTTCTGCCTTATTCTGCCTGGTTTGTTCTCACTCTCTCTTTCTCCTGATCCTTGCCTGAGTGAGCTTCTCATCATTTCCCTTTCACTATATATTTCCCTGCGTTCCTTCCTCTTCTGTGCCCCGTGTTACTTCCTTGTGTTTTTTTCTCTATTTCTTTGGCTTTCTCTCCTTTACTCATTCTCTCTGTTGGTAGGACAATTGGCCACTGTAAGTTGTCCCAAGAGTGTAGGTGAGTGGTAGAATCTGGGAGCAGTTGTTGGGAATGAGGGAAAAATAAAATGAGATTAAAGGAGGAGTACAGGAGCAAGATAGACCAGCTGGTTGAGTGGAGCAGCAACAACAGCCTTGCATTCAGTATCATCAAGACCAAAGCATTGACCGTAGACTTCAGGAAGAGGGAGTCTGGAGAACACACAGCATTTCTCATCAAGGGGTTGGTTAGTGGAAAGGGTGAGCAGCAACAAATTTCTGGGTGTCAATATCTCAAAGGATGTACCTTGGGCCCAACACATTGATGCAATCACAAAGAAGGCATGCCAGGGGCTCTACTTCATTAGGAGATTGGGGAGATTTGGTATGTCACCGAACACTCTAGCAAACTTCCCACAAGGACATCTTGATTAGGCAGTGCCTCAACTAGGTGGCAGGAACTTGACCATCCAGGATGCGGCCTCTTCTCATTACTATCAACAGGGAGGAGGTACAGGAGCCTGAAGACCCACACTCTACATTTTAGGAATAGCTTCTTCCTCTCTGCCATCAGACTTCTGAAGGACCATAAAACAAACACCACCTTATTCTTCCCCTTTCACAGTATGTATGTATTTATTTATTTGCTTCATGACTCTTTGCAAGCTGTCCCCACCTTGTACTCTTATTACATTTATTATAATAATTCTACTATTTTACTGGGTGGTGGGATGGAGATACATCTCTACCAAAGTAGGTTTAAGATGCTCCTTGACTCCACTAGCATGCAGGTCACCCTTGGGCGAGGTGTAGCACCTGCTTAGCCCACCACCCCCAATCAGGGTCATGTGAAGCCATGGAAGAAGTGATGGTTTGTAATATGAGCAGCTGGTGCACATCAGAAGATCTGGCGCTGAGACCAGTGATGCCAGGCAGACAATCTCTAAAGAGTATCGTTAATGGCTGGGTCTATCTGTCTTGGTTGGTCCTGACGAAGAGTCTTGGCCCGAAATGTCGACAGCGCTTCTCCCTATAGATGCTGCCTGGCCTGCTGTGTTCCACCAGCATCTTGTGTGTGTTGTTGTTTGAATTTCCAGCATCTGCAGATTTCCTTGTGTTTGTATCACATTATATGTGATAATCATAAGCCAGTACCAACACCAATGCCTTTACTGCTGCTCCTGTAGGTTCTCTGACTAAAGGGTGTACATCTTAGGCAGGTGTGCTGCCCACAAGCCCTCCACATGAAGCATGAAGCTTCAGGACATAATGCAGTCTGTGTGACGTAAATCCATAACTGAGGTCCCACTGGTGGGTTCAGGGGCTGAGCGGGGCAGCTATCTCATGTCCAAACCAGCTGCAGCCCAGCCACCCTCAGATGAAGCTTCTGTACCAGTGCTGGGGTGGTTGAGTTGTTTTTGAATTTATCCTTCAACCTGCTTAATGTTCCATTTCTACACGCAGCATGCACCCATTTCCAGAAGCCTCCCGAAAGGAGCCATTAATTTCACTGTTAAGGGTGCTGTATAACAGCAAGTTGTTTTTCTTTTGATAACAGGTAACTGGAGAAGGAGAACAAAGTGTTTCTCCAATAACTCCAGGCGTTCAAAATGCCTCCACAGGTCAATCCCACGAATGAGTGCACTGCATTAAACCCCACAGTCACGGCCGTCCTGCACAAATTCTGTGCAACAGTGCAGGCAAGGGGAGTGAGAAACAGAAATCTAATCGCAAATTACTACTGGAATGTGTGTGTGTGGGGACGTGGGTATGGGGTTCAATAAACACATGAATTCGCACGCGTATGTGTATGTGGGTCTGCGGGTGATGTAGTATTGGTTTATGTGTATAACTGAAGGTGAGGACATCCTGATGTTCACTTATTAATCTCCCTGATGAGGTCTGCAAATTTCTACTGTATTTCAGCTGTTTCCTAGTGCAGTGGAGTAAATGCAACGGTCAACGTGCACCAACGGATTAAACAGGGAAAGAGGCGAATTGACCTTTTGCTTCAATGAGTTCAAAATCCCATCCTCCCTCAGCTCTTTTTTTTAAAAATCTCCATAAAATGCCAAGTACCAAATTAGTTTTTCTTTTACTCGGGCCTTCCTTCCTGGACAATTAACGCCATTATTTTCTGAACCATCACTGCCTGCTGGAAGCTGCTAATGAATTTTGAGCTGCCAGTTCCCATTAGAAGGAGTCCCAGCCAAGCCTGATTGACCTGTCAGAGGGCATTTGGCGTTCTGGTTCTGAGGTAGTTCATCATGTGCAAAACGCTTTGTGCATTTGGTGACTGGTCAGGAGCAATAACTGCCCCCATCCAACAGAAATCTGACTATTGGAGTCAAAATCAGAGCTTTGTCCTTGCCTTGGAAACGGGTTTGACCAAGTGCATCATGGGCATCTTGGTCATCATGGATGAGTTGGGCAGAAGGGGCCGCTATGATTTTATCTTGTTTCCATCCTGGCTCAGCCTGAAATAGCCAGAGGATGGAAGATGAGTTTTAAGGCTGCTCTTTGGTTGTGGAGTGGGAATATGAACGACACAAGTGATCTAAGCTTCACTGGAAAATATGTGTGCGAGGATGCGGACTGAGGTCTGCTTTGCACCCAGTCCCACTTGTCATATGGCCAGGACTGCTGCCAATACCCCTACACAAGCTCACACACAAAGTATGGCATAGTGAGTAAACTGTTTAAGTTCATTTGTGAGCCTGGAGCCAGAGAAGATAGAAAAAAATTACTTTTTGTTTTGTGTAGAACCTCTGTTACACATGGGATTTTCAAGTGCAATAGTGAGTTAAGCACTTTAATGGCTATCAGTGGCCACTTTATTAGGTACACCTGTACACCTGCTCGTCAGTGCAAATATCTAAGCAGCCAATCATGCAGCGGCAACTCTTTGCATAAAAGCATGCAGACATGGTCAAAAGGTTCAGTTGTCGTTCAGGCCAGACACCAGAATGGGAAAGAAATGTGGTTTGAGTGGCTTTGACCATGCAATGATTACTGATGGCAGACAGGTTGGTTTGAGTCTCTCAAGCAACTGCTGATCTGGGATTTTCATGCACAACAGTCTCTAGAGCAGGAGTTCCCAACCCTTTTTACACCATGAACTCCTACCATTAACCGAGGGGTCTGTGGACCCCAGGTTAGGAACCCCTGCTCTAGAGTTTACAGCGAGTGGTGCGATAAACAAAAAGCATCCAGTGAGCAGCGAATAATAGTGGCCACTTACCAAACACCTTTGGGATGTGGAAGGAAGCTGGAGTACCCAGAGGAAACCAACACGATCACATGGAGAATGTGTAAACTCCACACAGAAAGCACCCGAGGTTACAAACAAACTGGGACCCTGGTGCTTTGAGGCAATGGCTCCACAAGCAATATCATTAGAACCGACACCGATCCAGGTCTAGAGAAGTTTCACATGGGAGGGAACCATCAGCTCTGCCCAGACTCCTCATCAATTCATGGCCATTGTTTAAATCATCCCTGATATGGAACAAGGGACAGGATTGTTCATCATGTGCCCTGCCTAGTATATTTTTCACAAACAACATCATTAAAGCAAGCTTTGCTGTCACTTTTCTCAGGGCTGTTTGTAGGACCCCACTGAAATTGTCTGGCATATTTCCTGCATTGTCTTGGTGACTATAGTTCAAAAGTGCTTCACCGAGCTGTGCCGAGCCACACAACTGTTTCGCTAGGCAGAGCTCAAACACCATCTATAAACTTGCCGATGACGCAACTATTGGTGGCCAAATTTCAGATGATGATGAGAAGGCGTACAGGAGTGAGGTAGGTCAGCTGGTTGAGTGGTGTTGCAATAGTATGAGCAAGGTGGTGATTGTGGTAAGCCGAAAGGACATACTGCAGTGGAAAGGGTGAGCAGATTCAAGTTCCTGGGTGTCAACATCGCTGAAGATCAGTCCTGGGCACAACAATTACAAAGAAGGCACAACAGCGGCTATGTCTCATTAGAAGTTTGAAGAGGTGTGGTGTGTCCCGAAAGCATTCTAATTGTTTGCATCATCATCTTGTATGGAGGGGCACTGCACAGAATCAGATAAAGCTGCGGAAGGTTATAAACTCAGTCAGCTCTGTCATGGGTACTAGCCTCCCCAGCATCGAGGACATCTTCAAAAGGTGGCATCCATCATTAAGGACAGCCAGCACCCAGGGCATGCCCTTTTCTCATGGCTACCATCAAGGAGGGGGTACAGGAGCCTGAAGACACACACTCAACATGTCAGGAACAGCTGCTTCCCCACCACCATCAGATTTCTAAATGAACAATGAACCCATGTACACTACCTCACTATTTTCTTTCTTTTTTATTGTTCTCGTCTTGCACTACTTATTTGATTTAACTTTTATATTATACATATATATTTGCACTGTATGTATATATATATATATATATACGGTATACATACAGACTATGAAAAAGTCTTAGGCATATAGCTAGGGAGCCCAAGACTTCTGTAGTTTTATGGACTACACTGAACTGCTGCTGCAAAATAATAAATTTCATGACATATGTGAGTGATGATAAACCTGATTTTGATATGGGTTTCTGTTGTGGACTGAGAGTGGGACGGGGCCAGGGAGAGCAGAATCATGGTTGGGAAAAGGGGAAGGGAGAGGGGAGGGAGTGGGAAGCACCAGAGAGACGTTCTGTAATGATCAATGAACCAATTGTTTGGAACCAAATGCTCTTGCCTGTGTGTCAGGGCTGGGTGTGCCTGCACCTGCACCACCCCTAGCCCTTGACACTCCTTTGCTGCTGCTTGTCCCACACCCTTCCCGCGGTACTCCACCCTCGCCATTCTCAACATCCTTTGCTCACGCCAGACTCACAAACTTGCTCTCCGCTCCACACTGACAAATACAGTATTGTGAAAAAGTCGTTGGCACCCAAGCTACAGTATATATATATGTGCCTAAGACTTCTGCTCAGACCTGTATACACCGAGACAGCTTTACTCAATGTGAATTATTACATTTCTAGGGAGTAACATGTTTAAACTGGATAACTCTTGAGAGGAGTATTTCCTGTTAGATTTACAACCTCCAATAATTCTTGTGTTATGATGAAGATGGGATGTATACAGAGGAGTTTCAACTTGGTACCAAATAAATGCGCAAGTCAAAATAATCAACGGTGTTATCCCACTCCTGACTTCATGCACTACGCTCTACAAACCTTAAATCATTCTTCACTACTGTCTTCCCTACTCGACCCTCAGCTTTCCTCAACACCTCACTGTTATTGTCACTGCACCTCAAATTCCTCCGTTGGTTCTGCACATCCCATAGTGTACACTGTTCAATGCAGGCAATCTCCTAGTTACATACCCTGAACTGAGTTTTCAATAAGTCAGAATTGAACAATTGCATTGAGGGTCAAATAACATGAACAGTTATTAATTCTCTTTTGTACTTACAATGGTACAGGATCAGAATGTTCCACCTTCAAAGGCCACTTTCATTGGCCTTAAAGCATCAATCAACAATACATTGTTTGATAAAGTATTTTACGAGATTATTTATCTGTCTATTTGTTAATGCATTCATTCATCCATTCATTATTTATCTTTCTATTTATTTTTCTGTCTATTTATTTATTTAGAGCTACAGCACGGTAACAGACCTTTTTGGCCCAACAAGCCCTCACCGCCCAATTACACCTAGGTGACCAATTAATCTATTAACCCCTACATCTTTGGAATGTGGGCGGAAACTAGAGCACCCGACGAGAATGGACAAATTCTTCACAGACAGCGGCAGAATAGAAGCAACACACACAAAATACTGGTGGAACACAGCAGGCCAGGCAGCATCTATAGGGAGAAGCACTGTCGACGTTTTGGGCCGAGACCCCTTGTCCTGAGCCTGTGCTCTTAAGGATAATAGCTTAATAAAAGGATAATGATTATTGGGGGAAGGTTATATGTAAACAGGGTTTTAAAAAAAGACTGCTTGTCTTTTCTTTCAACTAGCTGCTTCCCCTACTTCTTAACTCCTAAAAAATGTTTATATTCCTCCAACTAACTTTCCCATCTTGAAAAATTCCTTGAAGTGTATGAGGGAACTTGCTTAAAGCTGGAGTTTTGTAAGTCAGGTCTTCAGTGACCAGGAGAGCCCCTGCACAGTTAGGACACCCCTCACTGCATCCCTCAATATAATCCTCATTACATGCCTCAGTGCTCCTCTCTGACCCCTCATTGCAATCTTTAGTGCATTTGTGATTAACTTCACTCAACTCCTGACTTTACTTATCACAACAATTTCACACCATTCTTACAACTCTCCTCACTACAGTCCTCACTGCATTCCTCACCACTCTCTTCATTACACTACACAGTACTCACTGCACTTCTATGATTTCTCACAGTGCTCTCACTGCTGTCTGCATTTTTCACTTCATTCCTCACAACACTGCTCACATCCTTCGCCTCTACATAATTCAGTGCACTGCCCACTGCAATTCCCTTTGCATTTGTCACAACACAACGTATGTACCCTCAACACTGTCCTACAATGCTCCTCCCTACACTGATCACTATATTTCACATTACGCGGCTGACGATATCTCTCACTATATTTCTTACTGTCATCCTCATTCTACTTCTCCCCTCATTACCCGCAGCAGATGCTGCCTTGCTTCTCAGTTGTTGCTCTCTCAGAAACTTTCACCATTGCCTGTGCCTGCCTCCAGGAACCCTCTGCCCTCACTACCGGCCTTGAGTGACTGCACTTTCAGTATGAAGAAATATCGTCAAACTCCACTAAATTGCCAGAATTAAGATTATCAGATGGTTGCTCGTGACATCAATGCTTGCCTTTTCTTTACATCTTCAAGAGGCCTTGCTTCAACAGTCATCATTACAGACCCTCACCATCCAGGACATGCCCTCTTCTCATTGCTGCCATCAGGGTGGAGGGACAACAGCCTAATGACCTTCACTGTATGATGCAGAAACAATATCTTCCCCTCCACGATCAGATTTCTGAACGGTCCATGAACCCAAGAACACTATCTCATTCAAGCACACAAAACACTGGAGGAACTCAGCAGGCCAGGCAGCATCTATGGAAAAGAGTAAATAGTCGACGCTTCGGGCCGAGACCCTTCGGCAGGACACTGTCTCATTATTCCTTCTTTGTACTCTTTATTTGTTTTTGTGATTTAGGTGAATTGCTCAACTGCAAAATGACAAAATTCTCATCAGATTAATCAGTGTTAATAAATCTGATTCTGATCACCTCAACAAGTAACGTAGCCCGTGTAACAAGAAAGGGAATTAGTAATCACTGTAATAAATAAAATGCAGTTAGTTTCCTAGCCATTGCTCCAAAGCAACCAGCCAAGACCAGTTGCTAGTTCCCACTGAACAAACTCCACCAAGCAGTAATTAAAGCTACTTATATTAGTGTTCCAGAGTCCAGACTTTAACTGAACTGCATTTTTAATTTAAATTTGCTTGCTTAGACCTGGAGGAAAGCTTGTGAGTGTCAATTAGGGGACAGCGGGATTCAAGGTCTTTTTAAACATCAACAATATTGGGATTGTAGATCTTGTGAAAGGAGGAGCTGATTAAAGTGGGCCAGGGTGATTTGTTTCCTTTTTAATTAAGACCTGAGTTTGCTTTCCTGCAAGAGTTGGTTTTTTTTTGTTCTTATCTAATTGCTTGGCATTGCTGCCTGCCTGATTTGGGGGATTGTGTTTTCCTCTTCAGGCTGAAGCCAATCCCCAGACATTGGGCTTTGTGAAGAGATCTGCACTGAGCAGGGAACAAGCTTTTGCCAACTAGCCTGATGAGCTTTCAAAGATAAGAGTGAATGTCTGTGTGTGAGCCCTTGGCAAAATCTTGCTAATCAGATTAACCTGTTACCGTGACAAATCATGGAATGCCTCCTGGAGGAGTGTTCTATGGTGAAGTGGGGGTGCTGAGGAGTGGTTAAGTAATGCCCTGTTTTGGGTTGCAAGTGCAGTTTACATTTAAAGAAACATCTCACTCAGTCAGGGTTGGTCTATACCCCTCAAAAACATCCAAACTGCGCAATTGTGGTCCTGGGGGGGGGGGGCAATATCAAGCGGTGACCCCAATGGGCAGCTGACATTTGGCACAGAGCAACCTTCACTCAAAATGGACTCATCAAATGGCATTTTATTCACTTGCCCTTGCTTCATACCCGCTCACCTAAGGAAACTCGATCAATCTCGACCTTCAGATTTTTTTTATTGACCCTCAGCTTGTTTGTGCAGGCGTCTGTGAATTTCCTGTGGCCCTGTGTTAAGGCACTGATGATCTAACTGAATGGTAGAACGGGCTCAGGGGTTGGGGGAGTGGGCAGGCCCTGTTGCGTGTCCTACTCCTGTTCTATTTTTCCAAGTGGCTGTTAGAATAGGACTCATGACTTGTGTTTGCTCAACATAAATCACCTTCATTCCCACTTGCAGACATGAAACCTCCATTCATTCATGACGCAGGCATTTACTATGTGAAAGGAATGTATGAATGGAAGTCTTGTTGATCTGGCAAGGAAGCCCATATATGGAGAATAAATATACACTTATTTTCCCACATAGATAAATGAAGGAAAATTACGAATGACTGCCCACATGTAAATGCTAGCTTCCTTAAAGTGAGGTGAGAAACTGTATACAGTTAGTTATTCATATAAAAGAGTTGTGACCAAATTCCTCATCACACAAGGGCTCTCCTGTAACTGGCACTTATTTTTCTGGTGAGAGTTGGCATGGACCCGAAGGGTACGGTTTGCATCAGGTGATGTGCACTTCCGGACCCTGTCTCCTCCGCCCCGGGGATGTGCGGGGATGTGTTTAGCATAAGAGTACTTTAGGTCAAATCTGCTTATTGCTTCCACTCACATCCTGAAACTTCCTGTTCTCCAATGGCTCACAGAAGCAGCTTTGCTGTGCTTTTTTTTCCTGTTTCCCCCTCCCACAGCAAGTTCTTTGTTAATCTGTTTTACTTGTTGATTTTCAGCCCTGTATCACCACACCGGAATAGCTCATTCCTCTTGATCCTTTGTATGGCCTACTTTGTATAATCAGCTCCCAATTTCAAGGTTTCCTTTATAACACAGCTTCCACTTTTCAAATCGAGAAGCCTTTCTCCAGCTCTCATATTTATACTTCCTGTGTTCTGCTTCTCCCACCCCCACCACAGAAGATTTGTAGGATTAACAAACAAAATGCTGGAGGAACTCAGCAGGTCAGGAGACATCTTTAGAGGGAAATGGTCAGTCAATGTTCCAGGTCGAGGCAACCACTAAGTTTCTCCAGCGTCTTGTTTGTTGCTTCAGGCTGCAGCATCTCCACTCAACTCGACTTTGTAAACTTGTTTCTAGTCTGCTTTAGTTGACCGCTTAATTCATATGGATCTATTCCTGTTTGCTGAAAGTAGATCTGATGATGATTGCTTAGATACTGTAGCCATCCTTGTTGGGCCCTGCTTCTGACTGGTCCAAGATGAATTCCTGACTAGTGACAGGACCAGATTTTGATGGCGCTAAGGCAAATTCCCATTCAGGCCGACTGAAGTAACTACAGGCCCTCAAGAATGGGGGCTTGAGGACAGAGAGAGCAGCTGAGCACCAACAGCTCCTAGTAACCACATACCTTTATAATGCTTTCAGGAGTGTAAAGGCTGAAATGTATGTTTGCTAACTATTGGTGAAACAGAAGCCATTTTCCTTAGTCCCTGCCACACACTCCTTGCTATTCAATCCATCCAATACACCTAGCCATCTCTCTCCATGGTAACCAATCTATCAACCCATTCTTCTCCCTGTAAACTAGTCCACCAACCCATCCTTCACAGCACCAACCCATTCACCATCCCTCTCCTGAGCAACCAAACCATCCATCCATCTCTCTCCCTGACAACCAATCCATCCTTCTATGTGGTCATGGTCTGCAGCTGCTTACAGTTATGGCATCATATTTCAAGATTCAAGGTACAAGATTGTTTATTGCATACTTCAGTGCATTAATGTAAAGGAGAACAAAATAATTATTGCACTGGATCCAATGCAGCATTAGAAAAACACAATGAGCATAAAGAACATGATAAAAAAAAACAAAGATACAATAAATATAAAAGCAATCCTATAACCCACAAAGTACAAGTAACTGATACATACATAGACTGATCATGTGTACATAAAGTGATGCTAGGTAATGTGTATGTAGTGCTGGTGGGTTGGGTTAATGGGTGGAGGTGTTGATCAAAGTAGCTATTTTTGAATCTAACGGTCCTGCCATGGATGCCGTGTAGCCTCCTCCCTGACGGGAGAGAGACAAATAGCCTATGAAGCCACTCCTGAAACCTTCATCTAGGCCTTTGTTCCATTCAGACATGCTAATTTTAATGTCCTCCTGCTAACCTCACCAGATGCAGCTTGTCTAAACTTGAGAGGATCAAACATTTTGCTTTATGTCACGCCATTCTGTTTTCCCAGCCTTCTGTATTTGCTTCCAGGTGAAACTATTCTTTAGTTTGTAAATTCTCATCCTTGTTTTCCAAATCCCTCCCTCCCAGGCTGAAAATCCTCAAGGCACTTGCACCTCCTACATAAATTCTTCTCCACCTTTCATCAGTCAACCGTCACACTGTGTTTTTAATTGCTAGGCTCTGGAATTCCCACTCTAAATCCTCCACTTATTGCCTTCTTTTTCCAACTTAAAGGCACAATTTAAACATCTCTTCTCTGACAACACTGTTGACCATATATCACTTTATGTCCCATAGCATCATTTCTTCATTTGGTAATACTTTAGCAAAGATATTTTTATATCCACTTGATGGCCCTGGTCCTATACTCACTGGAGTTCAGAAGAAGGATTAAGGATAAAGGATCAACTTTATTCACAATATATATCTACATCTATTAGGAATTTGCTGTGGTGTGTTAGCAAACAACAGCACTCAACAATTATAAAGAATAAAGATTTATACAAACTTAAAGGTTTAAGTACAGATATAGAATAAATGTGCATAAATACATAAATACAGAATGAGAAAGGCTCTCTTTGAAACATACCGAACAATGAAAGGCCGAGCTAGAATGGTCATGAAGAAGATGTCTTCAACTGTAGAAGAGTCTACATAGGACCAGAGGGCACAGCCTCAGAATAGAAGGATGCCTCTTCAGAGAACAGAGATGAGAAGCAATTTCTTTAGCCAGAAGGTGGTGTATCTGTCAAATTCATTGCCGCAGATGACTATGGAGGCCAACTCATTGGATACAGTGCCTATAAAAAGTATTCACCTCCCGGAAGTTTCCATGTTTTATAGTTTAACAACATTGACTCACAGTGGATTTAATTTGGCTTTTTTGACAATGATCAACAGAAAAAGTACTTTCATGTCAAAGTGAAAACAGATCTCTACAAAGTGATCTAAACTAATTATAAATATAAAACATAAGATAATTGATTGCATAACTATTCACCCCCTTTAATATGATGCACCAAATCATCACTGGTACAGCCAATTGGTTTTAGAAGTCACATAATTAGTTAAATGGAGATCACTGCGTGCAGTCAAGGTGTTTCAATTGATTGTAGTAAAAATACCCCTGTTTCTGGAAGGTCCAACTGCTGGTGAGTCAGTATCCTGGCAAAAACTACACCGTGAAGACAAAAGAACACTTCAAGCAACTCTGCGAAAAGGTTATTGAAAAGCACAAGGCAGGAGATGTATACAAGAAAATTTCCAAGTCACTGAATATCCCTTGGAGTACAATTAAGTCAATAATCAAGAAATGGAAAGGATATGGCACAGCTGTAAATCTGCCCAGAGCAGGCCGTCCTCAAAAACTGAGTGACCGTGTAAGAAGGGGTCTAGTGAGGGAGGCCACCAAGAGACCTGTGACAACTCTGGAGGAGTTACAAGCTCCAGTGGCTGAGACGGGAGAGACTGCACATACAATAGCTTTTGCCTGGGTGCTTCACCAGTTGCAGCTTTATGGAAGAGTGGCAAAGAAAAAGCCACTGTTTAAAAATCTTACATGAAATCTCAATTAGACTTTGTCAGAAGGCATGTGGGAGACTCTAAAGTCAGCTGGAAGAAGGTTCTATGGTGTGATGAAACCAAAATTGAGCCTTTTGGCCATCAGACTAAACACTTTGTTTGGTGTAAACCAAACCCCCTCATATCATCAAAAACACACCATCCCTACTGTGAAGCATGATGTTGGCTGCATCATGCTGTGGGGATGTTTTACTGCAGCAGGCCCTGGAAGGCTTGTGAAGGTAGAGGGTAAAATGAATGCAGCAAAATACAGGGAAATCCTGGAGGTAAACCTGATGCAGTGTGCAAGACAACTGCGACTTGGTTGAAGATTTGTTTTCCAGCAAGACAATAACCCCAAGCATAAAGTCAAAGATATACAGGAATGGCTTAAAAACAACAAAGTTAATATCCTGGAGTGGCTAAGTCCAAGTCTAGACTTGTACCCATTTGAGAATTTGTGGCTGGACTTGACAAGGGCTGTTCAATCGTGATCCCCATGCAATCTATCAGAGCTTGAGCAGTTTTGTAAAGAAGAATGGGAATAAATTGCAGTGTCCAGATGTGCAAAGCTGATAGAGACCTATCCACACAGACTCAAGGCTGTAATTGCTGCCAAAGGTGCATCTACTAAATACTGACTTGAAGGGGATGCATACTTACGCAATTATTTTATGTTTTATATTTGTAATTCATTTCAATCACTTTGGCACAGAAGAGTCTTTTTCTGTTGATCAGTGTCAAAAAAGTCAAATTAAATCCTTTGTGATTCAATGTTGTGAAACAATAAAACATAAAAACTTCCAAGAGGGGGTTGAGTGCTTTTTATAGGCACTGTGTATTATAAGTGAAGGTTGATAGTTTCTTGATTAGTAAGTGGATCAATGTTTATGGGGAGAAAGCTGGAGAATGGGGTTGAGAAGGAAAATAAATCAGCCATGATCAAATAGCAGACCCTTATCGACAGGCTGAATGGCCTATTTCTGTGCCCTTGTCCTATGGTCTTAGATTTACTGTGATGAAGGTGAAAATTGTTGTTTTTGAATGCACAAGACGCTTGCCTATTCAGTGCAGGAAGCTACAGCTAACAAGGGGTTAAGTGCATGTGGACCTAATCCTTTGCAGACAGTAATGGATTTCTTTTACCTGATTACACCAAACAGCATGTCAGGAAATGAGACAGCTTGTTGTCTGCACATGTGGAGTTCACATGAAACAAACTTGCACTTTCCTGAAGATTAGGACTGTTGAGAGATATATGATTAATTAGTGTGGAATCTTTGATACAAATACTGATTCATTATCCAGGTCTTAAATTCATTAGGAGGTTTTTTGGTCCATTAACATTGAGTATTTGATATATTAATTTGAAAAGTTTGATTCATTGATGAGGATTTTTGATTTGTGAAGAATACTTAATTCTTTGGCAATGAATCTATAATTCATTTTTGAATGTTTGATTTATTTGAAGATTCCTTTATGTCATTGTTGAGGAATCTTTCCTTCACTACAAACAATATTTCATTAATTTGCAATATGTGAAATTATTAATTCTTTGTGGGGAATATATGTTTCTTTGGCATGAAATCTTTGATTCGTTGGCACAGTTTATTATTTGGCTAATCTGGAGAAATCATTATTTTATTGACAGTTAATCTTTGATTTATTGGTAATTCAGTGACTGGAATCTTTGATACAATTGAAGAAAATCTCCCATTCATTCACTCATTAAAATCCACAATGTCTAGGTATATTTGATGCACCTGTGTGGAATCATGTCTTCATTCTTGAATAATCTTTGATTCATTGTCAATGTGTCAATGATTCCCTGGTGAGAAATCTTAGTTTCACTGGCAATTAGTTTCACTGGCAATTAGTCTTTGTTGAAAAATTCATCAATTGATTGCTAGGAACCTTGGTTTTAATGGCATTAAGTATTTCATTCACTGGAAAAAACATTGATTAATTTGTAGAGTTTTTTGGTTCCTTGGTGAGGAACCTGTAATAGATTTATGATGTAACTTTGCATTCTTAGTGAAGGTTTTTTCATTCATTAACAAGGAATGCTTATGTGTTGATGTATTGTATTTCCAAGTTAAATACAAGAGGTCCAGGTACGATCTCCGTAAAGCAATCTCACGTATGACCAAGTGTGAATCACAGAAGGATGCTCAACAGCTGTGGCAGGGCTTGAATGCTAGCTCCACTTATGAAGTGAAACTCAGTGACTCAGAAGGAGGAAACCAGAGGTCCATCAGCCAGTTATCATCAATGGATCAGAGGTGGAGAGGGTCAGCAACTTTATATTCCTTTGTATTATCTTTTCTAAGGATCTGTCCTGGGTCCAGCATGAAAGTTCCATTATGAAGAGAGCATGGCAGCTATGCTCTCTTCTTTTCTCACTGTTGCCATCAGGAAGAAGGTATGGGAGTCTCAGGACCCACATAACCAGGTTCTGGAACAATTATAACCCTCAACCATCAGGCTCTTGAACCAGAGGGAATAGCTTCATTTGCCCCATCACTCATCCTATCACTGAACTATTCCCATTGAACTGGACTCACTTTTCAAGAACTCTTCGTCTCATGTTTTCAATATTTATTGTTACATATTTATCATTACTGTTTTTTTTGCACTTTGGTTGTCGTTCTGTTGGGTGTGGTCTTTTATTGGTTCTACTGTGTTTCTTGTATTTACTACGATTGCCTCAAAAAAAAGGAATCTCAGGGTTGTACTGTGTATGGGGACGTATATGTACTTTGAAAATAAATTAACTTTGAACATTGAACTTTGGTGAGAAATCTTTGATTCTTTGCCAAGGAATCCTTGATTCAATTTCAATGAGTTCATGAATCAGTTGTAAGGAAGCATTACTGAGAAATACTTGAATCATTAGTGAAGAGCCTTTGCTGATTTACTGAGGTATTTTGGATTTGTTATTCAGGAATTCCTGCATCACTAGCAAGGAAACTGATCGGGAAAATGACAACAGTTTAATGAGGACAACAACACACTCAAAATACTGGTAGAACCCAGCAGGCTAGGCAGCATCTATAGGGAGAAGCACTGTCGACGTGTCGGGCCGAGACCCTTCGTCAGGACTAACCGAAAGGAAAGATAGTAAGAGATTTGAAAGTAGAGGGGGGAGGGGGAAATGCGAAATGATAGGAGTAGATCGGAGGAGGTGGGATGAAGCTAAGAGCTGGAAAGGTGATTGGCAAAAGTGATACAGAGCTAGAGAAGGGAAAGGATCATGGGACGGGAGGCCTCAGGAGAAAGAAAGAGGGGGGAGCACCAGAGGGAGATGGAGAACAGGCAAAAAACTAAATATGTTTAATGAGGAATCTTTACTTTGTTGATGAAGAACCTTTCAACCCTTGGAGGAAAAAAAGATCACTGACTAACCTGGGAGAATTCTATGAATCACTTGTGAAGAATATAATTAATTGGGAGAGCATATCGATTCTTTTAAGAGGAATATTTAATTCAGAGGTGATCACTTATGTGATATCTCCAGTTAAGGTAATTCTTTGATTAAGGCTTGATAATTTCTTTATTAAGGTTGGAGGAATATATAATCCATTGACAAGAAGTTCTGATACATTGGTGAGAAACCTTTGATTGAAAAGGCTGTGAATCTTTTATTCAATGGTAAAGAATTAATGTTTTGGTAAGGATTTATAGATAGGCCATCTTTAATTTAATGAAGATGACTGATTAGTTCAGTGATGATGAATATTTTTGAGTAATTGCAAACAGCTTGTGGTGAAAAAATTTAGTTCATTGAGCAAGAATCTTTACATGCTTGGAAAGGCATTTTTGAATTCATTGGTGAGAAATCTTTCAGTCGTGGAATCCATAATTCATTGGGGGAAAAAATAACTTAATGGGTTAGTTGATCCATTGGTGAGAATTTTTTATTTTATTATCAAGGAATTATTGGCTCTGACTAGAAATACTTTATTTGTTTCAAGATGTTTTATTCCTTTAGGAAGTAAATTTGATTCATTGGTGAAACCTTTGATGCATAGAATAATTTCCATTGATTAATTTGAGTGTACTCATGAGGGATTGTAAATTCCTTTTTGAGGAATAACTAATTAATTGGTGAATGGTCTTTGATAGTTCAGGAATCCTTATTTAATGGTGAAGAAATCATGACTCTTTGGTTAGCAAATTTTATGGAATCATTGGCCCTGAATGTTCGATTGGGAAGATCTTGTCAAAACTGACAAGAACCTTTGATTTTCTTTTGGTGAATAATCTTCGGTTGATAGATGAGGCATCTCTGAGTTAGAAGATGATTCATTTGGTCAAAATATTTCATTTGTTGGTGAGGAATATTAGATGCATTTTGAGGTATCTTTAATAGATTGGTGAAAACTCTTTTATGTCAATAGTGAGAAATATTGTTTGATATGTGAGGAATCTTTGATTCAGCGTTGTGCAGTCTCTGAGTGGTTGGTGAAGAGCCTTTCATTGGGAATCTTTAGTTTATTAGTGGGTAATGATTCATATATTGATGAGGACTGTTGGATTAATTCCTGATGGTTATTTTATTTAGAGATTTGATTCATTGCTGGAGAACCTTTGATACATCTTTAATTCCATAGTGATGAGAGATTTATCTAGGAGAATTTTTATTTCATTAGCAATCTATTATGTATTGTTGTGAAAACTTTGAACCATCAGAGAATCTTTAATTCACTGGTTAGGAATCTTTGATTGAAGAAGGAAAAAAAAGTTTTTCTGATGAATTAGTGATTCACCTGGAGGAGTTCTAATTGATTGATTAACTAGTAACATTTGCTTCAATCATTGGTTTCTTTGATTTTGTAAAGCAGTGGTTCCCAATGTGGGGCATATGCCCCATAGGGGGTAATTTGATTTTTAAGGGGGGCAATTCGAGAATGAGTTATTAACAGTGAATTTTTTCTATTAAGTCTGTGTATGAGTGTGTGTGCTTGAGTTAATACATATGTGTATATACAGTATGCATACATAAAAATACTTGTGTATGTACATGTGCAATTGCATATATACTGTATACATAGTGTATCACCATCATTACAACCATCAAATGGCTTTCATAATTAAATTAATAAATTGACTGATGTAGGAAGGAACGAATGAACAAGTCCAAACATGTAAGAAACTCGTCCAAGGTCGCGCCAATGCTGCTTTTTGCAGTAGCTCTCGGTTCTTGGTGGTGTGAAGGTGTGTACATTGCGTCATCTCTTTTGAATGATGTATCTGTCTTTGTATGCTGTAGAAACGAATCGGCATTGTTTTATTTATTTATTACTATTATTTTAATATCACAATTTTTTTTTACAATTTCTTAGTAATTTCTTCCTCAGAACTTTAACAGTCCTTTGGTTCTTTTATTTTTCTCTTTCATGAATGCCATGTTCTTTGGAAGCTTGTTTAAACCAAGTTAATGGTCTTTTAGGCTTCCTCCAGGTGAATAGGAGTTCACTTTTTGAATAATAAGAATTATATATCACCACAGGGGGCATCAGGATTTTAGAGGTGATTAGGTTGGGCATGGCCAAAAAAAGGTTGGGAACCACTGATGTAAAGCCTTTGATTCATTAGTAAGAATTGTTTCAAAACAATCAACCATTGTTTCATTGTTAAGGAATCCTTGATTCATTGAGTGCAACTTTGGTGCATTTTCTCTATGGCAGTTTTCAATTATTGATAAAATTACCTTTTCCAGTAATGCATACTGTTTGAAATGTCCCAGACTGTAGAAATGTTTAAATGATGACAAGTACATCCATTAACTCACCTGCCAGCTCCTCCAAAACCTTGAACTGGTCACCTTGACTATTTTTTCTAACTAATGCTGATTTCTTTTAACTCCTCATTCACTGTGCACTTGTTGTTCTCCGCTTCTTCTGAGAAGTTTCCCAAGTTTTCTTTTATGAAAACAGGCACAAGATATTTCTTTAGTTTTTCTGCCACATTCTTATTCCCCAGTATATAATCTGTATGGGAACCACATTCACTTTCATTTACCTTCCGATATCTCCAGAAGCATCGATCTACTTTCTACTTCTATGTTACTCAGTAGAAGACTCCCATATACAACTTCCTATTTCACTGGCAATTGTTTTGTCCCATCCTTAGGGTCACTGATCTTTTTGGCTACATTATAAGATTTTACCTTTGATCAGTTTCAATCTTTAACTTCTCCTTTTCTATACAGCTGGACCACTTTTCCAGTTGGATTTTGTACCTTAAAGATGTCCACATACACTCAGTGGCCACTATATTTGGCACCTCCTGTACACCTGCTCGTTAATGCAAATACGTAACCAGCCAAACATATGGCAGCAGCACAATGCATAAAAGCATGCAGACATGGTTAAGAGGTTCCATTGTTGTTCAGATCAAACATCAGAATTGGGATAGTTGGTACCATCAGACAGTTTGAGTATCACAGAAACTGCTTATCTCCTGGGTTTTTCATGCACAACAGAGAGGATTTACAAAGGATGGTGCAAAATAAAACAAAGAAAAAAAATCCAGTGAGCAGCAGTTCTGTGGGCAAAAATGTCTTATTAATGAGAGAGGTCAGAGGAGAAACGCCAGACTGGTTTAAGCTTACGGAAAAGTGACAGTAACATAAATAACCATGTGTTAAACAGCAGAAGAGCATCTCTGAAGGCACAAAACGTCAAACCTTGAAGTGGATGGACTACAGCTGCAGAAGACCATGAACATACACTCAGTGGCCACTTTACGTACAGGAGGTATCTAATAAAGTGGCCATTGAGTGTATATTGTAAATTCTGTATTACTTCTTAAAATCGTTAGCTATGATCATTTACTGTTTTTTTAATATGGTTTTCCCAACTACCACAGACACTCATTTCTCACATCTGTTTAGATACAGTAATTCTCCCTCCACTGAGCCTCTTAGTTCTACATACCTCTATGAGGAGAAACATCCTCTTGGCATTGACCCTGTAAAGTTCCGTCAGAATCTTATGTCTCAATATGATCAGCTCTCTTTCTTCTAAACTCCAATGTGCAAAGATTTAATTTGCCTAACCTATCCTTTTGTCCAATCCCTTTACCACAGGAGTCAACCAAATTAACCTGCTACAAAATGCCTCTTTGTAATCCTCCTTCAGATAGAAAAAAAATCAGTTTCCATTATTAAATAGTGCCACTAATTGTTCTCTTTTTGGTTCTTTGATCCCCTCCACCCATCTGGAAGAAGTCTATTACTCCGCACTTGGTGTGTGTCAACTGGATTTACCGTGTGACCTCCCATTTCCAACTGAACAGAATCCATCTTAAAAGAATCCTCATTGGTCTGTTGGATAATTCGCTTCAATAATTTCATGCCACAATTCCTTGTGCTTTCTCCTAGGTTTCCTCACAGGTTGTCCTGGTGATTAATTTTTAATTCTTGGATTCTTGCAACCAAGTGCTGGAAAGCGTACTTTATATCAGCTCACTCCAGACTGAATCAAACTAAGGGTTTCTCCTTGGTATTCAAGTAGTGACAACATTCCATCAACCAGGGAGGTGGAGTTCGGATCAACTTTGAGTGAGGCAACAGTCAATGGCAAACAGAAACCATGCCCAAAACCACTGTATTTTTACTAAAAAAAACAGTATCCATGATTAAATGATTAAAAACAGAAAATGTTTTAAACACTCAGCAAGTCAGGCAGCATCTGAGGAGAGAGGAAATGGTTAACATTTCAGTCAGAGACTCTTCATACAAAATGTCTGCTCTGAAACATTAACTCTGTTTCTCTTTCCACACATGCTGCCTGACCCATTGAGCATTTTCTGTTATATTTCAAATTTCTAGCATCTGCACTTGTTTGACTAACACAATGCAATGAGAGAGGGATAATTACCCATACATATTATGTGTATTAAATCAATCCCAGTATTGGCTGCAGGTGTGATTGACCGGGAATTACATCATCATTCCAGCTGGGAATAGGCCACTAATTATAGGCTGCAGAGCTGCACTAAGATCTCGATGGTTTCGGGGAGTTAAAAGATTCACTGTAGAGAATGATTAGGTGGCAACTGACTAACTGTGGCAAAGTGCAGTGCCAAGGGGCTGCATCCAAAATGGAAAAGAACCACATCAAGTTATTTTAATTAAAATCTATTTTAACCCACCCTAGGCAGTTTTACAATAAAAGATTATTGTGCTTTTTGACTTGCAGAGTCTGGGCAGGAGGCCAATCCAAATGAAGCCTCCACCATACCGTCAGGGACCCATAATTTGCGTCTGGCAATGTAGTTATAGGATGGTCTTTTAAGTGTTGCTTTTGCCTTTTCATCTTGGTGGTTTTAATGGGAAGGGCTTGTATAGATCTGTGTTGCTGCTCCGCTCCTCACTTCCAGCTTGGCTCTCAAGAGTACTATCTCTCCTGTTTCATTCCTGTAACTCCTCCCTCCACAAACCTCAGCCCATCCCAGACTTCCATCCCACACCAAGATTTTTGTTTTAACCAAACACCTCTGGAAGAAAGCAGTCCTGGGTGTAAGGAGGTGTGGCACCATTGAAGACTCTTTCAACCACACTCTGTCACAGTCTTCCTCCAGTGATCCTGGACACACTGGAAGTCAGTGAGGTCCTCCTCCAAGTGTGGATAATGTCACAACAATCTTGCCACATCTGAGGTTGGCAGACTGAGGTGGATTAGGGAATGGTTTCCTATCAGTCCAACTGGCACAGAATTGTGAACCACAACATCCTCTGTGGCTTCCCTTGGGATCAGGGTTGATTGACATTCATTTTGACTTTGTGAGTTCTGGGTTGGCTGGTGAGATCAATGATGGAACAGCAGACTGAGTGGTGGATGGACCATTCCTTCTGCTGCTTACCTGGGGCCACCGTCAGCCAGACTCGTGGTTCTCACTCCCTCCCCAATGCTCATTGTCCTCTTTGAGTGGTCATGTGCCAGAGTTTTCTGTCAGTCAGTGAGGATGTTGTATTTCTTCAACGAGGCTTTGCACACACCTGTGAATCTTTTCCTCTGCTAATCTCTCTCCACAACTGAGCTGGAAAAGAGCATCTCTTTCAAGACTCTGAACAATATATGGACATTCTTGGTCCAATACTGCCTGGCACGGAAACTGAAACTTGGACCAAGCATGTTCATATCTTCTCTCATCTACACTGTGAGCAAGGAAGTGTGTGCATACATTTCTAACGCCACCAGCTTCAAATTATCAAAGTAAGCAAGTTTAAATAAGTTGCAATCACTCACATGAGGGCCTTCTCATCAAGCCAATCTTGGTTCTTCTTAACAGAGAAATCACAGATCTCTCTATAGTTGCCATTGATGGTGAACATCAGGGCAACTGATAGGCTATAGACACCCCGTTGCTCCTGCAGACTGAGAGCTAATAGTTTCCTACCAGGTTTTGTCTGCAAAGCATCCTTTGTGTGGGCTTAAAGCTTCCAAGCTGATCTTGCCTCATTACTTCTGTTGATATTTTTAGGACAGATTAATGGATATCATGGATCAGGCTTGATGATTAAGTGCCAGTTCTATATTAGAGTGAGCAGAACAAATCAGATGTAATGCCTCTGTTCACAATTGTGTATATAGGGAAATAAGAGACTCCATTGGATGATATATTTATTCCTGCTTACAGTATGATTGGGAATCCTTTCAGGTGGAGGCTAAAATATCACTCGAACAAGTGGAATTTTGGTGTGCTTGGCAGACAGGAAGATGTGAGTGTGTGCACATAAATCTCCTCCTAAGGCAGTTCCTTGGGAACAAAGATTATTTAGTGCCACTCTGGTTTGAGCGTATTTTGAGGAAGCTGAGTATGCCAGTTCAGGGACCACTGTTAGGGGCAGGAAGTGGGTGGCTGGTTAGTTAGTTTACTTCTGCCACTTACCTCATGGACCAAAGGAAAACAAGGGTAAAATGGCTTTGATTTTTGAACCTTTTCCAATGGCCACTTGACCCACATCATGGCTCAGAACAGAGTCTGTTCTGGGATTCTGATGTGAAGCAGACGAACATGGCTGAGTGTAACTTGGGCACCTGTACTGGGGGTGTTGACCCAGGAGAGAGCACTGGCATTTGTTCACTTGCCCTTCCAGTGATAGCATTGGTGATGCTTCCTGCTTCAGCAGGATCAATGCTATGTATTCACTGCCAGGTTTCAGATACTGATCTTAGCACTTTCCTTGAATCTAATTAAGGGTTTCCTAGTGCATTGCATTGGAAAGAGTGCAGAGGAGATTAACCAGGCTGTTGGCTGGATTGGAGGAATTGAGTTATGAGGAGAGACTGGAAAGGCTGTGCTTGTTTTCACTGGAGCAATGGAGGCTGCTAGAAGTATGTAAGATTTGAGAGGCATAAATATAGACAGAGGGTAGAGTCATTAAGTAACACAGTGTGGAAATGGGTCCATGCCTTCCTGTTAGCCTCAATTGTCCTCATTCAGCTATGGTCTGTGGTTTATGATCACAATGTTTAAGAAGTTGTTAGACAGTACTTATTCAGTCAAGGCATAAAAGGTTACATTCCTGATACAGACAAATGGGATTGTTGGAGATGAGGAAAAAAAATTTGCCATAGGTCTGGGGTTTCTAACCTTTTTTTTATGCCGTGGACCAAGCAAGAGGTCCGTGGACCCCAGGTTGGGAACCCCTGCCACAGACAGTGATTTTCCAATGTTTCAACATAAGCCTTCATTGCTCGAAGGATGTGTGGCATAGCAGGAGCAGGTTGTTAGAGGACCTTGGTCTTGCAGATATTGAGTGTAGGGGCCATCCTCTATGAACATGCTGATGACCGCTTGGAGCTCTGCCCCAGAACTTCTGTGTGTTTCTACTGAGATTTGTGAATCTTGGTTGTACAAATTTCCTTTAGTCATGAAGATTAGCTATATTCCTGTAGGATGTTTGTTAGAGAGAGATGTAGCATTTCTGAGGGAACATTGAAAAAAGTGTTGAGCCAGTGAGGCAGACATTTTCACTGAGATTGTTTGTGCTATAGACTCGTCGGTTAGTGTCAAAGCTTGAATGTCGTCATGCTAACATAAGACGAGGATAAATTTCTGTCAGAAGCAGAATGAAGGAGTTGTTCCATAGTCCCACTTGACAGCTGGTGTCCAAGGCTTGAGGGAGCTCAAGGAAGGCCATGTACCGTGGCTGCTGTGGCTCCCGGCATTTCTCTTGGAGTTACCATCAGGAAAAGGTGTTCACGATATTTCTGCACGGACAGTTTCCTCAGAATGGTTTGGGGAACTGATCATCACACACTGTTGGGAGGATAGTGTTGGAAGTTATTCTGCCTAGCCCATATCCTCCATGCCCCTCCCATCCAAGTATCTATCCAAACCTCTTAAACATTGACATCGAACTGCATCCACCACTTCTTCTGGCAGCTGATTCCTTACTCTCACCACCCTTTGAATAAAGAAGTTCCACCTCATATTTGCTTTCAATATTTCACCTTTTACCCTTAACCTATGACACCTGGTTCTAGTCTCACCAAACTCAATGGAAAAGATTGCTGCATTTACCCTATTTATATGCCTCATAATGTTTTATTCCTGTTGATATCTTTCCTGTAGGTAGGTGCTATAGCTACACACAATACTCCAAAGTTGGCCTTGTGTCTTCAACATAACATCCCCGCTCCTGTACTTGATATCTTGATTTATGAAGCCCAATATGCCAAAAGCTCTCTTTATGACTCTATCTACCCAATCTAACTGTGATTGCACTTTCAAGGAATTATGAATCTGTATTTCCAGATACCTTTGTTCTACCACTCTCCTCGGTGCCGTACCATTCACTGTGTAAGTCCTACCCTGGTTGGCCCTACTGAAGTGCAACACTTCATACTTGTCGACATTAAATTCCATCTGGCATTTTTGCAGCAGGACCAGATCCCATTGAAAGCTTTGATAGATTTCCTCACTGTTCGCTACACCCCCGATCTTGGTGTCATCCACATATTTCCTGATTTCAATTTATCACATTATCATTCAGATCATTGATATAGATGACAAACAACAAAGGACCCAGTACTGATCCCTGCAGCACACCACTAGTCACAGGCCTCCAGTCAGAGAGGCAACAATCTACTACCACTCTCTGGCTTCTCCCTCAAAACCAATGTTGAATCTAATTTTCTACCTCATCTTAAATGCCAAGTGACTGAACCTTCTTGATCGGCCTCCCAAATGGGACCTTGTCAAAGGCCTTGCTAAAGTCCATTTAGACAACATTCACTGCCTTTCCTTCATCAACGTCCTGGTAACCTTCTCAGAAGTATCTTACACATATTTTAAGAGAACTGCCTGTAATAACCAGACCATTACTGACATATTGGAACTAAGGAGACAGGATAAGCAAGTATCTCAAGACTTAATCTGGTCTTTTGGTCAGATCACATAGACTGCCTCATGAGACATGTGGCCTGATAACAGGAAATTGGGGGTTCTTACAGACACTAGTGGTCACCCGTGAGGTAACAAGATCATGGAAATGAACTGTGAATTGCACCAAAGTACTGATCTTGAACATGACATGTTTTCTGACATAGGGAAACACAGTTTCAAGGAGCGAGACTGAGTCCTAAATTTTTGAGATATTGACACACCCACCGCAGAGAAACAGTTAGACAGGGTTCAATAATTGCTCCAGTTGGAGGGATTTTGGAGCAGATAAAGGTAGAGAGAAACAAAATGACAATTGAAAGCTAAAGAGAACTGATACCTTGCAGTCATCTGTGGGTGAATAAAATGAAAAAGGAGTACCAGAGGGATTTATGTTCATACTGGGATTGTGTGCCTAACTAGATGTTTCATTTTCTGAGTTATTATTCTATATTTCCAATGCATTGTAAACTTTTGAATTATCATCTCTCATATACAGTAACCTTTGAAACTGTATTGGCTTTTGCCACACCAAAATTACATTAGTTTTCTTCAACAAGCAAGCTGGCAAAACTCAAAGGGTCAAGCAGCATTAGTCTTGGAGAGATGTTTCTGAGATAAGATCTCTAACATAAATTAATTAATTGGCACCCCAGTGTTAATTTGTTAATATTCTAGAATCATGGTAATGTAGCAGCTAATGCAACCCTATTACGGTTCAGAGTTCAGAGTTCAATCCCAGCACATTCAGCCCATGGAATGCATAAATTTTCTCTGTGTCCTCCGGATTCCTCCCACAGTCCAAAGATGTACCGGGTAGGTTAATTGGTCATTGTGCATTGTCCCGTGATTAGATCAGGATTAAATCAGGTTGTTGGAAGTTGCTGGCAGCGTGTCTCAAAGGGCCTATTCCACACTGTATCTCTAAGTAAATTGAATTAATTAATTAAAATCTGGTCTTGCCAACACAAACGAGACCAGATGTAGCTTTGCTGAAACTGGGTTTCCAACCTATGGTCATGCTGTCAGCTGAAAAGAGTGCCCATTGTGTCCCCACTCATTCTCGGACTACGTGATGACCTGTTGAAGTTTTTCATAATGAACAATAATGTTTTATTGTAACAGTGACCCATTCACCTAAGCTCAGTCCCATACAGTGTCAATAGCCCGGATGATGTTTGAAGAACAAAGATTGTGTTGTCTTCCACTGAGCTGTATTGTTCTTGACTGGAGACAAGCCAGGAGTGTGATGGAATGTCCTCCATATGCCTGGACCCATCCACACCAATAAAACTCCAAAAGCTCAACCATGCAGGGCAAACAGCCTACTTGATAGACAGCCTCTCCACTGACTTAACTGTCTGTAAAAGACCCTGCAGTTCACCACTAATGCTGCTCTTTAGCACCTCTGAAACCACAAAGGTGGTAAAAGCATATAAGCCAATTATCTTGGATAATTGGGCTTGGATATATATGTATGCTCCTTCCTTGTCATTGGGTCAAAATCCTGGAAATCCCTACCTAACAGCATCATGAGTACCTTCAACAATAGGTCTGGCATTCCAAAGTTCTGGCGTGTTTGATCACACATAAACTAAAGTCCATTCAGTGCAGTAATGCTAAGAGTTCCAACTGACAAGATGTTATGCTGCAGTGAATGTGGTGAGTTTTTAATTGAGGCAGGTATTGAGAGATCTCCCTTGCTTCATTTGATTATGCCATGAATTGTTTCTAACTTCTGCAGAGAAAGGGGTTTACTTTCTCCACCAGCATCACCTAGATTGTGTACTGAGATCCTGAGCCAGGGCCAAAAGCAGGCCTTGTTCTAAGCCTTCCAGGTGTGCTGGTCAGGACATTGTAGAAACAGATTAAATTCTTGCAGCGACATTTATGTTCACATTTTACAGTTGCTGAAAAAAATATAAAATAATCTCAGAAATGTCCATTGTCAATGATTTTAAAAAGTACATTTCAGTTTGTGCATTCCTGTTTGCGTTGAGCCACATCCTTCTCTCTGACCTGGTGATGAGTTCATGCTTCCCTCCAATAGGAAAACAATGTCTCATTATTTCCCTTGTACAACCTTACCCCCAAGGTAAGCAGAGGAAGCTGCTGAGCAATTAAAACCAGGCTCTATTTTAATGCAAAGCCTTCGGGCCATCTGGTTTCCAGACTGGACACAATGGCTGAACATTCTTGAACTGATGCTTTTAGCTGATGAAGAACGATCCAGGAGCTGCACAAGACACATCCTTTGTTCATTGTTTTTCTTCCCAGATGTAGTTTCTTTTTGTGGTGCTTGACACACTTCAAATAGAAATTCTGTCTCCATGAAGAAGTCTGTGGTTGATCCTTCCTGATATCTCTGTATTTATCAGCCACTCCCTCTCAATCCATTTCCATGACTCCATTACCATGACCCTTGCCCTTGTCACACTAATAAGGTCAGCAGAAGCTGACAGTGGTCTTTCTTCCAGTGATGATGCCAGTGACTGATGATGAAATGGCATCAATAAAAGGGAGGTAATGGTGTTCCCATACACACTGCATGTCACTCTGAATGTGGATGTTGTCCATCAGAAACCCTGGTCAGTTTTAGCAATGCATATTTAATATATTACACTATTAGTGCAGTGGAACAGTGGAAGATAATAAAGACAAGATGTTTAAGCCTTTTTTATGTTCATTTTTGGGCTCTGGGCATCACTGGCAAGGCCAACATTTAATGTCCATTGGTGAGCCATCTTCTTGAACCTCCGCAGCATTTCTGGAGAAGTTATGTGCTGTTGAGTAGGGTGATACAGGATAGAGCCAGCGAGAGTGAAGAAGCGGGGATATATTTCCAAGTCAGGGTGGTTTGTGCTTTTGGGGGGGGGGGGGATACCCATAGGCAATGGTGATCCCACAAACTTGTTCCCCTTGCTCTTCATTGTGATAGATATTGCTGGTTTATGAGGTACCATCAGAGTAGACCATGCAAAGAATTGCAGTGGACTTTATCAATGGTACGCACAACAGCCACGATGCACCAGTGCTGGACAGTGTGAAAATTTAGGATGATTAAAGTGGTCCAAGCAAGTAGGCTGCCCTATCTGGGATGGCATTGATCTTCTTTAAGAGTTGTTCATACGGAACTCATCCAGGTAAATGGAGAATGCTCCATCACAAAACTGGTGAATGAAGTGACAATTAAACAAAATTGTTTGGTCCAGGATGGCATCAGGTTTCTTGAGTGCTGCAGGTGCACCTATTCATATGAGTGGAATGTATTCCATCAACTTCCTGATGAGTCTAAAGGGGATGGAGGGAATATGAGGCAGTGTGATGCCTGCTGCAGACAACCCTGCCTCTGACTCCACACTATAGTTAGTCCAGTTGAGGAGAAAGCGCTAGGGAGATTTTCATTGCAAAGCACCTTTAAAATGCCTTCTGAACATTACATTTCTGTGAGCTTTTGCTGATCCTGGGGACCTGAGTTATAAATTAGTCAGCAAGCAAGATGGGTAAACTTTGCACAAAGGTTGTCTCAGAAGAGTTTGCAATGCAATGTCCGTGAGCACCACTGGTGTGATAGTCACCCATGAAGGTCAAGTAAAGTTATAAGAACATAACAAATGGGAGCAGAGGTGGGCCATTTGGTCTCTTGTGCCTTCTCTGCCATTGGAAACAATGGCTGCTCTTTTACCTCAGTGTCACTTTCCTATAGCTTTTACCCCTCCCCCAGGATCTCTAATTCCCTTCGATATTCTGTTCACTGGTCATTCTTGCTTATGAGAACTGCCAATGAGAAATAAACTCCACCGTGGACAGTCCCAAGCCCAGCTGCAAATTGGAGGCAGAGTTAAGATGGCACTAAACGGAGTCTCCTTTGCTTGCATCTTCCAAAACAACTCTATTTCCATCTTTAGTATCTTTATTTTTCCCTTTCAGGGTTCTTTTGAAGACCCTGACCTGGAGTTACACCAGACTTCGGTTCTTTGCGGGAATGGGACCCGCTCTCGGGGCTTCAGGACCAGCCGTTATTCAACATGCCAAGGGCTTGGCCTAAGAGTCTCAATCGTGTTTGGAAGCCTAAGATCTCGGGGCTCTGGAGACGGGCAGATTGAGGGTCAGTAGAGAAGATTCGTGTGTCACCGGGGAGGCTGGAAAATCTTTCGCTGTGGGCCCAAAGACCTGAGATCTTTGCAATCTTCAGGCAAAATGGACTTTTAACATCGTAAACCAGTGGGTTGTTGTTCTGTCTCCTGCTCGCTGTGAAAATAGGGGACACCTCCCTCTCCCTTATTAGGGAGGGAGAGAACCTGTGGTTTGTTGAAGACCAGATGAAATGTGATAGTCTTTGGGGTAACTGCAAGGTCTGTGTCTTTGCTATCGCTTAGCTCACGCTTGTGCTCGGTAGCAGGTGTGCTGTTTTTTCCACCGGAGGGGTGGGGTATCATTGCTTGCTGCTGCTTTTGTGCAGGGGGGGGAGCTGGGGGAGGCTTTTGTGTTCTCACATTTAACTGTCGTTCATTCTTTGGGGCACTTCTCCATCTTCGTGGATGTTTTGCGAAGAAAAAGCATTTCAGGATGTACAAACGTATATTGTATACATTTCTCTGATGTTAAATTGGACCTTTGAACCTTTGAAAAGGAGGAGGGTTGGGCATGGGACTAGCAACTCTCTCCAGTAAAAACCCAGAGCTACAGAAACTCCAAAGACCTCGTTCCGAAGGATCTTTGCCTAGAAGACACAAGAAGATAGGCTACAGCTGGGGACCACTTGAAAGACTGGCCCAGGTCAGAGTACTCAAGAAGCTGCTGTTGGCCCCAGCTTATGTGATGTTCATGTCCATCGGTGGATTAGAATGAAATAAATTGTCACACCTCTGCACACATCCCTTGGACCACAAACCAGCAGGTCCTATGGGTGAGATGATGCAGGATATTTGGCAAGACTAGGTTTGCTGTTGAGCTCTGTTGTGATGGTTTGTGTTTCTGCCAGTGATTATCGTCTGGATTCACATGAAGGGTCATTTGAGTCCTGTTGCAATGAAACTACAGGGGGACGTGGGGGAGTGGGGTGTAAGGTGCTGGAGGAACCTGTGAACTATCAACAGTCAAGACAGAAGGCAAGACTGCTTGATATGAGAAAGTGAATTAAGTTTCAAGGAAACATTTCCAGTACAAACCTCCCTGAGACACTAGGTTTGGTGGACTTTGAATAATTCAGACTGCAATGAAATCCTTGTTTGTAGATCTTCACAGTCGTTTAAATGGAAAATGGGAAGATTGTCCGCACAAAGAGAAAACCTGTTCAATCTCTAGTCCTGAAATAATCTCTCTGGAAGTTCTCTACAACATCATCATAGATTTACTATATTTTACATCAAACTCTCAGTGTCTGAGTTGATTCAAAACCCTACAAAATCAACATATGTTATGCCAATGAGGAGCTGTATGTCACAGTGATCTGAATATTTATAATAGTCCAACTGAAATATTTTTAAGGACTGGATCAATAATTTGAACAACTATTTCAATAATAAATGATGGGACCTGAGAGTTTGTTGTTGCTGAACTATGAAGAGTTTGAAAGAAAATACGTTGGGTTATGAATGGGGTGCTGTTTCTAGTAAACAAAAAAAAAAGCCATCTTTAGGAGCCAGCCAATATTCCCAGGAAAATTAAGAAACATCCGTCTGTATCTCATTTCAGAGAATGGAATTACCCTTGTGGCTTCAACCTTCTAAAGGGCTCTACAGGGAACATTAAGCATGAATTGTGCCCTTTGACCTGCTAGTCTTATGGCTCCTGCAGTTGCAAGCAGCAATTCATCAATGTCAAACAGGCCTCAGGGATCATATTATTCCTTCTTGCCATTGCTCCCTGTGTATTAATAAGAGATTAGCAGAATTTTGCTGTCCCCCAGGGCCTGTGTTATTGAATGTGGTGCCAGGTATTATAGGGTTAAATCTAGTCAAGGGTTCTTCATGACCAGTGAAGGGATTAAGGAACTATTTTGGCATGATGTGTCAAAATGCAGCAACCTAGCTTTGTTGGGTGACTACCTCTTTGTACAATGTGTAGTGGGAGGAAATATTCTTCCTCAGCAAACAATATGGCAACACTGCAAATGGCTTGTCCTATCCAAGCTATCCAAAGGTCTAAGATGGAATTCAGATGTTGAGGGAGGTTTGGATGCATTTAGTAAGACCTAGAGTTATCAAGCACAGGAATGGATCCTTCAGCCAACTGAGTCCGTGCTGATAGTTTTGCCCATCTACACTAATCCCATTTGTCTGCCTTGGGTCCATACCTTCCATGCCTTGCCCATTTAAATGTTTGTATAAATGTCTCTTAAGCTTTGCGATTGTGTCTGACTACATCACCTCCTTTGGAAGCATATTCCAGATAGCAGCCATTCTGTGTCAAAAATACTTTCCCTTCAGATCCCCTTTAAATCTCTTCCCTCTCACTTTAAGAGCAAGCCTTCCAGTTTTAACCCCCTCCCATGAGGAAAGGATGTTGATCATCTGTGCTGTCCATGTCACACATTATTTTATAAAGCTAGTTAGTTCACCCCTAAGCATCGTTCATTTCAGCCTCTCCAATCTGTCTCCAGAACTGAAGTCTGCTGCCCCTGATAAAATGCTGGTGAATCTCCTCAGCACTCTCTCCAGTCAATCCCATCTTTCAAGTCATTAGCAGCTCTCATTCATCAGAAGAGGGGAAAAAAAGCAAATGCTTGTACCAGTTGGGACCCACTGTGGGTGCAGAGTGAACATTCTATTTACTTATTAAACCATAAAACTATTTAACCAGACTCTCCACAAAGAACAGCAAGCAACACCCGAACCCTCAGATTACTGCTCCAGTAAGGTCAATGACTTGAAACATTAAATTGTTTTGCCTTCCACATATGATGTCTAACATGCTGACTATTCGCAGCATTCCCCATTTTAACTCAGATTTCCAACATCTGCAGGTTCTTATTGAAATTGGTTTACTTATTTATTTTATTTTATTTAGCGATACAGCACGGAGTAGGCCCTTTGGCCCTTTGAGTCATGCTGCCCAGTAAGCCCTGACAAATCCGATTAACCCAATCCTGGACTACGGGAGGAAACTGGAGCACTCGTGGAAAACCCATGCATTCCACAGGGAAGACATAAAACTTCCTTACAGAACGCCATCAGAACTGAACCCCAAACTCCAGAACGCCTCGAGTTGTAGTAGCGTCGCACTAACCACTATTGTCACATGTACCAAGACAAAGTGAAAAGCTTGTATGGACATGCTGTTCATTACAGATCAAATCATTACACAGTGCATTGAGGTAGAACAAGGTAAAACAATAACAGAATGCAGAATAAAGTGTAAAAGCTACAGAGAAAGCGCTTTGCAGGAAAACAATAAAGTGCAAGAACATAATACAGTAGGTTATGAGGTCAAGGGTTCATCTTGTCATGCAAGAGGTCTGTTCAAGAGTCTGATACCAGCCATATAGAAGCCGTCCCTGATCCTGATAATACATATTTTTCATTTACTTCTCCATCAAACTGCAAGGTGAAGGAAGATCACATAATTCTACCCCTCCATTATTGCACTACTGCAGTTTATGTTGCACCTATCTGTTGTTTTGCGCTGGTTGCTGTATTTATTGGTGTATTCATCGTTGCCATGTATACCGCTCACTCTGAGCTTCATGTGAGCAAGAAATTTTATTTCACCCTAGTCTAAGTAACAATAAATTAATCTGTATCTAATGTGAAGTCTGTACAAAATATCAAACCAACCGATTAAAGCTCCAGTGGGGATATTCCAATTAATGTTCTATCATCCACATTGTGGGAAGAATCTTGGGTGTTGTTCATCCAATCAATGCAATGCCTTCTAAAAGGTAACACCTCTCCTGTCCTCCCCCACTGAGCAACGCCGCTCCATGCTTTCTGTAACACCTCCCACGTTGTACCCAGTGACACAACCTGGCAACACAAGTTCTCTTTTTTCCCATCCAGTGCCCTTCCCAACTTCTCTACTGCCTAGACTAACCTGTTTCTCTCTTTCCCAGTTCTGAAAATGAAGCTTTTGGTGGTGGGTCAACAACTGATATGGTCAGTGGCCCAATCTGTACTCCCATTAAGGGGCACTGTTAATTAGGAGCAATATTTAAAAGTATTTTCACAGACAAACTCCATTATACTTGTTAACTAGGGCATTGTGTTCAGGGTCAATTACATGCTGAACAATTTTTTGTGGTTAGTTGCTTCATACACTGTGGTTGTCTTGAAGAGATAATTTGGTATAATTTTGTCTTCACTCAGCATAACTACTGTAACTGTGGTAAACTTTGTTTTTAAGGTATGGTTTCCTTTTGCAGTTTTACCTTGAAGACTTAACCCTTTATTGGGTATAACTTGGCTGAAAGAAGATCTAGTTTGGAGCTTAACATCAAGGATACACATTGTGTCAAAATGCCAAGCAGGTAGGCAAGGGCACAGCCTCAAAATTGAGGGGCGACTTTTTAGAACCAAGGTAAGAAGGACTTTTTTTAAAACCAGCGAGTAGTGAATCTGTGGAATGCTCTGCCACAGACTGCGGTGGAGGCCAAGTCCGTGGGTATATTTAAGGTGGAATTTGATCGTCTCTTGATCAGTCAGGGCATCAGCGGATATGGCGCAAAGGCAAGTGCATAGGGTGAGTGTGATCCAGGATCAGCCATGATGAAATGGTAGAGCAGAATTGATGGGCTGAATGGCCTAATTCTGCTGCTATGTCTTATGGTCTGATGATTCCTGACCTGTAACACTATTTGCTTTTCTCTCCGTGGATGCTGCCTGACCTGCAGAGTGTTTCAGCATTTTCTGACACAACATAGGAAATGTTGTTCTGATCTGTATCTGGAAGTGTCATGCTTTCTAAATACCAGCGGCACATTAGACACAGGAGGAGGAAAGACTAAGCTGTTGAAAAATAAATAGTTCTGTTAGAAAAAGGGATTCAGTAGTGTCAGTTCCCCCCAACCTGGCACTTGGGCATGCTTCCACACAGCCTTGCCCCACTCTACTCCTTGCTCTGTGGGCCCACACCACGCACGCTTGCTCGGTGGAAGTTGTGTAGTTTGACAACCTCTTACCTGCTGCACCTTTCTGAAAGTATGACCTTACCAAGATACCCTTATCTGCCTAACCAGAAACTGCCTACAAAGTACATATTGCCTCTGGTACAATCTATTTTTCTTAAACTATGCAAATGATAAGGATAACAGACTAAGACTGATTTCACCACACAGTTGCAAATCACTTGGCCCGATTTGTCAGTGTCAATCACAAGAGTTGATGCTATCTATGGGACATGCAAATAGGTTTAGAAATGTGATGGAGTGGCTTGGATTCAGTGTGGAATTTCAGCTATTGGTATTGGTTCTTCTATTGTCATGTGTAGAGACTTACATTGGCGGTAGCATAGTGGTTAGCATAACACTTTACGGTACCAACGACCTGAGTTCACTGCTACCTGTCAGGAGTTTGTACATTCTCCCCGTGACCACGTGGGTTCCCTCCGGGTGCTCCAGATTCCTCCACAGTCCAAAGACATACCTGCTGGTAGGTTAATTGGTCACTGTAAATTGCCCCGTGAGTAGGCTGGGGTTAAGTCGGGAATTGCTGGGCGACACGACTCGAGGGGCTGGAAGGGCTTATTCCACACTTTATCTCAATAAGTAAATAAAAAAAATAAAAACGCAGTGAAAAGTTTTTGTTGTGGATGCCATCCAGGAAGATTGTGCTATTCCTTATTGAGGTAGTAAAAAGTAAAACAAAATGCTGAATATAGTGCTGGAGCTACAGAGAATGTGCAGTGCAGGTCATCAAATAAAGAGCAAAGGCCAAAATGAGGTCAACTGGGAGATCAAGATATACCTTTAGCATAAAGAAGCCCATTCAAGAGTCAAGTAACAATGGGAACTGTAATTGTTGGAACCATAGGCATAATTCACTACCACTGACATTGAGTTAGGGTTCACTTTAAGAAGCTGGTCTGACTAAGGAGCTGGTGGTGGACCTGAGGAGGGCTAAGGCACCGGTGACCCCTGTTTCCATCCAAAGGGTCAGTGTGGACATGGTGGAGGATTACAAATACCTGGAGATACGAATTGACAATAAATTGGACTGGTCAAAGAACACTGAGGCTGTCTACAAGAAGGGTCAGAGCCGTCTCTATTTCCTGAGGAGACTGAGGTCCTTTAACATCTGCCGGACGATGCTGAGGATGTTCTACGAGTCTGTGGTGGCCAGTGCTATCATGTTTGCTGTTGTGTGCTGGGGCAGCAGGCTGAGGGTAGCAGACACCAACAGAATCAACAAACTCATTCGTGAGGCCAGTGATGTTGTGGGGGGTGGAACTGGACTCTCTGACGGTGGTGTCTGAAAAGAGGATGCTGTCGAAGTTGCATGCCATCTTGGACAATGTCTCCCATCCACTCCATAATGTACTGGTTAGGCACAGGAGTACATTCAGCCAGAGACTCATTCCACTGAGATGCAACACTGAGCGTCATAGGAAGTCATTCCTGCCTGTGGCCATCAAACTTTACAACTCCTCCCTCGGAGTGTCAGACACCCTGAGCCAATAGGCTGGTCCTGGACTTATTTCCACTTGGCATGATTAACTTCTTATTATTTAATTGTTTATGGTTTTCTATTGCTATATTGCTTCACTATTCTTGGTTGTTGCGGCTGTAACAATACCCAATTTCCCTCTGGATCAATAAAGTATGTCTGTCTGTCTGTCTGATGTAATGACGTGAAATTTTGAATGTGATTTGGGTTCGGTGTTTGGTAGACAAGAAAGGAGTAGTTACGGTTTCCTTAAACATAAAATGTTTCTGCTGTTTTATTTACAAAAACCTACAGGATAAAAGCTGTCCTTGTGCCTGTTCGTACATGCTTTCAAGATCTTGTATCTTCTGCCTGACAAGAGGAAGAAGAAGAGCGAATGAACAGGGTGGGAGGGGTCCTTGGTTATGTTGACTGCTTTCCTGAGGAACTGAGAAAGGAGGGGAGGCAGGTTTCAGTGATGGGCTGAGGTGTGTTCACAACTGACTGCATTTCCTTGCAATCTTGGGCAGAGCAGTTTCCATACCAAGCTGTGATGTGGTACGTCTGCAAAAACTGGTAAGAGTCATCGGGGATATCAGAATCAGAATCAGTTTCTGTGACGTGAATCACTGACATGTGACGTGAAATTTGTTAACTTAGCAGCAGCAGTTCAATGCAATACATAATCTAGCAGAGAGAGAAAAATAATAATAATAAATAAAATAAAACATAATAAATAAATAAATCGACTGTGTGTATTGAATAGATTATTTTAAAATGTGCAAAAACAGAAATACTGTATATTAAAAAAAGTGAGGTAGTGTCCAAAGATTCAATGTCCATTTAGGAATCGGATGACAGAGGGGAAGAAGCTGTTCCTGACTTGCTCAGTGTGTGTCTTCAGGCTTCTGTATCTCCTACCTGATGGTAACAGTGAGAAAAGGGCATGCCCTGGGTGCTGGACATCTTTAATAATAGACGCTGCCTTTCTGAGACACCACTCCCTAAAGACGTCCTGGGCACTTTGTAGGCTGGTGCCCAAGATGGAGCTGACTAGATTTATAACCTTTTGCAGCTTCTTTCGGTCCTATGCAGTAGCCCCCTCCCACCCCCATACCAGACAGTGATGCAGCCTGTCAGGATGCTCTCCACGGTACAACTATAGAAGTTTTTGAGCATATTTGTTGACATGCCAAATCACTTCAAACTCCGCTGTGCTGCCTTACTTATGACTACATTGATATGTTGGGACCAGGTTAGATCCTCAGAGATCTTGACACCCAGGAACTTGAAGCTGATCGCTCTCTCCATTTCTAATCCCGCTATGAGGATTGGTATGTGTTCCTTCGTCTTACCCTTCCTGAAGTTCACAATCAGCTCTTTTGTCTTACTGACGTTGAGCGCCAGGTTGTTGCTGCAGCAGCATTCCCCTAGTTGGCATATCTCACTCCTGTACGCCCTCTCGTCACCACCTGAGATTCTACCAACAATGGTTGTATCGTCAGCAAATTTGTAGATGGTATTTGAGCTATGCCTAGCCACACAGTCATATGTATACAGAGAGTAGAGCAATGGGCTAAGCACACACCCGAGGTGTACCAGTGTTGATTGTTAATAAGGAGGGTATGTTATCACTAATCCGCACAGATTGTGGTCTTCTGATTAGGAAGTTAAGGTTCCAATTGCAGAGGGAGGTACAGAGGCCCAGGTTCTGTAACATCACAATCAGGATTGTGGGAATGATGGTATTAAATGCTGAGCTATAGTCGATGAACAGCATCCTGACGTAGGTGTTTGTGTTGTTCAGGTGGTCTAAAGCTGTGTGAAGAGCCATTGAGATTGCATCTGCCATCGACCTATTGTGACAATAGGCAAATTGCAATGGGTCCAGGTCCTTGCTGAGGCAGGAGTTCAGTCTAGTCATGACCAAACTCTCAAAGCATTTCATCACTGTCGATGTGAGTGCTATCAAGCGATAGTCATTAAGGCAGCCCACATTATTCTTCTTAGGAGGTGGTTTAATTGTTGCCTTTTTAAAGCATGGGAACTTCTGCCTGTAGCAGTGAGAGGTTGAAAATGACCTTGAATACTCCCACTAGTTGGTTGGCACAGGTTTTCAGAGCCTTACCAGGTACTCCATCGGGACCTTCCATCTTGCGAGGGTTCACTCTCCTTAAAGACAGTCTAACATCGGCCTCTGAGACAGAGATCACAGGGTCATCAGGTGTAGCAGGGATCTTCACAGCTGTAGTTGTGTTCTCCCTTTCAAAGTGAGCATAGAAGGTGTTGAGTTCATCTGCTAGTGAAGCATCGCTGCCATTCATGCTACTGGGTTTTTCTTTGTAGGAAGTAACATCTTGCAGTCCCTGCCAGAGTTAATGTGCATCTGTTATCGCCTCCAACCTCACTTGAAATTGTCCCTTCGCCCTTGAAGTAGCCCTCTGCAAATCATTCCTGGTTTTCTGCTACAGGCCTGGGTCACCAGACTTGAATGCCACAGATCTAGCCCTCAGCAGACGACGTACCTCCTGGTTCATCCATGGCTTTTGTTTTGGGAATGTATAGTATGTCTTTGTGGGCACACACTCATCCAGATTCGAAGGTGAATCCCTGAATACAGTCCAGTCCACCGATTCAAAGCAGTCCTGTCAGTGCTCCTGTGCTTCCCTTGTCCGAACCTTCTTGGTCCTCACTGCTGGTGCTGGAGTCTTCAGTCTCTTCCTGTACTCAGGAAGTAGAAGTACAGCCAGGTGATCAGACTTCCTGAAGTGAGAGTGTGGAATAGCACAGTAGGCATTCTTGATGGTGGTGTAGCAATGGTCCAGTGTGCTGTTTCCTCTGGTATTGCAAGTGATCTGTTGATGGTAATTGCTTAGTGATATGGCTTAGTGATACCTTCTGAGGAAGTAGGGGTATTCGTGTGTGCTTTCTTGGCTGTAGAGTCCCAGGCTGGACCAGGAGAAATTGTTGGCATTCCAATAAGTGTTACTTGGCAGAGTAATAGTGTGTAGAGGCTTCAGTTGCCTTTGGATAAATCTCCGCTCAGACTCCCACACCCCACCTTGCCTCTCAGTGTCATGATTGCCCTAGACCTTTAACTGAAAACTCTTTAACTCCAAGCTGAAAACTACCCAAGGATTCTCACTGTCATGCTTTGCTCTTAAGATCCAAAACATATGCACCTTTGAAGTTTCCGCTGGTTGCTTGAGGTTGTTTTAGCTAGGTGTTTGGACTAACAGGAAAAGAGGCAAAGGCAGTTTATTGGGCCTTAAAACCAGTTGCTTCGGGCAGATGGGGCTCGTCAGCTGTGGTTGGCAGCTCATCTACGAGAGGGAAAACTCTGATCTCAAACCTCTGCTGCCTTGCTGCTGTACCCGCTCATGGGGAAGGCTTTGGGAGTAATCCCCGAGGAGTTCCTAAGGCAGTCCTATGTTGAGTTTAACACTGACTGGCAACACCGCTGGTGCCAAACTATATCAATCTCAGCTGTTCCTTTGGAGGCATCAGCTGCATGGAGAGGGGGAACCTGCCACATGGGAAACAGCCTGCTCTCCATATCGTACTGCTCTGGCTTGCCTATAACGGCTAGGATGATTGACCCCAATCAACAGAGGGCTTCTATAACCTTCATAAAACTGACCTTGCAGAAAGTAGGCACTGCATTGGGCCTTTCAAATGAGGAGTAAAACATGGTGCTCCCAGCCTCTTACCCTCTCTGGAACAGAGTCCATGAGATCTTTTCAAGACCCTGTCTGGTTTTTAATCCTCCAAAAAAATAGATTAGCACATGGCCATTTGGGAGCTACACGTCTATAAATTGTCTCTCGTGTTTCCTGCCTCAAGAAAAACATATGCACATCGTTGGCAGTAAAATGATTTGGGACACACTGAGGTCAGATAAGTGCAAGCCTTTAGCCATTTCCTTGTAAACCTTAGGCTTGGGGCTGCTCCATCGCTTGCCCCGAATCCTCTTTTTTTTGACCTGAGTTGAGTTTCAGCCTTCCCAAGTCAATTGTCAATAATACAAAAATGCAAACAACAGAAAAGCTCGCCAAGGAATCTTACTCTTTCAGAGAAGCGAGATTCAAAATCTGGAAATATTTTCTTTCATTTCACCAGCCACTCAGACCATATGGGGAAAAAACCTGATGGAGAACTTAGTTCCTCATTCTCACAACAGCATAATCACCGCTGCCTGAATCAGAGAGCTTAGATCAGTCATCTTGTGATTAGATCTCAATTTTCCCATGGTAATCACTCCTCTAAAAGACCAGGAGCAAATTTAGCCAATTGAGTCTGCTCCATTGTTCAATTATGAATAATTATATTTTTCAACCATATTCTCCCACTTCTCCTGTAATCTTTAATCCTCTTACCAATCAGGAACATGTTAATCTTGCCTTTAGTACATCAATGACTTGGCAACAAATTCCACAGATTCACCACCCTCCTCAACTCAGTCCCAACGGGTCATTCATCCTTTTATTCTGAGGCTGTGTCCTTGCATCCTAGGTTCTTAGACTAACAGAAATAGTTTGCATCTACTCTATCAGAAGACCAAGAGACCATAAGATGCAGCAACAGAATTAGGACATTTGGCCCATGGAGCCTGCTCTGTCATTTCATTAGGGTGATTTAATACCCCTTTCAACCCCATTCTCCTGCTTTCTCCCCATAACCTTTGATGCCCTTACTAATAAGAGCCTATCAATCTCCACTTCAAATATACCCGATGACTTGGCCTCCACTGCAGCCTACAATGAATTCCACCTATTCTCCACCCTCCCGCTAAAGAAATTCATCCTCATCTCTGTTCTAAAAGGACGTCCCTTTATACTAAGGCTCTGCCCTCTGGTCCTAGACTCCCCCACTATAGGAAACATCCTCTCCAAATCTACTCTATCGAAGCCTTTCAACTTTTGATAAGTTTCAATGAGATCCCTCCACTCATGTTTCTAAATTTCAGTGAGTTACAGACTCTGAGCCATCAAAAACTACTCATACGATAACCTTTTTGTTCCTGGAATCATTCTCGTGAACTACCTCTGAATCTTCCATATCCTTTCTAAGATAAGGGCCCCAAAACTGCTCTCTCAATACTCCAAGTGACGCCTCACCAGTGCCTTTATAAAGCCTCAACATCACATCATTCCTTTTATACTTTAGTCCTCTCAAAATGAATGCTCACATTGCATTAGCCTTCCTCACCACCAACTCAACCTGAAAGTTTACCTTTAGGAAATCCTACATGAGGACTCCTAAGTCTCTTTGCACCTTAGATTTCTGAATTTTCTGCCCGTTTAGAAAATTGTCTACGCTTTCATTCCTTCTACCAAAGTACATAACCATACACTTCCTGACATAACCATTTCTTTGCCCATTCTCCTAATCTGTCAAAGTCCTTCTGCAGACTCCCTACTTTCTCAACACTATCCTCCCCTCCACCTGTCTTCATATTCAAAGACTTGGCCACAAAGTCATCGATACCATCATCCAAATCATTGACATACACCATGAAAAGAAGTGGTCCAGGCACTGATCCCTGTGGAACCTTACTAGTCACTGGTAGCCAATCAGAAAAGGTTCCCTTTATTCCCACTCTTTGCCTCCCGCCAATCAGCCAGTCCTCCATCCATACGAGTATTCTTCCTGTAATATCATTATTATGGGCTCTTACCTTGTTAAGCAGCCTCGGGTGCGGCACCTTGCCAAAGGCCTCCTGAAAATGCAAGTAAACAAAATCCACTGACTCTCCTTTGTCTATCCTGCTGTTATTTCTTCAAAGAATTCCAACTGATTTGTCAGGCAAGATTTCCCCTTAATGAAACCATGCTGACTTTGGCTTATTTTATTATGTACCTCCAAGTATCCTGGAACCTCAGCCTTAATAACAGTCTCCAACATCTTCCCAACCACCAAAGTCAGGTTAATTGGTCTATAATTTCCTCCCTCACTTCATAAAGAGTGGAGTGACATTTACAATTTTCCAGTTCTTTGGAACCATTCCAGAATCTATTGATTCTTGAAAGGTCATTACTAAAGCTTCCACAATCTCTCCCACTACCTCTTTCAGAACCCTGGGGTGTAGTCCATCTGGTCCAGGTGACTTATCTATCTTCAGACCATTCAGTTTGCCAAGCAACTTCTCCTTAGTAATAGAAACTACACTCACTTCTGCCCCCTGATATCTTAGAATTTCTGGCATACTTTAGTATTTCACAGTGAAGACTGATGCAAAGTACTTATTAAGTTTCTGTGTCCCCTATTGATACCTCTTTAGCATCATTTTCCAGTAATCCAATGTCTACCCTTGCCTCTCTTTTACTCTTTATACGTATATCTGGAAAAAAAAACCTGTTATTCTCCTATCCAGGTCTTTCAGGAGGTTTCAATGAAATCTCCCTTCATCCTTTTGAACTCCATCAAATTCAGGCCTAAAGATATCAAATGCTCTTCATATATTAAGCCTTTCATTCTGGGTTTCATTCTTGTGAGCCACAATTGGATCCTCTCCAGAGCCACTACATCCTTCCTTAGATTTGGGTCCAAATTCTACTGACACTGACAATTCTACACTAACATTCTAAAGTGCACTTGATCTTTCCATGGCCCTACCAGCAAATATCTTGCAGCATGTGATATAAAGCCACAAATATAAATAAGTCCTTGGATTTATACCACAAAAGCAAAGTTATGCATGACCAAGCAAATTGTTCCTGTCCATGCATCTAGTGACCCGCAGTATTTAAGATCTTGAACAAGGATATAAACATGAGCTCACTTTCAATAATCCTTTACTAAGTGTAACTAAACATGACTCTGTCAAACTGTTCAGTCACTCTGTCAGGTTGGGTCTGTAACTTTGGGTTTAGAAGAGTGGGGAATAATTTTGTTGAAACATACAAGATCCTAAGTGGGCATGACAGGATAGATTTGGAGATCTTTTCAACTTGACAGAGTCTCAAACAAGGAGACAGAATTATGAGATACTAAATAAAACCAAGGTGTGTACAAATTACTTGTTACAGAGGATAATGAAACTTTGGAATTCTCTTTTCCTGATATTTGTGGAGACGGGATCATTAGAGCTATTTGCAGTGGAGGTCCAGCTGGCGACAGGTTCACCCTTTACAATGGACCCAGCTAAAGAACACTTAAAGAGTCGACTCAGCCTAGTAATTTTGTGCCGTTGCGGAAGTCCTTGCTTCCCCTTTGACTCTGTACCGACACTTCGTCATGTGCTGTGCTGTTCCAAGCACCGTCTTTCCAGTGAGATGAGACTCAGGACTTCATCTACTTTAGAGGATGTCTGGCATCTCAACAGTCTTTAAAGATCAGAAAGTGCTCCCAGTGCAAACAAAACAATGAGGCGGCCATGTTATTTCCTGAGTTTTGGATCTTGCTGTGTGTAAATTGGCAGCTGAGTCTTTGTGACAGTGGTAGTGACCTGTGAGGGATGTTGGTGCAGGTTCCTACATGAATGTGAGTCACAGCTTTTTGTCTAGTGAGCTGCAAATCCTTGATTGTTTTTTTTACCTCAAGTCGACATGTTTGAACTGTATAGGATTGGCATCTCTAAAGTAACAGAAGGCTGAAAAACAGGATCTGACGAGCAAATCCTGTTCCCCTAACCCCTCTCAGAGTTCCGAGCAAAGGGGCAACAGAATTTGACCAGTTCTAAAAACGTTCTCCTTCCTCCTGGCAATGTGGATAATAATTTTACTTTCTGTTTTTGAAATATCCAGCAGAGCAATGTACCAGATGCTTCCTGAATATCCTTAGAATTATTGGACTCTCATTCCCTTTAAAGTTATTTTAAACTAAAACACACTTTCTCCTCCCAATGTTGGTTCACTGAATGAACAGATGCTTCATGCTATTTACGGGAGGTGTGGAGTAAAAGGGGTATGAAGGGTGACTTGAGACAATGGGGTCTCCTTTCAAAACTGAGGTGGTCCGACAGAGGATATTAGAACATTGAAAAACCCAAATGATTTCAATCATAGGTGCAAACACATCTACTGACTATCTATGAGCAAGATCAAATTGTTAAAACATCAAAAGTAACTTAGAAATAATCTTCTCACACAGAAGAGTGACTAAAATTCTAGTCCATAAATGGCTTCTTTAAGGAATGTTATATGGCTTCTGGAAAAAGATATTAAAGAGGATATGAAGAGAGCAGCAAAGAGAGATGAGGCTCTGTCTGAGGTCACAGCGGAGATCTCTACCTGGTTACTCCTGCTAGAAGTGAAAGGGTTGGAGATATTTCAAGGACTGAGACAAATTTAAATCAAATTAAGCCTGATATCCCAACAGAGCTGGCCAAATTTAGGAGGTCTCCTCAGAGGGTTCTGGTCAAGGGCTGGGAAGAACGTGGAGTGACAATGACCACAGTAGATTAGGGGTTTTCATGAGTCCCTCTTGGGAAGGGGAAAAACCAAGTAAATATGTGTCAGTTACTTTAACCTGCTGGTTCCAGGTTAAGGATTTCAAAGTAAATATATTATCAAAGTTCAAAGTAAAATTTATTATCAGAGTACATACATGTCACCACATACAACCCTGAGATTCTTTTTCTGAAGGCATACTTAGCAAATCTATAGACAAGTAACTGTAACCAGGATCAATGAACAACAAACTATGCAAATATAAATAAAATGCAATAAATAAAGAGTCTGTAAAATAATAAGATAAAGAGTCCTTAAAATAAGACCAATTGTTGTGGGAACATCAGAAATAGAATGAGTGTAGTTATCCCCTTTGTTCAAGAGCCTAATTATTGAGGAGTAGTAACTGTTCTTGAACCTGATGGTGCAAGTCATGGGGCACTTGTACCTTCTACCTGATGGCAGCAGAGAGAAAGGAGCATGGACTGGGTAGTGGAGATCTTTGACGACGGATGCTACATATATGTCACCATATACAGCTCTGGGATTCATTTTCTTGCAGGCATACACAGTAAATTCAAGAACCACAATAGAATCAATGAAAGACCGCACCCAAAAGGACAGACAAATCAACCAATGTGTAATGAAAGACCACGAGCCCTATGCCTTGACCAATGGACACTTGATTTATGCTCTGAATTCTTCTTCCCAGCTGCTGAATTGCTGTTATGTTTCCCACAGCGCTCTTGATTAGCATCAGCAAACCCCCATGCAGGGGTATTCGCCCCCTCCAATTTAAATTGAACCTGTCTTTCTCTTCTAAGTTCCACCTGTCCCAGAAATGATCTCAATTATCTGTAGCTAAAGTCCTCTGCCCTCTGCCTGTTCTTTAGCCATAAATTTATCTATATATCGGGTTTCAGGTGGCGCTACCAAAGGCGTGCGACAGCTTACTGGTAGTTCAAAAGCCAAGATATCCTATTAAAAATATTCTTTTTTTTTGTTTAGTTGAGTTCTTTCGGCTTCCTTGCTTTGTGGCTACCAGTAAGCAGATAAATCTCAAGATTGTGTAATTTATACATTCTTTGTACTTTGTACTTTATACATTCAATGTACTTTGAATGTTTGAATTTCTACATTCACTAGCACAGGTCACAGAGAATAATCCTAAGGTTATGACCCCAGTGGTTTTGGTTTCTAACTTTCTTCCTATCTTCCCAAAATGTACTGTATGGGATCTCCTGCAACACACACAAAATGCTGGAGGAGCTCAGCAGGTTAGGCGGCATCTATGGTGGCCAACCATGGCCTCCTTCACTAACGCAATGAGAGCACTCTTAGGTTGGAGGAGCAACACCTCATATTCTGTCTGGGTAGTCTCCAACCTAATGGCATGAACATCAATTTCTCTAACTTCTAGTAATTTCTTTCCTCCCCAACCCCCTCTGTTTCCATTCCCCTTTCTGGCTCCCTTCTTACCTCTTCTGTTCTCCTCACTTGCCCATCACCTCTTTCTCTTGCTCCCATCATGCATTTTCCTCTCCTATCACATTCCTCCTTCTTCACCCCTTTACCCCTTCTATCTATCACCTCCCCACTTCTCACTTCATCCCCCTCCCCCACTCACCTTCCCCCTCATCTGGCTTCACCTATCACCTGCCAGTTTGTAATCCTTCCCTTTCTCCCACTTTCTTATTCTGGCTTCTCCCCCCTTTCTTTCAGGCCCTAGCGAAGGGTTTCAACAGAAAACCTCAACTGTTTATTCCCTTCCGTAAATGTTACCTGGCCTATTGAGTTCCTCCAGCAGTTTGTATATTGCTCTGGATTTCCACCATCTGTAGAACCTCCCAGTTTTATGACATGTGGGATCTCATTTCCTTTTCTATCTTTGTCATTAGTTCCAATATGCACTACAACTTCTGGCTGTTCTACCTCCCCCTTCATAAGTGTCTGTAGCTTATCTGAGATATCCCTAACTCGAATGCCAGGAAGAAAGCAGACCACTCTGGGGCTTTGCTTTTGACCGCTGAAATACCTGTGTTCTCCTCACGACTGAATCTCCTACCATTAGATCTTGATAAGAATATACCCTCCACCACTGTGCATCACAGCCACAAACATGGGTACTGCTGCCATTTTCCATTATAGATCATCTCCCCATCAGGGTCCTATCCAGTGCACCTGTTTGAGAAGGAAATGAATAGTGGGGCTCCTGCACTACCTGCCACCCCTTAATGTCCTTTCTGTACCTGTGGTGTTTCTAACTCACTAAAGATTTACATTTTTTGCATCCTGGATACTCTTCAGAGAGTTCAACCACAGCTCCAGCAGCTCCATGCAGGCCAACAGGAGCTGCAACTGGTACACAATTCCCGCAGGACACCGGAAATGACCCAACCTCCACGCCCTGCAAGAGGAGCTTTCTGCAGGTTAAGTTCCCATATCTTTTTATCCCTAATCACTTCAAGAAAAAACAAACATAAAAAGAGAGAAAACCTACAGCACAATACAGGCCCTTTGGCCCACAAAGCTGTGCTGAAAATGTCCCTGCCTGAGAAATTACCCAGGGTTACCCATGGCCCTCTATTTTTCTGAGCTCCATGTACCTATCCAGGAGTCTCTTAAATGGCCCTATTGTTTCCACCTCCACCACCGTCGCCGGCAGCTGGCACGCACTTACCACTCACTGCATTAAAAAAAACATACTCCTGATATCTCCTCTGTACCTACTTCCAAGCACCTTAAAACTGTGTCCCCTCTTGTGGCAGCCATTTCAGCCCTGGGAAAAAGCCTCTGACTATCCACACGATCAATGCCTCTCATCATCTTACACAGAGAAGGAGGAACTGTTACCTTCCCATTATTCACTGAGCCCACGCTTTCACAGCCCTGAACGAACTGGACTCTTCCAGTGTGACTATTCACACTATACCTGCCCTATTTTGTATCACTTGCCACTGCCGCCTCTGGACTTTACCTCATGGCCACAGCTGAACCTGAAGCTAAACATGTGGCTACCTCTAGGTACACAGCATCATGTGTAAATTAATCCAAATATCCTGTCACTGGGTCCAGAGGATATTGCACTGGCATGACACTGGATCCAGAGGAAACTGGACCCATCTGTCACTGGGTCCAAATGACACTACACCAATGTGTCACTGGATCCAGGGGGCACTGCACCTGTCTGCCGCTGGGTCCAGAAGATACTTCACCAGTGTGATACTGGATCCAGAGGATACTGTCGCTGAGTCCACATAAATGACAAGTACGAATGCAGTGACTATCCCAGCTGACAGCGCTAGTCAGGCTGCTGGTTCCGACGCTCTCCACCAGCATCCAGGGAATGCTTTCAGTTCCCTCTGTCTGACGTTCGCCTCTCCTTCCAGCTGGAGAGGATACCTCAGCCACCGGCCCATCGCCATGTGTGTATTCATTGTGAATCCACATCTGTTTTTGCACAGTCATTAGGGTTCAAATCACCATGTCTAAACAGATTGCAGAGTGCCAGCGGGCTGAGCAATAATAACTATCAAACCCTGGGGCTGTGATGTAAATAGAGCTCCATGGGTTTCAAAAGCCTATTATTCAAAATATTGAAACTAGACAAATTGAATAATTGATCTACTTCCCATCACTGAGAAGTTTATTTAGAAATGTTTAAACTCATTTACTTCGACAGTTTATTATTATTCTGCTGTTATGTGGATGCTCTGCTGATTTATCACCTCCCTGTCTAAATGATCCCTCACACAGTTTGTGAGCGGATTTACACCAGCCACATTTGTCTCCGCTGTCTGTTTTACCACTGGGCGTGAGTTTCAGATGGGCTTCCTCACAAGCTGCCAGGGACTGCCCTTGTGCTCTGAGTTCTTCCTGAAAGTAGCTCAAAGGAACCAAGAGACAATCCACAGCACATCAGGCCATGAGGCAGGATGTAAAAGGGGTTTCCTATTGACTGTCTCTTGACTTGCACTAGTGCTAACTCCCACCTCCCTCTTACCCTCCTATCTTAGACGGTATTGTGGCACTGCAGCTGCCTCTCAGCTCCAGCAACCTGGGTTCAGTCCTGAGCTCTGGAGCTGTCTGGAGTTTGCATGTTCGCCCTGCAGCTATATGGGTTTCCTGCAAGTGGCCTGATTTCCTCACAAATCCCAATGGCAAGTTAGTTAGTTAGTTAATTGGATGTGGTAAATTACCCCTAATCTAGGTGGGTGGTAGAACGATTGGAGGTGCGTGTGGTAGGATTGTGTTAGAGAACAGGTTACAGGGAAATAAGGTGGCAGGAAGAGATTGATGGGATTGTTCTGTGAGTCAGAATAGACATGATGGGCTGAATGGTCACTTTGATTGTTGTAAGGAAATCATGAAATGGTACACCAATCATCACCGATTGCCATAAAGGATCTGCCAGTTCACAAACAACATCACATGGCAGTTTGATTCCTCTTTCCACAGATTTACAAGCAGTTTAATTGAAAGGGGGTGTACTTAGCAAGTTGACATTCCATCATTATTTGTCGAGCATCTGCATCAAAGTTGAATTTAAACCTTAACTAATGCAGTTCACCTGAAGGCTCCAACATCAAAATATCCCTCGAAACAAACTCTTTCCCAGGTCCTTGAGTGTGAAAATTAGGTCATTTACTTCCTTCACATTTCATTAACATTCCCTCATCCAACTGACCCAGGGCAACTAAGTCCCCCTGAGCATAAGGACACTATTTTGCCTGGCCCTACCTCCTCCTTCTCTCTCTTTCCAGGTTTATGAGTGTGCTTAGGCCACAGAAGGGTTTGAGCACTGCACTGGCATCTTGTGCTCCTTCTGGGTCCCTCAACCATGAACAAGAGGCAGGTAAGTGACACCACCCTCCACTATCACTCTTCCTGGGCTATGAATGGCTGCTTTGGACTGGTGAGACTCAGATCCTCCCAACTCTTTGATGTCCAATTAGTTGAGGAGACTGGCTACTCAAATAAAGCCAATATTACATTGAGGAGCGGCCCTGTATACATAACAAAATGAGGCCTCTTCCCCTGACACAATTCAGCCTGCTGTTACCCATGGGTTTTGAGATAGGAATGGTTAGAACTGGAAATACCAACCGTTAAGTCCACTGATATCTAGAGTAAGCAAAACTGGTGCCCTTACTTCAAGCAACCCAGGGCGACACAGTGGCACAGCTAACAGACCCATTGCCTCACAACTCCAGAGAACCAGGTTCGATCCTGACCTCAGCTTTGTCTCTGTGGAATCGGCACGTCCTTGCAGATTTCCTTCGGCTGCTCCAGTTTACTTCCGCATCCCAGAGACATGCTGGTTGGTGATTAATTGGCCACTGCAAATTGCCTTTGATGGGTAGGTGAGTGGTAGAATCCAGGGGAAGGATGAGTTAGAATCATAAAGGGTGTGGATAAGGCCCTTCAGCCCTACTCAACCATGTTTCAACTATTTCAGCTGGCTCCTAGCTCCATTTCCATGTGATTGGCCCATAGAGTATGATCTAAACATTTCCTATCTATGTCTAAATGTCCTTTAAACCTTGTAGTTGTACATTCCTCTTCTACTTTCCTGCTTGTTCCACAAACTCACTGCCCTCTGTGTGAAAGTTTGCCCCACAGATTCCTTTAAAACCTATCCCCTCTCATCTTAAGTCTATGCACTCTAGTATTAAATCCCCCCCCCCACCCTGAGAGAAGGACTATGAGCATTCAACTTATCTATACTCCTCATGATTTTATAAACATTTAAGGTCACCACTCGCCCTTTTGCACTCCAGGGAAAAATATCCCAACCTATTTAGTCTCTCCATACAGCTCCAGCCATTCAGTCCCAATAACATCCTTGTTTATCTCTTCTGCATGGAAATGTGGGTAGAATAAAATGAGTCTTGTGTAGGATTAGCATAAAATAGATGCTCATTGGAACTAAAATAAAGCAAGTAGCATTTTTGCAGAGCGGTGTTGTAGACAGTCACAGATCAGTGCTGCCAGGTCTGTCCCCACCATCCCAAATGATCAAAATTTAGATTTGTACACATAGCTATACTTTGATGAAATTTGATAATTTGATCACCTTGCATCATACACTGGGGTGCTCTCTTCAGTTACCTGATGAAGTAACTTTGGCCAGGAGCAGATATTGTCAGGTGGTGCCCAACCTTCATAGAGTGTTTTGATTGTTAACCACTACACTCTCCAGTCGCTGGGTCAGCAATGGTGGCCAGGTCACTGCCCATCTGCTCCTGACTTCCAGCTCAACTCCTCTCACCCGCTCCATATCCAGTAAGAGGCTCTTTCTGCTTCCTCCCCACCAACCCCCACCCCCACCCCACCCCCATGAGCTGCTTGGTTCCTGCTCTTTTCGTCAAAGGCCCAGTGCAGACAGTAACCTCCATGCTGACCTTGCCAGGAATTCTCTACAGTCCATCCCCACGGGGAATAGCCACGTCTGCCGTAATTTCTCCCTGCACTCCTAGACCAAGAACTGGCACCTCAGGGGCTTCCTCTTGTGAGCCTCCCCGCATCCTTCCTTCCTCCCATGGTACTGTGAGCTCCACCAGGATGATTTTCTTGTCTTTGGTGGACCACAGTTTGGTCAAAGTGTGGGTTTGCACCACCTCTGAGAACTGCAGCTTCCTCCCCACATCCACCCTCGTCTCCCATGGTTTGGAGTTTGCACCAGAATGGATTTAGGCCTCTTTGATATGACTGACATGGCCCCTCTCCTTGATGGAAATGACTGGCCTGTTTCCTCTCTGCCAGCTGGTCTCTTTTTACCCCTCTCCCACTCCAGTGTCTCAGCAAGGGGCAACAGGACCTTGTCGTGGTGCCACCTATACCATCCTTGTGTTAAAGCTGTTTTGCATCCTGATAGTATGTGTGCCAGTGAACTCTGCTGACCACAAAGCTTGCATTTGGGGTCCTCTCTCAGCTCCCATGTGTGCGGGGTGTGTTGGTGTAGGGAGAATGCCGTACATGGACCGCAGGAGGAAAGAAGTGCAGAAGGGCTCCAGTCTCCAAAGCTCTGCCCATGTGATCTTGGCCTTGGGAAGATCCCATTTCATCCAAATGACCTGTGACCCCCAACTCCACTGCCTTCGATAGCCAGCTTTCGTCCTCATGATTCCATACCTCTGCCTGGACCATGCCATGCCTGTCCCTTCAAAAAGAAACAAGCCCAGAAAACCGTTGATTAAGTAGGATTTAACTTCTTCAGCCTATGTACCCAATGTCAGCAATTCTACAGCTAGGACACCGGTACAACAGAGAACCTTTCAACTTCCCATGATTGGCACTAGGAGAGAACTACTAATTATGTATCAATTTTACACAACTCATAAAAGTGGCCTTAAATTTCAGCAGTCAGTTGCTGCAGGAACCATCATTGCCTTAATGGATTGCTGAACTGGAGATGAGAAGCAGGGATGTTTTTAATTTTGGTGGAGTGTAAACTCTCAGCTCACGGGCAGGCTGTGATAGATGCCTTGTGTAATGTTATTCTTAACAATTACACAGGATTTGAAGAAAAGATAAACCTGAGCTCTGTGATTTGTGTCTGCTATTGAAGCTGTAAATCGAAACAAGAAAAACAAACTGGAGGGGAATTGTTCCTGTAATTCTTTAACTTCTCTGTGAGTGCTTAACAGAAAACATTGAGAGCAAAGTGGTAGAATTTGATTCAGGAGTGAAATTATCAATGTATGTGTCCTATTGTCCATAAGCAGCATAATCATTGTCCCATAAAGAATACTCATGGATGATCAGCACAGATTTATAAGTGTCTGTCTCACCTTGTGCCACTCTGCCACAAGTGTAGGTTTCCGAATCAACTTTTACAAAACTATAAAAAAGGAGAGTTGTGCTGCCCTTTAATTGACCCCAGGATCTGCTGTAACAATGTTAGAAACTGGAATTCGACCTTGTTGCACCAGTTCCCCAGGCTGAAAGTTGAAGCCAAAGGAACCCAGTTTCACGGCGCAATGTCTCACGCAGGGTTAGAATGCCATGTGTATGCGTGCATTGCCCTATTGACAAAGGGAGTATGGACTGTGTTCTGGCTGACTGCCAAAGTCAGTTATTCATTTTCCAAATGTTAATTAAAGGTCCAGAGACGGTTGGAAGAGCTGGCTGCTCAGACTGTTAAAGAATAATTTCTCGCAGTATAATCTCCATGATTTGTCCCTCAAACTTCTTTAGTTAAAAACCCCCATCTCAGCAACCATGCCCTCACAGCATCTATCTCCATGACCAGCCCACCTCCACTAGTTCTTCTATAGTGCATGCAAGAATGTGTGTGTGTGGATGTAGTTAGATCCTACTGACATGGGGGACATAATTGATTGCAAAGCCACAATGACACTGACCAAAACACATGGTCTGTAGCTGAAGCCTGGAGACACAACATACACATCTGTTAAATAATCTATAACACTGCATAAAATGAGCTTGGTAGCATTTCTGAAAAAATTATATCATCCATCGCAGCAGCTTCCAACCATCCCATATTCTTCTCAGCAACTTCACCCACACTCATTTTGATAAATTCTTCCCCAAACAAACCAGTTCAGTAAATCTTCCCTGACACTCTTAATCTTCACTGACACTCGGTAACTCTTCTGCCAGTCTCTCCATTACAGTAACCATTCCCCGACATTATCTCTCAGTAACTCTTTCCCCATGCTGTTCACATCACTGCAGTCCCATACCGTACAAATGGTCACACTGATTTAAGGGTTAAGTTACTGGACATGATTCAGAACCATCCCATGAATAAAGAGGAGATCATCTCAGAGGATCTGTAAGGATTTAATAATAGAATCACAGAGACAAATCTCCAGAAACAGGTTTTTCATCACCAAGTCCACACTAAGCATCAGGACTAATCTTTATATTAAACCTATCTTACTAAATTCATTCTGCCTACTTCCCAGTCACCTCCCCAGATTCTACTCTCACCTACACACTAGAGGCAACTTAACAGTGGTTAAGTAAGCTACCAACCCACATGTTTATGGGATAGAGATATAGAGTCATACAGTGCAGAAACGGGCCTTTCAGCCCAACTGGTACCTGCTGACCAAAATTCCTCATCCAAACTAGACCTGTTTGCCAGCTTTCGGCCCATAACCTTCTAAATCTTTCCAACTGTACCTGGCCAACTAAGTTGTATCTGGCCAACTGTCTTTGAAAAGTTCTTATTGTACCTGACCCAACCACTTCCTCTGGCAGCCTGTTCCACATAAGTACCACACTTTGAGTTAAAAAGTTGTCTCTGAAATTCACCATAAATGTTTCCCCTATGCCCTCTAGTTCTTGATTCCTGCATGGACAAGGAGAGTGTACAAACCATACGCTCAGGATCAAACCCAGGTTATTCCAGAGAAGTAAGTCTGAGACTCAAGACATTCAACTGTTCCCTCTCTAAAGTTCCCACTGCTATAAGATCAGAAGTGGCAACATTCAGGTGTTTAGAGATGAGTACACAATGCTCACGTCTTCTCCAACAACAGCGGTGGTAATCAGCTTGTAATAGGTAGTTTCCAAAAAGAGAATCAAGCCAGATACCCTTTATATTCAAGAACTTGGTCATCACCATCAAGATCCTGAGGATCACCATTGACCAGAAGCTTAACTGAATGCACTGTGGTGGTCACATCTAGAGAAGGTACCACAGTTAATCATCTGGGCTACTCTGATAACACATCCCAAGCCTCTAATTTTCATCACTAAGGAGGATATAGGCACCCATTGGGTCCCCACCTCCTTCCCTTTCTCTCCTATCAGATTCCTTCCTCTCCAGCCCTTGACCTTTCCCACCCACCTGGCTTCACCTATCACCTTCCAGATAGACTTCTCCTCCCCCCCACCTTTTTTTAATTCTGGCATCTTCCCCCTTCCCTCTCAGTCCTGAAGAAGGGTCTCAACTCGAAATGTCAACCATCTATTCATTTCCATAGATGCTGCCTGACCCGCTGAGTTTCTCCAGCATTTTGTGTGTGTTACTATTTTCTTTAAGTTTCCCATGTCATAAAACATCTTGATTTCGGTAGAGTATCACTGTTCCTTCATCAAATCTGAATCTTGGAACTCCCTCCCTTCAACAGAATGACTATAGCAGTTCAAGGTGGCATCTCAGCCCCTAACCACTCATGGACAATTTTAGGTGAATAGTAAATGCTAACCTCTGCAGTACTGCTTTCCAATATAAAACACAAAACTCTTCACCCCCACTTCAACACTCCATCATACTGAAAGTGAGATTTCCTCTGGTTCATTTACAGTGTTGGTGTCAAATGAAACTGCTGGATGTCAAGATCTCATAGACTGATGCCAGCAGTGAGGGCTCCAATTTGATTAAGCACAGCCCCACATACCCTTAACAAAGACCTCACAACAAAGGAGAGCCTGTAACCCTATTAATGCATGAAGAACCATCAGCTCAATCCGGTGATAAGGACTGTGAAGTATGTGCAGCTGGGTTATGGATTAATTACCCAGCATTCTGCTGTAATTACGTCCATTAAACAATGTCCCACTTGGGGCTTTTTCACTTCAAAATATGTATTTAATGTTGTAACTCTGTAAGTAAGGAGAAGAAAGAGGAATGTTGTTCAAAGGACCAGATTAGAAGTGGGATTTTTCCAGCAACAGCTGCTCAAGTCAATGTGGAAATGGTTCAGATTTCTGGCTTCTCAAGTGAGGCTCCGGACAAATCACTAACATTGCCACCGTCTCAGAATTGATGCATTTCTGTTTTGCATCTGCTCTGTTAATCTGATACTGTCAACTCCACAACTTTTAAATAGGTTTCTCAGTTCTTTGCAGATCCCTTCTCGAATTCACTCAGAGGTTTGCAGAGCTCAACTTCCCTTCCTGGGGCCCTTTGTTGGTGCCCTGTGAGGGATCCTAGGCAATGAGGTGAGGCATGATGACCTGGTTGGAGAATACAGTTGATATTTTATTCAGAGATCTCAGTGGAGTCTGGCCATCTCTCATTTCTGGAAACTCCAAAGCTTTGGATAATTTGGAAAAAAAATCTGTGCTTCTGGGGACATTGGGTGAATCCAGGGTTTCTCTAATGTTCTCTTCTGCTTTAAGAATTGAGTGCCTTCACTAAGGACCCAAAAACAGAGGAGCGTTTCACATACTGCTCCATGCATTTAGTATGAAATATTTGGTTGTAAAATCATTTATGTCTTTGTTTTACTTACATACATGCTTAAACTTAGTTGAAAAACTGTGAATATATAAATATAATAATTATGATACCTTATATTTTATGAATCTATAAAATGATTAATAATGGAACTACTTCAGCGAAGGTGCAGCAGCATCTCCATATTATCCATCAGCTGAAAAATTTCCACACACAACTTGAATTGCAATGAGCGAACATACAGAACACCATTTTAGCCAGAGAATCAAATGAAACAGGCCCTTTGGCCCATCGTGCCCATGCTGACAAAACAAGTATCCTCCTCATATCTCCTCTAAATCGTTTACCCCTTATCCTAATCCAACACCCACACTGACTTCTGTGGATAAAGGTGGGATCAAGGGTACCAGCAAACCCTGTGTAATGGTTGCTAGGGTAATGGAGACTTTCCCTAACAGAATTCTCAAATCACTATCTGAATATGGAAGTCAATATGTTCTTATGGAATTTACATGAAAAAATAATACAAATAAATAAACAAATTTTATTTTTCTTCAACTCACATTTCTTGATTCCTGCACAGATGACATGGCTTTGTATTGTGGGAATCATGATTCTAGGAATGCAGTTGCACCTCCTCACTCCCATAACTGTGGGGTTGCCTGTATAAAAAAACCTGGTTTTCAACATCTGTGACCTGCCTGTTCCCAGTCATAAGGTTCTGTTCATAAATGGATATCTGGGAATGGTCTGGGTTTGCCCACCTCCCTTCTCTGGGCTGTTGAAGACTCTGTCAATGGACCTTCACCACCTCGTCCTGTGGTTATGAAAAAAATAAACACTACCGCTTGTGCCAATGTTGAGGGTAGGCATTCCCGTGAATGTTAAGGCAAACCGGACTGATCTGAGGATCTGAGGAAAGTTGTGGAGGAGAGTTGCTCCTCTGAGCGTATCGGCACAGAATTTATTAAAGGTAAATTCCCATTGCTCTCCAGGATAGTGTATTGCACCGATGGGATGTGAGGCGGACTTGATGCCTGTATGTACATGAGCCCAGAGGGCTGGACGAGCAGTGGAGATCACGCACAAGGAAGTGCAAGTGTGACCGAGGGAAAATATCTTTTTAACAATTACAGCAGGATGCCAAAATTCAGGATGCACAGAAACAGACCCTGCAGCCCATCAAGAGTGTTCTATCAATCTATGGTCATAATACACTGATCCCGTTTTAACTCCGCCCACGTTCACATCAACTCCCACCTGACTCTGCAGCTCACCGACATACCAGGAGCAAGTTACATCAGGCAATTAACCCATTGTCCTACATGCCTTTAGGCTGTGGGAGGAAACCAGATCATCCAGGGTGAACCTGCACAGTCTCAGACAGAACGAGCAAACTCCATGCAGATAAATCTAGAGGTCAGAATTGAGCACAGGTCACCAGATCTATGTGGCAGCTATCCTACACATTGCATCACAGTGCCTCTGGGATCTGGCTTCAATTATGTGGTTCCACAATTACCAACCCTCAGTCCATCGGATGCCGTCCTGTCTATTTGCAAAAGAATTGCAAAATCCAAATTTCTGCCCTGACTGCTTATTTTCCCTTCCCAATCCCCAGTGTAATTTTCTGAGTCATTTGCTCTGAAGCTGTATTTTCCATGACAGCAGCCAGGAGGCAGACACTGCAATGAGACAAGTTCTGTTGGATTTGCTTGATGGCTTCCAGCAACATTCATTTAACTAGCTTAACATCAAGTCACCGAATGCTACGCTGTTTGCCGGACTGCTTGCTCAGATATCCATCTTCAAAACTATTCCACTTGGAACACTATGTGGTTTGGGCCTCCTTAACAATGCTGCCCTTAAGTTAAAACATGGCTGGATGCCCAGTATCGCTGGAAGTTGTCATCTGGTCCTACTTTTCTGTAATCATTTGCTCTCCTGTGATTCCAAGTCTGACATTCTCCGGTGACTGTTGGAGAAAGGAAGGTTGGAGATGGGGGATGTAGTGTGGGCTGGGATAGATATAGATTCAGATTACTCCCAAAGTATTGGCAACATCTCTGCCTTAGTAATTCCTCAGTTATGTTTCAATTTAATGCAACATGAATAGCTGAACATACTTGACTCAATATGTTGGCTATCTGAGAAATTTTATAAAGAAGGAGGGTTAAACCAGATGCTTAATGTTGCGATAGGAGCCTTTTCCCATTCATCATCACTGATTCCTCAAATCCCTGCCATCTGATTCCCTCCACACAGAGCTTCAAGTGACAAAGAAATTGCGGACGGAAAATTCAAGCTTTGTTTCTGAGAAGATTCCTTTTTTCCATTTATTTCCCGTACCCTTTCAGTTAAAATGTTACCTTGTTTTTTTTTTAAAAATGAATTTCATTAATGAGCTGGCTCTGGGAGTGACAACCCTATAGTTATTACTGCCATCACTACAGCAATTCAGAAGTATGTTATAGACCATGGGAAGTGGTTGTAATAAACCTCGTCAGGTCTAGCTAAGTGCGATGAGTTCAGATTCTGCAAGGCATTTCACCTACATGACAGTAAACAATGGGTGGTCTCCAAAAACCCAATACATTTATATATACTTCCATAAGGAAAATACAAGGCAGGCTAACTCTTGTGCACTCCACTACTACATTTCTATAGAGTACATCATCTGGCTAATGAGTAAGTGCTTCCCAAAGTCTGCAATTTGTGAAATATTCCTTATTCTTTAGTATTATTCTCCTTTTCCAGAAAGACACCGACTCTCTGCTATAGAATAGTTCTAACCTTATTCACCATCAAAACAAACTCTGGGCAGTGATATTCTGCAGACTGTTCAAACGTAGGAGATATCACTGCCTCAGGCTGAGGCCTGCACAGACACTTAAACAGTGGAGGTAATCTGATAGCTCTGAGGGGTGGATTCATGGAAAATCTCTAGTTCCCAACCCCAAACCCTAAATCTAACCCTAAAACACTTACGCTCTTACGCGATTTATCATGCCTTCAATGAATTCAGGGCTGGGACTGGCTGATTTTAGATTTAGCAATCATCTTCCTCTTCTGGCTCAACTAACAACAAAAGCATTCCAGTTATATTGGAACAATAAAATAGTTTGCAGGAATAAATATCAAAGATCAGAAACTGAACCAGGATAGGTGATCAGATATGTTGTCTGTGTGGTAGATTTCAGAAGGATGTCATCTGAATGCCCCAGACACCCAGGTGTGGGATGGGCTTGATGGATTAGCTGGTCTTTTCAGCCTCACACACAAAATGCTGGTGGAATGCAACAGGCCAGGCAGCATCTATAGGGAGAGGCACTGTCGACGTTTCAGGCCAAGACCGTTCATCAGAGTGCTTCTCCCTATAGATGCTGCCTGGCCTGCTGCGTTTCACCAGCATTTTGTGTGTGTTGCTTGAATTTCCAGCATTTGCAGATTTCCTAGTGTTTGCTTTTCGGCCTGTCAGTTTTGTATTTTACTCAAAGAAAACTTACACAAGACTTAAACATCTGTCACTTTCTGTTAAAGGGCATCGATATGAAACTCCGAAGAGTTGACACTGCAAATGGAGTTTTTCCATCACCTCATGCTTCTGATCAGAGCTGCCACTGGCTGTGACATTACAAGTGAAGGAGCCCACAGCACGATTTGAAGAACAGCAGGGAACATTTCCCAGTGTCCTGCCTAGCATTGTTCCTTCAACAGCACCTCAGCAGGAAAAAAGGTGTACCATGTAAAGATGCATCAAAATTGCCTATTCTATAGTTCAGGTTGAGTACCCCTTATCCGAAAATCCAAAACCCAAACACCTCCGAAATCCAAGTTTTTTTTCTGAGTGCTGACTTGACAGCACAAACGGAAAATTCCACAAGATGCTGGGAAGGCTCCCAGGCGATGCACAGGTCTCTGAGCACCACAGACAGTACTGAGAGGTGACCTCACATATATCATGAACAGAAGTTAATGGAAAATAGAAAGACAGCACATAAAGCAAAAAACCAAGGTCTCGATCATGCATTGAAAGAATGGATTCGTCAGCGTTAGAGTGAACACATGCCACTTCGAGGTATGCTGGTCATGAAGCAAGCAAAGATCGATCACGAGGTACTGAAGTTGAAGGTAATTGTGAATGTTCAGCAGGCTGATTGCAGAACTTTACGAAAAGACACAACATTTAGTTTTAAAGAGTCTGCTGATCACAAAGCAGCAGAGAAATTCATTGATGAGTTTGCGAAGATCAACGCTGATGAAGATCTAACACCAGAACAAGTCTACAAAGCTGATTATTTTCATACCTTACATAAAACCTAAAAAACATAAAATACAAATACAGTGTGTTGTACCCTTTTAATCAAAACACGGCCTCATAGGTGGAGACTGAAAGCCAACTGTTGTTTGTTGTTGTTCAACAGCTGATTCAGGTTTTCTCCCAATACTGCTGTGCTGCTTTCGTTACTCTGCACACATTATATCTTCATTATATTAATGGTATGTAATAATTTTTACTGTGAAGTACCTACAGTATGTGTGATGAACAAGTGTTAGACCCAAGCGTTTCGGATAAGGGGGACTCAACCTGCACTGCCTACACAGGTCACAGAGACATGTAGGACTGAATCAGGTCCTTGGACCCACTGAGTCCACGTTGATCCTACACCCCCCATTCATGACTGCTACTGTGTGTAGTTTGTTCCAGAAACGCTGCTAATTTCTGAAGGGGGTTGAATGATAGTAAAATTATTTTGCATAACAAATCATGACTCATGGTTGCCTTTTTACAAAATGTAGAAGATATTTTGAACCATCAAAAAGTATGCTTGGTGCTTTCTTACCCTGGGCAACTCAAAGCTCTTTGTGATCAATGATGTCAATGAAAGACACTTTCTGACTGTTCCTCCTTTGATCTGAAGCACACCTGATCTTTCTCATCTCAGCTCCTTCCCCTCCAATTTGCTGGGAGAAATTTACATTCCATGTCTGTTTCATCTGCACTAAACCACTTGCATCCGTTTGTAACCTTTCAATCTGAAGTTGGTAACATCAGCCTGAGAAAGCAGACCTCGACTGAAGATTGAAACCATCTTCGGGCTTTGATATGCACCAACTCGTGGACTGTAATAACTTAGCACACTTGTTTACGTTCCAATAACTGGAATCAGATGGCAGGGATCAGCCACTTCAGTTACTCTCTATAAATTATCCTAGTGTCAGTGTAACCCTAGCATGGTCATTCAGTGCAAGTGTTTTAATTATGTACACTTTGTGTTAAAATGACAGTGCAATTTCCAACAATTCACTTCAAGAGGTTTATGGTAAGGTCTACATTTTCACACCAGGTAGGTTGAGCCTCCAGGGGGGAGAGGAGCAGGTCACGGACTGGTCAATATTAATAGAAGGAGCAGGCATTAGCTTCCCTCGAGCCAGGGTCCATCTGCCAGGACGATGACTGGATAATTTACTAATGTTTCTGGATAACCTGTGGAATACATGACTTAAGATGACTTACAGCATTTCATCCAAATTACGTCTTTCCATTAGGAAGGTGCTTAGCACTGGAAAATGCTGCAGAGCATTTTTTGAACAGATTCGTTGGAATGAGTTAGCAGGGAAGCTAATTGAAGTAAACAAGATAATTGCGTACAAGAGACAACCAAATATGGTCTCAGCTTTGGTTTCTGCAATGGGTTTCTGGGGCTGACAGTCTAAAATTAGATTCAGTCTGTTCCTGGTTGTTCCAGGATGGGTAAATTACTCAGGTGAGTTCCACACCAACTGCCCTGTATTCATGAGTCAGGAAAAGGTTAAGATTAGCCCTTGCTATATTGTCTTTTCCCTGCACTGCATCCCCTTGTTTGGGAGTGAAAAGGCATTGCCTGATATGGAGAAAAGCTGCTTTATGCCCCTGATGTTAATCTGCAGGTGGCTTTCAAACACCACTGCAGAATTACATGAAGGGTTGAAGGACGGGGATGGTGGATGAGCAGGTGGAAATCATGTCAGAAGCACCACTCATTTTGCTCTTTGCTCTGTATCTTCAAGCTGTGCATTAGGCACTTGGTTACTGGCCTTACTGTATATGGTCAGAGATGCACGTAAAGGCCAGTTCCGAATAGATGGGGAACAATGAGTAAGGGCTGCACTCAGGTGCGTGAGGAATGGATGGGGGGGGGCACTGTGGCACAGCTATCAGAGCCACTGCCTCACAGCGCTAGAGATCTAGGTTCGATCCTGGCCTTTGCCGAAGTTACAGGGAGTGTGTTTGTTCTGTCTGTAGTCATGTGGATTTCTTCCAGGCCTGTGGTTTCCACCCACAACCCAAAAATGTACAGCCATTGTAAATCACCCCAGGTGTGTGGATAAGGAGTAGAATCCGAGTGGGGCTGATGGGAAATAAAAAATGTGAAGATAATCGCCAGCACAGTCTCATTGGGCCGAAGGGTCTTCTAGTGTGTTGTACGACTATATATCAACACGGGGATTGCTGCCAGCCTCATCCACAAAGATGAGCAAGTGTTCCTCCAGGGATGAGAAAAGAAAATCACACTGACTGCCCAATAACAGAGTCTGTTTGGAGAAAAAAAACTGTAGACAAAGCAATGCCCTGGTCCTGTGGTGAGGTGTTCAGAATATTGAACATAGAACATTGCAGGACAGTACAGGCCCTTCGGCCTATTCTAAGATCAATCTAGCCCTTCCCCCCTATATTGCCCTCCATTTTCCTATCATCCATGAACCGATCCAAGAGTTCCTTAAATGTCCCTAATGTATCTGCCTCTACCACTGTCCATGCACCATGTTCCATGTACCTACTAACATCTGTGTAAAAAACTTTCATTAATGCAAATATCTAATCAGCCAATCACGTGGAAGCAACTCAGTGCATAAAAGGAAGAGATTGAGTTATTTCGACCGGGCATCAGAATGGTGAAGGAATGTGATCTCAGTGACTTTGACCGTGGAATGATTATTGGTGCCAGACAGGGGTGGTTTGAGTATCTCAGAAACTGCTGATCTCCTGCGATTTTCACGCACAACAGATTCAGTGAGTGGCAGTTCTGTGGACGAAAACACCTTGTTAATGGGAGAGGTCAGAGGGGAATGGTCAGACTGGTTCAAGCTGACAGGAAGGCAACAGTAACTCAAATAACCACACATTACTACTGTGGTGTGCACAACACATTGAACTGTGAAGTGGATGGGCTACAGCAGAAGACGACCATGAGCATATACTCACTGGCCACATTATTAGGTAAAGGAGGTGCCTAATAAAGTGGAGACTGAAAATATGCTCCCTTGTATTACCCATAAAACATCCCCCTTGTTTAGGTCAGGGAAAACAAGCACACCTGTAAATTCAGCAACATCCTCTAATTTAAGCCCATACACTTCCACCATCTTCCCAAGAGCTCTCTATCATAACACCCTCAAGCCCAACTGGCCTCAGGCAGAAGGAAGTCGTCATCATCGCCATACTTCCAGCTGAGTCCACAACCAATGTGATGCAGTTCCCCCTACAGCAAATGCACTCCTTCCGTGGGTCAATACCTCTCTCTCTCTCACACACACACAAACACACACTTATCTTGTTCTTTTTCCCCGCATTAGAGAGATCATATAACACAGGGAGAAGAGCTGGCAAAGAGGAACCATCAGAAATATCAAACCAGAAGCTTGCCAAATATTCACAAGCAAAGGAAATCTCCCACTCCTGACTGATGTTTACCTCTCAATCAATCTTATTTAAACCAGTTTGACTGATTATTTATTTCATTTTATGTCTGGAGGCCTGGTCTGTATAGTTGGTATCTGTTTCCTACATTACATCTATGACTACACTTTTTGTAAGCATTTCTTTAGCTCCAAAGTAATTTGGGAAAAACAGAGGTCATGACAGGAAGAATACAAATTATCCCAAATCTAAATGATTTGAAACAAAATACTATTCAACCCGCCAGTATGGGCAAAAACTCCACCTCTTCTCTGTTTACTAACCTTTAAATAACTTCTGTTGCCATGACCTGATTAAAAAATGCTCTGCACCTTAATTTTATCAACAACCCTCCTACACACTTCTACATCAAATGTCCTTTGAGAATTCATCCTTATCTACAAGATTTCACCAAAGATTTTGATATTTTCTCAACAAGGATATCAATAAAAGATTATTTCCTGTGACTCATATCTTTCATGCTAACAGTCCAGAGCTCTGCATCTTCTCTTAAAACACAAGATATTCTGCAGGCGCTGAAAATCTTGAGTAATACACACACAATACCGGAGGAACTCAGCAAGTTAGGCAGCATCTATGGAGGGAATAAATTGTCAACATTTTGGGGCAAGTCTCTTCATCGGGATTGAAAAGGAAGGTGGGGAAAGAGGAAGGAGTAAAAGCTGGCAGGTAATAGGTAAGACCAGGTGAGGGGGAAGGGGGGTATGAAATGAGGAGTTGGGAGGAGATATCTGGAAGAAATAAATGGCTGAGGAAAAAGGAATCTGATAGGAGAGGACAGAAGACTATGGAAGAAAGAGGAAGAGGAGAACGAAAGGGAAGTGATGAGTAGGTAAGGAGAAGGGGTGCGAGGGAAACCAGAATGGGGAATGGGAAAAGAGAGAAGGAGGGAGGGGGAGAAATTACCAAAAGTTAGAGAAATCAATGTTTATGCCATCAGGTTGGAGGTTATGCAAACAGAATATGAGTGATTGCTCCTCCAACCTGAGTGTGGCTCCATCACAGCAGTAGAGGAAGCCATGTCAGAATGGGAATGGGAAGCAGAATTGAAATGCGTGACCACCAAGTGATCCTGTTTTTGTAGCAGATGGAGCAAAGATACTGGGCGAAACAGTTCCCCCAATCTGTATGGGATTTCGCTGATGCAGAGGAGGCTGTACTGGGAGCACTAGATACAGTAAATGACCCTGAGTTTCACCTCCACCCACTTTCTTATTCTGGCTTCTGCTCCCTTCCTTTCCAGTCCCGATGGAGAGTTTCAGTCCAAAATGTTGACAGTTTATTCCCCTCCATAGAAGCTGCCTGACCTGCTGAGCTCCTCCAGCGTTACATATGTGTTGCTCTGTATCTTCTGTCTGGCTGGCTGATCCTTTTCCCATTTGCAGATACATTGCAGTCCCCTGTCACTATGCAACACATACTTAAAGCTCTTTGGAAGGTATGACCAACAACTGGACCCTCAGACTCATCCTCCCTGGATTCTCTCATTTCTGGGAGGGGGTACCTACTGTCAGAGCATTTTTTACTGAGTTCAATATTTACCTTGATCGATAGTAAACTTATTCCAAATGCTGCAATTCTCTAACTTGGATGTTGGATTCTTCACGTTAATTCCTTCAAAAAGCTGGTGGCTAACTTGAAGAACTCAAAGTAGCTTTGTAAAGATGAAAATCTTGCTTGTCCATTTCAGAAGGAAGTTAAGATTTGAGCCAGATTGCTGAGGATTGGAGTCACCTGGAATGTCCCAGACACCTTAATGAACCCAGATGGGCTTTTACAATAATTTGATCTTCTCATGATTTCCATTACTAATTGTTATGTTTTGATTCAGGTTTGCTTAATGAATTGAAGTTAAGCTCCACAGCTGTTGGGCTGGCATTTGAACTCTTACTTGCCATTCATTAGAACAGTTCTCCAGATTAGCCCAGTAACACAATCCCTAAACTAACATCCCCAGTCAATTGAAACGGATGGCTGGATTCCACAATTTTATTATGAAAAAAGTGAGGCATAATATTAATAGTGAAAATTGTTACATCCAGGTCTTTCTCTATATTTCCATGGGTGGGATTCAAATTTATATCTCTGGATTATTCAGATAGGCTATGGGGTGCCTAGCGCAGTATCTTGGCCAATCAGATAATTTTGCCTTTAACAACATGCATGTAGTTCTAATGAGGCCATGTCCTTAAATTGTTGAACATGTTGTTCATCTTTTACAAGAACAGGGTGTTTCAAAGCAGGGAAAACAATTAGAGGAGTTGTGTTATGCACCTGCAGAGAGCACACCACTGATGGGGAGTGTGTCTCTAAGGAGTTCACATTCCTTCCTCCCAGCTTGAGTGTGATGAATAAATCACACTCCGGCCAGTCCAGGCTTTAAACAGAACAATAATTCCCCAAATAATGAGGTCAGCAAGGTACAGAGAAAATGTGAAGAGAAGCAACATTTAGCCTACAGAAAAAGTGATCAGGGTGAATTTTTAGCAAGGAGTAATAACAAACTGAGTGCTTATTAATAATTGCAGTGGGGTAAAGTCAGCTATTCCAGGGTTTGGGGAAGGAAGGAACAGGGGACATACAGGTAGGTACATCAGGACTGTAGACAGCCATGTTCATGAAGGCAGCTCCCTGCTGAGACAACAAGAGTGTGGAACATAGCTCAGTGTCAGCACAACCCCATGGCTCAGGGCCTTCATCAAAAGACTGGGTTCACTAAGTAAAATTTATTGCTGTGAAGGGAGATCTCCAAAGTATGGTTCACATTGGTTGGGGACTAAGTCAAGTGGCTGGGAGCATTGAGACCATTTAGTTACTGACCTGAACAAATGAATTGATTATTCCCATCTGTTTGTGATTAATTTCCTCCCATTTTTAGCTTAAATCTCAATGAGGAAGATTCACCAAAGTAGCTAGAGAAATGGTAAACTGTCCTGTGTTCCTTGGGATAATGGACACTTTCCTTTAACATCAGCTTGCATCATGCCACGGTAAATTCCATTCACTATGTGCCCTACCGTGAGCTCTACAACCTCAGGAAATGTCTCCTGATCTGATCTGATCTGAAACTCCCTCTATCGTATCCTATCAGGTACAGTGTAAGTTGGAGTTCGAGTGAAGCTCTGTCTAAACATTCCTGAGGCAGTACAATAAATCTCGGGAACAAACAAAGATTCAAAGTACATTTATTATCAAAGTAAGTACAGTGGTCCCTCAGTATCTGCGGGGGATTGGTTCCAGGACCCCCCGCGGACACCAAAGTCCGCAAATGCTCCAGTCCCTTATACAAAATGGCGTAGTATTTGCATATAACCTATGCACATCCTCCCGTATACTTTAAATCATCTCTAGATTACTTATAATACCTAATACAATGTAAATGCTATGCAAATAGTTGTTATACTGTATTTTTTAGGGAATAATGGCAAGAAAAAAAGTCTGTACATATTCAGTACAGACGCAACCATTGTAGCTCTTCTGGGAACGCTGATGCTGCCTCGGCATCAGCCAATGCCAATTCTCCCGTGATCTTTAAGTTCTTGAGGCTGTAGCCACTTACATAGCCAGCCACCCATCCCTTACTAGCCTTAAACTCCTTCCTCTCGTTCACAACACAAGTAGCGAACGAACGAGACACGAGGCGAACAATGCTCAAACAGTGAGTGCTGGAGAGAGACTGAGGATCTGTGAAATGATGGGAGGCTACAGCAGGGTATGCCAACACATTACTTCATTTGCCTGGATTCAGCGTAGTGCTCGGCAGGCGGCAATTTCAAGTTTTGCTTTTTGAAACTTTCTGGAATTTTTTTTTCCGAATACTTTCGATCCGCAGTTGGTTGACTCTGCGGGTACGGAACCCACGGATACAGAGGGCCGACTGTATGCAATATACAGCCCTGAGATTCATCATCCCACAGGCAACCGTGAAACAAAGAAAACCATGAAACTCGTTCAAAGAGAAACATCAAACCCACCCCCACCCCACGCGCAAAAAGGAACAAATCACACAAGCAGCAAAAAAAAGAGCCTAAAACACAGAATATAAAACGCCAAACCACAAAGTTATCATAAATGTCCAGGCGTGTTCAGTTCAGCTCAGTTCACCCTAACCCAGCGCTGCATCTTCATTATCTGCAGGCCACAGAGCCAGCCTGTCTCAATCAAAATCACACCAAAAAAAAAGAGCAACCAGAAACCATAAACATGAACTACAGAGTCCAAACCACAGAATGCGTCGATTAAACCTTGCCCAAGACCCAGAACTCCAGCGCCATCTTCCAGCAGCATTGGGCAAGAGGGAGAGAGAGACCAGTCGTATGCCGACACGTTCCTCTGGGAGCAGCGGGCAAGAGGGAGAGAGAGAGAAACCGGTAACATGCAGGCAATCGTCGCTGAACACCCACCCTCCTTCCACTCTCATCCTCGTTGGTTTCAATCTTCCTCGACACTTTAGCAAAATCGGCGAGAAATGGACTCCACCATGGGCCTGCTCCTTGGCCTCCAGGCCCCACATTTTGCTTGATATCTCACTGAACTCACTCGGGGACAGCAAAGTGCCAGATTGCTCAATCGGCCCAAAAACACCTTGTAGATCATAGGCTCCAACAGTAGCAGAACCACAATTGAAAGAAGCAGAAGATGTAAAAGGAGTGAAAGAAGTAGCTTGGTGAACCGCTTGGAGTTCGTTGCCCTCGGTCGCATTGTTTTTGCATCTTCATCTGCCAAACACGCAGAGGATGGTTAGTCAGTTGTATTTCAATCATATAGCAAAGTCACTGGACTCTTTTATATGATCATCTGATTCTGTTATAATCATTTGAACTATGCTGCAGTCAACTGGGTCTGGTGTCATTCAATCATTCTGTTAGTTGACATTATTATGTGTCTAATATATGGTCAATCTGACCCTCTGAAGGCCCTATTCTCAGTCAGCTTACAGTCCTGCCATATTGTCTGTATTCTCAGTACCCTACCATCACTGTGTAAGTCCTACCCTACCTTGTCCTCCCAAAGTGCAACGCCTCACACTTGTTAACATGAAATTCCATCTGCCAATTTTCAGCCCATTTTTCCAGCTGGTCCAAGTCTGCTCTCCATTCACAGCTGAACCATAGCCAGTGTTCAGCAGATGCACATCCTGGAGAAAGGCCAAAAACTGGAATTCCAACCATTCACTCACAACTGGATGTCTTTAGCAAATGGGCTCTCAGCATCTCACAGTGTGATAGACATGCCAAAGGCTGATGTGAGTTAACCCATCTTAGGCTCAGGATGATTGTGTTGGCAAGACCCAGTTGCTCTTTCATGGCTCAGGGTAGCCTTATGTCTCAGAGGGTCCTAAACCAGGAGTTAGTGCTATCATTCACAAGTTAGTGCAATCATCTTAAACTGGTCATCAAAATCATCCAAGACTGAAAATGATTACTTTTGCTGCAAACTCCCAACCCTCCACTTGCTGGGCAATAAGTGGGTATCTTGTTGACCTACCTCTACCACCCACCCTCTTGGTCACTCCATGCCCGATCACCTATCCTCTTTCTGCACATGGTGCCGTCCGCTGGCCCCGAGCAGTTCAGACTGGAGGCGCCACATGAACCCTTGGTTTCAGCCAATTTATGAGGGAAGACTGGAGAAGAGTGAGATCATTGGCTTTGAGAGGAGGAACACAGGGAACTTCATGGAGGAAAAGGCATATTGAACCAAACCATGAGACCAAGATGAGGGGGAGAGGTAAGGGCAAAGGAAGTCAGTTATGTTCAGATTCAAAAATCAAAAAGCTGCAGATGCTAGAAACCTAAAATAAAAGCAGAAAACTCTGGGAATACTGCATGGACAGGCAGAATCAATATGACAGAAAGAGTCAACTTTTCAGATTAGTGACCTTCCATCAGCCTCATCAGGTTCTGATGAAAGCCCGTCAACCTAAAAGGATGAACACGTTCTCCCTCCGCAAATTCGGCCCGACCTGCCGAGATTCCTCCAACAGTTTCTGTGTATATCTCTTGTCTTTCAACTTTACGGACTGTGAAGAAATGATAGAAAGGCAGCAACCAGTGTACGTCCATCCAAGTTTTTCCCTTCCCATCAGAGAGCTGCGGAGTGAGCTGACACCCATCTCGCACCATCTTCCAAAGTATTTTATTGCACTCATAAATCTGTCATTATTTTTAAAATATTTCTTATATTTCAAATACAGTTCCCTTCCAACTTTCCCCCAGCCTCTCCATTATTTGATTACACTCTGTGTCCCTTTGCCATTGTTGTATAATACCCACTATTACTTTCTATGTTTATTCTCCATTTCTCTGTGTAATCTGATAACTCTTGAGTTGAACACTCTACAATTCCACATTATCCTGCCTGTTACTCTCCATTATAGCATTTTCTTCTGTAACAGTCTCCTCATCAATTAGAAAAGCCCAGACAGTTTCTTTCCCCTTGGGGAGAGAAGAAGGGGGGAGGTTTTTACAAGTCTTGCTCTCAATAAACATTCCTCTTTTCATGGGGAGAACAGATATGTTGCTGACCCTCTGGCTGCCCCTAAGCTGGAGCTTGCTTACCTCAGCGGAAGGCAGTAGTGCTCCAAGTGGGATGTGTCGTTGTACTGGGGAGGTTCACACTGTGCCAAAGGCAGCCTGTGATTGATGAGTTTTGTCATGACTGTGGTAGGTAAGAGCAGAATGGCCAATTACACTCCCTCTCTCCTGCGCATGGTAATAAGGGCTGGAAGGCCGAAGGCTGCTTATAGGCATCGAAATGGCTGCGTTAATGAAACAGTGGAGAAATGACAGCATGGGCGGGTGGTCGAGATAAGAGGTCAGAGGGCAAAAATATCCTGGCTGAGAGTTGCTAACTAATGAAGCAAAGCAGCCAGCACTTGTTTAAACTTTATTAGAAGAAAAGAGAACAACAAAATCAGTGGTTGAAACACAACTGTTGACAAAGCCACACTTTCAGAGGAAGGTCCAGGCCATTGTGCTTTGGAATGAGAAAGGACAGAGGCCCCAGTCTAGTCATTAAACACTCACTAAACGAAGGAGACAGGGCCAAGGTTCAATAACATATCTAGTTACTGTCACCACAATTCCCTTCACATGCAAACTCCGGAAAATATATAAAATAGAAACCTGCAAGCAACCTTAAATTAATATTGCTCCTATCACACATTCAGAATGGGCCAAGTGCTTTGCAGTCAGCAAAGTATTTTTTTTCATCAAGGAAACTTGACAGCCAATTTGTACAGTCGACGTTTCAGATCGAAGCCTTTCATCAGGACCGGAAAAAAAGATGAGAAGTTAGAGCAAGGAGATGGAGGAGGGGAGGAAGAGGTACAAGGTGGCAGGTGATAGGTGAATCCGGGAGAGGGGGAGGGGTGAAGTGAAGAGCTGGGAAACTGATTGGTGAAAGAGATGATGAGCTGGAGAAGGAGGAATCGAACAGGAAAGGACAAAAGGCCTTGGAAGAAGGGGAAATGGGAGGAGCACCAGAAGGAGGTGATGGGCAGGTTAGGAGATGAGGTGAGAGAGGGAAACAGGAATGGGAATGGTGAAGGGGTGGGGGGGGGGGATGCAATTACCGGAAGTTTGAGAAATCAATGTTCATGCCATCAGGTTGGAGGCTACCCAGACAGAATGTAAGGTATTGCTCCTCCAACCTGAGTGTGGTCTCATCGCGGCAGTAGAGGAGGCCGTGGACCGGCACGCCAGAATGGGAATGGAAAGTAGAATTAAAATGGGTGGTCACCGGGAGATCCCGCTTTTTCTGGCGGACAGAGTGTAGGCACAAGCGAAGTGGTCTCCCAGTCTACGTCGCATCTCACCGATATACAGGAGGCCACACCGGGAGCAGCATATAATGTAGACGACCCCAACAAACTTACAAGTGAAGTATCACCTCACCTGGAAGGACTGTTTGGGGCCCTGAATCGTAGTGAGAGCAAAGGTGTAGGGTACTTAATCTGAGGGAGGTGATGGGCAGGTAAGAAGATGAGGTGACAGAGGGAAACAAGAATGGGGAATGGTGAAGAGGGGGGTAGATTAACCACATGCCACAGCAGTGGTGTGCAGAAGGACATCCCTGAATGCACAACAAGTCGAACCTTGAACCGAATGGGCTACAGCAGAAGACCACAAACATACACTCAGTGGCCACTTTATGAATTACAGGAGATACCTACCAGGATTGAGTCCCAGCTGAAGGAGTTACGAGGCAGCAGTACCAATTGTTGTACCGCTGTGCCACCACAAATCAGCTTCATTGACTGTACGCAACAAGCAATATCTCTAGGGGAGCTCAGCACCTCGAGCAGCATTCGTGGAAGAAAAGGAATTGTCACCACGAGAGTGGAGAGGGGAGATGGCCAGTATAAAATGGAGAACGGGAGTGTGAAGAAAAGATTGGAGGACCGAGGAGAGGCGTAACTATGTTAGGCGGGTTGTGTCAGGAAGGGAGGGGGAGCAGAGGTCACTTTAGGATGCTAGGTGGAGGCAGACAGAGAAAGAATGGGCAGTGTGACAGCCACTGGTGGGAAATAATCAGGAACTCAAAGGGCTGCCAGTTCTGATAGGTAAATGAGAATGAGAGCAATTAGGAGAGATGTGAATGGAGATTGACACTGGCATTGACTGTATTGTGCTCTGGGATGTCCTGAAAGTTGGGTATATAAATACAAGCTCTTTCCCTCTGGTTCAGTAAACAATGTTCACAGAGAAAGTCTCTGCTCTGTGCTGGCCCCATTATCATCCGGTTTAGAGCCCAACAGCACTGATTGGAACAGGACAGAGCCACGGCTAATTGCATTCCTCGCTCAGCTCGTGTTGTGGAGCTCCTAAACTTTGGAGCCAATCAGCTTACTCACTGAGAGCTTCAGCAAGCTGAAACAAGGGCAGGCATAGAAGGATGCTTGAACACCAAGGTTACCACGGGTAGACAGGAATGCAGAGCTGACATTGCCGTGAGATCAACCATGATCTTATAGAATGGCAGAGCAGGCTCGAGGGGATGAGTGCTTTATCCCAGCTCCTAATTCATATATATGTCTGAAGAATCCCTTCCCCCAAACAAAACAAATTGAACATTAAAGCAACCTAGGTTGTGGTACACACACAGAATCCTGGCATTCATTGCCTGGGGTTGAATGACCACAAATAAAGCAGTGAAACTCCAGAGACTTAGAGATGTCCTCTTAGCCCTCAAGACTGCACACGGCGGTTTCACCCCTCAGCAGGTCGACATGATCTTTTACTCAGATTAGCATCATTTTTTAAAAGTGTCATCCAGGTATTTGGAACCCCTGAGGAGCTATCATCAGATATGCGACCAGCTTAACAAAAAAACCTTCACCTGGAGGCTGAGTAGAAATTGACTTAGCCAGAAATATGCATGCTGCAAAACTTCAGGATTTAGTATCAGTAACAAATATCTCTTAGATGAACCTTCTTGTTTGGTTGAGACAATGTTTTTCAGAATCAGTATCAGGTTTATTGTCACTGACTTTGATGACATGAAATCGTTTTGCAGCAGCAGAACAGTGTCAAAACATAAAAATTACCACGAGTTACAAACACCACAGATGGCCCCCCAGGAACACACACAAATTGCTGGAGGAACTCAGCAGGCCAGGCAGCATCTATGGAAAAGAGTAAACAGTCAATGTTTCGGGCCGAGACCCTTCAGCAGCACTGTGTGATGAGCCCATTGCTGGATGGCCAGGCACCTGAGCAATCACATTGTCAAGTTCATTGATGACACAACAGTGGTTGGGCTCATCACCAGCAACAGGGAGATTCCCCACAGAGATGAGGCCTGGTGTCAGGCAAATAACTCATCCTTAATGTCAGCAAGACAAAGGAGATGGGTGTCAGCTTCTGGAGTACTTGCACTATTCTCACCCCTCTTTAAATCAGTGGCACAGCAGTGGAAACTGTGAGCAGTCTCAAACTCCTGGGAGTGCACATCACACACAACCTCTCATGGTCTCAGAACACATCCTACACAGTCAGGAAAGATCACCAATGCCTCTACTTTCCGAGGAGGCTGAAGAGACTTCAGCCGGACTTTGCACATCAGTCCTCATTACCTTCTATAGGCGAGCATAGAGAGCATCCTAACAAGCTGCATCACTGCATGGTATGGAAACTGCACTGGAGCAGGCAGGAGGGATCTACAACGGGTAATTAAAATTGCCCAACATTTCACGGGCACCAGCCTACCCACCATCAAAGACAGTCAGTATATACAGAAAGATTCTGGAAAAAGGCCAGCAATGTCATGGAGGATCCCAACCACCCTGCTCATGGACTATTTGCCCCTTGGGAGGGGCCTGTGCAGCATCCACACTGGGATCGCCAGACTCAAAAACAGTTATATCCCCCAAGCCATCAAGCTGATAATCACCTCCACCCATTAACCCACTCCTCCACACCTCCCACCACCATTAACTTTACCGTTTCCTCAGTCACCTTATGTACAGGCACTCCTTATCAATCAAACTATGAATATAAGCTAACCTTATGTATTTATATTTATTGTGTTTTTATTGTAGCCTCTATGATTATTGTGTTTTTATACTGCATTGGATCCAGAGTAACAATCATCTTGTTCTGCTTTATTCTAGTGTAATGAAGAAAAACAATAAAAAAATAAACAATCTTGAACAATCTAAATAAATAGTGCAAAATGTGGAATAAGAAAGTAGTAATCATGAAATTTAATAGCATTGGGGCTAATAGCATTCAGGCTCCTATATCTGTCCCTAATGGTAGTAATGAGAAGCGGGTATATCCCCAATGGTGAAGATCATTAATGATGGATGCCACTTTCTCAAGCCACTGCCTCTCGAAGATGAGACACTCACCTTTGATAGTGCAGGCTGAGTCTACTGCCCCTTGCAATCAATCCTGTACATTAGAGGCTCCATCCCAGACTATGATGCAACCAGTTAGAAAGCTCTCCGCCATGCATCTCTAGAAATTTGTAAGGGTTGTTGGCGACTTACCAAATCTCTTCAAGCTCCTAATGAAGTAGAGCTGCTGGTGAGCCTTCTTTACGATTGCATCAATATGGTGGGCGCAGATGGTGACGCAGAGGAACTTGAAGCTGCTCACTGCTGATCCCTCGACATCGCCTTCCTGAAGTCCACAATGTTGGGGGCAAGGTTGTTGTTCTTAACCAGCCGGTCTGCCTCACTCCTGTACGCCTCCTCGTCACCATCTGAGATCTTCCTAAAACAGTGGTGTCTTCAGTGAATTTAGAGATGCTGTTTGAGCTCTACTTAGCCACACAGGTTTGGGTGTAGAGACAGTAGAGCAGTGGGAACTTTGCACCGAGCTCCCTGTTCCTTTCACTCATCCTCTAAACTACAACTGTCCTGTGGCAAGTTTAAAGCCCACTGGCTTCTAAAAATTTCAATTATATTTCAATGGAATCGTGCATTACATTCTGAAATGTGGGGTGGAGTTCGGGGATGTGATAGCCATGTTGGTTCCTGCACACTACAGCGACTGCACCAGGAGACTCCAGTGTGAGCAGAAGAGAGAAGAGTGAAATCAGAATATGAACTATTCCAGCTCTTGTACTCCAACTGACCATTGAGAAGTTTTACCACAGACCCTCTGAATAGATGTAGTAACAGAGCACGTAGGGAATTGGGCAAGGACAGGGAGGTGATCCTTCCAGCCCTGTCCTCCTCCTCTCTTACTTGGTCAGCTTTGGAGCACTGTTAGGCCTATCACCCCGGCGACACTTGCATCCTGGCCTAGCCCAGAGGAGCTACCTGTCTGACCAGCCCCCCCCCCCCCCCCCCGGTTTGACACAGGCATGGGTTGACTCCTGAACTCTAGGTCAACACTACTGGGCTCCTCGTGCCTGGGGTCAGTCACTGGTACAAGGACCAGGAAATTCCATTTCGATGTTTTGAGCTCTGTAACCCAGCAGATGCCACAGATGGGTCAATAGGAGAGCAGTCAAAAGACGGGCAGATGAGCACCAGTACAAAGAAGCCTTACTTTAATCGTACAGAGCTTTCACTAGACCACACCTAAGGTACTAGGTGGAGTTGTCGTCCCTTAATGCAAAGGTACAACATAGATTCACAAAACAGCTTCTTAGTGTGACTCTTTGCCATCCAGGATAAGGATGCTCACCTGATTGAATGACATCAGTAACTGCAGGGTACGGCAGCCGCTCACCCAGGCTACACTGACAGCACATCCAAAACCTGTGACACCTATCACCAAGCACGACACACCACCACCTACAGGTCCCATCCAACCCGCGCACCATTCTCATTCAGGAATATATCACCTTTCCGTACTGTGCCAGGGTCTAAAAGTACCCCCTCCCCAACAACACTGCGGAAATAATATCACCAGAAACACTGCAGCAATTCAAGGTGGTAACTCACGTCGCATTCACAGGCCAGTGAGGAATGGCCGACAAAATGCTGCCCTTACCTCTGAGACCCTGTCCCACAAACAAATACAGAAAGAAGTGTTTTTGTTAAGTAAACCAGCAGAGCCAAGTCCAGTTGTTAAATACAGGCGTCAACACCTCTTGCAATCATGGAATCAGCGTCATCAGGCCCTTCAGCCCGCCAGGTCTGTGCTAGTCATCAAACACCCATTTGCCCTAATCCTACAATTATCCCATGTGTCCATGGGAAGGATGTGGAAGCATTGGAAAGGGTACAGAGGTGATTTACCAGGATGCTGCCTGGTTTGGAGAGTATGCTTTATGATCAGAGATTAAGGGAGCTAGGGCTTTGCTCTTTGGAGAGAAGGAGGATGAGAGGAGACATGATAGAGGTATACAAGATATTAAGAGGAATAGATAGAGTGGACAGCCAGAGCCTCTTCCCCAGGACACCACTGCTCAGTACAAGAGGACATGGCTTTAAGGTAAGGGGTGGGAAGTTCAAGGGGGATATTAGAGGAAGGTTTTTTACTCAGAGAGTGGTTGGTGCATGGAATGCACTGCCAGAGTCAGTGGTGGAGGCAGACACACTAGTGAAGATTAAGAGACTACTATACAGGTATATGGAGGAATTTAAGGTGGGGGGTTATATGGGAGGCAGGGTTTCAGGGTTGGCACAACATTGTGGGCCAAATAGCCTGTACTGTGGTGTATTGTTCTATGTTTTAATTATCTTCACTTTCTAATTAACTCCTCATAATCTACCAATCACCACCAGTGGCCAATTAACCTACCCACCATTTTCATCTTTGGGATGTGGGAAGAAGCAAGCACCTGGGGGAAAGCCAAACAGCCACGGGGAGAACGCACTATGTACAAGTAAATCCACACAGAGAGCAGCCAAAGTCAGACTTGCACCCAGGTCTCTGTGTCACCTGTAAACGAGAGCGGGGATTATAAATGCAAAAGTAAGTAGACTGCAGGAAATGAGGTGGTATGTGACCTCACTCACTGAAGGTCACCATTCTCCAAAATATATTTCATCAATGGTTTGAGATTTTAAAGTTTACTTTCCTGGGCCTAGAAATTGTTCCAAGTTGTCTTTTTCATCTTAAAGCGACCTTGTGGTCACCCTTTCATTGTGTGAAAGTCACTTCATCAATTCAATTTTTTGAGGGCATTCAAGATTCAAGATTGTTTAATGGAATTTCCAGCACACGAGTGTAAAGGAGAACAAGATAATTGTTACTCCGGATCTGATGCAGCACAAAAAAACACAATAAGGTAAAAAATACAATAATAAAAAAACACAATAAATATAAACACATAAGGTAGCTTATATACTTAGATTAATTAAAGTGATTCTAGGCACAGGAGTGTCTGTACATAAGGTAAATGACAGGAAGTGATGAAGTAGTGGTGGTTGGGTGTTTGGAGGGGTGGGTTAGTGGGTGGAGGTGTTGCTCAGCCTTCCTGCTTGGTGAAGGTAATTGTTTCTGATCAGGTGGTCCTGGTGTAGATGCTACGTAGCCTCCTCCCTGATGGGAGTGGGACAAACAGTCCATGAACTGGGTGAGTGTGATCCTTCATGATGTTACTGGCCCTTTTCCAGCAGCTTCTGTATATATGTTTGATGGTGGGTTGGCTGGTGCCAGTGATGTGTTGGGCAGTTTTGATGACCCGTTGTAGAGCCTCCCTGTCGGCCACAGTGCAGTTTCCATACCATGCAGTGATGCAGCTTGTCAGGATGCTCTCTACTGCACATCTATAGAATGATGTGAGTGTAGATGTGCAAAGTTCAGCTCTCTTCAGCCTCCTCAGAAAGTAGAGGCATTGGTGAGCTTTCCTGATTGTGTAAAATGTACTCTGGGAGGTTATGAGATATGTGCACTCAAAGGAGTTTGAAGGCCAACGCTTATTGGTACTAGTTTGGTATTGTCACATGTACAGTGAAAGTTCTTTGTTTGCGTGCCATTCCTAACTATCCTTGAACAGAGAGCAACAAAGTGGGCCTAGAATCACGTGTAGGCCAGTCTGGATCAGGGTGGCAGATTTCCTCCCCGAAAGACTGTCTGAACCATATTATAATCCAGTGGTCTGCAAGATTCACCGAACTGGGTGGGCCACTCACCCTTGTTACGAACCCCGTAACTGGGTATCTTACCAGCAAAGATAGGAGTATCCGTTGAAGTCTGATCTTACTATTTTTAACAGTATTTATTAGTAAAAATACACAAAAATAACAGATAATATACGTCATCAATACTAAACCTAAAAGTGCGGGTATAATAACAAGCAATAAGAAATAAGCTCTATCGCTGTCTAGGGGATAATGAATTGTCCGATGGAAATATAAAGTTCCGTTCAGTTCATGCAGGCTGCAGTAGTTGTTGTTTGCGGTGTTGCAATTGTTGGAGAGAGAGAGAGAGAGAGAGAGAGAGAGAGAGAGAAAAAGCAGTAACAGCTATTAACTTGCTGACTTTCCTTTTACGATCTGGATCCTTCGATTCATTGTTGTTGTGGTCATTCACGTATGACCCCTCTCTGTCCTTTAGCTAGACCGTTCCGTGGAGGACTCGCCACCCAGGCAAGGATGGACACATACACAAGCCCCCCACCGGTCTCATACGTTTCTCCTGGTGCGTCTAAGGGGTGTTCCCCAGACCCGTCTTTTATCCTCACTCACGGGGTCTCGGATGTCAAACAGGTTGGGATGATGCAATCCCTCAACCAGACCACTCTGGTTGCCCCCTGAGGGGTTTCAATGAATAGTACAGTACTCAATACACAATTCCTTCTCCAAGAGACAATAGCAGTAATCAGTGGTTCCGTTCCGCTTTTGTTAGAAGGAGACATTCCACTTTTGTGCATTCCTGCATTGTCAATAACAACTGCCTTTTCTGTTATCCTGCGTCTCTCTCTCATTACTGACATGCTGTGTATCTCTCTCATTTCCTGGGTATCAGACCCGAAGTAATAGCGATTTTGTGATTCTCAAAAAGGGGGGGGGGGGGCGGGCATTGGCGATTCTGTACCCTTCTGCCCATCAGAGTTGCTCCTCATTCGTAACACCTTATGTAACCCAACGTTGGACCTGACAATTAGTTTGAGCACGGTCTTCCCTAATGAGATGTCTTATGTTCTTACAGTTGTCAAGACTTAGCCACTGCGTACAGAATTGGAGAGCAACTCCTGATGCAGGAGACTGTTGCCACTGGATTATGGATACAGGATAAATGAGGGGTGGAGGAGTGCTCCCTCAATAAATAGAAGATGTCAAAGGTGCCAACTTCTTTGTGCATGGAGGCCATGAAGGTTCTCCAGGAACTGCTCCTTGCAGGGTTTTGGCAGTGAGAACATCGGTGTAGTTTCTGAGTTCCTGCACTTTGAGGAGGCTGCAATGAAGGCAATACAAGGTGAAAGTCCAAATCAAGTTTATTGGCATGTGCACAAGTACATGTATGCACAGTCGCAACAAAAGACTTTCTTCCAGCAATATCACAGGCACAGAGTGACACATGAGAAGCATTCACAAGAAAAGCATAAATAACATAAAATATTCACAGTTTTGTTGATCTCACATCTACAGTGATTAAATGCTTTGAGAGGTTGGTCATGGACTCCTGCCTCAGCAAGGACCTGGACCCATTGCAATTTGCCTATCGCCACAATAGATCTAAAGTAGACGCAATCTCATTGGCGCTCCACCTGGCTTTAGACCACCTGGACAACACAAACACCCATGTCAGGATGCTGTTCATTGACTATAGCTCAGCATTTAATACCATCATTCCCACAATCCTGATTGAGAAGTTGCAGAACCTGGGCCCCTGTACTTCCCTCTGCAATTGGATCCTCAACTTCCTAACCGGAAGATCACAATTTGTGCGGCTTGGTGATAATATCTTCTCCTTGTTGATGATCAACACTGGGGTATGTGTTTAGCCCACTGCTCTACTCTCTCTATACTCATGACTGTGTGGCTAGGCATAGCACAAATACCATCGATAAATTTGCTGATGATACAACCATTTCAGATGGAGATGAGAGGGGATACAGGAGTGAGATATACCAGTTAATTGAGTGGTGTTGCAGCACTCAATGTCAGTAAGATGAAAGAGCTGATTGTGGAATTCAGGAAAGGTAAGACGAGGAAACACATACCAATCCTCATAGAGGGATCAGGAATGGAGAAAGTGAGCAGTTTCAAGTTCCTGGGTGTCAAGAATTCTGAGGATCTCACCTGGTCCCAATATATTGATGCAGCTATAAAGAAGGCAAGACAGTGGCTGTATTCATCAGGAGTTTGAAGAGATTTAGTTTGTCACCTAAAACACTTGAAAACCTCTATAGATGTACCCTGGAGAACACTCTGACAGGCTGCATCAGTGTCTGGTATAGTGTGGGGTGGGGGGCTACTGCACAGGATTGAAAGAAGCTACAGAAAGTTGTAAAATGAGTCAGCTCCGTCTTGGGTATTAGCCTCCGTAGTATCCAAGACATCTTCAAGGAATAGCGCCTCAGTAAGGTGACATCCATTATTAAGGGCCCACATCACCCAGAACTTGGCCTTTTTTCATTGTTACCATTGAGAAGGAGGTACAGAAGCCTGAAAGCACACACTCAGCAATTTAGGAACAGCGTCTTCCTTTCTGTCATACGATTCCTAAATGGACATTGAACTCATGAACACTACCTCACTTTTTTAATATATTTTACTTCTCTTTTTGCACTATTTAATCTATTCAATATACATATACATACTTACTGTAATTGATTGATTAATTTTATAGAATAATTTCTATATTATCATGTATTACATTGAACTGCAGCTGCTGAGTTAACAAATTTCATGAGACATGCCAATGATAATAAACCTGATTCTGATTCCGAAAGAATACAATTAGAACTAAACAGAAGTCTATTGTAGTGCAACATTATCAAAGTAGTCGTGGTGTTGTGACTTCCACAAGTAGAGCTGTTCAAGGATGCACATTAGGTTGTACTCAAGGTCATAGATCTCAGTGAGAAAAGTTTTTGAGTGTTTGTCCCAGAATGGTTTCATGGGAACAGGGTAACTAAAACAAGAGAACAACTACTGTAAGCAGCATTGTTTTCAGGAAATTGAGACTAAAAATCACTCTGGAGACGAAGGTTGTGAGTTGCTCTACAGTTCCTATCATTTACTGGAAAGCAAAAGTGCTATGGAGATCAATAGTTCTGCTGAGAAATGAGAAGACAAGTTTTGCAACCAAAACTACCAGTAGTAAGATTACTGGGATTGTTCTGGTCGGGTACTTGATGATCAGCAATGAAAGGTGTGTTTCTATGCTGTATGGTTCAATGAGTTCAAGTGTATAGATACTCCAGTATAGGTTTGGATACGTTCCAAAAGCACAACATTGTTTCAGGGTTATGCAAACAATTTTTTGACCTTCTAAATCCACAATTAGTATACTATGAAATATTCCAAATATACCATTTTCTTTATTTCAAATAGCTCTGATTGATGCACTCTGGCTGCTGGGTGAAATGATTGTGGGTCCAAACTTCCTCGGAGAGCACAAAATCTAGACTGCTGCTCCTACTAATGGCATGCTGCCTTGGCGGGGGGTGGGGGCGCTGTATAGTGTGAGGTTAGAGCTAAGGTGGCATCTGTTGCTCCTGTGTTCAGAAACAGGATTCAGTCAGTACAAGGTTTCACTATGTTCTCCTTCAGCTTAAAGATCTAACAACGAGATAAACAGAAGGGGTCAGCAATTGCTCCCAGTGGAGGTGGTCAGCAGCCTGACTGGTGCGTTCAGACCCAGGTTGGCGGCATTAGGACCCAGGTCGGTGGTCACTCTTTATGAAAAGACTGAGGTCGTGTGGCTGCTCTCCTCGTATGCAGCCAAAAGGACATTTCCCGTAGTCTGAGATTTATGTGATTATTGGACTGTACTTTATATTGGTTTCCTTCAGGTTTTTGGTGTTTTCTTTCTTCTTGACGATTGGTGTGGGTGATCTGTTCATTTTTGTGTGTAAGTTGGGGAGCCTGAGGGCTTGGTGCTATTGTCACTGAGTGAGGGGGTCATGTATTGTTACGTGTAGGTGGTCGGTGATTGTTATTGTGGCTGTTTTGTGCTGCAAGGTAAAGGGGTATTTTGGGGTCTACAGGTTTTGCTTCTTTTCTTTTTCATGTCGGGGGGAGTTGATGTCTTTTTTATCAACACCCATGGTCTTTCTGTATTTGATGGCTAGCTAGAGAAGAGAGAATATCAGAGATGTATTGTACATGCATACTTTGGCAATAAAATGAACCTTTGAATGAGGTTTATCAATCTTTTATAAACCTGCTCCAAAATATCAATCAACTTCTGTAGGTTGTCTGCCCTTAAACTGTATTCAATATTCCAAATGTGGCCTTGTCCTTTTTAAGCATTGAGCAACTTGTTTCAATTTACATTTGAATGTCCTCAAGACATATCCTAGCCATCTAAACCTTTCAGCAAATCCATCTACCATCCCTGTCTTGAATGTGCCTTAATGGTTAACGTAAAATAAAGTAAATCTTGGGTGTAATTGAAATAACTATATCGAAGTGAACAAACATCTGGTATTAACTAGAGGCAACATATCAGTCTCACAATACTGTTGACTTCTAAATGTTTCAAGGTTTAATCTTATTGCCTGTCATCTGCTAACACCTAGCTCTCCCAGTCACTCACAGTACATCTGCTCTTATCAACAAATGGAGTACACTTCTTCAAAACAACTGATCCAAACATCCTGACTGGTCAATACACGATGGTTTGTCATAAAGTCAGAGCCATATAGCATGGTAACATGCCTTTTGACTCACTGAGCATCAAACACACATTTACGCTATCCTACATCAATTCCATTTTATACTCCCCACATTCCCATTATCTCTCCCCAGATTCTACCACTCACCATATACTGGGAGCAATATACAGTGTGGAATTAACCTACTGACTCACACATCTTTTAGATGTGGAAGGAGGCTGGAGCTCCCAGTGGAAACTATGAGGTGAGAGGGGGAACATGCAAGCTCCACACGTAGAGAGCTGGAAGTCAGAATTGAAGGTGGGTGGCTGGAATTGCAAGGCACCAGCTCTATTAGCTGTGTCACTTGCTGTCAACAGTGTTAAGTAAATGTGGGTTAACTTATTTAGAGAGCTATAATTTTCTTGCTCTTGAGATAGGTGGAGCTGTGAGGAAGAATGGAGCTGAGATTCCAATATCTGTTAGAAGTGACTTGATAGGATAGGTGTCCTGTGATGGACTGGTGGTAGATCCTAACCCTTGTCTCCATGACCTTCATTTGTCACAATCAAACTTACAGTGATTCCTTCCTGCAATGTCTCATCTGTCCTGGATAATCCATGAACATGGACTTCACTGGGCCAAAACCAGAATTTAACATCCATCCCTAATTAATTCCAGCTTGGCTGCATCACAGCTTAGAACTTTATTTATTGATTTATTTATTTAGAGATACAGCGCGGAACATGCCTGACTGGCCCGACGAGTCATACTGCCTAGCAATCCACCTATTTAACCCTAACCTAATCAAGGGATAGTTTACAATGATCAATTAACCTACTAACTGGTACATTTTTGGACCGTGAGAGGAAACTGAAGCACATGGAGGAAATCGCATCTCAGAGAGAATGCACAAACTCCTTGCAGACAATGTTGGATTTGAACTCCGAACTCTGAGCTGTAATTGCATTGTGCTAACTGCTACACTACCATGGCACCTAAAGTTAATCAGTTTGTAATCGCATGTAGACCAGACTGGCTAAGGATGAGTACTTTAGTGAACCATGGGTCTTCATCACTTCCCTTGACGAACGACCTCCAAAAGATTCATTTGGGACTGGCCAGAGGAAATCAACACAGCGACATAAAGAGAATTACTCCGTCATAATGCCAAAATCCAACTCCAACTCCTAGTTAAATTCTCTGTTTATCACTCTTCATCTTCAACCATACAAATTTTCATTAGCTCTGGAAACATTATTAAATTATGTATTGCAAATCTTTTCCTGACAGCCGCTCGGGAGCTCTTTACATTTTCTTAACAGTGGTCAATAATTGGCTCCTGAAGGCACTTTATGGCAGTTGGCTCTTTGTTGGAGGGGCGTTTTTAATTGCTACCAAATGCAAAGAGAACGGCCCTGAGCCATTAAAATTCCTCAGACACCTGTGGACAGTTTTCCTTCTCTTCCATGTTTTTTCAGAGGAGAAGCAAAGGTTTGGCTTCAATTAGACAGCTGCTGGGCTCAGAGGTGATTGTGTTATGGGTGACACTCTTTCAGCAGTCACCATGAGGTGAGTGGAATGCTCCCTCACTCATCCTGAGTGCAGGATGCAGAATATGAAAAATATGATTGTTAACACAACACAGCTTTAGAACCAGCAAGATGTCAAGTTTGATCAAAGACTGCATTTTTTTTCTTCTTCAATCAGAATGGAGACCATGGAAATGGCAGATCGACAGTTCATGGTCCAAAAACAAAGAGTGCTCTTCATCACCAAATCAGCAGAGGGACTTTATCCTTTGACTACAATATAAATGCAGCCCTTCTCTGTGTTCAACAGCAGATGAGTTGCCTGGCATAATATTGCATTTATATTGTGTTTTCATTACTTTGCAATAATGATGTTTTCTAAGTTACTTCGTTTTGTAACTTTTAAACCCTGCATCACCACTGTAGCCTGTAACAAGCCCTCAATGATAGCAATGAGAAAATAGAACTGGTAACCTGCATTTGTGATATTATGGGAATGGTGGCATAGTGTTTGCTATTGGAATATCAGCCAGATGAACGAATTTGAATCCTTCTGCTTCCGCAGAATTTAAATTCAAGTCATTAAAATAAATGTGGAATGAAAAAGTTCATTTTAGTAATGGTGATGAAGATCCCTGTTCACTACGGAACTCTTATCATCCTTAGCCAGTCTGCTCTGAAGCCCTGCCGCAACTGGTGATGGGTGGTGTTGGGAAATCCAAAAGCAGAAAGAGGAAGAGGGTTCAAAATTATTCCCATATTCAACCAAGGGAGGTCCATCACATCAATGTCAAAGACAAAATTGTTGCAAATATGTTCTGTAATTTTGTCAAAGACTTCTATTACCAACCAGGTACCCACAGGTCTGCATTGACAAGTTGGGCCAAGTTGATGATCAACCTGTTCCTCCTCTGTATCCCACCTTCACAGAAGCCATTCGTCCAATTCAAAACAAGGCTGAGAGCACCGAATGCAGCAAAGCCTACAGGGAGAGACAACATCACATCTCCAGTGCCGTGGCTTAATACACCTGAATGAATTACACCTTTAGCCAAGCTGATCCACGCCAGTCTCACACACAGGCATCCAAGCAACAATGTGGAAAATTCCACAGGTACACCTTGTTTACAAAAAAGAGAAAAATCCAGACCAGCTAATTACCTTTCAATCAGTCGACTCTTAATAATTAACAAAGTGATGGAAGGTTCCGTCAACGGTTTCATCATACTCTCATTGCCGAAATTGTGACTGAGCTACCTTAGCTCTGTATTCCAGGTTACCCTCAGTAACCTTTCACCCAGATTGCTTATCAAATATCTGTCTACCTATTCAAAGGCTCTGCTTCTACTGTGCAGTTTGAACAGGTTTTCAAGGAATCAGGAACATCTGAGCAAAACCTTTTGGTGTACCTCTGTCCTAAATGGACTGCCACTTTTTAAACAGAAACCCTTTTTTTACATTCTCCCACCAAAGTAAAGATCGTCCCCAAATCCACCTTGCCAAAACCCCTTGGGATACGATATATTTAAATCAAGACCCCTCTCAGTCCTCTAAACTCCATTCGATGTAACCTAGCCTGTCTTGACTTTCCTTATAAGACACTCTCCACTTCCAGATATCAGTCTGGTAAATTTCTCTGAACTGTTTCCAGCACATTAACATCCTTCCTTAAATATAGATTTTTCTACCGCACACAGTTCTGCAGATGTGCTCACAGACATGGAATACCGGTGTCCCATATAATAAAAACATAACCTCACTGCTTTGTATTCATTTCTCTAGCAATAAATAGTAACATTCTGTCAGTTTTTCTAATCACTTGTCATAACTGCTGTGCCTTTTGTGCATCACACACTGGGGCTCCCAGATCCCTCTGCATTTCTGAGCTCTGCAATTTCTAACTATTTAGATAACACAACCCTTACTTTTCCCAGCCAAGGTGAAAAATATAGCATTTCATATGTACATTTCTGTTGCACTTTCTACATTTTTGCTCAATCACTTAATTTATCTACATCCTTGTTCATATCACAGAAACAGGTCATTCAGCTAACCATGTGCGTGACAACCTTTTGGCCCATCTACATTGATCCCATTGGGCAAAATTAAGACCATATTCTATTTAGGTGTTTGTCTGAATGCTTCTTAAACATACTGGGGAGCAACGAGGCAGAATTCAAGCCAGATTAAAGAGTTGTGGTGTGAAATTAGCTCTCGTCAGCATTTAGTTAGCTAATGTACAGTGATTGGAGAACCAGATTGAGGACCTAAGGGTAAGATTGCGGTATTGGAGGGAAATGAGGGATTGTTGTGTTCTCTATTTCACCGAGATGTGGCTCACCCTTGACACTCCACACGGGACATTCAAGCCTGAGAGATTCTCAATCCATTAGGTGGACCAAATTGCCAATTCAAAGAAGGCAAGTGCATCATGATAAATTCACTGTGGTGCTCGGGCATAGCAGTCTTGTTCTCCCAATCTGGAACATCTAATGATTAAGTGCCAATCGTTCTACTTGCCGCGAGCGTTCTCTGCCATGATAATCACTATATAAAGCCACTCATGGATGATTATGTCCCATAAAATCATTCAGACTTCCCCCGAAGCCCTGAGTGAACCAAGACAGCCACAAACTGCTGACAGCTAGATCAAAGGCATTCCGGTCTGGTGACCAAAGAAAGTACAGAAGGTCTAGGAATGACCTCCGGAAAGTGATCTCACATGCAAAGTGGCAATTTCAGACTAAATTTGAATCACTGAAGGATGCTTGACAGCTGTGGCAGGGCTTGAATGCTATTACCTCTTACAAAGTAAAACCAAGCAACATGCACTCAGGGGGCACTTTATGGTACCTCCTCCCCCTGATGAAGTGGCCACTGGGTGTACGTTCGTGGTCTTCTGCTGCTGTAGCCCACCCACTTCAAGGTTCGACATGTTGTGCGTTCAGAGATGCTCTTCTGCGCACCACTGTTGTAACGCGTGGTTGTTTGAGTTACTGTCACTTTCCTGTCAGCTTGAACCAGTCTGGCCTTTCTCCCCTGATCTCTCTGATCAGCTGCTGCTCACTGGATGTTTTTTTTTGTTTTTCACACCACTCTCTGTTATTTCCAGTGATTGTTGTGAGTGAAAATCCCAGGAGATCAGCAGTTTCTGAGATACTCAAGCCACCCCTGTCCTGGGACCCGCACGTAACTGCCATCACAAAGAAGGCATGGCAGTGCCTCTACTTTCTTATCTAAAATTTTCTAATTATTATCTAAAATAATTATCTAAAATTATCTTAAAATTTTGACAAACTTTTCTAGTTGCTCAGTAGCGAGTATCCTGACTGCTTGCAAAATGGCCTGGTCTGGAAACAGCAATGCCCATGAATGGAAAAGCCCACAAGAAGTAATGGATACAGAGCAACACACACAAAATGTTGGAGGAACTCAGCAGGTCAGGCAGCATCTGTGACAAAGAGTAAACAGTCGATGTTTTGGGCTAAGACCCTTCTTCTGAACTGAGAAGGAAGGGGGGAAGATGTCCGAATTAAAAGGCGGAGGGAGTGGAAAGAGGCTCACTAGAAGGTGAAGCCAGGTGGGTGGAAAAGGTCAAGGGCTGGGGAAGAAAGAATCTGATAGGAAAGGAGAGTGGACAATAGGAGAAAGGGAAGGAGGAGGGGACCCAGGGGAAGTACAGTAATAGGCAGGTGAGAAGAAGTAAAAGGTCAGAGTGTGGAACAGAGGGGGTGGGGGAATTTTTGTTCACCAGATAGAGAAATTGATTTTCATACCATCAGGTTGGAGGCTACCCAGGCTAAATTTAAGGAGTTACTCTTCCACCCTGAGAGTGGCCTCATCTTGGCACAAAAGGAAGCCATGGATTGACACGTTGGAAAGTGAATGGGAAGTGGAATGAAAATGCTTGGCTACTGGGAAGTCCTGCTTGTGGTTGATGGAGTGGAGGTGCTGAAGAAGTGGTCCCACAACTTTTGACGAGTCTCACCTATGTAGAGGAGACCACATTGGGAGCACCGGACACAATAGACAACCCCAGCAGATTCACAAATGTAGTGTTGCCTCAAGTGGAAGGACTGTTTGGGGCCCTGAATGGAGGTGAGGGAGGAGGTGTTTGGGCAGGTGTAGCACTTGCAGGGATAAGTGCCGGGAGGGAGATTAGTGGGGAGGGATGAATGGACAAGGGAATTGGGGATGGAGCAATCCCTATGAAAAGTGGAGGGATAGAAAGGTGAAGATGGTTTAGTGGTGGTGTCCCTTTGGAGATGATGGAATTTGTGGAGGATAAAGTGTCGGTTGCGGAGGCTGATGGGGCGGTAGATAAGGACAAAAGGGACTCTATCACTGTTTAGTAGTGGATACAGCCCAGTGCATCAGAGGAAAAGCCCTCCCCAACATTGAGCACTGCTACAAAGCACTCTGCCACATAAGATGAACATCTGTCATGAGGGAATCCCACAATCCAGGCCATGCTCTCTTCCCACTGATGCAAACGAGAAGGAGGTACAGAAGCCTTAAATCCCATGTTACCATGTTCAGGGACAGTTATGACCCTTCAACCATCAGGCTCTTGAACCAGTGTGGATAACTTCAATCAGTTCAGCACTGAACTGATTCCACAATCTATGGATTCACTTTCAAGGATTCTACATTTCATGTTCTCAGTGTTATTTTAGCTCATTGATTATTATTTTTATTTTACCTGAGGTGCGGGAATAGCCAAGCACACTTATTTCTCAATTGCTAGGAATTTTCAGACTATTCCAGGAGTGGTTACTACTATGACTTTCTGGAGATTTACATAAATACATCTACATAAGTCTAATTGTTTAATGCTATTGTGTAGGGACTATGGGATGATACCAGTTGTAGATATTACTATTGGGGCAATGTATACCCTGTTCATGTTCCATAGTCTTCCAATTTCCTCTTTTAATTCAGCATCTTTCTGAAGTTTTTCACTTACTAATTTCTGTACATTATGTGTGTTTGGAATGGCTATATCTATTAAGAAAGTTGTTTTTGCTTGTTTAGTCTGTAATATTATATCCAGGTAGTTATTATGAATTGTCCTATCTGTAATAATGGATTGGTCATAATACGATTTGTGGGAGTCTGGCTCAAAAACTGGATCGAGCTTGTATTATAGTACAGCATAATGTATTTTATAAGTTTGTGTTTTAAAGCAAAATTGTGTTGAATGATATTCACCACTTGATTATGCCTGTGTAAGTAATCAGATTGAGCTAAACTGCTGCAGGATCCTATAGTGTGTTAGATTGTTTCTGGTTTCTCCTGGCATTTTCTGCATTTATTGGCTTGAATTTCTTGGTCTTTTATTATGTATTTTTGATCATGTTTTTGTGTTAACCTCCTGGTCCTGCATTGCCACAAGGAACCCCTCTGTTTCTGGGTAAAGATCCCCAACTCTGAGCCAGGCATTCAACATTTCCTTGTCAACATCTAGTCTGCTCAGATCATGCGGATGCTTCCATTGGTTAACCTTTTCTTCTGCAGTGATAATTTCTTCATTTTTCTGGGTTGTGCTTTCATTTAAGTTTAATGGTTTGTACTTCTTATCAGAATTTAATTTGCTCGCGTGGAATGCTGAATCTTGTTTTCTTTGAAGAAAATATACCCTTAGAAGTTTTATCTGACTGTTGTGCAAGTGTTTTATGTCTGTTATTCCTCTTCCTTCTTCTGTCCTAAGTGCAGTTGAGTGTACAGAGGGCTTTCTAAAATTTGTAATTTCAGCTCTTATTTTTCTTTGTAAATTTTCCAGATTAGTTTCAGACCGATATTATGCCTAAAGAATATGTAAATATGGGTATAGTGAGAGTATTTATTGCCTTTGTTGTATTTTTACTGTTGAACTCTGTTATGCAGATTTTCTTAAGCCTTGAAGTAAATTCTGTTGTAAATTTTCCCTTTACTGCACTATAAACTATTTTCTTTCCTTGTTGATATCCCAGATACTAATATGTTTCATATTCATCCATCAGTTGTGCTGTATCCTGCTGCTCTTTTATATTCTACTAGCTCTATTGCTCCTTGCTTTCTGTTTAATGTTCTTCACTGGCTTCTTAAGGATATTATAGCTGGGGGTGATAGTGGGGACAAGCTTCTACTACCTATTAAATATTCCCAATGGGGTGTGCATCAATAGCCTCTGGCAACCAAGTCCAGCTCCTGGTTTTCACAAGTGGCTTAGCTACTAAGCCCAGTGGAGCCGTTTCTACTGACAGGAGAAGGGGCAAAGGCGGGTTACTGGAGCCTTAAAACCAGTCACTTCGGGCAGATGGGTCTCGTCAGCAGTGGCTGGCAGCTCATCTAGGAGAAGAAAAACTCTGATCTGAAATCTCGGCTGCCTTGCGGCTATACTCGCTCATGAGGAAGGCTTCAGGAGTAAACCCTGAAGGAAAAATCCGGAACTGCAGTCCCGAAGGCAGTCCTACATTGGTTGTCTCTGATCTGATGCCCTACTTTCATTTGATTCAGTAAACTAGAGAGCAGGTTTAAAGCTAGACAAAATCATAATGGGCTTAAAGAGTTACCATAGAAAATGCCTGCTTTTTTTGTATTTGCATAGTTTGTGTTTTTTGCATATTGGTTGTATGTCCCTCTTTGTGTTTAGTTTTTCATTGATCCTATTGTGTTTCTTTGTATCTACTGCAAATGCTACAAGAAAATGTATCTCAGGATACTACATGGTGACATATATGTACTTGATTATAAATTTACTTTGAATTTTAATTGTAACTGATTCCACCTCATCTGGCAGTATATTTCAGATATCAACCACTCTCTATGTAAAAAAAAAATGAAGGCTCTCTTTAAAACTCTTCCCTCTCACCTTAAATTAATGCTCTCTTGTTTTTGACATCCCTGTCATGGAAAAAGATTTTGACTATGCCTCTCATAATTTTACTGTATATACTATCTTGGGAGGTGGAGTGGAGATGCATCTCTACCAAAGGAGGTGTGAGGTGCTCCTTCACTCTGCTAGCCTGCAGGCTACCCTTGGGCAAGGTGTAACACCAGCTTTGCCCCCTGATCAGGGTCACGTGAAGCCATGGGAGCAGGTGGTGGATGGTTGTATGAGCAGCCGGTGCAGATCACAAGATCTGGTTCTGCGACCACTGACGCTGGACAGACAATCTCTGAAGAGTGTTGATAATGGCTCGGCTCAGCAATCTTGTAAAGACTCTGCCCAGAAGAAGGCAATGGCAAACCACTTCAGAAGAACTTGCCAAGAACAATCGTGGTCATGGAAAGGCCATGATCACCCACGTCATATGACACGGCACGTAATGATGATGATGATATTGATACCTCTATCATATCATGCCTCAACCTTCTTTATTCCAGGGAACACCACCCTGACCTATCCAGTCTCTCCCCATGATTGAAATCCTCCATTCTTGGCAACTTCCTTGTGGATCTCCTCTTCACAGCTTACTTTCCTACCTAACTTTATGTCATTAACAAATTGAGTAATTATACTTTTAGTGCCTTCATCAAAGCCATAGAAATGGTGACCTTCTCACCAACAGCTTGCTTACTAACACTCAGTTTGGATGTTCCCAGGACCACTTGACTCCAAACCTCATTGTAGCCTCAGTGTGGACCAAAGAGGTGATCTCAAAATGTGAGGTGGAGCATCATGGAATCCTGATAAAAGAAGTCAATGGAATCAAATGGACAATACTCCAGTTGTTGGAGTCATATCTCATGCAGAGGGAGGTGAATGGAAAAAGGATAAATAGAACCAAGCACCATCTGTAAATTGAGCAACACACACAAAATAGGAGAGGACCTTTTCTGGTCAAGGGAAATAAACTGTTGACATTCAGGCCAAGACCCTTTATCATGCCTTAGTCTGAAATGCCTGTTTATTTCCCTCCACAGATGCTGAGTTCCTCCAACACTTTGTGTATGTTCCTCAGGATTTCCAGCATCTGCAGAATCTCATCTGTACGTTGTCACTTTGTTGTTCTCTGTTTAACAGTAATATGCATTATTCACAGTGGTTTCTATAGAGAAAAGGTGGTGCATTTTATTGTGTGCCCTTTGGTGGAGGGTCACGTCATAAACAGAATAATTTATTTTACAGATTTGATGAATGGATATTTCTGCCCAAGCTTGCCTGGAAACACATCACATGGAGCAGACTGCCTTGCTGACCCAGGAGTGTGATTCAGCAGGGCAATGTAAATCAGCCATCTGCAGAAATGTTCCAACCCTGAGGAATACAGGATCAGTTCTGTATTTTTATTGTGTCTTATTCAATCTCTGAGGCTCCACAGATTAATGCAAATCGTTAGTACTAATGCCTGAATTTTAACAAGATCCCAGACCTGTCTGAATCATTTGCTTCATTGATTTAAGTTAATGCATTTTAGATACCTCGTACAGTAATGATTACCCAACCAAAATATCCCCTTAGTTTTGTGCCTTTGTGCTCTGTTAATGACCATGCCATTTGGACCAATTTCCTATCTTTGTAGTTTCCCATCTATTCTTCGTCAGCCTGGAGGTATCTTGTGCTTTCCCCCTCTGGGGCCACACCTCAGCCTTACAATTACATCAGCTGAAGTGTTGGACCCGAGCACTTTCTGCTGCTTGGAACAGATCTTTGGCTGAGTGAATGTGGCACAAAGATGTGTAAACTGCTTATTTTAATTCTCAGTTTATGTGAACCTTGATCCAGGCAGAACTTTTCTTGGCTGCTTTATGCAAGCATGGGACATTCCTTCAACAATTTCAAAGGTCCAACTGTGCTTGAGATCTAAACATTTAACTACATACTCCAATCACTTCATCACTTTTACAACATAATTGTGTATAATTTACAAACACAACAGTGTTTCAATATAAATTGAAAATTACTGCCCTTGTTACCACTGAGCCTTAACACCATCTCATGGAAATATTTATCCAACTCTGAATGACATTTCGCCATAACTTCTGCCTCTTCCCCTTTCCATATAATGAGTTTGTGAGGAATCTCTTCAAGATTTTCTGAATCACACATTGGGATATCAGAGGAAGCTAGAGTGCCCCTCACGTCTAGATATTGTTTCAGTCTCAATCTCACTTTTGTATCCAATTCATCCATTTTCTTGAGAATCAGCTGTTTCCTTTACCTTCTCATTAAGGTGACCAAGCTCTTCAGTCTCTCCTCTGAGGTCAGATGACCTAAACTCATGATTCAATTGGGTGCCAGAGGTATCTCAGCTGTAGTTCATTGGTGAAAGCTGCTGCTATGGTCAAGCAATGTTCTGTATTGGCTAGTTATGACCTGATGGTGACTTACCTTCTTCTCGAGATCTGATTAACTTCCATTACAAGCAGTGCTGTTTTCACTAATACTCACTACTGCCTGAAAAGACTGAAAAGCTAACAACTTCTGTTCCACCTATATCAAACTTTGATTTAGCTGCACTTGGAATGTTGTGTGTAGTTCTGGTCACCTATTACAAGAAGAACGTGGAGGTGCAGAAGAAGTTTGCTGCCTAGATTAGAGAGTATTAGCTATAAGGAAGGGTTAGACAAAATTGGACTGTTTTCTTTGGAGTGTCAAATGCTATGGGGAGATCTGATGAAGGTTTGTAAAATTATGAGATAGGGCAGATAGTCAGACTCTTTTATCAGGGTAGAAATGTCAATTTCTAGTGGGCACACATTTAATGTGAGAGGGGTAAAGTTCAAAGAAGATGGGTGGGAAATTTTATTTTACATAGAGAGTTGTGGATGGCTGGAATACACTGCTATGGGTGGTCCTGGAGACAGACACAATAGTAACATAAAAAAGGCATTTAAACAGGCAGGAAATGGAAGGGTATGGATCATGTTCAGGCAGATGATTTAGTTTTATTTAGCATCATGTTTGACACAGACATCATGGCTGAGTGGCCTGTTCCTGTGCTGTACTGTTCTATACCCTGTGGCCACTTGATTAGGTACTTCCTGTAACTAATAAAGTGGTCGCTGAGTGTATATTTGTGGACTTCTACTGCTGTAGCCCATGCACTTCAAAGTTCAAAATGTTGTACATTCAGAGATACTCTTTTGCACAATGCTGTTTTAACAAGTGGTCAATTCAGTTACTGTCGCCTTCCTGTCAGCTTGAACCAGTCTGGCCATTCTCCTCTGACCTCTCCCATTAACAAGGTGTTTTTACCCACAGAATTTCTGCTCACTGGATTTTGTTTTTGATTTCCTAGAGACTATTGTACGTAAAAATCCCAGGAGATCAGCAGTTTCTGAGATCCTCAAACCACTCCGTCTAGCACCAACAATCATTCTATACTGAAAGTCACTTTGGTCACATTTCTGCACCATTCTGATGTTTGGTCTGAACAACTGAACCTCTTGACTATGACCACATGCTTTTATGTATTGAGTTGCTGCCACATGATTGGCTGATTAGACGTTTGCATTAACAAGCAGGTGTACAGGTGGCCACTGAGTGAATGATCTATGTTCACACCATATCTTTAATATGATGAGAGGAAACAATGGACATACCTTCTCATTGCAGTCCATATAAGCATCATATAAGCACTTGCTTTGAATGGGAACTCATTTGGAACAGTAGTTTCATTGCTTAGGGAGACTGATGATACAATCAGAAGACTAAATTGTATCATAACAGTATCTGTCCTTTTAACCAAGAATAAGTGAATGAATATATTGTGTTACATATTCCATACAGCAATATTTCACATAACACACAGAAAATGCTGGAGAAACTCAGCAGGCCAGCCAGCATCTACGGAGAGGAATAAAGAGTCGACATTTCGGGCCGAGACCCTTCATTGGTACCTGAGTTGTTGAGTTCCTCCAGCATTTTGTGTGTGTTGCTCTGGATTTCCAGCATTTGTAGAATCTCCTGTGTTTAACTTAATACAATAAACTTAATGCTCAGCTAATAATTCTTTCCAGCTTCTACAGTAGTTACAGTTATGCTAAGTTTGATGCATTACTAGCTATCATTAAATCAATGATAACAAGCTGTACTTTGACTTAAGTTCTTTAAGGTTCTCAATCTCTGTGTACCTGGTCTAACTCCTTCCCCACGAAGACTTCCTTTGGACACTGGTTGTTAATTCTTTTCCCTGGTGTCCCCTTTGAAATAACAGTGTCCTCTCTCCAAGCCTTTTAATTCCCTGTTGAATGGTTTCAATCCACCTTGGCACACTTTGGCTACATTCGGCTGTAAGTCCATCCCAACATGACATGTCCCTGTAGATCTTTGGAGCAACATAGTTGCTTCTTAATGCACCCAAGTCTATCTGTATTGATTCATGCTATTTAGCAAGTCTGAGAACAATTAGGCTCTGGAGCTCTCCTCCAGATCTGTTGCATTCATCTCTGCCACCAGTATCAGTGCTAGAATGAATTGAAGTCTCTGCACTTCTCTCCACAACCATCTGCTGACCCTGTGCTTTTCACTTTATTTATGGATTCTGTTAATGGCATGGGCATTGTGCTGAAACTCTGCATACTAGCTCTCTGTCTAATCTCTGAAGCTGATTATGGACTACCTGCCTTTGAGGAGCATGAGTGGTCCTTTTTACTGTAAATTGCTGGCCAGATGATGTAATCATCACCCTCACCACCATAATGAAGCAACATCTGCTTTGTTGGCTGACCATATCTGTTTATTTATTGAGATACATCGCAAACAGGCCCTTCCAGCCCAAAGAGACGCACCACCCAGCAACCTACCTACTTAACCCTTGCCTAATCACGGGACGGTTAACAATGATCGATTATCCTACTAACTGGTACATCTTTGGACCATGGGAGGAAGTCAGAGGAAACTCTCATACACCTGGAAAGACGTACAAACTTTCTTACAGAGGGAGCTGGAATCGAACTCCAAACCCTGATCCCCGAGCTGTAATACTGTCATGCTAAGATGTGCCCAGTTCTTACTGGCAGATACCCAAAGAACAACCATGGAAAATCCAAGACTCTTGAAGAACATTCTTAATATTCTCTTTATATTACAGAAGGTGTAACTTTCACTGATTTTGTCCACTCCTGGGGATATCATGTTCCCATTCACAGCCTGCAGCTTCACCACAGCCCTCTGCTCAATCTCATTCAAACTTTTCTCAATCTCTTCGGTACGCAGCCTCCGCATTCTTCGGCTAACCAGCTGTCTTAACTCTGTTTATCCAGCCTTTACAGACAGTCACACACATTGAAATGTGTGAACTCAAACAATGGTGGACCAGATAGTGCTCACAAAAATCCCGCAAATATTAATCTGAAAATGGCCAGAAGCATCTGTTTCAGTGTGGTTAGTTAGGGGATACACAGAGGCCAGGACACGGGGAGAACCCGAGGTACCAGGAAAATGAAAGGACAATCAATTTAATGCTTCATTTTTCAGGCAACTCTTCTAATAAAGTAGCAGTACTCAAAGGCATGATTATATGCTCAAATCACTAAAATGGGGCTCGAACTGGCGACAATTAAGCGATCAAAACAACACACAAAGCTGCAACTGGAAGCCTAGAGGCTCAAAGTCACAGTGATGAGGGTCACATCCTCAACCACTTCCTTCACCAGCCACTGGGTTATTTATTTGGATTTACAATATATTTCTTTGGTAGCTGTAAACAAAATAAACAGCAGCAACATTACACAAGCTCTCTGCTGGAGTACACAGAAGTGTTAAGGTTTCCTCTCATCCCTGGAACACGATTTATATTCCATTTGTAAACTGTGGTTTCCTGGTCCCTGCAGTCCAATCCTTGTGTGTTTGTTTGCATAGAAATCTGCACAGGATCTTTCTAGCCGTTTGCTGCAGTCCCTGATGTGGGTGCACTTTCCAAGATCAACGCACAATTTACTATGACTGAAACAAATTGAAACCTCGCTTAGTCAATCAGTAGAAGATACTTGCTCTGTTGAATATTGATTTGGCTTTGTAACCAAACTAGGAATTTAATAGGTGGGCAGAACTCAAGCAAGCAGAAACTAAATTCCAACTTCTGGCCTTTCCATCCTCCACACTCATGGCTCTCCCAGTTCTCTGCATTCCTCCACCCTTCAAATATTCCTTTCCCATTTTGAACAGTCTTGCTGCATCAGTTTTAAAACTTTGAAAGCTTAGAGTGGGCCACGTCAAAGTGCAGAGGTTTGATATAGGGCAAGTGAGGAAAATATGTTAGTTAGTCCATGATTTACGGAAACTGACAAAAACTCCAGAAGGGAATTATGGAGATTTATTTTTCTCCTTGTGCTGTTGTGATCTGGAAGAGTAGTTCTGTCAATGGATTTTATCTACCTAAACCCTGAACTCTGGATGTCCCTCCAAAAAGCTCCCTTAAGTCATCCTCATTAAAAAGATCTCTTGATGGAGTTTCCATTCACCAGCTCCTAATATCTCTTGACTAGGACTTGTGTCAAATTATGTTACCTATGAAGCCTTGGGGCATTTTATTGCAATATTGTGCAAAAGTTTAGGCAAATATATATAGCTATGGTGCCTAAGAGTTTTGCACAGTACTGTATTTGTAATCATGGAGCGGAGAGTGAGTTTGTAAATCTAGTGGAAGCAGACAATATTAGGAATGGCCAGGGTGGAGCAGAGCAGGAAGGGTGTGGGACAGGTGTCAGGGAAGAAGTGCCAGGGGCAGGGGTTGGCACAGGTATAGGCACACCCAGCCCTGAGACACTAGGAACATCATTTGATTCCAAACAATTGGTTTATTGATCATTTTTCAAATGTCTCTCTGGTGCTTCCCGCTCCCTCCCCTCTCCCTTCCCATTTTTCCAAACATGATTCCCATCTCCCTGCCCCCTTCCCACTCTCAGTCCACAACAGAGACCCATATCAGAATCAGGTTTATCGTCACTCACATATGTCAGGAAATTTGTGTTTTTTCCCAGCAGCGGTACAGTGTAATACATAAAATTACTGCAGTACTGTGCAAAAGTCTTAGGCACCATAGTTTTAAATATGCATGTCTAAGACTTGTGCACAGTAATGTACATTATTACAAATGTATTATTTTTGTGTGTGGAAATGATTACAGTTTGTGTTACAGTTAGTGAGTCTTTTCAATAGTCCTGTTCTATTGGTGAAACACAATGAATGGGATAAAATCCTTTCAGAAACAACACAGTAATGTGGGAAAGTCTCCTGTGAAGGGCACTGTGGAATGAACTAGCACAAAATGCAGTGAGTGCTGTCACCTCCCAAAATAAGATTAGAGCATTGACTGGAAATTAGCAATCTGGTGGACTTTATAGTGGTGGGAGAAGAAGATGTCTAACTAGGCGTTCAATCCAACAGGAGAAGCAACTATACTCTGCACCAACTCAGGCATTGAATGATGGAAGTGCTTAAGGTGAAGATGCTGAGACAAGGAAAGGTAGCCCTCCCACCATTGAGAACATTGACAAGGAGGATTGCAACAAGAAAACAGCATCCATCATCAAGGACCCCAGCATCCAGGTCAGGCTCTCTTCTTGCTGCTGCCATCAGGACGGAGATACAGGAGCCTTAGGTCCCACACCATCAGATTCAGAAACAGTTATTACCCTTCAACCATCAGGCTCCTCAGCCAGTGTGGATAACTTCACTCACCTCAACACTGAACTAATGCCATAACCTGTGCACTCACTTTCATGTTCAAAGTATTTATGTTCATTTACTATCAAAGTATAAAACTCTGAGATTCATCTTCTCCAGACAGCCACAAAACAAAGAAAACCATGGAAATCAGTTCAAAGACAAACAGCAAACCCACTCCCCCACACAAAAAAGAACAGCAGCATGATGATCAACCCCCCCCCAACTCCCTCCCCTACACAAAAACACCACTAGAGCATTGACTCCCCCAAACCCCTCTTCCCCAGTACAAAACATAACAAGAACATTGACCCCCAAAACCCCTTTCCCTTGCATAAAAAATGAGAAAAAACAAGCAAAAACACAGAAGATGAAAACCATAAGACTGAACAAGTCCACAGTTCAAATCCGTAAACACAGAACCTCCAACATCATTGAAAGAGAATGACACTGTTCAAACGCAGAGGCATACCCACTAGCAAATATTTATTATTTACTATTTATTATTATTATTATTATTATTATTATTATTATTATTATTATTATTATTATTATTATTATTTGTATTTGCTCAGTTTGTCTTCTCTTGCACATTGGCTGTTTGTTTTTTTATTGATTCTACTGTGAACACCTGCAAGAAAATGAATCTCAGAGTAGTATATGTACTAGTAGTACGTAGTAGCATCTACGTACTTCAATAATAAATTTACTTTGAACTTTGAGGTAAGCTCCCCAGTATTGTCATGTCTCAGCAGTATGTCTCAACAAGCTGAGATCTGGTTCAAAACTAACATGAAGGAGAGCAGGAATTAGTAAAAAAAAAACCATTGGGATGAAATAGAAGGAAATCCTGCAAAGTTCCTGATATCAGAACTGAATTGAAGCATCTTTAGTATTCACCCCCATTCATGGGTGACTTTACCTACCAGGTAACTATGGTGTGTGAAACCCCATCATTGCATAATTCTCCTCTTAATACATTCAAAACCTCTCAATATGAACCTGAATATTGATTGTGTCAAGAACAACCTTCACTAGATTTTATTTCATCTAGGGCCTTAACAAAATAAAGTCACGCATTCCCAGCAGCACTACCTTGACTCCTTCCAGATCATAGTAAATTCTGATGTTGCTAGGTCTAAACTTCCTACCGGCATCAGAGGTGTATTGTTGTCACTGCTTCCATCTCCTCAACGGAATTTAGATGAGAATCAAAGACCACACTATCTTTAAGTTGAGAATATGGTCAGAAATGTGAGCATATCAATGCTGACTAAAGGTAGAATTGTGCTCCATTCCAAGCACCTCTCACTCAGACTGGTTAGCTGATCTTATCTTCTACTGGTTCCTCCTCTCTTCAGGATATAGTCACAAAGAAATCGATGTCCAATCACCCTACAAAAGGTCAGACGGTAAATGCCATCACATTTTGTGTGCTCTGTGAACCTTTAGCTGACTCAGAACAATCCCAATAAATGCAGAACTCAAAGTGTTTGCCAAGTTATACAGTACTTTGATCAAAGCTTTCACAAGCAACAAATTAAAAATCATCTAGATCTTTGGACCCAGGCACTTTGTACAGTTATTTGGCTTTGTACAAAATACAATAGGCATTAGTCTACAGGCCATGTGTACCGGGCACTTCAGGAACTTGAGTATCAAGTCACACACAGTTCTCTATAAAGGGTTCACTGCAGGGTTTTAAGAAAAAACTGGATAGCTGGTGATTTGGTTTACAAAGTCACTGCTGCTGTAAAATTGGCACAGAAAAATGCATCGGAGTTTCGAACAGCAGAAGTTGTAAATGTACATGCGGTATGTAAACCTTTAGTAATGGCCACATAAGACAGCTCATGATTTTAAGCGATAGAAGATGGGCCACGCTGCAAAGCCAGACAAAGCATAATGATTGAAGTGATCAATAGCTCACAAGTTGTTGTAAAGTTGTAAATTTAAATCAGTAATTACAGAGATGTACACAAGGTCTGCTTGGAGCTAATAAGGAGAATGAAGAACCTACATCAAGTGGCATGTATGCTACAGACAATCATGAAAATCATAATGGTGATTTTAAAACGGTTATGGTTTGAAATGAGCTTTGACATTCCTGCACACAAAAAATTCTGCAGATGCTTGAAATCTTGAGCGACACACACAAAATGCTGGAGGAACTCAGCAAGTCAGGTTGCATCTATGTAGGGGAATAAATAGTCAATATTTCAGGCTGAGATCCTTCATTAGGACATTCCTGCAGATTGTTCTGTTATGGGAAGAGTCAGAAGTTCAGCAAGATCCCATTAATGACCAGCATCAGAAGCACTGTGGTGGATTGTATACAGTTGCCCACAATGATTAAGAAAATGAACAGTCACTAATTTAGGTGGTTATATGCACAAATCCATCTTATTGCACAGAAAGTTGTTGAAGACGCACAAGCCCAATAAGACACGTGTTCATCTTTTAACGCTCCTGAAGTGGTGTACAATTCTGTTCAAAAATGATGCGCTACTGAAGATGACAAGGCCCAGATTTATAATTAACATATTGCAAACGGAATCTCTTGTGGGCCTGAACTTGTTCTTGTGCTTTCCGATAGAAGTGGACGATGAAACTGAAATTCATGTTGGGTTACAGCTCAAAGTTCAATGTTCAAGATAAATTGATTATCAATGTAAATGTAGGTTACCATATGCTCCTTTTAGATTAATTTTCATGTAGACATTTACAGTAAAAAGAAATAAGATAGACTTTATAGTAAACTATACATAAATAAAAACTGATAAACAACTAATGTGCAAATAAAAAATAATACTAAGAACACAAGTTGTAAAGAGTCCTTGAAAGTGAGTCTGTCATTCATAGAACCAGTTCAGAGTTGTGGTGAGTGAAGTTATCCACTCTGGCTCAGGAGCAATGTCTTGAATGAGCAACGCCCCATTGTGGTTGTCTTAAATTGGACAGGCCTGTGGGTCACTGTGGTATATGACAATGAGTACTCATATTATATTCATATACAAAGCTATCAAGTGGTCCAAAATCATCACCCAGACATTTTCATGTCATTCTGGACCAGTTGTGACATGGTATTTGACCTCACCTCTGTAATCAAGGCAATATATTGATCTCCACAGCAATCAGGAAAATGCTTGCGAGAAATGTCAAGAAAATGCTTGAAAATGGGGAGATATCCAATGTCTCACTAAGAACAATGTGAAAATGAAATGAAGAAAGTGTACTCTTCTTCAAAGGGCGGTGATGCGCCTGCACCTAAAGATCAGATGGGAACAACATTGGGCTAACAAGGACAAAATGTCCAGTTTTGGACACCAGAAGGCCAGAGACAGTTATGGGACTGCAGTTTTACCTCAATACAATGCAGTATTATGCCACGGGCAAAGGCAAGTGCAATCTTTACTCATTCAGATATGAAAACTTGCTAAAACTTGCATGTGATCCTTGCTGAGATGCTTATCACTCATCTTAGAGATAGGTTGCAAGTGATAGATGTGTGTGTTTCTGGCAGAATAGAATAAACTTTGTGCAAACCAGAAATGAGGTGTTGATGATAATCCATAAGGCTACATGTTTCTACAAGTGAGAACACTGAAACTGTAGTGGATCACAAGCCAGTGCTTGTCATTGTCGGGCTAGACATAGACATCCCACTGATGCAGCTTCTGGGTACAGAGGGGCAGTTCTCATCCTGCAGTACCATTAAGGAATATTGGACTTCAAATCAAAACAGGGTAGACTATTTCAAGGCTGTCATATGAAATGGCAGGATTTGGAGACTAACTGTGGTTGGTGACAGCTTTTCAACCACAACTCTGGCAATCGGTAAAGAAAAGGAAGGTGCATATCAGGTATGGGCAGTTAGGATCAAATGAGGGGCTTGAAGAGTATAAGAAATGCAAGAGAACAATTAAGAGATAAATCACAAGGGCTACAGGAGGACATGAGGTTGCTCTGGGAGACAAGGTGGAAGAGTTTCAATAGTTATATTAAGAGCAAAGGGTAGGAAGGGACAAAGCTGGCCCTCCTGAAGATCAGTGTAATCATCTATTCACAATGCTGAACAAGATGGAGGAGATCTTAAATTAGTTCCTTGTATCTGTATTGACTCTGGACACAGACACAAAAACTATAGAATTGAGGCAAAAAAAAAGCAGTGAGGCCATGAACCAGATACAGATTATGGAAGAGGAAGTGCTGACTCTCTTGAGGTGAATTAGGTTGGGTAAATTCCTAGAGACTGACAAGGTGTCCCTTGGGCAGAGAATTTTAAAATATCCTGTTCCATTGTTCTAAGAATAATCTGGAAACTAAAGACGAGTGATCCTGAAGTCATTCATGGGTAAGTTATTAGAAGATATTCTAAGGGACAGTATAAGAAGTATTTGGACAGATAGGGCCTGACAGTCGACATGTATTTGTGTGTGGATGTCATGACTAACTAATCTTATAGGGTTGTTGAGGAGGTTACCAAGAAGACTGATATGGGGAAGGTGGTGGACATTGTCTACATGGACTTTAGCAAGGCCAGGGTTGGACTTACACAGTGAATGGTAGGACACTGAGGAGTGCAAAAGAACAAAGGGATCTGGGAACAAAGAGAGCTTTTGGCACATTAGCCTTCATAAGTCAGAATACTGAGTGAGTACAGGAGCAGGGATGTCATGTTGAAGTTGTCCAAGATGTTAGCGAGGTCAAATTTGGAGTACAGTGTGTAGTTCTGGTCATCTATGTACAAAAAGATATCAGTCGGTATGAAAGAGTGCGGATAAAATGTAGAAGGATGTCGGCAGGACTTGAAGAGCAGAGTTACAGAGAATTGGAATCAGGTTTATTATATGTCGTAAAACTTGTTTGAACCCAGTCCTGAAGAAGGGTCTCAGTCCAAAATGTCGATTGTTTATTCATTTTCACAGATGCTGCCTGCCTTGCTGAGTTTCTCCAGCATTTTGTATGTCTTTCTCTAGATCTTCAGCATCTGCAGAATCCCTTGTGCTCGTGAAAACTGTTGTTTTAGGTCAACGAAAAGTTTAATTAGATTAGAACTTCATTCCCTGGAATTCAGGATAATGAGGGGAGATCTTCTAGAGGTATACAATATTATGAAGGGTATGGACAGGATTAATACTAGCTTTATTTCCCCCTCAGGTTAGGTGAGACTAGAACTATAGGTATGGGTTTAGGGTGAAAGGTGAAATTTTTAAGAGTGATATAGTAGAGATACCACTATGAGTAAAATAGAGGAGTATACTGGAAAATGATTTAACTCTCAATCAATTTGACTAAAACAGATAAAAGTCCTAATGATCTGCCAATGGAGAAAGTTCTCTGTGTACCATGCATCCTTTATTACGGTAGTGAAGCCATTGGCTATAAAGCCAGCTGGAATGTCCTGAGATCATGTAAGCCACAACATAAATAAAAGCTTTATATTTTAATTGCCAATCACACATATAGCTAATGTCAGAGAACTAATTGATAGATTGTTATAATCTGATTGTCCCATTACTTACTTAGGAAAGGGTACAGAAGAAATGCTGCCCGGATTATAGGGTACGAGCTACAAGAGTTGGTCAAAATTGAGCAATGCACACAAAATGCCGGAGTAACTTTCTCCGCCCAAAACATCAGCTGTACTCTTTTCCATTGATGCTGCCTGGCCTGCTAAGTTTCTCCAGCATTTTGTGTGTGTTGCTCGGATTTCCAGCATCTGCAAATCTTCTCTTTGTTTGTGACTGGTCAAACTTAAGTTGTTTTCTCCAGAGCATCAGACGCTGAGGAGAGACCGGATAGAAGTTTAGAAAATTATGAGAGGCACAGACAAGGATGAGACCAAAACTAGAGGTCATGGGTTAAGGGTGAAAGGTGAAATGTTTAAGGGGAACATTAGGGGGAACTTCTCTCAGAAGGCTGTGAGTGTGTGGCACAAGCTGCCAGCAGAAGTAGTAATTGCAGGTTCAATTTCAACACAAGAGAAATTTGAATAAGTTCATAGATGGGAGGGATATGGAGGACTATGATCCGGGTACACATCAATGAGACAAGGCAGATTAATAATTCGGCATAGACTAGGTGGACCGAAGGGCCTGTTTCTGTGCTGTAGTTCTCTATGACTTTATGTTTTTACAGTGAGAAAGAGGAAGTTTAAAGGAGATGTATGGGCAAGTTTTTTACACAGAGATCAATGGGTGCCTGGAACAGGCTACCTGTTGTGAAACAGTTCCAAAAGTGCTGCTTAAGATCATTCAGACAGGCACAGAGAAAGAGCGATCAAGTGCAGGCAGAAGAGATTTAGGTTAATTTGGCATCACGTTCAGCACAGACACTGCAGGCCAAAGGACCTGTTCCTGTGGTGCATCTTTCTCAAGTCAAGTCAAGTCAAGTTTATTGTCATGTGAACATACAGAGTGAGGTACAAATATAATGAAAAAACCTTGCTTGAAACAGCATCAAAGCCATGTAGGCAGAGGCGGCACACAGAACATGACCTATGTAAATTGTACAAGGCAGTGAAGGCAGAGAGAAGAGAAACTGCTCTGTGATAATCTGCAGGATACCAAATAAAGGTGGCATGCATCTTGGTGGAGCTCACTGAGGCTCCAACAGCAGAACTAGAAATTCTGAGCTCATAGCAGTCAGCCTGGACACTGCAAACAAGGGCAAGAAATGTGGAAGCAGATCAATTGTTTTCTAAATAAGTGAAGAATTTTTCCACTGTCCTGTAATCTAAGTATAACAATTTAGAAATGAGTGTCTTTCGTGGCTAGGTTTCAGCTTTCCATCTGCATCTTGTTGCTATTGCCCAGCCTTCACCTTGTGTTTCTGGCCCCATTTCTTTTCCTTCTTCTACCCCACCATTCTTCCCCTCTTCAGTAATTCTCCTCACTTGCTTTCAACTGGCATTCAAAAAAGATCAGAAGCTGCCTTTTGATGTCCAGCAATCATTGTAATGGAACTGAATGTGCTGGTATTTTCTCCTCCAACCTGATGGTATGAATATCAGTTTATCCTTCCAATAAAAAAGAATTTCCCTCCTCCTCCCCTTTTCTTCTATTCCCCACTCTGACGTCTTACCTCTTCTCACTTGCCTATCACCTCCTCCTGGTGCCCCTCCTCCTTCCCATTCTCCCACGGTCCACTCTCCTCTCCTATCAGATTCCTTCCTCTCCAGCCCTTTACCTTTCCCACCCACCTAGCTTCACCTATCACATTCTAGCTATCCTCCTTCCCTTCCCCCCACATTTTTATTCTGGCTTTTTCTCCCTTCCTTTCTGGTCCTGAAGAAGGGTCTCAGCTCAAAACGTTAACTGGTTATTCATTTCCATAGATGCTGCCTGACCTGCTGAGTTCCTCCAGCATTTTGTGGGTGTTGCTCTGGATGTCCAGCATCTGCAGAATCTCTTGTGTTTGAGTTTTATTCTCTAGCCTGTTTCAATAGTACAATCTAATGACCTGTTTTGAGAGCATTGAGGGTGGGTCTGGAGCCACGTACAGGTCAGATACAGAAAGCAGCTCTCCGCCTGTGAAGGGGATTCAGTCAGGGGGCTGTCACTCAACCCTCTTGTAGCACCCAGCCCAGAGAATTTCCTCTTCCCACCTGCCTTAACTCATTCCTCATTTTAGTGCAATGTTTTTTCTTAAAAATAAGTAAAGGGTTAAAAAAAACGAGTTAATGCTGTTCTGCGCAGAAAATTGTAAGTCAGGCAGCAAAACCTTCCCCAGGAGCAAAGGTTTTAAGAAACATTGAGCAAGAGGGAGATGACATAACAGTTACAGGGTGAGAATTCTGGAGCCGAAAGCCAGGAGTGAAATAATGGGAGTGAAGGATGTGCCGTTGGGTGGAATTGGAGAAATTGGGGGAGAAATGAAGTCACTAGAGGCATTTTCTCCATTTGTTCCATGTTGAATATCCTTAAAATTATCTGGTCATTTTAGAATATCAATGAGATCCTTTTCCAAATGCATCTGATCAGCAGAGAATGATAATGCAATTGTGTTATGGAGATTCTGGGGGGATTCAGTGATGTTAGTCTCTGATATGCAGTAGTTGTAGATGGCACAGTCAGTACACTATGATCTTGATTTTCCTACTATTGTATTGATTAAAAAAAACACCGTTCCTAGAGAGCAGGGTCAATAAATCTTGCCCAATTTCTCCATTCAAATAACATTAGAGAAATATCCAGCTACTTGCTTATTTAAGATTCAAGATTGCTTAATGTCATTTCCAGTACACAAGTGTAAAGGAAAATGAAATAATTGTTACTCTGGATCTGAAGTAGCACAAAAAGCACAATAATTTAAGGAAAACAATAATAAGAACACAATAAATATGAATACATAAGATAATATAGCTTATACACATAGATTGATTGTATGTCCATAAAATGATGCTAGGCACAGGAGAGTCTGTACATAAGGTGACTCTGACAGGAAATGATAAAGTAGTGGCGGGGTGGGTTAGTGGCTGGAGGTGTTGATCAGCCTCACTCCTTGGGGAAAGTAACTGTTTTTGATCAGGTGGTCCTGGTGTAGATGCTACGTAGCCTCTTCCCTAATGGGAGTGGGTCAAACAGTCCATGAGCAGACGGTTGGGATCCTTCATGATGTTACTGGCCCTTTTCCAGCACCTTTCTGTATATATGACATTGATGGAGGGTAGCTGGTGCCAGTGGCGCATTGGGCAGCTTTGATTACCCATTGTAGAGCCTCTGTAACCAAATCCCAAACATGGTTCCTCTGTAACCAAAGTCCAAGAATCAGACGCAAACATGCATTCACTCAGCCAACATTAAATTTTGTTCATGTTTTTTGCAAGTTTCATTGTCATCTGCCAAAACAATTAAGGCCCAGGGAAAATGCCAAACTTGTATTATATATTCCTTATTTAGGTATCAAGAGTAAAGTTTCAACTAATTTAACCATGATTTGAACACATCAGGCATTGGTTAAAAAGCTGCAATCAGCAAAGCTTTTCAACTTTTAATGTGACTTGTACTGATGCCATAAAAATCCATTCAAAGAAACAGGAAATACAGAGCAGGTCTCAGCAAAGACTTTTTCCAAAAAAAAAAGGTTGAAAAATTGCAATTAAAAGGCCAGAAAAATTTCCTGCTGGGCCTAAAATCTGGTGGTAATTTGAAGCGAGCTCTCAAGCAAGCACAATCACAAGAGAACTTGTTTGGAAGGCTCGGTAACCATAGCAACACTTGGTGCTATGGGTGGAGATTCATTTGGGCAAAAGGGTCATTAAACTATTGTAAGGAGGTTTGAGCATCTGTAATTTACGTTCAGGCTTCAATCATCTTTTAGGCTGTGTGTTTGATTAGCGCCCAGATTGGCTGTATCTCTTAGTGCAGATATGCAGAAAATTCAATGTTATGACTGGAACAAGATGGCCAGGTTGTCCAAAGCTTGCAGCAGTCTGGTGTGTGGAGTGACGGTTCCAAATCCTGGCTTAGGTTAAAGGGAAATTCTTGATTCTTGCTTCAAAAGTCTTTCTTTTCGCAGTTTAAGATAGGTTTACTTTCTTGGAGGACACTGCATTTATAAAAATATTCTGTAAATAGAAAAGGCAATGTGAAATGCATTGTGGGGACTGCAGTGCAACAAACAGTGATCAGAACGCTATTCCTTATACCAAAGAATAGCTTCATAAGTCAACGACATACTCCAAGGAATCAATAAATTATAGAGAAGATTTATAGTTTTGACTATTTAAATTAAGGATCAACTGTATTTTCCCTGCTGCAGGAAAGTGCATTGAAGAGTGGCCAGGATATTGGTGGCTTTTACAATCTATTTGTTGAACATTCCACTATCTGTATCTTACGGAGATAAATTGTTCATTGCTGGCTGTTTTCTATAATGTCTGAAATGCCAGGTGGCCCCTTTGGTACAGTGAACTAAAAAACTAAAGCCCATCTCTGCTTCTTCACCGGAGTGAATATATATTGTGGTATTTTCATCCATTAGTTATGATAATAAAATGACCCAAAATATTTTAATTCCTCTTAAAACATGCCTGTAAAAATCAGTTAATCTTCAGATGTGCTTCACTGAAGCAAGCTACGTCTTGTGTTCCAGCGAAGAGCTATCCTATTTGGTAAGGATATATCTCAAAGAACAAGGCTGATCATGTATGGTAATTGGGTTTAATAATCTTTTCTCTCTTGCCAGTTAGTGTTTTGGTATGGTGAACCAATTTGGACAAATTGAACTCATTGTGCAATAATTACTAGTTAAGAGACTGATTAGGCAAGGGCCTGGGTCGGTCACTGGTTATACTTCCAGTAAGAGGGCGGCGTATGCAAATACAGCGGCTTCTCGGAGGCCTATCAAAAGTGCTTTTTCCTTTGTAAAATGTGTTTTTTACGATCCAAAGACAATTCTACTCCAAGGACATTGGGTACTGCAAGGCTACTCCATCAGTGAGCTGCTCATTGGTCCAAGCAGCTGGACTGCCGTCAGGGCAGAGACAGCTGAGGTGTCAATGGGGCCAGCCTAGGTGTTGGAGAAGGAGCCACCAAGCTGTCAAAGGAGTCGGCCCCAATGTTTGAGAGAGAGCCGGCCGAGGTGTCAAAGGGGCCTGCAAAGACTGGGAAGGTGACCGAAGATTGGAAGGAGCCGGTCAGGATATTGGAGGAATCCACCAGGATGTCAGAGGAGCCAGTTTGGGAAGCATCAGAGTGGGTGCAGTATAACAGTGGGAGATTGTCTCAGCCATTTCACTTGTGAACACAAGACTCTGTTGGACAGTGATAACGTAAGTTGCCACAGGCATGTTACCCCGTCTGGTAGAGGGACAGACAACATGGGAGCCTTGTAGCCTCAGTTGTAGCGAGTACTAGGCCTCAAGCTTCGGTCTTGCCTGCTACTGCAGACCAGGTGAGAGATGCGCAAGTGTTTACAGTGTGGCATCCAAGCTCAGCTGGGGCCTGGCCTCCCAAGTTTGAGTGCTGGGTTGCTTGTGTCTATATACTGCTGGGAGACTGTACCATCAATTGCTGGGCATTGTCACTCAGGATCTTGCACTACATATATGTTTTTTCTCAAGTGAATATGCTTCTTTGCTCAATATTTTGAATTATGTTACTCGCAGTTCTTTTTTTCCTATTTTGTTTGCTTCCTATTTTGAATGTTTTTCACATTCAATGCTGTCTCGTTTAGCAGTATCTATGTATGGTTTGGATGATAATTAAACTTGATTTGATTTGATTTGATTGAAACAAGGATCTGGGTCTGTTATTGATGAAACAGGGACCTGGGTTGTTCAATGATTAGATAAGAGATAGATTCGGTTACTGGTCAGACAAGGGATTGGATAGCTTACTAGTTAGACATAAACCTGGATTTGTCAATAGTTAGCCTGAGACATTTATAAAATAAGGGCTTTTTTTTGGTTTTATGGCTAAATTGTTAGGGTTAATAAACAGCAGAGTATGGAGTCCTGTGAAAGGATTAAAGAGGGAGTGAAGGAGTGAAAAGGGGAAATGAAAATGGAGGGATCAAAAATATAAGAGACTGAAAGAAAGAATGGAGTGAAACAGAGGAGAGTGAAGGAGAGGGTGTGAAAAAGAGCAGAGATACTAAGAGAGGAAGAGAGAAGCATAGGGGAAAGAATAAGAAGGGAGTGAAAAGAGAGAAGTGAAGTGCAAGGCATGAGAGAGAAAATGATGAGCAAAAAGAAACAATTTAAAAAGTGCAAAATAGTGTCTGTTGCCGCAGTCCTCTGGTGATTGTGTCAGTGCGTGTTCCTTCCTGCCTGTGACTGAATTAAAGAACACTTTTCACCCCCTCTTGCACAGACTGCTCTACAAGAGGTTGTTTCCTCGAGCGACGAATGGTGTGATTTACTGCTCCAGCACCTGGCTTCCTTTGGCCTCAGGGACTCAAGCTGTAAAACAAACAGATTGGATTCTTCTGACGGAATGTTCAGCCGTCGGTGTCACCTTTCCTTTCAAACCATCTCACTCCAAAGCAAGGCAGAGGGTCGGAATCCAAGGATTAAAATTCCCCCCCTACATTTTTAAAATAAGCATTGCTGCACACATGAAATTCCTGCACTGTTTTCTCCCATATTTTTACAAAAGGGGATATACCAACGTATCAGGCTTTTGCTCAGCACAATCCAATGTCATCCCTGGTATCAAATCAGTGAAAAGGAATCACACATTATTACTGCCAGTAACACACAGACTGTTGGAGGAACTCACCAGGTCTATGCAATCTATGCAAGAAAATTGACAGTCTGGTCCAGACCCTCCAACTGAACTGAAAGATAGAGGGGAGATAGTCATGGGTCTGACTGTCTATTTTTCTCCATAGATACATCCTGGCCTATTAAGTTCTTCCAGTGTTTGTGTGCTGCTCCAGATCCCAGAATCTGCACTTTCTTGTGTCTCCATCATTACTGCCATTCTGATGATTTGTCTCACCAACCACCACCTCCCAAAAGGCAGCAAAAATTCAACTTCTGATATTAAATGCCCCACTCTTGCACCCATCCCAAACACAAACTACAATTTACGTTTACATAGCCACCGTTTGGGGGATTACAGTGACTACTCCCCCACTCCACCCTCAGTTTTCATCTGCTGAAATTCTCTGTGGTTCTCTGGAAGTGTTCCATTCATCACTATAAACACTGTCCATAATAATCTCTAACTCTGCCATGGATGGTCCCAAGCAAAAGGAAGAGGCATCGGGCTTGCAAGCCCATCCCGTAAAAGCCCAGTGCTACAGAAATGCCAACACTATCTCCAAAGATTTCATCCCTGGGAGAGGAAGGAAGGATTTTTGATGGCTACATCATGAAAGACTGAAAAAATGGCCCAGGACAGAGGACTCTGGTGAGCTGCAGTTGACGTCAACAGGAGTGATGGGCTTAAGAAGAAGAGGAAGAAGAAGAAGAATCTTTAGATCACACTAAAAGCATCCAGTTATGTGTTAGCTCCCTGTTGTTCAATTACAATGACTACGCATGATGAGGGATAGGGTATCACATGATTGATGATCTCATTATGTCCCATTCATACAAACATGCAAATTAGGGGCAGGAGTAAGGCACCCAAGTTCTCAACCCTGCTCTACCACTGAAGAAGATCATGGCTGATTTGATTCTCATCTCCACGTTCCTGTCTACCCACAACCAACTTTAACCTCTACAGTCAAGATGAAGGGTCTCGACTGTCCATTCCCCTAAGCAGATGCTACCTGGCCTTCTGACTCCCTCAGCAGTTTGTGTGCTGCTCCAGATTCCAGCATCTGTGGTCTCTAAGGTCACCCTTTCACCTCTATCTCTGCACTTGACATAATCAAAGATTTTGCTTCTACCACACTAGGGGAAGAGAATTCCAAAGATTCACAACCATTTGAGAGAAATAATTTCCCCTTATCACTGTGTTAAATGGATGGTCCTTATTTGGAGCAGTGAGCCCTGGTTCCAGATTCTTCCTCTAGACAAAGCAAGCAAATGACTCAAACAATCTTGGAAAACTTGGAAATCTTGGCTCCTCAAGGCTGCCTTAAGACAACACACAGATACCTTCCTGCTGCACCTCTAGGGCAGAATTGTGCGTGGGAATTCATAAATGTGTGATACTGTCTCACCTACTTATAGAAACAGGTACAAAGTGACTGGAGCACCATTATTTGACACTAACTCTTCAGGCATGCCATGAGTTGCAAAAAATCAATCTCAGCTCTTGAGTTACACAGTTGTACATGATCCCACTTGTCTCATTTCCATCCATTTAGAGTAAGCGTTGACAGAAATTGGAAAGTTGTCATTACCTTTCTTTGAAAAATCTCTGTATCCTGCTGCCTGCTCGCTGGTTTCAATCGGCTGCACAAACTGGCACAAAATGTTCTAGATGTCTGGCAAAGCCTCATCACTATACAAAGCATCAGGCAATAATCTTCATATTAACTATGTTGGTATGTCATTCTTCTCTAAACATTGGAGATGACTGTTCTATATACCACTTTAGATGTTCTTTTATCGTAAAATCCTCTATCGTAAAATGTCAAGGCTGTAACACTTACCTGAAATGACCCAACATTTAAGGCTCAGAGGAGTATCTTTTAGTGTTATTTCAGCAATATCTGCAACTGTTGCTGCAGCAGTATCATGCAGTAGATGTCCGGCAAAGAATGAGTTCTCCTACCCCACCTCAGAATCTCTGTCTAGTGGTCCGGACGAAGCATCTACAATTATATTTGCTTTGGAAGAGCAATACCCAATGATCTGGTCATTTGGGGATAACAGAATGATTTACTTCTGTATTCTAAAGGCTGCTATTGTAGGAATCACCCATTTTTTGGACCTCAGATGGCTAATAGGGGTTTGTGATCCCTGACTAAAATGAAAGACATTTCCTGCTGAAACTTCTTCATTCCAAAAATAGTGGAGAGCACGTCTCTTACATCTGTGCATAATTCCCACCACATTTATTTAATGTGTGAGAGGAAACGCTAACCTGGCCACCTTCCATAGTATGACTGAAACCAGCATCCACTCTTTAGACTGAGACATCAAGTCTAACAGGCAATAACATTTATTACTTAAACTTTTGCTTGCATTACTCCAATGATCCTCACTTCATCTCCTCTTTGTCATCCAGTAACTGATGCAATGGTGCTGTTGCTAAATCTGGTTAAAGTTTTGAGTATCACTGAATCTAGCCATTTTCTGGATCTCCACCTTTGTAGTTACTTCAACTTTCTTCTTAACAGTCTGTAAACTACTGGCGTCCAATTTTAATCCAGGAAAGACAATGTATAACTGATCAGAAGTTCACTTAAATTTCAGGTTATGATGATATAAACATTTGACATTCTGTCCTGCATGTAAAAGTTGCATATCTTGATCATAGTGGCAATAGGGTGGTTGTAGTTACATGGGTAATGGTCTGTGCCTTGCAGGAGCCTATCAATGTTGATTCAAAAATATTTGGTTCCTCACACATCGCAAAGATGTGAAGATTTGTAGGTCAATTTGCTGCTATGAATTGCTCGTAGTGTGTAGGTGAGTGATAGAATCTTAGGGGATGAGGGAGCTTGGTTATTGAGAATGTCGGGAGGATTAAAGAAATGGATTAACATGGGGTTAGTGTAGATATGTGGTTATGGTCAGCGTGGACTCAGTGGTGCGAGGAGCCTGTTTCCATGCTCCTTCTATCTATGACTCTATGACTTTAATATCGATGGATGCTAAACACTTCTTCATGTTCCTGGCTCAGTAATACCACCTGTTCTGTGGGTCAGCTATAACCATGGGTGATCCCAACTGAGGGCCATTATAACACAAACTGACCCAATACCTTCAGTCTCTCATCAGAGCTTGTCATGACACCAACTGTACTGTCTATCACATGTCAGAAGGTTAAATTTCCTACTAAGGGTATCTCTACCATAATAGAACAATTAGTACAACTGGAGGCAACGATACTTTGGGTCAAGACCCTGCAGTAGAATTGATGCAGGACCTCAACCTAAAATGATGCCTAATCCTTTCTCGTCATAGATGCTACTTGAACTGCTGAGTGCTTCCTGCAGATTATTTCACCCCCTGATTCCAGCATCTGTAGTATCTTGTGTCTTCATTTCAAATGGATTGCTTTTCACTTGTGCTTTGATCTTGCCCTCTCCTTACTCCTCTTTGTTGAACTTATTTGCTCTCTGAGAAGAGGCTGCATTCATGGTATTGCTGTGGTTGTTGTTCTGGGTTTGAATCGTTATGACCCTTCTGAAATAAATAACAGTTCTTCCTTCTAAAGGGAGCAGACCAATGGTGATGCTATAACATCAAAAGCGAGGTTTTGCACGGCTTCCATTCATGTGGTGTGCAACATTTAATGACTGGATCGATTGCTGCAGTGCTATCGCTGTAAGCAACTGCCATGTTTGTGCCTGATGATGGATGAAATTCCTTGGCACCGTCTGCTGCCATTTCCATTGAGGCTGCAGCTTTGCAAGCCAAGTCAAACATCAGATCCAGCATACTTAACAATTTTGACTGAATCTGTTCATCATTTAAGCCACACAAATATCTCTCATGCATATCCCTCTAAGCCTTTCCCTGTCTGTGGACCTACCCAATGTCTTTTTCTATGCTGTCTGGGAGACCAAGTATACGTAGGTTCTGTCTTCTGGACTGATTCTCAAAGTCGACACTCTTGGCTTTAAGAGTTTCCACCAATTTAGTGGTCGAAATTAAATCCTGTTGCAATTTTTCAATTGTCAAATCTCGTTTCCGAGCGTCTTCTTGCAGAGATGCGATAAGAACTAGCTGCTGGTTAATTACTGAATCCGTCTTAACCATATAATCTTGAAAAGCCTTTATATCTTGTTTAAAAATTTGTTGTAGTTCATCAAACTTTTTATCCAAAACCTCCATAAACAGTTCATAAGATAATTCAGTGCATTGCAGAAGAGCTTGCTTCTTTCCTTTACCGTTCGGGTTCCGCCCAGGTTCTTGTCCTTTAGATCTAAGAGACATTTCTGTTTGCATATCTACAAAAATTCACAATAAACTCTTAACGATAATTCCAAAAAACCCTAACCCTAACCCTAACCCTAACCCTAACCCCTAACCCTAACTCTAACCCTAACCCTAACCCTAACCCTAACCCTAATGAGGGCCCTAACCCTAACCCTAACCCTAACCCTAATGCGGGCCCTAACCCTAACCCTAATGCGGGCCCTAACCCTAACCCTAACCCTAATGCGGGCCCTAACCCTAACCCTAACCCTAATGCGGGCCCTAACCCTAACCCTAACCCTAACCCTAACCCTAACCCTAACCCAAACCCAAACCCTAACCCTAACCCTAACCCTAACCCTAACCCTAACCCTAACCCTAACCCAAACGCAAACCCTAACCCTAACCCTAACCCTAACCCAAACCCAAACCCTAACCCTAACCCTAATGCGGGCCCTAACCCTAACCCTAACCCTAACCCTAACCCTTTTGGTGTAGTTAAAAATAAGTTGGATAAGGGTGATCAAAGGTTAAAAAAAGTAAAGGTTATGGAGCGAATCTAAAACAGTACTCACTCCATGAGCGTCTCCCGCTGACCTCCAATGTCTTTTAAACATTGTACTTATGCCCACCTCATCAGCTTCCTCCAGCAGTTTGTTCCATTCGCTCACTATCCTCAATGTGAAAATGTTGCCGCTCAGGTCCCTTTTAGATCTCCCCCTCTCACCTTAAATCAGTGTCCTCAAGCTTTAGACATCCATACCCTGGGAAAATACTGTGATCATCCACCTCATCTACATCCTTCATGATTTTGTATGCCTCTACAACACTGCTCAACAAGTTAAGAGCTCATGGTATTACAAAGAAGGTAGAGCACTAGCTGATTGGCAGGAGGCAAAGTGTGGGAATAAAGGGAGCCTTTTCTGATTGGCTACTGATGACTAGTGGTGTTCCGTAGGGGTCTGTGGTGGGACTAATTCTTTTTATGTTGTGTGACAATGATTTGTATGACGAAATTGATGGCTTTGTGGTCAATTTTGCAGATGATACGAAGATAAGTGGAGGGGCAGGAAGTGCTGAGGAAGCAGGGAGTCTGCAGAAGGACTTAGACAGGTTGGGAGAATGGGCAAAGAGATGGCAGATGGAATGCACTCTAAGGAAATGTATGGCCATGCATTTTTGGCAGAAGGAACAAAAGTGTAGACCATTTCTTAAACAGGGAGAAAATTCAAAAATCCAAGGTGCAAAGGGATTTGGGAGCCCTCATGTGAGATTCCCTAAAGGTTAACTTGCAGATTGAGTCAGTAGTGAAAAAGGCGAATGCAATGTGAACATTTATTTCACGCAGACTAGAATATAAAAGCTAGGATGTAATGCTGAGACATTATAAGGCACTGGTGAAGCCTCACTTGGAGTATTGTGAGCAGTTTTGGGCCCCTTATCTAAGAAAAGATGTGTTGACATTGGAAAGTGTTCAGAGGAGGTTCACAAAAATGATTCTGGGAATGAAAGGGTTATCTTATGAGGAGCATTTGATGGTTATGAGCCTGTACTAGCTGGAATCTAGAAGAATGAGGGGATTTCATTGAAACATATTGAATGTTGAAAGACCTAGATAGAGTGGATATGGAGAGAGTGTTTTCTGTAGTGGGTAAGTCTAGGACCAGACGGCACAACGTCAGAATAGAGGGACAGCCACTTAGAATGGAAATGAGGAGGAATTTCTTCAGCCAGAAAATGGTGAATCTGTGGAATTCATTGCCACAGGTAGCCGTGGAGGCCAAGACTTTGGGTATATTTAAGGCACAGGTTCTTGATTAGTCATGTTGTGAAAGGTTTCGAGAAGAAGGCAGGAGAATGTAGTTGAGAAGGAAAATGTCCTAAACCTCACTTTTATTATCCTTAATTATTTGGATGGAGGTTTGGAGTTATTGGCACTACTGTATGTATCTAACATTATGCAATGGCCCATGTTGGTTAGTGTTTTTTTTTCTCTTTTTTTGGGTTTTTTTTTCTTTTTGTTTCTTTTGTTCATAAATACTATGAGTTTGGGAGGCTATATATTTTGATTATTATATATTTGAATGTCTACTTAAACTATCAACTATGTACTCTCAAACACTTTGTATTCATGTTTCATTTATGTTTGCTTAAAAATTAATAAAAAGATTTAAAAAGAAAAAAAGAGAAGGAAAATGAAGCAGGCTTGATGGGACAAATGGCTGAATTCTGCACCTATCCTTTATGGTCTTATAAGGTTATTCCCTTAGCTTTCTGCACTTCAGGGAAAACAATCCTAGCATATCATGCCTCTCCTAATAACTCAAGCCCTCGACCCTGGCAACATCCTTCCTACAGCTGGGCAAACATGACTGTATACAATATACTTCAAGTATAGTTGCACCAATGGCTTGCGCTGTCGCAACATAGCAACCCAATGCCTAATGGAGGCAAGCATGCCAAATTCCTTCTTCACCACCCTGTTGCTGAGGAAAATACGAGAATAAAATATAGTGAACCTGATTGCAATCTCTCAACGCTTCAAGATTCGAGGTGATTCCTGGTGACAGGAAAATTGGAACAGCTATCTACTTGGTTAAAAGGAAAGTTAGGGATAAACTCATTCACCAAAAACCAATCATTAGTAAGGAAAATATGAGAAACAATGTTGGACAGAATTAGTAGTCACTTAGACAAAAGTGGTTTAATTATGGATTTGTTGAAGACAAATAGTATCTCACTATTCTGATATTTTTTGCAATGGTCATTGAGAGAAATGAAGTTGAAGTTGTGTATATGGATTTCCAAAGAATAGTTGGTATTGACATCACAAAATAAGCTTGTAATTAAGATCTTTGACCATGGAATAAAAATGGCTATAGTAACGTAAATGGAAAATTGGCAAAGTTATAGGAAATGGAGAATAGTTGGATGCATAACGAACTGTGAACAGGATGATAATAGATTTCAAGCAGTTACAGACTGAGTGATGGCAGCTGAAATTTAACGTGATGAAACATTTTGGGAGGAAGAATATGAAGAGGCAATACAAACAAGGAGAGGGACGTGGAGGATTTTGGGTAGTGTTTATTGAAAATGGCAGAATCAGTTGAGAATTTGGTTAATGAAAGGTGCATAGGATCCCAGGTATGGACAGAGATACAGATTACAAGAGAAAGGAAATCATGATGAAATTTTACAAAGTGTTGGTTTCAGCTTCCTTCGGAGGCAAGATATGAAGGTTCTTCATGGGGGTGATGAAGGTGACTTCCAAATGATCCCAGACATTTCTCCTGCAGCCTGACCGGCGCAAATAAAAGGATTGAAACTTGCCTGGAAGCTGTTCATAATGAACATGTTAAAATGGCAGTAGAAAAATTCTGATTGTGATTTGGACTTTGTTATTAGTTCGTTTAAAATTAACACCTCTGTTCCAGGTATGCCAATTAGTGTTACCACGCAGCTTGAACTTATCCAGGAGAAGATGTTGAGTTGTGTGCTCCCTTATTCAACAGGGAAAGGGATCACGGATTACCTCCTATACCTCTGAGATACTATTGTTAAGTTGTCTGCCCTCTTATAATGTCCCAAATATATAGAAAATGAAGTTTATGAACTTAATGTCAAAATCTTTTCCGTAAGAAAGATCAAATTCCACAATTTTCTTTGAATACTTTTTGGCACTTGTTATAAAGATTTTTGGGAGTGGCAGTGTTCGGAGTGGGGTTCCGTTTGACTGAATGGAGAAGTTGGCAATGAGTGAGAGGGACTCATGGAATAGCTGGACTGTGAGAGGTTGGCAAGTAGCGACCCAGAGATTGCCTGAAACAGGACACAGTGGGAGGTAAACACATTCTCAGCAGGGAGCTGAGGCAGCCCCCAGTTTAGAACTGACATAGAACAGAAACTCTGGCTGTTCCCCTGTTAGAGCTCTTGATGACTGTCAGCACCAAATTAAGAGTCCAATCACATCCATGCCAAATGCACAGTATTAACAGGGACAATGGGGTCTTATAAAAAGGAAACAGGTATTCACTCACCTTACGCCCTGGAACACAGGATGGCATTAAGAAAATGTCAGAGGCAATCTCACTGTTTCAGTTGACATTGAGCAGCCAGTAAATTCAATGGGGGCTGGGCACAGCCCTTGACACCAGTTAGCCCTGCTCAACATAAGGGACTCTGTCTAAGTGTATGATCCATGCTACACATAAATGTCCTGGAAAATGAGTCTCAACACGCTGCAGTGAGAATAGTAACTTTAGGAATTGCAGGTAACTCCATGACTCCAGTGCATCATAGAAAGATCATGTCCGGTATGGCAACTACTCTGCACAAGACTGCAAGAAACTGTGCAGGAAATACAGGCCAGTCCATCACGCAAAACAGCCTCCCCTCTGCTGATTCTGTCTATACTTCCTGCTGCCTCAGGAAAGCAGTCAACATAATCAAGGAGCCCTTCCTACCCCAGTCATTCTCCTTTCTCCGCTCTCTCACCAGCCAGAAGATGCAAAAGCTTGAGAGCACGTACCACCAGACTCAAGGACAGCTGCTACCAGACTCTGGAAAGGACTAAATGATCTCCCAGTCTACCTCGTCATGACCCTTGCACGTTGTTTGTCTATCTGCACTACACTTTCTCTGTAACTGAAATGCAAAGAAGTGGAAAGAGTGAGCAGATGTCAACATTTCCTGGAACCGACATATTGATGCAATTACTAAGAAGGCACAACAGTGGCTATAGTTCATTGGGAGTTGAAGGAGATTTGGTATGTCACCAAAGACACTTGCAAATTTCTACCGATGTACTGTGGCTGCATTGCCATCCAGTAGGGGGGAGGGGCCACTGCACTGGATCAGAAAAAGTTGCAGAAGATCATAAACTCAGCCAGCTGCATCATGGGCACTAGACTCCACACCATCCAGGACACCTCAGAAGGCAGTGCCTCAAAAATGTGGCATCCATCATTAAGAACCCCCATCACCCACGACATGCCCTCATCTCACTGCTACCATCAAGGAGAGGTACAAGAAGAGCCTAGAGACACACTCTGAGCGTTTCAGAGACAGTTTCTTCCCCTCTGCGATCAGATTTCTAAATGGACAAAGAACCCATGAACACTACCTCAGAATTTTTTTCCTTTCTTTTTGCACTACTTACTGGATTTAATGTAACGCTTTCATATATATTTCCTATTGTAATTTATAGTTTTTGTTATTATGTAGATGGCTGTGGAGGCCAAGTCATTGGGTATATTTAGGTCAGAGGTTGATAGATTCTAGATTAGTCAGGGCATGAAGGAATATGGGGAGAATGCAGGAGATTGGGGCTGAGAGGGAAAACCATGATGGTGGAGCAGACTCAATGGGCCAAATTCTGCTCCTATATCTTATGGTCTTAAGGTCTTGTTACAATGTACTGCTGCTGCAGAACAACAGATTTCATAACATATGCCAGCGATATTAAACCCGACTCTGAATTTGCATTGTTTTCTATTTTCTACCTCAGTGTAATTACATATGGCATAATCTGTCTGGATGGTATGCAAAACAAGGTCTTTCACTATATCTTGGTACATATGCCAATAATTAACTAATGCAATAACTGGATTATTGTAGTTTTTCAGATGGGATTGTTTCAGCCAATCTGGGGCACTTATGCAGAAAGATTACAAAATGTGGTATATACTTCAGTGTCAGGGTAGATGGCCCCCTCTGGAAGATGGACTGAGTGACGGTGACGCACAAGTAGGAGGGTGGTGGCTGGGTGGGTGTAACTGTTATTGGATTGCCTGGTCATTACTGCAAGGCCACAGAAACCAATCCACGGCCGTGCACTCATTCTCAGCACAGCTCTCCCAACTTGTCTCTATTGACAAAGATCCAAGGACAGGCATGGATGGGCCCAACTATCCTTTATGTCTCTGAGCACACGGCAGGAAAGGATCTGTGGACATGACCACATCAAGGAGGAAGGGGGATGGAGCCCATGGAGGTGTTAGCCAGTGAGAGTTAGGGCCTTCCAGAGAAAATAAAGGAGACCATCTCATGCCTGTCACTGATACAGAGAAATCAATGAAACAGCAATTGGCTGTGGTCTCCTGGTAGATCAAAGACAAGAAATTGTACTTATATGGTACCTTTCACAAATTTGCAAAGTGTTTTTCAAGCAATATACAGGAATACTCACCATCTGGTATATGCCCTCTTTCTGTTACTATCATCAGAGAGGTATAGGAGCCTGAAGACCCACACTCAACATTCTAAGAACACCTTTTTCCCCTCCCATCATCAGATTTCTGAATGATTCATAGACTCATGAACATAATTTCATTAATCATATTTTGCGTTAGCTAATCATTTTGTAACTTGGAGTAATTTTATGTCTTTCTGCTGCCAGAAAACAACAAATGTCATGACATAGGTCATTGATAATAAACCTGGTTCTGATTCTGAAGTGTAATCAATGTTTCTTATGTAAGAAGCATGGCATCAGACATTATTACAGAACATAAGAACCCATGGTGTAGGAGGTAACGTCCCTACATGGATAGTAGATTTGCTGGCTCAGGCAACTGAATAGACATAAACAAGTCTTCCCCTGAGCTGGCACAATGTAACAAGTGGTGTGCCACAGGGACCGGTACTGAAGGGTCATATTTTTCCAATTTATATAAGTAACTTGGATACATGCCCCGAGGTGTTTTTGTTAAATTTGTTGATGACACAAAGATTGGTAAAAAACTAAGCAGCAAAGAGGATACGAAGGAAGCAGTATAGATAGGCTAAGTGAGAGAAAAAAAGACCTGGCAAATGGAGTAGGATGTGGGAAAATGTAAAATGATGATTTTCACAGGAAAACTAAGTTTAAAAAAAAGCATAATACCCAAATGGTGAGAGATTGCAGAGCTCTGAGATCGGAAGCATCCCAATGCACGATTCGCAAAGGGCCGTTATAGAGATAGGGAAGTGATTGTGAAGGCTGACAGAAAGCTATTACTTATTGGTAAGGGAACCAACAATAATCAAGGAGGTTGTTCAGTTATATTGAGCACTGGTGAGACTGTCTGGAATATGTGTGCAGTATTAGACTTCTTATAAAGGAAGGATGTCAATGCTATCAGAGCACCTCAGTGGAGGTTCACTGGACTAAAAATGAAGAAGTTGAACTAAAAATGAATAAGTTGGATAGATCAGGTATGACTCTGATTGCAATTTAGAAGAATGAGGGGGAATTGATTGGAACACAGAAGATTCTGAAGAGCTTTGACGGCATGAATTTGGAGAGAACTTGGAACAGCACAGTGCTGCAGCTAACAGAAAAACTGCCTCATAGTGTTGTCTGTGAGGAGTTTCCACATTCTCCCTGTGGCTGCTTGAGTTTCTTGGAGTTGTTCCATTTTCATCCCATATCCCAAAGGTGTGCCAATTGATATAGGCTCATTGCCTGTTATAAATTGCCCCGAACATAGGTTAGTGGTAGAATCTGGGGCAAGAACACAGGGAGAATGTAAATGAGATTAGTGCATGATTAGTGTAAATGGGTGGCTGATGTTTTCATGCTGTAGCCCTCTAAGCCCTTAATGTTTCATCTTATGGACGAATTTAGAACCAACTCCTCCAGCTAAAAATAAGGAGTTGGCCATTTAAGATTAAGATGAGGCAAATTATCTTGTGTCAAAGTTTGGAACCCTTCTCCACAAGTGCAGTGAAAACAGTGACTTTGAGTATTGGTAAGATACACTCAGTGGCCACCTTATTAGGTACACATGTACATTTGTTCATTAATGCAAATATCTAAGCAGTCAATCGTGCAGCAGTAACTCAATGCATAAAAGCATGCAGGCATGATCAAGAGGTACAGTTGTTGTTCAGACCAAGCAACAGAGTGGGGAAGAAATGTGATCTAAGGGATTTTGACCATGAAATGATTATTGGTGCCAGACAGGGTGGTTTGAGTATCTCAGAAGGGGAGTATCAAGCTGACAGTAAGGGGACAGTAATAAAAAAATGACCACATGTTGCCACAGTGGTGTGCAGAAGAGCATCTCTGAACATCGAGCCTGGAAGTGGATGGGTTACAGCAGCAGAAGATCACGAGCATACATTCCGTGGCCACTTTACTCAGGAAGCCACTGAGTATAAAGATGCAAATTGAGTTGTGATGGGCAAGTGGGTGAAAGGTTATCACAGATAGACAGAAGTGTGGAGTTGACATTACACTTATATCAGCCATGTACTCATTAAATAACCATTCAGGCTTCATTGTCCAAGAGCCTTAGTCTTTCCTTTGATCTGTATGTTTTTATGTTAATCAATACGTACAACAAACTCTCCCACAATAAGCAACTTGATGTGGCCCTTACACCTTATTTGTGTACCTGCACTGCACTTTCTTTGTGATTACAAAATTATATCCTGTATTCCGGATTTTCTTTTTTTACTACCTCAATGTATTTATGTACGTGTGGCATGATGAGTCTGGATAACATACAAATGAAAGCTTTTCACTATCTCTGTGCATGTGACGATAATAAACCAAGACCAAGTAATCTTATGATGTTGGTTGATTACAGGGACAAGGATATTCCTAGAGAAATCCCAGGCCTTTTCCAAAACAGTGTCACACAGGAACATCAGTGTCTCTCGACCTGTGAGAGTAAACGGGGCCACAGCTTCATGATTCATTAGAATAGCAGATTTGCTGACAGTATAGTGTTCCCTCTGTTTTCTGCTGGAGGGTTGGCTGTGATATTTGTGCTCAAGACTCAAGAGTGTGACCTAAACCCGCAACCTTTTTTGACTCAGACAAGAATACTGCCAACTGAACCACAGCTGATTCTGTTCAAAACTCAGTGCCAGCCTCCACTGCCTACTTCATTTTTATTTAATACTTGATTGAACTATCCAGATGTCTGGTTGAACAGTGGAATCTCACATTTAAGTGGCACAGTTTGGTGCCGTCTGTCTGCAGTGCTGCAGCTGCTAACACCAGTGTTTGCTTTAGTTACCAAGGGCTGTCAACTCTGCAGCCTTTTCCCACCACAGGCAGCGTCGTTACTGCATAGTGGATGTTTGTGATGAAGTGCTCTGACCAACTGTACTTTCCAATCCTTCAGAGCTGTAGTGAAGTCTCCAGGAACTGGAGAGGTAAATTGGCATTTCTTCTGAAAGTCAGCTCGTCCTAGCCTGCTGTACTCTTCATGGAACTGTCAGCCTGAATCATGCCTGGCTCTCTGTTGGACTTAGCATGAAGACCTTTTGGTTCGGAAACAATAGTGTTAGAGTAACAAATTCAGTCAGGGTATTACTTAGGAGTGGGGCAGACATGATTCACTTAACCCCTTTCATCCAGGTTCCTATACTTATCCGTACAGTCCTGGCCCATTTTCTTATTTTCCCACCTTCATTCAAAGTGGAAAAATATGCCACAGGACCTCATGATACTGAGTTATGACAGGTAAAGCAAGAGGGAAAGTTCCTTAACAACAAAATGTTGCTTTCAGGATGATATGTGGTCAAAGGTTAAGTCGAATGAGAATAGTGTGGTAGCCAGAAATTAAACATGAACTTGAATTAAGCAAGACTTAGAAGGACCATTGTTACATTTCCAAATTAGGCATGTGACTTGGAGGGGAGCCTACAAGTGGTGGCATTCTCCTGCATCCGTGTCCTTTCTTTTTTTCCTTTTACCCTCGTCAGAATCAGAATCAGGCTTCTTATCACTGACACAGGTCATGACATTTGCTGCTTTGAGACAACAGGACAGGACATAAAAATTAAAATAGGTTGCAAAAGATCATGAAGTAGTGCAAGAGGAACACCACGGTAGTGTTCATGGACCGCTCAAAAATCTGATAGTGGGGGAAAGCAGCAGTTCCTATATCATTGAGTGCGGGTCTTCAGGCTCCTTTACCTCCTCTTGGATGCTAGTATCAAGAAGAGGGCATGTCCTGGATGGTGAGGTTTGTGCATTTGATGGAGCTTTGTGTCCTTCTTGGTGATGGGGGTCACAGATTTGGGAGCCACTGTCAGAATTCTAATCCAATTGAAGAGACATTTCATTGCTTGTCTGCCAGCTAAACACACATTGCCTTTTACGTCTGGTATGTTTATGACTCAATTACAGAAGTGTTCAAAAATGGGAAAACACTCACTTTATTGCACATTGCCAGCGTGACATCAGCTATTCAACTTTTCCACTGCACTCACTCGTGCTGTTAACCAAAATGCAACACAGCATTCTCTAACAATCAGTTCCAACTTTGTACTAAGGCAGTGCTGTTTTTTGATGTGTCAGTTACTAAGTGACCTATACCTGGGTTCGCTCGTCTCAGCTGAACTCACTCTACAGATACGGATTCACTACTGGAGACTTAGCAGCTCATGTTCTCAGTATTATTTGCTTACTTTTTTTGTTTTTTGCATGACTTGTCCTTTTTTGCACACTGGATGTTTGTCAATCTTTGTTGTGTGTGGTTTTTCATGGCTTCTCTTGTGTTTCTTTGTTTTGTGCAAGAAGATGAATCTCAAGATTTACAGTAAATGGTATACAGTACACTGATAATAAACTTACTTTGAATGTTGAACAACTTCTCTTCTTTTCTGATTATATTTTCACATAGTTATTAATCTTCGGCTAGTTGCATTCCTTCCAGACTTGCCATGAGCCATTCACTACACCTCTACTCTTTATTTTTATCAATTTAAAACTTGCTTTTAACTTCTTATGATACATTACTAGCCTAAAACATTAACTGCTGAGTGTGTTGAGCATTTTCTGTTTTACTATCTTGAGGAAGCTGGATGCCTACTCTTAACCAATCTCCTACCACCTCACTTTGGACCATGTCCCATCAACAAACATCAGACCATCATTTCCCAGACAGCCACCAACCGATCTCCTTTGGAGATCTTCATCCCATTGCCTCCAATTTCACTGTCACCATACTTAGACCATCCACCTTTACCTTCTTCCGAAGATCCATGCACAAGACAATCCCTGGAGATCCATTGTCTCAGCCTATTCTTCCAACCTTGGCTACTTGTCTTCCCCAGTCCATTCATTTCCTAACTACAACTGCAAGACTGCTGTCACCATCTGTAATTTAACTATTTATCTTTAATTATTTCCAGATCCAGCTATTTCATTTTCACCATAGATGACCAATCCCTCGCTACATCCTACTCCCACCACAACAGCTGGAGAACTCCTCAGTTCCTCTTTAAACAGAGGCCCACTGAAATCCTCTATTATCACCTGCCCCAATTTATTTGCACATTGATTTTTTTCCTTTGGCTTTACTTGCAAACACATGGCAGTCTTATGTCCCATGCTTATGGTTCTGCCCCTGTTCTTGCCGCACTGACTCAGGATGGGGTTCTTCCATCCCATCCAATCATCCTCCATGGTTTCTGACACTTCCATCTAGATGCATCACCAAGCTCATCTCTCTCTCTGCTCCCCTTTCAGCGTTCCAAAGAGGCCATTCTCTCGGGAAGGTACATGATTGACACCATGGCTTCTCTCCAACTGAGGTATCTAGCAAGGTTGACATTGATGATGACGGGTACAGTCTGCCTGCGTTTGAACAGTCTTCCTCTCCCTCTCGCTGGCTGCTGTCAGCGTGAAGTGCAGGAGTCTTCGGATCCTCTTTGCAAGGATTGATCAGCGAGGCTGTGGACTCATTTTAGGGGACTCGCTGATGTGTTGCATGTGTTCCTGGATTCTGGTTACTCCATTTTTTTGCTGTTTTCGAGCAATTGGATTGAGGTGAGCGATGAGGTTTGGGGCACTTCGGCGAAGAATGCTTGACCCTGTGGCCTGCAGTGGGCTAGCAGCAAAATGGTGAACTGAATTAAGCTGACTACTGGACTCCTGGTTTGATGTTCGATATTCTAGGTATTGTCCACTTGCTTTTTGCCATTTGCCCAATTTCTTTTCTCGCGCGTTGGGTGTTTGATGTTTGAACGGGTTCCATGATGTTTCTTTGTTTTGTGGCTGCCTACAGGAGGATGAATGTCAGAGTTGTATTCTGTAAACATGCTTTGATAATAAATGTACTTTGAATCTTTGAATCTCAATTCCACGTTTACTGATCTTTCTTCTTTTTCTCACACCACCTCCTTTTGCAAAGGCAGGAGGACGCAACACCTCCTCCAGTCCACTGTCCAGGAGTCACATAATGTCTCCAGCTGAAGCACTTTATATACTACTTTCCACTTAGATAACAATAATCAGTGCTTGGGATGGAATCTCTTTAACATTGAAGAGGATAGTTGTAGGCTGGGTGACAATTTGGTTGACAAATTTTCAACCAATTCGAGGAAATTTCAGGTAATTATTTTCGCTTCCATTATTATCATTTTATCATTTAATTTCTGTTACCTTCCAATGTATAGTAGATTTCCCTCAGGTCCTCAAAAGCAAAATACTGTGGAGAGAGAAATACCCTTGTTTTGGGTAATATTGAGGTGCGGTGATTGGAGCTGCTAGCATTAACTTTGCAAAGGACCATAAGACATAAGAGCAGAATTAGGCCTTTCAGCCTATCAAGTCTGCTCTGAAAACCACATTAGAGACAACATCCAGACACTGTCGGTCAGGGAAGCACGACTCAAACCAGAGACCGGTTTTGGCAAGTTCAGAATTCAGTAGCCTTAACCATAAAGTCACAGAGAGATAGAGCACAGTAACAGAGCCTTCTGATCCAACTATCTGAACTCCTCACCTTAATCCTTCAGCAAGAATTACAATGGCTTTCCAAGGTCAACAAATGAGAAATCAGTATCATCCTCATGCAAATCCTCAGGTGTTTTTCTCAAAGAGATTTACACCATTTAAAGGTCTTAATGCTTGAGAAGTTATGTATAGTATCATCATGGATGCACATCACAGGATGAGAAGTTTTATATACCACTACTGGAAAGTTGAGTGCATAACCGGGTATACATTGATGAATGACTACATTATCAGAGACCCTGTCTTTCAGATGAGACAATCAGTCAAGATCTTTCCTGCCCCCTTCGATAGACATGGAACTAGGAATAAAGCAATCAATGACTCAGAACCGTCCTGCCAACCAGTCAGATAATAGCTGACCTAATAGTCTCAGACTCACTTTCTTAAGCTCCCCCATAAGCCAACATCCTATCTACATCAGCCTTGAACATGTCTAATGGTTAAATTGACACAACTCTCTGGAATACAGGCTTTCAAAGATACACAGTGCCCTGAGAGAAGAAATTCCTTCTCTTCATCTTAAGTGGGCGACCACCTATACTGAAACAGTGCCCTGGGTTCTAAAGCCTCCTCACATCATCCATTCTCAGCTCTAAGAGTGTAGGCCAAACCCATTCAACCTTTGCTCATAGAGCAACCCATTCATCAGACGAATAATCCTTTTGAAGTTTCGCCAACACAAGAATGCACCTTCTTAAATAAGGAGACCAAAACTGTTTGCACGATTCCTGGTGTACAATGCCCTGTACATTCGTAGTAAGACATCCCTACATTTATGCTTCATTCCCTTCACAATGAAGGCCAACATTTCATCTACTTTCCTAATTATTTGCTATTCCGACGTGCTGGCTCTCTGTGTTTCATCTACTAGGATACACAAGTCCTTCTGCATATAGTGTCCTGTTGTCTTAATGTTCTATTTCTCTATTCTCCTTCTCTACCTGGACAACCACAGATAAAATCCTCATTTGTACCTCACCTTCCACATTTTTATGACTCGTAAAATATACAAATCATGAGAAGGGCTATGCCATTCAGCCCCTTGAGCATGCTCTGTTATTCTGTAAAATGCCATAGTCTCTCACTCAGCACTAATAAAGAATACTTTCTTCTGCATTAAGATATTCAAAAACTGTCCTTTGTGGAAGAGATAGAAAAGAATTTTCACTCATCTCTGTCATACATGGGCAATTCTATATTTTTAAACACTGAGCCTTGTTCTAATATCTCCCACAAGAGACAGCATTCTTTCCACATCTTCCTGTTGAGACCTCTCAGGATGTTATATGTTTCAGTCATGGTCCCTTTCACTCTTCTAAACCCCAAGCCCACTCAACCTCTCCTCATAAAATAGCAAATTTCGACAGGCGTGCGGTGAAGGGCACTCTGACTGTTTACATCACCACTTGGTATGTAGACTCCAATGCACAGGATCAAAAGAGGCTACAGAGACCTGAGGATTCAGCCAGTTCTATCATGGGCACAACCCTCCCCGCTATCAAGGACATTTTCAAAAGGCCATGTTTCAAGAAGGCTACATCCATCATTATGGACCCTCATCACTCAGGACATACCCTTTTCTCATTACTACCTTCAGGAAGGAGGTACAGGAGACTGAAGGCCCACACTCAATGATTCAGGAACAGCTTCTTCACCTCTGCTATCAGATTCCTGAACGGTTCATGAATACTACCTTGTTATTTCACTTTTGCACTGTGTATATACTGTATGTAACTACCTATCCCTACTATCAACATCTATTCTCCACCTTAAACATTCACACCCTCTACCACTGGTTCCAGAGCATTCCCTTTGCAAGTTGTATTGCTTCAACGGCTCTTTTCAAATCCACAGCTACCGCCTTCTGAAATGATTGCAGAAAAGGAAGATGAGGCTACACACCCCCTGTAAATCCCCCTCCATCCCAACTCAGTAATGCATCATTCTGAATGAAACAATCTACCCTAAAACACTGCGGGTGTAATTTTACCACACCGAGGTGGTTCACCACCACCCTCTCACGGATAATCAAGGATGGGCTATAAATGCCAGCTTTTCTAGTAATATATACATCTTGCCTGTCAATGAAAATAAAGATAATTGTAAGTTTGTCCTTTGCTGAACAGAAGTGTAATCATAGATTACACTGACAATCTGCACACCACAAATTACAAAAGAATTGTAATTGTAATGCAGGTGCATCTTTCCCTGAACAATGACAGCTTGCAAACTAAATGTCTCAAAGAACTTCAAAGCCCCTGTGTTTGGACAGGTACCTCAGCTGAAGTTCGCTTTGTGGAAGTATTGACTAATAACCATGAGCTTTCAGAGCATTACCTTCTATTTAAATATGTCAATAGCCCTAGGCACTGGGTAATTGGATAACTCTGTTTTGAACCACAGAATTATGTTTTAAACCGTTGCAAGGTAATGGTAGGGTTTGTGTGCCCATTAATAAGCTTTGATCTTCACCTCTATTGACAGCCTTCAGTAAAATTAGCAAATTGAGGCAACCAAAATCCGCTGATCAACAATTTCAGGTTTAACCACAGTGAGCAATTACACTGTTTGTGAGTTATTGATCACAGGCCGATCAATCATTTGCAAAGTTATCAAATTACTCAGTCCATTTTCTGTCTGTAACAGCAGATTGCACTTAAATATAGACAAAACATCATAAACCACTTCAAATTAGCAAAACAAGAGGAAAGAACAGGATGGCCCTTGATTTATGTAGGGGAAAAATTGTGCTACAGAAGGAGTGATTGAAGGAACTGACCACAAGTTGCAATATGTTTAGGATCTTAGAGGAGAAGAGGGAGTGGAGCAATGGGTGGATCTAAACATGGAATTCTGAAGAATCTGGGTCTACATGGCAGAAAGGGACCATGAGACCATAAGATATAGAAGGAGACTTGGGCCATTTGGCTCATTGAGCCTGCTCCACCATTTCATCGTGGCTGATCCAATTTTCCAATCAGCCCCAATCTCCTGCCTTCCCCCCACCCCCACCACCCCTGTAACCCTTCATGCCCTGACCAATCAAGAATCTATCAGCCTCTACCTTAAATATACATGAAGACTTGACCTCCACAGCTGCCTGTGGCAAAGAATTCCACAGATTCACCATTCTTTGGCGAAAGAAATTTTTCCTTATCTCCGTCCTGAATGGACATCCCTCTATTCTGGGGTTGTACCCTCTGTTCCTGGACTCCCTCCCTATAGGAAACATCGTCTCCACATCCATTCCATCAAGGGCTTTCACCATTCGTTAGGTTTCAATGAGGTCATCTATCATTCTTCTGAATTCTAGTGAATACAGACTCAGAGCCATCAAAAACACTCTTCATGTGACAAGCTGTTCAATCCTGGAATCATTTTCATGAAACTCCTTTGAACCCTCTCCAGTTTCAGCACATCCATTATAAGAGAGAAAGGTTCTGAAAGAGGGAGGAATGTACATTATCTATCAGGATAAGGTCAGCCTGTGGAATATGGACAGAGTTGTGGTGATGGAGCAAGTTACACCAGTAGGTGTTAAAGCCATCTTTGGGGTTAGAACAGGTAGCAACTAACTTAACTGACTTCGGCCAGGAGCTTTCAGATTCAGATAAGCATTGAAGGTTACATTTAAAATGCAGCCCAGACAGTCTAAGAAACGGGCACTTAACTGATTGTCTACATATGCACGAACCCAATCAACAGGCATTATTAACAGTAATTAACACTCTTTGTGGGTGTGATGGTGGGAAGATCTAGGCATTTGAGATTGTCACGTGTAGCTCGAAGAAGGCATTGTAAATATGGATTTGTTTGAATTGTCCTGTATTTTCTTTGATCTTTAGCACATAAAATGTTGTGTGGAGTTGGGCATAGGCAGCTATCACCCCCACTCCAAAAAAGGTCTCAATATGATGCCTGCTGTATCTTGTTTTGTCAAATAATGAATCTGCTTCTCGTCTACCGTACTTCATTCAAGTAACAACAGTAGGCTAGAGAACTAGAGTAAATTACAATGAAAATAGCTAAGATGACACACTGTAGAGGAAATATGAGAAGGTGCCACATAAAGTAAATGTTTTTATTTTAAAGGTGATACAACAAATGAAGAAAAATTATGTACAAACCTTTGAAGGCCACCGAAAGGTTGAGAGGCTTTGAAAAGATCAGTTGGGATACTCTGGCTTTACAAACAAAAAAGCAAAAGATTTCTATTACTCTATTATATAACATTGTTAATCCTCAAATGGAGTCATGAATGCAATTCTAAATGCTGTGCTTTAGAAAGGATTTCAGGCATTGTGGAGAATGCGGGAGACCATGAGAGTAGGAAGTAAAGAGGATGTCATAGCAAAGTGTGAGAGAATGCAGATAACCGAGTGACTGGAGAGGCTGAAACTGTGTTTCTTCAAATGCAACAGATTAAAGGGAGATTTAATAATTAATCAATTTAAAAGTCTAAATTTATGAGAATTTGACAAATTACTTCCACTGGTGTAAGTCCTGAAGGGCCCAGGTTTAAAATAATTAGCAAAGAACCAAAATAAATGACGAACAATGGTTTATACTGTAAATCATGGCACACTGAAGTTCACTTTCAAAGGAAGCAAATGATTCTACTGCAAACTAAGGCTGGAATTATACTCATTTCTGATGGGTATTCACTTGCCTGACACCAGACTCTAGCAACAGATTTCACTGTGGCAAAGATTTACCAGATGGCAGAAGAAATATTTCATGAAGATACATTCCTCATGAAGTGTAGCATCCCCACTGACTTTTTCTTTATTTATACAAGGGATGTGGACTTCACAGGCTGAACCAGCATTGAATTCCCGATCCCTAATTGACTTTGATAAGGTGGTGACTGAGGTACCTGCAGTCTATGAATTGTGGGTATACTTTAATAGGACCTTATCTTATCAAGGAGTGAACATCTTCCTTACTAGGTCATTGATCCCAATGATGCCAGCAGTGAGCAGGATGGTACAATTTGCTCCATGATCTTTCCAGAGAGGTAAAAAGATCTCTCCTAGTCTCCAGATTTCCATTAAATCCCACTGGGAAGTGTGTAAGTAAGACTGTCTTTATGATGAAATTGATGACGTCACTCAGATATTTATAGAGTCACTATCATCATCATCATTATATGCCGTGTCGTATGATGTAGAACGCGATTGCTCTTGTTAAGTTCTTCTACAGAAGTGGTTTGCCATTGCCTTCTTCTGGGCAGTGTCTTTACAAGACAGGTGACTCCAGCCATTATCAATACTCCTCAGAGATTGCCTGCCTGGCATTACCAGGACTTGCAATATGCACCGGCTGTTCGTATGACCATCCACCACCTGTTCCTGTGGCTTCACGTGACTCTGGGGGAGGAGGACTAAGCTGGTGCTGCACCTCGCCCAAGGGTGACCTGCAGGCTAACGGAGGGAAGCAGCACCTTACACCTCCTTTGGTAGGGACGTATCTTCACTCCACCGCCCAGACTTACAGAGGTTGACTCCTAAATAACTGAATCAGTGGCTTTGATGCTGGTTGCATAGATAGTGCTTTATTGCTGTCACACTTGGCATGCATCAGTGGTAGGTCTCTCAACTCTGAGGAAGTGTTGAACAGACAGTGGGTCAATCTTTGGCATAAGACAGTAAATCTCATTAAAAGATAACATAGCTCCATTCCGGGGGTTTTGAGAAGCTAACGTGGGGCCCATGGACTTAACCACAACTGGGGCAAAGGTAATTGACAGAATTGTGGGTGAGTGGAAGATATAAGAGGTGATGAGCATCTTCCATCACTTTCAATGGGCTTCAGTATCCTCCCAACCCAAATATCCACAGTGCCATCCTAAATGCTTTCACCCCACTTTCGGTGATCGTGAGTCAAGGGTCCCCACAACTCAATAGAGATGTTACCCTCCTTCACAGAAGATATAATGAAACCTTTCCTCTGTCCAGCTGGTAATATTTTGCCGTGACAAAGTTAAGGAGAGTCTGTTTCTAGTGTCTGGAGTCAGGCATGAGAGTAGCAGCCTACCCATCACAGCTGTGTCTCAGATCTTCTCTCAGTGCCTGGGAGAGAAGACTGGCATTGGATTGCTTGTCCTGCTAGTGAATTTGGAGGATTTTGCAAGGAGTGTTTGTGGGTATCTCTCCTATGTGTTGACTCCTCCTGTTGGTTGTCAGTGTCTTGGAAGTATACTGGAGGCCAGTATCACTGCTGTCCAACAGATCACAAGCCTTGAGCCAAGTATTGATCTTCAAGCACTCTTTACCTCATCTGGCCAAAGGCCAAGGTGAATTATATCTTTATTGATAAATGTCTGCTATGATATTGGAAATAGAAATAACTGTTGGATTATTCAGATGGCAGCAACTCATTCATAGCAAGCAACGCATTTAAGTTAAGGTGATAAGAAATGAAGTGTGTAGCCTTCAGGAGGATAGAGAAGAACATACTCACTTTAATGACTACATTGCAAAGACAGCATATTGAGATGGAAAATATCAGAGAATACAATGTGAATCAGATAAAATATGCTTTGGAGGTTAAAACAATGTGGTATTTTGTTTCTTGCCAAGATACTTTTGGAAGGGTCAATACATATTCGCTGAGATAACATGCATCTGGAAGCCATAGTTAAAGAGCCAAGGTCAGAGCAAGATGTTTAATTGCAGACAGGTGCAGCTTTGATCGAAGCTTTTGCCTGAAATGCAGATAATGAATTTGAACATAATGAGCTGTCATTTCACTGCAAGGTCATCTGCCGTTCTAATTAACTTTCAAAGGTCAATCATAATGGCTGGAGAATCAGCTAGCTCGATGATGAAACACCAACCCTTTGATTTAACCTACATCACCCACTGGCCCTACCAAATACCCCATGCCTCTCAGTTCTGGGATTAGTTGTTGCATCACTTTTATTCCCCATAGTCCTGTCACTTGTCTGTCTACTCTCTTCGGTGGCCATGGGAGGTACAGTTACACTGCTTTGAAGGGGAGGGTAGTTGGCATTTTGGCCTACATTATCCCTTTTTCCTGTTTCGACTGAACAAGGTTACCTGATTACTGACTGAGGTGTGCCTGTCAAACAATGTCAACTGCTATGGCAATATGTTAAAGCTGTTGAGGAACTCTATTGATGCTTGTTTTCTCTTTCATTTATTTACAATACCCCCACATAAAGTGGTCTTGGACTTTGAACTACTGTGGTCAGCCTGAGGAGAGTGCCAATTCTATTCTGGGACCTGTGCAGTCATCAAAGAAAAGTCATAAACACGCTAAATTGTTCAAGTCACTTACGTGTGGCGTGGGTTTTATTTTGGTTGTTTTTTTCATGATTATCACAAGAAACCAGAATAGCTGGCCAATGTCTACAACAGTAGCGCTTTTCACAGAAGAACTGGGCAAATATTTGAAAGGGAAATATTTGCAGGACTGTGTAGAAAGAGCAAGGGAATGAAACTCACTGGACAAGAGCCAGCACAAGCAGGATGGGCCAAATGGACTCCTCCTCAGGCAAAAGGCTGCAACATTCTCTGTGTTTACTAGTTGGCTGGCACTTGTTCACTATGCTGAGGCCCTGATCACCTTCCAAAGCTCAACTCAGAAAATAATCAAGTAAGCAGAAAGAAGAGATTTGTTAAAGCCTCTTTGTGTCCAAATTGGAGCTGAGCCGAGAGTTAGATTTCACATCATTTTATAGCGTTTCTTTTTATAATGGTCCCTTTGCCACGGGTACTAGTAGGTCATGGGTTCAAGACACCTCCAGATCACTGAGCAATAAAATCCACAACTCAGGAAGTACCAAATTTTCACAGCGGTCATCATTTGAAAGAATATTTCAACTCAACACTCTCCACTCTGTTAGGTTGCTATAAAAGATCTTGTGCCACCATTTTGATATTGCAGAGGCAACTTCTTCCAAGTGAGCTAGCTGTTCCTCCATCGGATCTTCCTCCAGCAGGACCTCCAGTATTCAGGGGAGTATGTGAAGCTAGACAGAGTTGGTATAGGAGAGTGTGACAGGTAGATGAGATAGAGTTACAGTACAGGACATCCCTCCTACTCTGGATCGCCCCCTCAGAACCTCCAGTTCAACTACCAAGAGTCTGTGCATCATTCCTAAAAGGATATGAATCTATGGACTGCCTCCATGATGTCCCACAGTGGACACCTTTGAAATGCAGCCTGCACTGTAATGTTGGAAGTGTGGCAAATATATTCCCTAATTAATTGTCACTAACACAAAATTATTTATTCAAGTGGAGTTTATTGTCATGTGCACAAGTACAATGAGGTACTGGTACAATGAAAACCTTACTTGCACCAGTATCACAGGCAGGCCAGCATAGAAAATGTGCAGAATATAAATTGTACATAAATTATACAAGACAGTGAATAAAGGGAGAAAAAAGACATAATCAAAGACATGTTCATGGTGGTACAGACAAGAGTTACCTCCATCTGAGGTAGGATTAGGGTCATGCAGTTCAGTTCAAGAACTCGATGGTTGCAGGAAAGTAGCTTTTCCTTAATCTGGTAGAATTGAAATTGGTTTATTATTGTCACAAGTACCGAGGTATAATTAAGAGCTTGTCTTGCGTACTGTTCAAAGATCAGATCATTACACAATGCAAGAGGTAGAACAAAGTAAAACAATAACAGAATGTAGAATAAAGTGCATCAGCTACCGAGACTGTGCAGTACTAGAATAAAAAAAGGTAGATTTTGCTATCAAATGTCAATTTTTTCATACTAGGGAACCATTCAATAGACTTACAACATTAGGATAGAAACTGTCCTTGAGCCGAATGGATGTGCTCTCAAGCTTACAGTATGAATCTTCTGCCAGAGGGGAGACGAAAGAATGTTAAGGTTGGGTGGGGTCCTGGATGGATGAGGCTGTACCCACTTCTCTTTATAGTCACTCGTGTTCCTGTGTGTTGGAGTTGCCGTACAGTACCAGGCACATTGCTTATTGTGAGATCTTTACATGTAAATTGGCTGCCACCATTCCCGCAGTATGACAAGTAGGATATTATGTAGTGTACACATGGGTTCTTGGACATTGAACTAGAGATCATAAGGGTAGAAAGAGAGGGTGTCTTGTTTTTATAGTAGAACATAGAACATAGAAAATCTACAGAGGCGAACAAAACTGAGCACAGTACTCCAAGCGGGGTCTGAACATGGCCCTAATTAGCTGCAACATTACCTCTCAGCTCCTAACCTCAATCCCATAATTGATGAAGGCCAATGCACCGTATGCCTTCTCAACCACAGAGTCAACCTGTGTAGCAGCCTTGAGTGTCCTATGGACTTGAACCCCAAGATCCCTCTGATCCACCACACTGCCAAGAGTCTTACCATTAATACTATATTCTGCCATCATATTTGACCTACCAAAATGAACCACCTCACACTTATCTGGGTTGAACTCCATCTGCCACTTCTCAGCCCAGTTTTGCATCTTATCAATGTCTCGCTGTAACCTCTGACAGCCCTCCACACTATCCACAACACCTCCAACCTTTGTGTCATCAGCAAATTTACTAACCCATCCCTCCACTTCCTCATTCAGGTCATTTATAAAAATCACGAAGAGTAGGGGTCCCAGAACAGATCCCTGAGGCATACCACTGGTCATCAACCTCCATGCAGAATATGACCCATCTACAACCACTCTTTGCCTTCTGTGGGCAAGCCAGTTCTGGATCCACAAAGCAATGTCCCCTTGGATCCCATGCCTCCTTACTTTCTCAATAAGCCTTGCATGGGGTACCTTGTCAAATGCCTTGCTGAAATCCATACACTACATCTACTGCTCTACCTTCATCAATGTGTTTAGTCACATCCTCAAAAAATTCAATCAGGCTCAAAAGGCATGACCTGCCTTTGACAAAGCCATGCTGACTATTCCTAATCATAGTATGTCTCTCCAAATGTTCATAAATCCTGCCCCTCAGAATCTTCTCCATCAACTTACCAACCACTGAAGTAAATCTCACTGGCCTGTAATTTCCTGGGCTATCTCTACTCCCTTTCTTGAATAAGGCAACAACATCCACAACCCTCCAATCCTCCCCATTGATGTTGCAAAGATCGTCGCCGGAGGCTCAGCAATCTCTTCCCTCGCCTCCTACAGTAGCCTGGGGTACATCTCATCTGGTCCCAGTGACTTATCCAACTTGATGCTTTCCAAAAGCTCCAGCACATCCCCTTCCTTAATATTTACATGCTCAAGCTTTTCAGTCCACTGTAAGTCATCCCTACAATCACCAGGATCCTTTTCCATAGTGAATACTGAAGCAAAGTACTCATTAAGTACCTCTGCTATCTCTTCCAGTTCCATACACACTTTTCCATGGTCACACTTGATTGGTCCTATTTTCTCATGTCTTGTCCTCTTGCTCTTCACGTACTTGTAGAATGCCTTGGGGTTTTCCTTAATCCTGTCCGCCAAGGCTTTCTCATGGCCCCTTCTGGCTCACCTAATTTCTTTCTTAAGCTCCTTCCTGCTAGCCTTATAATCTTCTAGATCTCCATCATTACCTAGGTTTTTGAACCTTTCATAAGCTCTTCTTTTCTTCTTGACGAGATTTACAACAGCCTTTGTACACCATGGTTCATGTACCCTACCATCCTTTCCCTGTCTCATTGGAACGTACCTATGCAGAACTCCATGCAAATATCCCCTGAACATTTGCCACGTTTCTTCCGTACGTTTCCCTGAGAACATCTGTTCCCAATTTATGCTTCTAAGTTCTTGCCTGATAGCCTCATATTTCCCCTTACTCCAATTAAACGCTTTCCTAACTTGTCTGTTTCTATCCCTCTCAAAGCTATGGTAAAGGAGGTAGAATTGTGATCATTATCTCCAAAATGCTCTCTCACTGAGAGACCTGACACCTGACCAGGTTCATTTCTCAATACCAGATCAAGTACAGCCTGTCCTCTTGTAGGCTTATCTACATATTGTGTCAAGAAACCTTCCTGAACACACCTAACAAACTCCACCCCATCTAAACCCCTTGCTCTAGGTACATGCCAATTGATTTTTGGGAAACTAAAATCTCCCACCACAACAACACTGTTATTATTACATCTTTCAAGAATCTGTCTCCCTATCTTCTCCTCGATGTCCCTGTTACTATTGGATGGGTGGTCTATAAAAAACACCCAGTAGAGTTATTGATCCCTTCCTCTTCCTCACTTCCACCCACAGAGACTCCGTAGACAATCCCTCCATGTCTTCCTGCTTTTCTGCAGCCGTGACACTATCACTGATCAACAATGCCGCGCCCCCACCTTTTTTGATTCCTTCCCTGTTTTTTCTGAAACATCTAAAGTCTGGCACTCAAAGTAACCATTCCTGCCCCTGAGTCATCCAAATCTCTGTAATGCCCACAACATCATAGCTCCAAGTACTGATCCACGCTCTAAGCTCATCTGCTTTGTTCATAATACTGCTTCCATTAAAATAGACACATCTCAAACCATCGGTCTGAGCGCGTCCCTTCTCTATCACCTGCCTATCCTCTCTCTCGCACACTCTCCAAGCTTTCTCTATTTGTGAGCCAACCGCCTCTTCCTCCGACTCTTCAGTTCGGTTCCCACCCCCAGTAATTCTAGTTTAAACTCTCCCCAATAGTCTTTGCAAACCTCCCCACCAGGATATTGGTCCCCTTGGGATTCAAGTGCAACCCGTCCTTTTTGTACAGGTCATACCTGCCCCAAAAGAGGTCTCAATGATCCAGAAATCTGAATCCCGGCCCCCTGCTCCAATCCCTCAGCCTCATTCTATTCTTGTACTCACTGACATGCAGCACAGGCAGTAATCCCAAGATTACTACCTTTGAGGTCCTGCTTCTCAACTTCCTTCCTAACTCCCTGTAGTCTGTTTTCAGGACCTCCTCCCATTTTCTACCTATGTCGTTGGTACCAATATGTACCATGACCTCTAGCTGTTCTCCTTCCCACTTCAGGATATCGTGGACGCGATCAGAAACATCCTGGACCCTGGCACCTGGGAGACAAACTACCATCCGTGTTTCTTTCCTGCGTCCACAGAATCACCTGTCTGACCCTCTAACTATAGAGTCCCCTATCACTGCTGCCATCCTCTTCCTTTCCCTACCCTTCTGAGCCACAGGGCCAGACTCTGTGCCAGAGGCACAGCCACTGTTGCTTCCCCCAGGTAGGCTGTCCCCCCAACAGTACTCAAGCTGAAGTACTTATTGTTAAGGAGGACAGCCACTGGGATGCTCTCTAGCCTCTGACTCCTGTCCTTCCCTCTCCTGACTGTCACCCACTTATCTGTCTCAGACTAATGGACCTTATCTCCTGTCAGATTCCCCTGCTACCATTGTTTAACTCATACATATATACTCGTCCCATTACTCCTGATGACCAAACAGTGGTGGGGGAGGTGACTTCCTGCCATGATTTCAGACCCTGAGCACACCCATCTCCTGCTGAATCCACAACAATGTTTTATTTTACAGACAAATTCTCAGAGAATTCTTGGAATGAATATCGACAGATTGTTGGTCAAGTCTTTTGAAATTAGTCCAAAATGCCTCTCAATGTGCTTAAACAAACACTTCAATATGTTCACATGTATGGGAAGAGAAGGAGATGTAGCTGGATCTGCTGGGTGTTTCTGACATTTTCTGCCTTTGTTTTTGATTTCCAGCAGCTGCAGGCTTTTTTTATTGAATTTCAACATATTCTCTGATTCCAATGAACTGAGAACCTTATACACAAACACAAGGAAATCTGCAGTTGCTGGAAATTCAAGCAACACACACAAAATGCTGGTGGAACGCAGCAGGTCAGGCAGCATCTATAGGGAGAAGTACAGTCGACATTTCAGCCTGAGACCCTTCATCAGGACTAATTGAAAGAAGAGATAGTCAGTTTGACGAAGAGTCTCGGGCCAAAATATCGACTGTACTTCTTCCTATAGATGCTGCCTGACCTGCTGCGTTCCACCAGCATTTTGTGCGTGTTACTGAGAACCTTATACCAAGGGTTGACATAATAAAGAAAGTGTTATTAAAAGGTAAAAGCCTGCAGATACTGGAAATCCGAAATAAAGATAAACTGGAAACAATCAGCAGGTCAGACGGGATTTGTGAAAACAGAAACAAAATTAACACTTCAGTTTGAAGACACCGTTTGATGTGTCTTATTTGTTTCTTTAACCAACTAGCAGTTGACATGATACTGATAGATGCAGGCTGAGGGCTAGTTTCTGAATGCTATTGTGGCTATGTTAAATGTACACTCAGTGGCCACTTCTTACTTACACCTGTCAACCTCCTCGCTAATGCAAATACCTAATCAGCCAGTCACGTGGCAGCAACTCAATGCATAAAAGCATGCAGACATGGTTCAGGCCAAATGTCAGAACTGGGGAAAAATGTGATCTAAGTGACTTTGACTGTGGAATGATTGTTGGTGCCAGACGGGGTGGTTTGAGTATCTCAGAAACTGCTGATCTCCTGGGATTTTACGCACAACAGTCTCTAGTGTTTACAGAGAATGGCACGATAAGCAAAATAGACATCCAATGAGTGACAGTTCTGTTGGCGAAAATGAAAGCGGTCAGACGAGAATGGCCAGACTGATTGAAGTTGACAGAAAAGTGACAGTAACATAATAACCACATGTTGCAATAGTGGTGTGCACAAGAGCATCTCTGAATGCACAACACATCAAACCTACAGCAACAGAAGTCCACGAATCTACACTCAGTGGCCACTTTATTAGGTACAAGTTGCCACTGAGTGTATAATCTTCCAGGGATTGATAATTATAAAATGATATGGAGGAAGAGATTTTGAAGCAGGCGGGTAGGGTCCGCTTAACTGGTGAGTTAATAAGGCTAAGCCTGTAATTATTTCCTTGAAAGTCAGTTTCTGAGCATGTTGCAGGCCATTCCTTCCAATATCTCCTTCCAAGCTTCATTCAGTTACACTTTGTGAAGTCCTGTGCTGTTGAAGCAGTTTCTACTTTAATTCTACTGGAAGATATAGGACATCATGGAACTGCAAGTTGCTATAATTGGAAAGCTGCTCATTGATAATATAGTTTCTTACAGCATTCAATTCTTGAAAGTTTACTCAATTCAGCCACAGAATTCTCAATATTACCTCTGGATGGTAAAGAGCAGAGTGGTGTTGGTGAAAGGATAAGTGCTGATCATTCCCTGGGTTGTCCTCATCATAGTTCCATGGGACCTTGTGCTTCCATCTGAGGAAGTGAGGCAGTCGAATGCTGGAATCTCCCTCAGTACCATATTTGAATACTAGCCTGGATCCCGAGCTCAGTCTTCTGTCTCATGTTGAATGAGGGACACCTGCAGCAGATGCAAAGTTCTTGGCACCTTCTGGTTGAACGAACTAGATGGTCTTCAACATCAAACCCTGGCCACAGACCTTCTGGCCAACAAATGGGTGCTGGGTGTAGTGTGTTTAATATTTCAGTAATATTTGAGTAATATTGTAAATATATTGTTTAATTAAGCATTTTTTGTTTACGTAGTTCATTATGGGTTATATGTAAGAAGTATGTCAATGGCATGTGATATTACACCACCACTTCATATGTGAGTCCTTACTGAAAAAAACTGAGTAGACAAGTATCCTGGCTCCTGTGTTTTTCTTTTGATTGGTTTTTGGTTATAACAGTGGGCATTGGTCAGTCACTTCCCTAAAGACAACCTGAGAGACTCTCTGGTGAAATATTTCTCAGGGGGGTAGCGTCTATCATTCAGGACGCTCACCACCCTGGCCATGCCCTCTTCTCATTACTACCATCAGGGAGGAGGTACAGGAGTCTGAAGACGCATGCTCAATGTTTAGGAACATCTTCTTCCCTTATGCAATCAGAATGGTCCATGAACACTACCTCACTGTTCGCTTTCTGAATTATTTCTTTATTTTATCGTTTTTATTGTAACTTACAATCATTTTTATGTCTTGCACTGTACTGCTGTCACAAAACAAATTTCAAGATGTTTGTCAGTGATTGTAAACCTGCCTCTGGTTCCCTTCCTCTTTCCTTTTCTCCCACGGTCTCTTGTGCTCTCCTATTAGATTCCTTCTTCTTCGGCCCTTTACTTCTTCCACCTATCCCACTCCCAGCTTTTTCCTTCATCCCCTCCCTCACACACCTATCTTCCCCCTCATCTGGTCTCACCTATCACCTGCTAGCTTGTACTCCATCTCCCTCCCCCATCTTCTTATTGTTGCTTCTGCCCCTTTCCTTTCCGGTTCCAATGTCAACTGAAATGTCAATTGCTTATTTCCCTCCATGGATGCTCCAGCATTTTATGTTGGTTACTGAATACTTGCAGCATCTGCAAGAATCTCTTGAGCTTTTAATAAACCTGATTATAATTCTGGGAGTAGAATTTCTGCCTTCTGCCTCAGCGCTGCGATTGTCTTTGCCTTTCTATGCTGAGAACAGGGCAATCACCCTCCGTGCTGCTCAGCCAGAGAGGGAAGCACATGGAATTCTGTGAGGATCTCATACGCACCGTCCTGTCCATTGTGCAAATCATAAGAAAATTTAAAGTTACAAAGTCCTGTCAGATGCAGCGTCTGCTAAACTGGATGGTATCAGCCTGGAAACTTCTTTGGTTCTGTGCAGCACCTCTCCACCACATGGAGAGAAGTCTAGAGTAAAATGTTAGAATCAATATCAGCGGGCGGAAGAACCCAACTGGATCAAAAATATCCTTTTGGGAAGGAAAGCTGCCATCCTGGCCCGTTCTAGGTGGTGGGTGATTCCAGACCAGCCACATTAGTGCAGAATGTGCAGTCAGTGGTGAGCCGCCCACACTCACCACAAACTCGCAAACAAAGTTTGCGCTTTCCTAGCCCCTGGTCCGCCCGCCCCCCCCCCCCCCCACCCACGACCCCCAATGGAAATTTGCAAGGAATGCCAGAAGAAGTGGGAGAGAGAAATCAAACTGACAGGCAAAAGGAAGTTCATTATCACTCTTGTAGACTGAACTGTGATGCTTCACAAAGTGGCCACCTAATCTGCATTTGATTTTTCAAATCCAATGAAATGCTAACACAGTTCTGTCAGATGAGCTTGAATCAATGAAATAGTAACATCATAGATTGATCTGATAAGGAAAAGGGTAAGCGGTATTTAGTTTTGAAAATTCATGTGTTTGTTAACTAAGCCAATAATGGTACTTGTCAGTAAATATAGATTCACCCTATTTCTAACTGGTCAAAATTATCACGGGTTAATATTTGTAACACTCTGAACTTTCCACCTTTGACCCCTTATACTGTTCCAATGAAAGCTAATGCAAGCTCAAGGAATATCACCTCATCTCGCATCACAACCTTTGGGACTCAGCACTAAATTCAGTCATTTCAGATAACCAGCTGTTCTCCTTAACATCAGAACTAGTCAATTTATACTGAAGATCATTAAATTTAGCTTTATTTTCCTCTCGCATGGTGTTCCAGTCCACCAACTCAAGCAATCCCATAGCCACTCCTCTGCCTCTCGTGACCACCTCTTTGTTGTCCTTACCTCTGGTGCCTTGCTCTTTCGTCTCTACCTGTAAGCAGGTAGGAAGAGGACAGCCAGATTATCTGATTTCCTGAAATGCGGTCAAGGGATGGAATGGTAGGCACTCTTGATGATAGTATAGCAGTGGTTGAGTGTGTTGTGTCCTCTGGTGCTGCTAGCTCCTGAGCCGGTGTGGATAACTTCATTCACCACAATGCTGAACTGATTCTATGACTGACAGACTTACTTTCAAGGACCCTTTACAACTCATGTTCACAGAAGTTTTTATTATTTGCATAATTCATATTCTTTTGCACGTTGGTTGTTTGCAGTCTTTGTTTATACATTTTTTTATATAAATTCTATTGTATTTCTTTATTTTCCTGTAAGTGCCAACAAGGAAATAAATCTCTAGGTAGAATATGATAATAAACATTCTTTAAACTGTGAGCTTTGGTCATTGTCTGACACACTGAGTATTTCCAATAAGTCATAACTTGCATGAGGACTGAAAGTGGAGAGAGAAAGTAGCTAGTATAAAGAGGAAAGGGGGAGGAGTGAGTCAAGGGCCAGAAGTCAATAGATGGATTGAGGAGGGGTGAAGAATGATGAGCAGATGAAACCAGGTGAGGAAGGGAGAGGTTGAAGGTGGAAACAGGCTGGAAGGTGATAAATTGAGACACAAGGCCTACAAGTGCTGGAATCTGATAAGTAAGAGAGATAATTCCAGGAACCATTGAAGGGAGAGATGAGCAGATGGAACGGGATTGGGCAGGATATCCAGTTGGTGAAGCGTATAGGTTGTAGGTAGATAGAAGCAGGAGGGGGAGGGGTGAGATAGATGATGGTGTCTAGTGGGTAGCTTTAGGAAAAGAAAAAAATTGGAGGAGTAGAGGTGGATTTGTGCGGGGAAGGAGGAGCATAAAGGCTGTGGGTTAACTGAAACAGGAAAATTCAATGTTCATGGCAATGGGTTGTCAATTACCAAGGTGGAATATGAGTGTTGTTCCTTTGGTTTGCACTGAGCCTCACCATGGCAGTGGAGAAGGCTGAAAGGCTGAGGGCAGAGAAGTCAGTGTGCGAGTGGGAAGGGGAGTTGAAATGCCATGTAACAGGGAGCTCTGGATAGCCTTTGTAGATGGGGCACATGTGCTCTACAAATCCCCATTGCCTTGTCTGCACTTGGCCTTGCTCTTGTAGTAGAGGAAACCACATCAGGAGTACCAAATGCAACACACGAGATTGGAGGAGGTGCAGGTGAATCTCGGCCTCCCCTGAAAGGGCTGTTTAGGAGATGATGGAGGAGGTGTAGGAACAAGTTTTGGACATCCTACATTTATAAGGGAAAATGCCTGGATTTAGGAAGGGGTGGGTGGGAAGAGACCCCAGCACTGTGGGTGTACCTACACTTCAGGGACTGCAGCGGTTCAAGAAAGCAGAGCATCACCACCTTCTCAAGGGCAACTAGGGACAGGTAATAAATGCTGGCTTCACACACACAAAATGCTGGAGGAACTCAGCAGACCAGGCAGCATCTATGGAAAAAAAGTACAGTCAACGTTTCGGACCAAAACCCTTCAGCAGGACGCTGGCTCAGCTGGTGAAGTCCATACCCCATAAAGGAATAAATAAAATAAAAAAGATGAGTGGACAAAAGAGTCCATGCAGAAGAGAGTGGACACTATGGAAGACCGAAAGGGGTGTGGAGGGGAAGATGTGGTGAGTTGTGGGATCCTGTTGTAACCTGTGGAAATATTGACGAATGATGTGCTGGATGCAGAGGCTAGTAGGGCAAATGGTTTGAAGTTCAAAGTAAATTTATTATGAAAGTACATATATATCACTATATATGACCCTGAGATTCATTTTCTTGTGGGCATACTCAATAAATCCATAACAGAATAATAATCATAATAAAATCAATGTAAGACCACACCAAATTAGACGTACAACCAGTGTGCAAATGACAACAAACTATACAAATCCAAAAAGAAAGAAAGAATAATCATCAATAAATAAGCAATGAATATTGAGAACATGAGATGAAGAGTCCTTGAAAGGGAGTCCATAGGTTGTGGGAACAGTTCAGTGATGGGGGCAAATGAAATTATCCACTTTGATAGTTGAGGGGTAATGACTGTTCCTGAACTTGGTATGGTGAGTCCTGAGGCTCCTGTAGCTTCATCCTGATGGCAGCAGTGAGAAGAGAGCATGACCCGGGTGGTGGGTGTCCCCGATGATAGTTGCTGCTTTCCTGCAACAACACTTCATGTAAATGTGCTCAATGGTGGGGAGGACTTTACCCATGATAGACTGGTCCATATCCACTACTTCTTGTAGGATTTTCCATTTGAGGGCATTGATATTTCCATACCAGGCACCACAGTAGGAAATCCGCTGATAATTGAAGAAGACACCCTTCAGAAAAGGAAGGAGGCACAGATACAAATTCAATGTCATCTAATTTCATTCATCAAACTTAGGGCTTCTATAGGTTAGTAATTGTGGATAACAATTGTGCCTCGTAGTGGTGAATGAAATTCTCTAGTAATCTATATACCATTTCCATTGACGCAATCTTACATTCAATTTCAAATATCACATCTTGTTTGCTAAATTGTGTTTGTTTCTCTACCAGGCCATGTGTACAATTCTATTGGATAAAGAACAATCTGAAGTACCAATAAAATTCGACGCCAGAGTAACTTCTTTAGTAAAACAATATACACACTAATTGTCTCAATAAACTCCATCCACACTCTGTGGCTTTGATAGAGTGCTCAAATTGACCAAATACTTTAAAAACGTTTCTGAACATTTCAGGTTATCAGAATCACTGAGTAACTTCTGTAAGATATTATTATTAAAAATGTTTTTAAAGTTTTACAAAAGATAAAAAAAAATTATCATACAAGAACATTCTAAAACACTATTTTTAATATTCATTAACTTATACTGAGAATCAGAATCAGGTTTATTATCACCAGCATGTGACGTGAAATTTGTTCAGTTCAGTTCCTTGGATGTTTGTGCTGATTCCCAGCAAAAATTCTATGGAAAGTGGGCTCTGTACAGAAAGGACAGTTTGCACCTGCACTGGAGGGGTCTAATATCCTAGTGGGAAGGTTTGTTAATGCTGCACAGTTGGGTTTAAACTAGGGTTGCAGGACGAAGGAAATCAGAGTACTAGAACAGTTAGTGGAGAGTTTATGGAGACAGATGTTGGTAAAACCTCAGACAAAGTTAGGAATCAAAAGGTTGAGCATGGTGCAACAAAATCCAAGGTGTTGTATCTGAATGGACGGAATAAGGTAGATGAACTTGCAGCACAGTTGCAGATTGGCGGGTATGATGTTGTAGGCATCATGGAATCATGGCTGAAAGATTATAGCTGGGAGTTTAATGTCCAAGGATACTCACTGATTCAAAAGGATAGGCAGGAAGGCAGAGAGTGGACGGCGTTGCTCTGTTGGTAGAAAATGAAATCAAATCATTAGAAAGAGGTGACATAGGGTCGGAAGGTGTTGAATCGTTGTGGGTAGAGCTAAGGAACTGTGAGGGTAAAAACACCTGATGGGAGTTGTATACAGACCCCTAAACAGTAGTAAGAATGTGGCCTACAGATTACAACGAGAGATAAAAAATGCATGCCAAAAGGACAATGTTACAATAGACATGAGACATTTCAATATGCATGTAGATTGGGAAAATCAGATTGGTGCTGGATTACAGGAGGGGGAAGTTATAGAGTGCCTACAAGATGGCTTTTTAGAGCAGCTCATGGTTAAGCCCACATGAGGATCAGCTACTCTGGACTCGGTGTTGTGCAATGAACCAGAAATGATTCGGGAGCTTAAGGTAAAAGAACCCTTGTGGGAAAGAGGTCATAATTTGATCAAATTCACCCTGATATTTGAGAAGGAGAAGCTAAAGTCAGATGTACAGTGGAGTAAAGGAAATTACAGAGGGGTGAGAGAGGAGTTGGCCAGGATTGATTGGAAAAGAACACTGCCAGGGATGACAGCAGAGCCTCAGTGGCTGGAATTTCTGGTAAGTAAACTAGCTAATACTATTAAAAAGAATACCAAAAGTTTCTTCAGGTACATAAAATGTAAAAGATATCAGACAGCTGGAAAATGATGCTGGCGAGGTAGTAGCTGGGGACAATGATATAGCGGATAAATTGAATAAGTATTTTGCACCAGTTTTCACTGTGCAAGTCACTAGCAGTATGCTGGAAGTTCCAGGTGTCAGGGGGCATGAAGTGTATGAAGTTACCATAACTGGAGAGAAGGTTCTTGGGGAAACCGGAAGGTCTGAAGGTAGATAATTGACCTGGACCAGATGATGTACACCACCTTTTGAAAGAGGTGAGTGAGGAGATCGTGGAGACATTAGTAATGATCTTTCAAGAATCTTTCAAGAATGGTTCCAGAAGACTGGAAAATTGCAAATGTCACTCCACTCTTCAAGAAGGGCCAGAGGCAGAAGAAAGGAAACTATAGGCCAGTTAGTCTGACCTCAGTGGCTGGGAAGTTCCTGGAGTCAATTATTAAGGATGGGGGTCTCAGGGTACTTGGAGGCACATGATCAAATAAGCCAAAATCAGCATAGTTTCCTCAGGGGAAAATCTTGCCTGACAAATCTGTTGGAATTCTTTGAAGACGTAACAAGCAGGATAGACAAAGGAGAATCAGTTGATGGTGTGTACTTGAATTTTCAGAAGGCCTTTGACAAGATGCCACACATGAGGCTGCTTAACAAGCTATGAGTCCATGGTATTACAGGAAAGATTCTAGCATGGATAAAGCAGTGTCTGGCTGGCAGGAGGCAAAGAGTGGGAACAAAGGGAGCTTTTTCTGATTGGCTGCCATTGACTAGTGGTGTCCCACAGTGTTTGAGACCGATACTTTTTAAGTTATATATCAATGATTTGCATGATGGAATTGATGGCTTTGTTGTAAAGTTTACACACAATATGAAGATGGGTGAAGGGGCGGGTAGTTTTGAGGAAGTAGAGAGGCTAAAGAGGGACTTAGACTGGTTAAGAGAGTGGGCAAAGAAATGGCAGATGGAACACAGTGTCAGGAAGTGTACAGTCCTGCACTTTCGTAGAAGAAATAAAAGTATCGACTATATTCTAAATGGAGAGAAAATACAAAAAACTGAGGTAAAAAGATTCTTGGGAGTCCTTGTGCAGAATTCCCTGAAGGTTAATTTGTAGATTGAGTATGCGGTGAGGAAGGCAAATGCAATGTTAGCATTCATTTCCAGAGGACCAGATTATAAAAGCAAGAATGTAATGCTGAAACTTTACAAAGCATTTGTGAGGCCTCACTTGGAGTATTGTGAGCAGGTTTGGCCCTTTATCTTAGAAAGGATGTGCTGAAACTGGAGAGGGTTCAAAGGAGGTTCATGAAAATGATTCCAGACTTGAATAGCTTGTCATATGAAGAGCATCTGATGGCTCTGGGGCTGTATTCACTAGAATTCAGAAGAGTGAGGGGTGACCTCATTGAAAACAATTGAATAGTGAAAGGCCTTGATAGAGTGGATGTGGAGAGGATGTTTCTTATGGTGGGAGAGTCTAAGACCAAAGGACACAGACTCAGAATAGAGGGGCGTCCTTTTAGAATGGAGATGAGGAGGAATTTGTTAACCAGAGAGTGGTGAATCTGTAGAATTCTTTGCCACAGGCAACTGTGGAGGCCAAGTCTTTATGTATACTTAAGGCGGAGATTGATAGATCCTTGATTAGTCAAGGCATTAAGAGATATGGGGGAAAGGCAGGAGATTGGGGCAGGGAGGAAAATTGGAGCTGTCAAGATGAAATGGTGGAGCAGACTCGATGGGTCAAATTGCCTATTTCTGCTCCTTTATCTTATGGTCTTGTGGTCTAATTGGTGAAGCAGTTATTGAGCTTCACAGCCACATAACTTTGGGACTTCGGGACTTCTGTATTCACACAGAAATCCTAAATTTGTTCAGATTTGTGGAGGTACATGTATGTAAATGGTGAAATTTCTCCAAAGAACCAGGTCAATCCAATGGCCTTTGCATGGAAGAGCCATCAGGCAGTCTGAGCAACACACACATCCACACCGCAGGTCACGTTCTTACTGGGATGCTGTATGGCTGCTTAGCCAAGTCCTGTGGCAGTTCCATGCTGGCTTACCCTGATCCCCAGGAGACAAAAACATTAGGAGTGTGTCATCTGAATTTAAAACAAAGTGTGGTTCAGTGCAACACACACAAAGTGCTGGAGGAACTCAGCAAGTCAGACAGCATCTATGGAGGTGAATACACAGTTGACATTTCAGGCTGAGATCCTTCATCGGGACTGGAAATGGAGAGAACGGTAGCCAGAATAAGATGGGGGAAGGTAAGGGAGAAAGTACAAGTCCCTTCTTTCTTTTACCATTCCCTGTTCAGCCTCCCCTCTCACCCCTTCTCCTCTCCTCACCTGCCCATCACCTCCCTCTGTTTCCCATCCTCCTTCCCTTTCTTCCATGGTCCACTGTCCTCTCCTATTAGATTCTTTCTTCTTCAGCCCTTTACCTCTTCCACCTCTCCCTTGCAGTTTCTTACTTCACCCCCCATTCTCCCACCCACTCACCTTCCCCCTCATCTGGTCCCACCTATCACCTGCCAGCTTGTACTCCTTCCTAGATAGGGTCAATTAGCATTGTCTTTCTCCCTGTGTTGGTGAATCAAGAACAGAGGGCTTCGCATAACGTGAGAGGGGACAGACTAAATATGAACCTGAGGGGCAACTTTTTCATCCAGAGGGTTTTCATTTTATTGAATGGGCTACCCAAGGAAGTGGTTGAGGCAGGAGCATTATCACTATTTAAACGATATTTGGATAGGTACATGGAAATGAAAGGCCTAGAGGGATATGGGCCAAACTTGGGTCAATGGGACTAATTTAGATGGGGATCGTGGATGGCAGAGATTTGTTGGGCTGAATGGCCCATTTCCATTCTGTGTGACTCAATAACTCTAGTAATGTTTAATCCTGCCTCCCTGACAGTTCCCATGTATTCTGAGGATAAATGCAGTTTGAGGATGAGGAGTCATCCATGACTTAGGAAAGGACCCAACCAGAGTTGCAACCCCTCAGAGAATAAGCAAACCCCTTCTCCCTTTTCCACTGTGAATGAGCATCTTCTAATTGTGCAGGAATTAGAAGACGCAATGAAGGGACCAATCCCTGAGTAGGGTGGGCTTCTTTGATCTTTCTTGACTCATCAAAGAGGTGAAGTCACTATTGATAAAAAGGCCATATGTTACTTTTTGCACTTGGAGTTTTTCATTCAGACTGGCTTGGGGGCTGATTGTCGGAATAATGGACTTCTAACACGGCCCATTCAGACTGCCATGGGTTGCACTGTATAAATATTTGTTTAACTCCCTTGTCCTTACATCCACTCAGTATTACGTAGAACACATGCAGAATTGTTCCCTGAAGCAAGGGGCCTATCCATATTTTAATTGAATAATCACTTTTGTAGATTGATTTGCCCAGCTGTCATTCTATATGGTGCTCGGTCAGGAGGGAAGGGGATTGTGATGAGTGTGAGAGTGCAGGAAGAGGTCAGTCAATTGGAAGGTAAGGCAGAGGGAAGAAGTCGAGGGGTTTAGGAAGAGGATACTGCTTGGACGAGTTCCCAGGGGCTCTGTGAGGAGCAGGCACTTCGTACAGACAGAAAGTTCTCTGAAAGCCTTCATTGTGGGGTCTCTGAGCCCAGCTCAGACAGATTCCAGAAGCCTTGTGGAAACCTGCCCAAATGCAGCGTTACAGTGAGCTATTCAACCATGTAAAGTGCCTTAAACTAACATTGCTGCCGTTGCACCCAGAGTATTCGAAGGGAGCTTTGAATAAATCCACAGAAAAGCCACGGCATCCTTGTGTCGATGTGGGCCTGCTTTGCTACCTTTTCAAAGGAAAATTAATGGTGCTTCATGCTTAGTATCAAGTAGTCGCAACATCTCCCGGGCCCAATTAAACTGGAGGACAGGCTTTCTAAAGGATTTATCATTTACGGTCAGAAGCTCATTACTGTCTGTGATGAACCAGAACAGTTTCCCTTTTGGGAGGACAGTAGCAGGTGAAGGAGGGGTTATTTTTGGAAGGAGGCGATCATGTGTTGAGGAAATTCTTGAAGGATTGAATTGATGTTAGCTGGGTCTGCCTCTAACTATCCAATCCAACCTTCACTCACCCTTGGCTGAATTATGACCCACATTCATTCCCAACATCTGCCATCGAGCTGCTTGTTTCTACGCAATGACATTGACCTAGAAGCTGTAACGGGCCAAAGTGATAATGTAATTCACACCAGAAGGGGATCGGGTCTTTATACTGTGCCATCACTTAGTTCCTTGCATCCGAATTTTAATGTGGTGCCTGGAAGTTCTATCTGGTCCCAGTAAGTGCACATTAATGCTGTTTTATTTGTTGCTAATTTCAGGGACAACTTAAAGGGGTACTCACTATTTAGTGTCATCAGTGCTGAACCTGGAAAGAGAGCCCTTGAATCTTTGGATCATATCAGGAGACTTTCTGGAAGACCTCAATAACAATATTTGTTTCAGAGATTCTTGGTGGACTTCATTTTTTAAAATTGTCAAAAAACTAAAGAATTTACTAAATAATGTAGAGGATAAAACATTGATTCTCACCTGGGTTATTTTACAGTTTATGGAGCCTGTAGGATGGTGACATGTAAATTGCAAATGCTCTAAGAATAAATGAAATACAAGCTTTCTGCTTCTCCAACCACAAAGACAGACGGAACACATCGAATGCCAGGCCCTTGCTCGTTAGGTTACACCTTCCAGTCTATTCACTGTCCAGTATTGCACAAGTGTTGCTAACACTTGATGTGGTTTCACAGTCCTTGACAGAAAAGAAGGAGAACAGTACTGTCAAAGACTCATTAAGCATGTCTTGCAAAGTTTGGCCTCAGTACTTAGTATTGTGAAAACTAGAGAGTACTTCCTGGACAGTTGCCTCTAATCCCTCCACACATTCACAGAGCTAGTTTCCCTGATGAATGTCAAGATGTCTTGGGCACCACCATCTTGGAGCCCTCTCTTTTGCATCACAGTAACCTGTAAGTTGATGACTGCTCCGAAGTAGGCAATGTCACTTTTATCCCAAATTGTACGCCATCTGCCACATTCTCGCCCTTCACTTAGCCTGCCCATATACCACAAAACTGCTTTACACACGACTCCCAAATCATCTAAATTAGTCTGATCAAACTTCAAAATATGATATTTGGTTCCCTCGGCCAAATTGTTGATGTAAAAACATTAAAGAAACTCTCAGCAGATCAAGCAACATCTATGGAAAGAGAAACAGTTAATGCTTCAGGTTGATGAATCTCTCTCTCTCTTTTGCCCATCATGCTGTTGGTGCTTAGGGCAGCGATAAAGATCTTCCATCTCTGGTGACATTCACGGCTTCCTTCATCTTGTCAGTAGCTTCCAAGGTTGAAGAATATCTACAGTTTATTTTTAACTTCCAATCAGTTTCAATTTTTTTTAGCTCTTGAAATTGATTGTGAATTAGTTAGATCCCAGCAGTGATCCCTGCAGTATTTCATGAGTCACAACCTGAAAAGGGCCCCTTGAAGCCCACTCCTATTTCTGCCTAATAACCCTAAGTTAACATTTATCCCCAATCCCATGGGCTCTAGCCTTGTTGACCAACCTCCTGTTTGAGGTCAAAGTCAAGTTTATTGTCAATTGCACAAGTACGTGCATGCATAGTGCAATAAAAAAAAGCCTGCAGCAACATCATAGGCACATAGCAAAAGATATGCAACATTCACAAGAAAACCACAAACTAAACATTAATTATACAAAGTTATGCAAGAAAGAGCACAATTAGAACAAAAAAAAACGAAGTCCATTTTAGTTCCAAAGTGGTCATAACGTAACTATATTGAGACAGTGATTCAGGTTCAAGGACCGCATGAATGGTTAAAAGAAAATTGCTGTTCTTGAACCTGGTGCTGCATTAGGACTGGGTTTCGGAAGGAAAGGTAGCCAATATAAAGAGGACAGGGATAGAACAGGGATAAAACAGAGGATAGAGATAAGACAGAAGTCCAAGGTGGGGAGAGATAAGCAGGAACACTAAGGACTAATTGTGCTGGGATCTAGTAGTTAAAGGAGATGTGAATATGAACCATAAAAGCAGGGGTGAATGGAAGATGGAACCAACACTGGGCAGGCATGGGTTAGAGCACAGTCTGTGGTTTAATTATAAGCAGTTGGTGGGTGGAACTAGGAGAGGGCAGAGGATGAACTTGGGTGATGTGGGCTGTGGGGAGGAAGGGGACAAAAGAATTTAGAGGGAGTGCAGGAAGCAGAGCCCCATGCAAGGAAATGGAGTATGGGGGAACCAGGGCCCAGCTGAGTAGGACAGGAACCCAGCAAACGTTTATTACCGAGACAGATGCCGAACCTTCGAGACTTCAGAGAGTAGATTATCAGAGTTTTACTGTACATGAAACATGTCAAAATCTGCCAACCAGGATATAAATGCAAAATGAAAGGCAGAGGTCTGGTCACTAAAGTTTTATTTACAGCAAACGTTGAAAATGCACAGTGAGCTTCCAGTTAAACCGGATTTACAGAGCAGCTTATCAAACATAAATATTCTCTGGGACTTAACACAAAACTTTTCAATGTCATGCAATTACTCAAAGGTTTGATAAAATAACAGAGAAGATGTTTTAAAGCTGAGGTATGATTCATTATAATCAGCAACACCAGTTCCTTGAACGGGGTCCCAGTGTCGACTCTGTCTTGTACACAGCTCCCTCCATTTCTTTCTAAAAGGATTTTGTCGTGTTTAGTGAAACCCTCACCATCTCCTGTGTTTGAAATCACTTCCCCAGTCTAAACAGTTTTCACACACTGCAACTCGCAGGGTATTAATTCATCCTAGCTGACAACTGCCAGCTCTCAGTCAGCTCCAATCCCAGGTGACCCAAACCTGTGGCACCAGGGAGAATCAGATCTGCTGCAGCCTGGAGGCTTGTGTACTGTCACGTTTTATCAGCCAGTAAAACACCAGGACAATCTACTCAACTGATACTTGATCCCTCTCTCTCCTCTCTCTGCAAACCCAGAGGTGTCTGTAATCAGAGTCTTTAGGTTTAAACTAAGAAGAGAAAGAGATTGTTAGCATTTCTTTTCATCAAGAGAATGGTTGGAGTTTGGAATGTGCTTTCTGAGAAGATGGTAGAGACAGATATGCACACAATTTTTAAGAAGTATTTAAGCACAGAGACATCGAAGGATGTGGACCAAGTGCTGTTACTTGATGGTCAGCATGAGTATAGTGAACCAAAAGGTTGTGTTTCTGTGCCCTATGACTCCATGACTCTATGATTCCATAGCAACAGAATTTTAAAAGGCCATTTGACACCATTAGCTTGCTCTGATTTAATTGATTGACGCCTCAGTTCCAATTATGTGTCTCCTTGTTCCATTTTCTAGAATCATTACCCAGCCTTTTTTCTTCAAATCTTAGAACATACAGCACAGGTACAGGCCCTTCAGCCCACAATGTTGTACCAAACTAGCTATAAAATGAATCAAGAACACCCAAACATTAATTCCTCCTACCTACACCATGTCTATATCCCTCCATCTTCCTCACATCCACATCCCTATCTAAATGTCTCTTAAAAGCCTCTAATGTATTTGCCTCCACCACCATACCAAACAGTACTTTCCTCTCTTTAATAATCCTATTATACTCTGCAGACTCACTGTCTGATCATACAAAAATACAAGTGTATTATCATCCTCCTTTCCAAGCCCTTGTTAAGTTCAAGTCGGAAATGGTTGCTTGTCTCATCGTCCCTGTCAATATTTCCCAAGAGATCACTTACCTCAACCTTCTCTTCCTTTTCCTATCCAAAGGCTTAATCCCACCATTTGGCATTATCAATAATCTGATACTGGGAATCCAAGTTGAGAGCCCATTTCAGTTGGAATCAAAGACCTGAGGAAAAGAATCCATTTCTAAAAGGTGTTACATTGTAAGTCTTTTTCAGCTGTGATTCCCATCTCTCCTCTTGGTGGGTGTAAATGATCTCCCAGCACTAGTCAAAAAAAAGCAGCTTAGTTCTCCAGAATTCTGATCACAGCTTAGCCCTCAGCCAGTATTACTAAAATACATTATCTAGTTAGCATTTTGTTGCTTTTTCTGGGACCTTATCATGAGCTGATAGATTCTGTGGTTCCTAAACCATTCTAAAAAGTATTCCATTGGTTGTAAAGGTGCTATGTAAACGCAAGCCTTACATCATCCTGTGTTAAAATCTGATTTTAGTAGATTTTATATCATAGCCTTGCCCATTATCTGAGGTTGCCATTAGCAAATGGGAAAAATGACTGTAATTCAGAATGGTTTCAAGTTGTTGTACGCATTGTGAAGAGAGATCCACTGGGAGGGTTTCCTGAACCTGTACCGTGTGCTGTATATGTAGAGAGATCAGTGAGCCCAGGAACATGTTGTTTTGCACTCCAGGCTTTTGATGTGACAGCTCCATTGTACATCCAAACAAACTTCACGTCACATGCTGGTGATAATAAACCTGATTCTGATTCTAGATTCTGAGCCCCTCTCCCTCCTTGCCCTTCCCTTAGCTTGTTCATATACTGGCTGAGTGCACTGCTAGCGAGGACCAAGTTTGGCCTCCCGAACTGGAGAATCAAACATAGACATCACCATAACTGATTCACACAATGCCCAGTGTCAACCTATCAGTCAGTGAACCTTGTCAGATTTACAAAGAAGAAAAGGGTCACTACTTTTAATACACAGCATGTTAATTTAATTAATAGGATACATCAACATTAACCAGACCGATTATAAGTATTGGAATATAAGGAATTCTGGTGAATGATGCAACAATTGATTCATAGAGCAGGACTCTGAACCATATTGCTGCTGTGAAAGCTGAATGTTGCTTATGGAGGCCCGCTCTGAGAGTAAAGTTTAGTGCAAACAATCTAGTGAGGCCATGAAAAAGGTCTAAAGAACCAGTGATGATCTGTCCCAGACGTAGAGCAATGACCAGCCTCCTGTACGACATTCTCCTAGATGATTCTCACTGATGAGAGCTGGTTCCTAGCAATACATGGAGATGACCAGGAGAGGTACATTCCTCACCCTGAGGGCTAGATACCTTCAGCCTTGGTTTATCTACAGAATATCCCTTGAATATTTTCTTATGATGCATTCCTACTCCCTGGTAACACCCTTCAGTCTAAAATTATCCCCAAATACATCCACCAGGAGTTTCCCTTGAGAACATTATCCCATCTTAGCCACAATACATTATCCTTGCCTGGGAAAACCTGCTATAATCTGTTATAACACTGCCTGTTATAATCTTAGGTAAACTTTCACAAAGCAAGTCAATTCCTTGGATGTCCTCTGAACCCCAGGACTATATTTCTTTGAGATTCTCTCACCTTTTGTATGTTGGTAAGTAGTATGCAGCCGTCGATCCCAGGGGATCACGGGTTTGTGCCTCTGGTGGACTATGTCCTCTCCTGGGTGGGAAGATTTGGAGAACCGGCTGTTGCCCATGCAGCGGGTTCCCCCTCTCCACGTCACTGATGTAGTCCAAGGGAAGGGCAAGCGCCGATACAACTTGGCACCAGTGTCGTCACAGAGGTTTCCAGAGTGAAGTTGTAAACAACATCAAACTGCTTTAGGGACCCCAGCTCCGGATTTCTTCCTCGGGGTTTACTCCCGAAGCCTTTCCCATGGGTGGGTATGGCCACAGAGCAGCAGAGGTTTATAATCAGAGTTTTCCTTCTCCATATTGCTAATTACTGGTTTATTTATCTCAAACTCCAATGTTCCCAAAAGAACATTAACTGAATATATCTCCTCAGTCTGGTTAAATACCCTCATAGTAGGCATATTCATTTGGTACATTCCCTCCCTTTGGATATATTCCACAGTTGTGTGCTTTCACTTTGGGTTTCTTCCCTTGGTACACTCCGCCTGCCCGGGTTTGGATCCCTCGGTATATTCCCTGGTGGTAAGTCCTCAGAATCCTTCCTAACTACTTCCAGAGGGTATCACTTGGATTGAACCAAAATTACATGTCCACCCCTGGACACATTCTCTCTACCTGAATAAACTCCACCATCCTTCGTTCATCACATGGTGTTTCTCTTCCCTCAATATACATCTCTTCCACTGGGACGAGGTGTGAGTATATTGTCTGCAATAACAAGGCGAACATATGTGGAACAAATCCCTGACCTAACCACAGGCAACTGAGGAACACCAATCAATATTCAAGGAGTGAGCAAGTAGGCAGCAATTTTCTTTTTTTTATATATTGATTTTTTAATGCATTTTCTACAATACTACAAATTTAAAAAAAAAACCCAAACCAAAAGACAGCAATTTTCAATGTTTCCTGATCATGTAGGAAGACATTCTGCCCATCGAGTCCATGTTGGCTCTCATAGCAATCTCATCAATCCCATTCCTCCAATTATTTTCCCTCAGGTGCCCTACTAAATCCCTGTCCCCATTTTCTCCTGCCACTCACTCCCACTTGGGTAACATACACTAGATGTACCAAGTAATGGAGCGTATGGATATTCAGGGAGGGGTAGCACCTCTGGTGATGGGGCTTATTGTGTCCATAACAGGGCAGTTTACTTACCTTCAGCCCCCACCAGACACTCGGCTCTCACTTGCGGCTCCAAGTAGCTGTTTTTGTGTGACAGTGGCCACGCCCCAGTACACCCTTTCAACAGGAGGGCCTCATATCCCAGTGAGGTAGGGATATGCCTGTCCTAGCATGCAAAGTCAGCTCTGGTGGACCGGTGGGACTGTAACATCCAACAGCCACAGTACACCCTTTCAACAGGAGGGCCTCATATCCCAGTGAGGTAGGGATATGCCTGTCCTAGCATGCAAAGTCAGCTCTGGTGGACCGGTGGGACTGTAACATCCAACAGCCAGGAAGATGGTTCTGCAATGCTTCATACAGGGCAAAGTGCTTGGCAAGGCACAGAAGACGTCATGGCTACCCACTGCAACCAAGGAAGACCTCAGTTCTGACGACTACTCGTACCAATGGATATGGGATTCTGAGGTTGAGAGTGTGGAACTGCCCCAGTGAAGTAGCTTTTCCACTTTAAGATGTCTGCCACACAAGTTTTCACTGTCATCATTGGATATGACAGAAAACCAGTCAGCATGACTTTGGGATATGGAAGAAGCTCACAGGGATATTAATGGCAACTCCATACAAGTCACACTCGAGGTCAGGGTCGAGCCCATGACACTGGAGTGGTGAGGCAGCAGCTCCAACTGTGCCACTGTAATCTACCACTGGCGAACTGTTGACTGCTTTCCCATATGAATAGGGACAACTTCTTCCATGGACCCTCATCTTTAAATTGCAGAACACACAAGGCACTGATGGGAGTTCTGTTCTTCCATCGAGTCCTGCGTGGTGTCCATGGTTAGACCCTCTGTCTTTCCGTGAAATTGCAGCTCAGCAGTTGCTAATGACAGAGTGAAATGTCTAAGTCGCCTGTACAACTGCACCGGCTCCTAGCAACTGTAAAATAAATATTAGTTGGACACCTTAAGATCTGGAATGGAAATCTATTGGCAGGCTGCACTATGCAGCTGAGCAGTGTGGCTGAACTCTCGGCACCGAACCTTCGTTCAGGCTTTCTTGAGAACGGCCATTTCTGAATCTAAACATGCTGTTTAAACCCTGTCAATTAATTCTGTACAGAATAAATATGCACAGTTAGATAAAGAAGGAATTTCTTCTGGCCATCCAGTCTATCTTACAGTTTGTTGAAATGACATTTACTCTTCAACCCTTTTTTCTCTGTTCACCCACCCAATTTAACCTTAAATCCTGTAATAATTCCTGGCTCAACTATTAAAATTGGAAGCAAATTCCACAGCTTTGCAACCCTGAGAATGAATTTCTCTCTCTTCTAAATCATTTTAATTTACCTTTGTGTCTATTCAGTCTTGAACACTGACCCTATTTCATGTAAACACTGCCATAATAGAATCCCATAATCTGCCTTGGTGCAGAGAAACCCTGGTTCTCAAACCTTTCTCTGTGCTAGTGGTTTCTGGTGTTACCGTAACATAACCTCATCCCCTTATTTCAAAGCACCTATACCTTTTCAGACAAGGATGCTCCACTGACCATAGGAGAGTCAGTCATGATCTGCTGTTCTTTCCAACCATCATCAGTACACATCGGCGGCACCAAGTTTTCAGAGCAGCAACCTGGCAGATTTCTTTCCTAACTACGGACAAGCAAGCCAGCTGCAAATTGTAAGTTGAACTAAGACAAGGAATTGAACCAGGAATCATGGAGGTAGGAGACATTGAACTTGAAATACATTAGTGCTGTTTGTGCTCCTCAGTGGGAAGTGTCACGATGTCCGCTGGCAACGTTGGAACCCAAATGCGAAGGAAAGACAGATTCCGATGTGGAGATGGTGACCAAAGTTTATTTGTAAGAATTCCAACAGAACATTGGTGGCTCTTCCAAGTGACACTGTGAGATGTAACATTCTCAAATCTAGGACCCTGCGATTAGTGCTAATGGAGTGTCCACTTAAATAATACAAGTGACATGGAATTGCTGAGCCTATCAAAATAAAGTTTACACAGAAAGCACCCGAACACCACATTACAATGAGTGAGTCACTCGAGATAAGCATGAGGAACTCTAAATGATTAACAACTCTTATTAAACAACAATTAACCAATTCAGCTGCTCTAAAATCTTAGAGCCCAATGCTCTCTGGCTCCCCGCATAGGCCCGTAAAGCTCGTTGGAGGGAAGTCTGTCTATGTTCAGTAAAGAGTTGCTTGCTATATTTTGGCAACATTCCAGTGAGAGGAAGGCGGCAACTCCAGGAAAATTCCCAAGTACTAACCTAACCTGAGATACAGCAACAACTAGATCAAACGCAATGGCTCAAAAGGACCACTTGTCCTTCCTTTAATATCAGGAAAAACATGTTATTAAGAGCCCTGATGAAGATCACTGACCTGAAATATCAACTCTATTTCTCTCTCTACAGATGCTGCCAATATTTCTCATTTTCTGTTTTTATTTCCAATTTCCAGGACTTACAGTATTTTGCTTTTGTAATTGCTATTACACATGGAGTACTAAATGAATAGGCTGTGGCCCCTCAGTGTAAAACCAATTAAAATCACGTTACAAAGCACAATGTGCAGCAGTAAATGCTGTTGCTGCACAGCTTGAGTGCCCCTGATTCTGATAGGGTCATGTCCATGTGGGCTTTGCATGTTTTCCCTATGACTGTGTGGATCTCCGATCAGTATTCACATGATGTGCTGGAAGTTTAATCGGCCACTCTCAGTTGCCCCAGGGGCGGATAAGTAGCAAGAAAATCAGGGTGCAATTTTGAGCATGCAAGAGAGAATGGCTTACAGAGTAGTAAGTGTATAATGGGATTGAGGGAATGTCATGATTAGGTATAATGGCCTCTTTCTATGGTGTAAGGTGCTTTTTGGATATTGGTCCTCTCTCCTTCCTGTCTGTTCCCTGTGCTTCAATTAAGATTATAAAATAAACTTCACTAGCTGTAAAGCAATTAGGGATCTCCTGAAATCATGAAGTCATGATATAAATGGCAGGTGTCTTTCCTAACTATACATTCCCCACATGAAGCCCCAGAGTTGTGCTCAGATACCAACCTTAGAGATATAGTTTACTTACAATAAAGTAAACATTGGACAATGTGCTGTTTAACCATAAGACAAGAACCATGCAGTAGTAAGAACAGAATTAGACCATTTCATCTGGTGGGTCTGCTCTGCCATTCAATCATGGCTGATTTATTTCCCCTCTCAAACCCATTCTTCTGCCTTCTTCCCATAACCTTTGTCACCCTTACTAATCAGGAACTAATTACTGCTTTAAATATACCCAGTGACAGTCTCCACAGCCTTTTATGGCAAATGTTCCTCATACATTAACCCTTTCATTACAAAGATCATTCTCATAAACCTCCACTGAACCTTCCCCAATGGCTGCAGTAAGGAAGGCAAATGCCTTCTTAGGTAAGGGGACCAAGACTGCTCGCAATACTCCAAATGTAGTCTGATTAATGGCTTAGAAAGACTCAGCATTACACCTTTGCTGTTATATTTTAGTCTTCTTGAAATTAATGTTATCGTTGCATTTGCCTTCCTCACTACTGACTCAACCTGCAAGTTCGACTTTAGGAAATCCTGCACAAACACTCGCAAGTCCCTTTGCACCTCTGATTTCTGAATTTTCTCCTGATTTAGAAAATAGTCTATGCCTTTATTCCTTCTACCAAAATGTAAGACCATTCACTTCCCAACATTATATTCCATCTGCCACTTCTTTGCCCATTCTCCCAATCTGTCCAAGTCCTTCTACAGACTCCCTGTTTCCTCATCACTATCTGCCCCTTCACCTATCTTCGTATCAGCCACAAACTTGGCCACAAAGTCATCAATTCCATCATACAGAATAGTAACATATAACAAAAAGAATTGGTCCCAACATAGACCCTTGTGGAACTCCACTAGTCACCAACATCCAATCAGAAAAGGCCTCTTTTATTCACACTCTTTGTTTTTGTCAGTCAGTCATCTTTTATCCATGCTAGTATCTTTTCTGTAATACCATGGGCTCTTGGCTTGTTAAACCTCCTCATGTGCAGCACTTTGTCAAAGGCCTTCTGAAAGTCCAAGTAATCAAATTGCACTGAATCTCCTTTGTCTATCCTGCCTGTTACTTCCTCAAAGAATTCCATCAGATTTGACAGGCAAGATTTCCCTATAAGGAAACCATGCTGACTTCAGCCTATTTTATCATTTGTTTCCAAGTAGCCCAAAACCTCAACCTTAACAACAGACTCTTAAATCTTACCAACACTGAATCAGGCTAACTGCTCTATAATTTTCTGTGTTGTGCCTCCCTCCCTTCTTAAAGAGTGGAGTGACATTTGTGATTTTCCAGAAATATTCCAGAATCCAGTGATTCTTCAAAGATAATTACTAATGCCTTCACAATCTCTTCAGCTACCTCTTTCAGAACCCCTGGGGTGTAGTCCATCTGGTTTAGGTGACTTGACCTATCTACCTTCAGATCTTTCAGTTTCCCAAGCACCTTCTTCTTAATAATGGCGATTAAACTCACTTCTTCCTCTTGACGCTCTTGAACTTCTGGCATACAGTTGGTGTCTTCCACAGTGAAGACTGATGCAAAATACTTATTCAGTTTGTCTGTCACCAGCAAATTGAAACCATCCTAACAAAAACTGACAAACAACCAATGTACAAAAGAAGTCAATCTGTGTAAATGCAAAAAAATCATAATAAATAAACAAAGAGTACTGAGAACATGAATTGTAGTCCTTGAAATTGAGCCAATAGTTTGTGGAATCAGTTTCAGTGCTGAGTTGAGAAAGATTATCCACTCTGGTTCAGGAGCCTAATGGTTGAAAAGTAATAGCTGTTTCTGAACTTGGTGGCATGGGACTTCTGGCACCTGTATCACCTTCCCAATGGCAGCAATGAGTGGCCTGCTGAGTAGGATATATTGTTTTCTGCTCTGTTCTCTGCCCAAGCCTGAATACCAGGATTTATGATTCATCTGATTAGATAGTTAGGTTGTCCAGGAAGGCTCGTGCAGTGGATCAGTGTTTATCTGAGGGAGATAGGTCATTCCTGTTAACTCAGCAAGACAGTGGTAAAGCTAATGTTCTCACAGCTCAGCAGAACTGTGTGAGATTCAGTGTAGCTGATTGGCGTGATGAAACTTGGTGGATTAGATAAAGGGCAAATGAGATACTTAAGTGTCTAGACTCAAATCAAATAATTGATTGACTGCCTCAGTATACCAGTTTACCCAGAGCATACGTGCGCACCTTTCTGCTTGGTCAAGCATGAGATAACGTTTATTCTTTCCATCTGAGGCTACATATCCCATCAAGGTCTCCACTTCCAACATTTACACCACACTGGTGAGATCTAGAGCCTACTCGGGAAGAAAATATCTAAATTCATTTTTGTTATGCATCCATTGCGAATAAGGCTACCATTTAGTACACACACACCCCCCCCCCCCCCGACAAAGTGATTTCTCCCTTTCGGTGTTAGGGGAGAGATTCCAGCATTTTAAGCCAGCGAGGATGTGGTTGAAAAATCATGGTAAATGGAGCTGTCTAATAAGCAGTCTGCAGATGAATACAACTCTATTTAAAGGAGTACAAAATTGAAGAGGGTGATGAATTAGTCTAATTTGCCCCCATTTGAGATCCAATTCATACAGAGAAATTGGAATTTCCTGCTATTGCCACAACCATTCAAAACCCTGGGAAGTTACTTAGTGACCTATTATCATTGAGCCCGCAAATATTCAGGAAGTAAGCAAGTCAGAAATGTTGATTAATGAGACTAACTCAAAAATAAGGGTTGTGCAGGCTGTTAATGTTCAGTCAGGTTCAGTGAGTACATTATGTGGCCTAGGCACAGCATATGATGAAAAAATATTGATCAAACATGTTTAAACTGCTCCAATTATGGACTCACCAATTCCACCTCAATATTTAATTGCCCATGTTTAAAAACCACTGTGTTTAAACGTGGGCAATGCCGAACACTGCCTGATATGGCAAATAAAAATGATGAAACTCTATTACCATTCCAATACAAAGCACCAGTCAGCAGCCAGGTTGCAGCTTTTAAAGGGTGTCTCCAACATTGTCAAATATACACTTTAGCAAGTGATGTGTTACCTGCTGACAATGCAACACAAAGACGACACTGACTTCAGGGAGCATGTCCCAAGGTACAAGGAGGGGCATATGTATGTTCTATTGGAAGCCATAGAAGGGCTGTCAGTGAGGCAGGCCACCCACCCGGGCTTTCTTATTTATTACTTTATTTATATTATTTATTTAGAGATACAGCACAGAACAAGACCCTTCCAGCCCAATAAGCCACACCACACAGCAACCTACCTATTTCAAAGGTTCAAAGGTTCATTGACTATCAAAGCATGTATCCATATACAACTCTGAAATCTGCCTTCTCCAGATAGCCCCAAAACAAAGACAGACCATGAAAGTCGTTCGGAGAGAGACATCAAACTCGCCCTCTCCCCGCACAAAAAACTAACGTCAGCCCCCAAATCCCCTCCCCTCCACAACAAAACGGAAAAGGAACGGGCAATAAAAAAACACAGAATATAAAAATCTTAAGTCAGAACAAGTCCACCTACTTTAACCCTAGCCTACTCATAGGACAATTTACAATAACCAGTTAACCTATTAACCAGTATGTCTTCAGACTGTGAGAGAAATCCAGAGCACCCGGAGGAAATCTACACATCCCACAGGGAGGACATACAGATGGTGCCGGACTTGAACTCTGAACTCTGATACCCTGAGCTGTAACAGTGCTGGGCTAACTGCCACACTACTGTTTCTTCAGAACAACCTGGATGAGGTTGCTCCCTGGTCAAGGGAGCTGCAAACACACTCCCCAGTTTGTTCTGTGCCACACTTTCGTGACTTGATCAGATATACCTCAGTGAAACCTTATGCTCAAGCAATCTCAGAAAGAGTTTTTTACCCTCTGCATTTAGTTACTCACACACAAAGTGACAATAATATAGCATGACATGAACACTGAAAGATACACAGATTTCTCTGACATACCTCCAGGAAGTAAAGTCATAAGCTATTCAATCTTTCCTTATAACTCAAGACCCAGCAATATCCTAGTTGCCTTGCTCAGCATGTTCACTACATTTAGTGCCCTCCTGTATACAGACCACTGCTCAAAATGCACATACACTACAATGTAGGGACAGCTGCCACCGGAAGCTGAAAGCAGCAGTGAAGGATTCCTTGGTGTGGACTTGACTCTGGAGTCTTTAACAGCAGCTGTGAGATCTATCTCATATCAAATGTGCACCCCGATATCTATCTGTTTCCTTTGGTCCAAATAGCTGAGAGGGACCTTGAAAATGGCAGAACTTATTCATAGTACCATACAGCTGTGCAGGATAGAAACAGCTTTTCGCCCACCTAAAAATTTTTTCCTTACGTGCCTTCCAGCTTAGATCCACAACCTGAACACTATCCGTCCAACCTTCAACCGAGAACATTACTCAGCTGCCTGAGTATTGAGAAGTGGATCACCCCCTCCCCTCCCTGGAGTCTAACAGCATCCACTGTGAGGGCACTATGCCATAGTTTGAGAAGCAATAAATCTACATACCAGTCTCGGAGTAAGAACTAAAGTGTGTACATTTTCTTTTGTGTAAGTTTTCTTTCCTCCAAATATTTGCATTCTAAATATTAAATCTGTTGAATTGGAAACATCACTTTCAGCATAAATCTACACAAAAAGTCAAAAAGTGATTTATAAGCACCTTATTCATGGGATCACACATCAAGAAGAGCTCAGAAAATCAGAGTGGGCAGAATATGGATGTAGACGGTCAGTCACCTCTGTGCCGTCTTATGAAGTGCATTACCTCAAACAGCACACAAAAGTCTTCCCAAGTGTTTACTTGTATTTGCATTTCACTGTTTGTTGCAGAGGCAGATCTCACGACTCTTTTGCCATTTTCGCTCAGTTCTTTGAGTGCTGTTGTATTTAATTTTACCTGCACTAGAGTTAAAACAGAAAATGCTGGAAACGCTCAGGAGGTCAGGCAGCATCTGTGGAAAGTAAAGCAGAGTTAATGGTTCTGGATGAAAACCCTTTGTCAGACCTGGGGGGAAGGAAGAAACAAACTTTAAAACATTTTTTCCTAGTTCCAATGCAGAGTATTCCACTTAAACTGTTTCCTCTGTAGTGCACTCAGCGCTTTGAGGAACACTTTCACTTGTACTCCACACTACTTCTTTTAACATGCAAGAAATCTAAGCAAACCATCAATTATGCATGTTGCCAGGACTCAAGCTACTGGATTCTAGGGAAAGACTGAGCAGGCAGGGAGTTTATTTCTTTAGGCATAGGAGACTGAGAGGTGATCTTAAAGAGGAGTATAAAATCCTGTAGGACGTAGATAGGGCAAACGGACACAGTCTTTTTCTTTCGGGAAATCAAGAACTAGATGACATGGGCTTAGGATTAGAAAGGGCAGTTTTAATAAGGGTCTGAAGGACAACTTTTTCAAAGAGAGGTTGGTGGGTATAAGGGAATGAACAGCCAGAGCAAGTGGTTGATGCAGGAGCAATATTAACATTAAACGGCGTTTAGATGTGACCGTAGATGTAAAAGGTTTAGAGGGATATGCACCAGATGTGGGCAAGTGGGAATAGCCTGGATGGGCATCTTGATCAGCATGGACGAGTTGGGCCGAAAGGCCTCTTCCCAAGCTGTTTGACCCTAACACACTAACTGTCTGCATATATAAAGTCTGCCAGCAGAATAGGAGTCTAGTAGGGATATTCGCCAACTTTTGCATTGGGCATACAGCTGGTGCTTTGCCAGCTGCCTCGCTGCTCTCCCCAGTGACTGCAGCCATGTCACTACCTCCCATCGTCCTCTGTGGTGTGTGATCAGGGTCCTCCTCCTCCAAGCTGTCCTCCTCACACTCCTGATGTCAAGATCTTTGTACTGCTAGCATGGATTAAGCTATGACGGTGCAGGGGACTCTGCTGGCTGCATAAGGGAAAGCTTCCCCTCTCACCACCAAATTCTCCAGGAGGCTGCCTATAGTAATGTGACCCTTGGGCCAGCCACATTGCACACATGCCCGATAGGAGATTCCCAAAACCGACACTCTATTCTGAGTATTGTCATGCAAGGAGATCATCAGGCAGACAGAGGAAGAGATTCAGGGATGTGCTTAAAGCCTGCAAGAAGAAATGCAACATCCTTTCTGACTCCTGGAGATTCCTAGCCTGGAGTGGACTGGGAAGAACCTTGAGTCTTGCATTGGGAGCATAGAGAGGTCTGGAGTAAGTAAGGCATGGAGCTCACTACCAGCTAGGTTGCACAGCCACCCAACTGTGGAAACATCTGCACTCCCATATCATCACCGACTGCAGAACCCACAGAAATGTTGAAAACAAGTCATCCTTCATCCTAAGGGATGGTTACCACAGAAGAAAGCAGCTTTTATTGTACATCACACACAAAATGCTGGAGGAACTCAGCAGGTCAGGCAGCTTCTATGAAGAGGAATAAAGAACTACCGTTTCATGCTGAGACCCTTCATTAGGATTGGAAAGGAAGGGGGAAGAAGACAGAATAATAAGGTGAAGGTAGGGGAAGGAGTACAAACTAGAAGGTAATAGGTGAAGCCAAGTGGATGGAAGAGGGGGTATGAAGTGAGAAGCTGAGAGGCTATAGGTCAGAAAGTTAAAGGGCAAGAAGAAGAAGAAATCTGATAGGAGAGGAGAGTGGATCATGGGAGAAAGGGAAGGAGGAGGCACACCAGAGGAAGGTGCTAGACCCGTGAGGAGAAGAGGTGAGCCAAAATGCTAGCTTTTATTGCATCTTTTATTTATTTATAGAGATACAATGTGGAATAGGCCCTTCCAGCCCTAAGAACCAAGCTGCCCAGCAATCTCCCGATTTAATCCTGGCCTAATCGTGGGACAATTTACAATGACCAATTAGTCTACCAATCAGTACGTCTTTGGACTGTGGGAGGAAACCAGAAACCTGGAGGAATCCCATGTGGTCACGGGGAGAACATACAAACTCCTTACAGGCAGCGACGAGAATTGAACCCGGGTCGCCAGTACTGTAGAGCGTTGTGTGAAAGACTACACTACCGTGCCGCCCACCAGGGTCCTTTTTGGTACGAGAAATCACAACAAACAGCATACTGGTATCCTCCCACACAGATTCACACTCCTCATGCATTAAGCCTTTAATTCCTGGGATCATTCTCATGAACCTGTTCTAAATCCTCTCCAATGCCAACATATCCTTTTTTAGATAGGGTTAAGACTGCTTAAAATTCTCCAAGTGAGGCCTCACCAGTGCCTTATAAGCCTTGGCATCACCTCCTTGGTTATACAGTATATTATAGTCCTTTTGAAATGAATCCTAACATTGCATTTGCCTTCCTCACTACCAACTGAACCTACAAGCTAACCTTTAGGGAATCCTGCATGAGCACTCCCACGTCCCTTTGCACCTTGAATTGGTGAATTTTCTGCCCACTTAGAAAATAGTCTACGCATTTGTTCCTTTTACCTAAGTGCATGTCCATACACTTTCCAACACTGTATTCCCTACCTGCCCCTTCTTTGCCCGCTCTCCTAATCTGTCTAAGTCCTTCTGCAGCCTTCCTGCTTCCTCAACACTACCTGCCCCTCCACCGAGCTTCGTATCATTCGCAAACTTGGCCACAAAGCAATCAATTCCATCATCCAAATCATTGACATATAACGTAAAAAGAAGTGGTCCCAACACAGACCCCTATGGAACAATACTAGTCACCATCAGCCAATCAGAAAATGCTTTCTTTATTCCTACTCTTTGCCTTTTACAAAGGCAAAGGCCTTCTGAAAATTCAGGTATACAACATTCACTGATTCTCCCTGCCTGTTATTTCATATTCCAACAGATTTGTCAAGCAAGATTTTCCCTTAAGGAAACCATGCTGACTTTGGCCTGTTTTATCATGTGCCACTAAGTACTCTGAAGCCTCAGTCTTAACAACACCTCCAACATCTTCCCAACCACTGAGGTCAGACTAACTGGCCTATAGTTCCGCCTCCCTCTCCTCTTGAAGAATAGAGTGACACTTGCAATTTTCTGGTCCTGCAGAACCTAGTACTAGACTATTACTAATGCCTCCACAATCTCTTCAGCCACCTCTTTCAGAACCCTGGGGTGTAGTCCATCTGGTCCAAGTGTTTTATCGACCTTACAAGCACATTCTCCATAGCAATAGCAACTACACTCACTTCTGCCCCCTGACATTCTCAAACTTCTAGCATACTGCTACTGTCTTCCACAGTGAAGACTGATGCAAAATATTTATTTAGTTTGTCTGCCATTTCCATGTTCCCCATTACTACCTCTCCAGCGTCATTTTCCAGAGGTCCAATATCCACTCTCACTTCTCTTTTACTCTTTATATATCTTAAAAACATTTGGTATCCTCTTTGATACTATTGGCTAGCTTACCTTCATATTTAATCATTTCCCCCCTTTTTGGCTTTTGGAGTTGCCTTATATTGGTTTTTAAAAGCTTCCCAATCCTCTAACTTCTCACTAATTTTTGCTCTATTATACGCCCCCTCTTTGGCTTTTATGGTTATTTCAGCCCCAAGGTCCAGCAACAATATCTGAGGTCTCAAGCTGGGAATCACAGAACAAGCACCAGTAAAAAGGTGTTTCCACCGAATGTCCTCCCAGCTTGAACATTGAACGAACCCGTCACATTGACCAGGAATGATACTGCCTGCAGAGGTGATTCTTTCCAGTTTCTTCATCCAGCACCCCGTGGCATCCTCTGAGGTGCACCATGGCTCCTCTCCATGGAACAGGTGACGGCAGTGAGGGGAAGAGATCAACAAGGTTACAAACACTTCAAGAAGCTGAAGCTCTCCACGATCCTGCTGCTTTTACAGAGCTTGTGTTTAACTCTGGGATTTATATGAACTTTATGATGTAAAGTCAACTAATAAACAATAAAAAATTTGTTAAAGCTTTGCCTCATGGCAGAAGACATGTTGCTCTTGGAAGGAGCACTCAGACTCCAGACTGAGAACAGCAAGCTTGTTAACCACACTCTCTCTCTCTCTCTCTCTCTCTCTCTCTCTCTCTCTCTCTCTCTCTCTCTCTCTCTCTATATCTCTCTCCCCTTCATTTCTTATTCACGCTCTCACTCACACCTCACTCCCTCACACCCTTATTCACTCCCTCCCTCCCTCACTCTCTAACTCACACCCTCCTTCACTCCCTCCCTCTCTCACTCGCTCAACCATAATCTCACTTACTCCTCAGTTGCAGATCACTCACACCCTCTCAAACTCAAGCCCTTGCTCACAGACTACTTCTTCATACCCCACTCATTCCCTCACTCAATCTCTCACTCACTGTCTCACTTACTCATGCCTTACTCCCTCATTCTTACAGTTAAAGTTTGTGATCAAAACTGTAAGCACCCTGGCCCCCACAGTACAGCAGAAATGGGAGTTTCTGTCTGAAATGACAGTTTTTGTCTGGTCATCAGTATACTTCTGTTTGTCAGAACTGTTGTCACATGACCACATGAACTATACTTCAAATTGAAATAACTTGAGAGTACAAAGTTTGTATGTATCCGTCAGAATAAAAAGTAATGATAAGAGGTTTAGGGAACCACGTTATTCGAGAGATATTGAAGTCCTGGTTAAGGAGAAAAAGGAAGTGCATAGCAGATACAGGCAGGTAGGAATGAATGAGGTACTTATGGAGTGTGAGAAATGCAAGCGAAGAAGAAGAAAATCAGGAGAACGGATTAGATATGGCAAAGTTATTTCCCGTGGTAGGGGAGTCTAGGACAAGATTGAAGGATTGAAGGATGTCCATTTAGAACAGAGATGCAGAGAAATTACTTTAGTCAGAGGGTGGTAAATCTGTGGAATTTGTTGCCACAAGTGGCTGTGGAGGCCAAGTCATTGGGTGTATTTAAGGCAGAGATAGATAGGTTCATGATTAGCCAGGATATCAAAGGATATGGGGAGAAGGCAGGGGAGTGGGGATGACTGCAAGAATTGGATCAGCCCATGATTAAATGGTGAAGCAGACTCAATGGGTCGAATGGCCTACTTCTGCTCCTATATCTTATGGTCTTATGATCTTATGACTAAAAGAAAGCATGAGGTTACCCTAGTAGGCAAGGTGAAGGAGAATCCCAAGAGATTATACAGACATGTTTAGAGCAAGAGGATTGCAAGAGACACAAATGATCCTCTGGAAGATCAGAATGGTAATGTGTGTGTGGAGCTAAAAGAGGTAGAGGAGATCTTAAGTGGATTTTTTGCTTCTGCATTTTCTCTGGAGACAGACACAGCATCTGTTAAACTAAGGCAAAGCAGCAGCGAGGTCATGGACCCTATACAGATTACAGAGGAGGAGGTGTTTACTGTCTTGAGGCAAATCAGGATGGACAAATCTCTAGGGCCTGGTAAGGAATTCCCTCAGACCTTGTGTGAGGCAAGTGCAGAAATTGCAGAGGCCCAAGCAGAGGTATTTAAATCATCCTTAGCGACAGGTGAGGTACCGGATGATTGGAGGATAACTAATATTGTTCCATTGTTTAAGAGAGGCTCTAAGAATAAACCAGGAAATTATAGGTCGGTCAGCTTGACATCAGTAGTGGGAAAGTTATTGGAAGATATTGTAAGAGACTGGATATATGATTATTTGGATAGACAGGGATTGATTAGGGATAATCGGCATGGCTTTGTGCATGGTAGGTCAAGTCTAACCAATCTTACAGAGTTTTTAAAGGAGGTTACCAGGAAAGTTGATGAAAGGAAGGCAATAGATGTTGTCGACATGGACTTCAGCAAGGCCTTTGGCAAGTCCCGCAAGGGAGGCTGGACAAGAAGGTTCAGTCACTTGGCATTCAGGATGACAGGATGAGGTAGTAAATTGGATTAGACTTTGGGTTTGTGGGAGAAGCCAAAGAGTGGTAGTAGATGGTTGCCTCTCTGACTGGAGGCCTGCGACTGGCTAGTGGAATGCCACAGGGATTGGTACTGGGTCCATTGTTGTTTGTCATCTATATCAATGACCTGGATGATAATGTGGTAAACTGGATCAGCAAATTTACAGATGACACCAAGATTGGGGGGTATAGTGGACAGCGAGGAAGACTATCAACTCTTGCAGTGGGATCTGGATCAGCTGGAAAAGTGGGCTGAAAGTAGCAGATCGGAAGTAATGCAGCCAAACGTGAGGTGTTGCACTTTGGGAGGACCAGCTAGGGTAGATCTTACACAGTGAGGAGTAGGCCACTGTGCAGTTCTGTAGAACAAAGGGATCTGAGAATACAAGTCCATAATTCACTGAAAGTGACTTCGCAAGTAGATAGAGTGGTAAAGAAAGCTTTTGGTAGATTGGCCTTCATAGACCAGGAGATGGGATGTTATGATGAAGTTGGTGAGGCCTAATTTGGAGTATTGTGTGCAGCTTTGGTCACCTACCTACAGGAAAGATGTAAATATGACTGAAAGAGTACTGAGAAAACTTACAAGGATGGTGCCGGGTCTGGAGGACCTGAGTTATAAGGAAAGATTGAAAAGGTTCAAACTTTATTCCCTGGAGCATAGGAGAATGAGAGGAGATTTAATAGAGGAATACCAAATTATGAGAGACACAGATAAGGTAAATGCAAGCAGGCTTTTTCCACGAGGTTGGGTGAGACTACAACTAGAGGTCATCGATTAAGGGTGAAAGATGGAATGTTTAAGGGGAACTTCTTCACTCAGAGGGTGGTGAGAGTGTGGAATGAGCTGCCAGGGCAAGTGGTGTATGTGATTTTGATTTCAATGTTTAAGAGGAGTTTCCGTAAGTACATGGATGGGAGGGTTTTGGAGGCCTGTGGTCCGGGTGCAGGTCAATGCAACTAGGCAGTTTTAACGGTTCAACATGGACTAGATGGGCTGAAGGGCCTGTTTCTGCACTGCAGTTTACTATCACTCTATTTGAGTGCTACATTCATGAAAGATAGAATTCAGCTGTGGTCATATTTCAGAACAGAACAACAAAATGACAGCGTCTGCCTTTTGGGGTCAATTTTACTGCCTCAAGCTTCCTTTCAGGCAGTGAGCCCCAGGTAGTCTCCAACACACAACCCCATACCCCACCCCACTAACTACACCATGCTTTGGATGAAAATATTCTCCGTCAGCTCTGTTATGCTGCTGCCCCAAACACTATCACTCCATGCATCTGATTGTTACAACACACACACAAAATGCTGGAAGAGCTCAGCAGGCCAGGCAGCATCTATGGAGAAGAGATTGTTGCCTTCCCTGCTAAGGGAATTAGCTCCTCCATGTTCACCAGGTCCCATCAGAGAAGACAATCCCAATCTAGTCACTCTTTTTCCTGACATTAACTCTCTAATCCTGGCCACTTTCTACAGTCTAATGGCAGGAATCACAACATCCACAATCCTTAAACTGTTGCCCAACCAGCATTTATCTATCATCAGCTAGATCTCCCAGCTCTTGAATTCTGTGGCTCAGCCGCTCCTGTATATCTGAAGGTCATCTGGACATGTGGTCTTCTCTTCATTATTATCAGGGAGGAGGTACAGGAGCGTGAAGAAGCACACCCAATGTTTCAGGAAGAGCTTCTTCCCTCCTCCATCAGATTTCTGAACAATCCATAAACACTGCCTCACTATTCCTCTGTTTGCACTATTATTTATTTGTTTGTTTGCTATTTATTATCTATCTATTTGTTTATTGTAACTTGCAGTAAATTTTGTACTGCTGCCACAAAGCAAAAAATTTCATGCTGTATGTCAGTCAGGTGAGACTATAGCTAGAGGTCATGGGTTAAGGGTGAAAGCTAAAATGTTTAAAGGGAACATGAAGGGGAACTTCTTCACTCAGAGGGTCATGAGTGTGTGAAATGAGCTGCCAGTGTAAGTGGTGCGTGCGATTTTGATTTCAACAATTAAGAGGGGTATGGAAGGCTATGGTCCAGCAGCAGGTCAATGGAACTAGGCAGATTAATGGTTTGGCATGGTAGTGAGATCCAGCTACCATGGACTAGATGGGCTGAAGGGCCTGTTTCTGCACTGTAATGTTCTATAACTCTATGACTATGACAATAAACCTGATTCTGATTCTAGTATTAATGTTCCTTTCTACTACCCCTAGGAGCTGTGGACAAAACCTGAAGATCTACTCGTCTCAGCTTTCTAACATCACCTCAGCTTGTCTGTGTTGCCCAGATGCATTTGACCTGAGTTGTTCCACACTTTACTTGTTGAATTGCATTTCCCATTTGTGTGTATCAATCAGCCACACGTTCTTGTCTTCCTGCAGCTCTCACTCCGGTGGGAGTTGATGGAAGGGCGGCTGAAGTATTGTATTGGGCACAGCAGGAGATGGGTGGCCATCCTTCTACCTCGTCAGTCCTGGGAAGCTCTAAGTGCATGGAATAAATGGATGCTCAGTATCACAGCCCACACTTAGCCCACCCCTGGCATAGGCAGGGCAATGTGCAGTATTAGGAGAGCAGACGGAGAGATGCAAGGGCACCAAGACAAGATTTAAGAAGTTGGGGGAAACCACCGTGACATATGAGCAGCTATAAAACAGGAACGTCACCTTTATTCAGTACCTAGAGAGTTAAAATATTTTGGCCAAAGATCAAAAGCTTGGCACAGACATGTTGAATTGTAAGCTGATGGAATGCTGCTGTGCTCTGCTATGTAACTGACACTGTCCTGGTTGCACCTTCGAGTAGCTGGCATGGTGCAGTTCCTGCAGGTACTTATCAGAATATAATAGTCTGCTAAGACCCTGGTTATCTGGCTCTTTGATATTCCCTTCCCCAATGCACAAGCCTACAGAGATCAGCAGAATGGTCAGAAACGGCATGGACAGGGAGAATGCTTTGAGCCTGTGCATGTTCTCTGTAACCCACCCGTGTCCGCAGAGTTGACTCCAGGAGTCGGCTGCCTCCCATTTTTGGGAAGTGAACCCTTGCGATCTTTAGTCACTGGATATTCTACGCAATTCAACAATCGCAGCTCCCATTTCACCAAAAATTCCTGGCATTCTTGTCTGGGTTTCCGAATTCATTGAGACAAGGAAATCTCTTTTCTTTCCCCTGCTATCTGTCACCCTAATTTTACAGATTTGAGAAATGTCACTCTGAAGAGGAGAGGGCATTCAATACCGTCGGCAAAATCAGATAATCACTGGTGAATGGTCGCGGTGAGGGAAAAGAAGCTGATGCAAGGGCAATAAACTTCACTGTAAAAGTAGAGGGGAAAGCTCTGATTCTAATGAAAGGTCAATGGCCTAAAACACTAACTCTGCCTTTCTCTTCGTTGATGCTGCCTTGACCGCTGAGAATCTACAGAACTTTCTTCTTTTATTTCAGGTTTCCAGCCTCATTTGTATTTTAAAAATGGATGCTTTGCAGCCTTCACTCCTGCTTGGAATATATGACCTGGTTTCATTGCCTTAAAGAGGGCTAAGATGCTTTGTGCTCAGCATAACATGACACGCTGAATTTTCCCAGAAGTTTGCTTTTTGCTCCTGATTCCTGCATTCACATTATCTCATGTCTTCCATTCTGTGTTGCAGGAGTATTAAACTGTCAAATGATGAAGCCGTTTAGATGACACATTAAATGGCCTTCACAAGAAAGATGTAATAGTTGCCATGACACCTGATCCCTTCTCCTTGGAGATTGAGCAATATTTACTGCTTAATAACATCTTTTTAACTATTCCATGAGTTGGGCAAATGCCACATTGTGAAGGTGACTCCTCTGTTAAGTTTGAGATGTACAGCAATGTGATCATTTGGACATTTCTTTCCATTGGGAGGTACAAGCCACGGGTGAGAGACAACTGTCTGGTGTCTCTTATCTCCATCTCTTCCCCTCCCTCTCTGTTCCTCATAAATCCCCCATCACCCAACTCCAAGCAGACTTCTGTTGCAGACATCCCCACTCTTGTTTGGTGGACACAGAACGCAGGTGAAGCCCCGGGACACGTTCATGTTTATTTAACAACTCTGCTCATAGTCAGGTGGTGAAAGTCAAGCAGCCGAGCTATTGCTTCTGGGCCCCTCCCTTGCAAAGAAACTGGGATCAAACAGCAAACAGGAAGGGCCCTGGGTGAGTAATCCTTCAGCAGGAGGAATTCCATTTACACACTCCACAAAAGTCATTTAGTCTCATTTGGAAAGTTCAGCTCTGTAGGTTCCCAGGTAAGACAACATCATCACAAGGCATCTGGGAGGCAAATGTATAACAGCATTTTGAACTGAGTTTTCACTGATATATGTTGCCAACATATACTGCACCTGGCTCAGCTGATCCTTCTTTAGCAGATAGAGGCAGCTTAGGGGGCTGTCAAAACCACTGACTCTACTCATTCCACTCATTTGTATTTACTCATTACTTCCAGTACCCAAGGTCCTCTTCTGGGAGTCACTAGCACACACTCAATGCTCAGACACTGGTCCCCAGAGTTGCTCACATCTTTGCATTTGATTCTACACTCTATCGAAAACAACTTTGATTCTGATTGCATAACCCGATCAATATTGTTTCTTGAATTGAGATTCAGATCCAGCTGAAGGCACCACACTAGCAGTAGATGGCTGGAGGTCAAAGAAGACGTCCTGTCTTGGGCTGAGAGGACTGTCATCCGCATGGGCGGATGGGCGGGAACAGGGCTTGTTACCTGGTCACTTGTGTGCGATTTTCTTGTGTCCTTTGTTGTTCTACCGAGCATGGTGAGCCAGAACGTGGCCACACTTGCGGGCTGCCCTCAGTGCATCCTTGGGTGTGTTGGTCGTTAATACAAACGATGCATTTCACTGTATGTTTTGATGTGCCCAGGATAAATAAATCTGAATTTGAAATGGCTTCCTCCAGTTATTGCGGGAAGCTATTTGCCTCCAGGACATAGACAGTCAGAAAGTTACTGCCGTTTAATTTCTGGCTCGCAAACTAAAAATTGGGCACTGCTCAGTGTGTAGACATTCTGATCTTGAACTTGTCTGAATCAAGGTCTAAAAGCACAAAGAAGCTGCGAATTAAAGTCATACAGGCACTGACACACCACATCACATTGTCTATTTATTGTACCTTACCCCCCCCCCCCACCCCAGCTACAGGTTACCCCTCTGCTGAGGATGCCAATTCTCCCTGTGGTACAGTTCCACCTTCCTGAGGGACCAAATTCTCCCCTAGCTCCAGGTCCCTTATCTCCTGAGGACACTGACTCTCCCCAGGGCACATTTTCTCATTCCCAATGATCCTGATTCTCCCCTCGATGCAAGTTTCTCTCTCCCGTGGGTGCTGGCTCTCCCTGGGGGACAAGAACACTTATGTATACTTAAGCAATGGAAAATATTGGCTCCTCGGGCTTTGCCACCCATGTCTTTGCTTTTCCAACTGGTTTGGAGGAAGATGGAAGTAATATTTATTTTACACCTTTTGTACCCTCAGGAGTCCCAATGTATTTCACAGCCACTAACATGCTTTCTGAAGTTCAATCGCTGTTACAATTTTGGAATTCATGCTAGAGAAGTCCCAGAAACAGCAAACGTACCCACTCCAGGCACAATGAAGAGTCCGATGGGGGCAGTACACCTATCAAACCATGGCACAGGTGCCCTAAGGCAAGCTCCAGGAACACAGAAACCTCCCAAAGAGCAGAAAGGCAAATGTCCACTTGACCTTGATCTTCAGTATGAATATGGACCATGAAAGCATGGTCTTAGGATCCTTTTGACCTTTTGGGAATGCATGTTGGGAAATCTTGGCTGAAGTGAGGTGAGGGCCTCTGTCGGTCAGAGCTGACCATGGATATTGCATTCTAGCTGTCTGGATACGCAAACCTGGGCAGTACGATATGGAGAGCAAGCTGTTGCCCATGTAGCAAGCTCCCCTCTCCATGCATCTGACGAACTCAAAGGAACAGCAGGGACTGATACAGTTTGGTACCAGCAGCATCACAGGCGTTGCCAGTCAGCATTGAATGTAGGACTGTCTTAAGGACTCCAGCTCTGGATTTTTCCCTCAGTGTTTACTCCCAACACCTTCCCCATGAGTGGGTATAGCCACAAGGCCGTGGAGATTTGAGATCAGAGTTTTCCTTCTGCTAAATGAACTGCCAACCACGGCTGACCAGACCCATCTGCCCGAAGCGACAGGTTTTAAGGTGCCGGTAACCCACCTTTGCCCCTTCTCCTGTCAGTAGAAATGGTTCCATCGGGCTTAGTAGCTAAGCCACACGTGAAGGCCGGGAGCTGGACTTGGTTGTCAAAGGCTATTTGAGGTGTATGCCATTGGGAGCATTTAATAGGTAGTGGGAGCTTGTCCCCATTACCACACCTGGCTATGAACAACCTCAAGGGATGACGGCTGAAGTGCACTCTATTATGTTCACAACCAACTGGCAATAGGCTTTTTTAAATGGCATCATCGCCCTGCGTGAGTTTCAATACATTCAGGCTCAGAACTGCCGAGGGGCCCATCCCACGGACCTGGTTTGGATTGTCAGGTCATCGAATACAAGCAGCCGCTCTGAAAACTGAGACAGGATGATGTTATCTGTAGTGCTTACACTTCACAGGTCATTTTGCAATGCCATGAGAACCTCTCGCTTTGGTAAACAATTGGTATGCAGATACTGTAAAGTGGTAAATTAGTAACCTGCCAAGTAATTAGGCAATCAACTAAAGTGAGCCAGCTGAAGTCAGCTGAATCAGAATGTATGATACCTGCAAATATCAAGTCTGCAGTTCTGCTGAGGTCGATGTTTTTAGTCCAGAGTTTACTGGGTTAAGTATCCACGGGGCATCGAGTTCAGTTAGGTAATAACACTGGTGCACCTTCATATGTAAAAACATATATAACTAGATTAAGTTAATTGTATATACAAGGGATTCCGGTTAATTATTAACTGAATAATTGCTTATTTGGGACAATTATTAAAGAACAAAAGCTATTGAGAAAATAGCCAGGATTCTCTTCATTTATTTGTCATTTAATTGGCACAGGAGACCGTTGCCAAATAGTCTCAAATTTGTGTCAGTTACATACACTCGTGTGACTGTTAGACTCTACACCGTTGTCAGTTGCACGTGCTCGTGTTCAAAATCAGTGATCTTTGCCACTGATAGCTGGTGAAAAATAAGCAGTAAGAAAATTTGAGTATGTTTTGCTCACAGCAGTTTCAAGCATTCAGGCTTGGAGATGTCAGAAATGGCCAGGTGTGAAAATGAAACAATTTCCCTAATTCAACAAGTTAGGAGTTATGAAGGTATCTACAATCATCTTGAATGTTACAATGAAAATGTGGATTTGGAGGATGCAATTGTCAAAAGCATTCTATCAAGGCAGTCCATTATCTGCACTGGGCATCTGCGTTGATTTTGTTCATTTACAGTCAATCAAAAGAACATGTATTCCTCCAACAACAACTATTCAGAACTTACACACAGTTTTATAATACTGTAGAGGTATTGGTAGTGTTCTAATTTGTAATGTGTTTCATTTAAACATGTAAATTCTTACTCAAAAAGACAATAGTTTGTCTTTTATTTTCTTCAACTATTTCCATGAACTTTCAGCTAATTGGGGCAGCCACTTAATTGGGCCAAAATGTACTGGCCCTAATGTGGCCCAATTAACTTGAATCCACTTTATTTAATTAAATTAGGAAAGGCATACCAAGACATGTCACATGTTGCATATATTATATGTGGAAGCTGATGCAAAGAGCAGTGATCCATGGAAACCATATGTACAGAAAGTGCCTGATGATCAAGGAGATTGGGCTCCAGAGTTGATGAGAGGAAGTCCAAGCTTTGGATATTGGGAGGCTTCAGGAAGGGGACAAGTTACCTGAAGGCCACATGTCCCTTAGATCATTAAATGCAGAAGTGGTCAGTCATTAGGTGAGACTACATGCAAGTATACTTCAGTATGTCGACACTGAAGTGACCTTGAAGCAGGCCAAGAGGCCAGCAGTGTTTAGGCACAAGGAGAAGCAGAGTAAAAGACAAGGAAGCATTCCAGCTGAGAAATGAAAGTAATAACAACAGGGGTTAACAGAGTTAGTGGGCGAAATAGTGTCCTCTATGGAGCATGAGTTCTGAAGGCTGCTTCTGGTGCCATGATTAAGGGTATCTTCACGGGACTGGAGGGAAACAGAGTAGATGAAGAAAATTCAGTAGTCCATGTGGAAACCAATGACATAGACAGGGCAAGGAAGAAGGTTCAGCCAAAGGAGAGTAGACAGCTAAAGTCCAAATTAAAAAACAAAACTAGAAAAATAAAAATGTCTGGATTGCATGAAACACATAGAAATTAGTATGGGGTCAATAAGAGAATTGAATATGTTGCTCAAAATCTGTAGGGGAAACGGTGTTGCCAATGGTCTAAATTTATGAGCCACTAGCATATTTTTGGAGAAAGAGGGAGCATTCTCAATGGGAGGGGATTTACTTGAAGCAAATTGGGACTAGTGCCCAAGGAAGTCAAAGAACAAGCTCTGTGCACAAGGTAAATAAATGGTGAAGCGAGTTGTGGTGAAGGGAAATTTAGAAAACTGAAGGGAAAAGAGCAAAATGATAGTGTTGTGTCGCAAATGGGTCATGTCAAAATGGGGTGGAAGATTCAAACTCAAGAGCCTCCCTCCATTTAGAGTCAGAGTAGAGAAAGCCTACTCTGCTACAGAGTAAAAGATGATGGCTCTTTATCGGAGTGCATGCAACATCTGTTGCAAGAAATCTAAACTAATGGCACCAACAGGAAGAAACATCTCCAATCCAGAAACATTACAGTGATGCTTGGTAAATGAAACAAAACAGTTGGGGGAGATGGAGGGTGTGGAGGAGGGGAAAGAGACATGCTGATGGAAATGATATTTTGTTCTTCATTCACCTTCCCATTCGTATACCTGCAACCCTAACTTTGGGCTCCCCTATGGTCAAATGGAGACTAAATACAAATTAGTGGAATTGAATTTCATGTTCCATTTGTATCGCCTACAGTATGAAGGCATGAAATTTAAATTCCCTGACTTCTAGTAACTGCTCCCCCCTCTGTCACTTTTCTCTCCCTGCCCGATCTACCCAGCCCCCTTCACCATGCCTTTTTCTCTTCCTTCACCAGATCTATCTGGCCATCACCACACACTCCTCCCACTGGATGCCCTCCCCGCCCCCTTCCCCCACTCTATGCTCCATCTTCCTCTCCTATCAGATTCCACAATCTTCTGCCCTTTGTCACTTCCACCTTCCACCTTGCAGGTTCTGCTGCCATTTCCACTCTCACCTCCACCATCTGCATATCACTCAACCCACTCCCCCCACCCCAACATAATCCACCTATCACCTGCTCTAGCTCTCCCCCCACCTCTTTATACTGGCTATCTTCCCTTTATCTCGCAGTCCAGATGAAAGGTCTTGACCCAAAACATTAACAGTTCATTTCCCTCCACAGATGCTGCCTGACCCACTGAGTTCCTCCGGTGTTTTGTATGTTGTTGTGGTAACAGATCTCCCATGATCACTTTGAATGGTAGAGCAGGCACAGGAGGATAGAAGGTCCACCCTGCTGTTATGTCTCACATTCATGTTGAATTAACTGCCGGAGCTCTATCCTCCAAACAGTCACGTTTCCCCGGATAAGAAAGAAGTTGAAATCATCCGGAGATCAGACCGACTGGATGCAAGCAGGCAGTGTACAGACAGGGCACAAGATAGACCTGTACTTGTGTGTAATCCTTCACTGAATCTGATGCACTTCTTGTCAGAATCCTCAGAATTTTCCTCCTCTGTTCATTATCTTGTTGTAATAATTTTTATTGATTCGTAAAATTCACACTTGACAAGAAGGTGTGAGGAGCAGCTGCCTTTATGTAAAACAATACCAACCAAGATCTCAGACATATTCCTCACCATACAATCAATACCAGTGAGCACGGAAAGAAAGGTTGCAACCATGAAATATTATCCATTGCCTGTCACTGGAGAAGGATTTTTCTCAAACTGAGATCCAAGAAAATGCAAAGGACTTTTTGTTTGTTTTCCAAGATTTGAACGTTTTTCATGGGATTCTATATTTTTCGCTCCACTTTCCTTTTCTTCGATTGTGGAGAATTGGCAGCTCTCCCTTCTACGTTGCACTGGAAACCAGACAATATGTCAGAGAGTCACCTTCCAATAATTGGCAGACAAATCAAATGGGAGCAGGAGCCCTGGATGAATACCATTCCAGCCCATGTCATCGATGACTCACTGTGTATTACTCAGACTTTTAGTACAAAAGGATGATAACTACAAGGTTTAACTCCAACAATATTGAAGGTATGTTGTACTCTCTTTCAGACGAGAGTGAAGAGAATGTAAGATCTCTCATTGTTACACGAGCGAGGCGGCGGAAGAACCCAAGTGCAGAACACGAGTGCGGAGACAGAGTCGGGAGGCGTTCTTGATGTAGTGAGCGTGGACTCGGTATCCAGGAGTGATGCTAGACTTAGAACTCATATGACATAGCGCTATTCAGGGGAGTTCTTACTGAGGGGCTGGACAATATTTATTCCTCGGTTCTCACCTCTAACACAGGTAGTCTAGTTTATGGGGATTTGCTGCGTGGAGTTTGCATGTTTACCCTATAACCTCATGGGTTTCCTCTGGGACCTCTGGTTTCCTCCCACATGCAAAAGCTGTATTGGTTGGTAGGTTAATTGACCGTTGTCAATGCCGGTGGGGGCATCAGAGAATGGAGTGTGCCAATGGGCAAGTGAGAGAGAATGGGTTATGGAGAAATAGAGGTGCACGGAATTGCTCTGAGAGTCAGCATAGACTAGATGGGATGAATGGGTTCCTTCTTTTTTCTAAGGAAATATTTTAAAAAATGAGTGTGAAATTGACCCAGGTTGGCAGCAAAAATTACACTCAATCGTACATTCAACTGTGAAGTTCTTGGGAAATCCTGAAGTGAGGACACAGGCAATGTAGTTGCAAGCCCCTTTAGAATATGACCCTCATCGGTTCAAGTCCCACTTCAGGACTTAAAGCTAGATCAAGGCTGATGGTCTTCCACAGTGCAGAATAAACCACTGGTTGCTGTTTGAAGAAATGACAGTTTCTTTAAAAAAGACCATTTGATCTCAGATCAATGCATTGATACTGTACACAGGATTTCTTTTCCACTGCTGGGAAAATCTGTGTGAAGGATATTTTGTTTATTTCTTCATTTTTGGGGATGTAAGTATTGCTGGCAAAGCCATTTTTATCTGTCCATGTGTAACTGGCCTTGGAAAGATGGTGCTGAGCTGCTTTGTCAAACAACCACAGTCTTTCTGGTGAAAGTGCTGCTGGGAAACAAGCTCAGGATTTATTAGGACAGCTGTGGATGAGTGTGTCCCCACAAAATCATTCAGGGTCTACCCCAATCAGAAGCTCTGGATAAATCATGAAATCCAGAATTTGCTGAGGGCCAGATCAGAGTCATTCAAGTCTGGAGATCAAGAGGAGCAGGTGTGATCTCCAGAAAGACAACTCACGGATGAAGTGAAGATTTCGGACTAGACTGGAAACAACAAGAGGTGCTTGACACTATGGCAGGATTTGAAAGCAATAATCTCCTACAAAGTTAAATCAAGTGGCATAGGGGACAGCAGGGCCTCGCTTCCGGATGAGCTAAATGCCGTCTATGCTCTCTTTGATCATCAGAACATGGAGGTGCCATCACGTACCCCCACATCTTTGGTCTGAGTATCTGAGGGTGACCTGCGGGCTGCTTTCAAAAGGGTGAATCCAAGGAAAGCATCCGGTCTGGATGGAGTACCTGGCTGAGTACTGAAGACCTGTGCTAACCAACTGGCTGGAGTGTTCACGGATGTCCAAGAAGAGTGTGGTAGCCTGCCTCAATGACTATCGCCCAGTAGCACTTACATCCACAGTGATGAAATGTTTTGAGAGGCTGGCGTTGAAACTTATCAGCTCCCGTCTGAATGGTGACTTAGAATCCACTCTAATTCCCCTACCTAAGCAACAGGTCTATAGCAGACAATTCAGGGCCCCAAACAGTCCTTCCAGGTGAGGCAACACTTCACTCGTGAGTCTGTTGGGGTAATCTATTGCATCCGGTGCTCCCGGTGCGGCCTCCTCCACATCGGCGAGACCCGACACAGATTGGGGGACCGCTTCGTCGAGCACCTATGCTCCGTCCGCCACAACAGACAGGATCTCCTGGTTGCCACTCACTTCAACTCTCCTTCACATTCCCATTCGGATATGTCCATACATGGCCTCCTCTACTGCCACAATGAGGCCAAACTTCGGTTGGAGGAACAACATCTCATATACCGTCTGGGTAGTCTCCAGCCCCTTGGTGTGAACATCGAATTCTCCAACTTCCGGTATCAAAAACCTTGGCAAAGTTCTATAGATGTATGGTGGAAAGTGTATTGACTGACTGTATTATGGCCTGGTATAGGAACACCAACGCCTTTGAACAGAAAATCCTACGAAAGGTAGTGGATTTGGCTCAGTACATCACAGGTAAAACCCTCCCAACCACTGAGTGCATCTACATGAAATGTTGCTGTAGAAAAGTAGCATCATAGATCCTCACCACCCAGGCCGTGCTCTTTTCTCACTGCTGCCATCGGGGAGAAGGTACAGGACTTACACACCACCAGGTTCAAGAACAGTTATGACCACTCAACCATCACATCAGGCTCTTAAACAAAAGGGGATAACTACACTCATCTATTGAGATGTTCCCACAACCAAAGATCTCACTTTAAGGACTCCTTATCTTGTTAATTCATGCTCTTGGTATTTACTGCAATTTATTTATAGTTGCATTTCAACAATTTGTTGTTTTCTTAATTTTACTTTGAAACTTTAGTGACTTTGAAACCAGTGATAAGGACATTCCAGTTCCAAGGCAAGGTGGTGGGTAGCTTGGATTTGAACTTGCATTTGGTGGTATTCCCATACACCTCTGCTTTTCTCTTCCTGGTGGTAAATGTCATGGATCTGCGAAATGCTGTCGGAAAAGGTGACTAACTTCACTGTATTTTGCAGATGAGATGGTGTATGTAGTCACTGCTGTGGCCCAGTGACCAGTGCAGTCAATGTTTGGGATATTGAAGCGGTATAATCATGTTGATAATAAGCTAATACAAAAGCCTGAGAAATTGGGAAATGTAGGCAAGTGGGACAGAAATGTCAAACCCTCTCTCCCAATAAAACAGTAGGTGCTGGCTCAGTGAATAGCTTAAAATCAGATCAACAGATGTTCTCACCATTAAATGGGACAGGTCGAGAAGTGGAAAATACACAAATACTAGAAGAATTCAGCAGATTAGGCCGCATCTGTAGAGGGAAATAAGTAGTCGACATTTCAGGACTGATGAAAGATCTCGGCCTGAAACATTGATTCTTCATTTCCTTCCATAGATCCTGCCTAATCTACTGAGTTCCTCCACCATTTCTGTGCATTGCTCAATATTTCCAACAACTGCAGAATATTTTGTGTCTGAGAAGTGGAATAGGTCTGTCCTGCAACAGCAAAACAGCCAGCACATAAGCTACAGACAATCCCTCCACTCTACTCTCAGTTGTAAACTGATATTACCATTTAGAAATATTGTACTTTTGTTCATTAAATATTTAGATTGTTTCAGTTTATTTCTGTGGTTGTAGATCCATCCCAGGACTTTAGAATACAAGCTGGTGTGCACGAACAATACCAAGGGGGTGTGGCGTTGTCAGCTGTTCTGGCCTCAAACTGACTTTGCACAGCTCTCAACTGACAGCAGTGGAACACCAGCCTGAAATCGAGGACAGAAATGTTGCGCCGTTTTTGAGCACCACCCTCTGGGACTTCACCTGCTGACTTTTCAGTGGGCTGTTTGTTTACTGTAGTGGAACTCCTCGGAGCAATGCTTGGGATTCATCTCTGGAGTGGCATTCAGCCATACTGTTCTGAATAGCAAACGTACTTATCTTGCTCCTGGGTGGTGGGGTGGAGAAACGTCTCTAACAACGGAGATGCAAGGCGCGCCTTCCCTCCGCCGGCCTGCAGGACAGCCCTGCCTCCCGACCAGGGTCACGTGAAGCCGTGGGAGCAGGTGGTGGATGGTCGTATGAGCAGCCGGTGCATATCACAAGTCCTGGTTATGCGACCACTGACGCCAGGCAGGCAATCCCTGAAGAGTATTGATAATGGCCGGGGTCACCCGTCTTGTAAAGACACTGCCCAGAAGGATGCAATGGCAAACCACTTCTGTAGAAATATTTGCCAAGAACAATCATGGTCATGGAAAGACCATGATCACCCACGTTATACGACATGGCATATAACGAACAAACGAACTCATTACTCACACACTTCCCCTGAAACTGTATTTCTGTAGTACCAACACAGAAACCACATTCTTTGACCTCACTAGGATCTGCGCCCTCCTGCCAAACCCTTCCCCTGGAGAGAGGAACGTGGAGCGGTTGTCACAGCTCCCAGCATGCTGAAGTTCTCTGCAGACTGAGATTTCAGTGTAATCGAGCCCTTTAACCAGATACAGACAAAGCCATGCAGAGAGGCCCCGCAGTCTGTCTCAGGAAGCCTCGCAAGAGCTCAGCCGTGTGTCTGCACTGTTCTGTCTGTGGAGTTCAGGGTGATACTCACCTTCTGGGCCTCAGGATCATCCCAGGGTTCTGCCCGTGAGCTCTACCGTGTCCCACAGTTCGCGGCCCACCACTGCATTGAGGAAGTTACCCAGACTCTGCTCAATCAGACATCCCACAGAAGCCGGCAGAGAGGGCACAGGGAATAGCCTCTCCCATGGTGCAGATGGTCATAGACTCATGTGATCTCACTCCCTACAGTGACCTTCCTGCTAACCTCGAGCCAGAAGTCACCCCAGGGAATCCCCATAGCTGCTAACCACAGTCCTTCTCAGGCATATTCCAGACCCTTCCCACTGTCTCTCACACACCCTCAAACTGTCAACCACAAAGGCAATTTTATACTGGGGGACCTCAGTGCGCCAGGGTGCATCTATAGAAAGGAATAAACGGACGAGACCCTCCATCAGTTCCTCCAGCATTTTGTGTGTGTTGGCCTGGATTTCCAACACCTACAGAATTTCTTGTGTTTACACTTTTATACTGTGCATACGTTACTGTGCAAAAGTGTTAGACACATATATATAACTGGCGCTAGGGTGCCTACGACTTTCGTACAGTACTGTATGTGACGACATGCAGCGGAAAACGAGTTTGTAAGTCTGGCGGGAGCAAGGGATGCTGGGAATGGTGAGGGTGGAGTGCCACGGGAGGAGTGTGGGACAGGCGGCAGAGAAGGAGTGCCAGGGATGGTAATGAGTGGTGCGGGAAGACACACGCAGCCCTGACACACCAGGCAAGGTCATTTGATTCTAAACAATTGGTTTATTGATCATTACAGAATGTCTCTCTGGTGCCTCCCGTTCCCTCCCCACTCCCTTCCCCTTTTCCCAACCATGATTCCCCTCTCCCTGCCCCCTTCCCCCTCTCAGTCCACAATAGAGACCAATATCAGAATCAGGTTTATCATCACTCACATATGTCATGAAATATGATTTTTTGCAGCAGCAGTACAGTGTAATGCATAAAATTACTACAGTCCTGCACAAAGTCTTGGGCTCCCTAGTGATATGTATGTGCTGAAGACTTTAGTACAGTAATGTGCTTTTTCATCATTCTCCTTGCACTTAAATTTAAGTCATTCATGTTTCAAAATACTGTGTAATGGCCCAGGGAGCCCCACAAGTAAAAGCCTTCCATTCACAAAATCACCCATCAACTATTGCTAACTGCTTCGTGCTGCTGAGACCAACTTAGATCCATTTTGTGACTCTCCCTTTTTTTGGACCAGCCTGCTGTGCGGGACATGGTGAAAAGCATGCCTGAAGAAAAGAAAATTCCTTTTTAAGAAATTCAAATCTCTATCAGCTCCAAAATCTGCAGTAGGGTGGCCTATTAAGCCTAGCTAATTATGTCAGTGATTACTTGGGCCTATCCTTCAACAGAGTGAAGTGTGAGACTCTTGCCAGGCTTCCTGAGACAGACTGTGGGGCCTCACTCTTGCTCGTTGCACAGGCAACTTGGTCTGTAACTGGTTATAAGGGTTCTATTAAACTGAAATCTCAGTCTGCAGAGAACATCAGCATGCTGAGAGCTGTGACAACCTCTCCACATTCTTGTCTCCAGGGGAAGAGTTTGCCAGTGGAAATTTCAGCATCGAACATACTTGGCAGCCATTTACAGACAGTGATGGAAACTTCACAGTAATCGGTTTAATGAGCACCATGTGAGCAGACCTTTCCTCCCTCCACTCCCCCTCTTCTTCATGCACTCATATCTTTCATCGGTTTCTTCTGATTCCTCAACTTTCATACTCTCATCTCACCTGCTGTTGCCATCACTTTCTTCTCTCTCTCTCATTCTTTAACTCTACCACTTCTCTCCCTTTGTCTCTGACTATCCCCCCTCCCCTCATCCTCTGCTCTCACATGGTTTTCCATTATTTGTCTTATTGTTTTCAACGATCTTCCTCTGTCTTGCAGCACTCTTGTTCTCTTGTTTCTTTCTGTTGATAACTTCCAGTATCTTCATTTCTGCCAGTTAGTCTGTACCTCTCCCGAGCACTTCCCCTCTTTTGCTCTCTTTTTGTCATGAATCTAATCTCTCCTCTCTTTCACTATATTTTTAATCTCCCTCTCTCTCTTTTCAGACTTTTTGAATCACCCACACTATCTCCTATTCCTAATTTTCCCTCTTTTTCTCTCTCACATTGTTCCAGCTATTCCCCTTTCCTTTCTAAGCCTTTAACTGATTATTACCTTATTATCTCACCCTCAGGCACCTTCTCTCACATTAACCCTCCCAACTTCTCTCTAAACAGTATCTTTCTCATTTTGTGTCCATCTCCTCTTCTGCCTTTCATTGCTACCTCATGGCCCATTCCTCCATTTCTGATCCATCTTCTCTCATGCCAGCTCTTTTCAATAGCCCCCTCTCACATTCCTGCAGAGTAGTCAGGCAGGTACTGTGTGTCGACTGTCCTCAGTTAGAGTCACTGGGCCCTGTGAACAACTGTCACTCATTTGTCCATCCACCTCTAAACAATTGATGGAGCGTGTGAAGGCTTGACTCAGTAACCTTCAAAGTGCATTTATTATCAAAGTACGTATACATTGTACAACCTTGAGATTCATCTCCTTACAGGCAGCCACGAAACAAAGAACCCATTAAAAAGAGAAAACCACAAAACACTTCATGTGCAGAAAAATAAGCAAATACTATGAACAATAAAAGTAAACAAATAGCATTCAGAACTGAAATTTTACGCGAAGCCAGGCATCACTGCAGCCGGAGCAGGCCACGGCCTCAGTTCAGCACAGAGCCGAGTAAGTGTTGTGGAGCAGCCAGCAGAACCAGGCAGAAGCGGTCCCTTCCTCACCTCCAGTCCCAACACCTTGACCTTTTCAATCTGGCCTGCTGCTTAAATCATCCAAACATCACGTCGTTCCTTACTCTCAGGCCTGGATCCCAGCGCTCTGAGTTGGCCCATAACTGACCTTTCCCATTCAGTCCAGCATTTAAATTGATCAGACATTCTGGTCTTTCCTTGCTCTCGGAAAAGCCTCGACTCTGTCTCAGGCCCACTTATCTTGACCCTCTGCCTCACCTCTGCTCACCTCAACTCTGCCTTGCCTCTGCTCGCCTCTCCATTGTTAGTGGGGATCGTTATTAATAAAGTAATTAGTAGTCTTCTTTGAGTCCTGACGAAGGGTCTCAGCCCGAAACGTCGACAGCACTTCTCCCTGCAGATGCTGCCTAGTCTGCTGTGTTCTACCAGCATTTTGTGTGTGTGTGTTGTTGTTAGTAGTCTTCTTTGTTTTGTTTGCCAATGTTAAATGGGCTTCACCAGCACCATCTGAAACTGGAACCTTGGCACCATCCACCCTCCTCTGAGGCTGGACTCTGGCAATGATGTCCTGCCCTGCTCTCTCTCTCTCTCTCTCTCTCTCTCTCTCTCTCACACACACACACACACCATCATGGTCTCTGTATTATCTTTCTTCCCCTATATTATACTTTTTCTCGTACTCTCTCTCACTGTTTTTCCTGCACTAGTTCCCTCTTGTTCTGGCTCCAAAGTTTCTAGCTTTTGTGCTTTCCCTCTCTGTCCTCCTTCTAGCTCTTTTTTTCCCTTTCTTTGTTGATCTCTGCTCCCTCTTTCACTCCTGAAGTCTCTCCTGCATTTCAGTGTCTATCACTCTCTACATTCTCTTATTCACCATCACTCTCTCTGACTCTCTCTCCCTGTCTCTGTCTCTGTCTCTCTGCTTCTGCCTGTCTGGCTGTCTCTCTTGCTTTCTTGGTTTCTCTCTCTCCCTCCTCTCTTTTAATCTCTCCAGATCTGTCCATCCGCCTCTATCTTCTTCCCCTCTGCCACCTCCCTTCACACCAGTAAACACCCACACAAACCCACTGCTCGTCCAAATTACAACATCATATCTGGCTTCATGCCTCTGACTGAACGTGGAGAGAAGAGCAAAGTTTCAGAAAATATGTGACTGAAGATATTTAATGTGCATGCCATAAGGCCCCTCTTCAGCGCTGACAGATCTTTTGATGTTGGGCGAGTTCCATGCCCAGGAGCTGATATGGTAATTGCTCTGTTGTGCTTTAACAAATACCAACTGGGCCCAGACCCCAGCTCCCCACACCACTCTGTTCCACCGATTAGCAAGGAACTGCCTGACGTCCTTCTCTGAGAAATCAAAGTCTGAGAGCAGAAGAAGGAAAATAAAAGGCATTTATTTTGTAAGTTGATACTGATGCGTTTTACTGTGTCAAAGAGGTTTTGACAAAGCTCATTGCCATTCCAGGTTCACTGCTGAGAATGTGTCATTGTAATAAATCCTTAGATGGACCTTGGATACATCGCAGCTCTGGTAAGTTCTACTTGCAACAACATTCACTGGACACGGGAGTTTGAAACAAGATTTTTTTTCTGCCTTATTCAAACCTAACAGTGACATGGTGCTTGCACTTCTAATGTTTATATATCATGTGATGATGTCACGATGTGCTCTGACCACATAACTTATTTATATAAGTGTATCCAAACACACCACAGACTCAAGGAGATTCTGTGGTTATTGGAACCCATTCCCCAGGTATCCTCACGTGATCATTTCTCCACACCTTCCCGCCCACAGGCAGGGGAGAGTATCCGGCTAATTCCTGCATTTGGAGGTGTCAGGGTTGTATTGGCAAAGCTGAGGAATCAGAAGGATTTAAATTTAACCCTCAAAGAGATCTGAACAAAAACTCTAGCTTGCAGCCTGGTGCAGAACTGAGGGTGTAAAACACTGTAGTACTGAGGGTGTGCCAGAGGGCCACATCTGTCTTCTTTCAGTTGGAGTGATTAACTGAATCCCCCTCTGCTCTCTCAGGGTGTCAAAGATCCACAGAGCATTCCCTGGAACAGCAGTGAACGTTCTCCCTCGTGCACTGGCAGACACTCCTCCTGAACCAGTGTTGCAGCAGTGGCCACAGCTCAAGATGGCAACATCCATTATCAAAGATTGTTATGAACTAGGTGATGCACCATCAATAACTCACACTGAGACGTAGGCGAGATATCGGCTTTTATTGACTGGAAGAAGGAACCAGGAGTGAGTGTCTATCATACAAGGTCCTGGAGACTGAGGCCGAGCGTCAGGCCGCAGGTCTCCTTTATACAGGGGCCTGTGGGAGGAGCCACAGGAGCAGTCAGCAGGGGCGTGTCCCGACAGGCACATAGTTCACCACATTCACCCCCCCTTCGTTTGAAAAAGTCCTCATGTAGCGAAGGTTCTTACAAGTCAAGCCGATCAGGCGGTCGAATCTGTCGCTGCGATCTACGTAGCACCGGCTGTGACCGCATAGGTGCCAGCAACATTGGCGATTGCACAGGGGACGGGGGTTGCGCGTGTTCTTGCCCACTAGGCGCCGGTGATCCCTCATGCATGTGCGAGGCGCCTGGTATAAACGCGTACGAAACGCCCGGTATACAAGTGTCGTGAGGAGTCTGTGTAGGGCCTGGTGCGTACGGTGTCACCTCTGGTGCAGGGTTCACAGTTACCGGAGAGCCTTCAGGGTAGTGGTCTGCTGCACCTGCGGGTGCCAGGTCGCGGATGGAGACCGTGTCCTCCCGCCCATCAGGTAAGACCACGTAAGCATACTGGGGGTTCGCATGGAGAAGGTGAACCCTCTCCACCAGCGGGGAGTATTTATTGCTCCTCACATGTTTCCGGAGCAGCACTGGCCCCGGGGACGTCAGCCAAACTGGTAGGGTGGTCCCAGTGACAGACTTCCTGGGAAAAGAGAATAGGCGTTCGTGAGGGGTGGCATTGGTGGACGTACATAACAGAGAGCGGATAGAGTGCAGTGCCTCAGGGAGGACCTCCTGCCATCGAGAGACCGGCAACCCTTTGGACTTAAGGGCTAAAAGTGTGGCCTTCCACACTGTGGCATTCTCCCGCTCTACCTGGCCATTACCCCGGGGATTATAACTCGTGGTCCGACTGGTAGCAATGCCCCTAGCTAGCAAGTACTGGCGCAGCTCCTCACTCATAAAGGAGGACCCTCTATCACTGTGGATATAGCAGGGATACCCGAACAGAGTGAAGAGCTGGCGCAGGGCTTTTATGACGGACGTGGCAGTGGTGTCGGGGCAGGGGATGGCAAAGGGGAACCGTGAGAACTCGTCAATAACACTGAGAAAATAGACATTGCGGTCAGTGGAGGGAAGGGGGCCCTTAAAGTCAACACTCAGGCGTTCAAAAGGGCGGGTGGCCTTGACAAGTTGTGCCGTGTCAGGACAGTAGAAGTGCGGTTTGCACTCGGCACAAATTTGGCAGTCCCTGGTCATCGTCCTGATGTCCTCCAGGGAGTACGGCAGGTTCCGAGCTTTCACAAAATGGTAAAATCGGGTGACCCCCGGATGGCAAAGTTGTGCATGAAGGGCGTACAGCTGGTCGAGCTGTGTGCTAGCACATGTTCCCCGGGATAGGGCATCAGGGGGCTCATTGAGTCTGCCAGGCCGGTACAGGATATCATAGGTGTAGGTGGAGAGTTCTATCCTCCACCGCAAAATCTTATCATTTTTGATCTTGCCCCGCTGTTGGTTGCTGAACAGGAACGCAACCGAGCGCTGGTCGGTCAGCACAGTGAATCTTTTGCCAGCAAGATAGTGCCTCCAGTGCCTAACAGCCTCCACTATGGCCTGGGCTTCTTTCTCCACCGCGGAGTGCCGAATTTCAGAGCCTTGGAGGGTGCGAGAAAAGAATGCTACTGGTCTGCCTTCCTGATTAAGGGTAGCAGCCAGAGCGAAATCGGAGGCATCACACTCCACTTGGAAGGGAGCGGTCTCGTCCACTGCATGCATCGTAGCTTTGGCAATGTCCGCTTTAATGCAGTTGAAGGCCGCGCAGGCCTCAGCAGAGAGGGGAAACAAGGTAGACTTGACCAGGGGGCGAGCCTTGTCTGCGTAATGGGGGACCCATTGGGCATAATAGGAAAAAAACCCCAGGCACCGTCTGAGGGCCTTGAGAGTGGTGGGAAGAGGGAGCTCTAACAGGGGGCGCATACATTCGGGATCAGGCCCAATAACCCCGTTTTCCACGACATACCCAAGTATAGCAAGGCGGGTGGTACCAAAAACACACTTGTCCCTGTTATAAGTAAGGTTCAGAGCTGCGGCCACTTGGAGAAACCGTTGGAGGTTGGCGTCGTGATCTGGCCTGTCATGACCACAGATGGTGATGTTATCCAGATAGGGAAATGTGGCCTGCAGTTGGTACTGGTCCACCATCCGGTCCATTTCCCTCTGGAAGACAGAGACACCATTCGTGACACCGAAAGGGACGCGCAGGAAGTGATAGAGCCGGCCGCCCGCCTCGAAGGCGGTGTAGGGGCGGTCCTCTGGGCAGATGGGGAGCTGGTGATAAGCGGATTTCAGATCTATTGTCGAGTACACCTTATACTGAGCAATCTGGTTGACCATATCCGCGATGCGGGGTAGGGGGTATGCGTCAAGCTGCGTAAACCTATTGATGGTTTGACTATAGTCCACCACCATCCTATTTTTCTGCCCAGTCCGAACAACAACCACCTGGGCCCTCCAAGGGCTTGTGCTCGGCTCAATGATCCCCTCCCTGAGCAGCCGCTGCACCTCCGACCGAATGAAGGCCCGGTCCCCCGCGCTGTACCTCCTGCTTTTGGTTGCCACAGGTTTACAGTCGGGGGTCAGGTTGGCGAACAGCGGTGGGGAAGGGATCTTGAGAGTGGAGAGGCTGCAAGTGTCGGTAGCGCAGCTGTTGGCCTGGTTCTGGATGGGATGTGTGTGTCCGTGTGTGTGTGTGGTCAGTAGCGGGGTATGTGAAGAAGTCCCACAAAACTGAGGATTCTTGACAGTGAGTGGTGGGAGGGGCCCGTCGTATACCATAGTCACACTTTCGAGATGGCTCTGGAAGTCCAGCCCCAATAGCACAGGTGCACACAGATTAGGCATGACCAGCAGTTCAAAGTCCCGATATACTGTGCCTTGCACCACCAAAGTCGCTACACAACCCGCCCGGATGTCTGCGGACTGCGACCCAGAGGCCAAATGGAACCTCCGACTGACCGGCCGCGTTGCAAGTCCGCAGCGTTGCACTGTGTCCGGGTGAATAAAACTCCCAGTGCTGCCCGTGTCAAACAGGCATCCAGTCCAATGCCCCTCCACCTGGATGTCCATCATGGACCTTGCAAGCTGGTGTGGGGCGCTTTGATCGAGAGTTACAGTGGCCAGAGTTGGATCGCCGTCGGGGTACCCGGTCAGCATCGGAGGGTCGGGGGCGGGGCATGCTGACGCCGACAAAGATGGCCGCTCACATCCGGGGTACCCGGTCAGCATCCGAGGATCGGGGGCGGGGCGTGCTGACGTCGACAAAGATGGCCGCCCATATCCCGGCATGCAAGATGGCGGCCCCCACGTTTCACCCGCAGCGCTGCACTCCGCTCGAGGTTGAGACTTACAGACCTTGGCGAAGTGGCCCCGCTTTCCGCAGCTGGAGCAGGTCGCTTCTCGCGCTGGACAGCGTTGTCGAGGATGTTTCTTTTGGCCACAGAAATAACAAAGCACGAGTTTCTTACGGGCCACAGCCGTGGTCTGGGTCGGGGAGCTCGTGGAATCGCGACTGGCAGCGGCGTTGGCGAATTCGCTCCCGGGAGCCGGCGGTGGCGGGGTCTGAGGCGTCCACGAAACCGGCGGGGAATCGCGCGACTGGACAGCGTCGGCGTTATGCCGCGCAGCTTCTAGAGCGTTGGCCTTCTCTATCGCCGAGCTTAAGGTAAGATCCGAGTTCTCCAGCAGCCGCTGGCGCATGTACACTGACCTCAGTCCCGTCACAAAGGCGTCTCGCACCAGCAGCTCCGCATGCTGTTCAGCCGTGAGCGTCTTGCAGTCACAAGCTCGGACGAGTGTCTGTAGTGCTCGGAGAAACTCAGCGCACGATTCGCCAGGCCGCTGTTGCCGGGTAGCTAAGCGATGTCTTGCGTAGACGGTGTTCACCGGCCGCAGGTACTGTCGTTTGAGGGCGTCCAGTGCCCCTTCGTAGGTCGGCAGGTCCCGGATAAAGGAGTAAACTTTGGGGGTGACCCTCGAGAGTAGGATTCTGTGCATAACGGCGGGTTCAGTCGCACGAAGCTCCGCCAAGTACGATTGGAAGCATGCAAGCCAGTGTTCAAAAGCGAGAGCTGCGTCAGGGTCTTGAGGGTCCAAATCCAACCGGTCCGGACGCAAAACGGGTTCCATGTTTTAAAACTTCCAGTCAATAAAATTGATGCACCATCAATAACTCACACTGAGACGTAGGCGAGATATCGGCTTTTATTGACTGGAAGAAGGAACCAGGAGTGAGTGTCTATCATACAAGGTCCTGGAGACTGAGGCCGAGCGTCAGGCCGCAGGTCTCCTTTATACAGGGGCCTGTGGGAGGAGCCACAGGAGCAGTCAGCAGGGGCGTGTCCCGACAGGCACATAGTTCACCACACTAGGCTGTGCCATCTCCTCACAGCTGATCAAGCAGGAGGTACGAGAGCCCGAAGTCCCAAAACAGACACTTCCCATCAACCATTCACTTCTTGAGCCAACCAGCATAACCCTGGTCACTATCTCTGTATCACGACACTATGAATAAGTTAATCACTTTGCTCTACAATGGACTTTTTTTTGTTCTAATTGTGCTCTTTCTTGTAGAATTTATGTTTGTCTAGCGAAGTTTTGTCTCTCATGTTATGCGCCTGTGATGCTGCTGCCAGCAAGTTTTTCATTGCGCCTGTGCATTCAGGCACTTGTCCCTATGGCAGCAACCTCAAGGTTAAAGTTCAAGTTCAAGTTAATTGTCATTCAACCATACACATGTACACAGCTAAATGAAACCGTGTTCTTCTGTGGCCAAGGTGCAAGATGCACAGCACAACGCAATCACAAAATAGTATTAGCACTAGTCCTACAGGGCATGACCTGAAGATTGATGGAGCATGGGATGTTTATTCAGAGATACAATCCAGAACAGGCCCTCCTGGCCCATTCAGCCACACCGGCCAGCAACCCCCTATTTAACCCTAACAATTTAACCTACTCACCAGCACATCTTTGTGGGAGGAAACTGGAGGACCCGGAGAAAACCCATGCATTCCACAGGAGGACGTAGCAACGACGTCAGAACTGAACTCTGAATGCCGAGGCCTGAGCTGTAATAGCAAGCTGCGCCGCGGTGCCGCCGTTTTCCTGGCGCCATGTTCCTGTAAGAACAAGCACTCAGCAGTTCCTCATCTCGCACTGGGCCAGTCGCAGGTGAAGACGATCCAGTTTGTTTTCCAGGGAGCAAACACTGGAGGGCAGTATTGATGAGAGACCCAGCCTGTAGGAGTTTACCTTTTAACTCGCATGGATTCCTGCACACTTGCACAATTCTGTTTGGTCTCACGACACCTCCAGCGCCTTCTCCCCGGGCGGCTCTACCAGGCGACGCTGTGGGGTGAGGGCTTTCAGAGCCTGCTCTGAGCAATAACAAAGGATGTGCAACTCCTCTGAAATTGATCACGGTTAATGAAGCAGACTTACAGTATTTTGCATCAGAAGGGACTTGCAATCAGAAGAAAAACTTGTTAGACAAATAGTTGGACCAGGTGAGGCCGCTGCAACTAAGGGCACTGCCATCTTACCAGAATCAAATTGTAATGTTTTGACTTCACAATGATATTGAGGCAAGTAATTAACAAGGCCACAGGGAATGAGTGAAGGAAACTGTACAAACTAACATGGACATAATAGCCAGTGTCAATCACTGTGCTGTTCCATTTCCACGATTCTATGATATGATTGACCTGGGCGAAAATGTAAGAGGGTCCCCATCTGCAATTTATATTCATCTTCAGGAGGAGGAAAGCAGAGGTCCATCCTCATTAGTGGATCAAAGGTGGAGAGGGTCAGCAACTTTAAATTCCTCAGTGTTATCATTTTGGCGGACCTGTCCTGGGCCCGGCATGGAAGTGCAATTACAAAGAAAGCACAGCAGCATCTCTACTTCCTTAGGAGTTTGTGTAGATTCGGCACGGTGCCTAAAACTTGGAAAAACTTCTGTAGATGTGTGGTGGAGAGTATATTGACTGGTTGCAACACAGCCTGGTATGGAAACACCAATGCTCTTGAACAGAAAATCCAACAAAGAGTAGTGGATATGATCCAATCCTTCAAGGGAAAAGTCCTCCCCACCTGTAAGCACATCTACACAGAGAGCTGTAGCAACTATCATCAGGGACCCCCACCACCCAGGTCATGCTCTCTTCTTGCTGCTGCCATCAGGAAGAATGTACAAGAGCTTCAGGACTCACACCACCAGGTTCAGGAGCGTCAACCATCAGGCTCTTGAACCAAAGAGGATAACTTCACTCAAATTCACTTGCCCCATCATTGAAATCTTCCCCCAACCTATGGACTCACTTTCAAGAATTCTTCATCTCATGTTCTCTATATTTATTTATTATTATTATTTCTTTCTTTTTGTACTTGTATAGTTTGTTGTCTTTTGCACACTGGTTGTATGCCCAAGTCGGAGTGGTCTCTCATTGATTCTATTGTGGTTATTATTCTATTATGGATTTATTGAGTATGCCCACAAGAAAATGAATCTCTGGGTTGTACATGGTGACATGTATGTACTTTGATAATAAATTGACTTTGAACTTTGGAATTCTTGAATTATTATAATTCAAATTAGTTTCTAATTAATGTACATGTTTGATTATGAATATAGGGTACTGCGATTGCAAGTGTGATTTAAATATAATGTATTTGGTACTATTCTATTTTTTTATTCATAATAAATACCCTCATGTACTCTGTATTCTTCTATGTGAAAATTAATACAAATATTGAAAGGAAAACTTTGAAATATGTGCCACTGTTTCACCCTCTTTATGCTATTGAGTGAGAAAAACGTTAGTGAGAAACAGTTCCAAATTAAAAGCCAACCCCGTTCTCCATAAGAATATCCACAGAAGAAATCACATCACTGAAATGAAACATCGCTGGTTAACTTTCTCAAATACTAAATATCCTTTTGGAATTTGGAAGTGTAAGCTCTGCCAAAAAATGATTTCTCTTCCATGTACTGAATGACTGAGGCAAGTGTGCATCCACTCGTAACTTTCTCCTCCAGGAAGGAAGCTGTAGGAGTTTAATTGTTCACTTCCTGTTTCCCTGTTCCTCTATGTGGTTCTTCTGGCAATTAGTTTTAGAGAACGGAAACCCAGAGACGTGATTCATTGGTGCGGTGGACTAACGTGCTGGATTCTGTGACCCGCAATTCTGATCAAGCATACCTGGTGAATTCAACAGCGTCTCCCCACCGAACCAGGCCCCGCACCACTGCAGCTCAACCAAGTGCTGCAGATGTTGAACATTTGTACTGAATTTAGCAAGTTAGGCAGTACATTCAGAGAGAGGATGGCAGAGTTAACTTTTGAAGTCAACATTTTAAGTAGCTAAAAGGGTCTGTAATGAAGAACATGGAGGTTAGAATAATGCAGGGACTCTTTTCCCGTTGTGCATCAAGAAGGGTAAAGGTTGGAAGAGGACCCAGGAGAGTGAGTTAGTCTCTGAGGTTGATGTGCCCATGTGTCTGTACAGCCGGAACAGGGAAAACTAGAGTGTGAAGTGTTGCGGGATGTGTACTGAACACCCGGTTAAGAGTTAAACAGGATGATGTACAAGCAGATCTGCACACAGTGGGAAAGGCAGAGCCTCGGACAAGCTGCCTGGCCCAGCTCAGCAGGCCCTAACCTTCCTTTTGTTATGGTGTCTCTCAGCATTCACGCTGTCTCCGAGACAGGCGAGTGCCTCCTGTTACAGTGAGGCCAGCTGTCGTTCACCAGCTCTTGAAAGGGGGAGACAACAGAAATTAAACAGTCTCCGTGGCCCAATCAGTTCAGATTCCTGCGGTTTTGAGCGCAGTGTAGGGAACTGGGAATGTGAAACAATGAGGAGGGCAGAATCATTCCTGGTGGATTGGACCAGGATTGGGCCTTTCCCTGCAATGTGAAATAAGGACAGAAAATACTGAAAAATAAATACTCTCGCCATGGCCAACTGGAAAGTGAAAGAGTACATGTTCAATGATTGACTGGTCAATCTCCAAATTTGTAGTCTTTTTAATTAATAAACATTAGTGTTCAAAACTGTTTCAAAAACCACACCGCTGTTCTCTAAGGATGCTTGCTGGAGGATACCTTTTGCTTCCTGGGATACTATTATGAAGTTCAAATTAACTTTATTATCAAAGTACATATATGTCACCATGTACGACCCTGAGATCCATTTTCTTGTGGGCATTCACAATAGAACAAGGAAATACAATAAAATCAAAGAAAAGGCAACACATACATAAAGATTTACAAGCAATCAATAGCAAAAGGAGACAAATGGTGCAAATACAAAAAATAGTAATAATTAATAAATAGATAACTCTGAGAACATGAGCTGCAGATTTCTTGAAAGTGAGTCTATAGATTGGAGGATCAGTTCAGTGTTGAGGTGAGTGAAGTAACTGAAAGTAACAGGGACATCGAGGAGCAGACAGGGAGACAGATTCTGAAAAGGTGTAATAATAACAGGGTTGTTGTAGTGGGAGATTTTAATTTCCCAAATATGGACTGGCATCTCCCTAGAACAAAGGGTTCAGATGGGGTGGAGTTTGTTAGGTGTGTTCAGGAAGGTTTCTTGACACAGTATGTAGATAAGCCTACAAGAGGAGAGGCTGTACTTGATTTGGTATTGGGAAATTGACCTGGTCAGGTGTTAGATCTCTCAGTGGGAGAGCATTTTGGAGACAGCAATCACAACTCTATCTCCTTTACCATAACAATGGAGAGGGATAGGAACGGACAAGTTAGGAATGTGTTTAATTAGAGTAAGGGGAAATATGAAGCTATCATGCAGGAGCTTGGAAGCATAAACTGGGAACAGATGTTCTCAGGGAAATGTATGGCCGAAATGTTCAGGGGATATTTGCGTGGTGTTCTGCATAGGTACATTCCAATGAGACAGGGAAAGGATGGTAGGGTACAGGAACTGTGGTGTACAAAGGCTGTTGAAAATCTAGTCAAGAAGAAAAGAAAAGCTTGGGAAAGGTTCAAAAAACTAGGTAATGATGGAGATCTAGAAGATTATAAGGCGAGCAGGAAGGATCTTAAGAATTAAATTAGGACAGCCAGAAGGGGCCATGAGAAGGCCTTGGTGAGCAGGAATAAAGAAAACCCCAAGGTATTTTACAAGCATGTGAAGAGCAAGAGAATAAGTCATGAGAGAATAGGACCAATCAAGTGTGACCATGGAAAAATGTGTATGGAACCGGAGGAGATAGCAGAGGAACTTAATGAATTCTTGGCTTCAGTATACACTCCAGAAAAGGATCTTGGCAATTGTAGAGATAATTTACAGCAGATTGAAAAGCTTGAGCATATAGATATTAAGAAAGAGAATGTTTTGTAGCTTTTAGAAAACATCATGTTGGGTAAGTCTCTGGGACCAGATGAGATGTACCCCAGGCTACTGAGGGAGGCAAAGGAGGAGATTGTTGAGCCTCTGGTGATGATCTTTGCATCACCAATGGGTCGGGAGAGGGTCCAGAGGATTGGAGGGTTGCAGATGTTGTTCACTTATTCAAGAAAGGGAGTAGAGATAGCCCAGGAAATTATAGACCAGTGAGTCTTACTTCAGTAGTTGGTAAGTTCAGATTCAGATTCAGTTTATTGTCATTTATAAACCAGAAATACAATGCAGTTTAAAAATGAGACAACATATCGGAGGGATATTGAAAATCTGGTGGAATAACGCCATAAAACCAAACTTTCACTCAACGTCAGCAGAACTAAAGAGCTGATTATCAATAACAGGAGGAATTTGACAAGGTACCCCATGCAAGGCTTATTGAGAAAGTAAGGAGGCATGGGATCCAAGGGGACATTGCTTTGTGGATCCAGAACTGGCTTGCCCACAGAAGGCAAAGAGTGGTTGTAGACGGGTCATATTCTGCATGGAGGTCAGTGACCAGTGGTGTGCATCAGGGATTTGTTCAGGGACCCCTTCTGATATTGAGCGAAAGTTTGATTTTATGACGTTATTCCACCAGATTTTCAATATCCCTCCTATATGCTGATTTATCACCAGCTTTGATTTGGCCTACAACAGTGGTGTTGCCAGCAAACTTAAATATGACATTGGAGCTGAATTTAGCCTCACAGTCTGTGGTAACTACAATTACCTGTCTGGACATGCCCCCCCTGCTGACTGCTCCTATGGCTCCTCCCACAGACCCCTGTATAAAGGCGATTGGAGGCACGGCTCCCCCCTCAGTCTCCAGGATGTCGTGTGGGGATCTCTTGCTGCTGACTGCTCTCTTCCAGCGAATACAAGCCTATATCTCGCCTCATGTCTCCGAGAGTTATTGATGGTGCATCACAGTCTAAAGTGTAAAGCATGTAGAGCAGCGTTCAATTCACACCACCCTGTGGTACACCTGAGCAGATGATGATTGTGAAGGAGATGTTGCCAATCTGAACTGACTGGGACAGAGCTCAAGCAATAACCCGAGATGGTTGAGGGATTGAGAGGGAGCAAGGGCTCGGCCACCTCATCAACACTTCCCTGCAACCACCTCCTCTACGTGGATGCACAGGTGCAAAATAACTTACTTCATCATAACACGCACAGAGCATTACAGACAAAATGTTCAGATAAAAAGCATAAGTTCAAAATTAAATATAACTTATACAATCATTCCTCTCCAGTTGGTGCCCTATAAACATTTCCTTTCATTGTCCCAGTCCCAAATCTGATTATCTGGTCATTGTCACTGTGATTTCTGCTATGTGCCAATCAGTTGTTGTGTTTGTCATAATAGTGGCTACACTTCAGAAGTACTTCAGTTTAGAAATTTGATCACAGGAAGTTGTTAACTTAAGCACCAAAATCGATTTTACCCAGAGCAAATTGTGATAGAAACTATTTCCAGATGGAACTGCACCAATGCCAAGGCTGACTGTCCACACATCAGGCACAAGGTAATGTCAAACATTTCTACCCTTAACTGATGTCAATCAGAGATCAAAACTCCACACAATAATTGGTGATTCGACAGCCAGTGGTATCCAGAAGGACCCCTGAAAAAGGGTGTGCCTCATTTTTGTACTTCCTTAAGTTTAAAGGGATGCTCTACTGACAGAATCAGAATCAGACCCGGGGAAGCAGATTTATTATTATTGACACGTTGTTTTATGGCAGCAATACAGTGCAAACATATCAAACTACTATAACTTATAATATAAATAAAAAGAGAATAGCAAGGCAATGTACATGGATTCATGGACCATTCAGAAATCTGATGGCAGAGGGAAAGAACCTGTTCCTAAAATATTGACTGTGGGACTTCATGCTCCTGTGCCTCCACCCTGATGGTAGTAATGAGAAGAGGGCATGTCCCAGATGGTGAAGGTCCTTAATGATAGATGCCACCTTCTTGAGGCACCACCACTGAAAGATGTCCTCGATAGGGGGCAGACTGGTGCCTGTGAGCCTACAGCCCTCTGAAGCCCCTTCTGATCCTTCATACCAGACTGTGATGCAACCAGATATAATGCTCTTCATGACACATATGTAGAAATTGACTCGTATCTTTGGCGACATATCAAATTTCCTCAAACTCCTCATGTAGTATAGCTGCTGGTGTGCCTTCATCATGATTGCATCAATATGTTGGGCCCAGAAAATGTTGATTTCAACATACTTGAAACTGCTGACCCCTCAATAAGGGGGTTTTCCTAACATCCCCTTCCTAAAGTGGACAATCGGTTCCTTGGTCTTGTTGACGTTGAGTACAGGGTTGTTGTTGTGACACCACTCAACACAAGAATAAGACAATAGAAGCAGGCGGAGGCCACCATGCCACTCAATCTTGCTGCACCATCCAACAGAATCATAGCTGGTTGACACTTGTTTCAAATCCTGATTTCAGGAGTTCTGTCTTGACAGCTTCAAAGTGACTTCCATGTTTCTCAGGCTCCTTCCATAACATGCTGAATGCCACAAATGACAATGAAGGGCTTCGAGCATTAGCTTGTGAGCTTCTTTTCCAGTGACAGACCCAATGGTGACACTGCTAGAAACCTTCCAATATCAGAGGTTTCAGAATATGAGAGGTGAGCCAGTCAGAGACAGAGATCTCAGAGTAGGAGGCAAGAATGTCCAAAGAGCCACTGAATCTTTGTATCCTGCCTGAACTTACCCAAGGAATACTTACAGCTCCAGGTCCCTAAAGCTGACTTCACTAGAGAGTGTGACACCCTACAGGTGACCTCCGGGTTGTCCTCTCTCCTCATGCCTGGAATATTCTATCCTTCAAGGTCAGTGTCAAAACGACCCTCAACTTCCTGGCAATAGGATCATTCCAGGCACCACCTCTGCCGCATCTCCTAATTGTCCATTGACAATAGCATCAGGAACATCTCCAGGAATCTTCAGTTGAGGGGGAAGGATAACGTGTTTAAGTTCAGTGAGGGTCAGGTGGCATCTCTGACACTGAGACAAATATTGGTAGCCACCAACTGTGCCCTTAAAGAGTTCCCTGAATGACATTATCATGACCCTTCCACCTTTTATCTAGACTTCATGCTGCAATCTGTTATTTCTTTTCCCATGTGCTACCATAATGTACTTGCATTTTGAAGTGATCTGTAAACAAATTTTTTCATTGGAGCTCAGTAAATGTGACCATAATAAACCAATTACCTGGTTGTGTTCGTCTACAGAAATCGTTTCCACTCCCTCAATGTACTTGCCCATCATTAGAAGAATTTGATATAGGTCAATGCTGGATTTTCCAGAAGATCTCACAACTCCACACTGGGGGACAATTGGATTCTCTACTAGCCTGGCTCCACACACCATTCAGATTTCAATCTCGACAGCTGAAGACAGAAACACAATCCACTGAAGCACCAGGCCCAAAGTGAAAGAAGCCAGTCTTCTTCCAAAGGTGAGGTTCTGTTGCCTGCATCAGCCCAGATGTATCCTGCAGGAGATATCAAGAAAGGAGGCTTCATTGCTGAATGCTGTGTGCCAGCCACAGGCATCAGTTGAGACCAGAGGAAGAGCAGCAGTCAGATCCAAAGCTTGTTGGGCACGAGGAGTGAACCTGAAGAGTAGCAATGAAGGACATTGAAGATCATCAGGCCAAGATGAACATCAAGTTCAAGTTCTAGTTTAATTGTCATTCAACCATACATTCAACTAAATGAAACATCATTCCTCTGGGGCCAGGTGTAAACCAAAGTGCACACAGCACATACAGTCACAACAATAATATTAGCACAGGTCCCTGAGTGACATGGCCTGGAGATTGACGTGCTTGGGTTGTCATCCTGGAAACACACACAAAATGCTGGAGGAAGTCAGCAGGTTAGAAAAGAGTACAGTCGACGTTTCAGGCCGAGTCCCTTCATTAGGACTGGAAGAAAAAAGATGAGGAGTCAGAGTTAGAAGGTGGGGAGAGGGGAGGGAGAAGCACAGGTGATAGGTGAAACTGGGGGAGGAGGGATGAAGTAAAGAGCTGGGAAGTTGATTGGTGAAAGAGATACAGGGCTGGAGAAGGGGGAATCTGATAGGAGAGGACAGAAGCCCTTGGAAGAAAGAAAAGCAGGGAGGGGCACCAGAGGGAGGTGATGGGCAGGCAAGGAGATAAAGTAAGAGAGGGAAAAGGGGATGGGGAATGGTGAAGGAGGGTAAGGACATCACCGGAGTTTCAAGAAATTGATGTTCATGCCATCAGGTTAGAGGCTACCCAGATGGAATATAAGGTGTTGTTCTCCAACCTGACTGTGGCCTCTCCTTGTATACCCATTGCCTCCCTCTGGTGCTCCTCACCCCCCCCCTTTTCTTTCTTCCATGCCTTCTGTCCTCTCCTATTAGATTCCCCCTTCTCCAGCCCTTTATCTCTTTCACCAATCAACTTTCCAACTCTTTACTTCAACCCTCCCCTCCTCCAGTTTCACCTATCACCTTGTGTTTCTCCCTCCCCTCCCCCACATTTTAAAACTACTCCTCATCTTTTTCTCCAGTCCTGCTGAAGGGTCTTGGCCTGAAATGTCATCTGTACTCTTTTCCATAGATTCTGCTTGCCCTGATGAGTTCCTCCAGCTTTTTGTGTGTGTTGCTTGGTTTTCTAGCATCTGCAGATTTCCTCTTGTTTGTGATGTCATTCTGGAGCCATATTTCTGCAAGAACAACCACGCAGCAGTTCCCCTTCTCACACAGCTGCAGGGGAAGGCCATCCACCATATCTCCCAGGGTGTGAACACTACAGGGGCCAACCCCCAACCCAGCACAGATTCCAGTGTACCTGCCACGCCTCTGTTCCCATTCACACTGCCTCCGGTGCCTCCTCCTCTGGGTGGCCGTAATAGGTGGCAATGAGGAATGAGGGCCTGCTCCATGCAACAAGCAAGGCCAGTCAGCTTCTTTGCTGTACATTTCACCAATGAACTAATGAACTGGATTACAGTATTGTGTATTAACATTGTCCAACAGAGTTTTGCGATCACAAAAAGAAACATTTAAGACAAACATTTGCATCATTTGCAACACACCCAAAATGCCGGAGGAATTCAGCAGGTCAGGCAGCAGCATCTGTGGAAATGAATAAACAGTCAACATTTTGGGCTGAGACCCTTCTTCAGGACCGGGTTCAAACAAGTTTCACGACATATGTCAGTGATAATAAACCTGTTTCTGATTCTTCCTCTGTAACTCTGCTCTTCAAGTCCTGCCGACATCCTTCTACATTTTCTCTGCACTCTTTCATACCGACTGATATCTTTTTGTACATAGATGACCAGAACTACACACTGTACTCCAAATTTGGCCTCGCTAACATCTTGGACAACTTCAACATGACATCCCAGCTCCTGTACTCACTCAGTATTCTGACTTATGAAGGCTAATGTGCCAAAAGCTCCCTTTGTTCCCAGATCCCTTTGTTCTTTTGCACTCCTCAGTGTCCTACCATTCACTGTGTGAGTCCAACCCTGGCCTTGCTAAAGTCCATGTAGACAATGTCCACCACCTTCCCCATATCAGTCTTCTTGGTAACCTCCTCAACAACCCTATAAGATTAGTTAGTCATGACATCCACACACAAATACATGTCGACTGTCAGGCCCTATCTGTCCAAATACTTCTTATACTGTCTCTTAGAATATCTTCTAATAATTTACCCATAAATGACTTCAGGATCACTCGTCTTTAGTTTCCAGATTATTCTTAGAACAATGGAACAACTTTAGCTATCCTCCAGTCCTACAGAACTTCACTTGTGTTTTAAAATTCTCTGCCCAAGGAGCACCTTGTCAGGCTCTGAGGATTTATCCACCCTAACTCAGGCCAAGACCCTTCACGACTGGAAAAGAAGGGGGAAGGTGCCAGAATGAAAATGTGGTGGATAACTAGGAGATAGGTGAAGCCAGGTGGGTGGGAAAGGTAAAGGGCTGGAAAAGAAGGAATCTGATAGGAGAGGAGAGGAGAGTGGACTATGGGAGAAAAGGAAGGAGGAGGGAACATAGGGGAAGGTGATAGGTTGGTAAGAAGAAGTAAGAGGCCAGAGTGGGGAATAGAGGAAGAAGGGAATAGGAGGGATTTTATTTTTTATCGGAAGGATAAATTGATATTCGTGCCATCAGGTTGAAGGCTACCCAGAGGGAATATAAGGTGTTGTTCCTCCACCCTGTGGATAGCCTCATTATGGCACAAGAGGAGTCCGTGGACCAACATGTTGGAAGGTTAGTGGGAATCGGAATTAAAACGTTTGGCCACCGGTAAGTTCTGCTTGTGGCAGATGGAGCAGAGGTGCTTGACAAAGTGGTCCCCAACTTACGATGGGTCTGACCAATGTAGAGGAGGCCACATCAGGAGCACTGGGCACAATAGGTGACCCCAGCAGATTCACAGCTGAAGGGTTGCCTCACCTGGAAGGGCTGTTTGGGGCCCTGAATGGAGGTGAGGGAGGAGTTGAATGGACACGTGTAGCACCTTGGCTGCTTGCAGGGAGGTTAGTGGGGAGGGACGAATGGACAAGGGAATCGCAGAGGGAGCAATCCCTATGGAAAGCAGGGTCAGGAGGAGGGAAGTAAAGATATGTTTAGTGGTCCCTTTGGAGATGGTGGAAGTTGTGGAGAATGATGTGCTGGATGTGGAGTCACATGGAGAGGTGGGTGAGGACAAGGGAAACTCTATCCCTGTTAAGGTGGTGGGAAGATGGGCTGAGCGTGGACATTTGGGAAATGGAGGAGATGCAGGTGAGGGCAGCCTCCTCTAGTGCCACAATGAGGCCACCCTCAGAGTAGAGGAGGAATAACTTATATTCCAGCTGGATAGCCTCCAACCTGATGGCAAGAACATCAATTTCTCTGTCCGGTAAAAAAAAATTACCTCCCCCTCCCTTCTTCTATTCCCCACTCTGACCCCTTACCTCTTCTCACCTGCCTATCACCTCCCCTTGGATTCCCTCCTCCTTCCCTTTCTCCTATGGTCCATTCTCCTCTCCTATCAGATTCCTTCCTTTCCAGCCCTTTATCTTTCCCACCTACCTGGCTTCACCTGTCACCTTCTAATTTTCCTCCTTCCCCTTCCCTCACCTTTTTGTTCTGTTGTCTTCTCCATCCTTTCCAGTCCTGAAGAAAGGTCTCGGCCCAAAACATCAACTGTCTATTCATTTCCATAGATTCTGCAAGATCTGCTGAGCTCCTCCGGCATTTTTTGTGTGTGCGTTGCTCTGGATTTCCAGCATCTGCAAAATCTCTCTGTTTATGATTTGCACCATTTGTTGGACCCTGAAAGCCCACTGCCACCGTCTTACCAGAAGTCCCACCTCACATTTGAGGGAGGTTTGGTCAGCACAGGCTAAAACTGACTCCCTGGTAGAGGGTCACCTTTCAGAAGAGGCGTTCTAAATCATAGACCCCAGAGCAAAGTGTGACCATCTCCAGACTCCAACAATGAACACCAGCATATCCACTGGGAGATCTGGATCTGCAGCTCCCTCCGCACTGACAACAGTACATTAATGAACAGATTCCTGGTCCAATTACCTGACTGTGTTGCCACAAATCCTTCTTTACTCCTGATGAGTGATATCTTGCTTAAATAACTGCGGCTACTGCCCAAAACATACTTTCTTCGGCTCCAGCCTATTGGTTGAATTCAGAAGTCTTTAGACTGCATCTCAGCATGAATGATAGGTCATTATTGTAGCTACTTCAGCTGAGAGCAATGTACAGTACAACAAATTAATCAGATCAGTATGTAATAGGTAGAGAGGTACACTGAGGGACTGACATTTCAAGTCACATTTATTTAGTTATGAGCCTGGATCTCCAGTGCCATTTCAGGCGTGGGTCTTTTTAACCAGTATATGAATTGACCATTTCAAGCCACACATGGGGCTGATGATACCTCACAAGTTGGAGCTCCACATTTCCCTCAACTTGCAATATTGGATCTGATTAATTGTTGTCACACTTTCCCGCATGAATGATCATTTTTGACTCATGTTCCCTTGTCTACTCCTGCTTCTTCCAGTCTCCTGCAGGGCTTATAGAGAAAACAGTTAACATGGAGCAGGAGTTTCATCTCACAGTCCATCTCCCTCATATTTTTATCCTCTATTAGGAGCCCCTCCCTCAGAATTGTCATGATAAATATTGTAATGGCAGGTATCAGAAAAGAGAAATTAACTGCCTTAGAGGTCACCTATTGTCATTACCAGAATAAAATAACAGTGATGATATCAGTCAAATTATTTCACAATAACATGTTCCACTACAAGAAGATCACTTGTAGAGGCAAGTTATCACATCACTGTTTAGCACTGGTAAATATTTTGCTCCAATAAGTTCACACAACGTGTGTGGCACCATTGGGGTCTGCAGAACAGTGTTACTTATCTCTACACACTAATTGGTGTCATTTTTTCTCATTGAGTATTCATTTGAATATTGTTAATGTCACAAGAAGTGATCACAACAAAGCAAAATTAAATGCAGTATAAAAGGAAAGACATGGCATTTGTCTTTAATGTTACATGTCCTGATGTCTTTTCTGTTTGTCAATGTTGGCTTTTGATGTTATAGTGTAACATTGCAATGTTCCTCTATGTCTACTGGAGAGCTGCTCTCCGTCAACTTGCATCTGTGTTGGTGCACTTGGTAACCCTGAGAAGCTTTTGCACCAGCTGACCGGCTTCTTACAATAACCCACAATCAATTGAGAGGGCAGGCAGGGAGGGTTGGCAATGGGACAGGAGTGAGAACAGGGCCTGAGAGACGATGAGGTGAGAGATGAGTGATGGCCTCACAATGGGAGATGCCCTGCATACCAGGCAACCTCTCAGGGGACTGGGGACAATGGTTCGCCAATCTGTTGCAAAGTTTAATAAATTTGCTTTGAACTTTGAACTTGTAATCTATCTTTTACATTCCTCTTTTGCGCTATTTATTATAACTTAGTAACTTTTTTACCTCACATCTGCCCGGCAGTCAATGGTGTAAAGAAGCTAGGTCTTGTCTGCTGACACAGTCATGAGAGTTATCAGTCCTCATAAACCTTCCAACTGGGTTATAATTGAGCCTTCTTCAAGAGCAGAGCCATCTGTTTGTCATAACTGAATGCCTGACAACCCTCAGACACCCTTCATGTAACATATCAAATGAATGAGGGACAGAGCAATGAGTCCATTGCCATTCTAATTGGTCAGTGCGGCAACAATTCAAAGTCTCCACTGAAAAGCAATCTAATAAGTTAGGTCGTGATAGTAATAAGGAAGGAAATATTACACTGCTCCAGCACCTCATTGTTAACTCAGCACACTACAATGACTGAAAAATGCTTGAAGTGGACAGCAATTACTGCTGTAATCCAGAAAACATAGAAGCTAATTTATGTTCCTGCGCTGGGTACAAGAGATAACACTGAATATTTTATGACTCTGAATGATACCTTAATATGACTTGGATGGTAATTTAACCCAGCAGTCATGTTGAGTAACGTTGGTCCAATCAATCCCGGCTCTGGGAGATGGAAAATAAACTGCTGATTTAATTGAATCTTCCTTTCTATCCACAGAGACATCCTGATCAGCTCAATTTTGAGAATATTTCACCCACTTCCAATAAGTTTCTCTCTATAATTTCACAACAAGTATTCACTTGCTTGAAACGTCTATTTGGACAGATGCAGCAGAGTTTGGTAAGTACATCAGCTGGATCAGGTTTCATTAAAGATTCCAATGCATTATTTAGAAGAAGATCTGGGGAATTCTTGTTGTGCAACCTACATCAGTATAAAATAGAACAAACTAGTTCTGAACACGTTGCTGTGTCCGGAAAATTGCTGTGGACAATGTATCTGCTGCTTCTCCCACATAACCACAACTTCTACAGTTTAAAATGTCTTTGTTGTCATGAAGTAGTGGGGGAGTTCTGGCATTATGAAAGGCACTGCAGAGACATGAGCTTTCATTTATGCCCCTGGCTAGGGTGTGGAGTGCCTGACGTGGCAAGGTAAAGAGATAATGAGGTGTTTCAGTTGCTTTACCATTCTATCTTCCAGTATGTCCACTGTAGCTAGTTGGAGGATCTGAGCAATCAACGTTCCCTCGAAGTTTTATTTATAGCTGCATGGACCAGCCATTGTTCCATGCACGAAATGTGTGCACGGTCTGAAAACTGTGCGGCACTTTAATAAAACATTGTATTAAAGAAAATTCCAGTTGCGTGGCAACAAAGGCTATGTGCGCGGAAGCGTTTCGGCGACTGCGCGGCTATGCGACCACACAGCTTAGACAGAGCACTGCCAGCAATGATAAGTCTCCAAGATTTGCTATTCTCTGTGGCAGACTCCTATTGTTAATGGCCCAGTCGCGATGCCGATACCCTGGCCAAGAAATTCCTTTTCACAATTCAAAGTCAAAACAGTACCCTGTGGTTGAAGTTTGTCTTAAATGAAGTTGAGCACCTATCAGGAAATTAGACTCATATATTTTTGCCAGTATTCTTGTTTTCCAGGAGTATGACTTCCAATATAAAACTCTTGCAAATTACAACAACCAAGTTTTGGCTCCAGTGCAATTTTGCCAGCCAAAAAAATGACTGTTCTTATATACTGAAAGCAAATAGCTTTCCCTTACATGGTGCTAATTAAAAGACCAACATCCATAGTTGAATAACTTTCTATCTCACACGTTAACATTGGAGAACCAGTGAGAGACCATCTCTAACATAACAAGTGAACAATCTCCAAGAGGCTGTAAAAAGGGAGAGTGAGACAGAGTGATAATAAGCCAGAGTCAGGACAAGGGATGAAGGAGCAATAATACCTGGACCTATCCTTCTTAGCCTGCAGGATCTGGCCCATATAGGTCCAATGCTTTTCCATTGGGGTATAATTGTAACCTGATGTTCAAAGACCCAACCCACTCCAGACATTCTTTGTCCTACCCTCTATCATTGGGCAGAAGATATAAAAGCCTGAAAGTACATACCACTGGACTCAAATGTTTCTATTCCACTGTTATCGGAGTTTTGAAAGGACCTTTTGTACAATATGATACATTCTTCACTTCATAATCTACCTCTTTACAATATTGCATTTTATTGCTTGCCTGCATTCCAACTTCTCTGTAGCCGTTACACTTCATTCTGCATTTTTCTTGTTTACCTTGTCCTGTGTCAATGCATTGCATAATAACTTGATCTGTATGCAAAGTAAGTTTTTCACTGTACCTCGGTACATGTGACGATTATAAACTGTAACTGTCACAAGGACACAAACCCAGAGAGAGTGGATAATGTTTTAATCAGGAAAATTGGACTCTGACAATATCGTTCAGGCTTCACTGATGCAGAAAATTGAACCAACTTGAAATCAAACAAGAATGGAGGTGGGGGTGGTGTGGGGGGAGTCATTTTTTTCCCTGTGGACCGGAAATCCTAAATCGGTACTTGACTGCTCAGGATATCTTCATTCTAGCCTCCCACCGGGCCCTGCTTTCAGAGTGTCTTTGAGCCAGGAAGGTATTCGTTTGCAGAGTGAATATTTCTCCTCAGGCTACACTGCGAGAGCCTTCCTTGAAGCAGAAAGACAACAAAAGTGAAAGATCAAGGTTGAAAAATGGAACACTGAGCAGGTTAATGAAGGCTCGGATAATCGAGGAGAGTTCAAAACTGCCCTGTTGTGAGGCCCCCACTCTCACAATTAAAACAACAAATAAGCCCATTCTTCACAACAGGGAAGATGAAAACTTCAGAGGTCTTTATTGAAATCTTCCCTGACCATGGAGTGACTGTGAGAAGGATTGAGATGGCCCGGCATTCAGTGTGGGATTCCCTGAGTCACATGAATCCAACAGATATCCAAGGATTCCTTCCTCCTGTCTCAGTAACTCTGTGGGACAAAGCTGGTGTGAGTTCTACCTGGAGACTTTTTTTCTCAGTTCTTAAACTGCCATATCAGAGGGACTGCAATACTACTAAGGGTGTCAGCTTTTAGGTGAAGTGTTACACTGATACCTCCTCTACCCTCTGCCATAGACATAAACAATCTTGTTCACCTGTTCACATGCATTCTCTTTTGTGCCCTGGCCATTATCTATCCCTCAGGCACAGAACCAAAACAGATGATTATCACTTTGCTGTCTGTGGAGCCTTGCTATAGGAAATGGTCTGTGAAGCCTCCTACACTATAACACTATAACTTGACTAGAATTGGATAGGGTCTAGATGGAAAGCAACTTACAAGGCAACAAGAACAGGGCAGAGAGATGGGAAGGATATCATTTGTCTACAATGAGCTCGTAAGGACTTAATTGACCAAGTGGCTACAGATCTCATTGGTACTGGGACAGTGCAGAATTTGTCAAAGGCATTTTATAACTATGCATTTTTTTCAACCAATGTACCAGGAAGTAGCCAGAAGATTTTTGTTTTCATTAAGCCATTTTGAAACATAATAATGATAATAATGAAGATTTGAATTTGGGGCAGGAGTGAGCCGCACATCCTCTGATCCTGCTCAGCCATTTCATTGTAGCCGATCTGATTGTAACTTCAACTCCTCACTCTAACTTTTCACCCCATTGCTTCTCAAGTACCTACCCAGCTAAGGTGACACAAGAGACTGTATTTGCTGGAATATGAAGTAACAACCAAAATGCTGGAGGAACTCAACAGATCCGGCAGCACCTGTGTGGGGAAATGGACTATCGTCATTTCAGGACCCTAAATTTCCTTCCACAGATGCCGCCTGACCTGATGCATTATGCCAGCATTTTGTTTGTTGCTCTCTGTAGCCATACCTTAAAAATTTCTGGTCCACCTCCTTCTGCGACATGTCATATCTGAGCTACTTCTTTCTCCGGATGAGATTACCAGGTGGACAGAGGGAAAGCTTCAAGGAGGAGCACAAAAGATCCTTGAAAAATAATGAAATACCTACTGACCTCTGGAATGGCCTACGACTAATCAGGACATTCACCAGCCCCACGCATGGAAAGATACGCTACCTCACAAACTACCCACTCACTCATTCCATCAGACGCCTCTTTTCCCACTGGTGAAATGATTCTCACATCAGTCACCTCAAAATTTTCAAAACTGGAGTGAAAACAACTCATCCTCAGTCTGAGGAACTGCTCAAGAAGACCTTATCTGGACTAGTACAGTGTATGTGGCCAGGGCACATGACCAGAGTCTCTCTTCTGTCTCTTGAAAGTGAAAATGGCACTCAGTTAACATCTTCAGCAAATGTCATAGAGTTCCTTTAGCCCTGCAGTGAATTATAATGGAATAATGAACACTCGCATTCCCAATGCTGGGCATGCACAATTCCTTAATAAATAGAAACCTTACATAACATAATTCTATCACAAATCTTTTTGGGTGCAATGTGCAGTGTGCTTTTAGGGGGAGGGGGTGTGGGGGGCCATTGCTCTGGTTCCACCCTATCTATTGCTGTGTAGGGCCAAGAATGCCTCCAAGGAGAGGCAATCATAATCTATTGTACGTCAATCAACATTTGAATGGATGGACATATTCAATGGATAGAATGGAATGCAGCAAGGGCACATTGTCATGAGGTGTACCTGGTAAGCTTGAGTTTACACTTAAGAAGTTGACTGCCTGTTTCTATGGACAATATGAACCGATAGCCTAGCACGGGATGTCAGAAGGAAAAGAAAATTCATTTATTAATAATTTTGGCTGAACAGTGCGTTGCATTAAAGTGTGCCACATTTACTGGATTATTATTCATTCTGAATAAATAGTGTGATGGAACAAAGGCTTGTTCTGCATTATGAATTGGTTCAAGTTTACCAAAGGTTTTTATACTTCTTTAGTGCATAAATAAGAGGACCACAACCCTGTGGTTTGGAGGCTTGCATGCCTCAATGATCCAGAGAACTACGTTGGCTGGAGTCAGGACCTTCTGCTTTGGCGTTTGGTAATGTCACCCATGCCAAACAGGTCAAAGGGTAAAGGCCAGACTAAGAGTGGTCCACTGGTCCTCCAGGTTCGTGGGTTCAACTCAGGGCTAACAACCCAGACTGGTAAAAACAGCAGTGAAGAACCCTTCTACATCCGTGTGTGACGGTATTCCTGAGTCTCCACCCGGGACTTGCATGACTGACAGCAGTGAAAACTGAGAGGAAGCTACTGGCATGATGAAGGAAGCCCTGAACACTGCCAAGGCCAAGACCAAATTGTTATTTGGAATGTATAAACAATGTACAACATCGGCAAGCTGGTAGAAATAACTGCAGAAATGTGTCGTTACAACCTGGGAGTGAGTAAAAGGAGATAGACAGGGTCTGGCAGACTAAAGGCAGCAACTGGTGAAACAGTTTTCTACTCCGGAAGGGAAGGTAGTCAGCATCACGATGGTGTAGCTGTCATTTTGAAGGAGGGCATTGCGAAGTGCTTGCTGGAATGGAAACCAATCAACAGTAGGCTGATGAGAGTCAGGCTGAAAGGGAAACAAGTGAACCAGAGCTATGCTCCAACTAATGATAGTGACACTGGAGAAAAGGACATCCTCCATGAACAGCTGCACTTGGGGTTAGAGTTAACCCCACGCCATGACATAGTCATCATCATGGGAGATCTAAATGCCAAAGTGGGAAGTAACAAGTCACACTTCACTCGGGCACGGATGGATGTGGAATGGTGAAGGACTGGTGGAATTCTGTGCCATGAACAACCTGGTCATAGGAGAGACCTTCTTTCCACACCATGAAATCCACAAACTGACATGGTGCTCACCCAATGGACTTGACAAGAACCAATTTGACTATTTAATGGTCAATGGTACATGGAGACGATCTTTGTGGGATGTAAAGGTGAAGGGAGGAGCAGATACAGGAAGTGGTCACCACCTTGTTGTAGCAATGATGAAACTCAACCTGAGAAGCACTGGGACCAGAACATTTTGATGTTTTGAAGACATTTTGATGTTGAGAAGCTCATGGGTGCCAGTGTGCGATCTGCTTTCACCATTCAGTTTCAGAACAGATTCCAGGCCTCGCAAGACCTTGACGAGAATGTGTCAGTGGACAAGATTGACACAATGTGGAAACAGATTGCCTCGGGGAGCAGCAAGGCGTGCCTAGGACACAGAGCTGGAAAGAAGAAAAAAGAATGGATACAGCAAGAAACATGGACAGCCTTAGAAGAAAGACAGAAAATTAAGAAGAAAGTGCTAGATACAAACAGGTGAAACTTCGACTAGCATATACTGAAGCTAACAAGAAATTGAAGAGACATGTAAGCTAGGATAATGGACCTTGCAGAGGAGGCCGAACCACCAGCCATTCAAGGTGATCAGGGAAATATTAATAAGATTTAAAAATTGCTATGTGGAAAGTTCCAGGCCAAATCCAATGGTCCCATGAAAGATAAGACCAGTCTGCTATTGACAGCTGAGAAAGAGCAAAAAGCATGATGGACAGAGTATTTCAGAGATTTACTGAATGGTCCACCCCAGATGAAGAACCTGACATATAAGAGGCAGCAGAGGATCTCGACATCAACACAGATCCAGTTCAAAACTTCAGAAGTTCAAAGTATGCAACCCTGAGATTCATTTCCTCCAGACAGCCACAAAATAAAGGAAACCATGGAACCTGGTTAAAGAAAAAACATCAACCTCCCCCCATGTGCAAAAAAACAAATGGTGCAAACAGCGACCAGAACATCAACACCACTCCCCACCCCCCCACACACACACACACACACACACACACACACACACACGAGAGATCCATCCAAAAAAGAAGAGATTGTTGCCGCTATTAAATCATTAAAGAACAGCAAAACTCCAGGACATGACAAACATTAGCAACCACTGTTTACTACATTCTGGGAATGGGGACAGGTACCCAAGAACTGGACATAACGCGTTACTGTATTCAAAGATTCAAGATTCAAAGTATATTTCTTATCAAACAATGTATAAATTATACACTTGAAATTTGTTAGGATCCCCAAGAAAGGAGTGTTATGTGATTGCAACAACTGGAGTGGCATCAATCTTTTGTCAGTGCACAGCAAGATTCTCTCCAAAGTCATTGTCTAAAGAATTACAGGTGCTGTCGATGTGTGCTTGAGGAAGGAGCAAGCTGGCTTCAGGAAGAACAGTTGCTGTCTTGACCAGATCTTCACGCTGCGTAACATCATAGAGCAGGTCACAGAGTGGCAGAGACAACTGCAATGTGTATTTCCTGGACTTCGAAAAGGCTTTTAATAGCATCGACAGAGAGTGCCTCTGGCAATTTCTCAGATCAGCCCTTTCAAAATCGTCCAGCTTATTCAGAGTTTCTGCACTAATTTCACCTGCACAGTTGGGGAGGGGTGAAATTTGTGCTTTGAAGTCAAGACAGGAGTCATGCAAAGCTGTGTGATGTTGGCGGCATTGTGGTGAGTGACTGGGTTACGAGGCAAATAATGAAAAATAAGCCGACAGGCATTTGGTGGACTCTATTCTCTACTTTAGAGGCTTTGACTTTGCAGATGACCTTGCATTACTGTCACGTGCACACCAGCACATGCAAGAGAAAACTCAGCACCCGTGTACCTTTTGTGGACAGGTTGGACCTACAGTCTGACAGAAAGACTGAGACCATGACCCTCAATGTAGAGCCTCCTCCCTTCAAGGCATATGGTGTCAATTTACCCAGCACCAGCAGATTCACCTACCTGGGCAGCATCATTTGTCAGGGAAGTGGGACCAAGAATGACATCCAGTCTCAGCAAACTAGAAACATCTACAGATCAATGAGCAACATATGGGGATCAATGAAGTACAGTGTCCATACAGTGGTGAAGCTGTATCAGAGCTGAGTTCTGTCCACACTCCTGTACAGATCAGAATGCTGACGAAGAGCGATCTTGCCAAGCTGTCATCATTCTACACCATGGGCCTCCAGAAGATACTTTGCATTTTCTGGCCAAGAAAGATCTCCAACCATGCCCTTCTCCTTCAGTGTCATCAAGAGGATATGGCCATAATCATCATGAGGAAATGTTGGAGATGGATTGGGCACACGATGAGAAGAGAGGCCAACTCTATCATCAAGACAGCACTTCATTGGACCTCTGAAGGGCGGAGGAAACGGAGGAGGCCAAAGGCAATGTGGCACCATACCATAGAGGAAGAAATGAGGACCCTGAACCACATCTGGGGCACAATAGAGAAGATGGCCAAGGACATACAGAGATGGAAGATCTTCACTGCTGCCTTAAATGCCAGCAGCATAGCGGGCAGTAAGAAGAATTGTATCAATAGAGACCATTTTGGGCCATTGTGTCCATATTTGTTTTTGGAGCAATTTTTCATTAGGTGGCAGCCCTTTTAATTTAAGAATTATCAATGACCATAGGCTGAACTTTGCTTTGGTCACTGGTACCAAATGGTAAATGCATGAAGCAACATTATACATTAGGATATTGGTTAGTGTTGTCCCTGAAAGACCTTTGAATTACTTAAAAGTCATTGAGTTCTCAGTGGTCAGAAGTAAGTTCCTCTCTAGCTTGGATAGGTATATTGGTCAGCATGGACTAGTTGGGCTGAAGTGCCTCTCTCCGTGCTGTATGACTGACTGTAAAGCTACATGAGTCCAATCTACGGGAGTCATGACAAGGGAAGCTGCTTCATCAAAGGAAAAGTTGAAAAGTTGATGCCTCTTGAAGAACTTAATATCAATAGTCTGCAGTAGTGTGAGCAATCTGTGAGATACGGATCAGTCAGTAGCCTGGAATATGTCAAGATCAGGAAGGTAGGTTCAACAGTGACCTTGATCCTGAATCCCAGTTCCGGTGAGAACTTGCAGCTGAGGATGTAGAAGATCTTAGACCTCCATCATGACAGTTGTGTTAACCTTACTTTCTACTGCTCAGAGGCCTAGATAGACGTTCAGGTTCCCAGAATCCAGTGGTGATAATGTCTCCAGCAAGTCCTCTAAACCTCCTCCCAAGGTGGCCTCAAACATTCTCCAAATGTCCTGAAGTCTGATTTCAAGCCTGCCAACAGCACTGACAGAGGCACAGCAAGCACAAAGCGTGGTGGTTCCTGAGTAATGAAGTGGCAGTGCAACTCTGTGGAGACAATCGCAGAGAACAAGAGGAGGTTCATGAGAAGTTGGACTCCAAAGTGGCATGCAACCACAGAGTCATGGAGTTATACACCATTGAAACGGGCCCTTCAGTCCAACTCATCCAAGGCACCAAGGTGTTTTCCTGAGCTTGTCCCATTTGCCTATATTTGGCCCATATATCATGAAACCTTTCCTATCAATGTATCTGTCTAACTGACTTTAAAGTATTGCAATTGTGTTTTAAGTATTGACATGCTAAGCCAAGGGGAGAGTTGCAAGTGTGTTTGCCAGGACCAGAGAAAACAATGAACAGAAAGGTGGCAGATCTATGAGTGACAAGGGCAGCGAAGTTTTATGTGATTGAACTTCAGACAATGAGGCAAGAGAATGGCAATACTGATGTTATTGCTTGTGCACCCAGTGCTGGAAATGCATCAAATACAACTAAGCCTGAAAAGAGCTGAAGAATTATCAAGCAGAAACATTAATTCTGGTTATCTTTCTGTGCTCCCTGGCCTGCTATGTATTTCCAGCATTTTCTGTATTTATTTTGTGGTATTGTGTGCAGTTCTGGTCACCCATGTACCAACAGGAAAGTTGAAAGAGTGCAGAGAAAATTTACAAGGTTGTTGCCGGGACTTGAGGGCCTGAATTATAGGGAAAGGCTGAATAGGTTAGAACAGTGGCTCTCAGTGGGGGCCATGCCAGATTTCATAGGGGCCAAAAGTAAAAACAAGAAACTGGGGGCCACAGAAGTTTCTGGATGGCCATGATGTTCACTATTTTAATGAAATATAACTAAAATATATAAATAAAAAAAATAAATTAATATATTTAATTGAATTAAATTAGTGGGAAAATATGCTAGATGATGCAAATGAGGCAGCAAAATAGCTTTGTGTGTGGGGGGGAGCAGCACGTCAATCATTATTTCTGCTCCTGCTGGACAACACACAAATCACTGTTCACACCCGCTGAGCCCCGCTCCAAATTCATCCACAAATTACAAACTGCAGGTTTTCAATCATGGCCGACAGTAAAGCAAATGTTTAGTGAAAAGGCAACTGAGATAGACAAAGGTTTACTTGCAAGCCACCTAACATAGGTGATGTACGTGTTGCTTTGTGACCTGCTGAGTTCCTCCAGCGTGTTGTATGTAATCATTGATTCTGCCTGCAGTTTCTGGTCTAATTTCCACTGTTATGAATCAGAGCGCATATGAAACTATTCAAGCCATCTTCTTGAGCAACTCATCTGTATCAAGGCGTATTGATGAAATGTCAGATGTGGAAAAGCAACTAGCTGAACAACTGCAAGTTTAGAAGTTTGCCCTGCAGATCGATGAAATCGCATTATAATGAAGCTGACATATGTTCTTCAATGATGATCAGGCCAGTGACAAAACGCTTTTTGCCTGAAAGCTTAAGGCAAAACTATTTTTGAAGGAGCCAAGAGCTATTTCTTGGAAAACAATATTCCACTGGAAAATATAGTGGCTTGTGCAACTGGTGGTGCTGCTTCACTGGCAGGCAGATACAGAGGATTCGTTGATCATTTTAAAAATCCTGTGCCTGACACATTTTGCATACACTGTCATCTACCATCAGGATTTGTTAGCAAAAAAATTGGGAAGACATTTGAACATCACCACTGCTGCTGTAATAATGGTTGACAATGTCATAAAATCCAATCCCTTCTCTAGCTCTGTATCCCTTTTGCCAATCACCTTTCCGGCTCTCAGCTTCACCCCACCCCCTCCGGTCTTCTATCATTTCGCATTTTCCCCTCCCCCTCCTACTTTCGAATCTCTTACTATCTTTCCTGTCAGTTAGTCCTGACGAAGGGTCTCGGCCCAAAACGTCGACAGCGCTTCTCCCTATAGATGCTGCCTGGCCTGGTGCGTTCCACCAGCATTTTGTGTGTGTTGCTTGAATTTCCAACATCTGCAGATTTCCTCGTGTTTGCACTTCTATATGGTCTTTCTCAACAACCATATTGTGAGGAAATGGTGACAATTTTTCCATTTGTCACCATGGACAAATGGAAATTTGTGAGGAATTTCCATTGTGAGGAAATTCAATGGAATTGAGGAAAAAGAAGAAAAGTTTCAACATTTACTCATCCATACAATAGTCTGATGGTTATCAAAAGATTATACTGGAAAAGTACCAACAGTGATAATATTCATAAGTATTGTTCTAAAAAATTTACTTGCCTTCATCTGTATCTATTAATACATATTGACAATTTTCTTAAGAAGTCCTGAAAAGTGCCTGAATTTTTGATAGAAGGTAAAACATATCTCTGACCTAAATGAGAAATTACAAATGACAAAAATCAAAATATTGCCCTATCACCATCATTCCCACAATCCTGATTGAGAAGTTGCAGAACCTGGGCCTCTGTACCTCCCTCTGCAATTGGATCCTCGTCTGCCTAACTGGAAGACCACAGTCTGTACAGATTGGTAGTAACATATCCTCCTCGCTGATGATCAACACTGGCACCTGTCAGGGGTGTGTGCTTAGCCCACTGCTCTACTCTCTCTCTATACACATGACTTTGTGGCTAGACATAAGTGTTTGAGCTATAAATTTGCTGATGATACAACCATTGTTGGTAGAATCTCAGGTGATGACGAGAGGGCATACAGGAGTGAGATATGCCAACTAGTGGAATGGTGCCGCAGCAACAACCTGGCACTCAATGTCAGTAAGATAAAAGAGCTGATTGTGGTCTTCAGGAAGGGTAAGATGAAGGAACACATACCAATCCTCATAGAGGGATCAGAAGTGGAGAGAGTGAGCAGCTTCCTCGGTGTCAAGATCTCTGAGGATCTAACCTGGCCCAACATATCAATGTAGTTATAAAGAAGGCAAGACAGTGACTATACTTTATTAGGAGTTTGAAGAGATTTAGCATGTCAAAAAATACACTCAAACACTTCTATAGTTGTACCATGGAGCGTATTCTGACAGGCTGCATCACAGTCTGGTATGGAGGGGCTACAGCACAGGACCGAAAGAAGCTGCAGAAGGTTGTAAATCTAGTCAGCTGCATCTTGGGCACTAGCCTACAAAGTACCCAGGACATCTTTAGGGAGCGGAGTCTCAGAAAGGCAGCATCCATTATTAAGGACCTCCAGCACCCAGGTCATGCCCTTTTCTCACTGTTACCATCAGGAAGGAGGTACAGAAGCCTGAAGGCACACTCAGTGATTCAGGAACAGCTTCTTCCCCTCTGCCATCCGATTCCTAAATGGACATTGAAGACACTACCTCACTTTTTTTAATATACAGTATTTCTGTTTTTGCATGTTTTTAAAATCTATTAAATATACATAATTGATTTACTTGTTCATTTATTATTATGCTTTATTTTATTTATTAATTTTTTTCTCTCTTAGATTATGTATTGCATTGAACTGCTGCTGCTGCTAAGTTAACAAATTTCACGTCACATGCTGGTGATAATAAACCTGATTCTGATTCTGATACTTGTTTACAAACTACATATAAAATTGAAACATCATGTATCTTGCCACTAATCACCACTCACTTAGATAACTGCAACATATTTACAGAAGAGCAGAAAGGACACCTTAAGGATATGAAAGAACAACTGATAATAGTTTTTGTAGCTCTAAATCAAACCTGGTGGAAAAGCAGAAATCTATTGACTACTAAAAAGCATTTGATTCTGTCCCACACTTATGGTTAATAGAAGTTCTTAATATATATAAACAGCATCCTATACTCTGGAAATTCCTACAACATCCGATGAAGCATTAACGTACTATAATCACCCTATTAACAACAACAAAAAACAACCACAATTATCAAAATAAACCGAGCTATTTTCCAGGATGGCACTCTGAGCCTGCTATGGTTTTGTCTAGCTTTAAACCCGCTCTCTAATTTACTGAATCAAATGAACATAGCGTATTAAATCAGAGACTACCAAATGAATTATACCCTGACACACCTCTTATACATGGACGATTTGAAATTATACGCTCCTTCATCAGTGAAGCTGAAGAAATTAATTAAAATAGTAGAACTATTTTCTAAAGATATAAACATGATCTTTGGACTGGATAAGTGCAGAACATTAAACATAAAGAAAGTTGCAATGGAGCTAGTAGGATGCAAAATCAAGTAGCTGGATACAATACAATCAATGGATGAATATGAAACATCTAAGTATCTGGGATATCAACAAGGAAAGAAAATGGATCATAGTGCAATCAAGGGAAAACTTTCAACAGAATTGACTTCAAGGCTAAAGAAAATCTGCCAAACAAAGCTCAATAGTAAAAAACTAACAAAGGCAATAAACACTTTAGCTATTCCCACATTAACATATTCTTATGACATATCTTGGTCTGAAACCGATCTGGAAAATTTACAAAGAAAAATAAGAGCTGAAATGACAAATTTTAGAAAGCACGCTGTGCACTCAACTGCACTTCGGACAGAAGGAGGAAGAGGAATAACAGACGTAAAACACTTGCACAACAGTCAGATAAAACTTCTAAGGGTATATTTTCTTCAAAGAAAACAGGATTCGGCACTCCATGTGAGCAAATGAAATTCTGATAAGAAGTACATACCACTAAACTTAAATGAAAGCACAACCCAGAAAAATTAAGAAATTATCGCTGCAGAAATAAAAGTTAACCAATGGAAGAACATGACCCTACATGGAAGACATCCACACAATCTGAACGGACTAGATGTCAACAAGGAAGTATCGAACACCTGGCTTAGAGTTGGAGACCTCTTCCCAGAAACAGAGGATTTCCTTGTGGCAATACAGGACCAGGCGGTTAACACAAAAACATGACCAAAAATACATAATAAAAGACCAACAAGTTCAAGAAACTGCCAAGAGAAACCAGAAACAATCCAACACACTACAGGATCCTGTAACAGTTTAACTCAATCTGATTCCTTACACAGGCACAATCATGTGGCAAACATCATTCACCAAATCTTGCTTTGAAATACAAACTCATAAAAAACACCATACCAGTTTTTGAGTCAGAATGCCACAAATTATATTTCAGAGGATCCATTGTACAGAAAGGACAATCCATGATAACTGTCTGGATATAATATTACAGGATAAACACACAAGAACAATTACTTAATGGATATAACAATTTCAAACACACATAATATAGAGGAATCAATGTGAAAAACACCAGAAATATGCTGAATTAAAAGAGAAAATTGAAAGACAGTGTGGCTCCCTGGAGACTTATGTAAATGTTTGTGTGTAGGTCTAATTGTTTAATGCCATTGTGTAGGGACATTGTAGATATTACTATTGGAACATGAACAGGGTATACTTTGTCCCAATAGTAATATCTACAATGTCCCTACACAATGGCATTAAACAATTAGGCCTACACACAAACATTTACATAAGTCTCCAGGGAGCCACAATGCTATTGTTGAACTACCTCTGATTATCTCAGGACTGCACAGTGGTGCAGGTAACTGCTGCTTCACAGTGCAAGGCACCAGGGTTCAATTCTGGCCTCCAGTGCTGTATATGTAAGATCTCCACATTGTCCCCATGTGCATTTCTTCTGGGTGCCAAATTTATGTGGGTTAGTAGGTTAATTGGTGACTGTACATTGCCCCGGTTTTGTAGATGAATAAAAGAATCTGGGAGTGTTATTGAGAATGTGGGAGGAGTATAAAAAGGTAGGATTAGTTTGAATGCATGGTTGATGTCCTGCACAGACTGAATGGCCACAGGGCCTGTTTTCATGCTGTGATTCATGACTGCATGTCACTAAACTCTTCGTCAATGAAATATTTTTAAGATGTAGTTGCTATTATAATGTAGAGGTTTTATAACAGTCCATTGGTGTGTAACAAGGTCCTTTAAACAACGCCGAGATTAAATTACCCCAGAATATGCAGAATTTTCACTGTGGGATAAATACTGAGCACCAGGGGAAACTACCCTGTGCATCTTTGTGCACAATTAGTTTAACCTCTTATTTGGTGTATGCCATTTCTAACTCAGAACACTTGTGCAATATAATGCTTCAAAGATTACAAGCCCCAAGTCTCTGGAATAAAGACATGCAAGCACAATCTTCTCACTCAGACACACGAGCACTACTGCTGAACCACAGCTGACTACTGCAAGCTCATTTCTTATGCGCCATAGAAAGCATCCTATCTTGGTATGGCACAAGAAACTGCAGAGAGTTGTGGACACAGCTCAGCACATCGTGGGAACTAGTCTTCTCTCCATGCGCTCTGCTCAAGTCTGAAAAGGACTTAGACTGATTTGAAGAACGGACACAAATTTAGCAGATGGAATATAGTGTAGGAAAGTGCACGGCCATGCACTTTGGTAGAAGGAATAAAAGCATAGGCTGTTTTCAAAACAAGGAGTGAATTCAGAAATCAGAGATGGAAAGGGAGTTGGGAGTCCTTGTGCAGGATTCCCTAAAGGTTAACTTGCAGGTTGAGTCAGTGGTAAGGAAGATAAATGCAATGTTAGCATTCATTTTGAGAAAACCAGAGTATAAAAGCAAAGATGTAACGCTGAGACTTCATTAGGCCTTGGTCAGACGATACATGGTGTATTGGGCGCCGTTATGGGCCCCTTATCTAAGAAAAGATGTGCTAGCATTGGAGAGCTATCCAGAGGAGGTTCACGAGAATGATCCTGGGAATGAAAGAGTTAACACATGAGAAGCACTTGATGGCTCTGGGCCTGTACTCACTGGAGTTTGGAAGAATGAGGGGAGATCTCATTGAAACTTATTGAATATTGAAAGGCCTAGATAGAGTGGACGTAGAGAGTGTGTTTCCTATAGTGGGAGAATTTAGGACCAGAGGGCTCAGCTTCAGAATAGAAAGATGTCCCTTTAGAATGGAGATGATGAGGAATATCTTTAGGAAGAGAATGGTGAATCTGTGGAAGTCAATGCCACAGAGAGCTGTGGAGGCCAAACCATTGGGTATATTTAAGGCAGAGGTTCTGATTAGGTTCTTGATTAGGAAGGGCATCAAAGGTTTATGGGGAGAAGGCAGAAGAATAGGGTTGAGAATCAGCCATGATGAAACGATTGAGCAGACTTGATGAGCTGAATAGCCTAATTCTGCTCCTATGTCTTATGGTCTATTCTCCTTGCGACAGTAAAGCAGCCAGCACAATCAAAGACCCCACTCAAGCCAGACATTTTCCCTTCTCTCCTCTTCCATTGGACAGAAGATACAAAAACCTAAAAGCACATAACACAAGACTCAAGGAGAGCTTCTACCTTGCTGTAATATGATTATTTAATGGTTCCCTAGTACAAGAAGATGAACCTTTGACCTCACAATCTATCCTGTTATGATCTTGCACTTTATTGTTTTTCTGCACTGCACTTTCTCAGTAGCTGTTACACTTTATTCTTTATTATTATCAGTTTACCATGCTCTGCTTCAATGCATTGTACGAACAGTATGTTTGACAAGCTTTTCACTGTCTCTCAGCACACATGAACAATAATATCCCAAGCCAAACTTTCTGACAAGTACAGCAAAATTTGTCACACAGTTGCCACTAATGCCAGGTGTGGGAAATGGAATGATGCTGACAGAAGATTAAAATGATGTTAGCTTGGAAGTGCATGAGGGACCTGGCTGACCTCGAGTATGATTTACAAAAGGATAGTATGCAAGTAATAGGGAAAGCCAGCAGAACATTACAATTCATAAACACATTTCATTTCCATAGATGTTGCTTGACCTGCTCTGTTCCTCCAGTATTTTGTATGTGTTAGAATGTTGTAAATTATTGCTAGAAGAATTTAACAGGGTAGTTAAGAAAGCTTATGGGGTGTTAGTTTTCGTAAGTCGAGGGATAGGGTTTAAGAGTCGCGAGGTAATGATGCAGCTCTATAAAACTCTAGTTAGGCCACACTTGATGTACTGTGTCCAGTCCTGGTCGCCTCACTATAGGAAGGATGTGGAAGCATTGGAAAGGGTACAGAGGAGATTTACCAGGACGCTGCCTGGTTTAGAGAGTATGGATTATGATCAGAGATTAAGGGAGCTAGGGCTTCACTCTTTGGAGAGAAGGAGGATGAGAGGAGACATGATAGAGGTATACAAGATATTAAGAGGAATAGATAGAGTGGACAGCAGAGCCTCTTCCCCAGGGCACCACTGCTCAGTACAAGAGGACATGGCTTTAAGGCAAGGGGAGGGAAGTTCAAGGGGGATATTAGAGGAAAGTTTTTTACTCAGAGAGTGGTTGGTGTGTGAAATGCACTGCATGAGTCAGTGGTGGAGGCAGATACACTAGTGAAGTTTAAGAGACTACTAGACAGGTATATGGAGGAATTTAAGATGGGGGGGTTATATGGGAGGCAGGGTTTAAGGGTTGGCACAACATTGTGGGCCGAATGGCCTGTACTGAGCTGTATTGTTCTATGTTCTATGCATCCTGCTTCAGCACAAAGGGGAGACAGTGGGGAAAGAGAGACGATGGAACAGCAAGCAAGAATGTGAGCAGCTGGAAAACAAGCCAGGGCCTGTTCTGTGCTGCACTATTCTATGTTCTATTAATCTAAGAAGGGGAGGTTGAGCTTCAGAGTGCTAATGCATGGTCATAACGTGAATCATTGACCATCCCAGTCTCCACTGATACAGCCAGCCCTGCTGGGTTCTTCCAGCAGCTTGTACTTTGCTCCAGATTCCAGCATCTGCAGTCCCTCTTGTTTCTCCCTTGGGCTCTAGGTATGGTTGATGGCACAATGATCCAGAGGAAAGTATGTTGCGTAAAGGATGCAAGGAGGAAACAAAAGCACATGGATAGGTTAAATAAATGGGCAAAGAACTGGGAACCAGAATGTGAAATTGCCTATATTGCCAGAAATAAAAGTTAAATTAAGTATATTATCTAAATAGTGAGAGGCTGCAGAGTTCTGAGATCTGAGTGTTCTGGAGAATGATTCAAAGACTAGTACACGGGTAAAACAAGTAATCAGGAAAGGTGGCGAAATTATATTGTTTGGGGAGTTGAATACAAAATGCTTCAGTTACTCTATATGCTTATCATCTCTGAAGTGTCGGTATTAGTATTGGTGAATTATTGTCACGTGTACCATGATACAACGAAAAGCTTATTTAGCATACTGCTCAGACAGATCACATCATTACACAATGCAATGAGTTAAACTAACAAACTAAATTGATAACAATGTGGAATAAGGAGTAAAACCTTCAAATAAAGTGCATTGTGGGTAAGTGATAAAGTGCAATATCATCACGAGGTAGATTGTGAAGTCAAGAGTCCACCTTGTCCCATATCGCTCCACCTCTTTCTTCAGGTATTCAAAGATACTATTTATTATCTTATGAGGAGTATACAGTCTTCCATTGTATACTGCATTGTGTGCTCTACTAAGCCATCACTGAAGGACAAATGTTAATGTACAACAGTGCTCACTTCAGGGAAGGTGTGCTGAATACCACTTTTATGAAGGTGTCTGATGAGGAAAGGTTTGATAGAATAGGCAGGTACTACACAAGTTTAGAGGAAAGAAAGGGATTTCATTGAAACACACTGAGTACTATTGACAGGGTAGATAACGAGAGGAAATCTCTTCTTGGAGACTTCGATCAACAAGTCACTTAAAGAATAGAGGATGGCTCATTTAAGACAGATTAAATAAAATTATTTCTCAGTGGGTGTTGAGTGCTTGGAGTATAGTTCTTCGTAAGATGATGGAAAGTGTCTTTGTACACTTGGATACCAAGGTGCACAGATACTAGATAAGGAAGGGGGTGAAATGTTATTTCTGGTAGCTGGAAATGTAGAAATGAGGCCACAGCAATCTTATTAAATGTTGGAGCCGGCCTGAGGAGCCAAGTGGCCTCCTCCTCTTCCTCATGTGTGATTGCACGCTACAGCCTGCTGCAAAAGAGATTGGGGCTGGCATTTAGCATGTAAAGTACAGAGAGTTAGCAGCAGCCTTCCTCCTATCAACATTCCTCAAGCACATCTGTGGGCTAATTGCTAGAATTTGCTAACACAGAGAAAATGGAAGTTTAAATGAGCAAGCACAAAAGCAGGAAGAAGCCACTCAGTCAATTACATCTGAGCAGCTCTTAGCCAAAAACTACAAATGTAATTCCACTAAACTCTCTCTCTCTCTCTCTCTCTCTCTCTCTCTCTCACACACACACACACCCTCTATTGCTCTAGATCTCTCTATCTCACTATCTATTCTCTCTCCCCTCCCCATCTTACCCCTCTCTTGCACATACTCTTTTATTTTACACCCTGTCTCACTTTCTTTCTCTCTCACTCTTTCCCTCTCTTCTTTCTCTCTCACTCTCTTCATCATACTTCCTCCTTCCTATCTCTTTCTTGTTCTCTTTCTGTTTCGCTGTCTCTTCTCTCTCTTGCTCTCCCTCTATAGCTACCTCTCACCCACTTTCTCTGGCTCTCTCTCTCTCATTCCTTCTCTTGCTCTGGATTTCTCTATCTCACTATCTCTTTCTCTTACCCCTTTCTTTCTCTCTCTCTCTCCCCTCCCCATCTTGTTCCTCTCTCTTTCTCTCTCTCTTTCTCTCTCTCTTTCCCTCTCCTCTCTTTCTCTCTCTCTCACTCCCTTCATCATATTTCCTCTTTCTTCTCTCTTTCTTGTTTACTCTCTCTGTCTGTCTCCCTCGCACTTTTCCTTTCTCTGTCTCTCTCTCTCTCCTTTTACAGTATTGCTGAGCTTATTATTTAGATAAAAGCTTTAATAGTTTCTCAATTATTTTCCATGGTAAAGCTGGGTTTGTGGAGCAAGTCTGGCTCAGTCACTGTTTGTCTCTCCAACTGAGCTTCCCTGTCACATTCTCTTTTCTTCACTCACTCAGTGATGCACAGTGACCAGGTTCCTCGTGCTCACTGAGAAACACCACCACAGATCGTTTTAAAAGCTGGAAGACAGCAGCAGTATGAGCTGCACAAAAGAGAAGTTGCAGGAATGCTTTCAGGATTTCCTCCTGAAATAATGTGGCAGAAGGTTGGGAGATAATCCTTGAGCTGGCATGTTAAACCAGGATCTGTACCCATCTTCAGAGACAATCATTCAGGAAAATCAAGTTGACAGAAAGATATTGAAAAGAGAACCTATACCACAAGCACTGGCCCATTCCCGTACTGTGGGGCAGAGCTTCTCTCTGTCACCACTGCGTTCACCAAGAGGAACAGACAAGGACATTGATTCTCTCGAGTTAGCTCTGCTCTGCAATGGGCTGATCTGATTTTGAATACAATCTTTCCCATTTCTGATCCATGTCACTAATACCAAACAAAATCTATCTAACCCAGTCTTGGAAGCTCCAATTAACCCCTGTTAATCGCAGCCTTACAGTGAAATGAAGTCCATCTACCCAAGAGGGAACAACATCTAATGCTAGAAAAGTGGAATCAGACATTGGCTGGGACAGATTGCACTGGTGGAGGGACAAACAGAACAATGTTTCAAATCAACAGAATCAGTTCTGAAGTGTGGTCACCATCTGATACTACCTGACTCAGGAGTTGCAAAATTTCCAAATCATTTCACAATTCCACTATATTTTCTGTGAGGAAGTGCTTCCTCTTTCTGCTGCTGACTGAGCGAGCTCCAGTGGCAAGTCACCTTACTCTTGAATCCCGAGCCACAATTTTTCCATATTGAACCTTTTTAACATTTGTAAACACCTTGCTTAGATCACAACTCAATCTGCTACTCAAGGGAGACAGATTTGTCCACCCTCTCCTCATAATTTAGCCATTGCCAATATAGTTAAGGGAATAAAGGGTTGATTTTATAAACAGCTGTCGCTCTATCCCTTTCAGAAAGTGAAGGGTGTGCTTAATGAAATAAACATTGAATTCTCTATGCTAGTTTCCAACTCGTTTTTACTGTTTCTATCATATTCTTCTGAACAATAACACCTGTTCAATGTCATTTCACAGACTACATTTATAGTCAAATCTTCCACTATAAGTTAACTTAAAACAATTTGAAAAGTATAATGCATAAACAGTGAAGTCAAGTGAATGAAATGTTGGATGTAAGTATAACTAGTCACTGATAGCCTCACACTTTACATTTTTCGCTTGGTATCTTAAAGGACAGCAGATGCACTTAGCATATAATTGACCATTAGCACTAGGATCATTTAGCCTGGTGCAGGCTGAACTCAGTAAGGGCACCATGGTATTGTAGGGGCTATCACAACACTATTACAGCTCAAGGTGACGGAGTTCAGAGTTCAATTCGGGCGCTGCCTGTAAGGAGGTCGTACATTCTCCTCGTGACCAAGTGGGTTTCCTCCGGGTGCTGCAGTTTCTTTGCACAGTCCAAAGACATACTGGTTAGTAGGTTAATTGGTCATTGATGAAGCTGGGGTTAAAAAGATGGGTTGCTGGGCAGTGAGGCTCATTGGGCCAGAAGAACCTGTTCCATGCTGTATCTCTAAATAAATAAAGCATATGCACAACCTTCTACAAGTGTGCAGTTGACAGCATCCTACCACCACACAGTATGGAAATTGCACTGTGCTGACAGGAGGGCTCTACAATGGGCAGTTAAAACCACCCCACACATCACCGGCACCAGCCCACCCAACATCAAGGGCATATAAAAAGAAAGGTACTGGAAAAGGGCCAGTAATATCATGAAGTGTCCCACGCACCCTGCTTATGGACTCTTTGTCCCACTTGCATCAGGAAAGAGGCTACATAGCATCCACGCCAGGATGGTCAGACTCAAAAACAGTTGCTTCCTTTGATCCATCAGGCTGATCAACATCTCCACCCATTAACCCATCCCAACACACCCCCCTATTATCATTATATTATCAGAGTCACCTTATGTACAAATACTTCTGTGCCTAGCTTTACTTTACATACATACAGTCAGTCTATACATACTCAGTGACCACTTTATTAGGTACATCTGTACACCTGCTCATTAATGCCAATATCTAATCAGCCAATCATGTAACTCAATGATTAAAGCATGACGACATGTTCAAGAGGTTCAGTTGTTGTTCAGACCAAACATCAGAATGGGAAGAAATGTGATCTAAGTGACTTTGACCATGGAATGATTGTTGGTGCCAGATGGGGTGGTTTGAGTATCTCAGAAACTCCTGATCTCCTGGGATTTTCACGCACAACAGTCACTAGAGTTTACAAAGAATGGTGCGAGAAGCAAAAAGCATCCAGTGAGCAGCTGTCCCATAGGCAAAAATGCCTTGTTAATGAGAGAGGTCAGAGGAGAATGGCCAGACTGGTTCAGGCTGACAGGAAGGCGGCAGTAACATCAAATAACCACGTGTTACAACAGTGATGTACAGAAGAGCATCTCTAAATGCACAACATGTCGAAGCTTGAAGTGGACGGGCTACAGCAGCAGAAAACCATAAACATGCACTTAGTGGCCACTTTATTAAGTACAGAGGTACATAATAAGTTGACCATTGAGTGTGTATAATTAATCTATATATTTACATTTATTGTGTTTTATTCCGTTCTTTATGCTTACTATGTTTTCTGTTGCATGGGATCCAGAGTAACAGTAATTTTGATCTCCTTTACACTCGTGTACTGACAGATGACATAAATCATGTTGAATCTTGTATATTGGGAAGCTTTCCAGTCACTAATAAAGGACACGGAAGGGAGGGAATACCTGACTGTGAAGGAGCTGGATTATCATCAATAACAATGCATTTACAGGATGGTACATGAAAAGTCCTGTCAGCTGAGAGTGTGAGGAAGATGGTTTATCATCAATAAACATACAGATGTGGAAACTGCATTGTGTCATCAACTGTGAGCAATAGTGGTATTGTACTAATTGTGTTCGAGAACGCAGTGACATGATGATTGATGAGGAAGTCAAGAATAGTCAGAGATGTGATCGCAGGTCAGTAATTGGTAATTGATCATGGGTTTATTATTGTCAGCTGATCTGACTGATCTTCAACGCTGGGGCACTATATAGCTCCAACCCCATATCCATTGATTCCCCTAATATCAAAGGATTGCAGACCATGGGGGAGAATGAGAGCTATCAGTACCCATGAAAGGTTAAAGTAGACACCTGTCTGGAAGAAGGTCAATACCTCACTCTCTCCGGCAGACCAAGTAAAAATGGCCACTCAAGATGAGATGAGGAGGAATTTCTTTAGCCAGAGGGTGGTGAATCTGTGGGATTCATTGCCCACGGGGGACTGTGGTGGTCAAATAAATTGGTATATTTCAGGCAGAGATTGAAAGGTTCTTGATTAGTCGGGGCATGAAGGGATATGGGGGTGTGAGGTAGAAGATTGGAACTAAGAGGGAAAATGGATCAGACATGATGAAATGGCAGAGCAGATTCCATGGGAGAAATGCCCTGACTCTGCTCCTATCTCATATGGTCTTAAGGTCTTTTGGTCAATCCTCCACTAAAGACTAGCCACAGTACTGGATGCCTATCTATTCATGGGCCCCAATAGAACCTCAAGCAAGCTCTGGAAGTGAGGCTAGATGTTCTACTGTCTTGACACAACTCCATTTCATGTTGGCCTTCAGATAATATCAGGAGGTGTATTCACGGGCACATTCTGTTATCTAGCTCACAACAGTGTTAATCTGTGCAAAAAAAAAATCCAGGTCATGGTTGGTAATATGATAACCTCTCCAGCCAATGCACTGACATTCCAACTGCATCTCAATCATGGTGCTGTACTTTGTCCCGGGTCCCAGTCTGGAGCAATGTTAGAGGGTGTATGGCCTTTGGGATGGGGCTGAAGTTTCAATTCACCAGAAAGGTAACTGGACAGGGGTAGGCGTTGAAAGGATGGGGGCTGGAAGATGGATCTTGCAAGAGGATCGGGCCTTAGTTCAAAGGTGGCTAAAGGGAAACTAGTGATAGGGAGCGACCGTCTCCGGGACCTTGAATCGTACATCACCAGATAAGAGGCTGGGCCTGTCAGAGGGTTGGGCTGGTCAGAAGAGGGATCATAGCTTTAAGGAATCATAGGGATGGGGAAGGGGCTGGGTGTCATTCTGTGTTCCAGGAGGATGAGCCAGGCTTGTCAGGAATTAACTGGTGGGTAAAGGTTGTGTGTATGTAATGGCTTCTTTGTAATGTTAACTGCTGAGGTAATGGTTTCTCTGTAGCAGAAATCTTTGGGTTATGGCTGGAGATAATTATGCATGTTAGCTAATCAGGATTCTGTTGCCCTGTCTGGTGATTCTGGAAGCTGTTGGTTTCATGGGCTTTTGCCAGAGAGGGAGAGAGAGGGATGAAGAGAGAAGATGCGAATGGAAAGATCCAGTAGGCCGCCAGACGGAGTGGATTCCGAGCAGGGGTCCGAAGGTCAGTGACCCTCGGAGGAGATCGAGTGGTGGAAGGCAGACTACTGAGTGAGCTCCAATGATTGTGCACGCTGTTTATTAAGGTTGGCGCCTTTTTCTTTTGTATTTTGATTCTCTACTAAGCACATAGTCAAAGTAAGAGTTATAAAGCTTAATCATTTAATCATATATTGTGTACTGTTTGTTCTTTCAGGGTACTGATTTGTAACGGGGGACACATCGCGCAGCATCCACCCAAACGAGATTTCTTAAGCTTGGCCAGGCAGGGGGGTTATCACCCCCGAGATCAAGCCGCTAGGCGAAGCGAGTGTTACGTGTATGAGGGATCAAAGAAAGGGCAATGGTGAATATCATGGATTGAAGGGAAGGGGGAGTCATGGGCTTGCTCAATGATGGTTTAATTCCACCAGAAAGGCTCTGATATGGGCATTGGATAGGAAGTGACATCATGCCCTGCTTAGATGCTGTTGGAGCTGATAACGGTGCAGTGAACGTGCACAAAGTGCCTGGCCAAGCCCCCAAAGGAGCAGCATAATGTTTCCACTCAGTCAGATAAAGTCAAATTTCCAAAGCCCTATAGAGATTGTGTAGTTAAACTTCTGGGCCAACGCAACCAATCAACAAGCAGATGGGTTCCCTCTTCACTGTGAAAACAGCAGAACAGCAAACTGTAGATGCTGGGAACCTGAAACAAAACCAGTAAATGCTGGAAAGACTCAGAGGGTCAGGCAGCATCTGTGGAAAGAGAAACAGAGTTAATGTTTCAAGTTGGAGACTGGTTCTGAGGAAAGATCTTGCACCTGAAACATTAACTCTGCTTCTCTCTCTACAGATGCAGCCTGACCTGCTGGTGTTTCCGACATTCTCTGATTTTGGAACAACATCTGCTGGAATAATGAACTTAATTTAGGTGATGATACTTGCTGGGTTAGATTCAAAGATAAATTAACAATAGAAATGAAATAGAATTATCAACAAAAGAAACATTAATGGACTGATTATCAATGATAGAGCTTGGTTTAGAGTATAGTGCTTGTTCCTCCTGTGCATTATGGTACCACAGACTCCACAGATAACAAATCTTTCTCTCCAGTCAGACGCTGTAAACTTCTCCTCCATCCCAAACGTAATTATCATAAGTATCCGTGCAGAGAGAAGGCTGTCATCATGAAGGTGTCCTCCCTCCTCCAACATCTGGCCAGTGTCCAAGGTTAACTTATAATTAAATCTCCCCTCACTCAGTCTTTCAAGAGTAAAGGACATTCATCTGTCCCAGCCTTGCAGTCAGACTCAAAAGACCTATGACCCTTCCTATGAAGTAAAGAAGGTGCCTATCTGAAAATTGAACTTCTAAGAAAGATAAACGATCCACTGCCAAACTTTATCCAAAACATATGTTTTTACCACTATTGGAGTTATCTGGGATATTTCCTGCATGTTTGTTGCCATGGAAACCAGCCCAGCATGAAAGAACTATTTACCAGTTCATAAGAGAAGAGCAGGCATGTGTTGTCAATTTTGAAGCCTGATAAATAGATTTTCTTTCCATCTGCTCCGCTGGCGAAAACACAGGCCGATGTTAGCAAAGGCTGATAGAGAAATCACCAGCCTCCTCAAACATTCCCACAATTCTTCTTATTTACTTCGCTGAAGGGCTCTCTCTCTCTCTCTCTCTCTCTCTCTCTCTCTCTCTCTCTCTCTCTCTCTCTCTCTCTCCCCCTCTCTCTCTCTATCTCTCTCTCTCTCTCTCTCTCTCTCTCTCTCTCTCTCTCTCTCTCTCTCTCTCTCTCTCTCTCCCCCTCTCTCTCTCTATCTCTCTCTCTGGGCTGCGATAGTGGGGAGTCTTGGCAGTGAGCCCATAGTAGAAGAGCTCATAAGTTTAAAGGAAATTTTCTAAGCAGTCCAGAATTTGAAGAAGGCTGTCAGACTGAGGGAGCACAGGGCTGAGGTAAGTGTCCAGGAGTGGTGGAGCACTATGACCAGTATCCAAGTCTGCCTCTCTTCTCACTGTTCTGTGGTTTGTAACAGACACCTGAACTGCTGCCTCTCTCTCTCCATACAAGCAGGGCTGCAGAATTAAGAGTAAAGTGTGTATGGCTTCGATGGTTTTTATTCTGTGTCTCATTTAGAATGGCAAATATGATTTAGTTGCCTGGGGAAGGAATCCCATTTTTTTCTTGACATGAAATATTCTGCATTTTATGTCAGTCCTCAGAGCTGGGGCTGATGGGATTCGACCTATTGCTGGAGTTGTTTATGGAGGCCACGGTAAATTAGGGCTGTCCAATACTCCGATGCCAACGATGGCTTTCAGGCATGATTTTGTCAACTACTGATCAACCCTCCTTCAACCCACAAATCCGTCTGTTTACCAATGGGGTGTTGCAGCAAGGGAGCGACCAGCCAGATCAATACTCAGTTTGTCCCACCGGCTTACTGTCACTTCCATGGTTCGCGGAGTGAGTGGGTGAGCCATCGCTCGGTGACTGAGTGACTGGCTATCCCGTTCACGCCGTGAATGTAGCAGCATCGGGTTGACGCTCTGTTTGGTTGATCGACAGGTTTCAACAACAGCATGGATGCCAATCATAGCATGGCTGTGTGCATGTGTTGTGTGGTGGGGTGCTGGCTTGAATATCAAATCCTTGGAGAGGTTTGGAGTAAAGGGTAAGAGGTTTTGGAGGGATTCTGAGAAAGAAGTTTTCTCCCACTGTCTGAGAGGGTAGTGGATGTAGAGACTACAACTTTTACTGACTATTCAGACCAGCACTTGAAAGAAAGCTATAGAGCAAATGCTGGTAAATGGGAAGCACGTTGATGGGTGATTGAAAAACAAACTGCTGATACGGTATTGGTTTATTATAATCACATGTACTGAGGCAGAGTGAAAATCCTGCCTCACGTACTGGTTATACAGATCAAATAATTGCACAGTACATGGAGGTGGAACAATGTAAAACAGTAACAGAATGCAGAATAAACAGTTACAGAGAGAGTGCAGTGCAGGTGAACAATAAGGTGACGGCCCATCAGAGGTAGACCTTATTGTACCAGGGAACCATTGAATAGTCTTATTACAGCAGGGAATAATCTGTCCTTGAGCCTGGCGGTACATGCTTTCGGGCTTGTGTATCGGCTGCGCAGTACAAGAGGGGAGAAGAGAGAATGACCAGGAATGTCTGGGATCAGTCTGAAACATCAACCGTCCCTCTACCTCCACAGATGCTGCTCAACACACTGAGTTCTTCCAGCGTTTGTTTTTAGCTCCTGGTCCCAGTATCTGCAGTCTCCTGTGACTCCAAAGGTGGCTACTGGATGAACTTGCGAGCCTGTGCTCTATGACTCCATGGCTCTTTATGTACATTGCAGAAGCAAATAACTGGCAGAGCCCAATCTAGTCATCAGCTTTGTCTAAGTGAGGAATAAGGCATTTCATTCCCTTATCCCCAGTCTCTGACAATCAATTACCTGAATATTAAACAGCTGATAACTCACCCCCAACTCAAACTCTATCACCCTGAGCCCCTCAGGCAGTGGAGTGAGCGGAGGGCCTCCCCGCTGTGGTACTGGTCACAATCTGTGTCACAAAGTTTGTTGAATTTATCTACACGGACAAGTCTCACTAAACCACCAATGAGTGCTTCTGGGCCTGGCCAAGGTGGCAATTCAGGCCATGGGCAGTTGAGAGTTCTGCCAGAGCTGACCGCATACCCTTCTTCCAGAGTTACTTCCATGCCTGTGTGTCCCTAGAAAAGAAGTATGCGGTATCCATGGATACTGGCATTTCCAGGGCCAATGGGCACCACAGGAGCTCATGTGTTTTCTGGAAAAAGAGGACTGTGTTATAATATGAAACTATAAATAGAGTGTATTGAGAAGTACTATAGTATTGTAATAATGTGATTCTGTAGATCACTGAATACACCAACTTTGGAAAGGGAAAAAGACACCATCCATGAAAACAAAGTCAGCTCAGGTCACCCAGAGTCATACACCACTTCCTGCAAGGCACTTCCTGTTTGAGAAGGGTGGCCCCGGGCTTAACCGCCTCCCACAGTCGAACAACCACTGTGCATCTGACTCATCAGCCAAGGGCGATGGAGTCCTGGGAGAATCAGAGCGCGGAGGAGAAAATCCATGGGCTATGTGGATGGGAAGAGAAAAGATCTCCGAAGCACGTTCTTAGGATGGGTGCCGAGGTTTTGAGTCATCCTCTTGAGGAGAAAACACTCACTGACCGAGCTATTCCTGGGATTGGTGATGTCCTGATTTTTAAAATCCTCATAATGTCTCTTGCCACCCCTCCCCTGTCTCTCTACCCTCTTCAGGCCACTCTGCTTCTCTGTCTCCACACACATCCTGAATCTAACTGCTTGACTGCTCTCAGCTGTGCCTTCAGGTGAAAGGGTACTGAGCTGTGGAATTCCTTCCTCAAAGTACTATCGACAGGGAAATAGGTCAGCATGGACATACTGTAATGAGTCTTTGTTGTTGAACCCTATTACACTAAATCTCCGTTTTCCTTAAGAGCCTTCTTAAAACTCATACCCTGACTGAGATTTTGGTCATCTGCACTGATGAAAGGGTCAATGCTTGAAATGAGGTGGCTGCCCAACTAAGGTAAAGATGAGGCTTTTTTGCTCCCCCTTTTGAGAGTCTCATACCTTTGGAGCGCTTCCTCATAAGCTGCTGTGAGCAGAAACGTTGAGAGAGAGATTGTTGATAAGCAAAGGACACCATCGATGGGAGGGAATGCAAAGTCATGGTTACAATTAGATTAGCCATGATCCTATTGATTAAGAGAGCAGGCTCAATGGGACACTCCTGCTCCTAACTTGTATGTTAATATATTCCCTCATTCCCATTTTGCTATGCTTTATTTTCCAATATCCCAGGAACTTCTACTGCCTTACTGCCTGTCAACACCTGTTTTGATTCATTTTGCCAATTACCCACACTGAAGATAACTTACAGTAATCCAAGCAACCAGCACATCTCTGGGAAGCAGGAGCACCTGGAGGAAACTGGGAGAACGTGGAAATTATGTGGAGTGCCCAAGGTCAGGATTGAACCTGGTTCCCTGGAGTTGTGAGACGGCAAGGTTAATAACGGCTTCATGGTTCTAATCTTTTGTTAGACCAGTTTGGGAAAAAAACCTTCTGCGGATTTGTTCCTAAATCCCTTTCTCTGAATCATTTCCTTCCCTCATCTAATTCATCATGGAAACCCGAAGCCAACAGCAAATGATGTGTGAGCACGGTGCACGGCTGCAGAGTGCCCCTTTGGCAGATGTCTAATCTTGCCATGGTGTCCTGCATAATGCAAGGCTTGGAAACATCCATGGAGGCCAATAAAACAGCCCAGAACCAAAGGGCTGAAGGAGGGGTGGGGCAACATCTAGCTGGGATACAGACTTGAAGCTGTGATTTTAAGAGAGAGGGCATGGGACTGCAGGAAAATGTCAGGTCGAGCCACCACTGTGCATGGTGCAGCAAGGTGATGAAGGATTGTCAAGAGGCTGGAGAAGGTGAGGGTGGTGTGCCAAAATGGAAGGCACAGGCCAGTGTACAAGGTTAGGACAAGCACAGTCACCAGAAAATGTAAAGAACTCATGCATGACTATTTGCCCCAGAGCATTCGGGGAAGTTTGAATATGACCATCCAGAGATCAGCTTATTCAATGGATAATGTAGACACAGAGACATGCAACCTGGAAGCAGGACGTTTGAGCTACAGAGTCTGTGCTGACTATCACCTACCTATTTAAACCACTGCTACACAAATCCCATTTTACATAGAACCATAGAATATTACAGCACAGAAACAGGCCTTTTGGCCCTTCTTGGCTGTGCTGAACCATTTTCCTGCCTAGTCCCACTGACCTGCACCTGGACCATATCCCTCCATACACCTCTCATCCATGTACCTGTCCAAGTTTTTCTTAAGTGTTAAAAGTGAGCCTGCATTTACCACTTCATCTGGCAGCTCATTCCACACTCCCACCACTCTCTGTGTGAAGAAGCCTCCCCTAATGTTCCCTTTAAACTTTTCCCCCTTCTCCCTTAACCCATGTCCTCTGGTTTTTTTCTCTCCTAGTCTCAGTGGAAAAAGCCTGCTTGCATTCACTCTATCTATACTCATCATAATTTTATATACCTCTATCAAATCTCCCCACATTCTTCTACGCTCCAGGGAATAAAGTCCTAACCTATTCAACTTTTCTCTGTAACTCAGTTTCTCAAGTCCCGGCAACATCCTTATAAACCTTCTCTGCACTCTTTCAACCTTATTAATATCCTTCCTGTAATTAGGTGACCAAAACTGCTCACAATACTCCAAATTCGGCCTCACCAATGTCTTATACAGCCTCACCCATGCTCACGTTCTCGTCAACTCCAGCCAGATTGTACCACTCACCTACAAGCTAACTTTAATTGTCAATGATTAAACTACCAACCCGTACACTTTGGGGATGTGGGAAAGATTCAGAGCACCTGGGGGAAACGACATAGACAGCGTCAGAGGTCGGGATCAAGCCCTGGTGTCTGGAGCTGAGAGGTAGTGGTGCTGCTGGCATTCCCTTTTTGCTATATAAAAGGGTTGCAAAGCCAAGTCTCCCTCCAGAGACTTCAGTACAAATCCCTGCTGACACTCCAGCAGCATTCTACAGGAATGCCGTGCCACTGGAGTCATTATGCCTCTGGATGAGATGGTAAATCACAACCTTGACTGTAAATGGGACATCCACAACACTGTGAAGGGGTTAACATCCTCCTGGGACAGTGCAGTGTGCAGCAGAAGTACAAATTAGATTTATGAGCTTCTGTTTTTCCAACGTATTTTTGGCTTGAGGTCGTGCCAACATCACCAGGCTCACCTGACAGGCGAGATATTTGTGTTTTACAGTCTCTGTGTGGGGCTCCATATTAGGCAATGAGGGCTGCAGACTCAGGCAACCAGGTCGAAATCATCCATTGTCTGCTGGCACCTCGACGAGCCAGAAAGTCGCTCCCTCCCAACTCCCTGGGTTAACGAACCCATCTGTCTCGGTGTCCAGGTGTGAAGTGTGATTGAAGCGCCCAAGTCAGGCATTAGTTCCTACAGGACTTTAGTGTCTCAGCAAACGATCTGCTAGAGTTTAAGGGGGAACAAATGTGCAATCCACCTTCTTAGGAGCCTGAATTCATTGTCTTAAGCACAGCAGTAAGCTTTATGGTTGGGAGCAGTATGAAGGCTGCTAACTCTCCAACAAGTGGTGATGCTACCCTTTAAGATCAGTATGACATTGTTCTGTGCTGAACACAGAGGACATCTTCCCACGCTATGCTTTCACCTCTGGGACTGAGACTAAAGCCAGCTCTGAAATAATGAGCTAAACATCTCCTCTCTTGAACATACAACAGTTACAGGCCAGATTTCGATGGAATTGGACCCGCAGAACAGAATGGGCGCTGACAAGTCTTTAAAAGAATAAATTATGAAAACTTGCAAATTCATCAGTGCCTAAAAGGAGAAGTAGATTAGACAAATACTTCTTGGTCAGTGCTGTTCTGCTGGAGGTTCATAAACAAAATCAGCGACTTGTTTTTCTCAATAGCTGATGGACAGGCTGTGGATTTCCGACAGTCTGCCTGATTTCAGAAGTCACCACTTAAACTGCTCTCTGTGCCTTGTAATTGGTGGTAAAGTGGCTGCTGAGAAAGACTGAAGCTCTCTGAGGTTATGTTTATGTACATTGTTGGAGTAGAGTAGGAGAAGGTTTATTTTGCGAACCACATTTGCTTATCTGATAGTTGCTTCGATAACTGCAGTCCCAAAGGCAATCATTCTGATCCAAGCCAATTCAGTTGGCTTGATTGGTAACACATCTATTTTAGTATATATCATACTGGCTGTGATCAATTTAAAGGAATATATTGATTAATTTAATATATCTCTGAATTGCAATGATATTTTGTTGCAAAGACTTAGTATGTGAATTAACAAAGAATTTTATTATATCAAAATCTGAAGAACTGCAATTACTGAAACTCTGGAATTGGAACAGAAAATGCTGGAAGCACTCAGCAGATTAGGCAGCACCCTTGGAAAGGGAAACAAAGTCAATGTTTCACATGAAAGAACTGAAGGGCAGCTCATTTACACTTTATTTTGTTCAAGTCTTTTGGAATTGGAGTTGGTTTATTATTGTCACATATACAAATTTCGAAGTTCAAAGTAAATTTATTATCAAAGTACGTATATGTCACCATATATGATCCTGAGATTCATTTTCTTGTGGGCATGCTTAACAAATCTATGGAATAGAAACTCTTAACAGGATTAATGGAAGAACAACCAGAGAGCAGAAGATAACAAACTGTGCAAATGCAAATATAAATAAATAGCAATAAATAATGAGAACGTGAGATGAAGATTCTTGAAAGTGAGTTCATTGGCTGTGGGAACATTTCAATGATGGGGAAAGTGAAGTTGAGTGTAGTTATACTGTAACACTGAGCGTCATAGGAAGTCATTCCTACCTGTGGCCACCAAACTTTACAACTCCTCCCTCGGAGTGTCAGACACCCTGAGCCAGTAGGCTGGTCCTGGACTTATTTCCACTTGGCATGATTAACTTGTTGTTATTTAATTATTTATGGTTTTATATTGCTATATTTCCACACTATTCTTGGATGGTGCAGCTATAATAAAACCCAATTTCCCTCGGGATCAGTAAAGTATGTCTGTCTGTCTGTCTGTCTTATCCCCTTTTGTTGAAGAGCCTGATGGTTGAGGGGTAGTAACTGTTTTTGAACCTGGTGGTGAGCGTCCTGAGGCACTTGTACCTTCTTCCTTATAGCAGCTTCTGTACCAAGATACAGTGGAAGACTCGTCTTGCATACTGTTTATACAGATCAAATCATTACACAGGGCATTCAGCTAGAACAAGGTATAACAATACAGAATAAAGTGTTACAGCTACAGAGAAAGTGGTGTGCGGGTAGACAATAAGTTGCAAGAACAGAATAAGGTAGATCATGAGGTCAAGATTCCACTTGGTGTACTAAGAACTGTTAAATAGTCTTTTCACGCAGAGGAATTTGTAAGAGACTAAATCCACTGAGCATATCCACTGCCTTGTAAAAATATTCAGCCTCCAATCCTTTGTTCACATAAGTGAGTATTACAACCAGGGATGGTGATCAACTTAACTGAGAATTCTTATTTGAGAATCTCATGCTCCTTTTTTCACAGGGGAGCCCAAAATACAGGGAAAATTGTAAAGCATGAAAAACTAAAAGTTCAAAAACTGAGATGTCAGCAGATCAAAAGTGTTCACCCCCCCCCCCTTGCTCAGTACTTAGTTGAACCACCTCTTGCAGCTATTACAGCCAGTAGTCTTTTTTAAATAAGTCTCTATTAGCTTTGCACAACGTAATGTAGCAGCATTTGCCCATTTCTCCTTGCAAAATTGCTCAAACTGTGCAAGGTAAGTTGGGGAGTGGCAGTAGACAGCAATCCTGAGCTCTTGCCAGAGATGTTCAATCTGGTTAAGGTCAAGACTTTGACTGGGCCACTCAAGGACATCAATTTTCCTCTTTTGAAGCCACTCTACGGTTGCTTTGTGTTGCTGTCCTGCTAAAAGACAAACTTCCTCCCCAGTTTAAGCTTTCTGACAGAGGCTGGCAGGTTTTTATCCAGGATCTCTGTAGTTAGCAGCATTTGTCTTCCCATCAATCCTGAACAAATTTCCAGTCCTGCTGCTGAAAAGCATCCCCACAACATGATGCTACCTCCACCATACTTTATAGTAGAGATGGTATTACCCGGCTGGAGTGCGATATTAGATTTACACCACACATACCACTTAGTGTTGAGATCAAAAAGTTCCACTTTAGTCTCATCTAACCACAAGACCTTCTTTCACATCTTCACAGTATCTTCTAAGTGATGCTTTGCAAAGTCTTTATGGGCAAGGATATACTTTTTTTTAAGTCAAGGCTTCTTCCGTGCCACTCTTCCATAAATACCCTTTTTGTGTGAGCCATTAGAGATTGTGGAGTCATGAACTTCATCCCCAGTTGCAGCCACTGACTTCCGCAGCTCACTCAGAGTGATTGCTGGCATCACAGTAGCCTCTCTTACAAGTGCCATTCTTCACCAGTGACTAAGTTTAGAGGGCCAGCCTGACCTAGGCAGTGTGGCTGTGGTTTCATATTTTTTCCACTTTTTCCATGATGGACTGCATTGAGCTCTGAGGTATGTTCTGTGCCTTTGAGATGACCTTGCACCCTTCTCCAGATATGTGCTTCTCTATTCTCATTGCCCTGACTTGTCTTGACCACTTCTGTCATCGCTTTGGTTTGGTCTGTTGAAAATCTACCATACTATTGAACTTTACAGAGAGAGGGGGTACATGTTCAGGTGATCCTCCAGTTTTCTACATCAACAAATTTGGTGAGTTGGTAAGGTAATATAAGGTAAATAATAAGCATTTCACCTGAGGGAAGTTAGCATAGGAATTACAAAGGGAATGAATAATTTTTTTAGCCTAATTTTTGTTTTTAATTTTTAGTTAACAGGTTTTGGAATTTTTCTTTTGATTTGACATGATGCACAATGTTTCACAGATTAGCTCAAAAAATGCTACTTCAATATATTCTAAGTTTAGAAAATGAGACAGTAAAATGTGAAATTAGCTGTGGGGACTGCATACTTTTTCACAGTGGTTGAGGATAGTAGAGAATCACAGCCATTAAAAGTGACAGGGTTGTTAAGAACATTGATTGATGACCAGACTATATTACTAGGATGAATCTTTGAGCTCACGATTAATTGCAGTAAGTTCCAGGTGAAGGTTGAAGCAGAGAAACTTATTTTAAACACCTGCAAAATAAAAATTTGAGTGTAGGAATTGGCAAAGCGGTTAAAAACTACATAATGTCAGACTAGTCACAGACCAGTTATAAAAGGAAAGCTGAGATCTGACAAGTTGCAGGAGCCCTTCAGTCTGTATTTTGAAAAGATGGAAATGTTTTCCAAGTGAACAACATCATCGAAGTAAAGAGTAAGGCAAAAGGAAGAGATGTTCAGAAAGAAATCATGCACGAATGCAAGAAGATAGTCTTTGTTGGCAGGAATAAGATCAGAAATTATGTAATGTTGGCTAACTTAATTGGACATTTGACATCCAGTTTAACAAAGGAAGAGAAACTGTAAATGCATTTCAACCCAACATGACCAGAGAGTGCAGTGTGCTTTAGGATCCATTGCTAAGGTGTCAGGAGAGATGATCAACACTGTCACAGTTGCTCTGAAAGATCTACATTACATTGCAATTTTAGTGTATTTCTGGATCACAAGCTGTGAGCTACCTTGTGTGTGGTCTGATAGATGATCATATCCAGTCCAAGTTACTTTATATTCAATATAACTATTTCTATGGAGGTGGCCTCTAAAAATGCAAAGGATTTCTGGCCAGCACAGAATGTTAGTGTAAATGCCATATATGAACCGATAGCAGGAAAAATGATTCAAGTCACCTGTGTGACTGTGGAAAAAGGGGCTCAGCAGGAAGTTCCACAGTCATTGCAGCGAGAATCATTCAACGTAAGTGTAATTCAGAGCAGCAAGATGTTTTAGTTGTAGAAAGTAAGGGCATGTCGCCTCTGTATTTAGAGAATAGTAAAACATACTGTACTAATGGAAGTCAAGTAGTGTCTCAAGAAAAGAGGAAAAGATGACAATTGAGATAATAAGATGACTTATTGAATATGATTAACGATGCAAGGAGCACATTTTAAGCAGTATGTACATCACCAGCAGTAACAAGGAAAAGAAATGTCAAAATTAATTATCAATAATTAAAGCAGCAAATGAATAGGATTTAAGTACAGACAGTTCTATAATGGAACAGGATAAACATGATCTGAAGTTCATGGAAACTCTGAGCAAGAAGTTCGTTAAAGTTGGGAGAATATTCCAGGGAGTCACTGAGACTATTAGAACAAAAGAAGGAAAAAAGACAAGGCTATCAACTGTAATAACCAATCATGTCACATGTTAATAGACCAGTTTGCTTGTAAGAAATGGTTGTATAAGTTGAGTATGGCTTGGAAAAATGTATTCAGCGTGAATACATTCCTTGAAACAAATTTCTGGAACTTTGTTAAGAGATTTGCAGGAATTCACACAAGGGCATCAAGGAGCACAAAGTCCATAAGCAAAAGAAATTCAAATGCCAACTGATTTATTGTAGAACAGCCCAGGACCCAACATGCAGAGAACTCTGGTCAAAGGGCTGCCAAACAAATAAGTGGTATGGTGCATTGGGGAATGTAACATACAAGGGGTGATTGATAAGTTCGTGGCCTAAGGTAGGAGTCCATTTTAGAAAACCTAGCACATTTATTTTTCACCCTCCCCTAGTGTTGCCAACATATCCTCGTGGATTTCACCTCCTTGGGTGATTACCCCTTGAGACCGAGGTAGCGGATGACTGCACAAAGGCAGATGTCGTCCGTTTTCTCAGACAGTGCTTACTTGCAATTTTCAACAGAAATACCACAAAAGTTATTAACTTCAAACTTTCTGCATAATCACTCAAATAGCTGAACTGCACGTGCATGTAACGAGAGCTGTATAACTCATCTCCTTCTACTTAGACCACAAACTAAGTACAATCACCCCTTGTATAATTGGATGACAGCACTCATGATATCCAAGGGGAATAAGAGAGTCCAGCTCTGCAGAGATTACAAAGTGGGGACTGGGTGATGAGTCGTGCTCTGCTGCCCCTATCTCAAGACCAAATGCCAACTCAGTAGGGGGGGGAATTCCTCAATAAAATGGATCTTCACAGAATTTCATCCAGTTTAATATTAATAGAGACAGCCAATTCTACTTAAGAGTTAACATCCACAGGGACTTGCACAATGTGCAGCTTTAAAAAAGAGGAATAGAAGCATTTGGAGAGTAGTTGAAGATGTGCTGGAGCCAGTTAAAGGAAATTATCAGAAGCAGAAATCCTGAAAATATTTCTGGGGTGTGATCCAATCCTGCTCCATATTTCTTTCCAATCCTGCCACAGTGTTAACACCTCTTCACTAGATACTAAAGGAAAACAAGCTATGATGGTGGGATAAATACCAGCAAAAAATGTATCATCTTTACTGAAAAAGCCTCAACAGGGAGACATCTCTGGTGCATCATCGCAACAACTGGGTGGTTGCAATGTGCTTAGAGATGTGCTTGCAATGCTTCTATCAATGGAGTTGGGGAAATAGTCAGCCGTAAAATGGACAGTGGCCATGTTGTAACCAGAGATGAAAATGAATTTTGCTCTGATAGAAAAAGAGGCATTGGAGATCATCTTTGATGCTAACAGGTTTTTAGCATTTCTTGCCAGGAAGAGCATTGACACTAGTTACTGCCTCTGAGTTGCTGCTGGTTATTTTGGACTGAAGTCTAGTTCCTTAATACTGATAGTAAACCTGCTGAAGGATCTCTCCGACTGTCCCAGTACAACTAGGACATTGGGCACAGAGCATCCAATAAAACACTGTGATAGATGCCCTGGCAAAACTATTTTATGAAGGCTCAAAAAGCACAGAAAACCAATGTTTATACTCTACAGGTGGTAGATGGCAATCTCTCTGTAACTGTAAAGGAATTAGCCAGAGCCTCACAGAAGGATCCACTGTTGAAGAAAGAATATGAAGACATGTGAACTGGATGGATTGATTCTGGAACAGATCTCAGATTCAGATTCCAGAAGATTCCAGGATTGGTGGATGCCCCAATGCCAAAGGAATTGGTTCCTGCTAAACCTGGCTACAGCAGAGGTACAAATGCAGAGGTGGGCACTGTTTCTTGGATGATGCAATTACAAGATTGAATTCAAGATGACAACCAATCATGGAATTCAGATTCAGTTTATTATCATTTAGAAACCACAAATGCAATGCAGTTAAAAAATGAGACAACGTTCCTCCAGAATGATATCACAAAAACACATGACAAAACAGACTACACCAGAAAATCCACATAACGTTTGGCAATCCCCAATCCAGAGTCCGGAGAGACTGCTGCATATTAATATCGCGCTACCGTCTTATAGCTCCAAATCCACCAGACAAACAATACCAAAAACTAAAGTTACAAGACCTGCACAAAACCACATAGTTACAATATATAGTTACAACAGTGCAAACAATACCATAATTGATAAAAAAACAGACCATGGGCACAGTAAAAATAGTCCAAAGATGTTGAAAGGCTATAAGTTCGAAAGAAACCACCACACAGTTTCCACAAGTCCCCAGGGTCCCTGATTGTCATCTGAATGATGACATGAAATCATTTCATCTCAGAAACCAGGAACTGTCTACTGACCAAGGTTATATAAATCTGTGAACACAGGATGGTAACACTGTAATATTGAAAAGGAAGATTTTGGAAGAAATTGATACACAACACCTAGGTACGGTGAATATGAAGGTGGTGGCTATAGGATTCACCTATTGGCCTGGCCAGTAGATATACAGATTGGAGAACACAAAACACCAATCCATGGGTGGAAGTGAGCTATAAGTCATTCCAGCAGGTCCACTTAGATTAGGGAAGGTATGGACAAATTCTTGGTCATAGTCAAAAGCTACTGGAAGTGGTTAGAAGTAAAGCACTTGAGAACATGCATCAGCACAGACTACAAAACAGTGCATTTAAAATCTTTTCTACATGGTCTTCAAGAAGTCATATCTTGCAGCTCACTTCCAACTCTGGATTGGTGCTTTGGGCTCTCCAATCGATTTCCCAGGCCAATAGATAAATCCTGTAACTACCACCTGAGCATTTAGATAACTTTAGTTTGAAGAAATTGCAAAGAACAGTGGAACAGTTTCACTTTTGTTCATCACCCAGCTTTAAATAAAGTTAGCTCACACAGAAACAATCCATAAAAGACCAATCAAACATCTCTATGAATCATCAATGAGCAGCATTCTTCTCTTCTTCAGAAAATACAATGCTGCAGACCAAGATATGTTCCTGCTGGAACATCAGAGAATAGAAAACTTGGAATCTAATTCAGTGCCACCCAAGCCAGTTTGAAAGAGGAAGCAGAAGAAAGGTGAATAAAATGGGGAAAGCACTCTGACGTGTGCCATAAGAAGATAGTCCAGCCTGCACGACCGAGTTTGTGTTTTCAAATATCCCAGGAGACCAGGGATAAAGAAGTGGGACATCGGGGAGATAGCAGAAGTTCAGCAAATACACAGCAAATGATAGAAATTCGAGATGGATCACTTAACATTGGCAAACAATACCTTGTAGAACAGCAAATAAGCCTGAGAGAGATATGTTTCTAAAATGAGTCTAGCTGTTGTTCAAGAGGAATCAACAGGTGATGTTCATGGTTATATAATACTACCACCGAGGAGAAGGTATACACCTTCATATTTCTAAATCACCTTCAGAACCCATGAACACTACCTCACTTTTTTTTTGCTCTCTTTTTGCACAACTTAATTTATTTTTATACATATTTCTTATTGTAATTTATAGTTTTTTAATTATGAATTGCAATGTATTGCTACCACAAAACAACATATTTCACAACATATGCCGGTGATATTAAACCTGATTCGGATTCTGCATGCCTGATAGATCACCAACTTTAGCATCATTAATATCAGCACCCTATGCAGATCACATAAATAATGACTGCATTAAAACTTTCGATGTCATTAATCAGTTATGTTCTCCTATGTTAAAGCAGTCTTCTGTGTGTAGTGATTGTACTCGAAGGTTCCCATTGCTTTCAGGATTGTGATTAACTGCACTCAAACTTGCAACAATATTTTGTACAATATGACAATTCAGAGACTGTTAACGAAGAGCTCTCGGATTCTGCAAACGCTGGGCTCCTCAAGCCCTGTGTGTATACACTTCTCAATAAACTTAATAACCACCTCTTCCACCTCTGAGGTTCATCTTCCACCTCTGAGGTTTTCTCCCTCCACCAGAGGCTCTGTGGCTACCAAATGTATCACCTGCGAAATCCAGACTTCTTTGACAAAAGTTAACAAAGGAAGAACTCCGAGAGCCTGATAGAACAAGGCCAAAATTTGCTGGAAATGCTTAACAGCTCAAGCCAGCATCCGTGGAAGGAGAAACAGACCAATGAATTTCTATCAGAACCAGGCATGTGACACATGGGGGAAACCCTACCCGGAAGCTCCAAAGTTAAAAAATATCCTCATGTATTCCTTTGTAATTCCTCAATCTCAGTGCAGGATCTTCCTTTTCAAAATGCAATGGAAGGAGTTTTATAATAAAGAGAGCATCACTTCAACAAGCTAATTCACCATTGCCTTCTGTAACCTGCTTAGAAATAGGGAATAAATGCTTTCCTGAACAGCACCTTCTACAATGGGACTATGCAGAGGGGAGTTACCTTGTATTGAAGCAGCAGCTTTTGTTTGTATTTAATCCACAATACAAATGCCCTGAGAGTACTTGATTAGGGAATGTAAAGGCAGTTTTCTAAGTGTCCAATCGATGTTGAGTCAGCCATGAATATGTATAACAGGACAGTGAAGAGAGGATTTAGCACTGTTTCTAACCCACAGTGTACCTCCTCTGGGAGAGTGTAGAGTGTACCTAATGCGTTATATTTGCCCTGGAGATCTCTGATGGAAGATTTGGATTAGACTTCAAATGGCCATAGACTCAGAGAATCAGAAGTATACTGAAGTGTCTGTTTACCAAATGAATTTTAAGGATGCTCTTCAAAATTTTGAATAAATGAGAATATATCTGGAGTGGAAGTGATTGATCGTACTGTGACAGCAAAGGACGTCACCACCTGTCAGTCCTTTATTCCGATTGGCTGTGAGGTGCCATCATGAAAAGGACAGAGTGTGAGGGATAAATGAATTGCAAGAAATAATATTTTCATGAATCAATTGACCTATTATGACTAAATATGGAAAATATTTTCACAGTTATGACAGCCCACGTGCATGATGGCAGTTTATATTTCACTAAAATAACTTATGACTCATTGTGTAAGCACTTAGACTGAACTAGAGTTGCAGTGGGTATTAAACATGGGCCACACAAGAGAGTGAAGCAGCTTAATTGGGCCAAGGTCTGCCTGCTGAGCTGATAGTCCTCACGCAAGTGGCAAACTCATAAAGGTTGATTTTAACCTTTCCAAGTTAACAGAGGTTAGAACACATGTGACTGAGTTTCAGACTATTTTATCAAAGGTTATGGTCCCCATGTTTAACCTCCCCATTCTTGCAACATCATAATTCCCATGACTGGGAGGCAGACACATTGTTTAAAACTGTAGGATATGTTGCCTTTCCACATTTCCTCCCTACTTAAAACTGACCTCTGATCAAGGCTTTTGGGCATGTATCTTAGTGTCAATTTGTTTTTAACACAGTGTCTGGTTTTGGCTGATTAAGAACCATCTTGGGATAATTTACCACACAAAGTGTATAATTAAAAATCATTGTCTCTTTATGTACCTTAATCTTTTCCAGGGACTGTAACATTTGTTATGTCTGCCAGTCTTCTCTACAACTTGCAGATTTTACAAAACCCAGGCCTTCATTTATTCCTAATGGACCCTGGTTTCTCTTCTGTTCTCTTTAGTTTTGACTATTAACTTTATTTTCCGGTTACAGTAAAAAACATAGCCCTCTCTTCATCGCAGTTTTGGATAAAGGTACTAATCTTTGGATTTCTGCCTGTGCCATGCACTAGTGAGGGTAAGAATAGGATGATTTGGCAGATGTCTGAGTGGCTGAGAAATCAGTGTAGGGAACAGAGTTTCAAATTTCTGGATCATTGGGATCTCTTCTGGAAAAGATATGACCTGTACAAAAAGGACGAGTTACACCTGGGAACCAATAGCCTTGTGGGCAGGTTTGCTAGAGCTGTTGGAGAGGGTTTAAACTAATTTGGCAGGGAGATGGGAACTGGACTAATAGGACTGAGGATGGGGCAGTTGGTATACAAGTAGATGCAGTGTGCATTGAGACTGTGAAGAAGGACAGGTAGACAATAGGGCAAAATTGCAGCCAGTAGGATGAATTGAAGTGTAACATGGGGCAAAATCGAAAAGTGTGATGAATACAGGACTGAAGGTGTTATATTTGAATGCCCACAGTATACAGGATAAGATAGCTTAACTTGTAGCTCAGTTAGAGATTGGCAGGTATGACAAAGTGGGCATTGTTGAGATGTGGTGGAAAGAAGATTATAGTTGGGAGTTTAACATCAAAGAATACACATTGTATTGAAAGGACAAGCATGTAGGCAGAGGGGTGGGGTGGCTTTATTGGTAAAAAAAAATGAAATCAAATCCTTAGAAAGAGGTGACATCGAATCAGGAGATGCAGAATCGTTGTAAGTAGAGTTAAGGATCTGCAAGGGTAAAAAGACTTTGATGGGTGTTATTTATAGATCTCCAAACAGAAGCCAGTATATGGGGTCCAAATTACAAAGGGAGACAGAAAAATCATGTAAAAAGAGCAATGTTATGATAGCCATGTGGGGATTTCAATATGCAGGTAGATTGGTAAAATCTGGTTGGTATTAGATCCCAACAGAGGGAACTTGTAAAATGCCTACAAGATGGCTTTTTTGAGCAGCTTGTGATTGAGCCCACTAGGGGAAAGGCAATTCTGGATTGGGTGGTGTATAATGAACCAGATTTGGAGCTTAAGGTAAACAAACCCTTAGGAGCCAGAGATCATATTATGATAGAATTCACCCTGCAGTTTGAAAGGAAGAAGCTAAAATCATATGTATCAGCATACATTGAAGTAAAGGGAATTACAAAGGCATGAGATACATCACAAAGAAGAAGAAGAATTCTAAAGGGAGGATGAGGCAACCGTGGCTGACAAGGGAAGTCAAAGACAGCATAAAAGCAAAAGAGTGCAAATAATATAGTGAAAATTATTGGAAAGTTAGAGGATTTGAAAGCTTTTAAAAACCAACAGAAGGCAGCTAAGAAGCAATAAGGAGAGCAAAGATTAAATATTAAGGGAAGAGAGCCAATAACAGAAAAGAAGTTACGGGTTACTTGGAGGCGCAGGAAAGATTTCAGGGGAAATCTTGCCTGACAAATCTGTTGGAATTCTTTGAGGCAGTGTAAACAAAGGAGAGTCAGTGGATGTGGCTGATTTGGATTTTCAGAAGGCCTTTGACAAGGTGCTGCACATGAGGCTGCAAAACAATATAAGAGCCTATGGAATTACAGGAAAAATGCTAGCATGGATAGAATATTGGCTGACTGGCAAGAGGCAAATAGTAGGAATAAAGGGGGCCTATCCTGATTGGCTGCCGGTGTTCTGCAGGTGTCAGTGTTGGGGCCTCTTCTTTTCACATTATATGTCAATGATTTGGATAACAGAATTGACAATTTTGTGGCCAAATCTGCAGATGATACTAAGATAGGTGGAGGGGCAAGTAGTGTTGAGGAAGCATGGAGTCTGTAGAAGGACATAAACGGATTAGGAAAATGGACAAAGAAGTGTCAGATGGAATACAGTGTAAGGAAGTGTATAGTCATTCACTTTGGTAGAAGGAATAAAGGTGTGGACTATTTTTTTTAAATGGTGAAGAAATTCAGAAATCAGAGGTGCAAAGGGACCTGGGAGAACTTGTGCAGGATTACATAAAGGTTAACTTGCAGGTTGAGTCAGTGGTAAGGAAAGCAAATGCAATGTTAGTGTTCATTTCGAGAGGAGTAGAATACAAAAGCAAGGATGTAATGGTGAGGCTTTATAAGGCAATGATCAGGCCACACCTGGAGTATTGGGAGCAGTTCTAGGTCTCTTATCAAAGAAAAGATGTGCTGACATTGAAGAGGGTTCAGAGGAGGTTCATAAGAATGATTCTGAAAATGGAAGTGTTAATGTACTTACTGGAGTTTAGAAGATTATAGAATCTCATAGAAATAGATAATCAAATAGAATCTCATAGAAACCTAATCAAATATTGAAATCCCTGGCATGGATAGTGGACATAGAGAAGATGTTCCCTTTCGTGGGTGTCTAGAACCAGAGGGCACAGTTTCAGAATAGAAGGATGTCCCCACCCCTGGACAATAGCCCTCTATATTCCTCCATTCCATATACTTATCCAAACTTCTCTTAAATGTAAAACTCAAAACTATATTCACCACTTGCACTGGCAGCTCATTCCACACTCTCACCACCCTCTGAGTGAAGTGGTTGCCCCTTATGTTCCCCTTGAACATTTTATTTCATCTTTCACCCTTAACCCTAGTTCTAGTCTCACCCAACCTGAATTAATAGTCTGGGCTAATTCAGTTACCAGAGTAATTTTTGCAATCTTAGTGGGCAGAGTTTTTGATTTAAGGAAACTTCAGGTTACAGACAGTTCTCAGAACCCTTACGAAACCTTAGCGGTGCTTAAAATGACTGTACTTAAAATTAGTTGCCTTGCTCAGAGGGAGATGATCAGGAGCAACTCCTGCAATCTAGCACCAGTCAGGTTGCATGAGAGTTTCAGCCTGTACCGTGGTACCACCAACTCATTACCCTCTTTCCTGGTTGGAACGGGGCTATCAACAGTGATAAGACAGCCATCTGGTCCATGCATCTCGACCATCACAGACGTCTCCATGTTCCCAGGGACTTGGAAATCAAAATAAAAATGGAGACACTAGAAACCTGTAATAGAAAATACTGGAAATAGCACCTGCAAGGAGAGAAAAAGAACAGAGTTAACATTTTAGATTGATGCACTTTAATCACAGTTTATGACTTATTGTATCAAAAGCACTCCTTCCATCACAAACAAGAGAAAATTTGCAGTTGCTGAAAATCTGAGCAACGCACACAAAATGCAGGAGGAACTCAGCAGGCCAGGCAGCTGTTTCGGGCCGAAACCCTTCAGCAGGACTGGAAAAAAAAAGGTTGAGGAGTGGATTTAAAAGGTGAGGGAGGGGATAGAGAAACACAAGGTGATAGTTGAAACCCAAGGGGGAGGGTTGAAGTAAAGAGCTGGGAAGTTGATGGGTGAAAGAGACAGAAGACCATGGACAAAATAAAAGGGGGGGGAGGAGCACCAAAGAGAGGTGATGGGCGGACAAGGAGATAAGGTGAAAGAGGGAAAAGGGATATGAATTGGTGAAGGGGGGCAGGGTGGGGGGGCATTAGTGGAAGGTTGAGAAATTGATGTTCATGCCATCAGGTTGGAGGCTATCCAAACAGAATATAAGGTGTTGTTCCTCCAACCCAAGTGTGACCTCATCACAACAGTGGAGGAGGCCATGGATGGATACAGTCAACGTTTCAGGTCAAAACCCTACAGTTGATGCTTCGGGCCGAAATACTCTTAGTGTGACTGCTTATTGTGTTCCCAGGAAGTCACTTCTGGGGAGAAGGAGCCCAGAAACTGAAAGTCAAATAGAAGACACTCAAATCAAGTCTCAGTGACACTGCGATAATGTACACAATGAAACATGCAACAATTCATCATTAGGTGCTGAAAACCCTGGTCAGCAGTCAGTTTTAAAGAAGGTGGGGTAACAAAGAAGAAAGGCTTTTTCTCCAGCCCTTTACCTTTCCTAGCCACCTGGCTTCACCTTCTAGATAGTCCTCCTTCCCCTCCCTCCATCTTTTTATTCCAGTGTCTTTCCCCTTCCCTTCCAGTCCTGAAGAAGGATTTCAGCTGTTTATTCATTTCCATAGAAGCTGCCTGACCTGCTGAGCTCCTCCAGTATTTTGCGCTTGTTACTCTGAGGTGAAAAGGCATAGGGAGGATATTCCTGAGCTGTGACTGATTTGGTTGTCTGTCAGTGATGGAGTAAAGGGTACATTGATACATCAGTGACCAGAACTAAAGGGTTGAAGAATGAGAGGAGGTTGGATATAGAGGAACACCCAACCACTGTGCCTCCAAATGTTCTTTCATTTCCCTCCAAACACTTCAGACGCTTTACTCCCACAGAGTAAAGCTGAAATCCTTACCAGAAAACTCAGTTTACAGTGGCCTAGTCATCTGTTGTAATTCAATATGTGCTGGTTCCCAACAGAATTCTGCTGATTCTTTTCTGAAACATTGGAAAGGGGGAAGAGAGTTGAAGACCTGAACACCTGACCCCCTACTACCATCCACTTATTACATAATGTCTTTTACTTTGAGGCTTTTTACTCTGTATCTAACCTGCTCTCCTTGGCCTGGGCGCCAGCCTGTCAGGCCAAGGGTCTTTACATTTTACTAGTAGGCAATCAGCTCCACCTGCCTTGTCCGCCCCTCAGCTTCAGTGAAATACGCTGACTCACATCACCTGGTACAATTGCACGGGTGCCACACAAATCTGAGAGGTCTGCATAGTTTCTGGAGTGTATGGTCAAGGATTAGGCCATGTCTTGAATTCAGCTAGTGTGGTTTGTTTGTCCACTCAACCATTTTTAATCAAGTTCCTTCAATGTTCCTTTGGAACATTGGAAAATCAAAATTCCTTTGGAATCTGTGCAATGACAGGGCTTGTTAAAATGCATGAGTGACTCAGAGCTCAAACACAATTGTTTAAACAAGTAGTAAATGTCAAAGTCCATATTACAACCACAGCATAAATCTAGATACACAGACATTTGTTTTTCTGAGTACATTATAGAATGTATTGTGCCTGAAAGATTTAAGGGATTAACAATTTCTGAGATTTACTTCATACAGCAAGAGTTTCAGCACCTTTTGGTGAAATGGACTCTATGGTTTCATTTTACAAAATGTCACCTCTCACTCTAGATGCATTAAGGCGAGTACTTCTATCTCCAGAGCATAATTTATATCCATTACTTCAGTTTATCCAATCACTGCTGTAGGAATCATGGCTGTCAATCTGTATACTGATAGCAGTAAACAGATAACATCTTAATAACATTGCCAGAGGCATTAACATTAGAGAGGATACTGGCATACATTGTTCCATTAAAACAGGGTTCTGAGATGACAGACTGCCCTCAGGTTAACATCACATTGCAAAATAGCACTTCAAATGCAGCACTCAGCACTTCCCTGGTATTGACCTGGATTGTCTGCTCTGCTCCCTTGATGAGCCTTGAACTATCTCACTCTGAGTCAACAGAGATATCACAGCCATCACCTGACTTAAACTGCCATAAAGATGGCTCAGAAAATTGGGACCACGTTGTACAATTCAACTCCAGCACATTTATAACACGGACATCAATACTCAAGAAATGGTGCAATTAGAGTCATAGGAACAATATTATCAAGAAAAGTTTAACAGCTGCATTTCTTTTCCCTACAAAAGTGAGCGATGAGGGTTGAAGACTAAAGGCTGAGATCATTATGTTATATAATAGAATGCTAGAAGGATAGCCACATTAACACCAGCATACTAGAGGAGGCCAACATCTTCACCATGATAATGCAACACCATCTCCAATGGATAGGTCATGTCATCCGAATACCTAACTTGTGTCTCCCTAAACAGATCCTTTACTCCCAGTTGAAGGAAGGTCAGTGGGCAAAGGAAACACTTCAAATATAACATCAAGTTCAGCATTACATCTAAACACCGGGAAGACATTGCGCTCAATTGATAGACCAGGAGTAAATCTGTTCAAGGGGGAGCTGTGCGACATGAGACTGACCTCCACTGTGCCACAGAGAACAAGCCGCAGTTACAAAAAGAGAGGCTGAACAACCAAAAGACCCAACCGCTGACCACAGCCACTACTTACCCGTGCCCACACTGCACCAGAATTTGTGGATCCCAGATCAGCCTCTACAGCCACCTGAGGACCCACCAACAGGTTTAGGTCTTCCCAACCTGGGGTTCACAGACCCCCTTCTTAACGGCACTGGTCCATGGCATAAAAAAGGTTGGGAACCCCTGCCTTAAGAGAACTCATTCTCAGCTCAAGGTACCGTACTACTATGCTTTATAATGCAGAAGGAAATCATTTGGCCATTTGGGTTCATTCACCTACCAGAGCAGCAGACCTATTACAGCACACTCAAAATACTGGAGAAACTCAGCAGGTCAGGGAGCATTTATGGAGGGGAATAAACAGTTGATCCGATGAATTAAGTACTAATGAAGGGTCTCACATTGTCTGTTTATACCTCTCCATAGATATTGCCTGACCTGCTGAGTTTCCAAAATTTTGTGTGTATTGCTCAAGATATCCAGCACCTGCAGAATCTCTTCTGTGTGTGAGCAGGCTTGTAGTTCCTCTGTTAAATTTCAAATGACTTGTTATCTCTAACATATGTCCACCAACTTGCCTTTGATTCTTGTTGCCATCAACCCCAGGGGCCTGAAAAAAAACAAGACCTCATTCCTCCCTCCCACCCACACACATACACTGTCTTCTAACCCAAAGCCAGTCTGTATTCTTCAGCCTCCAGCCTCCAGCAGACTTGGATTTAGGCATGGACATGCAGACGTTGGGCCTTTGACTACCCCAGCAACTTGTAGAGATTTGCAGGCTTGAGGTTCCGGCCAGGAGCCCTCAACTTCCAGACTTCCGATTTGACCCTCATGCCTCAATAGTCGGCATCGACCATGGGACCTGCTGATCACCGAACACTAGGCTTCGAACCCTCGAACTCCAGACCCACCGATGACAGGACCTCAAACACTGGGCCACCAATTACAAGTCACTTTTCAAATTACACATCATTTTACTTTCTGAAGTAAGTTGATAAATTTGCAAATGAATGAATTGGTTCTGTTTCATAGATTTTGTCACACTCACAGATTGTTTCTTCGGAGCAGCCATGAATATTTTCCCTCTTAAGGCCCAGGAGTTGTTCACTCATTCTACTGTCCTGAATTAATTGAGTGACCTTGCCTAGAAATTGCTGTTGCAGGACTTAGGAGCATCTTTTCCCAAGTATTCAGGGCACTCCGTTTGAGCATCTGTGTGGTTAATCTCTGCAACAGATTGGATGATGAAGTATGCTTGGCCATCCTCTGCCTCAGAGTAGCTTCAGCGCCCTTCATGGAAGCATACATCATAGCTGCTCTTCGAAGCGTTGTCCAATTACTTCCATTCCCTGCACTGTCCCCACAGCTGAGGATCTTTTTTTACAATCTGTAAACCGTTCTCATTTTAGTTTGCCAATGAATCTGCCTTCACATCAATCGCTGTGCTGAAAAGCCCTTGTCTCCCATATTTATGGAAGCAAGGATAAAATGTAACAAAAAACCCAATTTCTCCTCAAAGATATGACATCCAGGCAGGGTTGTTGAGTTGACTGAAGCCAGTTAGGCCTGTGAGGTGCTCAACCATTGGCTCTCAACACTGACTTCAGTCTAGTCCACATCATGGCTCAGGCAAGAGGCTGCTAATACATGAGGGATGTGGCATGGCTGTGCTCCGATAGAGAGGCAGATCTAAAAATTCTAGCGAAATAAATTTCTAAAACAATCCATATAGAGCAGGTCATGCCTCTCCTCTGTTACTTAAATAAAAACAGAAACTGCTGGAAATACTCAGCAGGTAAGGTAGCATCTATGAAGAGAGAAACAGAGTTAATGCTTCAGGTCAAAGAGCCTTCTTTGACCTGAAACATTAACTCAGCTTTTCCTTGCCACTGATATGCCTGACCTGTTGATTATTTCCAGCACTTTCTATTTTTGTTTCAGATTTCCAGTGTCTGCATTCTTTTTTTTATTTTTATTTATGGCCGTTTACTGTGTGAGTACCATTGGGACAGTCGAAGGCTTAGAATTTGTTTATTATGACAAATTTATACAGAATCCAGTAATATGCACGCACAGAAATAGGCAGACAGTGATATCACTGAGACAGCTTTGAATTAAATTGACATGCTGTGAGACAGACAACAATATCCTAAATATTATCGCCACTTACTTTACACAAACGACCACAGCTCCTTATTTAATCAGAAAAAATGGTGGATGAGTGCTTGGAGTCTCACCACTGTATTCTGACCCGGTTGCCATTTTAATTCAGAATCAGCAGAGCCAATGACAGTCATAAGCCTCATTGTCATGTGACTCTATTCACCTGAATAATCAACAGAAACCTGCTGCTGATCTGGGAAAGGCCTAGGAAGGGACAGTGTAATCCTCCAAGGCCTCACAAAGAGATATTATCTCCTCCACCACCACCACCAGCCTTTGATGGAGATACTCTCCCTCCTCACCCTACTCAAAGCACTTTGTAACTCAGAGCTGCCATAAGTGTCTCATCCTTGTGTTCATGTCCCTCAAAGGTCTCCACTCCTTTGCCAACATCCATATCTTTCTCCAGCCCTCTAAGTATTACATGGCTAATGTGGCTTCAGCTGCTTGGATCCTAAATTCTGGAATTCCCTCCAACTCCTTTAAAATAATTCTTAAAACCAAATATTCAGAGACCTCTCCTAATATGTAGTTAATAATAATGATAGTTAATCATGATTAATAGGGTGTTAAAACTGCTCTTGCAGTGCGCCATGAGGTCTTCTCCTCACATAACGAGTGCCTCACAAGTTCCCTTTGCACGATGTTCTCTGAAGGACAGTTCACTCCAGAGAGTGTCAGCATAACTGGTCCCAGTAGCCTCAATGTGAACTACAGTGGAAGGGAAAATCAAGTACAGCATAGGGTGGCCTCGTCGTCTTGCCGGTTAATATGGGGTGTGATTAGTCCAGTGACCAGAGATCAATCTTCTCCTTGGGTGCTGTTTCTATGAAGTTTACAAGTCTCTCTCTGGCAATATGGATTTCCTCTGGGTGCTCTGGTTTCCCAAAGACATGCAGGTTGGTAAGTTAATTGGCCACTGTAAATTGCCCTTAGTGTGTAAATAGGTGGGGAGCTACTGTGTGAGAGATAGTTCACAGGTAGATAAGTGGGGAATGCGATTGATGAGAATGCTCCAGGAGCTAACAGACTAGATTGGATGAATGGCCTTCTTCTCAGAACCAGAATCAAGTTTATTACCACTGACGTATGTCATGAAATTTATTGTTTTGTGGCAGCAGTACAGTGCAATACATAAAAATTACTATAAGCTACAATAAAAATAAAAATTTTAGAAGTGCAAAAGAGAAATACTGAGGTTGCACTCATGGATTCACAGACCATTCAGAATCTGATGGTCTATCGCTAACATCCTCCAGACGCTCAAGTTCAAGTTTACATTTAATTGACATTCAACCATGCGTGAATAACCATGAATACATCCAAACAAAACGGAGGCCAGGGTGCAAAACGCAGTACCAACAGTTGTACACAGCACAAGGTACATATAGCACATACAAGACAGCAGTAAACATACAGTCGCACGAAAAAGATATATATATATATATATAGCCCAAGTCCCTGAGTGTCATGTCCTGTAGATTGATAGTATATGAATGTTGTCAGCAAGAACAAGCCCGCGATAGTCAGGTCATCACGTGCTAGTGGGGCTACAGACAAACGCAATCCAGCATGCCTTCTACTGTGCAAACACTGACGTGCAGCACTGATGGGACAGGCCAGGTAACATCTGTGTGAGAAAGTGGACATTTGACGTTTCGGGTCGAAACCCTTTTCTGAAGCTTATCTGGTGTATTTACCTGGGTTAGGGTGTTAGTGGAGTGCTGCATTGCGGGGAGTTTTCAGGATAACTAGTCACAGGCAAAAGACCCATCCCCACTCTCCAGTGGCATGGGTTTTGCATCTATTCATTCTTTCATTTTGAATAAGAGAAGGAAAATATGAATGGCTGAAGTATGTTATGGGCCCTGTTCCTACTGCTGTCAATGCTGGTGCTAATTGTTCAATTAAAGTACTCTCACTGCTGTGTACCCAGGCAATGATTCAATCCCTCTTCTCTCTCGCTCCCTACCTCCCACTTCCCAACTTTATCCTTAAACCTTTTGACTAGGGGGAGTTCTTCTGGGGAATTGTTCCCAGAATAGCTTGCAAAACTTTCCATGCTCAACCCCTTTTGAAGTGACTTGGGATCTGTTATGAGAGTGGTTGTAGACGGGTTATGTTCTACATGGAGGCCGGTGACCAGTGGAGTGCCTCAGGGATCTGTTCTGGGACCCTTTCTCTTCATGATTTTATAAATGACTTGGATGAGGAAGTGGAGGGATGGGTTAGTAAATTTGCTGATGACACAAAGGTTGGGGGTGTTGTCGATAGTGTGGAGGGCTGTCAGAGGTTACAGCAAGACATCGATAGGATGCAAAACTGGGCTGAGAAGTGGCAGATGGAGTTCAACCCAGATAAGTGTGAGGTGGTTCATTTTGGTAGGTCAAATATGATGGCAGCATATAGTATTAATGGTAAGACTCTTGGCAGTGTGGAGGACCAGAGGGATCTTGGGGTCCATAGGACACTCAAAGCTGTTGCATAGGTTGACTCTGTGGTTAAGAAGGCATACGGTGCATTGGCCTTCATCAACCATGGGTTTGAGTTTAAGAGCCAAGAGGTAATGTTACAGCTATATAGGCCCCTGGTCAGACCCCACTTGGAGTACTGTGCTCAGTTCTGGTCACCTCACTACAGGAAGGATGTGGAAGCCATAGAAAGGGTGCAGAGGAGATTTACAAGGATGTTGCCTGGATTGGGGAGCATGCCTTATGAGAATAGGTTGAGTGAACTCGGCCTTTTCTCCCTGGAGTGATGGAGGATGAGAGGTGACCTGATAGAGATATACAAGATGATGAGAGGCATTGATCATGTGGATAGTCAGAGGCTTCTTCCCAGGGCTGAAATAGCTAGCACGAGAGGGCATAGTTTTAACGTGCTTGGAAGTAGGTACAGAGATGTCAGGTGTAAGGGTTTTTTACACAAAGAGTGGTAAGGGTGTGGAATGGGCTGCCAGCGACGGTGATGGAGGCGGATATGATAGGGTCTTTTAAGAGACTCCTGGACAGGTACATGGAGCTTAGAAAAATAGAGGGCTATGGGTAAAGCCTAGTAATTTCTAAGTAATACATGTTCAGCACAGCATTGTGGGCCGAAGGGCCTGTATTGTGCTGTAGGTTTTCTATGTTTCTATAAGCCAGAACAGACACAAATAAACATATATTTCCTCACCTGGAAAATCATGTACACAGTTGGTTGATATTTAGAATCATAGAGTGATACATCAACTTTCTTTGGACTCTACCACTCACTGAGGGGCAATTAACTGCAGCTATTGGCCTACCAACCTTACCATCTTTGGGATGTGGGAGGAAACCAGAGCACATGTACATGGTCACAGGGAGAATGTACAAACTCCATGCAGACAACACCAGACAGTAGGATTGAATCCAGGCTTCTGGCACTGCAAGGCAGTGGCTCTACCAGTTGCGTCACTTTGACACCCTTGGAGTGATAGAATAAACTGTTTCCTTGGTGAAGTTCTACTGAAAAATGGGGTAATTTGTTGAGTATGGCTGTGGTACAGTGCTTAAGTTACTAGACGAATAACCCAGGGACCTGGTCAAACAATCCAGAGACAAGTTCAAATCCCACCAGGACAGTGGTGGGATTAAAATTGAGTTCATCATCCTGGAAGATGAAGTAGTCTGAGTAATGATTACAGACCTACTGGATTGTAGTAAAATCATAAGAACATAAGGAATAGGAGCAGGAGTCGGCCATCTGGCCCATCGAGCCTGCTCCACCACTCAATAAGATCATGGCTGATCTGGCCATGGACTCATCTCCACCTATCTGCCCTTTCCCCATAACCCTTAATTCCCCTACTGTGCAAAAATCTATCCAACCTTGTCTTAAATATATTTACTGAGGTAGCCCCCACTGCTTCATTGGACAGAGAATTCCACAGTTTCACCACTCTTTGGGAAAAGTGATTTCTCCTCATCTCCGTTCTAAATCTACTCCCCCGAATCTTGAGGCTATGTCCCCTAGTTCTAGTCTCACCTACCAGTGGAAACAACTTTCCTGTCTCTATCTTATCTACTCCTTTTATATTTTTATATGCTTCTATATGATCTCCTCTCATTCTTCTGAATTCCAGTGAGTATAGTCCCAGGCAACTCGATCTCTCCTCATAGTCAAAACCTTAGGGACAATTAGAGTCGTCACCTTACCAGAAAGACCTAGGTCCAAAAATCTGGATAATTAAAGAATAAGGAATAGATAAAGATGTTATTTTTCACTTAAAGTAATACAGGAGATTGGAACAGCTTTCCTGAGAAGATGTTTGGCAGGATATCATCAGAGTAGATTGACACTGCTGTCGATAGATGTTCGTTAATCAAGAATATTCAACGCTAGATGTCATTAAGGATGGAGCAGGCTCAAGGGTCTCCATGCCTCTCTCCTAATCCTCGGTTCCAAAGAAAAGTAGGAATTTAATATCAGGTAAAACAAAAGTTTCTTCACTGAAAACACACCAATCCTCACAGAGAAATTCACCTTTAGAACCTTTCACTAGAGTTCAGATCATGTGAGGACCACTTCTGAGATATGTTAGGCAGAGGGAATGGCTCTGTGTCACTCTTTGAGGACAGGGCACCTAATCCCCTGACATCCAAAGCAGCCTATGCCTAGCATTTTGGATGGGGTTCATTGGGAGATGTACACATGCCCCCACCTCCCCAATATCCATTACCTCTTGACTCCCTTGCTCCCTGGGAATACTACATGTTAAACTGTGGAATTGTACCTGAAAAAGATTTGTGTTGGGAGGGGAGGGAACAAGAGAGAGTTTGAGCTCATGTCAGGCATTCCTGGGATTCCATCTGTCAGGCCGGTCGTGGGACATTGACGGGGCTGGAGCTGGTCATGTGGACGTAGATCAGTAGCCAACTGAGACACTAAAAAATGGCCTGAAAAAAATTGCACAAACAGAGCTGGGCAGGAATGCAGCCTCGAGGGGTGTTGACAGCACAGAATCCACCTGTCTTATAGACCAAAGTGTTTTATGCCTTGATGGATGTAAAGATTAGTGCAGTCCACACTCTCAGAGACTTGGCAGCTCTGAGTCTGAATTTGGTAATCATTGCTTCTAACAATGAAAGTGAAGTCCAACCGACACAGATTCCAAACCTTCGGCCTTCTTACGATTAGGCAGAAAGTCAAATTGATTTGATAAAAATATCTTCCCACATCACAGATTTCTCTGAATGAAGAATTCCAGCTCAGATACTTGTGGGAATAATTGATGGTTTGCAGTTAATTGAGATGAAGACAGACTTACCCATATATAGAGCTTTTCACAATTACAGGACAGACATTAAATCACATTTGAAATGAAATGCATGAAACGTGGCATCTGATTTGTCCACAACAAACTCACACAAACAGCAACAAAGTAAGTAACCAAATAATCTGTTCTTGCGGATTTCGTTGGGGGAATGCTAATTGACTTGGCACACACAGAGAATTCCTTTGCTCTATTGTCAAATATTTTAAGTTCACCTGAGAGAGAGAAAATAAAGTGTAATGCCTCATTTGGAAGATAGTCCTTCCAACAGTGAAGCACTCCCTCAGCACTGCTGTGTGTCAGTGTAACTGAGCTTGGATCTTTAGAATAGTTCTTGACCCTGCAAACTACTAATGGGTGAATTTGCCAGCATGGAGCCAAAACTGGCATAACGAATGAGAAACATCCCACAGTATTGTTTGTCGTGGGCAATGAATAATCATTGCCACACAGTTGGTATTTTTATCCTGATGTCTCATTTCCCAGAAGGGATAAAATTTGCCAGGGTCCAGCTCCAGAATCATCATTCAGCACCCCTCCTAATCCCCCACAGTATTGCTGTAGAATGTTTAACTCAAAGGCTAACGTTCTTGCTCTGTGGAGTTCCATACCATGGAGGATTTTGAAATTTACTATTCTAAAATCATAGCAGGTAATTACATAAGTCTTGAGATCAGGCATATCACACTCATCCATCCACACTCATCTGGTTGTGAAATCATCTTATTTACTGATCACTCTCTGTACAGAAGCAGCATTCTAAGATTTAAAGTTGCCTTATGCAAGCTAATCTGCATCCACCTCCTCTACAGCAGCAGATGACATTACAGCAATCTCCCTCTGCTTTCCAGTCTCCTTGTGGTGCCGTGATCTGTACTGTGATAACTGCATGCTCACTCTCCCCAGGCGTATCAGCAGCCACCAAAGCATATGCTAACTTAATGCAAGCATGCAATGATTTAAGCATGTTGTATACTTTTTCTAAAAAAGAAGTGGGTTGCATTGCTGAATGAAATTGTCTGACATTCTGCAGTAACACTTATTTTATTTGTATGATATCTAAACATTGCTGGTAAACCTGGCATGGATTGACTATTTGCCCTAAATTGGTCTTAAATCCAGTGGTTGGCCTTCTTTTGATTTGGCGTGGTTTTGCCACAACAATGAAGAATGAACATGTGTATGTCTTGGAGGGGAGCTTATGATGTTCCTAGGAAGTCCTGTCTTCTCCTGGGAGGTGGGGAAGTTTAAAATCCCAGCAATAAAACTGGGATTAACAAACCAAGACAGGTTGGGAAATTTGGCAGAAGATCCTGGAAAACCTGTCAACAGATCCATTCTCACTTTTTCCTCAGATTTCCCAACCAAGTGGGAGATGATATCCCACAGTTATACTGGGACAAACTTTTATGAATGGAAGATTGGGTAGGCTCAGTGTAAGCCTGTGACTTTTTCGGCACAGATTCTCTCTGTACTCTCTACACTGAGAAAAGCAAGACCAGCAAATCCTACACTACTACAGCTAGTAATTTCAGTCTTAGTCTGGTCTGCATTGTGAATAGTGTACTCACTATAGTCTTCATTTCCTCTGCTGTGAAAGAAAATCAAGGGGCTATTAGTGCAACATGCATGTGTTAGAATATCAGGTGAGGTAAAAACTGCAAACAAACCCTTTGGCTGAAAGGCCAGGTGACACATTCCATTGCTGAGTTATTATCAGATGTAACAAAAGAAAGTGGCACATTTACTTCCCAGAATGTGTCACTCCTTACAGCCAATAAAGCACTTTCACATCTTCCCTTGCCCACCAGGCTATTTACCTATCATCTCCCTCATCACCTGGTTTCAGTTTTTGCCTGCTCACCCCTCGTTCTCACCTCTGAGACTAGAATCAGAGGGCACAGCAGCAGAATAGAAGGATGGCCCTTTAGGACAGAGATAGGGAGGAATTTATTTAGCCAGAGGTTGGTGAATTTGTGGAAATCATTGCCACAGATGATTGGGAAAGCCAAGTCATCGGGTATATTTAAAGTGGAGTTTGGTATATTCTTGATTAGTAAAGGCATTAAAGATTAGGGGAGTAGGCAGGAGAATGGGGTTAAGAGGGACAATAAATCAGCCATGATAGAATGGTGGATGGGCCGAATTGACTCTGCTCCTATGGTCTTAAGACGCAGGATCTTGACCTGAAACGTTGACTATCCCTCAGCCTCCATCAATGCTGCTTGACCTTCCAGCAGTTTGTTTGTTGATTTGGTTTCAAATATCTGCCACATCTTGTGTCTCCAAAATATTTTTGATGTTTAGTCAAGGTTATAGCATGGGAAACACTTGTAAATGGGGATAAGAAAAATGATCAGAATGTAACCCCAAATGTAACGGCATTGGATGGGATATATATGTGACCCAGAATGTTAGACTCAACATGAGAGCTCACCGTTAACTGAGTGACATATGGGTATCTTGAAAGTGTAAACAGGATTGCAGTCGAATGTCCCATCCACAGGATTGTCTCGTGACAGTACAGTATTCCCTCAGTCATGCACCAGTTGATTAAATTTGATTTTTCTACTGAAATCTCTGGAGTGGGACGAAGCCCACAACCAATCCACAGTAATGCAGTGTAGGAGTGGGGAACTAAGCTGCTTTTTTATTTGCTGAAGGGGGATGAGGCTAATTATAGCAGCAAAGCCACAGCCCAAACTGAGGGCAGCCCACTCAGCATAGCCCGGAAACTGAAGCTGGCACCTCTCCTGCTTGTGTGAGTCAACCAGCCAGTGACCCCAGTGAATTACGGGAGAGAGACGGGGCTTTTCAAAGCTACAGAGAAGTTGTAATTAAATAAATGAAACCAATTCTGTTCAAAGGATTATACAACCTGACAGAGCTATTCTCCCTACAGTGTAATATCCTTTAATTCAGTAAATTTTCATTCTTCCCTCACACTGCATGGTAATCCTCCTAAATCCTTTGACAATGTCTAAAATTACAACTGAAGAACATTTTTATGTCTGTTTTTGTTTGCTGTTTGTTTTTGTCTTCAATTAACACTTGGTCTTTACTTTTCACTCAAGTTCCAAGGCCCATATTATGGTGCCATTATTTAAACTCCTGTTAGCAGAGATTAGCCAACAGCACTCCTGTAATAAGTGTCCTCTGGTTTTGCGTATTTATCTAATTCTTACTTCCGAGTTGATTGATTTGTTTGCCACAATGTCATTGCTGGGGTTTCAGTAAACTCCGAAGGTGAATGTGTGAAATTTATTCCTGTGAACTGTGTAAAGGATCCAGTATCATACAGACTCCTTCCCAAATTTAGCACATGCCCAGAATGTTGTTACTTGCATATCACCCTGGTACAGAACTAACATGCAGCTATGTCATTGTACAATAGCAAATGTCGATAATAAAAAATAAACTTTACATTAAATTTGCAGCCATTCAACCTGCATGGTGCAACTTTAATGATGATTGCACAGATCTATGTGACCAGGTATAGTACACACACACACACACACACACACACACACACACACAGACACACACACACACACACACACACACACACACACACACACACCTATTCACATATAGCTTGGGTGCCTAATACTTTTGCACAGTACTGCAGTAACTTTTATGTATTGTACTGTACTGCCGCCACAAGAAAAAACAAATTTCATGACGTAAGCAAGTGATGATAAACCTGATTCTGATATGGGTCTCTTTTGTGGACTGAGAGGGGGAAGGGGATAGGGAGAGGGAAATCATGGTTGGGAAGGGAGAGGGGAGGGAGTGGGAAGCACCAGTGAGACATTCTGTAATGATCAATAAACCAATTGTTTGGAATCAACTGGCCTTGCCTGTGTCTCAGAGCTCACTGTGTCTGCACCTGCACCACTGGCACTCCTTCTCTGCCACCTGTCCCACATCACAACCCCCCCCCCCGTGATGCTCCACCCTCACCATTGCCAACATTCTTTGCTCCCACTAGATTTACAAACTCGCACTCCGCTCCACATTGACAAATACAGTACTAAGCAAAAACCTTAGGCACCCTAGCTATACATGTGTGCCTAAGACCTTTGCTCAGTATTGTAGTTGTCCTCTGACTTGAACCCAGTGCCTTTCTACATTCCAATGAAAATCCTCCCATTGCTGGGTCATAGAGTATGAGAGATACAACATGAAAACAGCCCCACCTAGTTTGTAATTGGTCTTATCACATGTTGAAGAGCAGTATATCTTTTTTCCAGAAGAAATTGTTCGTTTTGGCCATGTCAATCAGTCTGGTTTTGTGTTACTGATGTTGACATAAAAATAAGGCTTTACACTAGTCCTCTATTCAGCCGAACCTTATGTAGCTCTTTAGTTAATTCACATTTCCAGCATAACTATAGAACTGCCTCTTACAATCTAAATCTGCAATGGAGTTTTCAAATTACGGCTAAAGAGGGAAAGGAGTCTTATTGAAATTCATTTTATTGTAAATATTATGAGCACAGTTAGTCATAAGAAGATTAAAAGCTTGAAATGTGATTGAATGTTACTATCTGACACCCATAAAAAGCCCCACACAACTCCCAGCTGTAGACTGGGACTGCACCTGAAGGATTTTGAAGGCTCAGGCATTGAGTCCAATCAAAACACAGGTCAATAAATTTCTGGATGTTAAGGGAATCATGGAATACATGGATATTGCAAGAAAACAAGGCTATGATAAGACACCAGCATAGTCTGAATAAATAGCAGGGTCAAAGGGCCAGAGAACCTACTCTTTTTCCATTGTTCTTTCCCCTGGAGCTGTCAGCTGGAATCCAGCACTTGCAGAGAGGATCTCAACAATTAACTCTACCTGCTGCAGGCATAGGTGACACCCATCAGTATCTCAATTCTGCTGAGGAATCTACAACTGAGAAACAAATATCAGGGTGGAATATATGTATATGTACTGTGGTGTTGTGAAATAGTGGATGACCACAAATGATCAGACCACTCGACAGCTCTGTGCAGCTTTGCCTCCAGTAACTTCATTGGGGAGAGAGGTAAAGATGGCTGGTTCGCATAATCGTACAGACTAAATCTACCCCCTGACTACACGCTGGGACTGCAGACATTGAACTAGCATTTCGACCTCTTCACCCGCTATCCTTCACATCGTGTCTCAACTCTGGAACCAATCTGATACTCCTGCTGAGAGCCTTTCCCACTAGGATCAAGCAGCAGAAATTAAAGTATTAACTGTACAAATTTATAACTATGTGAAATGAGATTGCATGTGATGACATGGACAAGGTGCAGATAACTGGGTAATTAACTCATGTAAGTGACTTAAAGTTGATTTTGTGAACTGTTCTCTACTCGCTGCACATTTCTAGAATTATGATCCTGCTTTTACTGGGGAACATTGTGGTGGTTCAATTCCTTAAACAGAAATATTTCTAGGTAACTTGTCTTTCCTGAACAATAGGCTGTTGCCATTCCTCACCCCACCCATATCCAATTCGGTGTTGTCAATAACTTCTCTGATATGCTAACTTGTGGTTACAAAATGACATGCGGTTCACCAGCTGAATAAAGTCTGTACATTTATGTGTGTGTTACATTTTTGTGTCTGATATACACATACATTTATTATGTGGAAGTTCATATTACACATACATTAAAACTCTGATCGTCCAGAAATCCTAATGGTTCAGCATCTGGCAAACCAGCTAATTTTCCCACACTCCCTTTAAACTCATCTGTCTCATTGTGCACACAGTAGTGCACAAGTAGCCATTTTTTTAAAGTGAATTACAAGTGCAGGAAAATCTGCCAGTTCGGCACCACCAAAGTAACAAGGATCCACGGTAGCATAGCAGTTAGCGCAACGCTGTTACAGCTTGAGGCGTCAGAGTTCAGAGTTCAGAGTTCAATTCTGGTGTCCTCTGTAAGAAGTTCGTACGCCCTTTCCATGACGGGCGTGGGTTTCCTCCAGGTACTCCAGTTTCGTCCCAGTCCAAAGACGTCAATTGCTCATTGTAAATTGTCCTGTTAGATAGGGTTAAATAGGTGGGCTGCTGGCTCCTTGGGCCGGAAGGGGGTGTTCCGCACTGTGTCTCGAAAGAATAAATAATAAAAATACCAAGCTCTGTAAGTTCTCAACATTCACTCCAAGAAGGAAACATACTTCAGTAAATTAGTCCTATGTTTTGTATATATTGCTTCCATGTTGTGTATATAGTAGGGTGCATGCATTAGATATGATTTATTGTTAAGGTACATGTTTCTACTGATCCTCTGGTAATATATTGCATGTAGAAGTGGATGCTGTGTAGATTTATTTATTTAACCATAGCACGTGAGCGACACATGGATTTATTTATCTATGTAACTAGAACACATTATGAGGCTTGATTTGCTTATGATTCTGCCCAGCTTAATTTTAATCGACTCTCCCTGCCTGTTTTAGTCAGGCAGGAAGAGGTAAAATTCCCCTCAGGTGATTTAGAGGAAGTTTCTTAAAGAGGTAGAGTGGTTTATGAGGAGAGTCCTGTGGAATTCACCCAGGTACTCAAGGACTCCGAGAAAAGCTCTGTGATCATCGATCTTTAAAACTCCTCAGGGACAGATTAACCTGACTGAAAAGTACAAGAAAAGATTTGCTTTGACAGAAATGTGGTGAAGTTGAGGCTGTAGGACACCTGGCTTTGTCCTGCAGTAAGGGACCTGTTATTTACCAATTGTACCCAATGGCTTGCCGATTAAAGTGGACACATTAGGGTATCCCTGGTATGGGCCAGTTCTATACAATCAGGGTACAGGATGGACAAGAATAGTGAACTTTTCATTAAATGAGATTGGATTTTTTTCTTTCTCTCATGTTTCTCTGCTTCCTTCTCTCTCTCTTTGTCTTTTTTTTCCTTATTTCTTTCCTTTCTGTCAATCTTGCAACTGCCTCCATATTACTCTTACCCTCAATTATTTTTGTTGCCTTCCCATGCCACATTTCTCAACTTAGCTCTTTTTTTCCCCTCTTCTTCTGGATTTTATTTCCATTCTTCTCTGCTTTTCCATTTGTTCCAATATTCAAAACTTTTTTTCTGCTTTTGTTTAACCCAGGTTGCTTTCTCCAATGTCCCGTTTTAGAACGTGTTTGGTTACATTTTCTTTCTTACCATCCTTATGCTGTTTGTTCTCTGATTCTTCACCTACAGATTTAATTTCCCTACTTTTCATCATGTTTCCCTTGTTCCCCCCCCCCCCATCCTTTCCTCTCCTTCACTAGTATTTCCTCTGTTTTTTTCATTTCTTTATAGTTTCTACTTCTGTGGTACTCTTTGTTTTCCTGTTTACACTCCTTGCTGTTCTGCCCTCTGCCATGCACCCTCATGCACATCGTCACACACACTGCTTACCCACTGCATATGCAAAGCACATATATCTCGCATGTACACAGCACACACACACACACATACACACACACACACACACACACAAGGCACCCACACACTGCACGCCTCACAACTGGCGAACGTCCATGCAAAAAGAGAGAGAGGGAGAGGGAGAGAGAGAGGGGGAGAGAGAGAGGGGGGAGAGAGGGGGGTGAGAGAGAGAGAGAAAAAAACGCAGATGCATGCACATTTCAGATAGGCACACGCACAAATATGCAAATCTATGAGGTATCATCAAAGCAGACAAGTCGGGACAGAAAGGATTGACAGTCGGTGGGCTGGACCGTAACCTCACTCAGTCGAACGGGTAGAGCGGACAATTTTAGTGCCAGCGGGCACTGCACGAGCGGCTGCCCGAGGTAGTTAACAGCATCTCCTAAAGCGTAAGCTCCGCAGCATGCCGTGCCTAGCAGACTCGGTCCACTGCAGGTTATTATAACTCGGGCTTCTTTAACCTGCTGTTATTTTACAAGGGCGTGTTTTTCATTATTTACTCCTGGTTTTTATTGTAAATAGTTTTGGGGGCTGTTCGGTAATGGGGAAAAGTGGGACCAAGAGGCGCCGAGGTACTTGGGCAGGAGACTGGACACGCTCGCGCGCTCTCTCTCGCTCGCTCTCTCTCTCAGTTGAGAAACCGGATAGGAGTGAGAGGGCTGGAGGGGCACCCTACCACACGGCGTGCGAAGAAAGTGGGGTGAGAGAATAATGGGACGAGAGAATAACAGGGTCCAAGAAAGCGATTAAAGCGGGAAGGGGGTGTGAGTGAGTGAGAGGGAGAAGAGGGTGCATGAAGGAGAGGGAAGGAAACGCAAGCGAAAAGAGCGATTAAAAGTGTATAATGGGAGGTGAGGGAAAATGAGGAGAGCAAATGAGTGGAAATGACCAAATGTGTGTGAAAGTTGAGAGAGGAGGTGTGGGACGAGAGATGACTCCGCTCAGGGTCCGGCAGACCCGGCTGGAGCCAAACTGCCCCTTCCTCAGGTAGAACTGACTTATTGAAACCGTAGATTTTCTGGTCTGGCTATGGGTGAACTTTAGTTGGGTTCACCGGCATTTAAAGTGGCTAATGATGAATTTAGTGCAAAACTGTAGCCTTTGTTCAGCCTCCACATCTGTTTTCTCTTAAAGCAGCATAGACTGAAATAATGTTTTTCACCCCTTACTCTGTGAAGGCAATAAATTATTGCAGAGCCACCGTTTGCAAGCGGGCGAGTGAAAAGCCAGTGAGTGTTTTAACTTCCTCGCTGTGATGTTCTTCATTAAAGCGGTAAATGCTGTATTTAACAGTGTCCCGCCTGACGGCAGCTGGATTAAGGGAATTGCGGAATATCTGAGAGTCACGTCAAACTCATAAGAGGCGGGATCCAGACCAAGTTTTAGGAAAGTGGCGTTTGCATGCATTTGGAGGCTACTGACTGACCAACTTGGTAAGTCTCCGATTTATTTTCTGCTTTATGGTGAAGTTAATCTCATCCCTTCCCTTTCAGACTGTAAATATAAGTATGTTGAATACGGAGGTATATTTATAATCCGAGTTAAACCTAATGTAGTCTTGTTAATATGTGTTTGTTTAAAGAGTATTGTTCAGACGGCTGTTAAATCCCCTGGTATTTAGTCGACTAAATGACAATAAATGGGTGAATGGTTGGGTGGACGGGGAAACAGTTGGTTGTCTCTTATCAGAGCGTTAGCGTTTAAGTCGCCTCTCGGCGCTACTGGACATAGAACGGTTACAGCTGAGCAATATTGCCGGCCGATATGAGATCTGGTTCAAGTATTGGAAAAAAAGTCATTTAGCAGCAATTTCCTCTGTAGAATAATTTACCCCTAATGGACCAATTTCAGGGCTATGCAACAACGGAAGAGGAAGAATCCTCACAGCAGTATGAGGGGCTCAGAAGGAGTTTAAAGGGACTGAGCCGTTGATAACAGACGATGTTGTTATACTGTAAGACTACAAGCAAGCTGCCCTTCACTCTGTACTCTGAGAGTCGCGTCACTTTCAGGATTTTTGGAATCTTGATTTGCTGTCTATGACTACAGTCAGTGGTCACTTTATTAGATACCTCCCGTACCTAATGAAGTGGCCCCTGAGTATATGCTCATGGTCTTCTGCCGCTGCAGCTCATCCACTTCAAGTTTCGACATTTCGCGTGTTCAGAGATGCTCCTCTGCACACTACTGTTGTAATGTGTGTGGTTATTTGAGTTACTGTTGCCTTCCAGTCAGATTGAACCAGTCTGGCCATTCTCATCTGATCTCTCGCATTTTCACCCACAAAACTGCTGCTGACTGGATTTTTTTTTTTTGCTTATCTTTACACCATTTTCCATAGAGACTCTAGAGACTGTTGTGCGTGAAAATCGCCGGAGATGAGCAGTTTTTGAGATACTCAAACTACCCCGTCTGGCACCAACAATCATTCCATGGTCAAGGTCACTTAGATCACATTTCTTCCCATTCTGATGTTTGGTCTGAACAACAACTGAACCTCTTGACAATGTCTGTATGTTTTTATGCATTGAGTTGCTGCCATATGATTGGATATTTGCATTAATAAGAAGGTATACCGAATAGTGTCCACTGAGTGTATGTAATAGATGAAAGAAACCAAAATAGGTATTTATCAAGGGCCCTTTAATGCAATCTACTGTTTAGAGTAAGTGTGGGTGAGGGTAATGGAATTGTCAGATCTGAGAGACTGAGGGGGTACTAAAGGGACATAGGGACACAGTAATGGAAGGAGTTTTGGCAGAGGGGTTAGGAGGGAGATTTGGGGTGGCTTTGGTACAGTGTATAAAGTGACTGGAAATTAGAGGAAGTATAAGTTTTCAAGAAGGTGTTAGAGAAGTTAGTGGGTGTGACCGTGTGATTAGAGAGTGGGAGAGAGTGACCGTGACAACAATGTGATAATGATATACAGAATTTTGTTAAAATGCCTGCACATTTACTTTGTAACAACAATAATATTGTATACCAGCCTTTAAGGAGAGGAGAATATTGATGAGAGCGCCAGTGCCACATGCGTTTCTCAGGAAACAGGTGGAAGAAATCATCGAAGCAAAGAGACTGGGTCAGCACAGCAGAACGATTTAAACTTTGTAAAGTGATAGTCATTCAGCCTTCAGCTTGTGTTGATCTGGTTGGTATAACCTGCAGAAAGAGTGAGAAAGAGTCAGTTCACTTCAGGACTGTACAATTGAGGGACTAGGCTTTTCTTACAGTGAAGCTGATGCTGAAAATAGTAATGCCATCACAATGGTCGTGACAGTGGCAATTAACAGAGAGTGATGTGACAATGTCAAATGCCAGTATAGTGCCCTTTGCAGTGGTGACTGATACAGTGAAAGGAACAGCAACAATCACAGGTGAAAGTGATGGTGGAGGTGACAGTAAACGTGATAAAGTAATGGTAGTGACTGTAAAGGTGACCTTGATGGTGATCATGATCAGATCTAGTGACAGCAACAGAGATGGTGATAGGAACAATGAGACTGACAATGATAGTGACTGTGGTAACACCCTTCTACACTGCAAAATGAACAATCAGTGTATAGGTATAAGAGGCCAAAAGATATAGGAGCAGTATGAAGCCATTCAGCGCGTTGAATCTGCTCTGCCATTCAGTCATAGTTGATTATTCCTGCCTACTATTGGTAAACTTTAATCCCTTATAGGTTCCCGAGAGAGAAAGAGAGACAGAGAGAATTGCAATGTTTGCAGACAGATGTTGCTGGGACAACACAGCACTTTGTAAACAGACTTCACCAGTGTCTCACTACGGAGCATCTCTCACATCACTGCTCCAGTTATTCACCATGTTTTTCCTTAAGAGATTTGAATTAAAATAATTAACGTAAAGTAATGGAAGTAAAGTCATTGAATTAGTGTCCTCCAGACATTTGTACTGACTATGGATGGGGAGCAAATGACACAAAGTACAACGCAATGAATTCACGGGTGACTTTCCCACCAACGATGCCAAAGGACTCTTTTAAGGTGCCTACACTCTCCCACCTGAGAACCATGGAATGGTATGTTCACTTCTCGATGTTTATTTCTTGCTGAAGATATGGATTTAGGTGAGAAAAGTATGCAAACCATTGAAGTCTGAAGGCTGGGGGAGGGAAGAGTGATGGTTCCCACAGCAAATCAGAGTGAGGGAGATGGAGGGAGACCAGCTGTGGTGAAAGTGAGACACACATTCCTGCTCCCAGCAGGTGATAGCATATCAGTTAGTACTGCTGAAGTAACCAAATCCATGAATTTGAGCTCAGAACCTTTTGACTCAGAGACAAAATGCAACCAGCTGACACCCTTATGAGGAAATGAGGGGTTTGGATGGAGAAATATTGACAGCTAAAATAAAGATTATTTTCAAGCAAAAGCACAGAAGTCAAATGCACAATTTATCAAGTTCAAATAATTAGTTAAGGTTCACTAAAGTTTTTAAAAAGAGGTAAAATAACTGTGAAATGACTTTTCAGTAAGCTTTAGGCATGTGTCTGATTCTAAAATCACAGACATGCATTTGTTTAATATAACTATCACTCAGTGGGAAGCCCTCTCTCATCTGAGCTGGAGGTTGCTAGCTCCAGTAACCAAAGCACAGAACAAGATTAAAATGCCATTGTTGTTCTGAAGAGCTGCTACACTTTTAAAATTGCTATTCTACAGATTAAAAGTTAAACCAAGAGGAAACCCTTGGCACAATATTGAAGAACCTGCAATATCCTCAAAGTATCTCAATTAACAGTTATACCTAAAATGTACTACCACAGTGTTGATCACGGGTTTCCTCTGTATTGATTGACTTATTGTCTTTCTTACAACAATGGCTTCACTCCTTTGGCTGTGAAATTATTTGAGATGTCCTGAGATTGTATTCATTTTATATGCCCAGTTGCCACTTTATAAATTACCTCCTGTTCCCAGTAAAGTAGCCACTGAGTGTACGTTTGTGGTCTTCTGCTGCTGTAGCCCATCCACTACAATGTTTGACATGTTGCACATTCAGAGATGCTCCTCTGCACACCACTGCTGTAACACGTGGTTATTTGATGTTACTGCCGCCTTCCTGTCAACCTGAACCAGTCTGGCCATTCTCCTCTGACCTTTCTTATTAACAAAATGTTTTTGCCCACAGAACTGCCAATCACTGGATTTTTTTTTTTGTTTTTCACACTTTTTTCTGTAAACTCTAGAGACTGTTGTGCGTGCAAACCCTTGGACATCCGTAGTTTCTGAGATACTCAGACCACCCTGATTGTGGGGTCAAAGTCACTTAGATCACATTTCTTCCCTATTCTGATGTTTGGTCTGAACCACAGCTGAACCTCTTGACCATGTCTGCATGCTTTTATGCATTGAGTTGCTGCCACATGATTGGATGATTAGCTGTACATGTGTGTACCTAAAAAAGTGGCCACTGAGTGTATAAATGCATGCCTCTTTGATATGTGAGCTATCCACCAATGCTTCCTTTCCCACCAGGTATCCTAGTGTCCCACACAATGCTCAGAGAGCCATTAATGAGCATAGATTGAAAGGTAAGGCCCATCAGCTGCTGACACCTTTTTTTTACTGTCACTATAAAGAGACCGAGAGGAAAGGATCAATAAGCAAACACAGTTCATTTGAAGTGATTACTTCAGTAAAGGGTATGTCTGTCCAAACTTCCAGCCCAGGAGGACTGAACAGTACATATACTGGTAAGCAGGAGCAGCACAGTGCTGCATCAGGTAGAATTGCTGTCTCACAGTTCATGCAACCTGGGTTCAGTCTTGACTTTCATTGCTTTTTGTGCAGAGTTCACATGTTCTCCCTGTCACTTTGTAGGCTCCCCCTTTCCCCCCACCCACCACCCCACCCCAGTACTCTGGTTTCCTGTTTCATCTTAAAGATGTGCAGATTGGTAAGTCCCCAGAGTGTAGGTAAGCTGTTGAATCCAAGGAAGTTGATAAGCATTTGGAGAGAATAGAAAGCAGGGAAAATATTGTAAGTGGTGAATGGAATTGCTTTCTGAGCAAACACAAACTCAAGCAGCTGTAGGGGCCTTCCATGCCCAAGAAAGTACAGCTTATCGAATAAACTTCACATAAATAGATCAGAGACAGAGAGCAGGATCTATCAGGAAGCAAAAGAGAGAATATGAAGTTCCTAAACCAGCAGGGGTCTGGAAAAATTACGGCAAGAGCAAGAGTAAAGGGAGAGGAGCAAGACAAAGTCAATATAAAACTGTTGGAGTAAGACAAGGAAAAGGGGATGAGCAAAGAGATAAAAGACAATTACAAATCAAGGTTTTAAAAACTGCTGTATATGAAAGGAAAACATTGATATCACTATTTGAGAGGACAGAAGTAGCAAATAATTAGGGGAAAAGGCAAAGGTTTGGAAGAATGCAAAGGGTTAACAAACTGATGCTAGAGTGCCGTACAGGAGCTACATTCATAGTGTTGCTTAAAGAATGAGTGTTAAACATCGTAGATCAATTTCTGAGCTGTATTCATTTCTAGCACAGATGGAATTGGGGAATTATTGGAGAATTTAACCTCAGGAAAGGATTGAGGGGAGGGTGGGGTGCGGAGCAGGAGGGTTGGGGTGGGGGGGAGAGACAGAGAAGCAGCACAATACTGGGAGAGTGAAGGAATAAAAAGCAGGAAAGTGACTGAGAAAGACAACAAAATGAAAGAGGAACAGACACAGAGAAAGGCAAGATCTGCATCTTCTATTGCAAACTGGGGAAGTCCAGGGGCTGGGGGAGGGAAGAGTGATGGTTCCCACAGCAAAACAGAGTGAGGGAGACAGAGAGAGACCAACTGTGGTGAAAGTGAGACACACATTCCTGCTCCCAGCAGGAGGTAGTGTATCAGCCAGTACTGCCGGAATTGTTCTGACTACCCTGCATTAATTTGATTGTGGCCAGCCATTAGACGTTGACCTGATAAAGGCCAGTGTACAAGCGGGGTGGTGGGAAGTTGAGGTGAGGGATGGATTGGGAGAGGGGGTGGGGTTGGTCTGCAGGGCTACCACCTCCGTGAAAAGCCCAGCATGCACACAGCAAAACTGAGAGAGTGAAGAAAGATTATGCTTTGGTGACATCCTTTATATTACCAGCCTGAGGATAGCAATGTTTTATTAACACACTAAAGCAAAGTGGCCCTTTACATTAAAATATTTTCATGCTTAAATGCCAGCTCTCAGTGAAAACAAAAACCTGCAGAAAATAAGCAGTGCACTTTTAAACAAAGGCTGATTTAAATTATCCATTTGTCTCGGAAGAAACATAATAACAGAAGACCATTTAGCCCTTGAGCCTGTTCCTTCATTCAGATATATCATGCACTCCTAAGTCTCTGTTTCAGCATCTGCCCAAGTTTCAAGCGCTTCAATATCAAAAGGAAATTCAGTTCCAAAATTTTCATATGATTTATTATTTTGGTGGAATGAATTTTCTGGGATGACTTTATTAGCTGCAACCCCACAGGAAACCTAATCATGTAAAATTTGCTTAATTATGTAAATTGGACTAGAAAAAATACATTGTGCTCAGGTAAGGAATTTACGTGGTTAATTTAGCCATGGAACAGAAAGAAAGAGGAAACATGAACAAGAGTTGCATTAAAAACCAACAGAGAGTGATGTGCCACACAGCCAAAAAAAAATGATGTACTCTACCTTTATCTCTTGTGTCAGAATGCCCCCAAGGTTCTTACAATTTGTGTAAGTGTGGTCACTGTAGGAAACTCAGAAGCCAGTTCATGCAGAGCTAGATCCCACATACAGTGGTGAGAGACTTCGGGTCGTTTTTTTTTAAAGGAATAGACATTTGTCAGGACACTGGGGAAAACACTCTCCTCTTTTACAAAAGGGTACCAAAGGGCCTTTTACATTTTCCAGGGAGCATAGTCTGAAGTCTCATCTAGGGCCGCTTGAGATAGTGTAGTAAGTCCCTTGTTGTTTTCGTCCTTCGGAGTCGAAGACGACCACGACTTCTGTCAGGTGGAGGGTTTGTGACTGTGGGTCTGGAGGTGACTGGTGAGGCCAATCCGGGCCCTGAAAGCTCGCCCACATGTGGGACACGTGAGGGTAAGTCCCAGTACGTCAGTGAACCACTAAGTCCCTACTTTATGCTCAAGACTGGAATGGGAAAGTCAATCAATGGGAAGCAAACCCACAGATGAAGATGCTACAAATATCCAACACAGCCACACCAGCAAGCAAAACAAAATATGAGAAGAAACTGCAGATGCTGGAAAGCTGAAATAAAAATAGGAAATGCAAGAATCACTGAGCAGTTCAGGTAAGCATCTTGGACACGAAACAGTTCCTGTTTCAGGTTAACAATCCATCATCAAAGAGTCACATCAGAAACCTTTACTCTGTTTCACTTTCCACCAATACTACCTGGCCTGCTGAGTGTTTCCAGCATTTTCTGTTTATATCACACCAGCAAGCAATTCTCTGCTGAATGCAAGGCAAGTTAGCTAATGTTACATCAAGCAATTCAGATGGTTTTCCTGAACAGGAATTACTGGAGACACCACCGGTCACTCTGCAGAACCAAGATCTAGCATTGAGAAGTGACGCAGAGAAAGAGAGAGACAAACAGACAGACATATGGCGGGTGTGTGTGTGTGTGTGCATGCGTGTGTGTGTGTGTGTGTGTGTGTGTGTGTGTGTAAATATGCGTGTGTCTGTGTGTGTGAGACAGGTGCGTGTGTGTGAATGAGAGATGGACAGACATTTGTTGGGGAGAGACAGAGAGAGAGAGACAGAAAGATAGAGTCATAGGAGCAAGAGAGAGAGGGAGGTAGAGACAGAAAGAGAGGGACGGGGAGAGACGAAGGGGATTAGCCCAACAGCTGGAGACAGAAATCAACTCTGGAATTTCAGTATCTTTCTGCTGAGCAGAGATATTGGCTTACGAAGTATTCACTGAGATGGAATTAAACTGTACCAGGTTAGGAGATTTAGTGAAAGGCTGATTGTCTCACAAAGAGCTGTGAGAAGCAAGGTATAATGCAGGGACTCTCTGTAGGGTGCAGAGGATGAGGTACAGCTGACCCCTCCGCGCTTGGCTAATCAGCTTTACCCTAACTGGCTTAGCTGAGTTTCATTCTTCTATAATTGGTTGGCCTGTCCCATGACAGAAACTGACAAGGTGGTGTTCATTTATCTCATTCACAGAGGGTTTCAGGTCAGACGGCTAGAGCCTGGAATCAGGAGTTTGGCAATGGATCTGGCAGGGGCTGGTAATAAATGAGGCAGTTACTGTACCAGAACATAATTGGGACTCTCTATTGTTTGATCCCTGCCTAAAAGATTACAAAGAAAACATACATGCCTTTTTGACCGAGTTAATAATCCCTGTCACAGCAGGGAAAGTTTCACACTGTTAACACTACCTGACTTGCTCAACAGAAAGCTTAAAACATCCATAGCTTCTCTCACTGTAAAAGTAGTTCAGAAATACTCCCTATTTTAAAAGATACGGAGAATCATACTTAAATAGCATGTTTCATTATCACAGCATGTCTTAAAGAATATTAAAGTCTTCAAAGTACTTTTGAAGTGCAGTCTTTGTAATTTTAAAAACAGTGCAGCCTATTTATAACCAATAGAGTCCTAAGTGTAACGGTGTGATAAAGATCAGATCACTTGTTATTTAGGTATTGGTTTAGGTCACTAGGAAGAACAGCCATACTTTTTCTCAAATGATCTATTGTATCCTTTAAGCTCTCATCATTTCTAAACGTTACTGATGTAACACATTACTAATCTCCCTTGTTCTTCCTCCTATCAACCAATACGTTGCTACCCCAAGGAAATCTGCAGATGCTGGAAATTCAAGCAACACACACAAAATGCTGGTGGAACACAGCAGGCCAGGCAGCATCTATAGGAAGAAGTACAGTCGACATTTCAGGCCGAGACCCTTTGTCAGGAGGGTCTCCCTGTCCTAACTCACATTATATAATTTGTCCATTATCCTGATCCTGCAGACAAATACTGGCTTTCAGCCAGGGTACAAACTATACATCTTCTAGTGCCTAGCTCCCTCACAATCATTTTTATTTCTTCCAAACTAAAACCTTCCAATATATCTTTGCTGCTTCCTGTTCTGCTCTCTTCTGTATCATGAAATTTCTTCTCAACTGTGGGGTCCAGGAATAGATGAAAAAAACTGTAAATGCTAGAAATCTGAAATAGGAACAGAAAATGCTGGAAACACTCAGCAGGCCAAGCAGCATCTGTGAAAAGAGAAACATACTCAACATCTCAAATTGGAAACCCTTTTCAGAACTGGAATCTGTTACTCCCTTTGCTCAGGCTCTTAGCTGAAATTCTATACCTAAACTTCACATCATACTTGAGAACATCAACAATGTAAGTATGAGTAGGACACAGACCCCACACAGTGTCTGTGGCACAGCAATTATTAAATCAAGGTTAACCTTTTACCTTAGAGCCACTTTCCTACAGCCAGACCAAATCCCTTGGCTTCCAATGCCTAAAGGTCTATCAGCCTTTGCCCTGAATGTGTTCAGAGACTGAACCTCTCAAAGGGAGAGTCCCAGAATTTAGCCATTCTTTTGGTGAGAAAATTTCTTCTCCTCTGTCCTTAATTGACCATTCCTAAACTTTGAGAATATAATGCCAAGCTCTAGATATCACTGTCCAGGAAACATCAAACCCTGTAAAAATGAGAGCACCTCTCATTCTTTCTAAACCCCAGAGGCTCAGCTTGTCTAATCTCTTCTCATATGACAAACTGGACATTCCCAAGAATCAATTTTGTAAACCTTCACTGCACTCCCTCTACTTTCCATTCTTGGTCCTGATGTGGCTTGACAATGATGGCATCTATCTGCCTTGAAGGACAATGAAGTGCCTATACTGGAGTGACCTCTCCAGGGCACAAACCTGGGTGGAAGGTGTGGAGATCCTGGGATGTCCTGTCTTCAAGACCCCCTCTCAGCCTCACCTGTGCAGTCCAAAGAAAAGCTTATGAAGCAATACATTTGGCACCAGCTTGGCAGCAGGAGCTGTCAGAAGGATGTTCAGTGATGTCCAGCCCCCTTAGGGGCTACACTTCAGATTTTCTGTCTGGGTTTACTCTTGTTGCCTTTGTCTCTCATGGGGCTGCCCACAAGGCAATGGGGTTATTTACCCATAGCTGGAGAATAATGTGTCTTAGTGCTAATTTTATTTGATGTGCTCTGTGCAAAGTGTCTTTACTGTATTCAAATCACAAGTATTTCAGTTATAATTGTGAGGATAGATGAGCCTCAGTTCACCATCTCATCTGAAAGCAGGGTCCTGTGACAGTGCAGCACTCAGTATTGCTCTGGTGTGGCCTTGCTTCCCCTCAGGTGCTTTTAAACAGCTTTACAATTCATTAATTACAGCAAAAGACATCTTCTCTTCCTTTCTCTACAAGATGATGCAGTGAAGAATTTTGTACTTGGCAGCAGACTGTTATACTTCTTTCTTCTACTCACTATGGCTATTAAATGTTTCCAGGTCTAATGTTACCCAAAAATGGGTATATTTTCACCTTCAGCTCCTCTGTGGTTAACCCTGTATCTAAGGAAATGTCCACTTCCCATGCTGGACGTCAACTGACTTTCATGATTCCCATAGAAAAGAATACAACAGAACAGAACACAGAACAGAAAAGGTCACACAATAACCATTGGCACTGAAGGTACTAGATTTCTCATTGCAAATTGTTAGAATATCGAACATGTCTAACATGGAAGCATTTCTTTGTGGATCAGATAGGGAGGCACGGATTAATGGAATAACTAGAAAGACATGGATTCAGAGATGACGTAGGGAGAGTGACTGTAGCCAGCAAGCACTAACTATGTGTGAAATCACCCTGAATCTTCTCAAAGCAAATAGAACAGGGTTAATAAAATGCTATTACATATTGTGGTGTTCATGGCTTCACTGAGAATGTTTCACTAGCTACTTGTTCAGCATTTCACTCCTATTGTTTCTCCCTTCACACTTTTCAAAATTGATCCTCACTCAGGTGCACTTCTACAAACAGCAACCTGGGCTTTCGACTTTGTCAGAATCAGCTCCAAGGTTGTTGACTAAGGCCAGAGTACAGCTCCAACATTGTCTTTGGTGAGACAGCAAGAGACAACAACCTTGGAATTGACAATTACAGGTTAGTTCCACAGCAGAGATTATAGTACAGTATTTGGAATTCGGATGCTTGTCTGATTTTTCTCCTTCTGAAGCAAAACCTACACAACCGGCTCATATGGGGAAATTTTTGTCCCATGCAGACAATTCTTCATGATTTGTTTTTTTTTTGCATTTAGTTGGGCATGTTTTCTCTGATACTTTGACATTGACACTGGTCTTAACTTCTGTCTGCTCTACATCAAGTTTCCTCTGGAGTTAATCAATCATTATGTCAGGGATTAAATAACAGCAGTAGCTTCAAGCTGATAGAAGGCATCAGCTACTTAGGTTACTGCATGATGGTCGTCAAGGAGATATTAACGGTAGCTCAGGGTTATTAGTCTCCTGTGAAGTTCTCACTGCCGCTCTCAGGCTGCTGACAAACCATTGCAGCCTCCTGCTTATGAAGAAAATGAGAGTTTGGGGTCTCTGTAAATATTTTGAGGCTGAGGCGTGTATTACAGTGAAGAGAATAGGCTATATCAGAATGGTACTGTATCAGATGTGCAAAACTGTCATGGTGAGGGGAGACATGTATCAGTGTTAGTGTGAGAGAATGGGACAAAACAATGGGTGCATGTATCATTATTTTAATGAAAGGAATTACAGTGAGCTAATACAGGAAAATTCAGTATTACAGTGTGAGCAGTAGATACATCAGTTTTACTGTAAGGGAGATGTATAAATTACTTTAGAGTATTTTGTGAAGGAGGTTGGATGTGAGTGTTATATCTGACTGTTACCATGAAATATATGAGAGGATACAGTGAGAGACGTGGGATAGGTCAGAGTGAGACAATGAGAGGTGTTGCATATATCAGAATGTTACAGTGATGAGCTTGGGTAGATCAGCACATCACTGAGTGAGGAACGTAGGGTATACTGGAGTGTTTCAGAATGTTAGTGTTGCTCATTGGATATAACTGAGAGGATTATGAGGTATATTGGAATGTTACAGTGAGAATTTCGAGGGACAAATTTACAGTATCTAATGCCTATCTACGTCAGGAGAAAGCCACTAGTAAGAACAAGTCAGGAAAATGTAAGCAACGATAAACAGATTTTATTTTTGATCTTTTTTTAGCCAAATTCTTTCATAAACCTATGGGATAATGACTTCAGGGAATCTCAGTTCTGTTAGACTGAGACTTTGGGTATTTATTTTGCCCCTCCTGGCTTATGCTCCAGAACAGCAATATGTACTTTGTTTTTGTGTCTCCCCAATAACTGCAGTTGTGAACTGACTTCATGATAATGATTGAAATAAAGGCACAGCCCTCCTCTTGATGAATTGTGTGAATTGTTTCTGAATGGCGGCTGGAGCTCTTGCTATAGGAGGGGACATGAGCTGGGCTGCAGGTACCAGCAGGAGCTGGAGGAAATACGGGTATCCAGCCACACTGCAGTAACAGAGACATGAGAGGGAGCTCTGTGGTTCAGTTTGGGAATTTTGTTTACCTAAAGATGGAAATAAAATCACAATATGTTACTGAGGAAGAGAGATAACCATCATATTAAAGCCATCATTGATTGAGGAAGCTTCAAGTTGCTTTCAGATAAAAATTTCAATAGAATTGGCCAAGAAGTTGCAGTTCAGGAGATTGTATAGACAGCCCATGGCCCCTATGTTCTTCCACTGACAGGAGTTGCTCATTTACTTCCATTGCCCTACCCATCCCCCACTCAGACATGATCCCATGCTGGTTGTCTGATTTTTTTTCATTCAGTATACTTACTATCTTCTACCTATGTGTTCTTCTTTATATTTTACCTATTGTTTTTGTTCTCTATCAGGTAATTCTCCATTTTTCTCTTAACAAGTATTAGTAATTCTTTCTTCAGCTAGAATTTTCAGACATATAATGCTCAATAGAATGTCCTGGACAGGAATCACAGTTATACTACCCAGATAATATTTCAGGTGGATTATTCCTGACACGGTATCTATTCTACTGAGGGTTTTGCAGTTAGGATGTCCTGGCTAGTTCTGAATTGTTCTGTTGACCATCAGAATAACATTGAATCAGAATTTGTTATCGCTGATTTATATGATGTGAAACCTGTCTTGCAGCAGCAGTGCATAAAAGGCATTAAATTACTATAAGTTACAAAATAACTAAATAATTCAAAATATAGGAATAATGAGGTAAAGTTCAAGGGTTCATGGGCCATTCAAAAATCTTATGGTGAGTTGTTGAGTGTGGGTCTTCACACTCCTGCACCTCCTCCCTGATGGTAGTAATGAAAATAGGGCATGTTCCAGATGGTTGAGCTTCCTTATGTTCATGACATCCTCTCATTTCATGTGCCCATGCAATCCAATAACACCACCAACTGGAGCAAGAAGAGTGGTGACCTCAAGCCTCAATAATCCTGTTTGGAACATTTCAACTGAGTTTCATTTTACATGTTTTATTCCTAAATTTAAAGCCTTTGGTTACTGTGTCTACATAGTGCCTTCACCAAACAGGTCTTGCTAGGCTATCTGTGGGGCTTGGTTGGTAAAGTTTTAAGTGAATTTTGGAAGGATGTTTTTTAAAGTAAATCAAGTTGCCAGGCAATAAACATCATTCTTCTCATGGAGAGTAGAGAGAGAGAGGGAAGAGTTTAGTTCATGCTGAGCCTCAATAAGGTTCCTACACATGTTTCACCAAAAGATAATGATCATAGTCTCCACCAAGCAAATAAGTTACCGGATTTGGGTGAGCCTTGTAATTAGGTGTGTAGGAGAAGACTTAAACATTCCTTGAAGGGATTGGAAAGGCTCTGCAGTGACAGTGAATGTAGCCAATGTCTCACTGTATGATCCTTGCTCAAGATACAGTAGGAACCTCAATAACCAGGTATGTGCTTCAAAAGAGACATCACTAAGAGTGGGTGGGGGGGAGCTAAGAGAGGGTAGGTGGAAGGGGGTTAATTGTGCACATCTCTCTGGAAGACTGCCCTGACAAATAGTAGTGCCAGTAGTGCCCTTTCAGAACAAAATCAGTCCACAGGTGAGGCAGTTGTTGAGCTATCTCTACCAGAGGCTGCCATTAGCCTGTATTTCTGATTTTTTAAGGAGTTGTTTTGTTTAACAGGTAAAAAAGTGTTCCCAGTCAGTACACTTTAATGTGAACAGAATTCACTAATTTCATCGTGATGAACTCCTCGTTTTGTTGTGAGTTACTTACAGAGTCACAGAACATGACATTTTGACCCAAACTGTTGTTAAATACTGAAACCAAGCTACAAATGGCAATGAATTCATCACATGCAAAGATGGAAGATGATAACTGAATTTGAGTTAGGAGGTGTGGCAACAAGTTGATACAACACTCCAAATGTGACCTAATTAAAGTGTTATGCAGCTGCAATATGACTTCCCAACTTTCATACTTAATTCTCTGACTGATGAGGGCAAGCATAGCATTTGCCATCTTTACAGTCCTACCCACTTGTGGGGCTACTTCCAGCAAGCTTTGGAATTGAACCTCAAGATCCCACTGTTATGTTAATGCTCCTGAGGATCCTGAGCTTTCCTCTTGTAGCTCTTCTCCCAAAGTACAACACCTCATACTTGTCTGGATTAAATGCCATCTGCCATTTCTCCACTCAGATTTTCAACTGATCTATATCCTTCAACAACCTTCCTTATTATCCACAACTCCCACCAACTTTCATTTCATCTGTAAATTTACTAAACAAACCATCTATATTTTCATCCAGATCATTTATCACAAAACAACAACGGTCCCTGGGGAATATCGCTGGTCAAGATCTCCAATCAGACAAACATTCCTCCATCACTGTCCTTTGTCTTTGATGACCGAGCCAATTTCATTCATCTTTATGTGTGGCTTACTTCAAAAATCAGACGCAAATAGATTCAATTCCTAGACGTGTAACATCAACAAATGAGAAACCTGTGTAGAAATATTGTGTTCTTACTCCCTGTAGGAACACAATAGGAGCAGAAGTAGGTGGCCTGCCCTCTCAAGCCTATCCTGCCAATCAGTGTGATTGTGGCTGAGCATAGATCATAGACATATAAACATAGATACACACATTTATTATGCATAAACCACACATCAAAAGTAATATATACCCTTTTTGAAATGTTTATACCCATTTCTAGCAGAATTCTCACGTAATGGGAACTTGAACCAGAGATTTCCTGCCAAGATGCACCTTAACGGGTGTCATTTCCCCATCCATTTTCCCATATGTGATAATGTCATTGCTGTGTCCAGCTCACTTTAATTATTGAACAACAGAAGTTAGATTCAAAGGTTGTGATCTACAACCTCTGTAATTAACTTGTTTTGAAACACAGAATACATCACACTGAAAATAATGACTGAGGCATGTTTTTAAAATTCCCCTCCTGGGTATGATACTCAGAAAAATCCTCCCACACGTTTTCAAATGGAGGAAATGGTGCTGACAACCTCTGGAATAATTGAGGCTTCAATGAAATGCTAGACCCCTTGAGTTGTGGCCCAGAGACAGCTGCTGATATGGGAGGCTTGGGACCACTCCCAGTCATGAATACAGATCCCCAATAGGCATGGAGTTCTCTCTGAGAGAGCCACAAGTTTTCACTCCGATCCTTCTCTTCCACTCACCCAACCCCAGTTTCTGTGATTATCCATCCCCCTTTTCCCTCAACCCCAGTTTGGGCTGTAGGTTAGAATGTAAATATGGTGACAACTGCAACTTTAACATTCTCAAACTTGAACAAGTCTCTTGTAGAGCAAACATACCTCAGCATTGCAATTGTGTTTTGTGACTTCTGACTTGGCTCAATCGCTACACACAGCACCCACGTAGTGCTCCTAAAAACCTAAAATCCAATCTCTCACAGCCCATTCTGGGAAAATAGATGTAAATCCTTCTTTGTGTAAGCAAACAATTCAAGGTGTGTTAAGGGTGTGAAGGGTGCTGTAAAATGAGTAGATTAGATGTCAGGATTTTTAAAGAGATTTTAATTGCTGATTCGGCAGAAAGCCAAGCTATGCTGGCCTCTGATTTCTGTACCTCCTCCCAGAGATGGATTAATCACTGACTTGTATTCAGTGGAGTCTGTACGACAATGTGCTGGCAGGCTCTACTCTGTACTTGAATAGTAAGATCTTCTTATTTTAACCCAGTGAAAGCTGGAGAGGTGGAACTTCTCTACAGTTTCTTCCCTTTCACCTTATCCTCAGATTTCTGAGAGCTTCCTGCCCTTGCTCCTCCAAGGCCATGTGGCATGTTACCTTACGTCCCCTTTTATCTTTCCCTTGCTGAGATCCAGAAGGGGTATATTATCTCCTAACTTTCCCTATATACCACAGACCTATAAAAAAAAACATGTGCATGTTTTTTTTGATGTAGCTAAGAAATAAAACTTCTCTTGGGGATCCCAGTCAATATGAAGCACTTCAAAATACACAGTAAAAGTTGTCCCCCCCCCAACTCTATCCTAATAAAAGTCTTAGCCCCAGACACAAAGGAAGGATTTCTTATTTCATTATCTATACAGTTTGCTCCATTCTACCTTCATTTCCCAGAATCACTTTGGCCTCTCCCAATAAGTATTACCAATCCCTCCATATTATGGGTAACTTTGGACTACAGCCTTTTCCCACTAGCGGTTGTCCTTATAACAACATGTATTCCAGGATAGAGTGAAATACTAGTACCAAATGAAATACTAGAATCTAATCCACTTTACCCAGAAACTCTTTATCCTCTTCAGTGTAATCAAGATCTAATTAATGACATTTGACAAATATTCCAGTTTTCAGCTTTGTTGTTCTTTGGCACAATTTATATACACTCTATCCTGGTTCAGACTTAAATCACCCACTTAATCTCCTTTTGCAGTTTATTTACATTCTGTCATGTACTCCACCATTCTGAGGGTATAAGGACTGCCTGGATAAACATTGCTTATCCAGACTGAGAAAATCGCTCCATTCCCATCATTTCTCTTGATATTCCCTCTTCGAAGAAGATCTCTGGCTATTGCTTCATGCACATGGTAATTGAGGTCTCTCAGTTTCCCTTGAACTATCCAGTATCATTCCCTTCTACAGGTGTCCAGGTACAGAGTGAAAATGTCAGTTCATCACCAGGTGTTAAATACACCAAAATCTGCCACAGTTTTTGAGCCCAATGGACCAATAAGACAGTTTCAGTTCTGAAGTTCAGTACCAGATCTAATCGGATTGTTGTAAGCAGAACCACAGTCAGACTGTGCCCAAGGACTGATGAACAGAAAACAAAATATTACTTGGACAGCACTGACATGCCTGTGTGTGTTCATATCTAGGGCATACACAATCAAGCTCAGTTGCAGTAACCTCTATCCTGATAGATTTGGCTACTAACAACCACTGTCCAGACTCACACGTGAAGAATAGCCACAGAAGAAAACGACAGCTTGCAGTTGCATACTGCCTCTCACATCCTCGATGTGAAAGCAATGTACAGCCAGTGAGATACCTTTGAGATTAGTTACTGTTGTAATGCGGAAAACAGTTTGTGCTCAGCATGATTCCATGAACTTCAATGACTACATAAACTATTTTCATGGACTCCTATGGAAACAGGATCTTCATCTCACTGAGTCAGCAACAACCATTAGCTCTCCCTTGCCCTAATCCTACATTAATCTCATTTTTTAGTCTCCCCACATCTCATTGAAGCCCCCCCCCCCAATGATCCAACCACTCACTTACACACGACGGGCAGTTTACAGTGGCCAATCAACCTACCAACACACAAGTTCTACGGATGTGGCAAGAAACTGAAGCACCCAGAGGAAATTCAAGTGGTCACAAGAAAAATGTGCAAACAGCACCTGAACTCAGGATCGAACCCTGGTCATTGGTGTTGTGAGGCAGCAGCTCTCCACAGTGATAAATGTAGTGATGTTAATTGTGATATGAATACTGGCCAGAATATTAGAAAAAGCCTATTTTGGAAAAGGTTGTGAATGAAGGGCACACACACAGAAAACAGCAGACAGGAGCATCACTTTAACAGAAAAATGGTATCTCTCCCCAGTATTGCAGATTATGTGCACATGTCACTGGACTTGAACCCACAGCCCTGGGAAGAGGGTGCCACTCTAGAGTCACACCTGATGCATGGCAAAGAGTAGTAGAGGATGATGGGCACTTATGGAGCCTTGCACCAATGAACTCATATCTTCAGGGTAAAGGCAGGGAAAACTATGAAGGGCTCTCTGCAGACAACAAAGACAAGCCCATCTTATAGACACCCAACTACTACAGAATCTAAACTAGTATTCATCTAAGGAGATCATTTCAGTCACACTCTAAAGCTTTTAACATGAGGAACGTGGCTGAAATCGGTAGGTATTTTACATGTAAGGAGAGATGAGCTGGATGTTGTTGATGATTGATGACTTCAAGTGCCACGATGAGCTGCACTCCCCTGCCCCATACAACTGGTGGCAGACAGTGAGATGTTCATGCTGCTTGTTGAATGATTCATCGTCCACGAATTGAGTTGCATTCCTGCAATTGTGGAGGTGGGTGATGAGAAACAGATTCTTGTTTTGCAAAGCACAGTGGGAACTCAGGCCTCTCTGGGTTGAAATAAAGGTCAGAAGCTATAATTCAGACTGGTAGGTAACACATCAACAAATTCTGTCATTATTCTCGCCTCTTGCAACTCAAGGATTCAAAATGCTCCATTATCACTTAAATGGTTGGAAATTAAGTTTAATCAGCTTCAGCAAGAGTTAAAGGTTTGGGGCCACCTTGGGTCCATACACATTAGAAGGAGAGAATCAGCCATGTTCTCAGTCATTATGGTGGGTCTTCATGTGGAGCTGGGTGAAAACCAATCAGCTGAATGAAGCTCTAACGCTTATTATCTAATCAAACAAAAGGAATGGTTTGACTCAGGTGCCTGCAACCATTATCCAGAGGATGAAGCTTGCAATCTTACCCAGGCAGTGAAGGCTCCACTTCATTCTTTTAGGATAGTCCCATGTTTAACAATCTTCAAGCTTAGTTCTTTTATCTTGGGAGACCCCGACCAACATATACGCTGCTCCTAGTACATGTGTCCAGTGGTACATTATCCCATCAGAGGCTCCAGCTGCTTCATCATTCATGGGAAAGAGTTGCTCCAAAGTGTCCCCATCAATTCAAGAGATGGTCCTTTGATCTCCTATGGGAGATCATGGACTGCTTATATATTCCACAGCTTGTGTGCTAAAATAACGCTCTCACTTGGTCACAATTTTAATAGGTTCGGGCTCCTTGTGAAGCACTGATTGATTCAGTCAGCACTTTTCTATGTTGAAGCATTTCTCAGTCTAAGTGCTTTCCTATTATAAATTTACTAATTTTAAAATATCAAAGAGAGGTTAACAGGAAGGATGTTTCACTGAGTAAGGCCATTGGAGGCAGGAGTCATATGATGAAGGCTCCCCAAGTGCTCATAACCTCTACTTGTCCCCAATGGCTGCCATCAAGAATTTCCAGCTTCCATGCCACAAATTCCTGGCAGCTGTGCTAAACTATGTTTTTCTTAACATAATTAACTTTCTGCACTATGGTAAGCTTGAGATTTCTGTCACAAAGCAGCTGTAACAGAACAGAGAAAAGGGCAAGCAGGCAAAATTCCATTAATGTAACAAACTCCAATCAGATATAAACCAAATTGGACTGCAGCATACACCTCCTGACATTTGAGTCGTGTATATTCTGTGCTACAGGATGATAATTAGTTCTAAATAGTGTTTTTGTGCGAATCTGGGCGCCGAACATATAGCAAGCAGTGTTAGACTTCTCAAGGGCAGAAAGAAACATAGTTTACTCTACCCTGAGCCTTCAACTTCATTAAAGAAATGTAGAGAACATTCCAGAACTAGTCAATGCCTCTCTATTGCAAAGGCCCTTCATCAGATAATGGCTGAGATGGCGTTTAAATTAATGTGAGAAACAGCCAGCTGCTATCTTTCACATAAACGGTGTGGCTGTTTTACGAGGTTAAAAGCAATACCTAAGTGTGCTTATTAGATTCCTTGTGTCTTTAACTGCCTGGTGTCTGTCAATGTAGCCTTCTTCAGAGATCATTTGCCCCCCTGTTCATTCCTTCTCCCTGCCTTGCTTGTCTCCCTGGACTAGTCGGTCAGAATTTAAAAGTGAAAGGAATGCAGATCATTTAGGCAGCAGACCTTTGTTGAAAATCCTCTTGTCATTTTAATCTGGTAGTTGCTCTGGAGCTCATCCAGATTCCTGACAAAGCATGTACATAGATAGAACTTGCATTTATGTAGTACCTTACACAACCTTAGGATGTCCCAAAATAGTTTATAGACAGTTGATTTTTTTTTCAAGTATAGTCACTGTTGTAATGTAGGAAGCATCCTGCAAGCTCCTATTTATTTATTTAACAACACATCATGGTAACAGGCCCTTTCAGCCCAACGAGCCCGGGCCGCCCAATTACACCCATGCGACCAATTAACTTACTGACCCGTACATCTTTAGAATGTGAGAGGAAACCAGAGCACCTGGAGGAAGCATGTTGTCATGAGGAGAACATACAAACTCTGTACGGACAGCGATGAGAGTTGATTCTGTGTTGCTGCATTATGAATGGGTTCCGTTTGTGCAGATGTTCATAAGTTGATTTTGTCCATAAATTCTAACATGGATAAAATCACTCGAAATAGCAACTACATCTACTCAAAAGCACACAAGGCTGATAAGAACAACCACAAAAAGTGGAGAGAAAGGAAAACAAAACTAGTTCTACCATACATGGTAACAAACAGATGTACATCCATCAGGCTTCTGAATTTAATAATATCATAGGAGTTTGGCTATATGTACAGGTGCCCATAAGTCAAGCATTCATAACTAGGATGGACATGAATGCCTGACTTATGGACACCTGTACATACAATCAAAGAGGGGAGCACTGTGGCCACAATGACTTAGTGATTGGAAAAAAATTAACATTTAAGGTGCTGGATCAAGTAGGCAGCTTTGTCTGGTTGGTGTCAAGATTCTTGACCTTTGTTGGAGCTGCAAGTGGAAAGTGTTTGATCATTTTTCTGACTTGTACCTTGTAAATGATGGAAGGTCTTTGGCTGTCATTTACTGCTAAACTGCTCTAATAGCCATTGTACATTTGGTCATATCTTTGGTCAATAGTAGCCCTCAGAAAGTAGATGTTGGGGGACTCCATAAATATTCAGGTAATGCTATAAATATTGAAGTAGCTGGCGATATTTTCTTGTATTACATATAATTCCTAGCAATGCTTTGGAAGTGAATTTTATATTGTTTGTCAGCCTATGTGTCCAGGACCGAATTACTTTATTTATTCATGATTTGGGAATGGAATAGAACATTGGGCTGTCATCAGCAAATATTCCTAGTTCTAACAGAGGAAATTAAGTGATGAGGCTGGTGAAGACCGTTGGGACAATGGGAGTATGCTGAGGAACTCCTGCAATGATGTCCTGAAGGTGAGACAATTGACCTCAGCCATGATCTAATTGAAAGGTGGGGCAGACTTGAGGGACCCATGCCTTGCTCCTATTTTCTTGTGTGTTGTGGTAATGAGGTCCTGAGTGGTTCTGGCAAAACCCAAACTGGGGATAGGTGAACAAGTCATGGTAAGTAGGTGCCACATGATGGCACTGTTAATGACCCAGTCCATCACTGATTGAATAAAAACTGATTGGATGGAAGCTAGCCAGATTAAATTTGTCCTGCTAAGGCAGTTTTCCACATTGTTGTCAGTGTTGTAAATGTACTGGGCCCACTTGGTCAAAGATGGAGTTCTAGAACTCGGGTCTTTGTTACCACAGCTGGGCTGTTGTCTTTGCTGTAAGCATCATTCTCAGCTATTTCTGGATATTACATGGAGTGAACTGGCTGAGGACTAGCTTTTGTGGTGGTGAGGATCTCAGGAGGAAGTCAAGATGGCTCATTCACTCAGCTCTTCTAGATGTGAATGGGTGCCAGTGTTTTGGACTTGTCTATAGCACTCCACTTGCTGGGTGGGTTGTGTTGCCATTGAAGATGGGGATGGAGCTTCTCCTCTTGTGCCTGATTAATTATCCACCACCATTCATCATCAACTGCAGGCTACTAATGATGCTTAGAATGCGTGTGGTCCTGCAAGTTTACACCTCATTTTGTACTTTTCATTGAGTCATTCCACCACCTTCTCCTCTGTTGAGACTGTGGATTGATTTAAAGGAATTGTCAGTTCCAAGTGCCCTGACTCTCCAGTTTGTTGAGCTAGACAGAGGCAGAAGATGAGAACAATTCTAAACCACCTCTGAACCCTGCTTAATTCTGAAACATGTCCCTGAACTATTCATCAAACAGACGGCACTACTCCCACTTCACACCTTCCTGTAGTGTCCTACCAATGGGTGGTCTGCACCTGCAGGCTCCTCAGCTGGGTGAGAGCTATGAGGAGTCATAAATCTTTGTCAGCCAGTGGGAATGTCAGGACACCTCAGGTGTTGGGGTCAGGTGTGGGTGAGCATTCCTGGTCAGATGAAAAGGATGCAAGTGTTTAATGATCCTGGACCATAGCTGTCAATAACAATGTGATTGACAACATAGCAACCCAGGAGTTAAGTAGCAGGGTTGGGAGATGGAAGAAATCAATGCCATTTTGTGATTCAGTGTCATTCTTGTGTTCCTGTTAGAAGCATTCTCTCTACATGCTTCAAACATTGAAAGGAAAAATTTGAATTTATATAGCTCTCTCTATATCCTTACAACAATTGCAGTTCACTTTATGTGTGATTAGTGTTGATTGTTTTATAGTTGAACTTAGCAGCTGATTTGCACAAAGCGAGGCTCGATGTAGATAAATGATCATTTACCCTGTGTTTGAAGATTTTCATTCAAGGATAGATCCTATTCGGAACTTTCTTACTATCATATAAGTACAACTCTAAAACTTTTATATTCATCTAAATAGAAAGGCAAATCTTTAGTTTAAAATCTTACTCAAAGAACATTTGGTCAAAGTACCACTATGAATGCTGCACTCAGTTCCCAAGAAAGGGGCGCAAAACATGGTTTTCATAGCTCAGAAATTGCAAAGATGCTAACACTGAACCACAGATGTTAATTTAAGCCTTAATTTATCTTCCATATTACTACCAATCAACAAAAAGGACCTATTCCCTCAATAATATATGTAGTTGTAGCTACATCGCTTAGGGGCAATGAGACCCGAATGCTCTCAGGTTCCAGTAGTCCTACACAGGAGCTTAATCAAACTTTGAAACTGCTCCAGATTAGCAGAGCATTAGCACAGATAATCAAAGCTTGGTCGGGGGCGGGGGGGGGGGGGGGTCCATGGATACGGCCAAAAGGTTGGAGGGAATTCGAGAGTGTTTGGGGATAGTGAAGGAGCCAGAATTGAGAGATCTAATCTTCCATTATTTCCCAGAAAGAGTAAATACAATCTGTTTCAGTGTCAGACACTACCAGCTTGCTCAGTGTAAAATGTCAATTAGTTATGCTGCCAAAGTCTCAAATTTCATACCAGCTCTTAAATTTCACCCAAAAAATGCAAAGCCTTCATATACAGGCTGTGCTCCCATTCCACCCACACAATGTGCTCCTGTCTGGGCCAACATAAACTAAGTTCTGAGGGAAGAAAATTTCTGAAGCCACCTGGGCCATGCTGAGCTTAATCTCCACCCACTGTTGGCATCTTTAATGGCAGCTCTGTATCTGGAGATCTCACAAGGGTCTATGACACAATAAAACTAGACTTCACAATCCCTGAGATGACAACCATTTGTTTTATTTTTTTCCTGGGTACTCTCTCCCTTCCTTTAAAAGTGCTGTTACAGTAAAGATAGTTCTATAGACACAGAGGGTTGTCATTCTAGAACTGTCCTTCACTAGTCCTAGTAAATGAACACCAAATGACTATTCAGTACAAAGGAGATTTACCAAGATGATGCCTGAATTAGAGAACAAGTCTTACAAGGAAAGATTGAACGAGCTAGGGCTTTTCTCATTGGGAGAATGAGAGAAGACTTGATACAGGTGCATAAGATGATAAGAGGCATAGATTGAGTGGACAGTGAGAGACTTTTTCCCAGGGCAGAAATGGTTAATAATGAGGGGGCATAACTTTACGGTGTTTGGAGTAAAGTATGGGGGGATATCAGAGGTAGGTTTTTTTTTTACACAGAGCATGGAATACAGAGAAAGATGCAGTAGGAACATTTAAGAGACTCTTAGATAAGCACGTAGATGAAAGAAAAATGGAGGGCTATGTGGGAGGAAAGGGTTACATTGATCTTGGAGTAGATTGGCACAACATTATAGACCGAGGGACCTGTACAGTTCTATGTTCTATGTTGTTCGACTCGATGAGATGCCAAGTTTTCTCACTCTATCAATGGCAATCGGCAAGGAATTAACTGTCTTGTATGTAAAACCCAGGATCAAGTGATCTGTTGTGCCAGTTAACAGTGGCATTCACCCACATTGTGTGTGAACATTCAGTTAATGTCCAGTAATGAATGTGGGGCAAGCAGTATCTTGATGACTTTGTCACTGCACTAGGACTTGCGGGCTGGGGGTGGGGGAGTGTGAGGTTCAGGTTTCCTTCTTTTGCTTCTACTCCACATCCATGAAAAGACTCGAGTTCACCATCGTAACCAGAGTTGGAAATGAGTGATAAAAAGCTCAGTTCACTCCTGTTTTGCAATCTGATGTCAAGAGAAAGTAACTGCTGGGGCTGGGGTGGAAATGTACCTGATTTTATAGTAACTGTCATGACTTCAGATCACCCCAAAGGACTTTACAGCTAAAATCCATTTTTCAGATGCAATCACTATTGTAGTATAGGGAGTACAAGGGCCCATGTACTAGCACTTGCCCACAATCTGTAACCTTTGTACAGGTGTCAAGAAGTTCAGTTGTAGTTTAGACCAAATTTTGGAATGTATAAGAAATGTGATCTAAGTTACTTTGACTGTGGAATGATTGTTCGTGCCAGATGGGGTGGTTTGAGTATCTCAGACTGTGATGATCTCCTGGGATTTTCACACACAACAGTCTCTAGCATTTACAGAGAATGGTGTGAAAACAAAAAAAAAATCCAGTAAGTAGCAGTTCTGTGGCCAAAAACATTTTTATTCAAATGAGAGATCAGAGGAAAATGGCCAGACTGGTTCAAGCTGACAGGAAAGCATCAGTAACGTCAAATAACCATGTGTTACAGCAGTGATGTGCAGAAGAGCATCTCTGAATGCACAACATGTCGAACCTTGAAGTGGATGAGTTACAGCAGAAGACCACAAACATACACTCAGTGGCCATTTTATTAAGTACAGGAGGAACCTAAAAGTGGCCACTGAATGTATATTCAATTTGTGAAATGCTTTAAAAGGTAGAGTGGAATTGATAACATCACTCCATCCTCTGGATGGCATTTAGAATTTCCAATAAGTTTTCCTGGTTTGTTGAGCTGTAAGGTAAAATTCCTATATTTCACCTATTGGAGTTCTTTACTGCCTGCATATTGTTCATAGATGACAGATCCTGGAATTTACCATTACTGATGGAAAGCTTGTCATAAACTGACATCACCCAGAGATTTGGATCCTCTCTATTGGTATCCATCACTGAAAAGGTACCAGAATTTTAAGTCCCTGAGAAGTAAAGTTTAATCGTCTGAGGAAGTTAGGCAGAAACAACAGCAGGTGGACATAACAAATGTCTTTTCATCAATATTATTAGCATAATTTGTAGTTTTAAAATATGGTTTAGCATTTTAAATGTGTGCTTCAGTGGAGCCAAGAATATTCTGTTACTGAGAAGCAACCAGATTATTTATTTATTTGTTTGTTTGTTTTATTGATTATACAGTGTGAAATAGACCCTTCGAGCTGCACTGCCCAGCAACTCCTGATTCAACCCTAGCCTAATCAGAGGACAAGTTACAATGACAAATTAACCTATGAACTGGTATGTTTTTGGACTATGGGAAGAAATTGGAGCACCTGGAGGAAACCCACACAGTCACAAGGAGAACATTCAAACTCCTTACTGGCAGTGGCGGGAATTGAACCAGGGCTGCTGGTACTGTGAAATGTTGCGCTGACCACTGCGCTACTGTGCTGCCTCTTAGGCTTGGAATAGATGCAGGATGGTGGAGAGATATGAATATACTCTCCACAATCTAACCCACAGCTTGAGCCAGGTGTATTGAATTACCCAGAAAGAGAACAAAGCTCCATGTATACCGTAACTCTCCTTCAGATGATATTGCCATGCAGTCAGTAGGATCAGGCAGGCAATGGTGATGTCATTGGTTCCCCACTGTGCAGACCATGATTACCAACAGCTTTTGGCCGTCTGGCTTGATTTACAGTGAGCGGAACCCTTCAGAGGCCTGGTAACACCCGACAGCTTGAATTTATCAGTTGAAAGTGTAGCGGGGACAGGAGGAAACCGAACTGCGCCGACATCTGGGATATGCATCGTTAAAAACTCAGAGCATTTCAGAAAATTAATATGTTGTTAGAGGTGTTTAGTTCTGAACAGCCGGTGCCCAGGGAGCTGGACTACACTGGGATCAGTGTCAGGTGTCTGATTGGAAAGCAGGCTGCCACATTAAATTTGAAAAGTAAACTCTGAGAAGCCACAAGAGGCCGGCGTCATGCTAACAGTCAGATAGAAGACAGGAGTACCCAGCTTCAACACTCTCCCATGTTCTGTACGTTCTCCAGCTGCTTATGATTCCATCATCAGAGAACTCAATTAAGGCCTGCATACTGTAACAACCCACTCACTGACATGACACATATGGCTCCCTTTTACAGATAAACCCATATAAAACACCCTTTCTATCTCTCTAACATATAATCTATAATCATTCTGAAAGAGATATGTAGGACTGCAACTAATGGGAAACAGTCAGGGTTACTTGTGATTTTAAAACGTTAATGGTATTATCCAGGAGAGTAATTGGCCCTTCCTCTAAGCCTTTTTTATGCCATGGACCAATACCATTAAGCAAGGGGTCCATGGACCCCAGGTTGGGAAACCTTGCTCTATACCGTTACAGCCTATTCCATTCTTGAGCATTATCACTTGCATTAATGTAGATTTCTCCTCTTAATTATTGTGCTAGGAATGAAGGAGATTAGAATCAGTGTTGCTGATCTCAACCATGTTGAGCCTGAGTTGATGAGGGAAGCAAGAAAACAGGAAAGCTGTTCAAAAGCATCAAAACAAATCTCCACTATGGCAACCAAGTTTCTTTTGCAGAGGACAAATGACAAGCGTTAAACTTTAAGTTCCCCTTAGCAGACATGATTTCAATATCTAAGCCAGAATTCTGGTGCAGTACCGAGGAGACATGTATTACTAAAGGTACTGACTTTCAGGTGAAACATTAAGTCAAGGTTTATCTGGCAAATGCCATGGTACCCAGCTTTCTAAAAATATTGTACCTGTACTTCAGAAATGCCTGTAAAGTGCTTTTCAATGTCCTGAGGTCCTGCTCCATGTGAATCCATGTTCTTTCTATTCATGCATTTGTAGCCAAGCATAAAGAATCCTTGCTTCTTCTTTCAACACAGTAGCACCAGGGGAATGGAAGAGCTGTGGAAACAGAATTGGGCCATAGCCCTTTAGATAAAAGAAGTCCTGTGTGAGGTGTTCAGCACATGGTCCAACACATTTAATACTTTCCAATCACCAGTTCACACAACACTAAAATTAGTTTCTGTAGCAGTTACAAAAGTCATCCAATTCCAAAGTGTTGCCTCCACTTATATTTTCTCATGACATAGAAGAGGTCAATCAGCCCATTGTCTCCATGCCAGATCACAGTTCATTCCCATCAGTCCCATTAGGCCACAACCTATACCCACCTCACATGCCGAACAAATTTTCCTGCCATCCACCTACAGCAATTTACAGTAGTCATTTAATCTACCAGTGCATGTTTGGGATGTGAAAGGAATCCAAGGCACCTGAGGGAAATCCATACAGTCACAAAGACAGAATGCATACTCTGCACAACAGTACCCAAGGGTAGAACTGAATCTGGGTTCGTAGGACTGTGCCACAGCACCACTAACTGTGCACCTCAAGCAATATACATTAATGTAAACTTTTATTTTTCATTGCATCTGGCACAGAAAAAATACCATCATTCAGGTACTTGCTCACTTAATCTCCATGTTTTCTCATTAAAGCCAATGGATGTGAAATTGCACTTGGCACATATCTGATCTCCTTGCGCAATTTGTGATATGTGAAGTAGCAAAGGTTAAGAAGCTTGCAGGCCTACAAAGAAGTGGCATTTTGCTGCATCTTGTGGTAAATGGAAAGGTGAAGTATATTTCTAATATCTATATATTTGATACCATCAAAGCAGTCCGTTTGCTTGGCACCCATTATCACCTCAACATTGTCTTCTTCCATCTCACCTACAAAATCCACAGCAGTTACCCAACACACCCTCCTGAACTCACAGTTCTACCACCAAGAAAGGTGGGGGCAACAAGGTTCCCTGCCAAGTTACACATAATTCTGACTTGAAATTTTATTGGAATACTTCTATTGTCAATAGGTAGAGTATAAATTGTGAAACACTACAGAATAACATTGTGATGGTATCATCATCAGAAGCACTACAACAGTTCAAGAAAGTGATTCACCATTGCCTTCTCAAAGGCATTTAAGGATGGGTATTAAATACTGGCATATCAGCATTGTTCAGATACTGTGGAATAATATTTTAATACCTCAATCCGTGTCTAGGACATTCAAATTGAAGATTTGACCTACGGTTTTCAACTCCCATACTGATTTCACAGAGTGTGAGGAGAAAAGGTAATGGTAAGGATGGAGTGCCATGGGAGGAGGGGTGTGAAACAGGGGGCAGAGGAGGAGTGCCAGGGGCAGGGGGTGGTGTGGATACAGACACACCCAGCCCTGAGACAACAGGCAATGTTATTTCATTCCAAATAGTTGGTTTATTGATCATTACAGAATGTCTCTCTGATGCTTCCCACTTCCTTCCCCTTTTCCCAACCATGATACCCCCTCTCATTCTTGATCCACAATAGAGACCCATATCAGAATCAGGTTTATCATCACTTATATATGTCATGAAATATGTTTTTTTAATGGCAGCAGTATAGTGCAGTCCCTAAAATTACTACAGTACTATGCAAAAGTCTTAGGCACCTTAGCTATATATATGTGTGCCTAAGACTTTTGCACAGTACTGTACATCATTTCTTTGATTGAGAGGGTTCAGAGTCTAAGGGGTGAGTGTAGTCATTTTATATTAGCCCTTCATTTTTCTGGTCAAAGGCTAAAGAGACTCGAAGGTCTTACTGACATAACTTCAAATATCTGAATAGGAATGGCAGCCTGTGATTATAAGGTGAGGAAAGGAAATGCCTACTCTAAGGGTTAGTGTTCATCAGGCTGTGTTCCCAGGGAAGACAAGGGTGTTTAATAATAGAATGGAATGTATGCATAGCCTCCTAGGAACTTGAATCCTCAGGGGCTGCCTGAACAACAGACCTTGTAGGGGTTTTCCAGAGAGAGGGGGGTGGGGAAGATAGAGATAGATACAGAGATAGAAAGAGAAAGAGTAAGAGATAGAGCGAGAGAAAAATAGATAAGCGATCCACAAAGTAAGGAACTTAAAGATCTAAGGGCTGGAATGTAATCAAAATATACAATTGGATCAAAATATTAGATGGTGAATGAGATTCTTCCTGGAATCTGATCAAGGGAATTATACAGTTTACGCATAGTGAATATTTGAAATCCATTCACAGGCTTGATCTAATCAGTTAGTAAATAAGTTTTATATAAAGATCCAAAGTGTTCAAACAAGCACATATCTTTTTAAGAAGTATGAATGATTTGAATATAGAATAATGAATACCTGCAAGCAAGAAATTTACAATAAAATAATGGGAAATTACTCACAGGCATGCTTACTCCACTGTTAAGATATTATTATTTTTGTCTAGATGTGAAGAGAAGTGAATACAGACAGTAATGAGCCCCCAACTAGCTGAAGGAATTAACTAACTGGAGATGGATTGCACATGAGTTACCTATTGCCATAGGCTATCAGATTATAGCCCTTTGCATGTGTGTCTTTCTCCATTACCTCAGCTGCACAACTCCCTGAGAAGAAGATCTTGAAACAGAAAACATTATTTTCTAAAAAAGGTTATTGCTATAAGAGAGAAATATTCAAAAGTTCAGGAAACAGGAGCAGGATGAGACAGAGAAAATACCATCACAAATTAAACAGCCTGAATGACCTTGTGCTAAATGTAATGCTATGGCAAGTCTTAATAAGTGGATATGAAGCCTGTTCCAAACTGTTAAAGTATTGTATATTTAATTATTGACAAAGATATTGATATTAACGAGAAAGAAACAGCCATGAGGTTTTTTTCATTTACACAGTGCATTTGAGGAGAAATTTTTTAGCCACAGGGTAGTGAATCTGTGGAATTCATTGTCACAGACAGCTGTGGATGCCATGTCATCAGATATATTTAAAGAGGAGGATGATGGGTTCTTGATTAATCAGGGTATCAAAGGTTACAGGGAGAAGGCAGGAGAATGAGGTTGAAAGGGATAATAAATCAGCCATGATGGAATGCTGGAGCAGACTCAATGGGTTGGAAAGCCTAATTCTGCTCCTATGACATCATTATTATTATTATTATTATTATTATTATTATTATTATCATCATCATCATCATCATTGTTATACTACAGCGCCATGCATTGAAGGAGCGATGAGAAAAAAAAGGAATAAAGAATAAAGAAATAGATGTTGAATTGTGAGAGGCAGTCGAGAAAAGTGCCATGAAGATTGATTGAAGAGCTGGGTTTGAAAGGTGAAGTGGCAAGAGATAGGGCAGGGTTAAGGGCAGGAATATAAATGAGAAACAATGAACCTCTCCCATTGATGGAATGAAGATAGAGGAGATTAAGAATAAACTACTACAGGAAGAGATTTTGAAGTGGTGGAGGCACCAGAAATTAGACAGTAGGAGTAGGGATATCTGATTTTTAATAAAACATTAGTAAACCAATAGAGGGCAATGAGGAGAAGGATAATTGACCAGAAACCTATGGGCAGGAGCTTTTCCAGCATGCTGGATTTATTCAGGTGTATAATGAGAGGCCAATAAAATTATGTCAGTGGTTCTAAATCATCACATTCTAGGAGCAATGACTGAATTCCCATTCTATGTACAGTAGGGTTTTCCCTGGGGGTCCAATTAAAGCTGACCTCATTTCTTGTGCTCGACTCACAGAGGTTTTGCTTATATGTTATTTATACAGACATAATCGGAATATATAGTCATGGCTGATCCAGATCACAAGAAAATCTACACTCAGTGCCCACGTTATTAGGTACTTCCTGTACCTACTGAGTGTATGTTCATGATCTGCTGCCTCTGTAGTCCATCTGCTTCAAGGTTCGATGTGTTGTGCATTCAGAGATGCGCCACTGCTGTAACTCGTGCTTATCTGAGTTATTGTCTCCTTCCTGCCAGCTTGAGCCAGTCTGGCCATTCTCTTCTGACCCCTCTCATTAACAAGGTAGTTTTTGTTTGTTTATTCTCTATAAACTCTAGAGACTGTTGTACATGAAAATCACAGGAGATCAGTAGATTCTAAGATACTCAAACCACCCCATCTAGCAAACAACAATCATTCCATGATAAAAGACACTTAGATCACATTTCTTCCCCATTCTAATGTTTGGTCTAAACAACAACTGAATCTCTTGACCATGTCTGCATGCTTTTATGCATTGAGTTGCTGCCACATGATTGACTGATTAGATATTTGCATTAATGAGCAGGTGTACAGGAGTACCTAATAAGGTGGCCACTTGGTGTATAATGTCAGGCAAACCTGCAAAGCTTGACTTACATCTCACAAAATCATTCCATATGGCCTCTTCTACATTAAAGAGTCCAAGTAATGATTTAGCGACCATTTAGTGGTACACCTACATTCTGTTTGCAACAGCCATGTTGAGCACCTGGCTGCATATCATTTCCAACCCTTCCCTCAGCCCAGTATCTGATATTGTGGTGTCCTAGAAAGACCTGTAGCAAGGACAACTAAAGAACTAAAGAAGACTTGCCAGTAGATGCTGATTCCATACCCTGTCACCTGGATAGCAATGTTCTCTTAAAGATATTTTGAAACAATCCTCATGTGCATTGTGCCATACATACACAACTGAATTTTACTGAATGTATCCAAACATGCACTGCACATCATGGTATTTTGGTGCATACCATAGACACAGAGGAACCAAAAGAAAATTGTTAATCTTTGTGAAAGCACAAGCTATGGATAATTTTTTCTCTTGCATAGCACATAAAAATATTGCACTGAGCAAATAATTTTTAGGGTTCTGGACTATCTCACTGTCTAGTCTGACTTATTGTGTCTGATATGAATTCACTATGTTATGTCTGTTATTTTCATGGGGAGAAGTAGAGCATTGCTTGCTCCCAATTAGTTCCGAAATAGCCAGCATCGTTTCTGAGCTGCTGTAAGCATTTGTTTTCTAAATGGAGCTAATAGTCAAGAGAGAGGTAGAATTTAAAGTTGGTATGGAAAAGACAGAAGTAATAATCTTTCACTTTATGCTGGTCTCGGCTTGTCTCAGCTTGAAGGAACTGTGGGCCCCAGGACTCCAGGCTTCAATCCCCTGAAGTAAATGCAGAAACTGTCAGTTTGTAAGAATGCTTCTGTGTCTTCAAAGAGAAGGCTTGGATTCATGCTGCTGGTTCTTAACTGCCTCTCAGAAAGCAGTGTTCAGACAGGAGAAAACCCATTAAAGTTAAAACAGGTCATCTGAAGATTGACAGGATGAACATCAGCCTCCGCAGGTGGCTCAAGTCCATCAGGTATGAGCTCATAAAGTGTCTGAATAACTCTGGCTGCTTCCCAGCGCAAAACACCACCACCTCCAAGAGTACAACTGACACTATGCAAGTTAACAGTATCACTCCCAGGGACTAGTATTAAGGGCTGGGGGCAAACAATGCCACTTTGCCAATTAACATCGATAAGAGACTACCAGCATTGCCCAGAGGTTAACTATCCTAAACCAGATAAATATATCAAAATAGCTAACCATAACACTGCAGTAGCCAAAAATGCTACACCAGAAGTTAACTGTGCCATCTCCGAAATTAACTGTGAACATATCAAAGGCTAACAGTACCACCCCAGAGTGTGACAGTGGCACACTAAAGGGCAACAGTGACCGGCCAGAGGCTAACATTGACACTCTGGACATCATGTAAAGTTAATACAACACAGAAGCAGTCTCTTCAATCCACCATGTACATGCTGACCATCAATAACTCACTTATACTAATCCCCTTTACCAGTACTTAGCTCATTGTCTCCTGTACTTTACTGATTCAAGTTTGCATCTTGATAATTCTTCAACATTGTGACAGCACTACTTCCTACCTCATGCAGTTCATTTCAGATTCCAACCATTCTGAGTGTAAAGTTCCCCTCAGACACCCTCTAAACTTTTTTTTATCCCAGCCTAAAGCAATGCCCTCTGGTTTTAGTTACCTCTGCCATTACCTGCCCTTTGTCTATTATCATTTTCATATTGATATCAAGTGCCCTCAGCCCCAAGCCTCCTCCCCTCCAAGGAAAATAACTCTGGTCTTACACAAAGACTCATGGTATTATCCTAAAGCAGACTCAGATGATTTTTCCATGCAAAACCACACTTTGCCATTAATTATTATGGTTGACAATATGTCCCATGAATAAATAGCACCAGACACTTCCTATATACATTTTAATAAAATACCATCATGTGGTGCATTGTTGTAACACTATTGCTCAATAACATAATGACTCACCTTTTCATTACTGACTGCAACACAACCATACTTTTCAGCATGTTTTTCCGTTTTGGTAGGGATGGTGGCCAACAGATTTCACTAAAACATAATTAAGCAGAAGAATTTTCCTCTTTCAAGAGTCATGGACCAGTCTATGATTGATAAAACCATTTTTAATGCAGGTTTATTAAACCTACCCGTTATTTTGATAACACCACCCATTGTACAGAATAGGATTAAATTACTCTCTCCTCTAAAACTATTAGTGAGCCACGAGACGGTGAAGATTTTGATTTATTCTCTCAATTCTTCTAAAGTAACTTAATTTTAAAACCTTAAGTATTTTTTAAAAAAGCACAAGCTGTTTCCATAATTACTAATTGAGTAAACACCTCTTGTCTGGACAGTGATGCATAAAGCCCTTTCTGTGACAACGAAGTGCCATGTTGTGCAAATTCTTGGCACTTCCTGTTGCCTTGGAAACAGTTTTAAGCTGTTTACTTTCTGAGGAGGGTGGGGGCTGGGAGACTTGAGTACGAGATTGTTTGAGATCTTAGAAGTTGCTATTCCGTTTATGCAGAGCTTGGAAACATGATACAAATCTCTGACACAACCGCGTCTGTCATTGTTCGCTTGTATGCTTCTTCCGAGCTAGTACTGAGGCTATTTTCTCTCATCATCTCTAATACAGTGTCATTCAGCCCCCTTCATTGTCAGAAGGGCAATGCCTGCAGACACGTCTAGTACCACGGCAGTCAATGTTCGGATGTTCATTATGCAGTGAATGTTGTGTGTGTCCAATTGGCATGGTGACCTGAGGGAGAAGTGTCGCCCAGGAGTGTGTGAACAGGGAGCCAGTTCTCTCCATAGTGCCGAGCACTGGGAACAGCCTGCGTCCGGGATTGCTTCCAGTCGTCTAATGCCAACCTGTGCATAAAAACAAAATCCCTTGTTCACCCCCCGCACATTTAATCAGGTATCGGCATTTGTCCCTTTGTTTTAAAGGAAGACCATAGCCTCACTTTGCTGGTTCAGAATCACTTTGAAGATCTCGCCAGATAAATGCCTGAAAAAATTAGTATTCACAGGGATGCCAACAAACACGTTGAATATTCAGAGCTCCTGCAAGGTTTGTCAAGGGATGAGGGAGCTTGTTGATTGCATCCCCAAATGGGTCTGATATTACCATGGTAACACCTGAGATAGGAGGCTGGGGTGACTGCCCTTGTTCCCTGAGGGTGTGGGCTTAAAGAGAAGTGAGTACTGCTGGTCATCAACTCTGGGCAGTACTTGGATTTCCATTGACAGGCCCGTCATTTCCTCACAGGCAAACTTCACACAAGATCCCTGTCAAACTTTACCCTCAGGCATCATCATGGGCTATGCAGCAGAAAGGGGACATTCATAAGCAACCAAGGTCAGTGAGGATTGGGGACCATTAATGCAGAATTCTGATTGCCAGGCAGACTCCCTACTCCTAGCCATCAATCTTCCCAACATTGGTTGATGGACATAACCATCTTCAAGGTGAGCCTTCTTCCCATGCTGCTTAGAAAGCGGGACGTTGATTGGAGAGGGGGAATGGGATAGGAGAAGTGTTTTTGCTTACAGGTGATCAGGGTCTGGAACTCATAAATGAAAGCATTTGACTGGATGATTTGTGTGGCCAACTTGGAAATAAGGGTGGGTGCAATAGCTCTTAATTGACTGGATGGACATAATGGGTGGATCAATGTACATTTCATTCATTCCGTGGTTCTGTAGGTGCTTCAGTAATCTCAAATAACATTATTTTATTACCTTGATACTTTTATAACTAGTATAAAAATTGTTAGTAAATAAAATTATCTCTCTCTCTTTGGTTGCTGGGGAAAATATCTTGGAAATTGATACTAGTAGAACCTCTTACACAATGAAATATCAATGCCGCGAATCGTGTAAATTCCCATCCACTTACACCACCAAGAAGACAAGGCAGTCTCTCAGAAACGTCGCCCTGTAATTCTAACTTGTGCAGTGGCTTGTGCTTAATTATGTACCAACCCTTATTTGAAACTGAAAAGTGAAATAAATTGGATGACAAAACCAAATTCCACCATCTTAATATATATGAAAACATTCTTAAGCCAATGAATTACTTTTGATGAAGAGTCATTGTTGGAAAACCAGCTGCCAATTTATGCATTTTGCACAACCACCAAAGTGAGAACAACCTGATATTTTGTTTTGGTAATGTTGGTTGGGCAGAATTATTAGTCAGGAAACCAAGGATAACTCCCGTTTATCTTTGATGTGGTGCCTTGGGTTCTTTTGCTATATTCATCTGGAAGGAAGGACAGTGTTAAGTTTTGTGACTCCAAAAATCAATCGAGAGAAAAACACGGGAGCCTGGGATATCGTGTTTACTAGTTTTTTTACTTTAGTGAGGGGCTCCCATATGACGTGGTGGCATGATGATGTATGCCATTCATGCACCTCTTACATATAACCCACAATGAATTATGTAAACAAAGAGCACATAATCAAACAATATATTTACAATACTACTCAAATATTGCTGAAATATTAAATACACAACAGGCGGGACCTTGTGTAAGAAATAGCACCTTGAGAAAGTGTCACTTGTTTCCAGTTCATCACCTGCAGCCTATTTAAACCCTGCCCTCATCCACAGCTCTTGTCACCCATTAAACCAGCCAGCCTTAACCAGTTGCTCTGAGCCTTCATTTACCTTGTAGCCTTGTTGTGTTAAGAATCGTTCTCTCTTGTTTTGTGGCCCCTTGTGATCTGTTATTTAGCAGCTTATTCTGAAAGTGATTGCTTACCACTAAATCGTTTCCATTGCTCTGTTCAAGTCAAGACTCCTCAACATTTCCTGACACCAAAGAACCATAGAATGAAGATGATTAGAAAAATAAATAATAAGAGAGAAAACTTTTGTCAAAGTCAAGTTTATTGTCATATGCATTCAGTATACATGAACATATTGTACATTCAGTAGCCACTTTATTAGGTACACCTATACACCTGTATATTAATGCAAGTATCTAATCAGCCCATGATATGGTAGCAAATGAATGCATAAAAGCATGCACACACAGCCAAGGGGTTCAGTTATTGTTCAGACCAAACATCAGAGCGGAGACAAAATGTGATCTAGATGACTTTGACTGTGGTTTATTGGTACCAGATGGAGTAGTTTGAGTATCTCAGAAACTGCTGATCTCCTGGGATTTTTACCCACAACAGTCTCTAGAGTTTACAGAGAGTGGTGCAAGAAACAAAAAAAAAATCCAGTGAGTGGCAGTTCTGTGGGCAAAAATGCTTTGTTAATGAGGGAGGTCAGAGGGAGAATGACCAGACTGGTTCAAGCTGACAGTAAAGCAACTGTAACTCAAATAACCACGTGTTACAACAGTGGTGTGCAGAGGAGCATCTCTTAACACGTAACATGTTGAGCCTTGAAATGGACGGGCTACAGCAGCAGAAGACCACAACATACACTTAGTGACCACTTCATTAGATACAGGAGGTATCTAATAAAATGAACACTCTGTATATGTACACGTACAATGAAAAGCAGCATCATATAGGATTGTATAAACAGCATTCATAGGAAAAACACAAATAAAACATAGATTTTACAGTTTTTACAAAAGAATACAATTAGAACAAAAAATAAAGTCCATTTTAGTGCCAAGTAGTCAAAGTGGTCGTAGTGTTGCTAAACTCCCGTATTGAGGATTTTGCAATAATTGTTTAGGGAGTGTGATGCACTTCCAGCGATAACGTGATAATTTTGTGATGCCTCTTACCCTAATTCTTACTTCCCTAATATTATGATACTTTTTGAAAACCTCTGTTTGGCTATACAACTCTCTTGGTTCTCCTTAACTAAGTATTTTCTCTACAAAATGCCATACTTTATAGCTGTTCTTAAGGCATGCCATTAGGACCTTTGGATGCCTACTGTATAATGTTCCGAAGTAAAACCTGGGTGGAGGGCATATATGGTAAACCTAATCATCACCCTACTAAAAGGTACTCAAGTAACAGCTTTGTCTCAGGTAAATGTTTGAGACCATCAACAGGAAGAAATGAAAGGGCAGGCACTACATCTGGTATACTTTCATGAGATGTGGTAGGAAGTGTAGCAGGTATTACAGTCTATTGAAAGGTGGATCAGAAAGTACATGAGTCAATGAATGTCCAGGCTGTGGCCTTGTATTTCCCATTTCCTAACTCATACTTACTATACCTTCTATCTGTTGTTGATTTGTCATTTACCACTATCTATCTAGTGCACTCCTAGTTCCATGTCCACTTACTTTCCTACTACATTGGAAGCAATGATCCAAACATTCTTCAGCTTCTGCTCTTTGCCCTAATTAGTTTTCACCCCCTCACCACCACTACTTCCCTATGTAACACTCTTGAATGTGCAATACTGTAAAATGGCAACTTCAGCAAATCAGAAGTGTGTTGTGTATATGTATGTACATTATTATTTAGGGTTAATGCCAGTGGAACAATGAGGGATGTAAAATGAGCTGCCGATATGCCCCCCTTGTTCTCCTTTCTCCTTATTTCTCCACTATTTGCAAGCTTTTGTGTGTGTTTTTTTTAATGTCCTACACAGGAGAACACATTGTGAAGCCAAACTTCTTGCTTTTCAATGAAAAGTGAGCAGATTATGTCTTTCCAGGACCACTTCATTCTGAAACCTGATCAGCCACCAATATGCAAAGATGTGATTTGGTTGCACAAACCTGAGAAGCCCATAATATTTATTTTCTCTCCGCAGACTGAAATTAAAAACATTCTGAAAATAAATCTGAGAAAGCTAAACCTTTATCTTAGCATTTTGTTGTTCAACTAAGTTTGATTTTCGAGTATAAAAAAAGTTCAAAGAATGAAGAAAAGCATTGCCTGAAGCTATGTCAATTTTGGATTAAATGCTTTTTTTCTCGTCCAGTTTGATGAAAATGGAAGGTGGTTTCATTGGATGTGAGCCTGTTTTAATTGGCTGTCTGCTGGGCTTTTAGCAAAGCCCATTCAGAGAGCAACAGCATGAGGAAAGTCATTCCCAGGAATGCGGAGCGGTTGCTTTAAAATCCAGTAATCATTGGTCATTGGTTAAGCATCAGAGCCTGCAGGTTGTCATTACTGAGGCCTAGGTAGTAAGTCTAATCCAAAAGCATAGTAAATACCATTGTGGAGTGTATACAAGGCACCAGCTGGGTCTTTAGTTGGCTGTGTCAGCAGGATTGTCCACCCTCTAGAGCAGACTGAAAGCACCTTGCTGAGCTCCACAGTTCCTACTCACTAGGGAGAGGAACAGAATCCTCCCTCAGGCTTCATCCTCCTCCTTGTCTGACCGCTTCAAGGAAAATGCAATCAGTTCAGAGGCTGACAAGAGAATCCTATGGGCATAGGAAATAAGCAAACATATTTCGAACACCAGCAAAGTCAAAAACCTTTCAGATGTAATGTGTGGTTTGTAGAATAGATCATGGAAAATGTACAGACACAGAAGTTGCAATATAAACAAATTAAGAAAGTCTTAAGCTGTAGTCAGGATTCATAATATATAAACCAGGTTTGTAACCAAATATTTTTAGGATGTTTTCCTCTTACTGCTTCGAATCTTGGCACACACAAGATTTTCTAAGTAGGGAAGTAAGACTGATTAAACCTGTTAAGTGTTCTGCTTTCTCTCAGATGATGAGAAACAGGAAAACAAATTCTTTAGCCAAAGACGATAGGAAATTCTCAAGATCTGGCTGCTCCCTCTGCTTTAAAAGCATTGCATTCTCTTTCTCAGGCAGCCCCTTGTCCCTGAGCAGTCAAAGGTGCACGTGCATGATTTCCTTTAATGTAGAGTGGTCATCGCTTGCCAGCTGCTACGTGCTTAACAGAGCAAGGTTTGGTTCAATAGCAAAATGATCTGAGAGAGTTTATTGGGAGGGTTGAGGAGTCTACATGAAGGACCTCAACCCAAACGTCAACTATTTGTTTCCCTCTGTAGGTGATGCCTGACCTGCTGAGTTCCTCCAGCTCATTTGTGTGTTGCTTTAAATTTTCAACATCAGCAGTTTCTTGCACCTCCATTTATACAGTATGTCTCCAGACCTCAGAAGTCCTAGTCTTTTGCAGCCAATGTGGTGCTTTCTAAGTGTAGTCACCTTGGAAAGGACAGCAATGGCAGTAAGATACTGCAACAACACCCGAAACAGAGATATAATAAGATTAGTGAGCCTACCATAAATGACATGAAGTCAGAGAGAAAAGAAAAATAGACATCGACATATAGAAATCACACAGCAAATCTTCCAGCCATTGACTTGCTAATCTCTTATGAAGGTCAGTACCTTCAACAACACCCAGGAGCACAGCAATAATGGGATTGACATAAAAGGCTTGATATTTACTGACCAGAAAGCACAGGACACGACACAAGCTTCAACACAGAATACAATTCTCAACCCTGCCAGCCTCAATCCACAAAGCTTTCAAGGGGACAACTGCAAGAAATCAATGAAACACAGCAGCATATCACCTCGCAGATCCATACCTCTAACTCCTGTAGAGTTACCATAGGAATTCTTCTGCTTTATAAACTATACATATGTTCATTTCAATAATAATGAGTTACTTTAGAGAAAAAATCTGAGTGTTACATTTGCAACATACCTGCAAAAGCTGAAAAAATGCAAATGCAAACCTGAAACAGATTAAACAAAATGTTGTAAAAGTCAGATAGCATCTATAGAAAGATTAAGAGTCAACATCTCAGGTTATTAGAACCTGGATCATGAGTTCTGATGAAGGGTTCCCAGATCTGAACTGTTTTTCTTAGATGCTGTATGACCTGCCGATTGCTTCCAGCATTTCTGATTTTATGCCTGCAATAGGTATTGTGAAGCAGGAACATTGCCAAGGCACATTGAACAACAGCAGAGAGCCGGCTGGTAATCCAACAAACAACTTCAGTGTTGATCAGATTTCCCAAACTTATTTCCCTGCAGCATCCTTCTGAAATGCAAGTCCCCATCCTCACCACCGATAACCCCAGAAAAAAAAGACACACTAGGATTGTTGACAGAACCATAAAAATGAATCCAAAGTAGGAAAATGTTTTCCTTCCTATTTTCATGTCTCTCGTCTCGTTTCTTGCTCCCCAAGGATCAACATTCCCCACCCAATCATAATGCCACGAATCACAAAGCACGTAGCCACCAGAGGGCGCCGGTGTGACGTGATTGATGTCCCGCTAGAAACAGTTTTGTGCCTTGCACCCCAGAACTCCAGATATCGGGCCCCGAAACCTGGACATTCCATACATCGGAGCCCAAAACCTGGATACTCCATATCCGAAACTTGGATATATGAAACATTGATCCATGCCCCACTATTTGGATTACTATCATTTTTAAGCGCAATGCAATTGCTGCAGGGCGCACAGGTACCACCAGTGCATTTGCCGCTGATTGTCAGGGGTCAGGCTCAGCGCCCTCAACGTCATTAGGAAAGATCCGGGAAGGGGGAAACAACTAGAATATTAACCCATTGTATGTATAAGTTTTATAAACAGCTTGAAATGAATATATTTCAATAAATATAGATGGATAGCTACGAGCTGCGAAAGTGAGGGGGATGAGATTGTAGTTGTTCACGCCCCCCCACCCCCGCTCTCTAACTCCTTCCCCCTTTAGGTGGGGGTTGGTAGAGTCGGGGGCGGTTGTCTGCTGTTTGGGCTCGCGAGATGATGGGGGCGCGCTTGTGCGCGGATTCGAGGCGAGTTCGCGGCGGGGCGGCGTGCATGAGAGAGCGAGTGTGAGAGAAGGAGCGAACGAGCCCACACAGAGCGCGGGGGCAGGCGGGTAGCGCGGCCGGCAGCTACTCGCATGTCCATGGGAACGGCCGCAGTGGCGGTACCGCGCTGGCGTTAGACGGCGAGAGGAAGGCGACAGCCGACGCTGAAATCCAATGGAGCGGGCGTCTCGCAGGCAATGTCTCCGGGATGAGCGGTCACCGGGCGGATCGTACGGGCAGCAACTGTGCTGAGAGGTAAAGGAGGAGATGAAAGACACGGGGGCTGCAGGGCAGCTACTCGTGGATCCGGCCTGGCTTCAGTTCAGCCGGGATTCTCCTAGGCCACAACTTAATGAGAAGCCCAACTTTTATTTATAAAAATAAGTTATACATTCGTTCCAGCCCTTCCACCCCAACAATAGTTCCTGAGCGCAAGTGGAAAACTGTTGCTGCTGTTGTTTCAGTGGGTTTTCAGATCCGTCTGGTACCGAGGCTGCGCTGGAGTAACAACAAAAGCCAACTCCGGGCTACAGTGGAAGAGGAGCATTGACTGGCAAGCGTACAAAACTGCAGAGTCCAGACCATAGAGTGGGCTGATTCAAAATGCAGTATTTCGCAGTTTGAACATGTGTGTGTGTGAGAGAGAGAGAGAAGAAAAGGGGTGGGAGGGAGAGAATTAATGTGGAGCTAAAGAGGAATTATAGTCAGGTTTATTATCACTGACATGTCGTGAAATTTGTTTTGCGGAAACGAAGATATAAAGCTAGGGAAAGATGGGGATAAACGGCGCTTGGAAAATAAATTATAGTTATGTTCTAAATCACCAGAAAAGTACTGAAAATGACAAACTAATGGGAAAAAACGTAACAAGATGCAGATATGTTTGACGGCAGCGGGTAGATGGAATTTAGTAAAAGAAAGGAGGGAATTACGACATGGGATGCTGGGAAAGAAGTGAATGCAGTAAGTGGAGATTTAGAGATAGAGGACACAACTGATTATGAGGGGGGATATGGCCAGGTAAAGACTGAGAGTAGGAAAACAAACTGACTCTGACATGATGATGGCCAGTGTCAAGTAAAAAGATAAATGGCGCAATCACACAGCAAGAAGTAAGAAGAGAGATGAAGACGAGCGAGATTGATCTGAAGTCCTGGTCAGGATATAAGGGTACTGTTGACAGAAGTTAGCTGGATAGCATGCCAAGCCTTGTTAGCAGCCTATAGGAGTAGAAGGTACAATCCAAGAACTGCAAATTTTAGAGTTAGTTAGAAAACCATGTTCTTAGGTTACAGTGTGATAAAAGCTTTCAATAATCTATTAAAAAGAAGTTGCCTGTTCCTGGTGTTTGCTTCTCCTGTTTTCACCAGGACTTTTACTTTGGCTGTTTTTTTTCTTTGTGCTTGTATTGAGAGAGTTGAACAGTCTTGACCCAGTTAACTTTTCGCAAGTGCTTTAAAATGTTTCTAGTGAGTAGCTTAATCATATTTATCATTGTAAGGAAATGTTTTATACTGTGTTTCCAGTGTCTTTAATACAAGGAACTATATGGAAAGCTATGTTTTAATCAAGTGATCCTGACACTTCAGACACCCTAAATGCTGCAAAGATTTTATATGTGCAAATAATTTTGCAGTCACAATGTTTTTTCCACATTTCAATTGTTGTAGACAGAAATATCTCTTATGCAGTTCTTGAAACCTGTCAAGTGGTTACCACAAATTTATTTTTGCTCTATTCTGTTGACAGCTTTATTCCTCAATTCACTCTGTTAACCTAGTGATTAGTAAGGTATTTTATTAAGTGGTTGCCTTATTTGGTGGATATTTTCCAAATTGAAAATCAGTTCTGTTTTTAGCTCCATATTAAAGGAAGTGTACATTAAACTTTGTATATCACCACTGGGAATTTGTTGTGTACCTGCAAAACACACAAAGATGCATGTTGAATAGTTATGCTTCAAGTTGTTTTGATGTCAGTTGATGATGACTATTTCTGGCATGGTTTATTGTACCAGACTTAGTGAGATCTGTCACTTCAATTTTGTTAGCTGTTCAATCCCAAAGCTAAGCTAGTATAGTGGAATTTTTTATGGGTGTCCAGCTTTGAGTAGTCTTTTGATGTGAATTTGTAGAGAACTCTCGAATATAGTTTAGCTGCACAATTTGTTTGATCTGTAAATTTTTTGACTATGACTGTCATCTGTCCTGATTATGAATGTTCAACATTGTACACAAAATAACATCTAATTTCAGACACACACAAATGTTTTTCTGTTGTTTATTAAATGGTTATTTTCTTTTGGATTAATAAGAGCATTTTTATCGTGGTTATGTACATCTCTTCATGCAAAATGCCCTGGCAGTGTTACACACATCAAGTTACCATGAGATTTAAATTTGGATTTAGGTGACCTTTCTTTTTTTAAAAAATCATTTGGGAGATGTGTGTTTCGCAGCCTGAGCCAGCATTTCATTACCCATCCCTAATTGTCCTTGAGGTGGTGGTGAGCTTCTTGAAACACTGCAGTTTTTGAGGAGTTGGTATATCTACAATGCTGTTCAGCTTATTCCAGAATTTTGAACCAGTGAGAGTGAAGTGATTTCAAAGTTGGAATGGTATGTGGCTTGGAGGACAACTTACAGCTAGTGATATTCCCATGCCCTTTTCCTTCTAGCTTTTGAAAGATGTCTAAAGAGTTTTACTGAATTGCTGTACTGCATCCTGTAGATAGTACACACTTGTTATTGTGGGTTTGTGGAGTGAATGAATGGTTATGGATGGGGAGTTCATCAAGCGGGCTGCTGTGTTCTGTATGTTGTGATCTGAACTTGTGTTGTTGAAGCTGCGCTCATCCAGACAAGTCCTAGGTAGGGTAGATAGTCTCTTTCACAGAGGAAGGAATATCGTAAGGATCAAGGATTAACTTGTATTTGCCAAGTAAGTTTATATGTATTAGGAATTTGCTGAGGTGTGTTGATCAGGGTATGACATGCAACAAAAAACAACATTCAACAATTATAAGGAATTGTGTTAAAAAATAAAGTTGGAGATTAAAGGACGGGCATAGAATAAAATGTGCATAAATGCCAGCATTTATTTACAATGTGAATAGCAAGTATAAAAAGAGGTTTCAAGTGTCTGCGGTGCAGTGACAGGCTAACTAGAATGGTTCATCAGATTAATTGTCCGTGGAAAGAAATTTTTACGATGGCGTGAAGTTTTTGTTTTAATAACCCTATAGCACTTTCCGGAAGGGAGCTTTGAGTAAGGTCTCCCGTACTGATTTTGCCACACACAGAGCCCTCCTTTACAACCAAAAATTCAGATGTGCAATCTCCCTAAATATATAAATTACAGATAATTCTGAATTTTTTTCATATTCTGTTATTTTTCATCAAATCTTTTATTTTAACAATGTTATTGCTCTTATAAAGATATTGATGGAGAAAAACATGTGAGTTGACATTTAATTACTACTTCATTTAAAAAGTCTCAAAATGATTCACAAATTGGGAAGATAAATGGCATTACATAAACAGATTATTATTGTTCGGTGCACTATTTTTTGGGCTTCACTTGAATGCAAATATTTTTCAGTCTTTTGCCATAAGACCACCACAACCTCGTCGTGATTTGGAGGCATGCGTGCCTCAATGACCAGGAGAGCTATGTTGTCTAGAGTCAGGGCTTTATGCTTTGGCTCTTGATAGGATCACCCATGCCAATCTGGTAGAGGCCAGACTGAGTGGTCCATTGGTCCTCCAGGTTCGGGGATTCTGCTCTGGGCTAGCAACCCTGACTAGTCAAACATAATTGTTACAGAAACAGCAATGAAAATCCTATTTCTGTGTGCAATGGTATTCCTGCGCCTCCACCCAAGACTTGCATGGCTGACAGTAGTGCAAACTGAGAGAAAGCTTCTGGCACGATGAAGTCCTGAACACTGCCAGGATCAAGGCCAAAATTGGGCAAGGGCAAACAGATGGAGGACCTATATTGCTGCCCTAACACCACTGGCGTAACAGGCAGTAAGTTCAATATGTAAAGTAGCTTTTAAAATATTGGCTAGCATAAATAAAAGTTTAAGAAATTTGCAGTGAAAGAAATTGAGATTTTTTAAAGGCATGACTTGGGCATGTTCAGTTCTTGGTGTCCTTTGACAGCTTGTTCAAACTTATATTACAACTTTTTGGAAGTAAAAATGCCTGACCATGGCTGGTCTGATGCGTTTGTGGAGGGACTAATTCAAAACACAACATTCATAGTAGGAGTTTCAAACTAGGCTCTACTGTGCCAGCATGTGATGGGGATTTTTAAAAAATGCCTAATTGTGACCTGTACATAGAAGAAGAATGTTAAACAGGTGAAGTACTAACAATCTGAAATGGTTTTGATATGCTTTTTCCTCAAAAGCTTTGACATGAAGAAACAAAAATCAGTTGAAAGGGTTGATAATGACACTAGCTTCCTGAGAAATGATTGAGGCAAACGGGTGGTGTGGACTATAGAAATGTATTACTTTGTTCAATATTCCCAGATGTTTCTGATGCTCTACTTTGTCACAGTACAGGTTCTCTTCCCCCCCCCCCCCCCCACTATCCAAAGGTAGAGCATTCCTATGAAGCCGTTTGTAAGCCGAAATGTCGTAAAGCGAAGAAGCAATTACCATTAATTTATATGGGAAAATGTTTTAGCGTTCCCAGACCCAAAAAATAACCTACCAAATCAAACCAAATAACACATAAAACCTAAAATAACATGAGCATATAGTAAAAGCAGGAATGATATGATAAATATACAGCCTATATAAAATTAAAATATTGTATGTATGGTGTAGTTTCACTTATCAAAATCGGGAAGACAGTGAGCCAAAATCAATGTGGAAGGAAAAAATTCAGCACGTACACGCATGCACGCACAGCTGCCCGCACAAGGCTTCACGATCATGGTAGTCTTTCTTGGGGTAACACACGTATAAAGCGGGTGTCTTTTTTCGTAAAAGCGAAAATCCTCTATGGTTAAGCGAAAACAGGTACTAATATAGGTCTGTTGTAACAGCGAACTGTCGTAAAGCAAATGGTTGGGGGCCACCTGTACTCACATCCCAGATTTAAAACTTGGACAACAGCTTGTGCTTGTTAATTTTCTTAAGGTTCACTTGAGGAAAAAAAATTCTGTTTAGATACTTAGAGGGTCCAGCAGGTCCAGCAAAAATCTTTGGCTATTTCTAGCAAGGGATTCCCATGCTGTGCCAGCAATCTTTACTGTTATTTGCCTGTCTATTCATCTCATGTACAATACAACCAAGATTAGCCAGAATTAGCTAGATATTCTTAGCTTCAATGCTCAAGCTGGCAAAGTTCCAAGACTGAAGCTACAAGAAGGAAGTGGTAACACAATTTTCAAGCTTTAAAAGTTATAATAAAATGTTAAGAATTAATTTTATATATAATTTTAAAGCTTTGGTTATTCTGGCACTGCTGTACAGTTTCAGCTGTCATTGAAAAGCTAGACCTCTTCAGGGATCAGTGCCACTATACACATAATGTAATGGTCAGTCAATGCATTAAACTTGTAGCTATCTGTAGCTTTGAGATTGTGTGCTGAACTATTGATGGAATTGCAGAAGCAAAGGAATGTCTTAATGGCCCCTTGGGAATGAGATGACTAAATTCCACCCTGTGGATTCTGAGGTGATTGATGAGACCATTGTGGGAGCCACAGGTGCAGCAGGAAGCATTTGATGAATAGTCAGGTGGGTAATTAGATGAAGTGCATTTTTCTGCTTATACTGTCCTGCTGTGTTCTCCCAGCATGAGCTCCTAAGGTGCTCAACCAGTATATTTTTTCACCACTTAAAGCAATCAAAGCTTAAGGTTTCCTAGCATTTGGTCAAAATTGTGCACTTCTCAAAGAGACTCTGAGAATAGTCTTGAATCTTTGCATCCATAGACCAGGCAATCTCTTGCCATGACAGCGTGAGATTTGATGTGGCCTGTCCAATTAAGTTGACTAAGTGTAATTGGCATATGAATGCTGGAGGGTGCTGGCATTGGTTTACTTTTGCCAATGAATTTGGATGATTTTCAAATTTAGTAACAGGGTATCTTTGAGGTGCCTGTTTTAAATAATTCTTGAAATGTTAAGTGCTAGGTTTCATTTTCATCACATTATGCTTGCATCCAATTTCCAGCTTTGGAGAGGAGACTGAAAGTATTAGTTCTTTTGGCTTCAAGGTGATGTTGGGAGTCCTAGGTGTGTTTGAACTGCCTCTTGGAGAGAGAATTTTCTCTGGCATTAAAAAGGCAGCTTGTGTTCAAGAATGCCAGTAAATTATTTTTCTATTGAAGATGTATGAGAAGCTTTGTGTATATTGTAAGTTGTTTTTGCTTCCATCTGCAAAGAAGGGGTGTGACTCTCTTCCTTGCTTCTAATTAGCCTATTTTGCCTTGGGTCAATCTTGTATTCTGTGCCTGATCTCATTACTCCTTTGTATTGGAGGTTCTGCATTTGTACTTGGATTTAAAGGCCTGATCATTCTACACTCATTTGAGCAAATTAAATGGGAAGCAGTAGCATGATTACACAGGAAGAAGTTCTAGGTCTGCATCGGCATTTATTCCAAGTAGCAGCTGTTCAGAGTCTGAAACAAAATACCGAAACCAAATGGTGGCCTCATGGGGCAGAAATCAACAGCTGCTGTTTGGGGTTATCAGGTAGAGGGGGAGGGTAACCTCCATTTTTTTTGGGCATTCTACCTGGTAAGATCTTTCCCACTGTCATTGGAGATAGCAAAACTTGACCTTAACCTGACTTGCCAGAATCCCTGAAGACTTTCAAGACACAGCTTTCATAAAGTGGACTCTTCTAGAGAAATAAAATGGTTTTATGTTTAAGAATGAAAACTATTGCGAGGAAGGGAAAGACCACACAAGCTATCAGTGATTAACTGCTGTGACTCGGCTGTCAAGAGAGGAAAACAATGTAGAATTGACCTTCAACAAGCTTTGCATTCTGCAAACGTCCTCGTAAGATGGGATAGATCTCATTTTACATATATTGGGTTTTCTAGTTATTTTAAACATAGGAATATCTACATTAGATCAGCAAAAGGCCTGTTTCATTTTATAGTGACAGTGCTATTCCAAGATGAAAAAGGCATGATTGGGTAAACCCATTTTCAATCAAAATTACTGATAACATATTCCTGTCAGCAATCGAAGTACATAATTTGTCAGTAAATATCCTTCATTCCAGCAATACTAGGGAAGGTATGGCAAAAGTTACAGCAGTTTAATAATTTGTACCTAAAGCCTGTTTTTGTTTTGGGGTTGATGGTTTGCAGTGAGCACATATGTGTGCCCTGTCTGAATTGGCATAGTTTTTCCCAATAAATGCTTGCAGAATCTGAAGAGCTTTGTTTTTATCACACTGTACCATTTGAGCCAACGCAAATATTTACGCATAGATCTCTAGAGGTAAAAGACATTATACTGAACAGGGTTTGAGCCCATATCCCAAAGGTATAAACATCTGGGAAATTGAAACTGTGGTTTGATCTGGGTGGTACTGGCTTGGCTCAGAAGTGAGCAAATTAAATTACAATGTTTACTGCCCGTTCTAGGTGAATCTGAAAACTGCAATTGGTTTAGGTCTTAGGATTATTCATAACTGGTTTTATCAAAGTTTCTAGTTTCTTTATAAGTTGCCCTTGGCTGGTACATTAACTCATGGCCTGTATATCCATTGAGGAAATTCCAGATTTTCTCATTTTAACAAGACTAGAAAATTGACTACTGTAGTATGTTTGAAGGGACTAATTTCTAAAGTGAATTGTATGTAGTTATTACTAGACCAAACATTGAACATTCTTGTTCCCTCACCTATTTGACAAAATATACAAACCTTGAAAGCACATTCTATTGGGCTCAAAGGACAGTTGGTGTTTTGGTCTGTGATCTGTACTAGGAAACTCAGAAATTAGGTTAATTTGAATTGGTAAGAGGAAGTGGGATGTATGACCTACAATAGAGTGGAGCATCAAGAAGGTAAAAAAGATAACAAAATGTTATGGACTGAGAGGGGGTGGTGAAAGATTAATAATGTAACTAATACTTCCATTTTAAGACAACTACTGAAGTTACGTGACAGCTCATTGCTAGTTCAGATGGCAAGAAATACAACAAAAACATTACTAGTAACATCTTTTCTGAAGTAAATTATGGTCAGTTATCACTGCAAGCAATAAAGAAGCAAGCTGAGGCGAAGTTGATTTGAAGGATGAGCCATGCAGTTGTATTGCAAAGATGAGGGGCAACGGGGTCGCAGATGGAGTTCTATCACTGTCGCTGTTGGAGTGAACAATTGGAGAGGAGTCGATGCAGAAGAGTTTCAGTACCCGTCCCCCTAACCCGGGTGAGAGGTTGGATCGCTCCAAATGCCAACCCGATGTGGTGAAATCAAGAATGGCTTCGGGCTATGCAGCCCAAGCATGTTACTATGCTGGTGTCTGGGTACTAGAGTGAGGAACTACTTGGTGCTTGGACAATTTAAACGTCAGTCCAGATAGATGGGGAAAGCCCGAGTGTCAAGACCTGAGTCAGGGTCGGGATAATTTTGCTCGCTCTCTCGCGATGCTCATTCCTCTCTCTGGCAGCTGTGAGTTTCATGGTGTTTTTGCACCACTGATATGATGGACTGAGATGGCTAACACGTAGGCTTGGGCCTACTCCGGCTGCTCCAGGGAGTGAATCTAAGGATTCTATCTAGTTCAGAATGCTGTCATTTGCTTCTATTGTTTGCTTGATGTATTTTTTTCCTTCTCTTTTATGGTCTTTTTTTAAAATTGGGCTCTTCAGGTTGCTTGATTTGTGTCTGCCTATAACACTGGACAACAAAGATTTTGGTTCCTGAATACCTTTAGGTGTATCTTATGAATTTTGGGCTACTTATCATGAAAATCACCATGAAATTTCCCTATCACACACCATTTTTTCAATAAACATGTTTATTATTTCAATTCATAATTCAAGTCAATTAAAATGTTGCCTACAATGTATCTTGTCCAGGCATGCTTGGGCATGCTTAGGTGGTGTGGCTGCTGCATGGCAGGACAGGTTTTGCTAATAATTATTAGGTTCAGGACTGTAAGGATGGAATTTGCTATCACCAGGCACAAACATTTCTATGAAGGATTTTGATATTTGAGACAGATGCTTCCCAGAATAACTGATGCCAAGATTAAGGAAAGCATTTTTGTTGGTCCACAAATCAGACAGGTCATCAATGACAGGCAATTTGAAGAATTTCTAGTGGGACCGGAGAAAATCAGATGGAAGGCCTTCAAGGAAATTGTTGAAATTTTTCTCGGCATCTACAGAGCACCAAACTACATGCAGCTGGTTGAAAGCATGCTTCAAGCATATAAAACCATGAAATGCAACATGTCACTAAAGATTCATTTTCTGTATTCCCATTTAGACTTCTTCCCTGCAAATCTTGGTGCTGTTAGTGACAAGCATGGTGAAAGGTTTCACCAGGACATTGCGGTCATGGAGAAAAGATATCAGGGGCAACTGGAATCCATCAATGCTGGCGAATTATTGTTGGACACTTAAGCGAGAAACCTCAGACACCGAGTACAAATGAAAATCATTAACAAAATATTTTTAACTTAGTTGAACTATTGCAAAGCATCAGCACCTTTATGCAATTAAACACATTATATTCAGTAAAAGTTAATGTTGTTTCTCCAAATTCCTACGTGATACAATTAGTCTGATACAATTACATTTGTGTTCATCTTCAAGCAGTCTATCATAAACAAAAAAAATTCTGAGGAAGCAATACTTTTGAAAAAAATTGTTGTCCAGTGAACAAGTCTCAAGGTTTTGATATAAATATATTTGAATCTCTTTAAAGGTGTGTCAGTAGAACAGAGGAATAGAACCAAGCAAAAAATACTAACCCAGTTACCATCGCAAACTGGAAGGGCTGCTTATCTGAAATTGAATTCATTGATGAATTCTGGGGGTTGTAACATCCTTGATGGGGAAATGATTCAGTTAACTAGTCTTGCTTGAGTCTTGAGTGGAAGGCGTGTTTTTCTGGAGACCCCCTTTATAATTATTCTGGGCTTTCTTGGAAAAGCACATGCAATACCATTGGGCCGAGACAGGATTGGGTTGACAAGATGGACTTAGATAACTTTGTACAGGCAAAACTTTGACATTGTCTAACTGCAAAAAAAAATAATAATAATTTCAGGTGAACATTTAGAAGAAAGGTAAAATTGCAATTCTTGTTTTGACTACGTATTGTTTTGGCAAGACCCACTACAAAAAAAAGTGAGGGCGGTTGACATAAATCAACTATCCCAAGAGTGTTTCGGAGGTAAAGTATGTCTTAAGGAAGTCTCTTTGAAAAAGGAAGAAAACAGTTACTAGATTGTGTCATGCATTTCAGATATTGCTGGCCTTAGAATGAAAACCAGAATGTTCATTGAACAATGAAGAATGCAGAATGGATACTTTTGTTATAATTTTCCCATTTCATGTTGCTATTAAGGATCTTCAAATTCTATATCAAAAATGTTAGTTATAGATACTTCCTCCTCAGTCTAAATACGCCAATGGGGTCTAACTGGGTGTTAGATTTCCTAACCAACAGACCTCATAGTCAGGATGCACAACTGCTCCTCACTCCCCATCATCTTCAACATAGGTATCTCCCCCCCCCCCCCCCCCCCCGGGTTGTGCACTGAGCCCGTTGCTATACACTCTGCTCACACCTAACTGTCTGGCCAAACACCCGAGTAGTCACATTGTCAAGTTTGCTGGTGACACGACAGTGGTGGGGTTCATCACCAACAACGATGAGACGACCTACAGAGGAGATGGAAGAGCTCAAAGACTGGTGTCAAGTAAATAACCTCTCTTATTGTCACCAAGGCAAAGGAGATGGTTATCAACTTCAAGAGATCTCACGCCCCTTTTTATATAACAACTGCTCCCACTTCTGCACCCTGACACACTCAAATTTCTGGCTTACTGCTGCTATCTTCCACAGTGAAGACTGGTGCAAAATACTTCATCAGTTTGTCCGCCATTACTTCTCCAGAATCATTTTCCAATGGTCCAATATCTATATTCGCCTCTTTCATTCTTTATACATCTAAAAAAACATTTGATATCATCTTTGATACTGGTTAGCTTACCTTTATATTTCATATTTTCCCACTTAGGGCTTTTTAGTTGCCTTCTGTTGGTTTTTAAAAGCTTCCCAATCCTCTAACTTACTATGAATTTCTGCTCTACTATCTGCCCTCTCTTTTGCTTTTATGTTGACAATGACTTCCCTTGTCAGCCACAGTTGCGTCATCCTGTCTTTAGAATACTACTTCGCCTGTTCCTTCCCGATTGCTCCTAGAAACTCCAGCCTTTGCAGTCCTGTTGTCATCCCCACTAGTGTCCCCTTCCAATCAACTTTGGCCAGCTCCTCACTTGTGCTTCTGTAATTCTCTTTACTCCATTCAGATTGCAGGGTGAATTCTATCATATTATGATCACTGCCTCTTAAGGTGCCTTTACCTTAAGTTCCCTAATCAAATGCAGTTCATTTCATAGTACCCAATTCAGAAAAGTTGATTCTCTTGTGGACTTGATCGAGCTGATCTAAAAATCTATATTGTAGGTATTCTACAAGTTCTCTCTTGGGGTCCAGCACCACCCCTGGTTTGCCAAATCTACCTGCATGTTGAAATCCCCCATGACTATGTGACATTGCCCTTTTGACATGTCTTTTCTATGTTGCATTGTAATTTGTAGCCCGCCTCCTGGCTACTGTTCGGAGCCTGTTTCAGGGTCTAATTACCCTTTCAGTTTCTTAACTCTGCTCACAACGATTCTACATCTTCTATCTTGACATCCTATGTCACCTCTTTCTAAGGATTTGATTTCATTTTTTTTACGAACAGAGTCACACCACCCTCTCTGCTGACCTGCCTGTCCTTTTAATACAATGCTTTGGATGTTAAGCTTCCAACTATAATATTCTTTCAGCCACGACTCTGTGATGCCTTCAGTACCATGCTTGCTAATCTGTAACTGCATTACAAGATCATCTACGGTACCTTATTCCGTGTATTGCATGCATTCACCTTGTGTCCGGTATTCATCTTTTTTGATTTTGTTGCCCTTTTACACTGCAACTCATTCCACTGACATATTTTTGCTCTTGGCTGCTCTTCCTAACAGTCTCACTACAAACTGCCTCTGTAAACCAAGAGCCCTATCACTCTAGATCCCATTACCCTGCCAAGTTAAACCCTCCTCAACGGCTCTAGCAAACTTCCCTGCAAGGTCCCTCTCGAGTTCAGGTGTAACCCATCCTTTTTGTACAAGTCATACTTTCTCCACAAGAGTTCCCAATGATCCAGAAATCTGAAACTCTGCCCCCTGCACCAATTTCTCAGCCACATACACATCTGCCAAATCATCCTATTCTTACCTTGTCTAGTGCTTGGCACAGGAAGCAATCCAGAGGTCATGCTTTTCAGCTTTCTACCAAGATTCTCTCTTCAGGACCTCCTCACTTTTTCTGCCTCTGTCATGGGTGCCAAGACTTCTGTCTACTCGCCCTCCCCTCTTAGAATGTCATGGACCCTGATCCGAGACGTCCCTGACCCTGCCACTTGGGAGGCAACATACCATTTAGGTATCTCTTATCGTGTCTAAGAATCTTGTGTTTCCTCCTCTAACTATGAAATTCACTATTACTACTGCAGTCCTCTTCTCCCTGCTGCTCTTCTGAGCCACACCGCCAGACTAAGTGCTGACAGTCACCCATTTACCTGCCTTCTGCAACTTAGGGGTGACTGTTTCCCTGTGCCCCCTATCTATCATCTCAGTTTCCCATGTGAGTTAAAGCTCCCACATCACCTTCCCAAATGGCTTAACATTATCTTCTCATGAGCAGTTAGGGAAAAATGTTAGCCTTCCTGCAATATTTGCATTTCAAAATATGAATAAGCAAAAATAATGTCTAAATAATCTGCCCATCATGTTTTTTCTTTGAGTTTAGATTCTAGCTTAGCTATCATCTCTCTTTCAGGTAAAATTAGTTGAATTAAATCAGATGAAAGAAAAATTCTGTAAAAGTTATTTAAAAATTAGTTACACTAGGACTTGCACCACATTAGTTCCTTGCAAATCAAGCCTTTGCACTCATGGTCTTCGGGGACTTCTGTCATTTTTGATATGCAAAGATAGACTTCCAGAGCTCTTGAAGGACACAGTTTCCTTATTGGCTAGAACAAAAATATATGATGTATTCCAGGACCTCTGTTTAATCTGCTGACCTAGGAGACAGATCCAGGTTATGATTGTTTTTACATGGAAGCAATGCAAGGTAAGTTGTAATTTACTATTTCATGGCATTCATAATGTATATCCAACTTTGGCCAAGGAAAATTGCTATGAATTAGAGTACCTGTGGCTGTGATATTTTAGTATCCACTTTCAGGAAATGAGATCTTCTGCAATGTTACAAAATTATGCACAAACTAAAAACTGAATTGGAACCAGTAGACACTATAAGTGGCTAATCACATTCATTCCCTTGCACTCAATGCAGTTGGTGTTCTCAGATCAGTCAAAACAGCCTAAGTAACCAAGAGTTGTATGAAAGCTCTATAGCTTCAAGGTTAGAAATCTGGCAACTCTGGCAGTTTTTAATCTCTAGACAGAAATAAAGTTAGTTCTACAATGTCAGTTTGCCTGTTCACACTCCTAGCCAGCTGGTGGTGCAGTGGCATCAGCGCCGGACTTCGAAAGTGAAAGCTCCCAAATTTGAACCTAGTCGGCACCCCCCCCCCCTCCCCCGGGCACACTTTCCATCTGTGCCGGGTTGAGTGTCAAGCTAGCCACTCAGCCTCATAAAAAAAAATACAAGGTTCGAGTCAGGAACGTTCATACCTTGACCTGGTTAATCCGAAAGAAGACCAATCCTGCACGCCAGACAAGAATGGCTGGCTGTCTGGTGTGACACGCTATGAAATAACTCCTATAAAGATAATGTCCTGAGAAAAGGGCCACTGAAAATTTCCAAAATAAAGCATTGACAAATTAAACTCCTTTTTTTCTGAGAACTTGGTTACACTTTTATGAATTACCAAGAGCCCACTTTTGACTTTGAAATCCTGGAGAAACATCACTGATATTGTGTTTCATCATAGTCCATGAGACAATAGGAAATAAGAGCAGGAATATGCCTATTGGTCCCTCATACTCTACTGTTTAATAAGACCAAAACTGGCTTTATTGTATTTCTTCATTCCAATCTGCTTGTACTATCTTTCATCCCCCTATGAAGGATCAATCTATCTGTCTTTTTTAAAAAAAATCCAAAACAAACTTGGCTTTCACCACTCTTTGAAGATGGGATTTTCAAGGATTTGTGAACATCCTAAACAGAATTTTGCCTCACATCTGTTGAGTAGATGACCCACTATTTCTGATCTGTGATCTCCAGTTCTATACTTAAAGAATGAAGCAGAATTGTTTCCATGTGCATGTTCCTTTAAGAACTATCTAACAAAGTGCCTAGACAAGTTGTAGCATACCACCACTAAATCACTGCAATTAGCTGGCATTGTTTTAGTTTTTCCAGTGTATCTGATTCCATCACTGTTCTACCTTCATAGATCATGGAAAGGATTTGGTTTGTTGAGGACAAGTCGGCTAGTTACCCTGAACTGCTGATCCAATTGAGTTGCTGATTGGTGCTGATCCCTTTATTCCAGTGCAGTGCTTTTATTTGTTGTATTTAGGTGAAATTGATTTGCCATTTCTATTAACTAAACTCTTTTTGGCCAATTGATAACCTTTGTTATGGACTTCACCATAGGTATAATCTCAATTCTCTCATTCTAACTCCGGGTGAAACTTCTGATATCTTGGTAATCCTCAAGCTAATTTTAAATATTTAAGAAGGTAAACTTCACAAATAATAGAATCAATTTTCATTTCTTAGAATTACTCAGTTTTAGTATAGTTTCCTATCACAAGATTTTGTAGCATCCAGTTTCCTAGCAAGCACATTGTTCATTTATTTATCCACTTCATTTCATTTTTCTCAGTTTTGATGCATCAGAAATATGCAGTATTGGGGACCTGCTGACATGTTTAAAATTAACTCTTAATAAGTCAGTAGCTTACCCAAGATTTAATGCTACAAAAGCATTTTAATGCCGCCACAGCCACAAAAAGTTCTATTCCCATTATGTAATTGTATGTCTACAGTTTGCCATGTGTCAGTATTTACTGGTAACTGCTCAATTTTCCACGTTCCTTTCACCATGAGTTATGTTTTTTAAATTTTCCCCTGTGCCAATCTTTTAATAATCTTTGCTGATAGATCATATTGATGACATCTGAGTAGGGAAGTGTGTATGTGAGAGAAAGAGAATCAAGCAGGCTGTTGTAAATATGAAGAAATTTTTGGGGGTGGGTACAGGAGCAGCGGAGAGTAGGAGAGAGCGCAAAGACAATTCATTCAAGTCTCTTGACACTCGTCAGATTCCAGATTCATTAGCTGGACCATGTGGATACAAGATCAGTTAACTTGCCTGGACGAAATGGTATAGGGGCTTTGGAAAGCATGTTAAAAATCTATTTGAGAGTGGTGTACTAAGTTTTGAGTGGTATTTAGACAAGCTTCCAGGAGAAATGTACCACACAGGCACTATCTTGCTCCAAACACAGGATAGCAAATTAGGTATCTTATTTGGAGAAAAAATAATACTCATCAAATGTATCTTTTCTAGCTTTTAATGGCTTTCAGTTGCTTGACTGTATATATTTTCTGAACAGGATTGTCTTAAAATTCATGGTTGTAATTGTTTAGTATAATTGAGAGAAAAGCTGTTATTAAATTTATCCCTGTGGGGTAAAGGGAGATTGATCTATTATGCTTGTCTTTCAAAATGTTTCAGTATGCTGACATATGGAGTTCAAGAGACATAATTTAATTTGATGATAGTTCCAATCATGCAGAACGCGGTACTAAAGCATCTTTACTAGTGCTTTTGAGTGTGAAAATGCTGCCATTAAAAGGACATTTTAATACAGCATTTTACTTACTGTTAGTTTAGTGCCAACACCACATTTCTCACTGCAGCTTATTCTTCCTCTTTTTTTTCCTCCTGTATCTCCAAGTCTTACTAATAACCAGCTGTTTCTTCTTCACCTTCTGTTATGTGCATTTGTGTAACCTGATAGTATTCTGCATTTGCTTCTTAGCGTTAATCTTTCCTTTGATGAAAACCTCCAGTGGAAGTTCTTGTAGCTGTACTAATTTATTTCCCCCCTTATATAAACAAGTTTTTGCAATGACTGGAGTTATGATCATGAAAAGTTGTGTTAATCTTTGCATGCCTCATTCGTGGATTGGTATAGTATTTACCATGACCTGGTAAACATTCCCATTTCAGTAGTAACAGACACACAATGCTGGAGGAACTCGGCAGGCCAGGCAGCATCTGTGGAAAAGAGTAAATAGTCGACATTTCGGGCTGAGACCCTTCATCAGGGTCTCAATGAAGTCCTGATGAAGGGTCTCAGCCTGAAGCATCAACTGTTTACTCTTTTCCATAGATGCTGCCTAGCCCACTAAGTTCCTCCAGCATTTTGTGTGTATTGCTTGGATTTCCATCATCTACAGATTTTCTTGTCCCTTTTCAGTAGTGTTTGCATTAGAAAGGATGATAGTCTGTGCGTCCCACCATTTTCTCATCGTACATCTCTTAATGCTACATTGGCTATACAGTGGGTTCTGGTTAACTGAGACATATTAGGACCAGTACATTTTGGCCCAAATAAGCAGCTGTCCCGATTAGCTAAAGTTTCATGGATATAGTTAAAAAGGTATACATAAAGACAAAGGTATTTTTTTTTAAAAGGCAAACTACAGTTTAACTGAGTAACAAATTATGTACTTAAATGAAATGCAGAACAAATTAGAGTACTATCAAAGCTACTACAGTACTATAAAACTGTATAAGTTCCTAATAGTTATTGGCAATGGACGTGTTCTTTTTGATTAAATAAATTCAGTGCAGCTAGTGGACTGTGTTTTCGACAGTTGCATCCTCCAAATCTTCATTTTCATTGTAACATGCAAGATGATTTTTGACACCTTATTTCTTCGGAGTCCTGAACTTGTTGAAATAGTGAAATAGTTTCATTTTCACTCCCAGCTGATTCTAGCATCTCCAAACTTGAATGCTTGAAACCACATGTAACAAAACCATTCTGAACTGTCTTGCTGTTTATTGCTCACCAACTATCAGTGGAAAAAAAAATCACCACTTTTTGAACACAAATACACAAGTGACGCTATTTAAAAGCTGTTCGCTCTAAGCACGGTGTCATGTCTAACAGCCTCACAACATGCATGTGTCTGACGCAAATTAGAAAGCATTCAGCAACGGTCTCCTGCCTCAATTAAGTGGCAAGTGTCATTAAATGAAAAGAATCCTTGCTCTTTTCTCGATTTATTTTGTTCTTTAAGAGTTGTCCCAAAAAAGTGACTGCTTCGATTAACCAATGGCCTAATTAACTGGAATCCACTATCAGTAACAGATTGTATGTAGGACATCTCAAAATATTTTCATCTTAGCTGTGTGCATACATCTACTGATGCTTCTGGACACATCATCAGTGATGTTCCTGGAATTGTCGGGTGTTTCGGGTCTTTCAACATCATACACCCTTTTCCAGGTGACCCAGCTGGGGCTGATCAGACCCCAGCTTGTGTCCAGATGGCTAGCTACACATGACTCCATAGCTCCCCTCTCTTGAGCCACAGCCACCTTGAGGCCCTCTCTGCCGCATCGGTGGTACTGCAGATGGCTTTCCTCTTCCTCTGTCCCTCAATGCCCAAATTGCTGTAGGCTCTGGCTAAGGAACAGGCTGCGAATCCCCTGCAACCAACTTCCACTGGGAGACACCTCGCTCTCCATCCAGCCTGCAGGCAGTTGCTGACCAGTCCTGCATACTTAGATAGCTTCCTTTCAAAGGCCTCTTCCAAGTGATCTTCCCATGGGACTGTCAGCTCCAGCATCACCACCTGCTTCATAGACTCAGACACTAGGACAATGTCTGGTCGCAGGGTGGAGGCTGCGATATGGTCGGGGAGTAAAGGTGTCAATCAAAAGTAATTCGAGGAATAAACCGATGAGGTGTGTGTTGATGAGAGATGGAAGGGTACTGATGGTAATGAGACTGGGTGAAGAGAAGGATTTGAGATTCTTAAAACAGCTGGATGGATAAAAAGCAGACTACTGGATAATGAATTGTGGCTCTGAACAATGAGGAAGGACATTGCCATTGACAGTGAAGGAGGACAAATACAAATAGTATGTTAACGATATTGAAGGTGCTTATAGCAGTTTGGAACAACTAGGTATAAACAAAATATGAAGCCATAGATTTGAAAATATGTTCAAGAAAGGTACAGAACATTGAGGAAAGAACAAAATCATTGGACTGACAGGATTGCTATACTAGAATCCAGCACATAGTGGGCTGAATGGCCTCTAACGATTCCATGGTAAGATCTTTAAACTCAAATCATTAAAATATTACAATTATTGTAGTTGTGTTCAATAGAATGGAACTATTACAGAAGCAAAATTTCACCTAATGTAAAACTGAATTCTCCAAACGTGTGGTCATATTTTTCTTGCTGTAAAACCTAAAAGCTGTCAATGCTGGGTATCAAGGTAAAAAATACAATAGAAACTTGTAAAGCTACATCAAAGCTATATCTGTTGATAGAGCTTGTCAATTTGATACCTTGCATTGGCATTGGAAAAGCAATGGGTTTTAAGCAAGTAAGAGCGGGGGGAAATAAATCAGAAAGGAATGTCTCTTGTAAAATAGAAGGCTTGAGAGATTAGCTGTCAAGAAGGATAATAGTTGCAAAGTCAAAGGGGGTTGGGATGCTATGATCAGCTGATTAATTTGGTTGCACTCTTGCCTGAAATTTGTGGAATCTGGTCAGTGCAAGAAGTGCCCATCTTATTTATGCCAATGCAGTAATAGTGACTAAGTGCAGATGTTTTTTTTTCTAATTAGATTATAAGGCAGACGATTGATCGTATTGTTGATGGTTCTTTTGTGCAGTGACTTCTATAACAGTAGCTGCATTTCTTTGTAAGTAATTCATTGTATACCGAATATTTTGAGATATTTGAGTGATACAAGAAAACTCACTCCAGTAAGTTTACATATAAGGTTCCATCTTTGACGGCTGTACTATAACAATTGTATATCAACTGTTCCTTCCATAAGTCACTTTATAATGCCCTAATATAATTTAACTGTTATATGTATAATGCTACTATGTGAATCAATTTAGCTATAAGCTCCAACATGTTTCATTGCAGTGTTGTGATTTATCCTTCATTGACACAGCATGTCCTGAACAATAGTATAAATGGGCCTGTCAGAAGTGAAAGCTGCCATATTTCCTGGATATAAGGGCGGAGAATGGATTAAATGAAGTCAGTTTTTAACTCAGAAATATGCCAGCAATGGTCATGTTCCTTTGCATATGAATACTTGTTCTTGTATCAAGCAATTAAAGATGAGCACACTGTGTCTGTATTACACCGTTTCATAATGCTAACAAAAAGGTATTAAGAAATTGCTACCTGAAACAACCTTGTTGCAGAAATATATTCTGTATTTAATATATAACTGCTTAGATATCTTGTGGCATGATCTCACTATAATTCACATTTTATAGGTAGCGTTATAATATCCAAGTTCTGTTTTTGAATTATAAATTTATTTGCACTACCAGATGTTCTGGAACAGTGATGTTTAGAAATTCTGGGATGGCATTTCTTCTTTCCCTGTCTCCACTCAGCTGCTGTAATTGAGCCAATTGATCAAGGTCTCCACAAAGATTTGATAGCAAAGTTGCAATTTTAATAAAGATGCAGCAAAAACTTGGGTGAATAACAAGTGCAGCCAAGGTGGATATACATGAAGTACTTATTTCAATATATGTCTGAATCTTATACAGATTCTGCAAATACTGAAAATCCAAAGCAACAAACACAAAATGTTGAAGAAACTCAGCATGTCAGGCAATGTCAGTGTAGAGAGGCAGTTGACATTTCAAGCCGAAATCCTTCATGGGTCCTGATGTGAATTTTGTGTGTCTGTATCTTGGCAGTGGAGATGCCACAAAACTTCAATGAGTCACTTTTTTGTGTCTTAACTAAAAATCAAAAGCTGTCTTTAAGGTTTGAGGTCATAAATAACATCCTCTGTGACTGACCATGGTGCATTGTCTCTCCATGTAATTCATTGGCTATAAAACACTTTGTGATGTCCAGAAGCTCTGAAAGATTTTTTTAAAAAGTAGTTTAGTTCTGACTTGACCTCTCCACTGCCGGTCATGCATTTGGCCTTGCCATTCTCCTCTGGCCTCTGTTATGCATCTCTTGGGAACTGTCCTCGGAAAGTTCTGTTCCAACCTGTTAAAATGCAGCCAACTGTCTCCAGTGATAATGCACATAAGTTGTACTGATATATGTCAGTACCACTTGTATATTGTCAGTTTGCTTTTCTGATGGTCAAAATTTACTCTTGATCCTTTATCAGCACTCTGTCACCTCCTAGAGTTAAAATTTTCCAATGATCTTGCCATTTTCTTGTTCATAACCAGACTTGCTCAAAATTGAATCATTTCTTCACATTAAACATCATTTGTAGATTACTTTAATGATTGATATTAGGTTCCCATTTTACAGTGTTTTTTGGTGGCCAAATATGGTGGTGTTTTAGGCCATTGAAAATGATGTATCTTTTACCTCAATGTAGCCTTGCCCCATCGTTCATTTGTTCCTTACTCATCAAAAATAGAGCAACAAAGTAACTTGAATGAGGAATTTTCATTCTAGCCAGTTATCCAACTTGTGCTGCATCTGATATGTCATTAGAGATGTACCATTTTAATTAATAGAAAGGAGATGGAGAAATTCAATAATATTTTCTGCTATTGAATTGTACTGCTTTGCACATTTTGTGACATTGAAAGCTGAATTGGGCTCATGTGCTGCCACCATGGTCAAATCGAACATTCTCATTCCCTCTCCACCTCCCTCTCCACCTCCCTCTCCACCTCCCTCTCCACCTCCCTCTCCACCTCCCCCTCCCCCTCCCTCTCCCTTTCCACCACCTCCCCCTCCCCCTCCCCCTCCCCCTCCCCCTCCCCCTCCCCCTCCACCTCCACCTCCACCTCCACCTCCACCTCCACCTCCACCTCCCTCTCCACCTTGCCCCAAAAATGTTATCTATGCTGTTTCAGCTTGAAGGCCTAGAGAGCTACTAGTTGTGAAATAATCCCTCACTAAAATTATGATCTTGGAGAATTTGAACCAAGAAAATCTGTGCTGTAGATAGCATTTTTGTTTTTTTTAAAAAAAAGTTTTACTTACTGCTGTTGCTTTGTAAAATGTCTGTTAATTTAAAAATTAGTGAAGTGTTAAGATTGCTCACTGTTCAGATGGGAACTTTTAGTTATTGTGCTTTAGAGCAAGGTGCCACGCTTATTTACTGCTTGGAGCCTAGGCACATCCTTGAATCTAATTAGGAACACATTGAGTGTCATTGTAACTGGCAACCACTCAATATTGCCTTATCTGTGACTAACCTCTGACTCAGGCAGTGACCTCTCCCAGGTTACCCGGAGGTCGAGGGGCTTCCATTGTGCAGACAGAAGTGGATCATGTGGAGTTGATTATTTTCTGTTTTCTCTGTCTTTGCTACAATTTATCCAAGTCACTTCCATTTTCTTCCCACTCAGCTGGCTGGCATGAAAGGAAATGTCTTTGTTGGCATTCGGACGATAAGCATGCTTGATTGGTTCCACTGCAGCTTTTGGGTGGAGGGGGGGTGGGGGGGATGGGAAACGTTTGTGAAACCTAAGAAACCTACGGACAGGGAACATCATGCTCTAGAAGGCTGCAGCTGCTCTGCTCATTGTTCCAGACCCTAGAATAAGCAGAGAGAGAGAGCGCGAGAGAGAAAGAGACAGAGTTCTCTGCAGATTGGAGCGAAGCCATTGATCAAAGACCTACAGACGACCGAAGATGCAAATAGAAGAGGGCAATAATCTGTTCTTTCCCCTCCCCTCAATGATAAAAAGCATTAGACTAACTTTGAGACAGAAATCTTCTGAGAGCTATAGAAATGTGACCTCCTGCTGCTTGTAGATGTAACAGTACTACCTGCTGTTGATCAGAGAGGGAAAACGTGCAGGCAGGACAAGGTTGATTTTTTTTGTACGAGATCAATTACATAAATGGCTGGAAAGAGATTGCAGGCAAAGCTCCAGCACCAGTGGTTGTGCATATGTTGATGATACCACCATAACTGCAGGTTTCTATAAGGTGTAAAATATTTCATCAGGGTGTTTATTTTCCTTCATCTGGCCTGAAGTTGGCAACTGTTTATTTGGATATAATTCAAATAGCATCAAAAATGATACCACTGTTCTGTGCAGAAATGTTCTCTGAATTCTATGGGCCATGTTCTTCCCATGTTCAACGTAATTGGAGGAAGTAAGTACATGTGGTTAAATGCCCATTAATCTGTTCTGTATTTATAACACTTGATTTGTTAAGAGGCTACCCCTTGTACAGTAGTCACTGCACTAAGCAAATTATTACACATAAAGTATGTGGGATGTTTGGGGGAATTGTTTGAAAGTGCCATATCAGTCTAATTTTTTGCAAGTTTTGCACTAATAAGCACCACATGTTTCACATCAGTTGAAATGCAGACAATGAATTGCAAAGTAGCTGTTTCTTTGCACAGCTTGTTTGGGAATTAGTCTGTTCTGTAATGGCCCTTCTATCAGTAAATGATAACTGCTAGCCTAAAACACGTTATCAAGTGAACAACACTTTTTAAAAATTGGTTTAGGCTAAGAAAAAGCAATAACCAGTGTTCTCTGGAATAAATCATGCAGAGAGGGGAATTAGTAATAATTTAACTTTTAACCAGTGTTGTAAAGTTCCCTTGCCAAACTGTTAACTATGTAATATTAATGATCCTTTTGCATTAAATTACCTTTTAATGCTCTCACAACTTAAAGTTAAAGCAAGATGTATATATTTGTTTCAAAGCATCTTGAAATCAATTAGGAAAATTTAAGTTTAAACGTAATGAATTAAAAGTGTACTTACCTTGAACAACCAGTGTGTGGCACTGAATGACAAGAAAGAATTGAAAATTGATTTTCGTTAGCTCTACATTTGTACACTCATTTGAAATAAGACAGGATATTTAAATAATGTTGCAATGTTAGATCTAGTACCATTTAAAATGCATGCCTGCAAATGTTATTTGGTTAGTCTCAAAATGATGGCTTGGCATCTGTAATCATCATTGCTTAGTTTAGTGATGAGTAATTTTTGTCATGCTCTGATCTCATTTTATAAAATGTTGATTGAGTTTGTTTTGACCTCACTTCATTAAAGTTTCCCTTCAATGTCTCCTGTGTTCAGTGTTAGTCTTTCTTAAAAGACAGTTATTGTATCTGAAGTCATCTTTCTAAATGAGAATTGTCGTTTATGATTTTTATAATTCCATGTCATTTTTTAACAATCTGTTTAATCTTGTGCTCTGTTGTCTCTAATTGAAATAAGGGAGTGAGACTATTTTAAAATAAGTGTCATTGCATGACAGTGGCTTGTGTGTCATTTGTGACTCCAGATTTTAGCTTTTCTAAGTATACAACAAAGCTGAAGTGAAGTAATGGAGCAGGTAGATACCCATAGCAGGTCTGGTGGAGTGGGGGTTGCAGTTGGAGAACCTTTTGCTTCTGCATCATGAAAGGTTTAGTGAGCTCTTGGGTGTTATTTTCTAAATTCCATCTCTCAAGAGTTCCAGTCAGAAGCCAATAGTTCATTAAGTACTCATGTCCAAAATCTTTGAAATTTGCTTACATTTTATGTATCGCCATACACCTCTCCTTTATGCCATTGGCTGAAATCCTGTCCTTAAGTTTAATAAAGTTTATGTTTAAAGTCTCTTGTCAGAAATCCTTCATTAGGCTGAGATCCCATTGGTTATTAATGAAATTGCTGAAGTGTTGTTATTATAAATTCTTGTACTGCTGAAATGACATTTCTAAGAAATGTCTAACATTTCTATCTTGGCACTACTGCTGCCACAAAACATTTCACATCATGTAAGACAATAATAACTAAGATTTCTTGCATTTTTGTTAACATTTAGTGAACAGCAGTAAGTTTATACTGAATGCAAAAAAAAAACAAACCAATATGCTCTGTGTGTGCACACATTCATAGTCTCAGATGCATAGACACAGTCGGTACCATGACGGAACTGCATGCTGCCTCGGGCAAGCAGTGCTTTTGTGCTAACAGGCTAAGTGTTTTCTGTCCTTTCAGTTTAGGCTCACGCTGTTGACTGTGATAGCTCCTCTCCTAGCAGAGGCATGAGTGTTTAAGCAAACACAGCACTTCCCTCCCAGCAGGCCTTCCTGAAGTATGGAGGGGGAAATGAACAGTATTTTCCCTGTGTAAAGAAGTTGATGGGAAAGAAACAAACAGCATAGCATGAGTCATTGATAGTTTAATCGGAGGCATTGAAGAGAGAGAGAGGGGCATAGTGAAGCAAAATTAGAGTTATGCAAGTCAAATCTGTGAGAGAGAATTAACCATTGCATAAACTAGAGCTAAAGCAACTTTTGAATAAATCACTTTTGGTTTACATTCTAATTTGTGAGTATTTTCTACACAATTAATATTTACTATTTCCCCTCATTCCAGCAGAAAGATGATCAGTGAAGCTGTTGATCAGGGATCAAATCACATAACATTGTGGGAGTAAGTAAACAGATCAAGCTCAGGAACCAGAGCATACTTTTCCCAGACTAACAGCACTGCCCTTGTTCACATTTTCGGTGAAGATTTATGGCAGTTTGGCTCAGATCGTGGAATTAAAAACTTGATTGAGCAATTCAAGTTTTGAGCAGCTTGTTTATTATTTTCAGATTTATATCAGCTAATTGGTGATTAGTTTACTATTTTCTTCAAATATGAACTGTAAAGTGACCAAAACAATAGGCATGTGTGAGTATCTTGTCCTAGGAAAGCAGTATGTAAGGTATTGGGAGGTGGAGAATGGATTTCAAGGTATAAGAGCAGTGATTTCATAGCTCCCAATATTCAGTAGTGAAAATTCATTGTTATATTTTTGCACCATTTATTCTATTTATTAAAGGTGCATTGTTTATTTTTTAAACAGTAAAAATTTGACAGTTCCAGCATAATTCCATTTCTGCAGTCTAATCCTCAGTGGAACCACAGCGAGGATAAACATTTGGAAATACCAGTGAAATATCTTGGATGCCATTCCATAGTTCAATCCTCTTCTGTTGTTATTGACACCTATTCAGTGGCACTTTACATCATTCAAATGTAGTAAGAAATAGTCATTTCTATAGCATCTCATCAACAACCCCCCCCCCCCCAATTTTCCTACCACTCACTCACAATAGAGGTGTTTTTGGTATGTCCAGATCACTTGGGGAAAACCCACATGTTCACAGGGAGTACATACAAATTGCACACAAACAATGTCCAGGATATGGATTAAACTTGCATTTCTAGAGCTGTGGGGCAACAGTGCTAACCGCAATGACTGTCTTCTGCAATAGACATTGGAGACTATATTGTTTCAAAGATTACAGCTCCCGGAGGCTTAGATAATATTTATTTCCTGAGGGAACTGTCAAAAACTCTTAAGACATCATAATTTGAAATTCAGTTGGAACATTTGGCATCAGACTTTTCCAAAATAATGTCTCATTGTTGTCTAATATTGGTACTTCATTTAGTTTATAAATTACTGTTGTCTTCTTCTACAAACAACTTATAGCCTGAAAGTTGATTTGTTTTTTTTATTGAGGTAAGTATAGGGGAGAATGTAGACAGGAATTTAGACCAGATTGAACAAGCCCTCTTTGCTTCCTGACTGATCACTGGTTGGTTTTGTATGACAGAGTCATCTCCAGTTTGTCCTTTTGACCTAGAGAGTAGACAATGAAAATATTAATAACTTTTAAGAAGTAATTCCTGAGTGATTCAAAGAATGCCTTTGTGCTGTGATCTCTTTTGGTACATTAGACTGAAGCTGGTCTATTTTTGTGTCACTTGTAGTAGCGAGGAGATTCTGGGCTTTTTATTGGCAATATGCCATCTCAAAGTTAAGTTCTTATTTTTCTTTCATTTGAAGAACTGTCAGTCCTGATTAAAGTAGCTGCTATTGGCTTGTTAATACCTGCTACAGATTTGAGCTATATTGCATCATTCAACACTGGCAGCTTGTTCTCTAACCAGTATGTATTTGTTCCAGTATTAGATTGCTTTGGGGGTTACAAGTAACACAGATTCCATGATAACGGGGAGAATTTTTTTTAAATTTTGATTGTAGGCCCCCTTTTATCTTGAGACTGTTATTCCTTGTTCTTGACTTCCTCATCAGTGAAAAGATTCTTGCAGCATCCACCTCATCAAGACCCACCAGAAATTTCAAAATTTCAATAAAATCACCAATTCTTCTTCTAAAATGCATGGGCCCAGTTTACACTTTATTGCAGTTATCAATTTGCTGAACATTATTTGCACTGTATCCAAAGTAATATATTCTTCCACGATACTTCCAAGTGTGATTTCCTTGGGCCTTGTAGAGAGATTTTGGTGCTCAATCCCTCTTTTAATACCTGTCTCATAACTTGTTGTATGGGCTCCTAGCTCATTCTCTCTTGGTTGTACACCATTTAACCAGTATTCTGCTTTTTCTGACAAAGTAGATAACCTCTCATTTACTCACATTGCACGCTCTAATTTCAAAGTAAAATTATTACTAAAGTATGTGTGTGTTACTATATCTTACATTGAGATTCATTTTCTTGTAGGCATTCACAGTATGCATCCTTTTGCTCACCACACAACCAGCTTCCTTGTATTTTGCTTTACTCCCATCTTTCCACTCTGCACTGTAAAACCACTTAACCAGTATTTAGACACCATTTAACTTACATAAAATCACTTTGGTACAGAGTAATATTATTTCTGATACTATTGCTACTTATGACAGATATTGGACTTACCAGCCTATCTCTTTCTCTCCTTCCTTTTTGAATGGCATTGATGCTCTTTGCATTGTTATAGCCCATTGATTATTCTTGCTAAAAACTTTATTTCTTGAATGCATTGAAATTTATCTTATTGTCCCGAGGCAAATTACTTGTTACCCTCCTAATGCTATTATTTACTATAAGACATGCTTCACTCCTTTTCCCATATTCCCTTTGTATCCAAATTGTCAACTGTTTTAGAATATTCTTACTATTCTATGGATCCAGAGACACTTACTGTTGTCATCTAGAAGTTACATTGCTGTAACAGTTATTAGGTCATTTCTATTCATCTGTAATTCTGTCATCAGTTTATCTACCTTATTATGCATGCCATGTTTTCAGATAAAACCTTTAGTTTTGACTTTTTTTTATCATTTACTATCTTACTGGTTCTGCTTTTTTTAATCATATGTTCTGTCTCTTCTTGTCACACTGCAATTAAAATTGACCAATATCATCACACTGCACTTTAACTTTCCATTTTCTGTTATCTAAATTCCCTCAGCTATTTTGTGTACAGCCTCTTGCAGCCCCAAGTATGCCCTGGTATGCAAACCCCTTTCTTCTACACTACTCTTTGAGCTTGGCGTTCATCTCTGATTTGAAAGAAGTAAACTTTTCATATTCCTGTCATCAGCAGTTTATGTATGTGTATAGTGGGCTTTGTAGCTTTAATTGTAGAATTCAGTTTTGTCCCTTGTGGGAATTGTGCATTGCTATCTGCTTTCCTACAATTAACATTACCTTCTTTTCCCTCAGCAGATTGTGCAGGCCACCCTGCCTTGCTGCAGAACTTCCCGGCCTTGCTTTCCTGACAAGGCACAATGGATCCAGAGACAGGGTTTTTGCACCCAGTGTTCTGTGTAGGACTGGCCATTCTTTTCTCCTGTATCAGGGCAGGTAAGCCATCGACTAAGTAAGGTATTTTGCTCACTTTAACGTATTAAGATTTAATTCCCACTGCATACTGCTCCATGTTGATAGAGAAAAAGACCTGAGTTAATATGAGGTGATGACATTTATTCTTCTCATTGCTGTCCCCCCACCTTATAAACATCTATTATAATTTTAGCAACTCTAATATTGGTTTATATTTTCCATCTAGCAACCTATCTAGCAACAATCTTTGTTGTGAAAATGATTAACCACCAGCCTGTATGAAATAGGCATTAAAATTCATAAACTAAGTTTCTTAAATGTTTATTGTTTGCAATTTTAGCATTTTACCACTTAACTGTTTTATCTGACATTTACACTTAAATGATGCTTAAACTATCACTGCATTTTAATGATTAAAGTTTTTGTATACAAAAAGAAAACTTGTTTCCAGACTATCATGCATTATTCATGGTAAACTCACTAACCTGTAACTGAACCACCCTGTATACTATGGGCTACTCAAAGCCCTGAGCTCTGGCAATCTTGTACAGGTAACAATATTTTATTTGTACATGTATATCTTATTCACAGTAAACCCCAGAACTCTGTCAATTACTCATGTTCTATAAATTATAAGGAGGCCTGACTTTTCCCTGTAACCTTTCCTCACCCATATGCCCATAACTCCCCCTGATAGTTCTGCTAGCCACCTTCACTAGTATCAGGTTTTACAGTAGCTGGTTAATCTGGAAGACATCATTGGGATGTGGGGTGAAACTGGAGTACTTTGAGAAACTTACACCATCACAAATAATAAACTGCATGCAGATGGCATCTGAGGTCAGGATTGGAACTGGAATTGAATTTCGCTGGACCTATGCTACTGTGCTCCCCTGATCTATTGGCACTTGTTAAAATGCACGGCACACTAGCTATTTTTCATGTGTTCCAATAAATACTTAAGTACATGTCATGTAGAAAGCTGTACTTTACTGTCACTTATTTTCTGTTTCTCAAATTAGTGATCTTTTTCTGTCTTATTTCTTATTCAGTAGGTTATTCTACCTTACAAATTCTATGCACGTGGAGTTTTGGAAATGGTGAAAGGATCAAAATTCAGAATGCCAATTTTTATGTTTTAAAAAAAAATTACAAAAATATTTTATAAAAGTAGAAGTCAAATAAACTTGGCGTCTTAAACTCTTGTGATTTCCAAAGACAGTTGGTAGCTTGTGGCATTATGCAAACCAGAAGGCCAGGATGCAAGTCTATTTAGTTTTAACTGATCTCGGTTCCATTTGGAATGTGCACTAGAATGATTTGTGTGTGTGAACTTGAGTTGTTAATCATATGCTGTAAATAATGATTCTTTTAGGCCTCATGCTGTCCAAATGATGAGTTGCTTTTGAGCAACCACTAGATCAACAGGAGTGTTGATGTCAGATGATGAATCAGTTTTTAATGAGTCATTTTCATTCTTCTTTCACAGATGTGACTCCTCACTTTACAACAGAGCCCCACTCAACTATACAGAAACTAGGCGGACGGGTTCAGCTTCGCTGTGCTGCAGAACCTGCATGGGCATTCATTACATGGCACTTCAATGGACAGAAATTAACAGATAATGGCCAGAATGGAATAGAGATCCGATCAGGATCATTGATTATTTCCAATCTACAGATGTCCCACGTTGGGAGGTACCAGTGTCTGGCAAGCAGTTCTTTTGGTGTTATAGTGAGCGTCCCTTCTTTCATTTCCATTGCAAGTAAGTATTTCTCTGTAAATGCAATACACTTCATACAACCTTTCTCTGAGATGAAGTCAATGGGGCTTTTTGATCAGTTGTGAAAACTTGGTAGCCTTTGATATGTTGTATTTCAATAATCAGTATTAAGCAGGAAATCATCTTCGCAGTCCTCATCTGGCACACTGAATTTTTGTCCTCGTTGAACTGCCTAGTGTCAATTCAATCATCTACCTTTCTTGGAACAAATATTGGGGAAAATATAGAAGCAAAATGATAAGTTTTGTTTAGACTGGCAATGAAACCTATTTGTTCTTTTGCAAGTAAGTTGTCCTTGTAAGAGTGGCTTCATTGAGTTTAGCATTTTAACATAGCAAATTCTAAACTAGCAATAACTTGTATGTCCATTTCCTCAGTAAATGGATCATGCAGGAAAGGAAAAAAAGATGTTGAATTTTGGCAAGTTGCTGGTTGCATGTCCGAGAGCCTTAATGAGCCATTCTATCTTGTGAACTGAACTAGCCCGTACTTGGGGAGATTAATCAGTAGGAACAGTTATAATCATTAAAATAGGGCAGGCTGCTCAAAGGAAGCTGATGAAGGAAGGAACCCAGCGAATTACCTGTTGTCGTAGAGTATTGAAGGAAATATTTTCTATGTAAAGCAGAAAAGCAGAGAGCATGGTTATGTTTGGATGTTCCCTCAAAAATGATTTGCTGTGTACAGTACCTATAAAAAATATTCACCCCCCCCCCCCAGAAGTTTTATTATTTTACAACATTGAATAACAGTGATTTAATTTGGCTTCTTTGACACTGATCAACAGAAAATGATGCTTTTGTGTCAAAGTAAAAACAGATCTCTGCAAAGTGATCTAAGTTAATTACAAATATAAAATACAAAATAATTGCATAAGTATTCACCCTCTTCTAGTCAGTATTCAGTAGATGTACCTTTAGCTGCAATTACAGCCTTGAGTCTTGTGTGGATTGGTCTCTTTCAGCTTTGCACATCGGGACACTACAATTTTTTTCCCCATTCTTCTTTTAAAAAAAAACTGCTCAAGCTCTGTCAGATTGCATGGGGATTGTGAGTGAACAGCCCTTTTCAAGTCCAGCCACAAATTCTCAATTGGATTGAGGTCTAGATTCTGACTTGGCCACTCCAGGACATTAACTTTGTTGTTTTCAAGCCATTCCTGTGTGGCTTTGGCTTTATGCTTGGGGTCGATGTCATGTTGGAAAACAAAGGGCCTGCTGCAGTGAAGCATCCCACAGCATGATGCAGCCATCACCATGATTCATGGTAGGGATGGTGTGTTTTGATGATGTGCAGTGTTTAGCTTACGCCAAACATAGCGTTTAGTCTGATGCCAAAAAGCTCAATTTTGATTTCATCAGACCATAGAACCTTCTTCCAGCTGACTTCACAGTCTCCCACATACCTTCTGACCAACTCTAGCTGAGATTTCATGTGAGTTTTTTTAAACAGTAGCTTTCTCTTTGCCACTCTCCCATAAAGCTGCAACTGGTGAAGCACTCAGGCAACAGTTTTTGTATGTGCAGTCTCTCCCATCTCAGCCACTGAACCTTGTAACTCCTCCAGAGTTGTCATAGGTCTTTTGGTGGCCTCCCTCACTCGTCCCCTTCTTACACGGTCACTCAGTTTTTGAGGACGATCTGCTCTACGCAGATTTACAACTGTGCCATATTCTTTGCATTTCTTGATGATTGACTTAATTGTACTCCAAGAGATATTCAGTGACTTGGAAATTTTCTTGTATCCATCTCCTGACTTGCGCTTTTCAATAACCTTTCCATAGAATTGCTTGGCATGTTCCTTTGTCATCTTAGTGTAGTTTTTGCCAGGATACTGATTCACCAGCAGTTGGACCTTCCAAATACAGGTGTATTTTACTACAATCAACTGAAACACCTTGACTTCACACAGCGATTTAATTATGTGACTGCCAATTGGCTGTGCCAGTGATGGTGTGTCATATTATAGTGGAGTGAATACTTATGCAATCAATTATTTTGTGTTTTATATTTGTAATTAATTTGGATCACTTAGTAGAAATCAGTTTTCACTTTGACACAGGACTTTTTCTGTTGATCAGTGTCAAAAAAAAAAGCCTTTTCCCTGTTTTTTAACAAGGAATTTGTCTTCTAGAAAAATTGTAAAAGAGCTTAGTTTCTTCTTGCTGCCTCACAAGCAGGCTGCACTGCTACACCTACAGTAAATATGAACCTGTACTGTCATATTAGTTTGACCTGAATATATTAGAAGTATTGATAGTGGGTGCAGGGGACTGTAGAAAAACGTGCAATGGATAGAGTGCGGGACAGTTGGACTGTAAAATCTCAATTTTTGTGTGATCTTGGGCTAGGCCAGAGGTTGTCAACCCGTGGCTCCGGAGCCGCATGCGGCTCCTTTCATCTCTGTGATGCGGCTCCCCGTGGTTTGTTAGTTTTTGAAATGTAATTTGAAATTTGAAGATTATGGTGATCTTGTACAATCTAAAAACTTTGTGGAGACCCCATTTCCTGGCACATCCGAACCGGCTCACAATTAGCCACCGTTCCGGCTAAGGGAGATGGCCTACGGGGGTTTGTGAGTACGTGTCTTTTGGAGCATCCGTGCCCACGGGGACGGGTTGAGGGAGGCTTTAAAGCAAGGCTGTTTAGTTCGAATAAAGCTACCTTTGACTGCAGTGTCTTTATTTTAGCGCTGCATGTAGCACACCGCTACAACGTGTTTTTTATCGCTATTAATATACATCACCACTGCCAATGCCTGACACCCGCCAGTGCGCGCTTTCTTTTAATTCTTCGATCCAAGGTAGGCTAACTATGGAGTAACCTTCAACCCAACGTCTTTTTTTCGGAGTTCAAAATGTTTTTGTTGCATGCAGAAATGTAATTTCGTTTTCTCTGCAGGAGTTCATCAATTTCATAAATGCAACACATTATAGTTTGATTATACATAGCATAAAGGCAAAAAAAACGTATGCAGTGTTATTTCATTTTAAATGTCAAACGGGTTTTGTGGCTCCCAGTGTTTTCTTTTCTGTGGGAAATGGGTCCATATTGGCTCTTTCAGTGGTAAACGTTGCCGACCCCTGGGCTAGGCTTTTGGAAGCAGTTGTTAACGATGTCAGGAATTCCCCCACACCCTCAAAAAAAAAACTTGAGCACAGCAGAAAGCCTCACATTTTGGAAGAAGACATTCTGATTTAAATGTTTACCTGCTTCTCACAGTTTAAAATAATTGTTTCTTTCACTCAGATTGCATATGTCAATGAGATTTGCAGCACAGGTCAGGAGTTATGAATATCCCTTTTTAACATTTTTAATATTGTCATCAATCTAACGATTGATGAAATGCAAAAGAAAGCAAAAATGAAAGCAAAAGAATGGCTGATACAGCTTTACCCTTAACTACAAGAAGTTCAGAAAAATGAAAGAATAGCCATCCTTAGCGTAGCATGAAATTAGAATCCAAGATTTTCCAAGCTAAAAATGATGAAAACCAAGTAGCAATGCGACCATCCAGAGTGCCATGAGAATTTTGATATAATTTGAGAAGCTGCCCCTTCCTTCTCCAACAATTGCCCATCATCTCCCATCTTGCCTGGTTCCACCCTTCTCACCTCTTCATACCAGTTATTTTCCCCTTTTAAGTCATGCTGCAGTGTAGTGGTGGGGAAGGGAGATAGCAAATATGACGAGGTGAGAGAACCTGATATGCCAACAATCCCTTAGCCACTACAGATGCTGCTTTTCCCACTGAATTATTTTTGCTCCTTCAGTGTATTTTTCTTGTTCCAAATTCCACGAGCTGCCAATATCTCTTCTGTTTCAATTGTAAATAAATTTACAGAACTAATTATAATCTTCTGTCTTTGCAGCATTAAGTGATTTCCAGGCACCCAAGAGACGAATAGTTACAATAGATGAAGGAAGCACAGGTGTTATAGAATGTCATTTACCCAACAGTAAACCCTCAGCACTCATCCGCTATAGAGTGAGGGGAAAGTGGCTTGAGCAATCTACAGGTATGTTTAATTAGGCTTTGAGTTGAAGATGCATGAAAGCTACTACTTCGCTGAATAACCATGCAACTCTTTTTAAAAAGAAAACTTTCATATTGTAGGCAATTGCTTTACAACTCTAATTGTTCTATCTTGCTACCCCAGTACACATACTGTAGATTAACTACTGGAATGAATGGTTTGGCTTCCTTTTATTTTAGCATTGCATTCTTTACCGCACCGATGATTTCCAGTTCACATCTGTCCATTTATCCAACATGATGATTACAGTTGATAATATGTATGCCATTCATGGGAATACATGTGACCTTAATGATAATGTAACCTTGATGGGTTGAAAATGCCCAAATCCTTTTTATTAAGGTCCTTCGTTAAAGACTGGTGCTGATTTTTAATAGTTGTCTAACTATTCGGTTCGGTTCTTAGAATGCATCACAACTGAGATTCTGTGGTCTGCAAGGCCTGGGTGTTAATCTGCCAATCCTACTCTCTATTCATGTCTAGTACATTTGTAACAGTGTATCCTGTATGTGGTTTAATATCTACTCACCATTGTATAATAATTTATCACTGCAGTAAGATAAGACAATAAAGAATAGCCAGATTATGAAAAGAATTATAGGTGAGAATAGTACACATTATGTTTAACTATATTATTGAAAATGTATGATTAAAAGTTAATCCCTCAGAGGTACACTAAGAAATTTTAACATAAGACATAAGTAGTATTTAATTTGTAACGTTGCATATAGGGCTTTGCTATCTGTTTTGGTATTCTTGTCATACATCTGATATCCACATTTATTCTGTAATCATGTTCTGACAAGCAATGCATCTCATTTTCCAGTCCCATTTTTTTCCCTCCTGTACTGGATAAATATTTAAATTACACAACTTAATTCTATACAGTGGCATGCAAAAGTTTGTGTACCCCTGGTCAAAATATCTGTTTTTGAATATTTGAGTGAGTAGAAGATGATCTGATCTCCAAAAGTGATAAAGTTAAAGATGAAGCATTCTTTTCAACATTTTAAGCAAGATTAGTGTATTATTTTTGTTTTGTACAATTTTAGAGTGAAAGACAGGAAGGAAGCACCATGCAAAAGTTTTGGCACCCCAAGAGATTTGAGTTCTCAGATAACTTTTACCAAGGTCTCAGACCTTAATTAACTTGTTAGGGCTATGGCTTGTTCACAGTCATAGTTAGGAAGGGCCAGGTGATGCAAATTTCAAAGCTTTATAAATATCCTGACTCATCAAACCTTGTCCCAACAATCAGCAGCCCATGGGCTCCTCTAAGCAGCTGCCTAGCACTCTGAAAATCAAAATAAATGATGCCCACAAAGCAGAAGGCTATAAGAAGATAGCAAAGCATTTTCAGGTAGCCGTTTCCTCAGTTCATAATGTAATTAAGAAATGGCAGTTAACAGGAATGGTGGAGGTCAAGTTGAGGTCTGGAAGACCAGAAAAACTTTCCAAGAGAACTGCTCGTAGGATTGCTAGAAAGGCAAAGCAAAACCCCTGTTTGACTGCAAAAGACCCTCAGGAATATTTAGCAGACTCTGGAGTGGTGGTGCACTGTTCTACTGTGCAGCGACACCTGCGCAAATATGACCTTCATGGAAGAGTCATCAGAAGAAAACCTTTCCTGTGTCCTCACCACAAAATTCAGCGTCAGAAGTTTTCAAAGGAACATCTAAACAAGCCTGATGCATTTTGGAAACAAGTCCTGTGTACTGATGAAGTTAAAATAGAACTTTTTGGCTGCATTGAGCAAAGGTATGTTTGGAGAAAAAAGGGTACAGAATGTCATGAAAAGAACACATCTCCAACTGTTAAGCACGGGGGTGAATCGATCATGCTTTGAGCTTGTGTTGCAGCCAGTGGCACGGGGAGCATTTCATTGGTAGAGGGAAGAATGAATTCAATTAAATACCTGAAAATTCTGGAAGCAAACATCACACCATCTGTAAAAAAAAAAGAGCTGAAGATGAAAAGAGGATGGCTCCTACAACAGGATAATGATCGTAAACACACCTCAAAATCCACAGTGGACTACCTCAAGAGGTGCAAGCTGAAGGTTTTGCCATGCCCCTCACAGTCCCCTGACTGAAAATCTGTGGATAGAACTCAAAAGAGCAGTGCATGCAAGAGGGCCCAAGAATGTAACAAAAGTAGAAGCCTTTTGCAAGGAAGAATGGGTGAAAATCCCCCAAACGAGAATTGAAAGACTTAGCTGGCTACAAAAAGCATTTACAAACTGTGATACTTGCCACAGGGGTGTTACTAAGTACTGACCATGCAGGGTGCCCAAACTTTTGCTCCCGGCCCTTTTCCTTTCTTGTTATTTTGAAACTGTAAAAGATGGAAATAAAAAAGTAATCTTGCTTAAAATATTAAAGAAATGTGTCATCTTTAACTTTATCCCTTTTGGAAATCAGGTCATCTTTTACTTGCTTAGCTGTACACAGCAACAGAAATTTTGACCGGGGTGCTCAAACTTTTGCATGCCACTGTATTTGCATCAAATTGTTCAGCTTTGCTACTTATACTTTTAAATATGAAATGTACGTATTGTATAGAAATAACAATGCATTTTTTTAAAAAGAGGAAGCTGTTGCATGACATGTTCCAATTATCTCTTCATTCCTTTCTAACTTAAGTTTGCAATTAGCTACCACTACACAGCACATCACCGGGTCTATAATTAAATTTGTGGGAGATTTATTTAATTAAAAACTCACATTCAAACATATTATTAATGCTAGTCATGAAGGTATATCACACAGTAAGCATTGCAACAACTATTTTACAGTGGCAGTAAATTAACTTCTGATATAGGCTATTTTGCAAATTGCTAATGATGTTCATTAAACTTTTTTCTTTTTTTCTGTAAGTGACTAAAATGGTTAATTTAGAGTTATTGAAAGGTATAGCATGGAAACAAGCCTTTCGATCTACTGAGTTCATGCTAAACATTAACCACTCATTTACACTGGTCCTAGATGAATCTTTTTTTCCCCATTTTCTCCCCCCTCCCCAACATTCTCAGCCACTCCAGATTTTACCAGTCACTACACACTGGGGGCATTTTGCAGTGGCCAATTAATCTACTAACCCATGTGCATTGTGATGTGGAGGGTATCTAGCAAACTGAAGGAAAACCCACATCATCACAGGGAGCAAATGAAGGGTTGGATCTGGTTTTCTGATGCAATCCTACGAGCTGCACCACTCTACCACCTTTAAGTTCTCAAGTAACATGCAAATCCAAAAACTTTCAAAAAGCTATTCAATAACATGATTAAATATAGCCACAAAGTTATCTGTAACCCCCTGGGTCGCCTCAGGCTCGCTCAGCTTGTTCTTGTCTAGGGGGAGCAGCCTTCGGCCCCGCCAAACTGGGTAATCAGCTGGTGTGGATGCTGTGTGATATCCCCGCCTCGCCCAAAAACAGACAGTACACCATAAGCGATTAAATGAGTACAATTTATAAAGGTTACTATAACTAAGTGATTAATAACGATACAGTATATATGAAGAGAAAATTAAAGAAAAGGCGCCAAACTTATCAAAGTCCAAACCACTTCATGCACAACCGTTGGAGCTCAATTACTGAAGTCTTCTGGCCACCATTCGATCCCCTCCGAACTCCTCGACTCGCAGCTCAGGACCCTCCGAATGGTCAACCAAGCACATCTAGCTTCATCCCCCCTCCTCGGAGTACCTCCTGGCCTCGGTCCCACGCTTGGGGTCCGTTCCTCGCCCAGCTTACAGCATTGCGTCCTCTCTCTCGACCCCCCTCGCGCCGATCTGCCCAAAAGCCCGTCAACAAAAGCTTACAGACTCAGAAGAAAGAACATTAATCCCCATTTGGTTTACAAAGGAATACCATTCTCGTTATCAATAAATTAGCATTCCTGCTAGTTAACAAAATGAAGAAACCCTTTCCCAACAGTAACAAAGAAAAAAAGAAAAAACCCCCTTTACATATCTTTAACATGTCTAAAGGTAGCCAGTATGAATACAGTGAACCTGAGCTGGTGTTCCTGCTTCTGAACCCCTTGCTTCTTATCCCTTCTCATTCTCTTGTTTTTCAGATAACTACCTGATCCTTCCCTCTGGAAATTTGCAAATACTGAATGTCACACAGCAGGATAAAGGAACTTATAAGTGTGCAGCTTACAATCCCGTTACGCATGAGATGAAAATGGAGCCAGTTGGGCATAAACTGTTGGTGAGGCGTAAGTGTTCAAACTAGAAATACTTACTCAATATACCCAGTATCAGTGATTGTTGGTTTTAGGATTGTTTGGGCTCATGATCTTGTGGTGTTTTATCAGGGTTAAGGATACAAAACTTGTTTTGGCAGATGTTCTTTTCATTGTCGGAAAAATCTGGGTGGTGCAATTGGCTAGCAAACTTAGGCTGCTTTATCAGAGCTTTCCATATTGGATGAAGAGTTTGAATGCAGCCAAAACATTATCAGTGTGCCTTCTCTGCTATAATCTCTGTCATGTAAAGATTTTGGTATGAAGATGTACTTATTCAAAGGTTAGGCTGGGAGTGATCAGAAATCAATATGCCTTAATGTGCAGTGGGAAATTATACCATTGGGAGTAAGGCACATTTTTATGTAGTGGAGGATTTGCTTCCTGATAGTGATGACTGGCAGCAAAAAAATACAACCCACATCCACAGTTGGGAACCTTTACTTTGAGGCAGTCTGATGGAGTACCGTCATGGCACAGCATTCTGCATTCCACTTGTTTAGTTTTCTGCTCACAGAGGCACTGACTCAAGCTAGTATGGTTTTGGAATCTCTGGCGCCCCTCTTGCATTTACTTTAGTGCCTAATCAGAGCAAACTGTATCAGAATGTTTAATTCAGTTTATTTCATATCCAATGCTTATATTGAACATTAAATTGCAATCAGAAGTGAAGTTCTACATTAATTAGTTTAGTTAAGCCCGTCACCATTACAAGGGCATAGAACTACAACACTATCCCTAATTCTCTAATTGGATGCAGGTGTTTAAATGAATCACTGACTCGATTTCATTTATCTCCAAATTTTGTTTGCGTGGTAAAATCTGTATCCAGTTTAATATTGGAACATTGTGCTATTCATAAATAAAATGGGACAAGCTATATAATCCATTTAGACAAGTCACTTTAAGTAATGTTGACTCTTTTTTGCTTAAGACATCCACTGTTCTCTCCATACGCCAAACACACTCAACTTCTTGAAACACACTTGGAGCATAAGCACTCGGTTCTTGTGTACAAGAAGGCAGATGTTCTACACTCAAAACAAAAATGTGGATGATTTATGGGGGGGGGGTGCAGTGATTTTTTTTTAATGGCTTCCTCAAAGTTAATCTCTCATCAAAAATGTATGCCTTTTAAAGTTTCTTAGAAGCTCTTTGATGAAAGCAACCTTGGAAAATAAGGGTCTTGTTTTTCTAACTCATTATATTGTTTTTTCAGTATGGTTGTATCTCATTTACCTATCTGACAGATAAGCTATTATCGGGTGATCCTTTGCTCAGTTAAGTTATGAAAAGCACCTTCATTACAAATCTTTTCTCCAGCTCCTAGCTAACATGAACTTGTATCAGAGTTTTTCTATTAATTTCCCTCTTGGTGATTCTTCTTTCTCACTTCGGTTTTTCAGTGTGCTTTTTCAATTTCCTGTGACTTTTCCTCTTACAGAAGTCCTTCCCCTTTTAGTCATCACCTGTTTCACAACTCACAGGTCAAAGATTTATCTTCCATTTTGTCTTAATCGACAGCAGTTTTCTTGAATATAGCTCCCTTCACTTTTTAATGTTGCCTGGCTTGTCAGTTGCACAGTTACATTTAGAACATGAGCATGAAATTCTGTTGGTGGTAGAAATCTAGAGCAACTCATGCAAAATACTGGACGAACTCAGCAGGTCAGGCAGCATGTGCGGAGAGGAATAAACAGTCAACATTCTGGCCAAGAACCTTCATCGAGACTGGTGAAGAGTTTTGGCCTGAAAAGTCAGCTGTTAATCACTTCCATAAATGCTGCCTGACCTGAGTTCCTGTACAATTTTGTATGTGTTGCTCCAGTTACATTTACTTTTTGGTCCCTCTGTTTTGAGGCTGTATATAATATGATTATATAAGTAGATAATATGATTTCTTTCACTGTATTGTAGGTTTTGGAACCAATCCTGCACACATCATCTACCCCACAGCCCCACAGAACATAACAGTGATTCAGCATCGTCCTCTGATTCTAGAATGCGTAGCAAGTGGAGTTCCAACCCCACATATTCGATGGCTAAAAGATGGTGTGGAGGTGTCTGGGAACAAAAGGTTGAGACTTTTTCACAGTAACTTAGTTATTGATCAAACTGGAGCAAAAGATGCTGGGAGCTATGTGTGTTTTGCTGAAAATGGAGTGGGTGAGCCAGTATCTACAAACTACACGGTAATTGTTCACGGTGAGTGAGTTTATTTATACTTAATATTCCTCTTTCAATATTTTTTTCCATCTGCTGAGCAGACTGGCATGGTTATGTTAGCTAACATCTCCATTTTGTCACTGAAGTCTATCAATTCTTTAATACTTGATGGTGAGTTATAAAGCTATTTCTTATCATGGTTTTGTCCTATCCCCTCCTGGACCAACATTCTTTCTACACCACCCCCCCTGCCCCCCCCCCCCAAATTTATCTTCTCTTGTATCAACCCATCTCTCAGCAGCTGAGCTCCTGTCTGGACAAACAATTGTTTGTTCTGATTGTGGAATTGAGACATTTTACTGGCTGTTTTTTTTTTCCATCAGATATAGATTTAGAGCTTCACACCTCAGAATTAAAGTGTTCAGGATTTGGTCCATACTGACCAAATAAATTGATAAATTTATTTTAAATTTATCATGCTTGATAAATTCATCTCCCACTACTGCACTGTCATAATAGTGCAGCCAATTGTAATAATGAACTGACTGGCAAAAATCAAATCACCTCCGTAACATTACATGGATCCCATGTAAAACAATGAACTGGTGGTTTCTGATTTCATTGTAATTTTGGTAGGCTTCATTTTGGAAGATAAGGTGGAATACTAGGAGGATTCTACATATGGTCTCAAGAAACTTTGTTGGGTGCATTTAACAAATTCCACCCATCTTAAACCCCCTTCACGCAGGCAATCCCAGAAATATTTGGAAAGTTAAAATCCTCCACTGCTATAACCCTATTACTCTTGTACTTGTCTGTGATTGGCTGACATATCTATTCCTGTAATTCCTGCTGACTATAACGTAACCCCAGTAAAGTTGCCTTTTCCTGGGTTTTAGTTATCTGGCCTCATTGAACACTCTCTAGAATATCCTGTTGACCTACTACCTTTATGTTCACTCTTTTCAGTAGTAGTGCAACTATCTCTCCTCTTTCACCTCTGTCATGCCTTCTATACTATGGAGCATTAAGTTGCCAGCCCTGGCCTTCCCTCAACCACATTTCCATGAGTACAATAGCATAATTTTAAGAACTGAACTTCTTTCAAATGTTCAATACATGGTAATTATCAAAGTTTAATTTGCCATTCTGACTTGAAAGTGGGGAAGTTTCTGTCACATGCTTAATAATAGCTTGAAGCATGCAAATATTGCCAATTGCAGTCTCTATCCTACAGAATGAGAAAGGTGGTGCATTGTGAGCATGAGTCAGGAGCTAAGGAACAAGCTAGACACACCGATACTGAAGTCCGATAGGATATTTTGAGTATCCTGCTGCTTTCGGCATCTTTCATTAAAATAATGTAAATTTTTTTGTAGAGTCTGCAACAATCATTAAAGGATTGCAAGAACTGACTCTGCCTGTGGGATCTACAGCATTTTTAACGTGCGATTTTCATGGAAATCCTCTGCCAGATATCACTTGGTTCCACAACGCAGCTACTCTCCAAACTGGCCTTCGGCACTTTGTCTCTGGGAACAGAATGAAGATTGTGAAATTAAATATTGATGATGCTGGAATGTATCAATGCATGGTGGAAAATGAGATTGGTTCTATGCAATCATCAGTGAGGCTCATAGTCCAAACAGGTACATAACATTTTAACATAGACTTTTCCCTGCCCTAAATGTTAACCTCATTATCAGTTTGAAATGCATAATAAGTTTGAAAATGAAAATCCAAAAAAGACCATAAGACTTGGGAGCAGAATTGGGCCACTCAGCCCATTGAGTCTGCTCTGCCATTCCATCATGGCTAATTTATTCTCAAGCTCCCATACCCTTGGCTTCTCCCTATAACCTTTGAAGCCCTGATAGCCAAGAACCTATCAGCCAGTTTTAAATATACTTCATGACTTGGCCTCCATGGCTGCCTAGCAATGAATTCCACAGATTCACCACACTCTGGCTAAAGAAATTCCTTCTCATCTCTGTTCTAAATGGATGTCCCTCTATTCTGAGGCTGTGCCCTCTGGTCCTAGACTCACCCACTGTAGGAAATGTCTTCTTCACATCCACTCTGTCTAAGCCTTTTAATGAGATTTCCCCCATTCTTCTGAACTCCAGCAGGTACAGGCCCAAAGCCATTAAACGGTCCTCATATGTTAAATTAAATCTTTCATTCCCAGGTGTGCCTCACCTGGACTCTTTCCAATGCCAGCATATCATTTCTTAAGGGGCAAAAAGTACAGTCTGGCCAATGCCTTTATAAAGCTTCAGCAACATATCCTTGCTCTTGTATTCTAATCCTCTTGAAATAAAAGCAAACATTATATTTGTTGCCTATACCACCAACTTGACCAGAAAGTTAACCTTTGGGGAATTCTGCACAAGGACGCCTGTCCTTTACACCTCGGTTTTTATGTATTTTCTCACCATTTAGAAAATAGTATATCTCTTTATTCCTTCTATACCAATGTGCATGACCATACACTTCCCTACACAATATTCCATTTTCCACTTCCTTGCCCGTTCTCCCAATCTGTCAAGTCTTTTTGCAGACTCCCTGCTTCCTCGAAGCCATCAGTTCCATCATCCAAATTGTGAAAACGTGAAAAGAAATGGTCCAGTATCGACCCCATTTGTCACCACCTGCCAACCAGAATCGTTGTTCCTTCTCATGCCACGTGGCGCATTGGGCAGCATTTTTTTGCCGTTTTCTTAGCATTTGTTTATTTTTACAAGGCCAAGCTGTTAGCTTGATGCTCAACCCAGCACGGATGGAAAGCGAGCAAAGGGCTGGCTAGATTCAAACCTGAGACCATTTGCCTCGGAAGTCATGTGCTGATGGCACTACACCACCAGCTGGCAAGCCAAACGGAATAGTTCCCTTTTATTCTGACTCTGCCCCCTGCCAATCAGCCAATCCTCCAATCCTCCATCTATTCTCGTGTCTTTCCTATAATACGATGGGCTCTTGTTCAGAGGCCAGATGTGTGGCACCTTGTCAAAAGCCTTCTAGTAACAACAACTACACTTACTCCTGCCCCCGATGCACTTGGATTTCTGGCATACTGCTAGAGTCTTCCATGGTGAGGACTGACAAAATATTTACTATGTTCCTCCACCAGTTCTTTGTTCCCCATTATATCTCTCCAGCATAATTTTCCAGTGGCTCAATATCCACTCTGACCTCTCTTTTACACCCTTTACATATCTGAAAAAAAACTTTTGATGTCCTCTTTGATATTATTGATTAGCTTGCCTTCACATTTCATCTTTTCTCTTTCTGGCTTTTTAGTTGCCTTTTGTGTTTTTTTTAAAAAGTCTTCCAATCCTCTACTTCCCACTAATTTTTGTTATATGCTCTCTTTTGCTTTTATGCTGTCTTTGACTGCCCTTGTCAGCCACAGTTGCTCCATCCTCCCTTTGGAGGACTTCATACTTGGGATGTATCTATCCTGCATCTTCCGAATTGTCCCCAGAAACTCCAGTCATTGCTGTTCTGCCGTCATCCTTGCCAGTCTCCCCTTCCAATCAACTTTGGCCAGCTCCACTCTCATGCCCCTGTAATACTGATATATTTGACTTTACCTTTTCCCTCTCAAATTGCAGGGTGAATTCTATCTTTTTATGATCACTGCCGCCCATGGGTTCTTTTACCTTTAACTCCCTTGTCAAATCTGGCTTGTTTACACAATGTCCAATCCAGAATTATCTTTCTCCTAGTGGACTCGGCCACAAGCTGCTCTAAAAAGCCATCTCATAGGCATTTTACAAATTCCCTCTCTTGGGATCCAGCACTAATTTTCCCAATCTACCTGAATCTTGAAATCCCTCATGACTATCATAATATTGCATGCCTTTTCTGTTTCCCATTGAAATTTATATCCCACATCCTGGCTTCTATTTGGGGACCTGTATATAACTCACATCAGGGTCTTTTTACCCATGCAGTTTCTCAACTCTACCCACAAGGATTCTACATCTCCGATCCTATGTCGCCGCTTTCTAAGGATTTTATTTCATTTTCTACCAATGGGGCCACCCCACCCCCTCTGCCTACCTGCCTGTCCTTTGATACAAGGTGTACCCTTGGATGTTAAGCTCCCAGCTATGATCTTCTTTCAGCCATGTCTCTGTGATACTCACATGGTCATACCTGCCAATCTCTAACGGAGCTACCAGTTAATGTAGCTTATTCTGTGTGCTATGTGCATTCAAATCTTAACACCTTCAATCCCGTATTCATCAACCTTTTTGATTTTGCCCATGTTACACTTCAATTCATCCTACTGCAATTTTGCCCTTTCATTTGTCTGTCCTTACTCACATTCTATCTACACACCACATCTATATGTATACCAACTGCCCCATCCTCAGCCTTATCACTTCAGTTCCCATACACCTGCTGACTTAGTTTAAACCCTCCCAACGGCAAACCTGCCTGCAAGGATATTGATCCCCCTCAGGTTCTGGTGTAACCTGTCATTTTTGTACAGGTCATACCTTCTCCAGAAGAGATGCCAGTGATCCAGAAATCTGTGAAACTTTGCCCCCTGCACCAATGTCTCAGCCACTCATTCAACTTTACTAAAGGCTGTATCACAACCGTGTGATAATAACTATCCTGTGTATACCCAGTTACCTGACCATCTCTTGGCCAAAAAATGTTTTCTATGAACTTGAGAAAAGCAGGTGAGTGTCTGATGGTGATGGAAGGAAAGGAGTGTGGAATTTCACTAAGTTCCTTGTGTGTTATCCAGTGGCCACTACTGAAAAGTGAAAATGTGCTGCCGTTAACCAACATTAGAAATGGTCAAGAATGAACTAAATTAGAGATTAACCAAATTCCCTTCACCTTGCATTGTATTCAGTTTGGTCTATCACTGTCCTAAATATGTAAGCCTAAACTATCACTTTGGAGTGCCATATCACACCGTAGCATATCAAAAAGAAATTATGTAATGAAAATTTATAAAAGGAAGACAGGATTAATTGTGTTAACTTCCTACTTAATATTATTTAACAAACTAGTTAATGCAATGCCAGTAAAGATAAATAGGATTTTGTTTGAGATTTGTCAAATGGTTAAAATGAAAAAGGAGAGACTAAAAGTTTTCATCCAAAAAGGAAAAGACTGAGACATGGGAGTTAGTGGTCAATAATCAGCACAAAATTGAGAGGCAGGTGTAAAATACTATATTTAGAGTGCTAAGTAGAGAAGAAATGGGGAAGCACTTCATAACCTGACCAAGCTCTTTTGACCTTTTAAGTGAAGGACTGGTTAGTACTTTATAGTAGCAACACCAATTATGAAATAATAGAAAAAGAATTTATTTCCGATTGCTATTTTAAAATTTTTCTCTCATAGGTAAGGACAAAAAGCCTGTGATTATCTCCCCACCCACCAATATGAGAGTGACTGAAGGTGAGTTTGTTACATTAACTTGCAATGCCACTGGACAGCCAACACCCACTATCCGCTGGTTTGATCGTCACGGGGTGATCAGCAGCCATCCTTCTCACATTCTTCGGTCAAAATCCAAGAATCCTCAACAATTCGGTGCAGGCAGTGCCAACTCCAATTCTCCTCGCCTCACCATGTCCAGAGCTGGATCAAGCTCGCTTTACATACGCACAGCATCAATAGAAAGTTCTGGACAATATATCTGTGAAGCCTCCAACAAAATGGGTTCAGTACAAGCAGAAGCCTTCCTCTCAGTTGGTGAGCATCATTTTCTCTTTGAGGTCATTCAGATCCTATATTGACATGTGTTGTGATCAATTGATGAGATGACTCTTGAGAATTAGTAATACCAGTCACTTAATTTGTATTTTGTCAACATGTTACTGATAAAGTACCTGATTAAAGAAGCTTTTGCAGGACCTTTAGAAGAACATTGATTCCAGTAAAGCATGAGATCAGTGCCGTTGGCCATTCAGAATTAGGGCGAATTGCAGATGCTGAGATAGATTACTGAACTGAATTACCTTCACATAATGCTATTTCTACATTATGTACCACAATTTTGTTTTGGAAATTCTCATTTTCTTTGAAATGACTTTAAAATTCTTGTTTCGTTTTGGAAAAACATGTATTTAAGATTTGTGCTCAAGTGGCCAACTCAGTTGTTAACTTGGAACCCTATTGCACCCCATCTTTACACTGAGTATTAAAATGTGTATCTTCCTGCTTTGACCTTTTATATTTACTCATCGTAATGCAAAATCCAGTTGGCTGCAATCCCTAGGATTTAAGAATAAGATCAGAAATTTTAAGGCTTTGAGGCTGTTTGAATTTATGTCAACTGCAGATTACTGGAGTTGATGTTTGAAGGTGGCTTTCAATACTGCTTGCTGATTGGAGCCCTGGTCTCAGACGTATAATGTTCTATTAATTGCTGTAACCAATCTTGCATTTGAAAATGACAGCTGAAATGTTAGTCTGTAATGACTTTGAAATTCCAAGAATTGCTGTCATTTCAAGGTGTCTTTCCCTTCCACCATACCAGAGTTTTGGTGGGATAGAGCTTTCATTCTGCCTAAATTGGGGTTTGATCCTGAAGATAAATTGACAGTACTTGTGCTCATTCATTTGGCACTGCCAATTCAGTTCTTCCCTCGCCCTCCTCTCCACATGCTTCTCCTACCCCAAAACATTAATGCTGAAATCATAACCTGACTTCTTGAGAAACTGAACTATGCATTGTAATTTGGTGATAGAAAGTGGTTTACCTCACAGGTATTGAATTTTTTTTTCTGTTTTGAATGAGATGATAATGAATAATAATAAACATTTCATTCCTAACATCTTTATGAAAAGCAACACACACAAAACGCTGGAGGAACTTGAGCGTTTGTGTGTGTTGCTTTGGATTTTCAGCATCTGCCGACTTTCTCGTGTCTTTAATTATGTGATGCCGTTTTAATGACATGAGGCAGTATATAATTAACTAAAATATCACCCAGTGTCAATTGAAAATATGACCCCCCCCCAACTTTAGATTGTATGCAAAAAGCATATTTTTCCATGGCGAAATGCTGATACAATTAGTGTAAGCATTTTGAAATGATGGTTCAGACATTTCACACAGTGCAATCGTTATTGCATGAATGACTTATATTATATACATTAAATAGCCCTAATGGTAATTAAAATCAGGATTAGATTATTAATATTATGAGGGTTCTCCCATTTCTAATTAATCTTGTATACTGGGCAAATAAACTTTTCAATCCATTGTATTGACATTGAGTTCATGAAATGCCATAAATGTAAATTTTAGATCAGAATGCCAATCAGGAAGCTGGCTGTTTTAGCTCCAGGGCTGTGCTGTTATACATAATGATCCTGCAGGAGGGGAGCCTCCATTGAAGTAACCAACCTTATGATAAAATTTTGCATTCATTTCAGAGTCAATTCAAAGTAATGCAAACTGCACAGATATAATGATAACAGATAGAACAGTAATAATTACTGCTTTGAGAGAAGGATATTGCACACCTTTATATACAACACATCAAATAGTTGTGGCATGAAAACAATTACAACAAAGATTTTTTTTTCATTGACTCTTGTTAGGATTTATGACCTGAAATCATTACTATAGTGCACTTGCTTACCAATTACTCATCAAACTCCTTGGCAGACATGGTTGCAAACTACTACAGTATTTATTTATTTTGGAGAATAAAACCGTAACAGTAAAAAAGTGAAAACAATTCCCTCATACTGATGAACAAAAAAAGATTGAAATGGAATGCATATGTTTGTGTACTTTAGATAAGTTGGTCTATATCTGTTGTATTTCTTCTTTGAAGAGCTTGTTCAATCAATAGCCTTCATGCAGATGGATCACAAATGTTATGAATGATATTAAACATATTAGTTAAGCACAGTAGTTAGACTATAAGACACAGGAGCAGAATTAGGCCATTGAGTCAGCCTACAATTACATCATGACTGATCCATTTTCCCTCTCAACTTCATTGTCCTGTCTTCACCCTGTAACCTTCCATGCCCTGACTAATCAATAGCCTATCACCCTCCACCCTAAATATATCCAATGCCCTGGCCTCCACAGCAGCTTGTGGCAACGAATTCCACAGATTTCCACACCCTCTGGCTAAAAGAAATTAGTCCTCATCTCTGTTCTAAATGGACATCACTCCATTTTGAAGCTGTGCCCTCTGGTCCAAGACACTCCCACCATAGAAAACAACATCCTCTCCACATCCACTCTATCTGGGCCTTTCCACGTTTGATGGATTTCAATGAAATTCCCCTCCTCTTCCCCCTCCCCCCCCCATTGTTCTAAATCCCCAAGATTAAAGGCCCAGAGCCATCTATCGCTCCTCATATGATAAGCGTTTCATTCCCGGGATCATTCTTGTGAAATTCCTCTGAACTTTCTCCAATATTACCTCATCCTTTCTTAAATAAGGGGCCCAAAACTGCTCACAATGCTCTAAATGAGACCTCAACAGTGCTTTATAAATCCTAGGTATTTACATCCTTGTGTTTATATTCTAGTCCTCGCGAAATGAATGCTAACATTGCATTTGCCTTCCTTGCCACCAACTTGACCTGAATATTAACCTTCAGAGAATCCTGCAAAAGTCCCTTTGTACCTTGGATTTTTGAATTTTCTCCTTGCTTAGAAAAAGCTCTATGCTTTTATTCTTTCTACCAAAGTGCATTGCCATATACTTCTTGGCACTATTCCATTTGCCACTTCTTTGCCCTTAGATCTAAGACCTTCTGAGCTTCCCTGCTTCCTCAACTGCACCTGCTCCTCCACCTATCTTCGTATCGTTTACAAACCTGGCCACAAAGCCATCAATTCCATCATCCAAGTCATTGACATAAAAGTAAAAAGAAACAGTCCCAACACTGACTCCTATGGAACATTGTTAGTCACTGGCAGCCAATCAGAAAAGGCTCCTTTTATTCATACTCCTTGCTTCCTGCCAATCAGCCAATGTTCTATCCATGCTAGTATTTTTCCTGTAATACCACGGGCCCTTGTTCTGCTGCCTCATGTGTGGCATTTTGTCAGAGGCCTTCTGAAAATCCAAGTAACACCATCCACTGATTCTCCTTTGTCTATTCTGCCTGTTATTTCCTCAAAGAATTCCAACAGATTAGTCAGGCAAGATTTTCCCTTAAGGAAACCCTGCTGACTTAGGCCTACTTTATCATGTGCCGCCAAGTACCCCGGAACCTCCTGTCTGACAAACAAATCCAACATCTTCCCAACCACTGAGGTCAGGCTAACTAGCCTAAAATTTCCTTTCTTCTGCCTTCCTCCTTAAAAAGTGGAGTGACATTTGCTATTTTCCGGTCCTCAGGAATCATTCCAGAACCTAGTGATTCCTGAATGACCATTACTAATGCCTCCACGATTGATCTATTCAACCACTTCTTTCAGAACCCTGGGGTGTAGTCCATCTAGTTCAGACCTTTCAGTTTCCCAAGCACTTTCTCCCTAGTAAGAGAAATTGCACTCACTTCAGACCCCGACACTCTTGACCTTCCAGCATACTGCTAGTGTCTTCCACAGTGAAGATTGATGCACAATTCAGTTCATCTGCTATGTCCTTGTCCCCCATTACTACCTATCCAGCGTCATTTACAGCAGTCTTATATTTATTCTCACCTCTCTTTTTCTCTTTACATACCTGAAAAATCTTTTGGTATCCTCTTTGATACTGTTGGCTAGCTTACCTTCACATTTCATCTCTCCACCCCCCTCATGGCTTTTCATTGCCTTCTGTTGATTTCTTAAAAGTTTTCCAATCCTCTAACTTCCCACTAGTTTTTGCTCTAATATATGCCCTCTCTGTTGCTTTTATGTTGACTTTGACTTTCCTTGTCAGCCACCGTTGTGTCATCCTGCCTTTATATTACTTTGGGGCATGTATATCCTGCACCTTCCAAATTGCTCCCAGAAACTCGGCCATCCCTACTAGTGTCCCCTTCCAAACAACTTTGGCCAGCTCCTCTCTCATGCCTCTGTAATTCCATTTACTCCACTGTAATACTGATACATCTCACTTTAGCTTTCTCAAATTGCAGGGTGAATTCTATTGTATTATCACTGCCTCCTAAAGTTCATTTACCTTAAGCAAATTAAATCCGGTTCATTACACAACACCCAATCCAGAAAAGCTGATCCCCTTGTGGGCTCAACCACAAGCTACTCTTAAAAAACCATCTTGTAAGCATTCTACATGTTCTTCAGCACCAACCTGATTTTCCAAATCTTTCTGCATATTGAAATTCCCCATGACTATTGTAACATTGCCCTTTTGACATGCCTTTTATATCTCCCATTGTAATTTGTAGCCCACATCCTGGCTACTGTTTGGAAACCTGTATATAACTCCTATTAGGGTCTTTTTACCCTTGCACTGTCTTAACTCTACCCACGAGGATCTTACATCTTCTGATCCTATGTTACTTCTTTTTTTTAATTAACAGAGCCACCCCACCCCCTCTGATTACTTGCTTGTCCTTCTGATACATGTATTTTTGAATGTTAAGCTCCCAATTATAGTCTTCTTTTAGCCAAGACTCAGTGATGCCCACAACGTCATACCTGCCAAATTCTAACTGCGCTACAAGATCATCTGCCTTATTCTGTATACAGCATGCATTCAAATATAATGCCTTCAATTGTAAATTCCTTCAGCCTTTTCCATTTTGTCCACCTTTTCCATTGCAGCTCATCCCACTGATTGCAATTTTACCAATATGTACCAAGATTTTTGGCTGCTGACCCGTCCCCTTCAGAATATCGTGGACCCAGTCCGAGGCGTTCCTAACCCTGGCACGTAGGAGGCAGCATACCATCCTGGTGTCTCTATCATATCCACAGAATCTCATGTCTACTCTTCTAACTATGGAACCCCCTGCCATTACTGCAGACCCTTCACTTGCACCCCCTCCCCCACCAGTAGTTCATCTCTCCCCTAACCCCCTCCCCCAGCAGTATCCAAAGCAGTATTCTTATTAATGAGTCAAATGGCAACAAGGGTACTCTGTACTGGCTGCCCATTTCCCATCCCTCTTCTGACTGTCACCCATTTACCTGCCTTTTGCAACTTAGGGGTGACTACCTCTCTGTTGCTTATATCATCATCATCTCTTCATTTTCCTGTATGAGCCAAAGGTCATTGAGCTGCAGCTCCAGTTCCTTGACATGCTCTCTGAGGAGCTGCAGCTCAGTGTACCTGGTGCAGATGTGGTTATCTCACATCTCACACAAAGAACACAACACAGCCCCTGGAGCCATCCACTCTACTCTAACTATACAGTCAGGTGAAGAATGAAGAAGAGACATGCTAAATAGGTACCTTGTCCAAGCCCGATGAATCAAAGCCTCCCCACTCTCACCCTGATCCATTCACGCAATGGCCGTCTGCTTGTCCCTGCCTTATTTTTACTTGCATTTACTAATGAATTGTGACTGCGCTGCCGAAATCCCACGAAAGCTTCTCTTACTTAAAACCCCTCGCTTCGCAACCTGAGTAAGGCTAATAAAGCAGAGTTAAGGAGAGTCTCGAAACAAATTTTGCAGTGATATTGAAAATATTTTGTGCTGCAATTCTGAACAACTCCACACACAACTACAAGGTACAACTACAAGGTACAAGGTACTGCAGAACTCTAAATACAAAGAATGAAATAAATTATAGTTTTATTCTATTCTACACTCAAACTGAGTGCAAATTCAAAAAAAAAGAGTGCAGCCCTAAACAAAATGAGCAATTGGTGTTTTAAGCCTACCTAGCAATTTGAGTTCACAACTGGCAGGTAGGAACCATTGGGAGGTTTGCAGTGTCATGAAATATCTGGCTGACATTAATAAAATTTAAAGTTTCACATAGTTAAAAGGATATCTGTTAAATCTGAAGCAAGACTGGATGTTGAGCTGTTCAATTATGAAGTTGTGTAAGAATTCAGTTCAAATCTCAGTAAGTTAAAGCAAAAAACCTCCTTTGAAACATAGAACCTAACAGTCCAATATTTTGACCAGTTGGAGAACCATATTAATTACTAGGTTTGCAGCAGTGTAACATTGAGTTGACTGTTCCAGATTGTAATAAAGTTTCAACATTCTGCTGTTCTGCAAATAAACCAATAATAAGTAACTGCTTTTTATGTGAAGAATTTGTGGCTTTGTGCTCCAGTAACCTAATCATTGACACTGTTCCATTATTGTTTCACTTCATCTTATTGAATTTTAAAAAATCTGTAGAGGATATTTCTGAAGTTTGTATAACTGCATGAATTCTCTTTGCCAACATGACTTTATTGAGACTGGAGTATGTAGTGCAAACCTCAACATCAGATGTGTAGGAGTATCATTAATTGTTAATGCCACGTGAAAAGCTTATCCTTTTGTTCATATCTGTGATTTGAGGTATGCTATTAGCTATGCAGGCCATTCTGGTTAACAAATGGCTCCAGTTTTAGATGTCTGCAAGTTAATTTTGTCCATAAGTTGGAAAATACACAAAATCACTGCAGGGAAATTGCACTCCACAGTATTGTAATGGCATGAAAAGCACACTGGACTAAAAAGAACAATTATTAAAAGTGTAAGGAGAAGAAACTAGTTCTGCTGTTTGCAGGAGCAAATATATGTGTCAGACTTTTAAATTAATGTTCCAAGAGCTTGTTTATAACATAGGGATGTCCATAAGTTGGTCATTCATCACCCAGGGGCAATCTGTATTGTCTTACATTTATTTAGTACATTGTGCTTCCCTTTCAGATAGTTCCAGAGTGCTTTGCTGTTAGACAAATCTTGAGGGCCATTTCTCCTAACAAGCCTACACAGGGCAACAGGTCTATTAATTCCTTTCTCCCACCACTTTCCCTGATCTTTTTTTGCAATTTATTTTCTCACATGGCCTTCAATCTCCCTGGATTCTATTTGCTAGTAACCTGCACTATGGGATAATCTGCAGATGCCAGTTAACCTGTCAGCATGTCTGGGATGTAGGAGCATAGCATAGCACCAAGGAGGCACTTACAATCACTTAAAGAATGTACAAGCCCCACACAGAAGCACCCAAAGTTGGGATTGAACCTAATTTCCTGAAGCCATGAGACAGCTTTATCACATTGCACCCCATATACTTATGAAGTTCAAAGTTCAAACTCGATTTGTTATCAAAGTATCATTGCTACTTTGGGTTAATTTTCTTGAGGCATTTACAGGAAAAATAAAGAAATACAATAGCTTCCAAAAAAACATAGATAAACAGACAAAGACAAACTGAGAGAAAAATATACTGAGAATATGAGTCTGTGAGGTTGTAAAATCCACACACTGTTTCAGTAGCCTGATGGTTGTTGTAGGGTAATAATTGTTACTGAATTTGGTGGTGTGGGATCTAAGGCTTCTGTACCTCTGCTCAGTGGTGGTAGCAAGAAGAAGACATAGCCTGGATGGTGGGGATGGCTTTGTCTGTAATAGATTGGCCTGTATCCACTACTTTCTGTAATCTCTTCTCTTTCAGGACATTGGTATTTACATACCAGCTATTAGTTAGGATACTCTCCACTGTGCATCTTCAGAAGTTTGCCAAGATTTTGGAGACATGCTGAATCTATGCACACCTCTAAGATGTCTAGATGTCATGATACTGTTGGCAAAACAATAACCAGTTTGCACATAAGTTCTCAAACAGTGATAATTCTTCAAAGTAGTACCGTGAATCTTTTGAATTCATTTGAGAGTGCTTATGGTGTTTCAACTTAACTTCACATAAAAAAAAACAGTACTGAGAAACTGACTCTCCAGTTCTGGATGCAAGTGTCTTGTACTTTTTTTCCACTGGGATCACATTTGTTGTAATACATAAATAATTGGTGACCTTGATATTGCATGCAGTTTCTTGACAGGATTGAATAATTCTGTCTTGTTAGCCAGCCACTGAGCATGGATCAGATTTAGATTAGCACTGAAGTCAACAAAGTGAAATATAGGTAGATTCTATTAAAATAAAATGGGAGATTGGTATTGTTGTGCCTTCCCAAGCTCTCTTAATCCTCCATATCTGGTAGGTCCTGAGTATCTAGAGTTGTCAGCATTATTTCACTTGTGACCACCTTGTCTTCATTACAGATTGGTGGCATAACAACCTGTATTAATATGGTATTTTTTAACACTGTATATCCCAAGTAAGTTCACCAAGCCTGTACCTCTAGGGTTAAATGATTGCAACTGGCTGTTCAAGTATAAACACTTAGATCAGCTGAGAGGTGCTGGCAGGCTCTTGGAATTGATAGTTTCTTTGTTATTGAGAGACGTGCCAGTTTCAACAAGTGCAGCCCATCCTCCCCTATCCTGCTGCTGCCTGCGGTATCCTAAATAAATAAATGAGAGCAAACATAGTCTGGCTTCAATTAAATGAGAAAGGTTGATAGTTTTCCTTGGTTTTCTTGCAAGAGGCGGTGAGATGAACATCTGGGGACCATGGTGTATGTTTCCTCTGGCTGTGAATAGCAATCTTACTACTTTGGACTGTTGGAATTTAAATGTGTTTGGGGCTGGTGAAAATAAGACAAAGAATGTTAAGCAGTCAGCATTATTTAAATTGGTAAAAGTAGCTATAATTTTGAGAATAATTGCAATATATTTTCTTTTCCCTATTAGTTTCCATTGACGCAAAGGCAGGGGTTGATGACCCAGAGCCCACAATGGCAGCAAGAGGTTCAGATGTTATTCAGAGTGATGAAGGCGATGAAAGCATGGACTATGATTATAAACACAGCATTGTGCTCCAACAACAGCAGCCAACAAAGGAGTTGATTGCTCCTAAGGCAACACCGAAGACAACTGTTGCCTCTCCACCTGATGCTCCCATCATTCTCAGTGCTCCATATACCACTAACCCAGATAGTTATGATTTGATTTGGAGAGCAGGAAAAGATGGTGGCTCACCTATCAATGCCTACTTTGTCAAGTATCGCAAGGTATGATGCTGATACTGATGTACAACCTCGATACTCCCAACTCTATCATTATTATTGTTGGCTTGATATAATCTGCATGAAAATTACATTGTTTTAGCATTTTTCAGTTCTGAAGGATATCATTATTAAGCGTAGGCTCCTGATGTGGAAATGGTGCTCTAATCTGAGCCAGCAGAATCCCTTAAAGCATCTGGCGCACTAAGTAGTTGGGTTGCAGTGATACCGTGGCCTGCCTGAGTCTTAAGATGCCCATGGTTTTTTTTAGTGCAACAAATTATTATACAAGAGAGATAGCAAAGTCAAATGGAATTGAGAATACTAATGCAAGCACCTTTGCTAATTTCTTTCTTTCATCGTAGCTTGACAACAACGAGAATATGTTGGGAAACTGGCACACGATTCGGGTCCCTGGAAGTGAGAATGAACTGCAACTCGCCGAGCTTGAATCCTCTAGCTTGTATGAAGTGCTTATGGTTGCACGAAGTGCTTCTGGTGAAGGTCAACCAGCTATGCTGACATTTCGAACTGGCAAAGGTACAATACGATTTAAAGAAAAGCACTTAAGCACTGACAACTTGCTTTCTTGGGGGTGGATTTTTGTAATAATTGATTTTGAGTATTCTCGATAGAAAAATGTCCAACATAATGTGATCATGTATAACACAGATGAGGCAAGTCTCAAGTTGATATCCATTTGACCTTGTCTATATCAGTACTAAAATTGATTTCTGCCTCTGATTTAAGAATCATCTTGAATCATCCTAAATCCTCCTGATTGTTATCATTGACTTTTGAAATTAGTTGCTTTGTAGTTGAGCAAGGTTAGGATTGAGTTTCCTTTTGGATGCCCTTTGCGGTGTTACTCCTTGTAAGTGCTTGCTGTTTTGGTATAGTATCGTAAGCACACGGGTGAAATACTAGAGGCTGCTTTTGAGATGAAAAAGATAAAGCAGAACATTTCCAAAGGAAGACAGAGTGCTTTTTTTTCCCTGATAGCTCCATAAAAGTCCCAGCTGGTAGAACCTGTTACCAATCAGTTCCTGCCACAGTTCTAAATTAAGATAGTGGCATTAATGCAAAGTTCTGTTGGTGTGAAGATGGGCAGGCTGAGGTTTGTAGGCTAGGCCTTAAACAAAACAGGTGAACAGCAATGCATGGAAACAATGTGACATTGATTTCAAGCTGTAAGCTCCACTCTGTTTGACAGAAGCATGTGTGACCAAAAAAAATCTTCATTCCAACTCTAGAGTTGGGTAATTCACTATAATAAATCAATGTAATTTTAGTAAGTAAAACAGACCTATTGCTAATAAGCAGTTACTTTGAATAAAAGCTTGCACCATATACATCAACTTGTATGCAATAGGCATCTACACGTTGAAATTACATTTGGCCTGAAAACTTCATGCTACATCAGTAGAGTCTGACCTTCAAAGCACAGGGAACTCTGCTTAATTTCCACGTTTCTCTCACTGTTGCTTGATTCTTTCGGGGTTATGAATCTAAATAGTTGAAAATCCTTTTTAACATTAAATCCTAAATTACCTTTTTTAAGAATTGTTAACTTCTCATGACCCTAATATATCTGTGTTTTATAACTAGTGAAGTAATAAGGCCACCATAGAATATTGGACATTATTATATTATAATAAGAATTCATTATTATAGTTGAGTATAAATTCAGATACAGTAGACTCCTGATAAATAGGACACATTGAGACCAGTACATCTTGGTGCAGTCAAACAGCTGCCTGAAGTAGCCGAAGTTTAATGGAAATAACTAAATTATAAAAATGACAAACTACCATTTAACTGAGTAATAAATTATGTATTTAAATGAAATACAGAACAAATTAGAACATTATCAATATGGCAACGGTATTATAAAACTGTGTATTAGTTCCCTATAGAAATCGATGGAGGAATTCATTCAGTGTATACTGCTGTGTTCTTTTGATTGACTGTAAATGAACAAAATCAACACAGGCACCTAGTGTAGATAATGGACCGCCTTCATACAGTACTTTGATTGATAGCAGTGAACAAAACAGGAACAAAATATGGTCTTGCTGCTTATTTCTTGCCAACTGTCTGTGACAGAAATTACTGCTTTTTGAACACAAACACATGCAACTAGCGCCATTTTAACAACTCCTCAGTCTAAGCACGGGGTAGTATCCAGCAGCTACACAAGTGCACATGTTTGATGCTGTTCAGAAACTGTTCAACAGCAGTGTCCTGAACCAGTTAAGCGGGACAGTGTCCCAAATCAACAAAGGGAATCTTCGTTATTTCCTTAATTAGTTTTTGTTCTTTAAGAGTTGTCCCAAATAAATGGCAGCCCCGATGAGCCAAAAGCCCATTTAACTGGAATCCACTGTATTTAGTTTTTGGAGCATTGGTTAGCCTTAATATTTTACTGCCAGATTCCCATGCTTGACTTACAAAGGCAAAGAGTTTTAATATCCTAGTTGTAGAACATACACAAATACTGCTGCATGGTGTAAGGGATGCAGTCTACAGTTTTTAGAGGATGATGCAGTTTCTTTGCAGTTTTAGCATCAATTTACCAACTGATATTGTAATGATCTCGTGTTGCTCATCAAAAAATGCAGTATTTAATATCCACGCATTAACCCTATTTGCCTTTATTCAAATTGGAATCAGGGAGTAATATGGTATGGAAACAGGCCACTTTGTCCCTATATCAAGCCATCCAGCCAGCAAGTAGTGCCTATTAATCCTATTTCCTCAGTCTCAATCATTTCCTGCCATGGCATTGCAAGTGCTAATTTAGAAACTAAAATGTTGTAAGAGGACTTTCTTCCACAGAATTGTGATGGTAGACTAGATTAGTGTTTGTTGAGTGAGGGTAGTGAAAGATAAGTGGGGAGAAGAAAGATTTGAAGTGTTAAAGCCAGGCCTTGAAACAGAATTGCTCTTCAGTTTAAACTTTCATAGCATTGAGGTAACTCAAATCAACCTTTGCTTTGAGAGCATTGTGCAGTGGTACTACATGCAGTAATTGACGAGTCTTCTGAATAGTTTGCTGTTTCTATTCTTTAATGTCCTGCTTTATTTTCTCTCTGTCTCAGGGCGGTCCTCAAAGTCGAAGGGAAAATCTCTGATACCTGCACCACCAGTTGGAGTCCCCAAGAAAACAGCAATCGAAGATAAGAGCCACACTAATTATGGTGTAGTAATCCATGATTCAACACGCCATAGTGGAGGTACTAACTCCTCTGCAATCCATAATTCTGTTTACCTTTCTCCCAACCCTGACTTTTTCAACTGAATCCTAAAACAATCCTAGCCTTTAATGTTAACTCAAAGTCTACCAGTTCCTTTTAGAAGCTGTTTAACCATAGTTAGCAGTGTAATTAAATTTTAATACTCTTCAACCTGTTTAAAAAATGTTTCACTACTGTATGCTCTACAAATCCTATCTCTGTGCATATCAAGACACGTCCCTTGTCCTAATCAATCATAGTCAGTCCTGACAAAGGGTCTCCACCCGAAAGTCGACTGTGCTTTTTCCTATAGATGCTGCCTGGCCTACTTCATTCCACCAGCATTTTGTGTGTGTTGCATGATCTTCCCTGCCCATTTACCAACAGCTGAACCAAAATCATAGGTTTCTCACAATACTCTAAAAATTATAATCATCTATTCAACCTTGATGCAAATAGTAATGTCCTTTTAAAAGTATATTAACCTCAGTCATAATTTCATCCTTAACCTAGTCTAACTTTTCTTGCCTCCCTCTAATAAATGCTAGACCTTTATCCTATCACTTTATTTCAGAAGCTATCTTGACTCCAACCAGAGGTTTTGAGAAAGAATAGGATCATGAACTGCCTACATCACCCCTGATGTAAATTACTCCCTCCATGATTAATATTATGGTCTCAGCAATGTTTTCTGTCTACACTAAATGGAATAATTCTTGGGGGATAGTGAAATAAAGTGGGCAGCGATGCATTAGGAATGAGCTGAAGGGAATGGTATTGAAGTAAACTGCACTGAAGGGCATATCATGGGTAAGAATAGGATTCTGCAAGCTTGCATCTATGGTTAAAGAGCTGAAAAGGCTGGTTGCTGCAATGTTTTTGAGAAGTGCCCTTTTACTTCTATTCCCAACTATTCCTTTAGTTGATATTAGCTACCGATTCATGAAATTATTCTTGGTAGTGAGGGTAAGGTTATTTAGAATAATAGCATTGTAGGAGTACCATGGTAGCTGTTGGCACTTTGCTTTACTGTGCCAGCTGTGTAAGATCAGTGTTCGATTTCCACTGCTGTCTGTGAGTTTGTACTTTCTCCCCCTGATTGTGTGGGTTTCCTCCAGGTGCTCTGGTTTCCTCCCACATTCCTAAGACATATGGTTAGGATTAGTGAGCTTTAGGCTTGCTATGATGGCGCTTGAAGTATGTTGACACATGTAGGTTGCCCAACGCAATCCTCAGTGACTTGATTTAATACAAATGCATTTTTCTGTACGTTTTGATGTGCACATAATAAATAAAGCTAATCTTTTCAATCTCTGGTATGACATCAAAAAGGAGTTGCCAAGTAGAGGCTAACTAATTCCTGTCCCATATTGTTGTCGACACTACTCTCCTGCAAGATATGTGGCCATAGACAAAAATAAAAGTGCCATTGCAAGCCCGAGCGGTCTTCAGAAATATTGTAAAGATATTCAAAAGCAAATTCCATAACATGAATCCAGACCACTGAATTTAGTTCTGTTCCTAGAGGTGGAGTGATTAGTTTAAAGGTGGGCAAGAATCTTCCGGTTATTAAATCTGAGATTCTGGCAACTGTAGTTGGCTGAATCTTGGGTGTTCAATTTTCCAAGCTATAGATTTGGGTTGAAGGAGTCATTTTGGTGACTAAACGTACTAAAGCCAGTGTAACTTTAATATGCTGCTAATAATATTGATATCTATTAGTAAATCTCCAATACTGCATCAGTCTTTATTATTATGCAGATTGTCAGATAATTTTTTAAACTACAATGTCAGCGGGCATTGTCAAATGACTGGGTCTAACACTGAGAACCACTCTGTTTTGATAATTTGTTTTTACTAACACTGTTCTTCTGTCTTCTTTGCTCTCTAAAGTTGATCTGAGTTCAGTAAGTATTAATTTGACTGTGATTCATTTCTGTGTTCAAATTACTTGGCACATCTGTTTTTACAATGGATCAAAATGCAGAAGTATAATATCTTGTAACTAGTCTTCTAATCTCCTCAGATCCTTGTTTAAATTTCTGTGCTGATCGATGTTGGTGTTTTCTATTCACTTGGTATAGGAAACAAAATAAAATTAACTTGAGGCTCAGAGTCTACCTACTGTGTGTAAATACCAATGCGAAATATGTCTAGATGAAAAGGTTGCAAGTATGATTATTGTGGACTTGTGAAATTGGGGTTCAAGCTTAATATTGGGGTGGCATAGGGAGCTTTGTTTATACCTAGTTGCAATGCCCGGGTTTGATATCTTTAATGCTAGCACAGAATATGTGAATTTGATCATCCAAATGCCTTCAATTTCATGAGGATGCTAAATGCAAAATATTATTTTAAAACTTTCAGAGCAAGGGCAGAATTTATGAGAACATGGAAGCTTATGAGGACCACAATAGCTTTTAAGACCATTGTTACATCTCACCCCTTCAAAAGTTGCCCTCAATGAAAAAACAAAAATCCTCAAAAAGAGTTGTCAAGATTTGATCTAAAAAATGAACATTGGAAGGTATAGGTAGTAGTATATTCTGCACCTACAGGTTTGTCAATGATGAAGAAAACAAAAGCTTAAAATGAGTTAAATGCAAATCAAGTGGGTTGATGCTTGATTAGAATTATAGCTGCACTTGGCCAACATTTCATCACAAATTGAATATGTGGAAAAAAAGAGTATACTAAGCTCTTGTATTATTTTCCCCTCTGGCATCTCTGGACTTTAAGGTTTATTTAACAATTTTAAAATTAACATTCCAACAATAAGCATTTCTGCAGTTTGTGTAATTTTATTTACTAATGTATTATTTTGGAACTGGTGCACAAGACCATAACCAAAAATGTTCAGCATAAGAATTTTTTTTTCTCTCTAGAACTACTGACATCTAAATTCAATCTGGAATAACAGTTTGGCGGAGGCACTTGAGATAATAAAGTTCCATTGATGATTAAATTCTAGTCAACTATAATCACCAATTAATAGCTGATTATAGCTGACTAGATTAATCTATTCAATGGCAAGCTTTTTTTTTAATCTAAGAGATGGGTTACTATTTTCCTCATTTGATACTTTTTCTATTGCCAGAGCAAGTTCTCTGTTTTTTTAAACTGGAAGTCTTGCATGATGGATAGATTGTGTAGAGAGACTAAGTGTTAGAAACCTGAGAGAATGCTTTTGGGAGATGAGTTGGTAGTTAGCTGCCCTTCTGAATTTTCCGCTTCCGTTGAGAAATCACTTTCTGCTTGTACTGTTGACAAAACTGTGATATTATCAAGACAGTGATATAAATGTGGGCTTTAGTACAGCATTGGGACATATTTATACACTCAACACTGATCTCCTGGTCCTCTGTGTCCTTTTCCTTAGTAAATACTGAAGCAAAATACTTAAGTACCCCACTGATGTTCTCTGCATCCAAGCAACTGTTCCCTCTTTATCCTTGAGTGGTCCTACCCACTCCCTAGTTACCCTCTTTCTCTTGATGTATGTATAGAATGCCTTGGGATTTGCCTTAATTGTACTTGCCAAGGACTTTTCCTGGCTTTCCTACTTCCCTTTTTTAGTTTTTTTTTTCTGGCTTTATAATCCTCCATGTGCTCTGTTTGATCATAACTTCCAACATTTTATGTACTTTCCCTTTTTCCTCTTGACCAAATTCACCACCCCTCTGGACATCCAAGGTTTTCTAATCTTTCCATCCATGCCTTCTTAACATTTTAAGCCATCGTCTCATCATATACGTGAAGAAATTGTGAATGGCATATTTTAATCATAAATTAACACTCCACCAGCCACTTGAACAGTAATTGGGTCTTTCACTTAGAACTAATAACTACTGCACTCAATACAAGTTTTAAAAAGCCATTAGTTTTCTTTTTCTTTTGAGTAATGTTAATGTAGGTTGCCACAATATAGTATATGTTTTGCTTTCTAACATAATTATTGAATTTTTTTATCTTTTTCTTTTTATGACCTATGCTAAAAAAAACTGAGACATTGTTCTTCACATTTTGGAAACATGAGAATTTCTGATGAAACAAATAGTGGCAGATATCTTTGTCATTATGCTAAATAAATAACAAAACAGAGTTAATCAGTCTGGAAGTGGGATGGTGTCCAAGAGGGAAGATAGGTTTGATATTCTTCTAATTTCAGGCATTTGCTGTGACTAAAACAGACATTAGAGCTTCAGCTTTTGACTCATTTTTTTCCAAATGGGTATATTATTTCATAAACTAATTATTAACTAAGGCAAGCTCTCCAATACCCTGATAACATCTGTTTTCCCTCTATCTAGTCCCTGAGGCACCAGACCGTCCTACAATCTCAACTGCCTCAGAAACATCTGTGTATGTGACATGGATCCCAAGAGCAAATGGCGGCTCCCCTATCACTTCCTTTAAGGTGGAGTACAAATGCATGGGAAAGAATAGTGACTGGCTGGTGGCAGCAGACAACATCTCTCCATCAAAACTCTCTGTAGAAGTACGAAATCTTGAGCCAGGTAACAGTCCAAATAAGTGAAGTATAAACTGCCATTACATTTGGAAAGTTTGTGAGGTGAAGAGGTGTCTAAAACTGCTGTTCTTTTATATATTTTTGAAGTTTTTCTTGTCACTCAAGGACCTCATTTCCTATTATGGAAACAATTCAATGGACATACGCTTAATGTTAAACCTACACAATGCAATGTCAGTGAAATCTTTGTACGTGGAGAGTACTATATCCATATTGAATCCTGGTTTTCTGTTATCTTACATTATGACAGTGGTCAATTTACAATATGAGTTACAAAGAGGTTGCCTAGATTATGATTTTATTCCCTGGAAAGTAGGAGATTGATGGGTGAGCTGACAGAGGTGTAAGACACCATGATAGGCATAAAGAGGGTGAAAGCACTTAGTCTTTTTCCCAAAGAGGGTGCTAAAAATGAAAGCATGGGTTTAAGATCAGAGATGAGATTTAAAATGGACATCTGGAATGGCAGCTTCACACAAAGATCATGCATAATTGGAATGAGTTGTCAGAAATAGTGGTTGAGGTGGGCATTTTAGCAAGATTTAAAAGACCAAGATAAAGTACATAGATACAAGAGGCTTAGAAAGCTGTGGGCCAAACACAGGCAGATGGCAGTAGTTTGGTGGGCAGCACTATCAGCAGTTGGGCTGAGGGGGCTCTTTCCATGCTGTAGGATTTATTTCGGAGTAGCATTTTTCTGAATATAGTAGCAGTGGCATAGGATTTGTTGTCTATCTAAGTTGCCTTAACAAGAGTGATAGTCTTCCTTAAACCATTGTAGTCCACATTTGTGGCAGTTTCAAGAGAATAATTAATTTTAACCTTGTTGTAATGCAATTATACAGTATGTGCATTTAGGCTAATGTGAACAAAATAGTTTGGATTCTTTAGTAAGAGGATATGAGTGGACCAGTAGTTTTTCTGCCAATGCGACAATTGTGCATCAGATCTACTGACATCAGATTTACATTTCTTTAAAACTGAATTCGAAATCTTAAGTGACCTCAGTATGATTTATCCTCACATTGTCTAGATAATTAATCCAGGCCTCTGGATTAATTATCCTGCAACAGGAATTTAGATGGATACTTAACGTTCAACACAAATTTAGTATCAACTACATACATGTCACTGTGTACTACCCTGAGATTCATTTTCTTGTGGGCATTCACAGTAAATGCAAAGAAGCAAAACAAAATTAATGAAAAACCGCATATGACAGAGACAAACAACAACCAATGTGCAAAAGACAAACTGCAAGTAGAAAAAGAAAAGTAATAATAAATAAGCAATAAATATCGAGAACGTGAGTCCATATGCTGTGGAATCAGTTCCATGTTGAAGTGATTGAAGTTATCCCCTCTGGTTGAGGGGTAACAACTATTCCTGAACCTGATGGTGTGTGACTTCAGGCTCTTGTACCTCCTTCCTCATGACAGCAGTGAGAAGAGAGCAGGGTGGGGTCTTTGATGATGGATGCTGCTTTTCCATGACAACACTTCTTGTAGATGTGCTCAAGTGGTGTGGAGGGCTTTACCTGTGATGGATTGGCCTGCATCCACTACTTGTAGCTTTTTCCATTCAAGGATATGGTATTTCTATACCAGGCCTTCATACAACCTGTCAGTATACACTGTACCGCGCATCTATAGAAGTTTGCCAAAACGTTAGGTGACATGCAGAGTCTGCGCAAACTTCTAAGAAAATAGAGGTGCCTTCTTTGTGATGGCAGTTGCATGCTGCACCCAGGACAGATCCTCTGAACTGATAATGCCAAGAAATTTAAAGCTTATTCTCTCCCCCTCTAATCTCCTGATTCAAGATTCAAAGTACTTTTACTATCAAAGTATGTATGCAGTATGCAACCCTGAGATCTGTCTTCCTACAGACAGCCATGAAGCAAAGGAAACCATGAAATTAATTCAAAGGAAAACAGCAAACCCCCAACGTGCAAAAAAAGAACAAATTGCGTAAGCCGCAAAAAAGAACAAATTGCGCAAATTGCAAAAGAATAAATCGCGCAAACCGCAAAAAAAGAACAAGTTGTGCAAACCGCAAAAAAGAACAAGTTGCGCAAACCGCAAAAAAGAACAAATTGCGCAAACCGCAAAAAAGAACAAATTGCACAAACGCCAGAAGTATTACAAATCACGTAAATGCCAAGGCAAAAGAACACAGAATATAAAACATCAACCACAAAGTCAACGAAACAGTACAGGAATGTCCAGCTTCAACTCAGTTCAGTCCATTCAAGCACTGTGCTGTTCACAAACCGCAGAGGCAGTCCACCCCAGTCAACATCGCACAGAACAGCAACCAGAAACCATAGACTTCACAACTTGAACTACAGAGTCCAGACCACAGAGTCTCATCCATTCAACATTGCCCAAGATCCAAGACTCCGGCACCATCCTCCAGCAGCAACAAGCGAGAGGAGGACTGGCTCATGGACCTCCAGTTTTCTCCACCTGTAGTCAATAATCATCTTTAAATTCTCTCTAAATTTACTGCTTTTGTTTCATATTTGACATTGTGGCTGGGCACTCTATCAGCCAGTTTTATCACAGGGTTTCAGTTTGAATAGTCTGATATTTTTGTTTCCTTAGCACTTTTGCAGGAAACCACCATGTCCAGTCAGGCTCAACCTGTCAGTAAGTTTGTCAAGGTTGTATTTGAGCATTCTTTGAAATAGTAATGTGCCTTGACTAATTGTTGTTCCTTTTTTTGCGGGTTATTTTTGTGCCTCAGGTGCCACTTATAAGTTCCGTGTGATTGCCATTAATGCCTATGGTGAAAGTCCAAGAAGTGCAGCCTCACGGCCATACCAAGTAGCAGGATTCAGCAACCGGTTTTCAACACGTCCAATCGCAGGACCTCACATTGCTTACACAGAGGCTATCACTGACACACAGATTATGCTGAAGTGGACGGTAAGCATTGCAGTTTCATAGTGGGTCTCCAGACTGCTGACTATTTTCAGCCTTTCATTTTGCTTCCTCCATCTCTGCATTTGTTAATAAAGTGACATATCATAAATGTGGGATGCGTGCCTCAGTTTGGTTATACACTCGGTCTTTTATTCATAATAGCAACCTTGTTGCAAATCTGGAAAACAGCCAATTAACAGCTTCCCTTTGTAGGATCTAAATGTATCGAGACTATTTGGATATCGGAGAAACTGAAAACACTCTGCTGGCAACTGGTATCCATGACTTACAAATGAGTGCAGTCCAAAATAGGACATTTTACAAGATTTTTAAAATCATAATGTATGTACTGACTTGAGTTAAGTAGATGAGCCATTAAAATAAAATGTGTCAATGAAACATGTGCATGTTTAAATTGTGAGCTCATTTAAAAACATGTTCACATATGCTAGGATTACCTATCATGGGAGATCGTCACAGAAATATTCACAACATGGCAGCTAGTATCTGGAGTACTGCCTGGCCACTGTCTCCTGGTATATTTCTTTGAGTTCCTAGCTCTTGGAGATCAACAGGCAATGAGATAACAATTAAGAAAACACTTCTGCCTGAAAAATCCCTGCTCTGCTGGCCATACAGTTAGGAGCCCATTTGTTCTGAGCTTAATATAACAGATTCTAGAAAAGAGTCAGCAGTACATCTGGCCATTGAGACCATACTGACTCCAAATAGAGCTAACTATTCCTACACAAACTTCAGGAGAACAACATAGACCACACCTGTGATTGGGATCAAACCAAGATTGCTGGATATGTGAGGTGACAGCATTAATTGCTGCACCATTGTTTTACATGAAAGGAGAGCAAAGTCTGTCTATTCTGAAGATGCAAATATTTGTATGTAGTTTATCTGAAGTAGGTGGGAACCTTTAAGCAAAGGAATCGATGGAATGTTTATTCTTAATATTTGCTAGCATTGCCCCCACCTCATCCTCTATACCATTTTTTCCTCTTAAGCTTAATCCTCATGTCAATCCTTTCTTTTAGCACGAGTTAAATGAAAGCAAAAACTGTTTTATATGACATGTTCATAATACAGTTGTGTAATTAAAATCCACAATTCAGAATGGTGAACTCAGTGATACAAGGAAAAAATCTAAAACTTTTGCAACTATAAATTACTTAATTAGGAGGATAACATCAAATTCTGAGCCTTGCAGTGATTTTAATTGTGGCAGAATTAGCTGGCTGAGAGTGAATGATTGTGCTCTTATAAAAATTGCTATGCAACATGTTTTCTCATCATTCACAAACCAACTCATTAAATCCAAGTTGGTGCTCAATCGCCCTTTTTCCTGCCAGCAAGTAGAATAATTTGATCTCTCACTAAACGAATGTTCTGTCTGCCTTTCTTTTAATGAAAGGACATTTTAAAAAAAATGCTATTCCTGAATTGCTTGATAAGATCATTCAAGATTGGTAGCAGGCACGCAAGGCTTTGGACAAATATTTTTCCCCTTCTGTCATGTTTCCCTTCTAGGCAGATAGATTAACTGAGAAGACCTGAGATTGGCTATTTTGATCTTCTGATTATCACAAAGACTCTGAAGCACATTAACTCTGAGAAGACTTGAAACTGTACTCAGGAGCTAGCTACAACCTCAGAAATTTTTTGTGGTTATGATAGACCACTTAAAGCTGATATAATTTCAGACTACCTGTATCGTGTAAGGATTTGGAGGAACAAGAAACAAACTTATTGAATATAATACATTTAATTGCATAACGATACCGACACTTTGCAGTAGTAGTTCAACTAACCTAAAAGTGTTGATTTTCATTTGTACTTGGTGTCTGAGACTACTTGCTTAAGTATCCAACAATAATCAGCCAGCATTGATGGATTTGAGTTGCCCTGATACCGTTTCAACAGGACCACAATGTCCTGGTGAAACCTTTCACCATGCTCGTCACTGACAGCGCCAGTGTTTGCAGGGAAGAAGTCTAAATGGGAATGCAGGAAATGAATTTTTAGAGAAATGTTGTTCTTCATGGTTTTGTATGTTTGAAGCATGTTGTCAATCAGCTGCACATAGTTTGGTGCTCTGCCGTTGCCAAGAAAATTTTCAACAGTTGCCTTCCATGCAATTTTCTCTGATCCCACTAGAAGTTCTTCAAATTTCCTGTTATTGATTACCTGTTTAATTTGTAGATCAACAAAATTGCCTTCCTGTATCTTGGCATCAGTTATTCTGGGACTCATCTGTCTCAAATATTGAAATCCTTCATGGAAATTTTGATTTTGTGCCTGGTGACAGCAGATTCCATCCTTGCAGTCTTGAACCCAGTAATTCTGCTTTTGCCTTTGACAAACCCAAGTCTCTGACCAGGTCATTTAACTCAGATTGAGTTATCAGATGAGGCTCACTCAACATAAAGAGTTCAAGATATGTATCAGTATCAGTATACTGTTGTTTTCCATTCCTGACTCGTGTATCATGGCATCTTCGTCTGCCTCCTCTGGACTCCATGTCTCTGCGTGGCTCAGTACTGGAAGACCATCATCATGTGACACGGGTCTCAAGACTGAAGGGAGATTGTGGGATTCGATAGATTTCTTGTTTTTAGCAGAGAAACCAGGCACACTGACAGATAGAAATAGCAGTCTGTCTCATGATCCTTCTGCTCTCACCATGTCATTGGGGCAGTGAACGGCATTGACTTACGAGAACCTCTGAGCCAAATTCTAAGATCGACTGCGTATGTTGTGCAACAAATGTGAGCAGCGCTGGCTTTGCCTTGGTCGCCAATTTTACACCCAAAGTAGAGCTCATAGGCTTTCTTAATAAGAGGTGTCATGCTCTGTCTTTGAGATTTAAGTGTATACTTGCCACAAATATAACAAAGTATCGCAGCTATTGCAACATTGGTGAGACACTTTGCTATCACAAATACTCCTGAAAATACAATTACTTTATTATAGTGAGTACATGCAATATGCTATGTGAGTATAGCATGCACATCAATGTGATCGCAAACTGATGTATATGTAAATGCAATGCATAAACAGTGCGCATGATGCTTTTATAGCCGCTCTTAAATCTGTCCTGCCATGCAGCATCTACCCTGCCTAAGCGTGCCCAAGCATACCTAGACAAGATAGAAAACTTTTCAACTTACATTGTGGGCAATATTTTAATTGATTTGAATTGTGATTGAGATAACAAATGTAGGCATTTTTTAAAATGGTGCATGATAGGGAAATTTAATGATTATTTTCTTGGTCAGCAGCCCAAAATCCATAAAATACACCCAGGAAGCAAAATCTTTGTTGTCCGGTGTAACTATTCAAACAACCACTTGCTATTTCATCAGTAAAGTCAGGATTATTCACAACTGTAGGCAATTGATATTAGGAGAGTAATGGCTACCCATTGCATTGATTGTACACTTAACTAGTGAGTAAAGAAGTATGCAGTGGGCGTTGATCAGGATGTACTGTATAAGAATTCACATGTTAATTGACAGTTAATACTTTAAGCAGCAGAAGGGTTATTTTTGTTTAATCAAGAGGGTAGGGCTCACAGTTTTAATGTTACATTTTTTCTTTCACTGTGGTTCTGTGATTGTTAGTCTTACTAAAGCAATCTTTGACAATAATTATGCAGGAAAAGCTGATTTTCCTGCTGTGAAGCTCAGGTTTTAGAATTTTTTCTCTTGGTAGCATCTTGGTGAAATGTGTGTTTCATGACATAATGGTCTGATCCCATGTTCTGCTGAGTTGCCTATCTCCATGCATCATGGTGAAAAGACATCATGCAATAACCGATCTTGTAAAAGAAAGTAGAGAGGGATTGCCTTTGTGCCTCTCATTTTCCTCCTAGAGGCTGAACCAAAATAACATGAAATGCTTTGATGTAGTCTAATAAGTTGAGACTGATATGAAATTGAAGAATAAGTTTTAGTAGTATTTGCGCACACACAAAATCTGATTGTGTTTTAGACAGACAAAATGTAGCAGCATTTTCTGCATTTGTTCACAGGCATGCCCACATTTATTGCCTTTCCACCTTACTGGGACATTCAGAGTGTAGTTGGATCAATATTGCAAAATGTTGGTGAGCACAGATTTCAAAAATAATAATTAGCAAGAATTTTTTTCTTTTCAGTATCACAGTGAATGACAGTGTTCATTCCTCACCATTCTCAACTACAGCTTGGTACTTTTAACTTTTATGCTTAGCTCATGCAAATTCTTGATATATTAGTGTTTGTCTTTTGGCTATTTCCTTGGTTCCTTTTGGGTTTGCCATCAGTTGGCTAAAGCCAGTAGTAACATATTAGGTATACAAATAACAGTGACTGCATTTTCAGAATAAGTTTGTTGCTTGTGAGGTACCTTCAGAGGGGGAAAAAGCTGTCACTTTGTATTTTAGCTACTTTCTGTATGAGTTGGTATCAAGCACCATCCTGAGGAAACTAGCATTGTTACAATCAGGATCTTAAGCACTGTAACAATTTGCTCACTATGAGCGTACGTCGCATACTTTGAAAACTTGCATCTGAATTTGCATGATATATCCCAGAGACCAAAATCTTAAGCTGAATGTATGGTTTTGTTAAATTGGACCTTGGGGGTTAATTGAAACATTTTTAAATTTTTCAGTTACAATGCCAACAACAAGATTGAGTATAGTATTTCTCTTGCATTTCTATACAGTGGAAGTCAGTGTTAATTTACAAAAAAAGAAATGAATAAAATAAATTAAAACAGAAGGTTGTAGATGCTGGAACCTGGAGCAAAAATCAAACTGCTGGAAGAACTCAATAGGCCAAGCAGCATCTATGGAGAAGGAGGAATTGTTAACTTTTCAAGTAGAATGACCTACGATATCAACCAAAATGTTGACAATTGCTTCTTCACATGTGCTGTTCAACATACTGAGTTCCTCGAGCACATTGTTCCTTGTATAAAATTAAGATATTAGTGCTTCATTTATATTTCTCTTATTTGACAAGTTGGCCAATGTTGAAGCTTACAATTTTCATTACAACTGTTTGTAGTTTGCAATCTAATTTCTGGTTGTATAGTCGTGGAGCGCTCATTTCCAGGTGTATCCTAAATTGAATGTCATTTTTGATGGATGTATTTATATCAGATCATCATTTGGAGAAAACATTTGTCACATTTCTACAAGAAACATTCCCGCCACAAGTAGTCATCCTTACTTTAGATATACCTCCTGAGATGGGAGATTACATTGGAAGCAGCTGACAGATGCTTCTTGGTATAAAAACTGGATGCTATTGATACATCTAACCTGACCGGGGGGAGGAGTGGTGGAAACTAAGTCTCTCTATCTGCTCTAATGATTAACAAGTGTGGGACCAACCATGACATGCTACTACATGAATCATCAGTACAGGCTGCCTTCTCATGGAACTAAATTTGCATTCAGACTTGAAGCAGCAGACCAATTGAGGATGAGGCATGTTGTTGAGGAGAGTATTGCTAGGCTGATGGGTTGAAAGCAGAATGGTGGATTCATGACTCTCAAAGGTCTTAAGAACAAACTACAGCTGCATTGATTTACTAACATTTCTACAAATCTGTTTTTTTTCACAGTATATTCCATCAAGTAACAACAACACCCCTATACAAGGATTTTATATCTACTATCGACCAACAGACAGTGACAATGACAGTGACTACAAACGAGATGTAGTAGAAGGTATGCCACAAAGTGCTGTTCCTGTTATTAATTACCCATGGTTGAAAGAAACTATCAGCTCCTCCAGAATGAACTGAAGGCTTAAATTTCACCTTTGTGTTTGACGACTCTAAAGTAATATTGTACCATAAGCCCCGCTGTCACGTACCCCGTGACTGGTTAAAGAACCAGCATAAATGGAAAACACATTTGGAGTCTGGTATTGCTATTAACTAATAGTGTTTATTAGTAACTACACAATACAGTACTATAAAAGCAAATATATTAAACAGGTTAGCAGTGATATATACATAAGTGTGGAAAAGGAACAAAACTAGGCTCTTTCAAACCCAGGGGTGAATGGATACAGTCTTACGAAGATGAAAAGAGTTCAGTTCAGTTCAAGGTAGTTAGTTGAGTAATGTTGGCGAGAGAGAGAGAGAGGTGAGCTGATGCCATCAATCTTCCCGTTTTCTTCCGAAATCCTGTTGAAGTCTCTGACTATGACCATAACACATGCGACCATTCTTCAGTGATGGAATTATCACCCAGGCAAAGGTGGACACACAAATAATTCCCCACCGGTCACACCTTTTTACACTGCGAGAGCCACTGATCGATTTCCCTGAATCGATCCTCCAAAACCCCACCTTCCTGTGGGTACAACAAAGCTCGTTCAGTGTCTGAAACTGTGTTTCTGTCTGTGTAACAGCAGACCTGGTTTTTAATCTCCACATGCTGAACTCCAGCTGTCCATCAACCTGCTCCACCCTCCTCTCTCTACAAGAACTTTGCAAGCAGGCAAGTGTCCTTGTGGAAAGGTAAACAACTTGTAGAGAAACCATAACATCAATCTTTCAAGCAGTTTCTCTCCCCCCCTCTCTCTCCCCCCCTCTCTCTCCCCCCTCTCTCTCCCCCCTCTCTCTCCCCCCCTCTCTCTCCCCCCCTCTCTCTCCCCCCCTCTCTCTCCCCCCCTCTCTCTCCCCCCCTCTCTCTCCCCCCCTCTCTCTCCCCCCCTCTCTCTCCCCCCCTCTCTCTCCCCCCCTCTCTCTCCCCCCCTCTCTCTCCCCCCCTCTCTCTCCCCCCCCTCTCTCCCCCCCCTCTCTCTCCCCCCCCTCTCTCTCCCCCCCCTCTCTCTCCCCCCCCTCTCTCTCCCCCCCCTCTCTCTCCCCCCCCTCTCTCTCCCCCCCCCTCTCTCCCCCCCCCTCTCTCCCCCCCTCTCTCCCCCCCTCTCTCCCCCCCTCTCTCCCCCCCTCTCTCCCCCCCTCTCTCCCCCCCTCTCTCCCCCCCTCTCTCCCCCCCTCTCTCCCCCCCTCTCTCCCCCCCTCTCTCCCCCCTCTCTCCCCCCTCTCTCCCCCCCTCTCTCCCCCCCTCTCTCCCCCCCTCTCTCCCCCCCTCTCTCCCCCCCTCTCTCCCCCCCTCTCTCCCCCCCTCTCTCCCCCCCTCTCTCCCCCCCTCTCTCCCCCCCTCTCTCCCCCCCTCTCTCCCCCCCTCTCTCCCCCCCTCTCTCCCCCCCTCTCTCCCCCCCTCTCTCCCCCCTCTCTCCCCCCTCTCTCCCCCCTCTCTCCCCCCTCTCTCCCCCCTCTCTCTCCCCCCCCCTCTCCCCCCCTCTCTCCCCCCCTCTCTCCCCCCCTCTCTCCCCCCCTCTCTCCCCCCTCTCTCCCCCCCCTCTCCCCCCTCTCTCCCCCCCTCTTCTCCCCCCCTCTCTCCCCCCCCCCTCTCTCTCCCCCCCTCTCTCTCTGTAATACCTTAAACAGCATCCAGTCTCATTCTCCTGACATTTTAAAGCAATAGTCCACAGAAGATATGAACCCTAGAGGTACATAACACCGCATTTTTATAAGGAAAACTTGGAATACAGTAAGTATTAACAACGGGCAAGTTTTGCCGCATTGGAGAATTCAAGAGCTGGTGGGATCGAAGTGGCAAAATGGTATAAGAGCAGTTTTGGGTTCTTCCAGAGCATCCATTTCTTCAAGTAAAGTCAGTGTTCTTCCAGTGGGTCACATTCAGCGTGCTGTGCATTGACCTAAATATTAGTATTTTAACCAAACATAACAAAGGTATTAATATCAGATACCTAGAGCATGGGTATTTGCCAGGTTCATCATTGAAGTGATGGATGGAAAGGTAGAAGAGAATCCTTAACTTTTAACTCAACCTGGCAAGGTTTCTATTGATTAAAGATTAAAACAGTTATATAACGTAATACTTCTGTACTGGCTGCACTGCATTATGGAAAGTGCTATAGCAACTTTACTCCCCTCACAACGCTGCTGGAAGATTTCATCATGTAGATAATGCATGAGAATTAAGTCAGATTTGTCCATAACATCCTCAGTAGCTGAAAAGCATTGAATGAAATGTGAAGTTGAGACTAGAGTCATAGGGACAGTTTGTGCACTGTAGTGCCCTTCGGCCCATTTAGTCTGTGCTGAACTATTCTGCCTGTTCCTATCTATCTGCACCCACAGCATAACCCTCCATATTCATAAATACATCCATATCCAAGTACATCCGTGTACTTATCCAAACTCCTCTTCAATGTTGAAACCGAACCCATATCCACTACGTCCTCTGGCAGCTCATTGCACATTCTCACCACCCTTTGAGTGAGGAGGTTTCCCGTCATGTTCCCCTTAAACATTTCACCTTTAACCCATGACCACTAGTTCTAGCTTCACCCATTCTAGGTGGGGATTTTACCCCCCCCCCCAAGTAAAACCTGCTTGTATTTACCCTGTCTGTACCCCTGACCATATGGTGCAAAGTTAGGATTATTAAAACAGCCAGATTCTCAAATCAGTGGGAGGTAGGTCTTCTTCCCTGTTGCCATGGCAATGCCTCAGGTGGAATTTCCTGTCAAGGGCATTATTTGACAGTTAATTAAATTCTTAATGGCAACCCCTCATTCCCTTGCTCCATTTTTTTAAATTAATGTACGCCATAAATCAGATCTGTGTTCAAAGGAAATGATTGCTGAACGATTTCCAGAAGGAGGGGAAGTGTTTTGGAAGGTTTTAACAGTCTGAGTATGGGCCAGGAAAAACAAAATAATTTGATCAGACTGCAGAGCTTGGATTGGTGCACTGACCTGAGACTTGTAAGTGACTGCGGCCAGAAGACAGCAGGAACTTTGTCAGTTATTTTCAGCTCTCCTTTGGGGATCTTCTGAAGAAAACTAAAGAGGAAAGGAGTTTAGTCCAACAAGTTTTTTTGTGTTTCAAGCTATAAGGAAGATTGTTGATTAGATCCAATTTTAGATGATAGTATTAGTTGTCCAGACAAAAGGCAGTGAAAAAAATTTCTGAGCCATCTTTTTGACAGCTATCGTGACGCAGTTGTGCTCTATGATCTCCCCTGGCAACAGGAGAGGAAAAAGATCTGAGAGGGGGATGGGGCTGTAGTAAAGGGGCCACAGTGTGGAACAACGAAGCAAAGAATGTTGCAGCAAGATTTTAAGTATTAGAAAGTGGAGAATATAAACAACCCAGAATCTTTTTCCAGGAGTGCACCAAACCGCTCTTGAAATTATTTATATTTTCCATTTCAGTCGTTTTCACTGGTTATTTACTCCAAGGACTCTTTCTCAATTTAACATGAAATATTTACAAGCAATCTTGCTTTACAGTAATGAATGATTTTTCCAGTACAACAGAGGAGATTCATTAGGCTAATTCCTGTAATAAGAGCTGTCTTACCAAAAGTGACTTAATAGTTTGGGCCTGCATTGCTTGGAAAGAAGAATGAGAGCTGACTTTTCAAGTATATAACATCCTCAAGGGCTTAACATGATTAATGTTGGGATATTTTCACTAGTGACAGAGTCTCAAACAAGGGGCCAGTCATTTTAAACTGAAATTTCTTCTTATGGATTGTGATGAATCTCTTCCCCAGCAGATGGTGGAAGCTGGATTATAGAAACCTGAAGTGGGGGTGGACGAATATTTGGAGTAGAGGGATATGGAGAAATGGCATGAAAGGCCAGCATAGGTCAGCCGTAATCCTATTAAATGTTGGGGAAGTCTCGAAGGTCCTCATGGCTTATTCTTGCTCTCTTTTTGTGTTCTTTCTGAGAGCAATCTCAATCTACTTTAATTTGTTTTGCTCCAAACTTAAATTGATGTTTGAATCAGAGTGGAGTAGAATTTCTGGATTCACAACAGTGCTAGCAAAATGCCATTGAGGTTATATTGTTGACTAGGAATTTATTTCTTGTCTTCATGATCAGAGTGCACCTCTGTCATTGTTTGCCTGTTAATCCAGAAGAAATGTTGGATCTGAGCTGCAGATAATCAAGCACAACATGCATTTTAGTAGTCCATTTGTGATACAGGAAATCTTGGTTATGTTACTATTCTAAAGCATAGGTTCAAATTTTTACCTTGTTAACTAGAAGATTTTAAACGTCTCACAATGTCAGGAATAACGACAAAATTAGCAGTAATGCTAGTTATGAAGTTATGGGCTTGTTATTGAACCCCAATTCAAAGTCCTCTAGGGAAGAAAATTACTGTCCAAGAAAATCACAAAAATTGCTGAAGCTGCAAATCTGAAATGAAAATCAGAAATGCTGGAAAGAATCAGCAGCTCAGACAGCATCTGTGGGAGAGGACCCTAGATCCCCTTACAGGCTAATTAGTTTAAGGGCAATTGAATTTGCCAGCAACACCCACAACCCCTGAACAATTTTTAAAACAGAATACACTCTTTTTATAAAACTTTCTCGATTTGGCAGATACTGAAGATGACCTGTTTGTAAAAAAACAAAATAATAATTTGGAACCTCTAAACCTCAAGTTTGTCCATTACTTTAAAAGTTATCCATGTCTAATAGCCATACAATATAGTATCCAGGTATGTCATTGCATGCCTTCATTTTATATTTATCTGTGATACAGGAAACAAGCAATGGCATCTTATCAATCATCTGCAGCATGAGACCTCGTATGATATCAAGATGCAATGCTTTAATGAAGGTGGTGAAAGTGAATTTAGCAATGTGATGATCTGTGAGACTAAAGGTATGTACTGCTGTGTGAACCTCAGCATAAACGATTGCAAAGTTGAAGTCTAAACATCTTAATGTGGGAATGGTGGGTAAGGCTGTTGTCAATATCCAAATACATTACTTGAAGTCTACCTGTCAGAAAAAATGTTCTCTGTTGAATGGTTTGCCTATACTCAGTCTGGATTTTTAACCTGAAGGAAGTTCACGATGTAGTATGGTAAAGTGAATACTGCCTGGAGCAATATATTCTTAAAGAATAAATGCATTCTGGAATGAAAAGCAGCCATAGTATTAATCTGTGTATGTACTAATTTTCTGTTTTAAAGCTTGTTAATCACCTCAATTTGTGGATATTGGATCTCACTACCTTATTTTCACTTAGCACGAAGACCTCCTGGATCACCTGTGGTAATGGGGGATGACTTGAGTACACAGCCAAATCTTGCTGACCACTCAGGGAGTGGACATGGAACATCTTCCTCAAGCACACGGAGCAGCGACATGTTGTATTTGATTGTGGGCTCGGTGCTAGGAATCATGGTTCTCATCGTTATCGTCTTCATTGCTATGTGCCTTTGGAAAAATCGCCAACAAACAACACTACAGAGTAAGTTGAGTCGTGTGGATCAGTTCTCAGTCCACTTTTTCTTCTGAAAGAGGCATGAACTCTGAAGCTTTTTGATTATTTGTACAATTATTTCCATTCTCTTCCCACCCCGGTCTACCAGCTTAGTGTTATTCCAGTACCCTAAATATTCTGAAACCCAGAATGAAGACCGTCAGCTAAGAAGTAGTCTGTTGTTATTTTTTTAAAGGGCAAAGAGCATTCAAGTTGGAAACAACAATAATTGGCACTCTGATCCTGAAACTGGACGAGCAATTAACCCAGATTTTCAGTCCTATAAAAATTAAGACTTTAAAGAGAAGAAATGAGATGACAAACTGAATATAGAGTCATAGAGCACAACAACACAAAAGCAGGCCCTTTATCCCATCAGTCCCATCTACCTGTACCCAAACCATAGCTCTCCTTACCCCCTTTCACCCATGTACCTATCCAAGCTTCCCTTAAATATTGCAATTAAACCTGCATCTGCCACTTCTGCTTTAAATGAAGGAGTTCCCCTTAAATACTGTATTTCACTTTCACCCTAAACCTATTACCTCTAGTTCTGGTCTCACCCAATCTGAGGGATGGAGGTGGGAGGGGCGGGGGGGGGGAGCTGCGTGTAACTCTGAAAGATCTCTCCTCGTTCTCCTACACTCCAGGGAGTAACATCCTAACCTTTTCAATCTATCGTATAAGCCCGGGTCCTCAATCCCAGTAACATCCTTGTAAATTTTCTCTGCACTTTTTCAAGCTTGTTGATATCTTTCCTGCTGCTAGGTGACTAGAACTACACACAATACTCCAAATTCGGCCTCACCAACATCTTGTACAACTTCAAATTAACATCCCAACTCCTGTATTCAGTGCTCTGATTTATGAAGGCCAGTGTGCCAAAGTTCTCTTTACAACCCTATCTTCCTGAGATTGTATTTGCAAGGAATTATGAATCTGTATTCCCAGGTCCCTTTGTTCTACCGCACATCTCAGTGCAAGCCTTACACTGATTTGTCCTTTCAAAGTGCAACACCTCACACTTCCCTGAATTAAATTCCATCTGCTTTTTTTTTAAGCTGGTATCAGATCACACTGCAAGCTTTGATAGCCTTCCTCACTGTCCACTGTGCCCCCAATCTTGGTGTCATCCACAAATCTTTTGATCCAGTTTACCGCATTACCATTTAAATCATGTTAGTATAGGTGATAAACAACAATGAATCCAGTGCCAATCCATGCAGCACACCTCGAGTCACAGTCAGAGAGATAACTATTTGCTACCACTCTGTCTTCTCCTGCTAAGCCAATATGGAATCCAATTTATTACCTCATCCTGCCTGCCAAGTAACTTAACCTTCTAACTCAGCTCACCATGCAGGAGTTTGTCAAAGGCCTTGCTGAAGTTCACATAGGCAATATCCACTGCCTTCCCTGTAATCAAAAAAATCTTAAGATTAATTAGACACAACCTACCAAGCACAAAGCCATATTGAATATCCCTAATCAGGCCCTTCCTATCAAACTACTTGTATATCATAAGACAAAGGAGCAGAATTAGGTCATTTGGCTGATCGAATCTGTTCTGCCATTTTATCATGACTGATCCATTTTCCTTCTCAACCCATTCCCCTGCATTCTTCCTGTAATCTTTCACGCTCTGACTCATCAATCACCTATCAACCTCTGCCTTAAATACACTCAATGAACTGGTCTCCAAAGGTACCTGTAGCAACGAATTCAACAGATTCACCACCTTCTGGCAAAATAAATTCCTCTCCTCCTGGCCATTCTAAATGGAAGTTCCTCCATTCTAAGGTTGTGCATTCTGGTCCTAGACTCCCCTAAATGCCCCATTCGCAGCCCTATTACTTCAGTTCCCATCCTGCTAGCAACAGTGTAAACCCTTCCCAACAGCCCAAGCCTGTCCTTAAGAATACTTACCAATAATTTACTCACAGCTGATGTCAAGCTCACTAGTCTCTTATTTCCCAGCTTTTTCTTAGGGCCTTTTTGAGCAATGGAACAACATTTGCTATCCACCAGTCCTCTGGCTACTCAGCCATGGCTAAGAATGCAAAATGTTCAGTGACAAATTCCTCAGGTTCTTGCATACCCAGCAGTTTTTATAGAATTCTGTCCAGAAATTTCAAACAATTCAGTTCTATATATTTCTTGTTTGTTTATGCATCACTGTGCATCATTAATGGAGAAATCTTATCAAAACTGATCTGATGGTATCGTGAATTCCAGTATGTACAGACAAATATATTTTGTTTTTTGCATGTACATTAGCATGGTGTGAGGCAGGAATCTTGTAAATGCTTTCCCCTGAACATAGGAAGATGAATGGCTGGAACACTGTTGTTGCAAAGTAGTGAAAAGGCATTCAGCCAATGTAACAAATTGGGGGCAGGCCTGTGATCTTTTACCACAATGCAGAGCCTTGCATATTGTCCAAAATGATTGAAATTTTCCTAAGACTTTACACTGGGAGCAATTTTCAGCATTCAGCATTTTAATGTATCCATCCCCATATGCTTAAAAGATTCTTTGTTGGGAAAATATCCCAGTTAGAAACTGTTTTTGTTCAATGAAACAAAATCCTCTCCGTATCATTGGCGACAAATGCTTAAGAAGTATTTGTTACTGCATAGGTTGGCAGGGAGTCACAATCTAGCTATCTTAAATCAACTAATAAATGCGATCTAATAAACTAATTCTTGTGAACTCCTAAGATCATTGAGAACAAATTTACGTTTTTGCTCTTTATCCAGTAGGCCACAGCATTAAGTTGGGTAATTGTACCAAACATCCTCTAGTTAACCTTGCAATGTTGTTAAAGTCTTAATGAACATGAATTTTACCCTGACACATTAACAGTTAGCCTGGGGACCATGAAATTACATCTGTACCCCACTTTTTATTTGAATTATCCATGTGGTCCATAAAGTGAGAGTAGAGCTGAGCTGTTTTTGGATGATTTTGGTGTGCTCAAACCAAACTGCTGCTTGTTCATATCTGTTTTATTAGCTTTTAATACTTCTGTTTATGCTAACAAAGGCATACAGACTTTCTCAAATTCCTACTTTAGGAATTGAGCGTCTTAATGATTGTAGGGAGACATCCAGCAAAAAGAAAGAGCCCTCCTACAGCCTTCTCAACTCCACAGTCCAACTGTGAATCTGATGGGTCAGGGTCTTTTTTTATCATTAATGCTGCAAAAATGTTTAATAGGTAGTTGGGTATAACTTGTTCTCAAATGTAAATGCAAATTTCCTGACGAATTGTTATGCCAGGACAATGAAATTTATCATCTTTGGCAAAGGTTTGGGGAATGAAATAATGGAAACTACATCGCTAATTTTGGTGATATTTGTTCCACAGAGTATGATCCTCCTAACTACCTTTATCAGGGCCAGGAAGTAAATGGACAGCTGATGGAGTACACTACTCTGCCAGGCACCAGCCGGATCAATGGAAGCATCCATGGCAGTTTCATTAGCAATGGGAGCCTGAGCAATGGTTGCCCACACTTGCACCACAAGGTTTCAAATGGAATGAATGGACTGATGAATGGAGGGACAGCGCTCTACCCAGCCAGCCGTACAAACACACTGCCAAGTACCCACATGGACTACGACCAAGCTCACTGTATTATGAATGTAAGAGCCTGATGTTTGTATTGTAATTGGCTCCGTTCAAAAAAAAAAAGTCATGCTCAATGTCATATTTCAAGCTATTGCTTTCAATAAGACCAAGTTGAGTTATGGCAGTCTCATGTTGTCCCATCACAAACAGTATCTCTACAGAACTTTTGAAAATTACATTTATATTTGTGCACATTCTGTGCAATGATCTCTTTCTAAAGTCATTGTAATTCACCAGTGGGTTAGCACCAGGGACAATTATCCAAATTGTTCAACTCCAAGTGTTCCATTGGCCCATACTCTTCCCCCCACTATGTGAAGTTTGTTTTGGTTTTCATTAAATCTATGCTCAGCAGTCCTTGGTGAACTTCAAAGTTCCATACATCTTTGAGAGAGTATTATTGTGGACCAAGTATTATAACCCATATATTTAGCCTCAAGTTCTGAGAATCTGAATGATGGTTAACAGTGAAAAAACTGAAACTGCACACTTACATTAAGACTTCTTTCCCCTTCAGGGACCTTCATAAAGTGTTTTCCTCTGTCTAGGAGGAGAGTGAGTGTACATTTGGAACCAAAAAGCCAAAGTCAAGTTGATTGGGTATTTCTGTTGCTGATATGAACAAACACTGGCCATATGATGGTGATATAGTGAGAAAATTGATATATAATAAAATCCTTAAGTAGAAAAGGGAAGAAGTGATTGAGCAAATCAGGAAGAAAAGGTGAAGAAAGTTGGAAAAGGAGACAGGTTTGCATTTCTGTAGCTGATTCCGTGAATCTAGATGCAAAAGCACTTACTGACAATTACTTTTGAAGTGCAATCAATTGTAATGTACGGAGTCCAGCAATGGACTTGAATGCAATAACCTATCACAACAGTAATGTGATAATGACTAGAAATTTTTAGGTGTTGCTTATGGAAGAATATTGGCCTGTATTTCTACTAGTTATTAAAATTATTATGTGACATTTATGTGGCCACATGGAAAAGCAGACAGAACTTTGATTTAAAGGGTATTAAAATGCACCACACTCTGGCTGTGCAATACTCTGTCCTCTACTTGTGTGTTCAGTTCTCTAGTGGAATTTGAACCCATAGCCTGCTTATTCAAGTGCTAACCATCGAGCTAAGACTGATGGGGATAGAGCATGTTGTAAGGAAGGGCATTTAGAGTATAGGTTGAATATATACCTGAAAGAGTAAGATAGAAAATGAGAAGTGAAAAGATTTTTAAAGTCTTTCACAAGAAATTTGGGATTGGATCAGTTACATGATCATTTCATTTAGTCTGTTTTAATAACTAGTCTTAACTAATTTTTGAGTACATGAATTTAATATCAGTGAGAACAAAATGCATCTGTTCATAATACATAATTTCAGTAAGTACAAAAATCTTGTTTACTTCCTCCTGTGGTCTTTTAATGAAGTTTGAATGGTATTTCTGTATAAATAAATGAAAGGAGTTTATCAAATAAATGTCAAATACATTTGAAATGATTGAGAGAACTTGAAGGAACTGAGGCAAAGTCAGGGCATAGATGGGAACTGACAGCAAGAGTAGATTGAATAAAGAGCTTCAGGGAAGTTCTCGCCAAGGCCTAAGGTTGTGTCCTGGATTCTATCTTTTCTCTATGATTAATTCTTAATTGGCACATTGCCGTTTTTAAGTGCAGTTTTGTTTGAGTGCTTTGTACATTAAAGGGGTTGCAAGGCCCTTCATTTTAAGCAGACATTACATGTGCTGACTGCTTGCAGTGCTATTTTTGAAGTAATGGGAAGGGATTTGGGCAACAGATCAATCCCGTTCCTGCCAATTGCAGTTTACATAGCCTGGGCACAAATCTTCTGAACTGGTGTGTAGTGTCTTGTCACAATTTTACATCAGGGTCAGTCTGCGAACAGATGGAAATTAACAAGCTTGGCTTCTCAAACCCACCGTGCTTCAGCTTCCATATTTTCCCACAGTAAGAAGGTGATATCAACGAACATTTGCTAGCAAAGATAAAATATTCTTGAAAATACGTGATACCATTTTATCTTTGAGGGAGCTTCATTTTACTCAATAACAAAATGAATTAATCAGTTGCCACCTTTAAGTTTCAGTGAATTTTTAAAAATCATGTCTGCAGTCTGGGGAGAAGAGATGTGCACTCTAGAACATATTGTATTTCTGTCAAGCTGTTGGCATAAGTAGTTAGAGACTGAGCGGTCACAAGCGATTAAATGTTGTGACAAAAAGTGGAATTGAAGTGAATAGAGAGCCAGTGGATGTTTGGATTAGCTTGAATGTCTGATGTTACAGCGTCTGAAAACAAAAATGATGTACAGTACTATGCAAAAGTCTGAGGTGAATGTTAAAAAAATTCTGTAAAGCAAAGATGCTTTCAAAAATAATGAAAAGTTTCTAAACATCAAAAAATTACTATAAAGAGCAGTAAACAGCAAAAAAAAACTCTAAATCAAATTAATAATAGGTGTGACCACCCTTTTCCTTTAAAACTGAATCAATTCTCTTCGGTACGTTATATTTTTTTTAAATCGGCTGGTCAGTTGTTCCAAGCATCTTGGAGAACTTTCCACAGTTCTTCTGCAGATTTTGGCTGTGTCACTTGCTTTTGTCTCTCCAGACAGCCTTGATGTTGTGATCAGGGCTCCATGGAAGACATACCATATGTTGCAGAACTCCTTTTCACTGAAAGTAGTTCGTTATGACCTTAGCCACGTGTTTGGGGGTCATTGTCATGCTGCAGAATAAAGTTGGGACCGATCAGACACCTCCCTGGTGGTATTGCGTGATGGATGAGAATCTCAGCATTGAGGATACCATCAATTTTGACCAGGTCACCAACTCCATTTGTAGAAATGCAGACCCAAGCCTGCAGCAAACCTCTACCATGTTTCATTGTAGCACTCTCTAGCTCTTTTACAGATCAACTGCTTCCTGTTTGAGACAAAAATTTCTGATTTTAACTCTTGAGTCCCGAGCACTTGCTGCCATTGTTCAGTTTCCCAGTCCTTGTGTTTTTGTCCGTAGGTGAGTCCCTTAGCTTTGCTTCCACTTTGAAGGAGTGGCTTTTTGGAAGCAACTCTTCTGTGAAGACCTTCTCCAGACTGCAGAGGGTTGTACTTGGGTTCCTTGTGGTTTCTGTGAGTTCGGAGTTGATAGCAGTGCTGGATGACTTCAGATTTAGAAGGGATGTCAGTTTGATATATCTCTTGACTGCTGCACTCAATTTCTGTGGCTAACCCCTGTGTTTCTGGTCTTCAACCTTGCTCATTTCTTTGCGCTTTTTCAGAAGAGCTTGGACAGCACATCTGGAAACTCCTGTCTGCCGCAACATTTCTGCTTGGGAGAGACCTTGTTGAAACAAGATGACCACCTTGTGCCTTATTGTTATACTCACTGTTGTCATGGTGTAAGAATTAATGATTTGAAAGTTAAACAGTCTTTCAGCCAATTTAATTCCTTCTATACCCATTTCTGTTTATTAATCAGTTTATTTCATTCACCTCATTATGTCATTGATCATTAGCACCTGTTTATCTTTGTTTAATCATGCTCTGGGCTACATGCCTACAAAGTAATCAAGTTTTTATTTGAAAAGTGATCTATTAATTAATATTACAAATGAGAAAATCTGCAGATGCTGGAAATCAAAGCAACACACACAAAATGTTGGAGGAACTCGAGGGTTTCAGCCCGAAATGTCGATTGTACTTTTTTCCATAGATGCTACCTGGCCTGCTGAGTTCCTCTGGCATTTTGTATGTGTTGCTGTTAATATGTTACTGTAATGAAATATGAAAATTTCTCTTAAATTTTAATTTTTTGGTAAATGAATGTTTGGAAATCCGGAATTTGCTATTTTCTGTCAGCACTCAAATACAGAAGACAAAAAATAAAATCTAAAACAAAATCTATATTAAAAATCTAGGGTGCCTAATACTTTTGCACAGTACTGTGTGTGGAAATAATTCTGAAGTAACTCAGACAAAGGTTGAGTTTGTGCTGATGGCAGGTCATGAAGTAGGTAATGGTGGTAATGGGTAGAAGGTGCATTGAAGATTGGCTCGAGGTCAAACACCACTGAGTTGCTGCTGGGAAAGGAGCTAAGGGTTGGAAATGGTCTTGGTTCTAAAATAATAGATTATAATTATAGGGCAACTTCAAACTTTTTGCAACAAAGTTGGGAAAAAATTAATTTCATCAAAGAGTTATATTAGACAAATGGCCATTGTAACTGACATGGAAGATGGTGCTGAAATGGTGAATTAAGTGTAATAATACAGGTTCCACAAACATTTTACAAATAACATTGAGAAGCAGTATTTGACCTAGCGTTGGAAGATGGCTAAGGATAAAACTTGATGTCTCCTGGGTTGAGAAAGAAAGTCATTTTTCGAGCCAATTCTGTGCATGCCATGGCCCTGGCAGGTATTCTATCACCACAGATTGGTTGAACAACTGTGGTTGGCTTCATTAAAATGGTAATCACAGACCCAGTGCTTATGATTGGCATGCTGTGGCAATATTGAACCGTTCATTACCATGCCTGAGCATTTAAAATCCTGCCTTTAAATATAACCAACATTTTTTTTAAACAGTTGTGCATTAGAACATTTTAGATTCAAAGAACCGAATTACAGATTAAAAAGGAGTATCAAGGAAGAAGGCTTGACTGAAATAATGTTTACTTTGCACCTTTCTGGAAAAGGAAATGCAGTCATGTGAATTAATGGAAGAAACAATTAATGGAACAAATATAATCTACCTTTTTTTAAAAAAGTAGAGAAACCATTTAAGCAAAAAAAGTCTTAGATTCAATAGCCCAAATTGCTTCCAACAGCATTAGTCAGAATACTAAGGTTGTAGCATCAGGGACTGATGAAAGATTGTGGCTAAGATCACCACTTGGTACCTTTCTTAATAACTAGTGCATGGTATGTTGGAGATCTAGGGGTGTATTATACAGATCTTTGAAAATGACACAACTAATTGACTTGGCATTTAACACGTGCATTTAGAAAGCTTGACTTTAAAAATTAACATATAAAAGCTAGGAATTTTCATAAAATATAAATTGGGCATCAGCTGGATTACCAAATTCAGTAGCAATTGAGGTCATCAGAGTTTGTAAGGAAAGAATGAGAAGACAAGAGAATGGCATTAGAAATAAAAACAGGGAAATTGGAAAGTCATGGTAGTTTTCAAAGTAGTATAAAAGGTTGATAAAGGTTTCCAACATCTAATTGATCTGATGCAATAATTACAAGTGGCAATGGAGTTGGTGACCAGAAGTGAAAAGTTATGGCTTTCTTTGACAGGATTTTTTTTCTTTAAACTGAATTGTTATAATTTGGAATATACTGCTTAAAGGGATGATTACAGCTGATTCCATTTTTAAATATCAAAAAGGAAATTAGATAAACATTTGAAGAAAAACATTTGTATTATATTTCTGAGGTGTTGGAATTAAACAATTCTATCATGAGGACCTTTATTGACAAGATTGTGTTGCTTCTGTACTCTATAATTACTGATTTTTACAGTGTTAATGATTTACATATGTTAAAGTGGTTTGGTAATGCTATTAATGCTAGAGCTTTGTACTTTACATTGACAGGGTGGTGGGATATACAATGCACTTCCTCAGACGGAGCCATCAGAATGCATCAACTGTCGCAACTGTAAGAATAACAATAGGTCAGTGTGCACAGTGGCTTTTTGCAGTGTTTTGTTCATTTCATGTCATGAGTCCATTTGCCTGCTCTTTACTCTAATATAGATTCTCTCCTTCCCTTCCCTCACTCTTGTCCTGAAATCTCTCACTTCATTACTCCAGGGAATGTTTTATGTTTGTGTTAGATTGCCAAAGCCCTGACTAATTCATCTCAAAGACAATTCAGCACTTCATTGGTTTTTCATCCTCTGTGATACTGGTTTAAGAGGTCCATGGCTGCCTCTTTTACCATGACGAGACCACTCTCAGGTTAGAGGAGTAACACTTCATATTCTGTCCAGGTAATCTCCATGAACATTGATTTCTCCAACTTCTGGTCATTTTCCCCCTCCCCTTCTATCGTCTTCAATTCCCCACTCTAGCCTTTTACCTCTTCTCCTCACCTGCCTATCACCTTCCCTGGGTGCCCCTCCTTCTCCCTTTCTCCCATGGTCCACTCACCTATCAGATTCCTCCTTCAATCCTTTGCCTTTTCCACCTATTACCTCCCAATATCTTTCTTCATCCCTCTTCTTCCCCCCCCCCCCACCCACCACGACTTTATTCTGGTATCTTCCCTATTCCTTTCCATAGATGCTGCCTGACCTACTGAATTCCTCCAGCATTTTGTGTGTTGCTCTGATTTAAGAGGTGAATGTCATTTCAGGTATAGAATTTTTATTCAGTTGTGATTGTGAGGAAAAGGTTAGTTGGGAAAATCAGTAATGCAAAGCCTTCATAAGTATGTTTTACAAATGTTTATTCCTGGAAGCAAACAGAAAACAAATGCTGGAAATTCTAAAACAAAAGTAAATTAATGCTGGGAAACTCAGCAGGTCCAGGAATATCTGTGAAAGGAGAAACCAAGTTGATGTTTCAGGTCAATATTTCTTCCTTTGTTTATAAATGTTGGGCAACAACAAACCATTGTGAAGTTCATCACTGTTATGACTACTGTCATGATGAAAGTTGCATCATTCTTTTCATGTCTAAATACACACATATTACAGCTTGGAAACAGGTCATCTATCCCATATTTACACAAATCATCTAAAGCTACTAACTCATAGTGCAATCCTCTATCCTTTTTTCTAAACTACTTTGCTTTTAAGTTATCTTATTGATTCCATGTAAATTCCTGATTGTCATCATTCTCTGAATAGTATTCTACTGAATTCTATGTAAAATGTATTGCATTATCTTCCATTTATGTTGGGTTACACTTACAGGTGAACACAACTTAGATGCATTTACTCTATTAAAGCATTTGATAATCTGAAAGAACTGATAACGGGTCACCCTGTCAGCTTTTTCTCTTACAATATGAATCCTATTTGTTGAGCTTTGCTTGCCAGGCACTCTGTTCCTTTTTGTTGAGTAATTTTTTTTAATTGAGATATTTTTGCTTTAATTTGCTTGCAAAAAAGAAAGCCTCGATTTCACTGTTTGCAAAAGAATTGGCCAAGGATAGGGAGCGGTTGGTTAAATGTTATTTCCAGCACACAGAGCCTGGTTTTACCAAAGCACTTTTTCCTTCTGTAGATGCTGTTTGACCTGAGTTGTTCCAGCTTTGTGTGTTACTCCAGATTTCTGGTATCTGCAGAATCTTGTGTCTCTACTTTATAAATGTTCCTGTTCAGCTGCTATTTTTGCTAATTGTGAATGTATTCATCCACATGTGCGCGCACACACACAGAGCATAGTTACATTGCAATAGGAGCTTACTTACCTCACTGCCTCATCATCTTCCACAGTCCCCTAACATACCCCTCCCCTGACTCTGGCCTCTCAGCTAGCTGTGCCTAGAAGCTATTTGCTTGCATATTACTGCTCTTTGCACAGTAGCTGTATTGAAGGATTTCCTTTGTATATTTGTGTATGTTACTACTGGAAATGAGCTATAAGCAATTGTGGCTTTCCTTTGCCACTGAACTTGATTTTTTTTCCACTGGAGTTCTGTTGCCTTGTGTCTTGAGTACGCTGAAAAGTCATTTGGGGTAAAGCGTCATCTCTGTGGATATTTCAAGATAAAGTAGTGTGTTTATGGATGGGTTGGGGTTTAAAATACTCCAATATGTTTTAACAGTGCTGGCCCAACTACTGGTGTCACCCTGAAAGTGAAATCAGAACAATATCTGTGTAACCAGCTGGTCAAAAATAAGGAAAATATATAGAGAAGTCCTGGCTTTAACGTTTCCTTTCCTTAATATTATTCTTATTGTATTCATTCTTTCTTGAAGCTTTTCCTTTTTATCTATTTTACTCTTGCATATTTTCATTCCTGTTCTGTTGACATTGGTCTGCATCTGAAGTTTTGAATTTTGTTAGTATTTAAGGAGTTAGGTTTGGAAGGTGTTGGAGCCATTATCAGCTATTACAATTTAATCTTGCAGAATGTTACAGTTGGTGGGTGAGGTGCCAGTTAAGTAACCATTTTATCCTAAATTGTGTGTTTATTTTTCTATGCTCATTCAGACAGTATATTTCATCATACCTCTAACTTTTACCTTGAAGATGGTGGAAAGATTTTTGAGAATTAGACATTGAATCACTCAATGTAGAATACCCTCTTGTTGCTACATATTCACCTAGTTCGGTAAAGTTTTTAGTCCACAGTAGATATTATGGATTCAAGGATAGTATTGCATTGAATGTTGAGGTGATTGGGCTTCCTCTGATCTGAGCCAGCCTTTGCCTGGCATTTCTGTGAAATAAGTGTTACTTGCCTTTTTTAAGCTTAAACCTTAATATTGTCACGATCCTGTTGTGTGTGAGCATTGCCTAAATCAGAGTTCTGATTTTTTCCTTTCTCAGTTCACTTTCTTCTTCCTTCACCATCTTTTTGTTTACTGCAAAGCTGGCCTGATCTTGGTGTTATCAGTGTTTGGTGCTATGTGTACTCCTTAGGTAGTTAATGGCTGGTGTTTATATTCCATGTTAAATTCTCCTATTTTTAAATTTTTTTTCTGCAGATGTTTCACTAAAACAAATGGCACTTTCCCCAGCAACAATTTGCCCATGTTGCAGCTAACTCCAACCTGTCATGAAGACAGCATGGAGATGGTGCCTTTAAATCACGTAATTGCTCCATTATGCCCTGGAACCGTTGTTACTGAAAACAATAGTGAGGCAGAGTATGATAGTACAAAAGAAAATGCTGAACAGTCCCCTTGCCAAGATTCTTGCTGCAATGAGAACCAAGACTCTGTATTTGCGGACAATATAGAAGGTATGTTTGTTGATTGCATCCAGTTCTCTATTGGTTTATATCTTGGGAATTCTTCTCTTAAGCCCATCATCCCTACTGGAGCATAGGCCACGGACAGCAGTTTGCCAGAGTTCTCTGTCCTGGGCCAGTCTTTTAAGTATCCTTCCTCTCCCAAGGGTGAGGACTTTGAAGCTTCTGTTGGCAGTTCTGAAGCTCTGTTTTTACAGGATGTGGTTGCTTGTCCCATGACCAACCCTCCTCATCTTGCATCCAGGCTTGGGACCATCCATGGCGGAGTTTTAGGAATTCTTAGTTCCCATTATTCCTGGTATTTGGTTCTTCTCACGGGCATTTCCAGGAGTACCCTTGAAATGAGGTAGACGAGAATCTATTTGCATGCCAAAGGAGAAGGAAAGTTTCATCTGAGTCACAAGTGGCATCAAAATCACTGCTGTTCATTTTCTACATTTATACCAGACAGTTAATTATGAACTAACTTGCCCTGCACAGATAAGCATATAAGGTTGTGTCCTTGATTAATTTTTTTGAAGGGTATTGGGATCTGTCACAGATCACAATTATTCCAGCATAAGAACCAACTATTTTCCTATTGAGCATATATACCAAGTCTGTGTAAGAGCAGTTGAGTAAATATAATTTCTTCCCCCTCCCCCCACCTCCTTTGCTCTACAGATGTTCTTCAGTATCAACTGCTCTGCATAAATTTTCCTCTCACCTTATGCACTTACTTTTAATACCCCTACTATGGCAAAAAGGCATTGACTATCTACCCCATCTATACCTCCAGTAATTTTATACCTCAAGCAGGTCACCTGTCAGCCTCATTTGTTCCAGTTTCTCCCCATTACTAAATCTTCCAATCCAGCCAACATCCTGGTGAGCTTCCTCTGCACTCTTCAGCTCAACCATAGTGCAGAGACCAGAACTGCACACACTACTCCAAATGAGGCCTAACCAATATTTTGTAAAGTTGCAACCTGACATCCAAACTTGTACTCTGTGTCCTCAACCTTTGAAGGCAGTCGTGCAAGTGGCTTCACTTCCCTATTAACCTGTATTCCACTTTCTGGGAACTGTGGACTTAGATTCCTAGATCTCTCTATTGAACCACATTCCTTAAGGCCTTATCATTTACCATTCATGGCTGCCCCTATTTGACTTCCAAAAATGCATCACCCTGCACCTGTAGGATAACAGGATATTTGGCCTGTTGAATGTGTACAGCACCATATGAAAGCAATCCAGCTTGTCTCTTTCCCCATAGCCCTTGAGATTCTTTCCTTTCAAAGAGCTTACCCAGCTCCCTTGTGAATGCTGCAATTGCATTCACCTCAAGCATACTTTACAATTTGTGTTCTCAGTAATATTTTTATTTGCACACTTTTGCTCATTGGTGTTTGTCAGTCTTTGTTTATGCATAATTTTTTGTGTTCTATTTTATTTCATTTTTCCTGTGTGCTTGCAAGAAAATGAATCTCAACGTAGAATATGGTAACATATACGTACTTTGAATTTTGAATTGTGAACTTGCAGATAGAGCCAGAATTACTTCAGCATTGATTGCTGCACCATTGTAGCACAAAAAAAACTGCTGTCAATTGCATTATTCTTATATCATGAAGGAACCTGCACTGAAATTTAGAACTAAATATTAATCTCAATGTTAAAATTAAAGAATGGAGAATTGTCTTCTGCATACGCAGCTGTGTGGCAGTGGAGCTTAAGATATAATTAGTGGCTTCCAGTGGAGGGGTAAATATTGGCAACAGCAACAAATAAATTATAAAGCCATAAATTTGCAGGACTGAAGAGACTTTTTGACTCACATTTTCAGGCAAGTTATGCACTTTTTTTAGATGGTCAGTATAAGGGAGACTGTGTCTTATACCTAATTGAGTTTTTTTTTGAGAAAGTGACAAACCTTAGTAAAGCATTTGACAACATCTGTCTTGGTAGGCTGTTGGAAAAGGTTAAGGTACATGAGATCTTCAGAAGCTTATCAGATTAGATTCAAAATTGGCTTGGCTTTGGAAGATAGGGCACTGATGGGGTGGGGGGGAGGTGGTATTATTCTGGAGTTCTGTGGCCAGGGGTGCTTGTACAAGGATCAGTGCTGAGACTTGTCAGCTGCATACTTAGTATTTACAAAAATTGGTAGTGCTGTGGAAGGCGAAGGTAATTGCAGGATATACAAACGTTGTAGATTGGTCAAAAATATTCATGGAGTTTAATCTAGAGAAGCATGAGATCTTGCATAATAGATCAGTGGAATCTTGGGTGTAGTTGCATCGCTCCCTCAAAGTAGCTGGACAAGTTGGTGGTGTTGTAAAGAAGGCTTATGGGATCATTGCCTTTTATCAATCAGGGCACTGAGAATGAAAGTTAACAAGTCATGTTGCAGCTGTATAAAACTTTGGTTAGATCACATTTGGAGTATTGTGTACAATTCTGGTCAACACTATAGGAAAAATGTGGAGGATTTGGAGGCAGTGCAGAAAAGGTTTCCTAGGATATTATCTGGACTAGAGAATATTAGCTTTAAGCAGATGCTGGACAAACTTGGATAGTTTTCTCTGGAGCATCAGAGACTGAGGAGCAGCTCGATAGAAGTTTATAAAATTATGAGGTGTGCTTGGTAGATATTTAGTCTTTGTTGCAAGATGGAAAGATAAAATACTAGAAGTCATAGTTTAAACATGAGAGGGAGAAAGTTTGAAAGAGATTAATAAAGCAAGTTTTTTTTTAAGTGGTAGGTGCCTGAAACAAGCTGCCAGGAAAGATGGTAGATAATCACATATAAGAGGCATTTAGACAGATATATGAACAGACAGGAGATGGAAATGCATAGGCCAGATGGGAGAACTTTAAATTAGCATCATGGTCAGCACATGTTCCCATGCTATTCTGCTCTATGTTCAAAATTCTAGATCGCCCTTTCCCCACTAATCCCACCAGTTGCAAGGAATTTCCATGATGCAGGATTGCAAATGTGAGTGAGAGTGAGTAACTTAACTCATTTGCCGCTTAAGGGAAGTGCGGTTTTCCTATTCATTCTCATCTAAGTCTCTCATAATTTTGGTTATCTTAATTAAATTTATAGTGTCTTGTTCCAAAGAAAGCAACCCAAGCATATCCAATCCTTTTTTATGCTTAAAATCTTCCAAAAGCACAAACTACTCCAGGTTTGCAATGTTCTTGAAAATTTATTTCTCAAAAGTGAGATCTATATTGGTATTGTGGTGACAGAACAATTATTGTTCCATCTGCATGGAATGGGCTGCAGGCAATGGTGGTGGAGGCAGATACGATAGGGTCTTTTAAGAGACTTTTGGATAGGTACATGAAGTTTAGAAAAATAGACGGCTATGGGTAACCCTAGTAATTTCTAAGGTAGGGACATGTTCGGCACCTACGTTTGTACCTTTGTGGGCTGAAGGGCCTAAATCATGCTGTAGGTTTTCTATGTTTCTATGTACATTAGTTAACCCTTGACACTTTTCCTTAAAGGCAACAAATATCCTGACTTGGAGAATGAGAAAATGAGCTGTGATCCTCTTCCTTCTAACTCTACTCCAATGGACAATGTCAATGCAACAGCCTGGAGTACAAGAAGACTTGCTGAAGACAACATTTGCGAGGACCCAACAGAAGGAGAACTAAAGAAAACTTAGGGAGCCTTTCCCCGTTTGCTTGAAGCCTATTACTGCATCGAAGTCACTGAAAGGACCAAGGAGGGATCAGAAAATAACACTATTTATTTCTCTTTGTAGTAGTAAAATATTACTCCCTATGAATGTATTTGATTTAAAGATGTCTTCACCTTTTTTAATTATTTATGCTATCAGAGGAGAAATTCCTTTTTTGCAGAATGTGGAGTTTTAGCCTTGTTTTGTATAAAGTTTTGTAATAATATAAAGAAAGAGGAAGCTATAGAATTGTTAATTAAAATTGCATCATACCTATCTGGTGGATTGAAAAGCACTTGGAAGGTGGACATTTTGAGATTCAATGCCCAGATTGAGACACAAGAGCTGATCCCTGAAAGGACCCGTAGGACGGGTAATGCAAATTGAGGGTTTTGTGGTTACAGGAACCTATGTGTATTACATAGAGACAATAGTTGCTGATTTGTAGGTAACAGGACTGGTAAAAGACCGTACCCATGATTATTAGACTGACTCCATTTACATGGACCAACTTGATCAACATCAAGTTGAAAGCATCCTATCTCCTTCTGTTTGCATTGCAATCATAAACCTGCCAATATATAATGTATTAATTTTTTAAAAAGTGAACCTTGGATGAGGCATGGCCTCACTACACATCAGAAGCCAACAAGTCCAGGTCATGCTGCACATGGTGTTCCCATCAATAGCCAAAGAAACATGGCTAAATAAATGACTGTCTCCAGTCTTTCACTGCTCAGCTTTGTGCTGAATATTTAAAGTTTGCTTTTTAATGACACTACTCAGTTCCATGTATAGTAAAGCATTAAAAGTCCATGTAAGTGGAGTTGTGATTGCTTATAGAGCTTCACCAGTCTTTACTCATAAAACCAAGATGTGCAGCAAGTCCAACTACACCTACTAACTGTCAACTGCAATTATGGTAATACTTTGTTTAACAAGGAGTATGACAATTTTAAATATTTAGCTGTATAATTAATGCACTTTTTGGATGCATTTGCCCAGCTGTTACATAATTGACCTAGTTTTTAAGGGGAAATGAAGTTTCATTGACAATGTTTGAATTTGGTTGACGTTGCAGCTTTGTGTATTACGGATCCAGTATGATGGTGTGCTGTTTCATGATCTTTCATTATTGTGCATTGTATTTTAGTGTGTAGATTGTCTGCAGGTACTCGTCGTCGTGGCTAATTGTAGCAGCTTTAAATCTAGGTGTATCTGGCTAAGGAAGGACCAAGGGCTTCCAGAATGTGCACTTTCCCAATTCACTTATAAATGTATTAATATTTGGTGAATTAAGATGGAAAGAAGCAAGAGCCCCCAGTTCTGACACATTTACCTCAGTATAGCCATTCAACATCTGAGTTAATTTGTCGTTTTCATTGGGTCCAAATGAGCAAGATTACTCTTTCCCCTGTTGGTTGTGCTTTTTCTCTTTAACATGTTTAATATGCAAGGCCTGTATATTCATAGTTTTTTTTTCAATGGATGCCTTCCTTGTACTCCAATTCCCAATTTCCTGACCACTGATCTACTAATCAGTCCCTCTCATCAGTTTCTGTTTCTCTGAAACAAATGGCCTTTTTATTTGGAGATGGTTAATCATACTAAAAAATAAATACTCCAGTTCTGTCAAACCTGCTAGCAGTTCACTATAATGTATTGGCTATTGAAACTATTTCTTCCTTTTTCTATGGGATTGATCTTTGCTCTAGGCTTGAGAAGATCTCCCAGCAACTGGTCAGGAGCCAGATCAGAATAAAACCGAAATAACCCAATGGCTCTATCAGAATAATATCTTGGATGAGATTCTTGGGGACATGAACAAATTCCCCTTTAGGATAAAATGTACTTATTAAGGTGATTCTTTCCAAAACATTGCCCGTTGAAGGAATTTGCACTTGTAAACCACTTCCACCACAGTAAAGAACGGAAGTAACATAGACCATCCTTCATAATAAATCAAAGCAATGATATAAGCAAATATTTAGTATTTTATCAATCATGTGATTTTAGAAAAGTGTAGGTTATCGTTTTTGTTTATCTTATGAAACACCTGACGTTGGGAAGGGCTTTTAAATCCCCATTCATTCCACAGCTATGAAAACCTAGGTCCGACATTTATTATAACATTTTCATCTGTAAAAATAAACATGAGGGTTAATAGATTTGTGTCATATTCCTCTCTATCATAAGCAGATTAGCAACTTTCAAGACTCATTCAAAGCATGTTGTTAAATTATTGATTCCAATAACGTACTGCTGAGAAAATATCAAACATCCTATAATATTCTGTTGAGTGTAGTAAAATAAAAAGATGCAATTAGCCTCTGGGCATTGTGAGGGTGTTTAGGAGATTGGATTAGGTACACCTGATGCAGTTTGTAACCCCTTAGTTAGTCTGGTACTCGGTCTGAGTCTGGCTGCAATAAATTCTGGACTTGGTTCATGTTTTTTGTGTCAACAGGACAGACTTACCTGGAGCTCTGCAGTTGTAAATATTAACCTCAAAAGCAAACAAGGCTTTCACAGATTATCCCCAAATTCCATTGTGATGAATCATAAGACAAACTGCCTAAGTATCTTTCACCCTCTTATCAGAAACAAATAGTGCTGACTTTTTAAATGCATGTTTTTGTATTATATAGAAAATATGCTATATTTTCATAAATGGTTGTAATATTCTTGTTGAAATTGTACATATTTTTCTAAATATGATAGCTCATTGAAATCTGTAAGATACTGTTAATATTAAAGATGATGCTGTTGCCTCCATTTGCTAAGTGTCTTGATAGTGCAGCAGCAACACAGTGTAATACCCCAAACTTTGATTCTGCCATGATTTACTTTTGTGTGTTTGGGTAGCAGTGTATTGATACAGTGAGTGAAAGGGTCAATATTGTAAAGAAAGGTGGGTGTCTTAATCTGTATAGTCCATAATTATCAGATACATCTCCAGTTGTTGTTGGGAAAAAACAAAGTTTAGCCCAGTCGGTGTGGATATATACAATACAAACTTCTAATGATCAATATTTTGAGGTTCCTGCCAGAACAACAGATCGGCAGTGATTCATTGTAACCTGTAAACTCAAGGTGACTTGGGATGTTTTTAACTTGTAGGAATCGTTATAGCTAGATTCTACTCTATTGCTTAACCTTTTCAATAGATAGCATTAAACTGCAGGAATATTATGTTTTCCCTTTTGCCCAATGTACCCCGAAATTAACTGATTTAGACAAGCTAGTATCAAGTCTCGCTGGTTTACACCATTCGAAGTTTCCCTTTGGGCTGATTGTATCTTTAATATTAAAAAATGGAAGTATTTAATTTTAATCCACAATTTGTATTTGCATTGATTATTTTTAAGATTGAAGAGCTTATATCGGTTAGAGTCATAATGTGGCATGACAATTTACTGCAACTTCTGGCATCTGCCTCAACATCTCAGTGTTTTCACATGCTATTCTGTTATAAGTAATGATTCTTAACTGATAAATGAAGATGGTCAAGATTGACTTATGACTCATAACTCACTTCAGTTTTCACATTTAGTAGAATCTTAAAGTAGCTAGCTGTGGTGGGATCTTCAGTGGATTCAGGCAGCAATTGAAACAAGAGTTTATCGCAGAGCAAAAAAAAATGAGCAATGTCAAGCCACCTATTTGGAGGAAAGTGAGGACAGCTAAGCTTGGTAAAGTAGTGTAGTGGCATCAGCACCGGACTTCAAGGCGAGTAGTTCTATTTTCAAATCTGGCCAACTCTTTGCATGCTTTCCATCCATGCTGGGCGCAACTCTGCCTTGTAAAAAGAAAAGTACACAAAAGAAATGGCAAGGTTGCTGGCCTGATGTGCAAAAAGTAATGACAATCAGAATCAGCTTTATTATCACCGGCATGTGACGTCAAATTTGTTAACTTAGCAGCAGCAGTTCAATACAACACAATCTAGCAGAGAGAGCAGAAAAAATAATAAATAAATCAATTATGTATATCGAATAGATTTTTAAAATCATGCAAAACCAGAAATACTGTATATTAAAGTGAGCTAGTGCCCAAAGATTCAATGTCCATTTAGGAATCGGGTGGCAGAGGGGAAGAAGCTGTTCCTGAATCGCTGAGTGTGTGCCTTCAGACTTCTGTATCTCCTACCTGATGGTAATAGAAAATGCCCTGGGTGCTGGAGGTCCTTAATAATGGGCCCTGCGTTTCTGAGACACCGCTCTCTGAAGATGTCCTGAGTACTTTGTAGGCTAGTGCCCAAGATAGTGCTGACTAGATTTACAACCTTCTGCAGCTTCTTTTGGTCCTGTGCAGTAGCCCCTCCATACCAGACAGTGATGCAGCCTGTCAGAATGTTCTCCACAGTACAACTATAGAAGTTGTGAGTGTTTGTTGATGTGCCAAATCTATTCTCTCTTTCAATAGTTTTATTAGTTTCTGCATAGGGGAATACAGAGTACAAGATGTATATTATAAGTCAAAAGAATAAAAATAGTACCAAATACATTGTATTAAAATACAGTTACAATCACAAAATCCTGTATTCATAAAAATTAAATTGTAATATTGAAATATAATTTGTTTTACAGAAAGAAAATTAAACCCACTACCAAAGTCAGCTGTTAGGAAAAGCAAAAAGAAAAGGGGGGGGAATAACTTATCATATAATAAAATATATTATTAGCCACCATCTGTACTTTCACAACAAATCAAAGGTTTTGAAAATAACTCAAAACTGGTCCCCACAATGTATAAATATCTTGGCTACATTCAAAAACTGAACATCGGATCTTCTCTAAATTTAAGCATGCCATAACATCCCAACTATTGAGCATGAGTAGGTGGAACAGCATCCTTCCATTTAAGCAGGAGCGCCCTCCTAGATATAGGAGAAGTAAAAGCCAAAATATGCAAATCAGGTGTCTCCAAAATAGTCGTCTTCCAACAATACCAAATAATGTGGTCAAAGGGTTGGGCTTAAAATTTACCTTGAAAAATACCAAGAAAGTTTGGAATACTTCCTTCCAGTATCTTTCGAGCCTTGGACATGTCCAAAACATGTGAATTAATGAAGCTTCTCCATTATTACATCTATCACAGAAAGGAGATGTATCCGAATAAAAATGAGATAGCTTATCTTCAGCCATGCGAGCCTTATAAACCACTTTAAATTGTAAGAGGAAATGACGGGCACATAAAGATGAAGTGTTAACCAATTAAAAAATTTCATTCCAAGTTTCCTCAGAAATTGAAGTCTGTAAATCTTGTTCCCAAAGATTTTTAATTTTGTCTATAGGAGCATTTCTCATTCCTAGCAACATACCATAAATATTGGATATTGGACCATTATAAAAAGGTTTCAAATTAAAAATTTACATCTAGTAAGTCCTTATCAGAACTTATAGGAAATGTATATAATTGAGAATGCAGGAAGTCTCTAATTTGTAAATAATGAAAAAAATGAGTTTTGGGTAAACTATATTTAGCTGACATTTGCTCAAACGAAGCAAGATTTCCTCCCAACAAACAAATCCTGGAAGCATTTAATACCCAATCTATCCCATTCTTTGAAAACTGAATTGGTCATCAAAGGTTTAAAAAAATAGTTAAAACAAATGGAACTAGACAATCTCAATAGACCAAAGAATTTCCTAAATTGTACCCAGATCCTCAAAGTATGTTTAACTAACAAATTTTCAGTTGGCTTACTAACAGATAAAGGGAGTGAGGATCCGAGAAGAGAAATAATAAAAAAAATTATTAATAGAGTTAGCTTCTTAAAAGAAACCCATATCGTACAGTCCTCACGGTTAATATATGTCCAAAACGTAAGATTTCATATATTGACTGTCCAATAATAAAACCTAAAATTTGGTAAAGCTAAGCCTCCATTCTTCTTAGATTTTTGAAGATGAACTTTATTTAGTTGAGAATATTTTTTCATACATAAGGAGATATAATAGAATCGAGAGAATCAAAAAAAAAGATTTAGGAATAAAAACAGGTAATGCCTGAAAAAGGTATATAATGCCAAATCTCTTCAAAGTCCTAATAAAGTATAGCTGCTGTCTTACGTTGGGACCAGGTTAGGTCCTTAGAGATCTTGACACCTAGGAACTTGAAGCTGATCGCTCTCTCCACTTCTGATCCCTCTATGAGGATTGGTATGTGTTCCTTCGTCTTACCCTTCCTGAAGTCCACAATCAGCTCTTTCATCTTACTGACGCTGAGTGCCAGGTTGTTGCTGTGGCACCACTCCACTAGTTGGCATATCTCACTCCTGTACGCCCTCTCATCACTACCTGAGATTCTACCAACAATGGTTGTATCATCAGCAAATTTATAGATGGTATTTGAGCTATGCCTAGCCACACAGTCATGTGTATAGAGAGTAGTGCAGTGGGCTAAGCACACACCCCTGAGGTGCACCAGCGTTAATCGTCAGCAAGGAGGATATGTTATCACCAATCTGCACAGATTGTGGTCTTCCGGTTAGGAAGTCAAGGATCCAATTGCAGAGGGAGGGAGGGAGGCCCTGTTCTGCAACATCTCAATCAGGATTGTGGGAATGATGGTATTAAATGCTAAGCTATAGTTGCTGAACAGCATCCTGACGTTGGTGTTTGTGTTGTCCAGGTGGTCTAAAGCTGTGTGGAGAGCCATAGAGATTGCATCTGTCATTGACCTATTGAGGCGATAGGCAAAACTTGCTAAGATGGGCATTGGATTCCAAATCAATACTGATGTAGTCATTTATAGACAGATTGATGGGCCTTTGAATGTGGCTACCTTTGCCACTTTGTTTATTGTACCATAAAATGGTTCCAATATTGCTACAGAGCCTCAAGGATTAAAGTAAGTGGAGCAGTTCTCTAAACCTACCTTGTAATTGCCAGAGTATAGGAGATTGAGAGTTGATATGATTGTGTTCGATTGAAGAAAGAAGAGGTAGTAAATATTTTTTAATATTTACCCAATACTATTAAAACACCAAAATCATGTTTATTAAAAAAACAAATTGGGAAGAACTCTTACCAAAAGAACAATAGAAGCTTGGAACACTGCTCCAAAATTAAGACCATGTTTGCTGGGTAAAATATGGTGGGATATTTTTAAAAAATGTATTAATGTAGCACATTCAAAATCTAGGGGGTTTTAATCCAATTAAAATTAAGCTAATCTCTTGAAGTGGAGACACTTGAAAGATGTCAATCTCATAGCAACCGGCTGTGGACAAAGATGGGACATGTGACTGGTAGATCAACCATGATCTAATTGAATGTTGGAGCAGTGCTCAGGCACTGAATATATTCTCTTCTTGTATTCTAATTGAAGCAAGCAATTGCACTGATTCAGAAGAAAAGCATTCTTTTTAATCAAAAACCAGCAATTCAGCTGGACTTGAGTTACAGACTGGAATTTAATCCCACAGTGCAATGATTTATATGTAGTGTGAAGGCAAAGTGGTCAGAGAGCCTGATTCACATCAAGGCCCTCTGAGCAATCTTTAAATGAGTCTTTGCCCAGAACTGAGTATTTACAATGTGAAAAGAGATTTGAATAAGTTACAGGCTAGAATCGAATTGAAGGTAGTCCCTTTGTCACAAATATTGTGCAATTAATATATCAAGTTCTTGGCATTTTTTATAGACGAACCTCATAATGATCTTAATCTTAACATTTTAAACCACATGCATGAAGTCCTTCAACTCATGTTAGATATTATATTAGTGAACTGTACTCTTCACTGCATGAAACTGAATAGACTAAATTACTTCACATTCACTCCCACACATTCCCAATGGAAGGCTAAATACTCCAGTGTTCCCTGTTGGATTATATCAATCTTTTCCCCATTCACTGTCGTGAGGTATTGTTGTTACACGCATAGCAAGAATGCTTATACTATCAAAATTTTAGGCACAGTCCACTCTGCTGCACAATATCGATATTTTAGGCTGTTTGAATATGCTACCTAGAAGAAGACTGTACAATCTGATGTGATAATTTTACCCTTTATCCCTAGTTTATACTCCAGACTGATGCAGAACAATTCTTGGCAAAGCTCTTGTATTTGCCTTAATTCAACAGTACTTGACAATCATTGATAAAGCACTGTTAAGAGGATCTCTCTTGGATGTTTATGAGCAGTTTCTGCAGGATTAACTTGTGTTAGAAAGTTGAAATAGGCCAGATTTCTTTGTGTAAAACATACATAAAGCCAGTTCAATGAATAATTCATGTCAGCAAGATTTCTGCTAAATTTTAACAAACAAACTCGTAGTCTGTGGGTGGCTTGGTGCTGAATTAGACCACTGTTCCTTGACCTCTAGGATTTGATGGGCTGGTAATCTCTGATAAGATTACAGTTCCAAACAGGAAATATATTCAAGGCAGTACCAATTCAGGAAAATGCACTTGTGGTATATGTGGTAAGATAATAGTCTGGAAGCAATAATGAATGTAAATACTCTGAGTTTTAATTTGAGTTGTCAGTGCTTCAGTTCCAATTAATAAAACTCCACCAAAAAAATGTAAACTACCCCAGTTATTAGGGACTTACTCTATGTTAGGTTTTATCTGAAAATGATGGCTACTGATAACCTGTTTAATAAATAACAACACACTTCATTTAATGTGTACAAGACTCACCAAGAGCTAACATTTCTTCAGATGGTTGTTATCAGTCATCATTTGACCTTATCTAACAATCTGTAAATTTCTCCAATATGCTTCCTACTTTGAAATTCAAACAATTCATGGGTACTAAGGACCCTCTGAGTTCCTCAGAACCCCACTGCATCCTATTTCAATTACAGTACACTTATAAACCCCTTATGCCTTCTCAAAAAAAAATGTTCTTCCTTTAACAAAGTCCAATGAATTGAAGAGTAGAAAATGATAGCCAGTACCTCTTATTTATTCTCTTTTCTAGTAAGAACTTTACCAGGCTAGGCCACTTTTAAAGATGCTCAACCTCTTAATATGTTCCCTCATTCTTGAAATAGTCACCTCGATTTTACCTGCCTTTCTAATCTTTGCCATCCTTACTAATCACTTCCCCCCACGTACACAACTCATACCCAATTATAATCCTGCAGCTACACCTCTACGGTACTGAACTCTTGGTATCTGTCATTTTCCCCTTTTCATCTTAATCTCCCCTCCGCATAAACTTTGTAGGAATATATTTGGTCTGCTCCTTGAATGTTTCCAAATAGGTATTTCCATGTGGAATCTTCAATTGGTTTATCTTTATCCTTTCTTATATTCTAAATAAAACAAAATTATAATCACTTTCTGTGAAACATTCTCTCCATCCCTCACACAGGTTCATTCCCTGGAACTGTCCAGTACTATGCACTCCTTTGAACTGGTTAATAAGACATTTAAGAAAATGTTTTAAGAATTCTGCACCCTCTACACTTTTCACTGTCACATTCCAATATCAGCATAGTTAAAACTCCTGCAATTTTTGCCTTATTGTTTTTTATCGTAAAGTCTCCTACATACTTTTACATTTCATACAGTGCCTCGTGCAATTAATTGTCAATCTAGACCACTCTTAATTGTTGTTGAATATGACAGAAGTTGAAATACAAAGACACAAGCAGGAAGTGTGTGAGGTTTGTGCGAGGACAGCAACATTAAGTATTGCATCAGGATAGCAACAAATCTAATGTTAATTTTATATCTCTGCCTCTCTAGCAGTCTCTGATTTCTCTGTGTCTGTTCCTCAATGCCCCTTGATTTGTTTGTGCTTCTGTACACAGTTCCCTGCTTTTTTTTTTGAATGCTTCTCAATATCTGTTTTTCTGTGTGGCTGTACATTTCTGTCCAACCACATGTGGGTATGTCAATATCTTGTTTTTTTACTTTTCGGTTCTCTATCGCTTGTTTTCCCACCTCGCTGCCTTCTCTCCTGGCCACCCATTTCCACCATCATTTTACATTTCCTTTTATTTTTCCATACACTGTTTCATGATCCTCTCATTTTTCCCTTCTGAGTATACTTTCATTGGTTCTACCCTAGCCCTTGCTATTTCATTCTGCTTGTCGCCCTTTGTCTCTTTCTCCGCAAACTCACTGCTTACAGGACTTGGATTTCTCTTTCTGAGCCTCTTCCCTTCTCTCACCCCTTTTCACTTCTCTCACTCTCAATGGGACCTTTCTTTCTCAGTCTCCCTCTTACTCTTCATCTCACCCTCTCCCACTTCTTCTCACACTCCCCTCCCCCTTCCACACTACCCTTTTGCTCTTCTTCCCTCCTACTTCCCCTCCCCAATCACACTCCCCCACTCTCCCAGTACCCTCACCCCCTCCCATCCACTCCATTACAAGTACTTGAATGCATGTGGAGGGAACATGCTTAGCTTCTCCCCAAAGAAGTGAAAACTAACCATAAACATCAAACTGAACCAGTTAGGCCCAAGAGCAATGGCCCAAGAAAGTGTCAGATGTTTTGTTTATTTGAAAAACTCAACATTTGAAAAAGAATTAAACACTGTTAGTATATGAGTGGGGAAAGAGAAAAAAAGATTTATGCTTGACAGTTCATTTAACAGACTGTGCAGCTGACAGTTCAAGAGATGGGACGCTGAACACACACTGGTGATTGCGAACGTGTCAGTGTTTTGTTAAGTCAATTCCACTTGGGATAATTCAACATTATTAAACTGACGGTTTTTCACAAAAGCTTTTCTCGCCGTGACTGCCCTTCCCCTCCCTGAGCTGTACCCCACACCAACATATTCATGCAGTCTGCTGTGTCTCTGTTCTCAATCCACCACGTGGGATGGGTCAAAAATAAATTAATTCCTGTCTCACTTTGTCCTGGACTGATTAACTCTGCCAATGCACTGAAATCTGCTTTTAAAGAGTCTGGCAGCTTGGTTAGTTGTGGGGAGGTGAGTGTAGTTAGTTCTCCAAGATTATCATTTAAAAATAAACTCTAAAGCAGTTGGAAATGTGTCAGAGTCTGAGGTTGAGGGGTTCAAAGACGGGGATAAGTTAGATTTTCAGTACCCTATCACAGCATTGGTGAAGGTGAGGAAAGTGGAAACAGTGAAACACCAAAGTGATTAGTGTTCACCATCCTTTGCAAACTTCCAATGTGTTCCAAAATTTACATTCATACTGTCTTTCACAGTTTCATATCCCATTTCCATATGACAGGTGGCACAATCTCTCAGCTCCACTGAGCTAGATCAATCCTGACTGCAGGTACAGGCTTTGTGGAATTTACAAATTTTCCCTGTGCTTATCAGGTTTTCCCCCAGAGTTCCTTCCATGTCCCAAAGCTGTGTGGGTTGGTAGGTTAATTGGCTCTTGTAAATTGCCCATTGAGTTTGGGTACTTTATTAGGTAAACCTTTCTTGTACTGCCAGCTGGTGGCATAACGGCATCAGCGCTGGACTTCGGAGCGAAGGCTCCCGAGTTCAAATCCAGCTGGCTCCCTTGCATGCTTTCCATCCATGCTGGGTTGAGCATTGAGCTAGCAACTCGGCCTTGTAAAAACAAGAAAGCCTGCTAAAAAACCGTCATCATGACGGCATCTCAATGACTCCACTTGGAGTTAAAGGCTTTCTTCTTCTTCTTCTTCCTTGTACTGGGTTGTAATGGGCCACATCAAGGTTCGATGTATTGTGCTTTCTGACGTTCTGAGATGCCCTTCTCCACACCACTGTTGTAATGTGAGTTACTATCACCTTTCTGTCAGCTTGAACCAGTCTGGCCATGCTCCTCTGACCTCTCTCATTAACAAGGTATTTTCAACCACAGAACTGCCACTCATTGGATTTTTTTTTTGTTTGTTTTTTTTTGCACCATTTGCTGTAAACTGTGTGTGAAAATCCCAGGAGAGCAGAAATTACTGAGATGCTCAAGCTCCATCTACCGCCATCTGCCACCAACTGTCATTCCATGGTCAAAGTCTCTTGGATCACATTTCTTCTCCATTCTGATTTTTGGTCTAAACAACAACTGAACCTTTTGACCGTGTCTGCATGCTTTTATGCATTGAGTTGCTGCCACATGATTGGCTGATTAGATATTTGCATTAATGAGTAGGTGTGCCTCAAAGTGGCCACTGAGTGAATAAAAAGCACAACTCAAGAAGAAAAGATGTGACATTTATAATCACAAATCAACACTACAGCCAATTAAACGTTTGAAGTGATGCTGTACTGAAATAAATAAGAGATTCAGTTTGTGCAGAGTAAGCTCCAATGAACAGGATTGCCATAATGTGTATGGATATTTTAGGAACAACTGAGGAACAGTAAAGACCTAAATGGGTGTTGTCTACAGGCCACCAAACAGTAGCATGGATATTGGGTGCAAGTTGAATAGGGAGTTAACATTGGCATGTGGCAAAGGTAATGTCACAGTAGTTATGGGGGATTTCAACATGCAGGTGAACTGGGAGAATCAGGTTGGTGCTGGACCACAGGATAGGGAGTTTGTAGAGTGCCTACGGGATGCATTCTTGGAACAGCTTGTACGAGAGCCGACCAGGGACAAGACTATTCTGGATTTAGTGTTATGTAATGGACAGGATTTGATAAGCAATCTCGCAGTAAAGGAGCCATTAGGAGGTAGTGATCACAATATGATAAGCTTTTATCTGCAATTTGAGAAGGATAAGGGCAGCTCGGAGGTGTCAGTGTTGCAGTTGAACAGGGGAAACTATGGAGCCATGGGGGAGGAGCTGGCCAAAGTTGACTGGATGGATAGCCTAGCAGAAAAGACAGTGGAACAGCAATGGCAGGTATTCTTGGGAATAATGCACAAGGTGCAAAATCAGTTCATCCCCCAGAGAAGGAAGGATTCAAAGGGGGGAAAGGGGCCACAGTGGTTGACAAAGGAAGTCAGAGATTGCATAGCATGAAAAAAAAGGAAATATGATAGAGCTAAGGTGAGTGGGAGGACAGATGATTGGGAAGTTTTTAAGGAACAACAGAACTTAACTAAAAAGACAATACGGGGAGAAAAAATGAGGTACGAACGCAAGCTAGCCAGAAATATAAAGGAAGATAGCAAAAGCTTTTTTAGGTATGTGAAGAGAAAGAAGATAGTTAAGAACAATGTTGGGCCCTTGAAGAATGAATTGGGTGAAACTATTATGGGAAACAGAGAAATGGCAGAAGAATTTAATGAGTACTTTAGATCTGTTTTCACTAAGGAAGACACAAGCAATCTCCCAGATGTATGGATGGGCCAAGGACATAGGGTAACAGAGGAAATGAAACAGATTGACATTAGGAAGGAAACGGTGATGAGAAGACTGATGGGACTGAAGGCTGACAAATCCCCAGGTCCAGTTGGTCTGCATCCGAGGGTACTAAAGGAGGTGGCCCTGGAAGTTGCAGATGCATTGGTAATTATTTTCCAATGTTCCTTAGATTCAGAATCAGTTCCTGAGGATTGGAGAATGGCTAATGTTATCCCACTTTTTAAAAAAGGAGGGAGGGAGAAAACAGAGAACTATCGACCTGTCAGCCTGACATCGGTGGTGGGGAAGATGCTAGCGTCCATTAATAAGGATGAAATAGTGGCATATCTGGATAGCAGTGATAGGATTGGGCCGAGCCAGCATGGATTTACCAAGGGTAAATCATGCTTGACTAATCTGTTGGAGTTTTTCGAGGATGCAACCAGGAAGTTAGATGGGGGAAATCCAGTGGATGTAGTGTACCTCGATTTTCAGAAGGCATTTGATAAGGTCCCACATAGCAGATTGGTGGGTAAAATCAAAGCTCATGGCATTGGGGGGAAGACATTGACATGGATAGAAAACTGGTTAGCAGATAGAAAGCAAAGGGTAGCGGTGAATGGGTGTTTCTCGGAATGGCAGGTGGTGACTAGTGGGGTGCTACAGGGCTTGGTATTGGGACCACAGTTTATTACCATTTACGTTAATGATTTGGATGAAGGCATAAAAAATAACATCAGCAAATTTGCTGATGATACTAAGCTGGGTGGCAGTGTGACATGTGATGAGGATGTTAGGAGAATTCAGGGTGACTTGGATAGGCTGGGTGAATGGGCAGATACTTGGAAGATTACGTTTAATGTGAATAAGTGTGAGGTTATCCACTTTGGGAGTAAGAACAGGAAGGCAGATTATTATCTGAACGGTGTAGAGTTGGGTAAGGGAGAAATACAAAGAGGTCTCAGAGTACTTGTTCATCAGTCACTGAAGGTGAATGAGCAAGTGCAGCAGGCAGTGAAGAAGGCTAATGGAATGTTGGCCTTTATTACAAAGGGAATTGAGTACAAGAGCAAGGAAATCCTCTTGCATTTGTACAGAGCCCTGGTGAGACCACACCTGGAGTATTGTGTACAGTTTTGGTCTCCAGGGTTAAGGAAGGACATCCTGGCTGTAGAGGAAGTGCAGCGTAGATTCACGAGGTTAATTCCTGGGATGTCTGGACTGTCTTATGCAGAAAGGTTAGAGAGACTGGGCTTGTACACGCTGGAATTAAGGAGATTGAGAAGGGATCTGATTGAAACATATAAGATTATTAAGGGATTGGACAAGATAGAGGCAGGAAATATGTTCTAGATGCTGGGAGAGTCCAGTACCAGAGGGCATGGTTTGAGAATAAGGGGTAGGTCATTTAGGACAGAGTTAAGGAAAAACTTCTCCTCCCAGAGAGTTGTGGGGGTGTGGAATGCACTGCCTCGGAAGGTAGTGGAGGCCAATTCTCTGGATGCTTTCAAGAAGGAACTAGATAGGTATCTTATGGATAGGGGAATCAAGGGATATGGGGACAAGGCAGGAACAGGGTATTGATAGTAATTGATCAGCCATGATCTCAAAATGGTGGTGCAGGCTCGAAGGGCTGAATGGTCTACTTCTGCACATATTGTCTATTGTCTAACTTCTACCCCTTTGCCATCAAGCTTCTGAACAGTCTATGAACCCATGGCAAAATAGGAAACCAAATCCTTAGAAAGAGTTACATAGGATTGGAAGATGTAGAATCCTTGTGGGTAGAGTTCTGCAAGGATAAAAAGACCCTGATGTGAGTTATATACAGGTCTCCAAACAGTAGCAAGGATGTGGCATAGAAATTACAATTGGAGATAGAAATGGCATGTAAAAAGGGCAATGTTACAATAGTCATGAGGAACTTCAATATACAGGTGGAATGGGAAAATTAGGTTGGTGCTGGATTGCAAGAAAGGGAGCTTTTAGAATGCCTATGAGTTGCCATTTTAGAGGAGCTTGTAGTTAAGCCCACTAGGAGAAAGACAATTCTGGGGACTGGGTGTTGTGTAATGAACCAGTTTTCATTAGGGTGTCTAAGGTAAAGGAACCTTAGGAGGCAGTGATCGTAATACGATATAATTCACCCTGTAGTTTGAGAGGGAGAAGATAAAGTCAGATGTTTCAGAATTGCAGTGGAGTAAAGGGACATGAGAGAGACACGAGACATGAGAGAGAAGCTGGCCAAATTTGATTGGAAGGGATGCCAGCAGGGATTACGGCAGAACAGCAAGGGCTGGAGTTTCTGGGGTCAATTCAAAAGGCGCAAGATAGATACATCCCAAAGATGAAGAAGTATTCTAAAAAGAAAATGAGACAACTGCGGCTGACAAGGGAAGTCAAAGACAGCTAAAAAGCAAAAGGGAGGGCACACAATATAGTTAGGATTAGTGGGGAGTTAGAGGATTGGGAAACTATTCAAACCCAACAGAAGGCAACTAAAAAAACTATAGGGAGAAAAAAGGTGAAACAAGAAGGGAAGCTAGCCAATAATATAAAAGAGGACAGCAAAAGTTTTGCAGATAAATAAAGGGTAAAAAAGAGGTAAGAGTGGATACTGAGAAATGACAATGGGGGACCTAGAAAGAGTAGATGAACATAATAAGTGTTCTGAGTTAGACTTCAATGTGAAAGACACTCGCAATATGTCAGAAATTCGAGGGTGTCAGGGGACAGAAGTGAGTGCAGTTGCTATTACTAAGGAGAAGGTGCTTGGGAAACTGAAAGGTCTGAAGGTAGCTCAGTCACCTGGAGCAGATGGACTGCACCCATGATTCTGAAAGACTGTGGAGACATTAGTAATGATCTATCAAGAATCACTAGATTCTGGAATGGTTCTGGAGGACTGGAAAATTGTAAATATCACTCCACTCTTCAAGAAGGGAGGGAGGCAGAAGAAAGAAAATTATAGGCCTGTTAGCCTGACTTCAGTGATTGGGAAGATGTTGGAGTCCATTATTAAGGATGTGGTTTTGGGTACTTGGAGGCACATGATAAAATGGGCCCAAATCATCATGGGAAATCTTGCCTGACAAATCTGTTGGAACTCTTTGAGGAAATAACAGGCAGGATAGACAAAGGAGAGTCAGTGGATGTTGTTTACTTGGATTTTCAGAAGGCTTTTGTCAAGGTGCCTCACATGAGGCTGCTTCACAAGATAAGAATCCACGGTAAAATCCAGGAAAGATACTAGCATTGATGGAAGATTGGCTGTCTGGCAGGAGGCAAAGAGTGGGAATAAAGTGGACCTTTTCTGGTGGGCTGCTGTTGGCTAGTGGTGTTCTGCAGGGATCAGTATTAGGACCACTTCTTTTTACAATATTTGTCAGTGATTTGGATGATGGAATTGAGGCTTTATGGCCAAGTTTGTGGACGATACAAAGATAGGTAGAAGGGCAGGTAGTGTTATGGAAGTAGGAAGTCTGCTGAAGTATTTAGGCAGATTGGGAGAATGGAAAAGTGGCAGATGGAATATAGTGTAGGGAAGTGTGTGGTTATGCACTTTGGTAGAAGGAATAGAAGTGTAGACTATTTTGAAAAAATTCAAAAATCAGAGGTGCAAAGGGTCCCTGTGCAGGATTCCCTAAAGGTTAACTGGCAAGTTGAGTCAGTGGTTAGGAAGGCCTATGCAATGTTAGCATTCATTTCAAGAGGACTAGGATATAAGAGCAAAGATCTAAAGCTGCAGCTTTATAAGGCATTGGTCAGACCACACCCGGAGTACTGTGAGCAGTTTTGAGCCCCCTGCCTAAGAAATTATGTGCTGGCATTGGAAAGGGTTCAGTGGAGGTTTACGAGAATGATTTGGGAATGAACAGGTTAATGTATAAGGAGTGTTTGATGGCTCTGGGCCTGCACTCACTGAAGTTTAGAAGAATGAAAGGGGATCTCATTGAAACCTATTGAATATTGAAAGGCCTAAATAGAGTGATGTGGAAAGGATGTTGCCTATAGTGGGTGAGACTAGGAGCAGAGGGCTCAGCCTCAGAATAGAGGGACTTCCATTTAGAACAGAGATGAAGAGGAATTATTTCAGCCAGAAAATGGTGAATCTGTGGAATTCATTACCACGGTCAGCTGTGGAGGCCAGGTCACTGAGTATATTTAAAGTGGAGGTTGATAGGTTCTTAGCTGATTGGGGTGTGAAAGGATACAGGGAGAATGCAGAAGAATGGGTTTGAGAGAGATGATGGAATGTTTCCACCAGCCACGATGGAATGGCAGAGCAGACTCAATGGGCTGAATGGCCTAATTCTGCTCCTATATCTTATGGTCTTGCACTATTTATTTAGTTTTTGTAACTTCCAGTCATTTTAATATCTTACTGCTGCCACAAAACAACAAATTTCATGACATACATCAATGATAATAAACCTGATCCTGATTCTGATTCTGAATGTAGGTTTCAGTGCTTACAGAGGGGAATTAATCCGTACTTTAAAAAGGCAGCAGTCCTGATAGTATTGTGATTGTTGAGAGTTAGAAGATCATAGGCTGAAATTCCACTTAAAAGGACTGACTCATACTCAAGTCTGACAGTGCTCTGCAGTACCTTGTTGGCAGTGTTGCCTTTTAGATGAGATATTAAAGTGGTTAACATAAAGGATACCCTGGTACTATTTCAAAGGACAGGGAGTTACCACTGTGACCTAGTCTCAGGAACAGATTACTAGGTTATTTTCTGCATACAAACTGTTTGCTTCTCACCAAAATCAGTGACTTCAATGTCAAATACTTCAGCCTCAAAAGGACGTGGAAGGTTCTATATTAATGATGGTCCTTTCACATCCAGTAGAGAGGACAGACTGAGCTTATATAAAAGAAGGATTTGCTGTTAAACTATAACCCTGGACCACTAAAAACAGGATTACTTAAGAGCACAACACAATAGAAACAGGAACAGGAATTAGGGTCATGAGAGATCTTCTTCCTCAATTTCACCTTCCCTCACTGACCCCTCAATATCCAGAAATATTTCCATTTTGAAATACTTAACACTGCTTCTAGTTTAAAGGTTTATTTTGGTGTCAAAGTATGCATGTACAATACAACTCTGATATTCGTCTTCTCCAGATAGCCATCAAATACACATGAAAAGAAAAAGAAACAAAACTTGCATACCCCAGAATCCCCCAACCCCGCCCCCACAGAAAAAACAGTGACAAAAGCAACAAATCTCCACCCCTTCCCCACAGAAAAAAACATCGACAATAACAATCCTTGACCCCCTCACTCACAAAAAAGCAACAGCAACAGTAGCACCAAAAAAACCCTACCTCACCTCACCCACACACAAAGAACTATCAAATCACCCACCCACCAATCAGCCACAGGAAAGAAAACGCCAAAAAACTGAAGCAGGCAGGCCAATATAAAGTACAGTCCAATCACATAAATCTCAGAATATCAAACAATCTTTCCATGGTTCAGAACTCACGCCTGCAACGGTGGCCTCTGGTGGGAGCGAATGCTGACTGCCTGGGCTAAGATTACGGTTGAGTTGGAATAAAACTATACTAAATAAACATTTTAAGAGATATTTCAACACATTTTATCCTTTTCTGCTATTGTCTTACAATGTTTGGCAGGGGGAGCACATATCGATTGTATTGAGTATAGAACTTTCCGTAAATGTTCCAAGGACATTGTTCCAAGTGATGAGTAGACTGATGGGACTGAAGGCTGACAAATCCCCAGGTCCAGTTGGTCTGCATCCTAGGGTACTAAAGGAGGTGGCCCTGGAAATTGCGGATGCATTGGAAATCATTTTCCAATGTTCCTTAGATTCAGGATCAGTTCCTGAGGATTGGAGAATGGCTAATGTTATCCCACTTTTTAAGAAAGGAGGGAGGGAGAAAACAGAGAACTATCAACCTGTCAGCCTGACATCGGTGGTGGGGAAGATGCTAGAGTCCATTATTAAGGATGAAATAGCGGCATATCTAGATAGCAGTGATAGGATTGGGCCGAGCCAGCATGGATTTACCAAGGGTAAATCATGCTTGACCAATCTGTTGGAGTTTTTCAAGGATGCAACCAGGAAGTTAGACGAGGGAGATCCAGTGGATGTAGTGTACCTCAATTTTCAGAAGGCATTTGATAAGGTCCCACATAGGAGATTGGTGGGTAAAATCAAAGCTCATGGCATTGGGGGGGGGAGACATTGACATGGATAGAAAACTGGTTGGCAGATAGAAAGCAAAGGGTAGCAGTGAATGGGTGTTTCTCGGAATGGCAGGTGGTGACTAGCGGGGTGCCACAGGGCTCTGTATTGGGACCACAGCTGTTTACGATTTACGTCAACGATTTAGATGAAGGCATTGAGAATAACATCAGCTGATGATACTAAGCTGGGTGGCAGTGTGACATGTGATGAGGATGTTAGGAGAATTCAGGGTGACTTGGATAGGCTGGGTGAGTGGGCAGATACTTGGCAGATTACCTTTAATGTGAATAAGTGTGAGGTTATCCACTTTGGGAGTAAGAACAGGAAGGCAGATTATTATCTGAACAGTGTAGAGTTAGGTAAGGGAGAAATATAAAGAGATCTAGGAGTCCTTGTTCATCAGTCACTGAAGGTGAATGAGCAAGTGCAGCAGGCAGTGAAGAAGGCTAATGGAATGTTGGCCTTCATTACAAAGGGAATTGAGTATATGAGCAAGGAAATCCTCTTGCATTTGTACAGAGCCCTGGTGTATTGTGTACAGTTTTGGTCTCCAGGGTTAAGGAAGGACATCCTGGCTGTAGAGGAAGTGCAGCGTAGATTCACGAGGTTAATTCCTGGGATGTCTGGACTGTCTTATGCAGAAAGGTTAGAGAGACTGGGCTTGTACACGCTGGAATTAAGGAGATTGAGAAGGGATCTGATTGAAACATATAAGATTATTAAGGGATTGGACAAGATAGAGGCAGGAAATATGTTCTAGATGCTGGGAGAGTCCAGTACCAGAGGGCATGGTTTGAGAATAAGGGGTAGGTCATTTAGGACAGAGTTAAGGAAAAACTTCTCCTCCCAGAGAGTTGTGGGGGTCTGGAATGCACTGCCTCGGAAGGTAGTGGAGGCCAATTCTCTGGATGCTTTCAAGAAGGAGCTAGATAGGTATCTTACGGATAGGGGAATCAAGGGATATGGGGACAAGGCAAGAACCGGGTATTTATAGTAGATGATCAGCCATGATCTCAAAATGGCGGTGCAGGCTCGAAGGGCCGAATGGTCTACTTCTGCACCTATTGTCTATTGTCTATTGATACAGGATGTGATAAAGGGTAGGTGGATGAGCAGTCTGCATGGTTACTTCTGTGAGTCTGTGACAACATCATTTACTTTTGGATGGTTCAGGTATATGTTTTAACATTAGTGTGTGCCTATATCAGATCTCTTTTGCAATGGGAAGATGACTGTCCCAGATTTTTGCAAGTTCCAAATCCATGATTCAGTCTTGATTTCAATTGCTAATTCTGGTAAAATCACAGCTTGAATGCTGTTTCACTTTCACCCATATCTCAACAACAAGCACATACACAAATGGAATTTCCACACACATCCAAAAGAGTGGTGGGGCTGGAGTAGGACATCTGCAAGGAAATCCCTAAGCAATTTCTGCAATACTGGATATTCTGTGCATACTTCTGCTTTCTTTTCCAGTTAGTTAAAAATAACTTTTATTCGTATATAGCTTTCACCATTGACCCCAATGTTTACAAAGAACAGTCAGTGGTATAATAAGGACACCAACCAGTTTGCAAACTGATGATCAGATAATCTATTATAGGAATATTGGGTGAGGCATAAACCTTACCCAAGATGGTGAGAAGAGATTCATTGCTCTTCATCCAATGGTATTACCACAGAAAATTAAACAAGATTCTCATAGTGGAAATCTAAAGTAAAAACAGAAATAGCTAGAAATACTCAGCATGTCAGACAGCATTTGTGAAGGGAGAAAAAGAGTTAGTTTTTCAGGTTGAATACCCTCCATAATAACTTGGAAAGAGAGAAAGCAAGTTAGTTTATAAAGGGGCACCACAGTAGGTTAATGGTTAGTGTGATGCTCAAGGCATCGGAGTTCATAGTTCAATTCCAGCACCCTTTGTAAGCAGATTTTTTTTTACATTGCTTCGCATGTGCGTGTGGCATTTCTCCAGGTGCTCCGGTTTCCTTCCACAGTCCAAAGATGCACCAGTTAGTAGGTTAATCAATCATTGTAAATTGTCCTGTGATTAGGCCAGAGTTAAATCTGTAGATTGCTGGACAACTTCGTCTGTTGGTCTGCAAGGGCCTGTTCCATGCTGGATCTCTAAATAAATAAAATTTAAAATAAAGCAAAAAAATAAATGTTTAACCTTCCAGCAGAAGTGGCCATTTTAATGCCAATGGGAAAAGCAAGTTATTTAACATTGTCTGATATTGGTATTTTCCATTGATTTAGGCACCAGGACAGATTGAAGAGGTCAGGGTGTTGGGGCCCAAGGTGAGGGACAGGGTGGTTCAGCTCACTGCCCCTCTATGGACAGACTCTCTTTGTGGACTTCAGTCATTTACTTGCATGATTTTTTTTTCTCTGCACATTGGGTGTTTGGTGGTCTTTTTTTAATGGGTTCCCTTTGGTTTCTTTGTTTCATGGCTCAAGGGTTAGGGTTGAAGCACTCTTTGGTTCAAAGGTTGAGGTAGTTATCCTACCATATAGTTCCTTTCCATTAATTCTTGGATCCTGCTTTAAGATTACCTCCATGATGCATATGTTAGAGTCTAAAACCCTAGGATTTCCTAGTCCTTCCTCTAACATTGGAGATTGTCCCTTAACCTTTTTCTGTAGCATTCCCATTGCTTAAATATTTCCCTAATGTCTTGGTGACCAGAGTTGGACAAAACCAGAAAGGAGCACTACGCCATTTGAGCAAAGTGCTGATAACACTTAGCTGGGCAGGCAGCATCAATGGAGGGAGAAAGAGGTAATGTTTCAGGTTGATTTCTACTTCGCAATTGGCCATTCTCCCTGATGTTTAGCAGAATCAGTATCCAAAAAAAATGATCAGGACTACATGAGGAGGGCAACTCTGCTGGTTTCATTCAGGCCCCAACACCACCTCCTGGGGTATGATGGAAAATTCCATGAATGACTGAAGGTCAAACATTATCCAAGTAGTTCAATAGCACCCTCTGATCTGTATTCCACTTTAAGCATTGCTTCTATCCACCACACTTGGGCCGCAGTGTACATGCCGCAATTCACAAAGGCTTCTTCAACTGCACCCGCAAACCTATGATCTCAGGTGCAAAAGGAACAGGGCAATGGGCACATACTTGCCCTTCATGACACAGGCTCTCCCAATCCCGACATATATTGCACATCCTTCACTATCATTGGATCAGCGTTCTGGAATTTACTGCTTTTCACATTGTGAAAACATCTCTATTTCACAAACTGGAGAGCTTCAAGATCTGCCAACCCTTTCCTGAGAGCCGAAGGGATGACCAGCATGACCAACAGATGTTTTGTTACAAAAATGAATTCATGAACAATGCGGAATTTGACTCTGGCTTTGAGGGAGAAGCCAGAGAGTGGCAATGGATGGTTGTCTCTCTGACTGGAGGCCTGTGACTAGTGGAGTGCCACAGGGATCGGTGCTGGGTCCATTGTTGTTTGTCATCTATATCAACAATCTGGATGGAAATGTGTCTCATTGAGGCCACTTGAATATTGAAAAATTTACATAGATAGAATGGATGTCAAGAGAATGTTTCATATAATGGGGGAGTCTAGGACCAGGGGGCACAGCCTCAGAATAAAAGAATAGGCATCTCTTTAGTACAGAGATGAGGAGGAACTTAAGCTAGAAGACGGTGAATTCATTGCCACAGATGGCTATGGAGGCCAAGTTATTTGGTATGCTTAAAGCGGAGATTGATTAGTAAGAGCAAGAAGGCAGGAGATTGGGGTTGAGAGGGTTAATAAAACAGGCATGATGGAATGGCAGAGCAGGTACGATGGGCCAAATGGCCTAATTCCGCTCCTCCGTCTAAAGGTCTAAATAGTCTTATAGTCTACTAGGCTATGGAACATACAATCTGTAAGTGATAGAATCTGAGTCAGGAGCAAATTTTAGACAAGAATTCCAGTGTTCCAGAGATAGAGAAATGGAGTGGCTGGTGCAAAGAGCTGGTGGTGTGATGGGCCAAGTGACTTCTTCTGTGGTGCTGGGCTCTTTAACACACTGAGGGCACTAACAAAATGCTTTCACAAGGAGTAAAGCAAGTTCTATCTTTAGAGGTCTCCATCTTACTTGGTCAGGTTTGAAGTGGTCACACTTGTAAGTGCCCATCAGCCAGGTGTTTATCCTCTCTTCTTGTTGACACTAGTGCATCAGCAGCCACAACCAGGCAATGTGGCCATCAGATCAACACGTCAAGTGGTGGATCCCGTCCGATCAGGTCAGGCGCAGCCAACCACAATGTGTAATAAGATCAATCATCGGTGTTGGTCTAGGTCTGTGCGCCGTCCGCACTCCCTCCCGCTCACAGGAGACACAAACTGCCTGTTGCTCTTTTGCAAACTCATTCTCCGTTACCCCTCTCCCACCTCCTCGCCCCTCCCCCTGCACACAGACACAGGGAGCCGAACACACTGAATAAAAAGCTGCAGGAATTTTGAAAACTCCAGTATGAACTCAATGGGCATTGTTCTCTGTTTGGAACGTCAGTGAGCAGTCATCTGTTAAATAGAGGGCCATTCAATGGCCTGGCCTATTTCCCTGAGAAGGCTTTCATTTCCCATTGGCCGCAGACAATAACCAGTATTGTGGAAGGCTGTGGCCTGGGGATTTTACTTGTCCTCCTCTCTAAGGAATTCCAATACGCTGTCAACTGCTGTTAACATCTCGGCCTCTGGCGATAAAATGCAGTTATTAGTTAATAAGCAGATCATTGTGGACAAACAAGGTCTCTCGGACAATCCCGGGCCCCCATTATTCCCCACACTCTGCTTTGATTTCAGATTCTCCCCATGATTATTTTGCTTTTAACTGATTTTCATTTTCCCAGCTGCATAACCTTTCTAAGTTTATTCACATTTTATAAACTCCTCGGCAGTGTGGAGAATGCTGACACAGTGCACAGTGGTTGAAAGGGGAGAACACCCACACCCCCCCCTCCTCCACCCACTGATTAAACATCACCAGGCATTGGGTCAGGACTTGCTTTTCCGTTCCACTTCTCCCTCATTCCCTGAAGGTGCTGCCGCACACGGAGTTACAGACGTATCGTAGAATCTCAGCCTAGAAGAACACTGCAGAGCCACCCCAGAGGCTGACCCTGGGTGCTCGTATAGGCCAATTGCTCAGTTGTCAAGCTGGAACAGACAAATCTTAGTGCTGTTTTTAGTCAATGTTTGAATGCCTTGAAACCTGGAACTCTTCACTCAATTCTGCTTGCTTTCACCTTTCTCAGTTCGGACCTCCCTTTTTGCCACTCTGAGGCTGGATGGGATGGTGTTGGCTTCAGCAGAAATGAAGTTGCTCCCAATGTCCGTCACAAGCAACCCCAAAGATCCTGAGTAGCGATGATCACTCACAAATTTGAAACCGAGGTGTGCCATGTAGAAGACCCCACAAACACTTCAACACACACAAAATGCCGGAGGAACCCAGCAGGTCAGGCAGTATCTATGAAGGCAAATGAACACTTCACGCTTCGGCCCAAGATCCCTTAACAGGATCATAACTCCTAATGCAGGGTTGTGGCCTGAAATGTTGGCTGATTATTCCCCTCCATAGATGCTGCCTGACCTACTGAGTTCATCCAACATGTAGTGTGTTACTCAGGATTTCCAGCATCTGCAGAGTCTCTTGGGTCCACGAAGATTGCACCTCTCATCATTCGCCCATAAATAGACTTGCAAAGCCCACACGTATCCCTGAGCAGGGTTTATCTGTGCAGGGTGAATGACAGGGTCACATGATCATCCTTGTTGCTGTTGCTGTTCACATTCCTTCACACTCTCTGCCAACTATTTGTTAGTTCCAGGCCACAAGACAAAATGATTTGCAAACTCGCCCAAAATGAAACTTTTAAATTATTATTACTAAGATACATCGCAGAATAGGCCTTTCTGGCCCTTCGAGCGACCTACCTAGCAAGCCCCTGATTTCTTTTTAACACTAGCCTATTCCCAATTCACAATGACCAATTAATCTACCAACCAGTACGTCTTTGGACTGTGGGAGGAAACCAGAACGCCCACACAGTCAAACTCCTTACAGGCAGCAACGGGAAGTGAACCCGGGTCACCTGTGCTGTAAAGCATTGTGCTAACCACTATGCTACCGTGGAAACATAGAAAACCTACAGCACAATACAGGCCCTTCGGCCCACAAAGCTGTGCCGAACACGTCCTTACATTAGAACTACCCAGGCTTACCCGTAGCCCTCTAATTTTCTAAGCTCCACGTAGCCATCCAGAAGTCTGTTAAAAGACCCTATCCTTTCCACCTCCACCACTGCTGCCAGCAGCCAATTCCACACACTCACCACTCTCTGAGTAAAAAACTTACCCCTGACATCTCCTCTGTACCTGCTTTCAAGCACCTTAAAACTGTGCCTTCTCGTGCCAGTCATTTCAGCCCTGGGAAAAAGCCTCTGACTATCCACACGATCAGTGCCTCTCATCATCTTGTACACCTCTATCAGGTCACCTCTCATCCTCCGTCACTCCAAGGAGAAAAGGCCAAGTTATTCTCAACTTATTCTCATAAGGCATGCTCCCCAATCCAGGCAACATCCTTGTAAATCTCTGCACCCTTTCTATGGTTTCCACGTCCTTCCTGTAGTGAGGCGACCAGAATTGAGCACAGTACTCCAAGTGAAGTCTGACCAGGGTCCTATATAGCTGCAACATTACATCTTGGCTCTTAAACTCAATCCCATGATTGATGAAGGCCAATGCACCGTATGCTTTCTTAACCACAGAGTCAACCTGCGCATCTGCTTTGACTGTCCTATGGACTCGGACCCCAAGATCCCTCTGATCCCCCACACTGCCAAGAGTCTTGCCATTAATGCTATATTCTGCCATCATACCAAAATGAACCACCTCACACTTATCTAGATTGAACTCCATCTGCCACTTCTCAGCCAAGTTTTGCATCCTATCAATGTCCCATTGTAACCTCTGACAGCCCTCCACACTGTCCACAACACCACTAACCTTTGTGTCATCAGCAAATTTACTAATCCATCCCTCCACTTCCTCATCCAGGTCATTTATTAAAACCACAAAGAGTAGGGATCCCAGAACAGATCCCTGAGGCACACCACTGGTCACTGGCCTCCATGCAGAATATGACCCATCTACAACCACTCTTTGCCTTCTGTGGGCAAGCCAGTTCTGGATCCACAAAGCAATGTCCGCTTGGATCCCATGCCTCCTTACTTTCTCAATAAGCCTTGCATGGGGTACCTTATCAAATGCCTTGCTAAAAGCCATATATACTATATCTACGGCTCTACCTTCATCAATGTGTTTAGTCACATCCTCAAAAAATTCAATCAGGCTCGTAAGGCACGGCCTACCTTTGACAAAGCCATGCTGACTATTCCTAATCATATTATGCCTCTCCAAATGTTCATAAATCCTGCCTCTCAGAATCTTCTCCATCAACTTACTAATCACTGAAGTAAGACTCACTGGTCTATAATTTCCTGGGCTATCCCTACCCCTTTCTTGAATAAGACAACAACATCTGCAACCCTCCAATCCCCTGGAACCCCTCCTATCCTCATTGATGATGCAAAGATCATCTCCAGAGGCTCAGCAATCTCCTCCCTCGCTTTCCACAGTAGCCTTGGGTACTTCTTGTCAGGTCCTGGTGACTTATCCAACTTGATGCTTTCCAAATGCTCCAGCACATCTTCTTCCATAATATCTACAAGCTCAAGCTTGTCAGTCCACTGTAAATCATCCCTACAATCACCAAGATCGTTTTCCGTAGTGAATGCTGAAGCAAAGTATTCATAAAGTACCTCTGCCATCTCCTCCAGTTCCATTCACACTTTTCCACTGTCACACTTGATTGGCCCTATTTTCTCACGTCTTATCCTCTTGTTCTTCACCTATTTGTGGAATGCCTTGGGGTATTCCTTAATCCTGTCCGACAAGGCTCTCCTAATTTCATTCTTAAACTCCTTCCTGCTAGCCTTATAATCTTCTAGATCTCTATCATTACCTAGTTTTTTGAATCTTTTGTAATCTCTTCTTTTCTTCTTGACTAGATTTACAACAGCCTTTATACACCACAGTTCCTGTACCCTACCATCCTTTCCCTGTCTCATTGGAACGTACCTATGCAGGACTCCATGCAAATATCCCCTGAACAATTGCCACATTTCTTCCATACATTTCCCTGAGAACATCTGTTCCCAATTTATGCTTCCAAGTTCCTGCCTGATAGCCTCATATTTCCCCTTACTCCAATTAAATGTTTCCCTATCTTGTCTGTTCCTATTCCTCTCCAATGCTATGGTAAAGGAGATAGAATTGTGATCACTCCAAAATGCTCTCTCACTGAGATCTGACACCTGACCAGGTTCATTTCCCAATACCAGATCAAGTACAGCTTCTCCTCTTGTAGGCTTATCTACATTATTGTGTCAAGAAACCTTCCTGAATACATCTAGCAAACTCCACCCCATCTAAACCCCTCGCTCTAGGGAGAAGCCAATCAATATGTGGGAAATTAAAATCTCCCACAACAACCCTGTTATTATTACTCCTTTCCAGAATCTTTCTCCATATCTGCTCCACAGAGACTCCGAAGACAACCCCATAAGAAACTGTGTCAGAGTAATTGCCCGTCCTTCTGACGGGTCCCCAGAGAACCACACCACTCTGGGTGTTTTGCTCATAACTTCCTCTGTAACCTGGTAATGAGCTCATGTTCACAACCTGAATGCTGGATGTGCTTATACATCTGCAGAAAGATAAGACCTTGAGTCATGAGTGGAGAAGTGCCCATGTATTGCAACTCTGACATTATCTCAGCTAGTATTGGTGCCTCATGTGAAGGTGTACCAACTGACAATCGACACTGGGCATACACATTATACTTCAGAACGTTGTTACATATAACTGTCTTTGAGCTATCCCCTTGTATTCACTAAAAACAATCCACAGGGGTTTGTGTTTCTTCAGAAACATAAATGTCTGACTGTACAGGCACTCATGGAAGTTCATCACTCTGTAGATATTAGCCAAACACTTGTTGTGAATAATGTTGCTGCTGGTTGGGAAGAAATCCAGATGCAAATCTATCCCCATCCCCAAACAATGTGATTAAACAAGACTAGAGTGAGGAGCAGTCGTCTATGGGTCCTGGTGAACCAGAACCTGTGAGCTCAGCAGGAACTGCCTCAGCTCTCAGAACACAACTTCTTTTCTCTCCTTCCCTCCCATGTCATGATTCAGCAGTTAGATGTCCTAACACTTTGCTTAAAAATGGCAAAAATTGCTCAGAGTGACGAAGAAAGCCCATGTAGGCCTTCGTTCTGACTCAAGTGCAACCAACACCTCATTAACTTTCTCCTCAGATGAGTGGGGACCAACAATCTCATCTGAAACAGCAAAAGCACACTGGTCTTTCCTCAACTGTGATGTTATTAGATTTGCTGACCAAGAAGTTCTCAACTCAAATGAAGACCTGAAGCCCTATCGGATATAAATGGCTATGAGCACTCTTGCTAAAGGGAGATTATACGGTAGCCCTCTCACCGAGCTTGTATACAAACCTGGCTTATTAGCTAACTCTGCTAACAGCCACATGTCTCAGCGGTGAGAACACCTTTCATAGGCAATATATGTCTAAGATCAGGATGATTTGGGGTTCAACCAAACAGAAACATTGGGATGTTCCAATTAAAGGAACCTCAATTTGAGCGAATGCTGTGTAAACACTGCCTGTACACAGTTATTGGTAGCCCAGAAATGACAGATGATGCTCTAGCATAAAGTTATAAAGTATATTTACCATTTTTCAACTTTATCAAACATTTAACAGAGAAAGAAAAAGATGAAAGGTCCTATTACAGTTAAAACCAGTCGAAATGTGCACATAAACATTACAGCTCATTTCTCTAGTAGTCGGGGCTGTATCACTTTACTCGTGCTAGACCTACCATCTGTGTGAAAACACCTACCACAGTCTGAACTTCCCTCAAAGACTCTCTCGAATGAACTGGCTCCCTCTCTCAGGAGTATTGGCCCTTCCTCCTTAGAGTCATTCATCTGCACAAAGCACTTCGTGTAACGGGGTCTCTCTTTCCAATAGCATTCTGTGGCATCTTCCTGGTGCCCCACTCTGCAGCTCCCGCAAAAGACCCCAAATCAGACTACTGTCTTTCAGAAATCTGACCCTGTCCAGTTCTCAAGAATATTCCATGCCATCCCACTCCTTTTATAATTTTTTAAATTTTCTCCATCTAGAAAATAGTCTATGCTTTCATTCGTTCCATCAAAGTGCACGTTCATAAACTTCCCAGCACTATATTCTATCTGCCACTTCTGTGCCCATTCTCCTAATCTGTTTAAATCCTCTTGTAACCTCCCTGCTTCCTTAACACTACCTGCCCCTCCACCTATCTTCGTATCATTAACTAACTTGGCCACAAAGCCATCAATTCCGTCATCCAAATCATTGACATATAATGTAAAAAGAAGTGGTCCCTGTGGAACTCCACTAGTCACCAGCAGCCAATCAGAAAAGGCTCCCTTTATTCTATTCATTGCCTGCTGCCAATCAACCAATGCTCCATTCATGCTAGTATCTTTCCTGTAATACCATAAGCTTTTACCTTGCTAAGCAGCCTCATGTGCAGTACCTTGTCAAAAGTCTTCTGAAAATCCAATTACACAATATCCACCAATTCTCCTTTGTCCATCCTGCTTGTTATTTCCTCAAAGAATTCCAACAGAGTTGTCAGGCAAGATGACTTTGGGCTGTTTTATCATGTGCCTTCAGGTACCCCGAAATTTCATCCTTAACAATCAACTCCAGCATCATCCCAACCACTGAGGTCAGGTTAACAGGCCTATAGTTTCCTTTCTTCTGCCTCCCTTCATTCTTAAAGAGTGGAGTGACATTCACAATCTCCCAGTCCTCTGGAACCATTCCAGAATCTAGTGATTCTTGAAAGATCATTACTAATTCCTCTACAATCTCTTCGGCAACCTCTTTCAGAAACTTGAGGTGTAGTCCATCTGTTCCAGGTGACTTATCTACCTTAAGATGTTTCAGCTTCCCAAGCACCTTCTCCCTAGTAATAACAATTGTACTCACTTCTATACCCTGATGCTCTTGAACCTCCAGCATACTGCTAATGTCTTCCATCATGAAGACTGATTCAAAATACTTATTCAGTTCATCTGCCATTTCCTTGTCCCCCACTACTACCTATCCAGCATCATTTTCCAGCAGTCCGATACCTACTCTCACCTCTCTTTAACTCTTTATATATCTGATAAAACTTTCCTTATCCTCTTTGATATTATTGGCTAGCTTACCTTCGTATTTTATCTTTTTTCTCCCTATGGCTTTTTTAGTTGCCTTCTGCTGGTTTTTAAAAGCTTCCCAATCCTCTAATTTCCCACTAATTTTTGTTCTATTATAGCCCTCTCTTCTTCTTTTCTGTTGGCTTTGACTTCCCTTGTCAGCCACAGTTGCATCATTCTGCCTTTAGAAAATTTTGTCATTATGTATCTATCCTGCGCCTTTCAAATTTCTCCCAGAAACTCTAACCATTGCTGCTCTGCTGTCATCCTGGCTAGTGTCCCCTTCCAATCAACTGTGGCCAGTTCCTCTCTCATGCCTCTGTAATTCCCCTAACTCCATTATAATACTGATACATTTGACTTTAGCTTCTCCCTCTCAAACTGCAGGGTGAATTCTATGATATTATGATCACTGTTCTTTCACCCTAAGCTCCCTAATGGAATCCGGCTCATTACACAACACTCATTTCAAAATAGTTTATCTCTTATCACAAGCTGCTCTAAAATCCATTTCATAGGCATTCTACAAATTCTCTCTCTTGGGATCTGAACTCTGCACCAATCTACCTGCATATGGAAATTCCCCATGACTGTTGTAACATTCATTTTGACATTCATTTACTATCTCCCATTGTAATTTGTAGCCCTCATCCTGGCTAATGTTCAGAGGCCTGTATATGACTCCCATCAGGATCTTTTTTTTTACCAACAGATAAGCCAATCCCTCTGCTTACCTGCTTGCCTTTTCGATACAATGTGTACCCCTGGATGTTAAGTTCTCAATGATAATCTTCTTTCAGCCACAACTCAGTGATGCCCACAATGTCATACCTGCCAATCTCTCACAAGATCATCTACCTTATTCTGTACCCTGCATGCGTTCAAATAGAACACTTCCTGTCCTGTATTTGTCATCCTTTTGATTCTGTCCCTCTGTTACACGACACTCTTCCCACTGACATCTGCCTGTCCTTCCTGACAGTCTCACTACACACCACCTCTGCTTGTATACCAAATGCCCCATCCTCAGCCCTATCAATCCCTCTCCCTGCCAAATTAATTTAAACCCTCAACAGTTCTAGCAAACCTACCCACAGGGATATTGGTCCCTCTCAGATTCAGGTGTAACTTGTCCCTTTTGTACAGATCTTACCTTCCCCAGAAGAGATCCCAATGATCCCAAAATCTGAACCCCTGCCCTCTGCACCAGTTCCTCAGCCACATGTTCATCTGCCAAATCACCCTTTTCTTACCCTCATTGGCACATGGCACAGGCAGCAATCCAGAGATTACTACCTTAGAGGTCACACTTGTCAACTTCCTACCTTGCTCCCTAAATTCCCTCTTCAGGAACTCCTCTCCTTTTCTACCTATAGTCATTAGTACCAATATGTACAAGGACTTCTGGCTGCTCACCTTCCCCCTTTAAAAAGCCGTGGACATGATCCAAGACATCCCTAACCCTGGCAGCTGGGAGGCAACTTACCATCCAAGTGTCTATATCGCACCCACAGATCTCCTGTCTACTCCTCTAACTATGGAATCCCCTATCACTAATGCACTCTTCTTTCCGCATCCCATCTGAGCAACAGTGCCAGAGAACTAGTCACCTCGGCTCCTTCCGGTAGGTTCCCCACCCCAGCAGTATCCAAAGCAGTATTCTTATTAATGAGTCAAACGGCAACAAGGGTACTCTGTACTGGCTGCCCATTTCCCATCCCTCTTCTGACTGTCACCCATTTACCTGCCTTTTGCAACTTAGGGGTGACTACCTCTCTGTTGCTTATATCATCATCATCTCTTCATTTTCCTGTATGAGCCGAAGGTCATCGAGCTGCAGCTCCAGTTCCTTGACATGCTCTCTGAACAGCTGCAGCTCAGTGTACCTGGTGCAGATGTGGTTATCTGGGAGGCTGAAGGTCTCCCACAATTCCCACATCTCACACAAAGAACACAGCACAGCCCCGGAGCCATCATCACCAGTCCTAACTATACATTAACAGATGAAGAATGAAGTTATAGTTGAATATATTTGAAAGATTACTTACAACTGCTTGTGACTTTTCAAATGGCAGCTACTGGCAGGCTGCAATCAGCACGAGAGGTTGTTTGTCGATGTCGCAGCACAAGGTTTAAAAAGGTAAGAGCTTGGGTGCTTTTGGCTCTTTCAACGGTCTGCAATCAGTGCAAGAGATCGTTCAGTGGCGATGTAGCACGAAGTTTAAAAAGAACTCGTGTTTTCGGTGGGCTACAATGAGCAAGAGAGATATTTGTTGGTGACGCAGTGCAAGGTTTAAAGAGAGCTCCTGTGTCTCTGGCTCTTTCTGGTGGATTGCAATCAGCAAGGGGCCAATATAAAGAAGGGAGGTGTGTGCAGAGTGGCCATTGGTAGAATGGTCAGTCTTTGGCTCAACAGGCTTGGGCAAGAACAGGCAGAGGTTTTAAGTAAGTTTGTTTCTCGTAAAGTTTTTTTTCCTGTTAATATACAGCTAGTGCATTTAGAATGGGTTCGGAGGTAGTCGTATTTTGTTTGTGTGAGATATGAGAACTCTGGGAGACCTCCAGTCTCCCTGATAGCTACATCTGTATGACGTGCACTGAGCTGCAGCTCCTCAGAGACCATGTTAAGGAACTGGAGCTGCACCTTGATGACCTTTCACTAATATAGGAGATTGAGGAGGTGATAGATATGAGCTGCAGGGAGATAGTCATCCCTAAGATGCAAGAGGCAGGTAGCTGGGTGACTGTCAGGAAAGGGAAAGGGAATAAGCAGCCAGTGCAGAGTATCCCTGTGGCCATTCCTCTCAATAATAAGTGTAACACCCTGGGGAACGTTTCACTGGTAACGTAATAGTCTTTCTGTAGAAGCAGTGTTTGGGTTATGGCTAGAGATAATGGGGGCTTTGGAATGTGCACCATCCAATGAAGGGTGTGTGTTTTCGTGCTGTGTGCCTGACACCAGGGTGAGCTGGGTCTTTTGTTCGGTGGGAGATAAAGAGGGAAGACGCTGGAGTGGAGCCATGATCCAACGAAGGCCAGGAGATCGAAGGAGGATCGGCAAAGGGGGACCATGAGCTCCAACTTGTGCACATTAAACTGTTTCGCTAAAATGGGCCCTTTTCTTTACTAACCCTTTAGTCAAATTAAGAACTATAAAGCTAAATCGTTTAATTGTATGCGGTGTGCTGTCTGTTATTTCATGGTACTGATTTATAACAGGGTAACAAATCACTCAGCATTCACACAAGCAGGGGGATTTTGGGGTGAACTTGCATCTCAATCTCACCCGTTTGGCAGGGTCAAAGATGGTCTTCCCTGGACTTAAGCAGCCAACAGAACCTGAGGGTTACATAAGTATACTGCTTTGGACATTGTTGGGGCGGGTGGGGGGGGGGGGGGGGAACACGCAGGCGAACCTGTCGGGACCAGGTCTCTGGCACTGAGCCTGGCTCTGTGGCTCAGAAGGGAGGGGGCTGGTGGGGGAGAAGAGGAGTGCAGTAGTGATAGGGGATTCCATAGTTAGAGGAGCAGACAGGAGATCCTTTGGACATGATATAGACATTCCAATTGCTTGTTGCCTCCTAGGTGCCAGGGTTAGGGATTTGGTTCCTGCGTGGTAGGTCATGTCTAACCAATCTTATGAAGTCTTTCAAGGAAGTTACAGGAAAGTGGATGAAGGCAAGGCAATGGATGTTGTCTACATGGATTTTAGCAAGGCATTTGACAAGGTCCTGCATGGGAAGTTGGTCAGGAAGGTTCAGTCACTTGTCATTCAGGATGAGGTAATTAATTTGATTAGACATTGGCTTCATAGGAGAAGCCAGAGAGTGATTGTAGATGGTTGCCTCTCTGACTGGAGGCCTGTGACTGACTAGTGGAGTGCCACAGGGATTGGTGCTGGGTCCTTTGTTGTTTGTCATCTATATCAATGATCTGGATGATAATGTGGTTAACTGGATCAGCCAATTTGTGGATGACACCAAGATTAGGGGTGTAGTGGATAGCGAGGAAGGCTGTCATGGCTTGCAGAGGGATCTGCATCAGCTGGAAAAATAGGCTGAAAAATGGCAGATGGAATTTAATGCAGACAATTACGAGGTTTTACACTTCGGTAGCACCAACCAGGGTAGATCTTTCACAGTGAACAGTAGGGCACTGAGGAGTGTGGTACAACAAAGGGATATGAACAAAGGTCTATAATTCATTGAAAGTGGCATCACAGGTAGATAAGGTCGTAAAGAAAGCTTTTGGCACATTGGACTCCATAGATGAACGTACTGAGTACACCAGACATGATGTTATGTTGAGGCTGTACAAGAAATTGGTGAGGCCTAATTTGGAGTATTGAGTGTAGATTTGGTCACCTACCTACAGGAAAGATGTAAACAAGGTTGAAAGAGCACAGAGAAAATTTACAAGGATGTTGCCAGTTCTGAAGAACTTGAGTTATAAGGAAAGTTTGAAGAGGTTCAGACTGTATTCTTTAGAACGTAGAAGACTGAGATGTGATTTGATAGAGGTATACAAAATTATGAGGGGTATAGATAGGGTAAATGTGAGCAGGCTTTTTCCACTGAGTTTGGGTGGGATTACAACCAGAGGTCATGGGTTAAGGGTGAAAGATGAGAACTTTAAGGGGAATATGAGGGAAAACGTCTTCATTCAGAGGTTCATGAGAGTGTGGAATGAACTTCCAGCGCAAGTAGCATATGCAAGCTCAATTTCAATGTTTAGGAGAAGTTTGGACAGGTACATGGATAGTAGGGGTATGGATGGCTATGTTCCTGGTGTAGAGTGATGGGAGTAGGCAGTCTAAAAGGCTTTAGTATGGACTAGATGAGCTGAAGGGCCCATTTCTGCACTGTACCTCTCTATGCTCTCTATGTCTTGGATCAGGTCCACGGCATTCTAAATGGGGAGGTTTAAAAGCTGGTACATATTAAGAACATAAGAAATAGGAGCAGGAGTAGGCCATCTGGCTCGTCCAGCCTGCTCTGCCGTTCAATGAGATCATGGCTGATCTGGCCATGGACTATCTCCACCCACCTGCCTTTACTTTAAAACTCTTAATTCTCATATTGGTATCAACAACATAGGTAGGAAAAGGGAGGAGGTCCTGAAGAAGGAATCTTGGGAGTTAGGTAGAAAGTTGAAAAGCGGGACTTCCAGGGTAGTAATCTCTGGATTGCTGCTTGTGCCACACACAATTGTGGGTAAGGATAGTTTGAATGGCAGATGAATGTGTGGCTGAAGAATTGGGCAGGGTTTCAGATTTCTAGATCACTGGGATCTCTTCTGGTATGACCTGTATGAAAAGGACGGGTTACATCTGAACCCAATAGTGACCAATATCTTTGTGGGCAGGTTTGTTAGAGCTTTTGGGGAGGGTTTAAATTAATTTGACTGGGGGATGAGAACCGGAGTGATAGGGCAGCGGATGGGGCAGTGGTATACAAGTTGATGCAGTGTGTAGTGAGATTGTGAGGAAGGACAGGCAGATGATAGGGCAAAAATTGCGGTCTGTTAGATAAGCTAAAGTGTAACATGGGGGGAAAATCAAAAAGGTGATGAATAGAGGACAGACGATGTAATATTTGAATGCATACAGTACTCAGAATAATGTAAATGATCTTGTAGCACAGTGAGATATTGGCAGGTATGACGTTGTGGGCATCACTAAATCATGGCTGAAGGAAGATCATAGTTGAGAGCTTAACATCCAAGGATACACATTGTATTGAAATGACAGGCAAGTAAGTAGAGTGGATGGGGTGGCTCTGTTGGTAGAAAATAAAATAAAATCCTTAGAAAGAGATGACATACGATCAGAAGATGTAGAATCTTTGTGGGTAGAGTTAAGAAACTGCAAGGGTAAAAAGACCCTGATGGGAGTTATATACAGGCCTCCAAACCTCCAAAGGGTGTGGTGTACAATTTACAACAGGAGACAGAAAAGGCATGTAAAAAGGGCAATGTTGTGGTAATCATGGAGGATTTCAATATGCAGGTATAGTAGATTGGGAAAATCCAGTTAGTGCTGTAAGAGAGGGAATTTGTAGAATGCCTACGAGATAGCTTTCCACAACAGCTTGTGATTGAGCCCACAAGGGGAATGGCAATTCTGGATTGGGTGGTGTATAATGACCCAGATTTGAGAAGAGAGCTTAAGGTAAAGGAACCCTTTGGAGACATTGATCATTATACAGTACAATAGAATTCACCCTGCAGTTTGAGAAGGAGAAGCTTGTATCAGTATTACAGTGCAGTGAAGGGAATTACAGAGGCATGAAAGAGGAGCTGGCCAAAGCTGATTGGAAGGGGACACTAACAGTGATGATGGTAGAACAGCAGTGTCCAGAGTTTCTGGGGGCAAATTAGAAGGTGCAGGATAGTTACATCCCGAAGATGAAGAAGTATTCTAAAAAGAGGATGAGGCAACTGTGTCTGACAAGGGAAAAGGCCATAAAGAGAGGGAAGATAAAATATGAAGGTAAGCTAGCCAATAATATAAAAGAAGATACAAAAAGTTTTTTCAGATATATAAAGGGTAAAAAGGAGACGAGAGTGGATATCAGACTACTAGAAAATGATGCTAGAGAGGTAGTAAATGGGGGACAAAGAAATTGCGGAGGAATTTAATAAGTATTTTGCATCAGTCTTCACTAAGGAAGACACTAGCAGAATGCCAGAAATTCAAGAATTGGGAAGCTGAAGAGTCTGAAGGCAGGTAAGTCACCTGGACCAGATGGACTACACCCCAGCGTTCTGAAAGAGGTGGCTGAAGAGATTGTGGAGGCATTAGTCATGATCTTTCAAGAATCACTAAATTTTGGAATGGTTCCAAATGTCTGGAAAATTACAAACATCACTCCACTCTTTCAGAAGAGGGGGAGGCAAAAGAAAGGAAATTATAGGGCAGTTAGTCTGACCTCAGTGGTCAGAAAAATGTTGGAGTCTGTTATTAAGGATGAGGTTTCAGGGTTCTTAGAGGCAAATGATAAAATATGCCAAAGTCAACATAATTTTTTCAAGGACAAATCTTGCCTGACAAATCTGTTGGAATTCTTTGAGGAAATAACAAGCAGGATAGACAAAGTAGAATCAGTTGATTTTGTGTTTTTCAAAAGGCTTATGACAAGGTGCCGCACATGAGGCTGCTTAACAAAGTAAGAGCCCATGGAATTACAGGAAAGGTACTAGCACAGACTGAAGATTGGCTGACTGGCAGGAAGTAAAGAGTGGGAATAAAGGGAGCCTGTGACTAGTGGTGTGCCATAGGGTAAGTGTTGGGACCACTTCTTTTCACTTTATATGTCAATGATTCAGATGAAGGAATTGACCCTTCATCAACTAGGTGGAGGGGAAGGTAGTGCTGAGGAAGCAGAATGTCTGCAGAAAGATATAGACAGATTGGGGGAATGGGCAAAGAAGCGGCAGTTGGAATACAGTGTAGAGAAGTGCATAGTCATGCACTTCGGTAGAAGGAATAAAGGTGTGGTGTGGACTACTTTGTAAGTGAGGAGAATATCCAAAAATCAGAGGTGAAAAGGGACATGGAAGTCCTTGTGAAGATTTCCTTAAAGGTTAACTTGCAGGTTAAGTTGGTGGTAAGGAAGGAAAATGCAATGTTGGCATTCATGTTGACTAGACTACAAAAGCAAAGATGTGATGCTGAGGCTTTATAAAGTCAGACCGCACTTGGAGTATTGTGAGCGGTTTTGGGACTCTTATCTAAGAAAAGATGTGCTGGCATTGGAAAGGGTCCAGAGGAGGTTCACGAGAATGATCCCAGGAATGAAAGGGTTAATATATGAGCAGTGTTTAATGGCTCTGGGCCTGTACTCACTGGAGTTCAGAAGAATGAGGAGGGATCTTATTGAAACCTATCAAATATTAAAAGACCTAAACAGGATGTGGAGACGTTTCCTATAGCGGGAGTCTAGGACCATAGGGCATAGCCTCAGAATTAAGGAGCACCCATTCAGAAAAGAGATGAGGAAAAATTGCTTTAGCCACAGGGTGGTGAATCTGTGGGATTCATTGCTACAGACAGCAGTGCAGGTCAGTTCATTGGGCATATTTAAGATGGAGGTTGATAGGTTCTTGATTAATCAGAGCATCAAAGGTTACAGGGAGAAGGCAGGAGGGATAATAAATCAGCCATGATGGGCTGAATGGCCTAATTCTGCTCCTATGCTTTATGGTCTATTTAGAAAGCAAGCTTAGCAAACAACCAAGAAAGAGAAGGAGGCCTACTGGCCAAGTAGTGAATATCCATCACACAACCATCAAAATGCGTCCTCAGATTCCCTTGTGTCTGTCTTCCCAACCAGTTTGAGGAAATCTATGATACTTGGCAGTCTAATCACTTTCCTCCGGAACTTGTCTGGAGCTATCACAAACAGACCCTTGTATTGGAACATTAGTACAAACTATTGTGTACTCCTTTGAACCTTTGTCCAACTCGATCAGTTGGTAAGCAGGTGAGGAACCACCCTCCCTGTAGCTGATCAAACAAGTCATCTCTCAGATGGTTGGGGATCCATCCTCCATTACCTGTCTTCAAATTCAGAATCAGATTTATCATACGTTGTAAAATTTGTTGTTTTGTGACAGCAGTGCAATGCAATACATGTTAAAATTATTATAAATTACAATAAATAAATAAATAGTGCAAAAAGAGAGTGAAATAGTGTGGTAGTGTTCACGGGCTCATGAGCCATTCAGAATTCTGATAACGGAGGGGAAGAAGTTTAAGACGTTCCTAAAACGTTGAGTGTGTGTCCTCGGGCTTCTGTACCTCCTCCCTGATGGTAGTGATGAGAAGGGGGCATGTCCTGAACGGTGAGGGTCCTTCATGATGCATGCCGCCTTCTTGAGGCAAGGCCATTTGATGATGTCCTCAATAGTGGGGAAGCTGGTGGCCATGTTGGAGCTGGCCGAGTGTACAACCGTTGTAATCGCCACTAATCCCACATACATCTGTCTTCCAGAACAGCCAGTGTGGCTGGTCAGAAATCTCATTCGGTTTAATGTGGCCTGCTTCCTGGAGTTTCATCATCTGTTCCTCTTAAGGCTGCAGAGCAGAGACCTGACATAAACCTCAGGCCTGGCACTCTCCTTGAGATGGACCTTGGCGTCCACATCCTGAGTGTTTCTGAGCTTATCACAAAATGCCCTGGCTACTTGTCCAGCACAGGGAACAGACAGCTTCCTCACCCTTTGGGCCTCCATCCAGTCCAGTTTTACTCTAATGGCCATTTTCAACCTTGCACAGAGGGTGGTGACAAAGAAATGTCAGAAGAGGGAGCTTTGCTTCCCTGTCATTGCTCCTTGTGGTAACCTCCACCTACCCAACACCAGGAGGAAAATTTGTCCACCCTCCTAGCTGGCCAGTACCATACATCGCTGAACCTGCTGATTCCCAAGCACTTTTTCTTTCACTCAATACACCTCTGAAGTACGGAGAAGTTTAGTAGCCTTTTGCCTTGACAGGTAAAGTCTGAATATTCCACACAGGTCACCACCTTCTTCACCCAGTTGGCACAACATGATCTCAATGGTGGAGAAGGTTGTGCCTGTGATGGAGCTGGCTGAGTCAACAACCCTCTGATCCTGTGCATTGGAGCCTCCACACCAGACAATGATGCAACCAGTCAGAATGCTCTCCATCATGCACCTTGAAACTTGCTCGAGTCCTTGGTAACTTACCAAATCTCAAACTATTAATAAAGTATAGCAGCTGGTGCACCTTCTTTGGAATTGCATTGGCTCCAGGATAAATCCACTGAGATATTGACAGCCAAGGACTTGACACTACATACCATTTCCACTGCTGGCCCCTCAAATGAGGACCGATGTGTGCTTTCCCAACTTCCCCTTCCTGAAGTCCATAATCAATTCCTTGGTCTTGCTGACGTTGAGAGCAGAGTTGTTAGATAACCAGCGGTGTCATGATGGTGTAGCGTGAAGGGGAACCTGTGAGTGCTGGTGTCCCCATGAGCCCATAGTTATTATTCTCCCAGGTGATAAAGGACTTGGATCTAGGAAATGCCATGCCAACAGCCAGATAAACACTGTGGCTTCTGTGCAGGTCAGAGAGTGGGAATTGCACAGCAAGTGGCTCATCTGCTGACACAACACCCCTCTCCACACAAATCAGGGGTGTGAAGGAGAAGGCTCCACTGGTGACTCCGACACTCAGGAAGATCTGGGACAAAGTACCTCATTTGGTTGGCACCTCAAACATTACCCTAAAATGTTATCTTCTCTGCAGGCTCAGAGTGTGCTGTTTACAAAGCTCACTGTGGGTATAAGTCTAGGGTATTTAAACACCCCTGACCACAAAGAGTACACAGGAATACCACCACCTGCAAATTTCCAAACCTGGAAATGCAACGTCTGCCCTTCGTCGCTGTTGGGTCAAAACCCTGGAACTTATTATCCATCAGCACTGTAGGGGCACCTTCCCCAAATGGACTGCAGCTGCAACTCACCACAACCCTCTCAAGAGGGCAGCTATGGTCAGGTTGTATATACTCTCTTAACCATAATACTCACGTCCTATTTATGAACATAAAATCAGGAGCAAAACTCTCACAACAATGCAAGTTCTGTTCTAAAGGTAACAATATATCTTTCTACTTATTTAAACCTCATTATCTATACATATATCCTTGATAAGCACTTGTTCAATGTCTCATCTGCACTCAGTGGCCACTTTATTAGGTACTTCCTGCACACTACTGTTGAAACTTGTGGTTATTTGAGTTAGTCACCTTCCTGTCAGCTTGAAACAGTCTGGCCATTCTCCTCAGACCTTGCTCATTAACAAGCCATTTTCACCCATAGAATCGCTGCTGACTGGATGCTTTTTTTTTGTTTGTTTTTCACACCACTCTCTGGAAACTCTTGAGACTGTTGTGTATGAAAATCCCAGGAGATGAGCAGTTTTTGAGATACTCAAACCACCCCGTCTGGCACCAACAATCATTCCACAGTTAGTTACTTAGATCACTTTTCTTCCCCATTCTGAAGTTTGGTCTGAACAACAACTGAACCTCTTGACCACATCTGTATGTCTTTATGCATTGAGTTGCTGCCACGTGATTGGCTGATTAGCTATTTGCATTAAAGAGGTGCACAGGTGTCCCTAATGAAGTGGCCACTGAGTGTATAGAAACCTCAAAATCAATACGTATTCTTCCATCTCTCATTATCACTTGGGAGTCAATTGCAACAGATGAATTACATGACACAGTGTGTGACGGCAGCGGCTCTTGGTGTGCTCCATCCCTGAGACCTTCAGCAGATGGATGAAACCCTTTGCATCCAAACACAGTAAAGGGTATGAAATCCACAAAGAATGCTTCAGATCTCAGTGAGTGAACAACACGTTGCTGGTGGGAGGGAGGACAACCGCGATTGGTTATTAGTGGGGAAAGGGATAGTGGTGGTGTGGGGTGCAGTAAGGGCACAGTCTGTTGAAAACAGGACACTCTTGTCCTAATAACCATACCTGCCTTTGTCCCCATGGACACCATGATTGCTCCTTCCTTCCAGTTCATGTTCTGAGGCTGTACCAGGTACCTCAAACCCACGGTGTCCCAGCTCAAGTGCAAAACCAACACAAACATCTGGAGAAAAAGAGAATGGTGGAGGAGAGGACCAGATTTCTGACTGTCCACAACTGCGACTTGACTGTCTAGACAGATTTCTGCCAACAGAACTATTGCATTCAAAGGAATAAAGGATTCACTCATTCCTGGTTGCCAGCACAACTTTTTTAGGGGGACCTATCAGAGAAACCTTTCTGTCTTACCACTCTGGACATCACAATAACAACTTTCATTGTCTCCCTAACTTCCTTTGGGAAGGTAGTGGTGAACAGCTGTGGCAAGGGTGCCAACCTTTTTGGGAGTGTGTGGACAAATTGTCAGTAATCTTTCTCTGCCGTACCATGGTAATTTTTGAGCAGAGATCATCGATTAATGAATTAGTAACAATCTCTTAGTAAAAAAATTATTTTGTTGCTTCAATTGGCAGGAAAGATAATCGTTATGTATCCTTTTTATTATGGGTGGGGTTTAAAGAATTGCAGGGCATGCCACATGCCAACAAAATTTTTGTGTGTGCCAGAGGTTCACCAGCCCTGAGCCGTGGTATTTGTAATCATAATGCTGTTGAATTGGAAATTTCAGGAATTAGACCTAGTGCTAATGAAGTACAACTGTAAGGGAAAAAGTTAACTCAGATCTGCAGGATTCACTCAGTTAAACCGAACAAGAGTGAGGACAGTCTGGGACAGAGAAGGATTGGGAAGTGAAGTGAGAGCACTTTAGTAATTGTGATCATAACTCAGTTAGATTTATGGAAAGAGAAAAGAGGGAAACCAGGAGTAAAAATTAGGGAAAGGGCAATTTTATCGGGGTGTGATTTGTTTCAGAAAGGTGTCAAGAAAAAGTTACTCAAACTTAAAATGTGTTCAAAGCAGTGGAACAAAGCAGAGTGACAGTGAGAGTTCAGGACAAATGGACTCACTGAACAAAAAAAAATGTGTGCTCCCTCATCGAAACTCTTTTGGGTAAAGAGAATCAAGACAATAAAGGAGAGCTTCAATCAGAGCTGTACATCACAGAAATCCCTGAGGAATACAGAAGGTGCAGGGTGAAATCACCACCAAGAGTTGATATAGGAAAAGGAAAGCATGAAAAAAAGTCAAGAAAAGGAAACAGAATTTCATGACGTGAGTGTTTTCCAGCATTGTGTGATAGAAAATCAATATTTTTCCTGAAGCAAAACACTATTTTGATCATTTTAGGGCTATCCTGATCAGACATCCTGGCAACGCAGATGTGTTTTCTGTGTTCAGGCAACATTCCTCAACTAAGATTCTTGCAGGAAAACCTGGATCATGTTTTCCTGTTGAGTATAACTCTTTGGATGTGATAACCTTACAAAGAAAGAAAATATTAAGAGGTTTTGCATCTTTGAAATTACCAAGCCCTGTGTATGGTGATGGAGCAGTGGTTAAATTGTTGAACTGGTAACAAGTTGCCTAGACCAACAACCCTGAGAAAGAAGGTTTAAGTCCCACCATGGTGGTTGGGGACTTGGTTGTGTGGCGTGTGGCCAAGTGGTTAAGGCGTTTGTCTAGTGATCTGAAAGTCGCTAGTTCGAGCCTCAGCCTCACCACACGTTGCTCTGCGACGACACCGGTGCCAAGCTGTATGGGTCTTAATGCCCTTCCCTTCGACAACATCAGTTGCATGGAGAGTGAAAACTTGCAACATAGGCAACTGCCAGTCTCCCATACAACCTCGCTTCGATGGACAGCCGAAGAAGGTGGTTGAGGAACTTAAAATACAGTTAATAATCTGATTTAATTTTAATGCAAAACAATTGGACTGTCATACAAACCCACCTGCAGGAGAGGGACCCATTCCTACCTGGTTGAGTCTACCTGTAATTCCAGGTGCACAGGACTATTGAAACGCCCACTGTTCTGGGCCAGTGAGGATGAAGATCAAACATTGGCATTGCCACTGATGCCCAGATCCTGAAAAAAATGAATAAAATGACCTGTACCCTGGTGCTGAGAAAGGAAAAGAGGATAAAGCAGAGATTGTAAACATTATTTTACAATCCTTTATACGCTTCCATTGTTTAAAGAAGGGAGAAAGGGTTAGACCAAGTAGTTATAAATCAGTCACTACATATCTGCTACTTTTCACATTATATGTCAATGATTTGGATTTGGAGTTGGTGGTTTTTTGGCCAAGTTTGTGGATGATACAGATAGGTGGAGGGAGCATGTAGTGTTGAGAAAGTAGGAAGCCTGCAGAAGGACTGGGCAAAGAAGTAGCAGATGGAATTCAGTGTAATGAAGTGCATAGTGATGCATTTTGGTAAAATGAATAAAGGCATAGACAGTTTTCTTAACGGGAAGCAAATTCAGAAATTGGAGATGCAAAGGTGATGTCTAAGAAAGGATGTGCTAGCATTGGAGAGGGTACAGAGGGGGTTCACAAGAATTATCTCAGAAATGAAAGGGTTAACATATGAGGAGAGTTTGATAGCCTTGGGCCTATACTCACTGGAGTTTAAAAGAATGAGGGGGTGGGGGGATCTTATTGAAACCTATCAAATATTGAAAGGCTGAGATAGATTGGTCATGGAGGGGCTGTTTCCAATAGTGGGGTAGTCTAGAACTAGAAGGCACAATGCCAGAATATAAACCTCGCTAAAAGAGAATGAAGAGGAATTTTTTTAGCCAAAGGACTGTGCGTCTGTTGAATTAATCATCACAAACCGTTGTGGAGGCCAGGTCATTGAGTATATTTAAAAAGGAGATTGATAGGTTCTTAATTAGTCAGGGTGTCAAAGGTTACAGGGAGAAGTCAGGAAAACGGGGTTGAGACAGAAAATATATCAGCCATGATCAAATGATGGAGCAGACATGATGGGCTAAATGGCCTAATTCTGCTCCTATGACTTACGGTCAGTCAGTGTAACATAAGAGGTGGGGAAGTAATCTGGTTGGTACTGCATGATTGAACAAGGTTGGTTTGAGATGGATTTAAGGGAAAGGTAATATCTGACTGAATTTCTGAGCAGGGGACAATGAGGCTCGGTGACAACAGCCCATGTGAGGCAGTCGAAACGGGCTTAACCTAGGCCAAGATATGGCAGGATCCAAATGGAAGGCTGATCAAAATAAAGCAAAAAACCTACAGGATCCAAACTGGATTCAAACTAACTTGACTGTAAGGGGTAACAATTGCAGTGGAACATAGTAGGACTCAGTACTTTGCTCCTCCTGTTATGACACAATGAGACTGAGAAAACTGGCTGGGCCATTCATAGAGAGGAAACCAGGGGCTATTGGGAGATATCAGTGGTTTGGGCATCTGGATCTGAACCAAGGGAGATGAGGTGACGCCTTTGGGAAAGGCAAATCAGGCGTGGGATACACAACAAAGGTGTCAATAGATGTCGGGAAACAGGGCCATGGGGCATAATTCACAGATCCCTACGGCATCAGGGCAGAAAGATAAAACAACTGGGAGAATACTTTCCGTTATTGGTCTGGTTACAGACCCAGGTGCGGAAGAACGGAAGGATCCCAGGGAGAGATGGAAACAAGAGGTTAAATGTCAGAATCAGAGCCTCAGAGGGAGCGACTGAGTGACACCACGAGGTAATTCATCCCATCCGAGACAAACCTACTCACCACAGGAGCTGCGAACGGCAGGCTCACGACTCAAACCATGAGCAGAGAAACAGCAGAATCCCCAGGAAAAGATGGAAAGAAGAGGTTAAACACTGAAATACCAACAGGGCTTCGGAGGAGCAACTGAACACCATCACGAGACAAGCCATCGTCTCCAACACAATGACCCTACTCGACCACTGAATGGGAGACCTCTTTAAATAATCATAGGCTGAGTGTTAATGCTGCTCTGCTTTTGGTCAAGTCTCGACCAGACTGAAATGAAAGGAAGGGTATTAAATACTCCACCAAAATGAAACACTAATTGGCTGGAATGTGTACACTCATAGGCGTGATCGCCAAACACATTCCGCAACCCACCTGCAAGGGCATGCAAACCCCACGGTACAGTCCGTGCTATGACAGGGCCCCAGTCTCTAGGTGCAGCTCCCGAGGCACCAGAGACCTGTGCTCACTGGAATTCCCAGATGAAAGACTTGTCCATAATGTTATGGGCCAGAATCCCAAGGATGTTCCTCAGGGTCATACCCTTCCCTATCCACGAGATACTGGACCCTGCCCCATGCTCCATGCCAGGAGGCATTGCACAGGATAGACCAGGGAACTATCCATCAAGCAGGGAGGAGGGGAAAGGGGGCTGACTGGAGCTGGGGGGGGAGGTGGTCACTAGCTTGAGCTGGGAAACATGGAACACCGTGTGGATCTTCATTGATGATGGTTGGCGCAATCTGGATGAGACCTTGCCGATAGCTTACTCCACATAGCGTGGGGACAACTTGCGCCTCTCGACTTTCAGGGCAAGGCCCCTAGATGCCAGCCAGACTTTCTCCTGTGTCGTGAGAGGCCTCATCTGTCGGCAGAGCCAACCAGCCTGCCAGGCATGTTGTTTCTGAGTGCACAACAGCTTAGACCAACCGTTCAGCAGCTCGAACTCCTACATCAATCTCCTGGTCAGGGAAGAGCAGTGGCTGGAATCTCTTCTGGCATTCAAAGGGGGACGTACCAGAAGAGGACGACGGGAGGTTATTGTGGGCGATCTCTAATTGGGAGCTCCAGGATGTGGGGTGGCAGCGTAGGGCTGTCTCTAACTCCTGATTCACTCTCTCAGTCTGGCTATTTTAGATTGGTGTGGAAACCAGATGAGAGGTGAGCTGTGGGTTCCCACGAGAGAATGAAACGCCTTCCAAAAATAGGTCATGAACTGTGGTCCATGGTCAGACACAACATCCCGAGGGAAGCCATGCAGCCTGACACATGTTGAACCATGATGGTGACAGTCTCACAAACCAATAGGAGCTTATGGAGAGCAATGAAGTGTGGGCAACCTTGGAGAATCAGTCCACAATGACCAGAATGGCAGTGTTTCCAGTAGACGGGAGTAGACCAGTGATGAAATCCACCAAGGGGTGGGACCAGGGAGAGAAGATATCGTGGACTTCCTGGAACAGAGGTGGCCACCAAAATCCAGGGTTGTTGAAGAGGAGGATCTGGGAGATACTGTGAGTGGGACTGACATGGCTAAAGGTTGCTGAATTTCATTTGCAAAAGTGGTAGCAGCTGTCACTTGATTCTGGCTGTTGGGAGAAAGCTGCTGAACCATGGCCGTGAGAGCAGTAGTCGCTGCCACCTGATTCCGTTTGTCTGCATTGAGTTGCTGAGTTGTTGCTGCAAGGGAGACACTTGTTCTTCCAGCTGGGACTGGGCTCGCCACTCTGAAAGTAGCTGTCACACTGCTTGAGAGACATCAGCCAACCCAGCTTCTACTGATTTTAGTTTCTCCTCCACAAACTTCGATTTGGACTGAGCTTATCATTCTGAGAGTATCAGTTGCATTGCTAACAGTCACTTCTCCGAAATCAGCTTCCACTGACTATAACTTCTCTCCTCTCTGGCCAATGAATGTAAGGGCCATAGTTAGCTGTTCTCTCTCTGCTAGGTCTAACTTCTTTGTTGTCAAGACTATCTGAGAGGATGTGCGATTATGAACTAAGTGTGGAGGGAGAGACACTGAAGCAGATCGACGGTTCACTGACTTTAACGGGAATGCTCCTTAATAGTGCCAGGCTAAATGTTAGCCTTATTTCCCAAAACCAGGACAACTATAAGTAGGGACCATTGATATTGCTCTGCTTTTGGTCAAGTCTTTACAAGACGGAAACAAGAGAGGGGGAGTTAAACACCACCACAATGAAACACTAATTGCATGTGATAACCGAACCCGTTCCACAGCTCGCAAGCAAGGGTGCACAGACCCCACTGCAGAGTCCATGGTTGTGACATACCTGGACAGTCAGGTTTGTGGATCTTGAGTAGGAGGTAGAAGCGAGCAGTGCGAGGTAAGGGAACTGTGGGTGGGAGATCTCCAGAGCCAATGAGGTTGGTGATGGTGTGGGAGACAATGGCCTGATGGTCCTGAGTGAGGTCCTTAGCAAGGGGCAAGTAAGAGGTGTCTAAGATTTACCATCTGACCTCACCAAGATGGAGGTCAGTCCATCAGATACAGCAGCACCCTACACTTGTCTGCAGGTTTGATGGTGAAGTTGGGATTAGTAATGAGAATGTGGAGGACAGTCAATTCAGAGGGGCTAAGGTACAGGAAGGAGAGAGAAGAGCTGAAGTCGAGCCGCTTGATCTCTCATTGGCAATTAGAGATAGAAAGATCCATTTCCTTTCACAGATGCCACCTGACCCACTGAGTTCCTCCAGCCATCAACTTTCTGCTACAAAATATAAGTGCAGTGAGGTCATACTAGATGCGCACAGAATTCACACAGGAAAGATTGTGATTTGTGCAGGTGTTGCCAGGGTTATAAAAATTCAGTCATGGTGGGATTTGCAACAGTGGCAGCTGAGGGGAGATTTAATGAGCTGTGTAGGTGATAAGGGTGTGAGGAAGGAAGGATCAATTTCCATTACGAAGATTAATAACTTGGAGGTGGGAGGGCCGTTGCTTTAAGACGCTGGGAAGAACTGGCAGAGGGGCTGACAATCTGAACTCATATCCCGAGAAGTATCATAGTATATTTAGCAAATAATTGAAGGAACACTTAAAGCTGCAGAATGGAAAATAGAAAGCAGAAGTAGACTGAACAGTACTTTATTGGCTATTATGGTCTCAATAGGACAAATGCCTCTACCTAAACCAAAAATTTCAATAGTCTTAGTAATTCTAATTTAACCCATTTACTTTGTTGACAATTCAAAATCTGCTGAATCTGCGAGGAGTTGTTACCTCTAATTAGCTGAAATGAACAATTACTATAGTCCTTCCACTGCAGGCAAAGGCATTTCTGTTGTTAATTTGTTTTAAGTTCCTAACACAGCTATGAGTAACTTGAACCTGGTGGTTGTCTGACTTGTTTAATTGGCTAATGCTGCCCTCTGCTGTTCTTCATGTGAATCACAACCTCTAACATCATTATTTCCCCATTTGTTTCCCTTATTCGAGGTAAGAATGTTCTTAATGTCCTTGGGCTCTTCAGCACAAGGCCATTGTTCTTTTGGGAGCTTGGATACAAGCTGCTGGCAGAGTTTGTTCACATATCCTGACACATACACAGACAAACCGCACACTGAGAAACAGAAAACACAGCAATCTCCCACCAACAGCACTGCGTTCATGACCATCTTGTCCAGGGCTGAATATTGGTTTAGCGTGGCTGGTTTAGTGGTGGGAGTCAAGGAGAGAGAGGAGAGGGTGAAGTGCCAGGGAATCAGTCCAGGTTCCCACCCTTGACTGCAGACAACCACTGAAATGGGGTCAGGTCCAGGCGCAGTTGTAATACGGTGTCTCTTCTGATCTGGTATGCAGACACCGGGTACCCAGAACCATCCCAAGGCCGTAGTCAGCACTATGATCGAGAGGAAGAAGGTCCAAGGAGTGTCGGTGGGCAGGTAATATGGCAAAGGGAAAGGTGAGTGAATGACTTAAGAAACTGTTATGAAGATGTTATATCTATTATGCACTCAGTGACAGTGTATGTTTGTAATCTTCTGCTGTTGTAGCCCTTCCATTTCAAAGTTCAACGTGTTGTGCATTCAGAGATGCACAATATGTGGTTATTTGAGTTACTGTCACCTTCCTGTCAGCTTGCAAGGGTCTGGCCGTTCTCCTCTGACCTCTCTCATTAATGTAAAGCATTGAGATACATGACCAGTCACTGTGTTGGTCATGTGGCCAGGTGACTGGCACTCCGCCTTGTGCATAGCTGGGTATTTATTACCAGAGCAGGTTGGCTGTTTCCTGCGTCTCCCCATATGAGCTAGACAGCACTTTAAAGACTGGAGAAGAATATACAGAGAATGCGGTGCGAAATGAGCACTTCACAACTGGGAGTACAGTTGTGTCACTGCAGTGGAAGCCTGTTTGCAGGCGCCTCCTGTTGGAAGGCTGTTAGTCTGTGTCTCTGATGCTCAGAGTTCATCATGCACCTCACCTGAAGCAGCCAGGTGGCACCCTGCCATTCCCACCAGCATGAAAAGCCACTGCCTCCGGTTGGTGAACTGCGCCAGAAGCTTAACAAAGGAACGTTGGTGACACACAGAAAGACCACAGCCAATGAGAGAAGCCTGAATTGTTGAAGCCCGTCATGGTGGATGTAGGAAAGGTGCCAGCCAATTTGTACAGAGCAGCTTTCCATGAACAGTAACATCCTAGTGAACAGATTTGTTTGTGTGAAGGAGATTGAGGGGTGATACAAGGCTGGAACATCAGGACACCTTGCCCTGTTCATCTTCAAATTAAGGTCATCAGGGAGCTGACTCGGGACAGAGTCTGTTGAGCAGACTATGATATATCTTAAACACAAGAGATCCTGCAGACACTGGAAATCTTGAATAACACACACACAGAATGCTGAAGGAGCTCAGCAGGTCAGGCAGCATCTATGGAGGGGAATGAACAGTCAATGGTTCAGACCGAGACCCTTCATCAGGACAAGAATGGAAGGAGACAGAAGCCAGAATAAGAATATGGGGGAAGTTGAAGGAGTACAAGCTGCCAGGTGAGATGGAAAGTGTAAAGGGCTGAAGAAGGAATCTCATAGGAGGAGAGAAAAGGAGGGGGGAGGGGCACCAGAGGGAAGTGATGGCAGATGAGGAAAAGAGAAGGGGTGGGGACAGCCAGAATATGGAATGGAAAAAGAGAGAAGGGGAGGGGAGTGAAATTATTGGAAGTGAGAGAAATTGATGTTCATGCCATCTAGAAAGAATGTGAGGTGTTGCTCCTCCAATTTGAGAGTGACCTCATCGTGACAATAGAGGAGGCCATGGACTAACATGCTAGAATGGGAATGGGTGGCCTTTGAGAAATCCTGCCTTTCCCAGTGGATGGCTGAAGGTGCTCAACGATGCAGTCCCCCAATCTACATTGGATCTCATTGTTATAGAGAAGGCTCCAACACAAAATTTTGCAAAAAAAACTATACATAAACAAAGACAGAAAGACAACCAATGTTCAAAAGAAGATAAATTGTGCAAATAAACATAATACTGAAAACGAGTTGCAAAAAGTAATTGAAATTGAGTCTGTAAGTCATAGAATCAAACGAGAATAGTGGTGAACAAAGTTATCCACGTCAGTTCTGAAGCCTGACAGTTATATGGTAATAACTGTTCCTAAACCTGGTGGTGTGGGACCGAAGGATTCTGTACCTCCTGTCTGGGGGTGGTAGTGAGAACAGGCCATGTCCTGGATGGTGGGGTCTTTGATGATGAATGCTGCTTTTCTAGTGGGCAGTGCTCCATATAAATGTATTCAATGGTGGGGAGGGCTTTGCCTGTGATGGACTGGGCTGTTTTCTGTTCCCCAGATGCTCGGGTCTCTGCAGGGTAGTGACTACCCACACAACTGGCCTCCTCTGACATAATGGACAAGGCAAGAGTAGCATGGAAGTTCGAGTCCAAGCAGCGTACACCATCTATCACCAACACACGGGGCCATGTTCTTTGTTCCCTTCTGCTCTTGTGATACTGTTCAGCTTGTTTCAATATCACCCTTGCTCAGCCAGTTACTGTTGCGTAGCTGTCTGTGCAACATCTTTGCTGTGTGCTCTTCCCATTTAGCAGCTGTATCTAGAATTTGATTACATCAGTGGCTGAGACATGTTGAGTCCATGTAAATTGGTTTACTAATGCAAAGCCACATTTCCATCAGGATTGTGCAGCACCAAAAAATTGGAAGCTTATTGGACTGGACAAGAAATATCAAAACATGGTAGACCCATTCCTGTTAACAGGAAAGTGAAGACTTTCCTCATCAGTGGTTACTGGAGAGCAACTAATCTGTCTGCACACTCAAAAGTACACTGCAGATGCTGTGGTCAAAGCAACACGTACAACTCGCTGGAGGAACTCAGCAGGTCGGGCAATATCCATGGAAACCACACGGACGCTGCCGGACCTGCTGAGTTCCTCCAGCGTGCTGTACCTGTCTGCACAGTTGCCCCTCCAGTCAGACCTGTGACTATCCTGGCCATATTAAAAGAGCATTGGGATCCTCACACTTTGTAGAGAGTTGTGAGAAGCAACAGATAGAAGTTATTTAAAACTTGTAGGAAGCACAGTAACACACAAAACAACCCAGTTGAAGAGAGGGAAGCAGAGAGCAGTTACACTTTTGGTGTAAGGTCAGGAAGAAGCTGCTGGTCGGCTCCAATTTTGCAGCAGGGACAGGCTAGTGCTGTGCCATACTCTGTTCAAACGAGGCAGCCTGAAGCTGGATTTACTGCAATAAAACAAAATAACAGTGTAAACCACTAGATGGGAGAACCCATAAAGGGAGATTCAGTGGGAGTGGACATAAATCACAAGGTCATTACACAGGGCAGTAAGGAGCTGAACCAGTGAAGCTCAAACCAGAAGCTGTTCAGTCAGAAAACTGAAATGGAGTTTATTCAACCGCATCCCAAGTTCAGCATTAGACATTCTAAACACTATAGAAACAAAGCTTTTCTTGACTTCCCATCCACTCTCCAAATACCGAGGTTCAACACTACCTGCCTCAATAACTTGTCACTAACCAAAACATAGCTACTATCTGAGTGGCTGATTTGGGGCAATTAATTTTCTCATACAGTGGCATGAAAAAGTTTTGAAACCGCTGGTCAAAATTTCTGTTACTGTGAATAGCTGAGTAAAAGATGACCTGATTTCCAAAAGGCATAAAGTTAAAGATGACACATTTCTTTAATAGCTTAAGCAAGATTACTTTTTTTATTTCCATCTTTTACAGTTTCAAAATAACAAAAAAGGAAAAGGGCCGAAGCAAAAGTTTGGGCACCCTGCATAGTCAGTACTTAGTAACACCCCCTTTGGCAAGTATCACAGCTTGTAAATGCTTACTGTAGCCAGCTAAGAGTCTTTCAATTCTTGTTTGGGGGATTTTCGCCCATTCTTCCTTGCAAAAGGCTTCTACTTTTGTGAGATTCTTGGCCATTCTTGTATGCATTGCTCTTGAGTTCTATCCACAGATTTTTGATGATGTTTAGGTCAGGGGACTGTGAGGGCCATGGCAAAACCTTCAGCTTGCACCTCTTGAGGTAGTCCATTGTGGATTTTGAGGTGTGTTTAGGATCATTATCCTGTTGTAGAAGCCATCCTCTTTTCATTTTCAGCTTGCTTTTTTTTAAAGACAGTGTGATGTTTGCTTCCAGAATTTGCTGGTACTCAATTGAATTCATTCTTCCCCTACCAGTGAAATGTTCCCTGTGCCACTGGCTGCAACACAAACTCAAAGCATGATCAATCCACCCCCGTGCTTAACAGTTGGAATGGTGTTCTTTTCATGAAATTCTGCACCCTTTTTTCTCCAAACATCCCTTTGCTTATTGTGGCCAAGAAGTTCAATTTTAACTTCATCTGTCCACAGGACTTGTTTCCAAAATGCATCAGGCTTGTTTAGATGTTCCTTTGAAAAACTTCTGACGCTGAATTTTGTGGTGAGGACACAGGAAAGGTTTTCTTCTGATGACTCTTCCATGAAGGACATATTTGTGTAGGTGTCGCTGCACAGTAGAACAGTGCACCACCACTCCAGAGTCTGCTAAATATTCCTGAGGGTCTTTTGCAGTCAAACGGGGGTTTTGCTTTGCCTTTCTAGCAATCCTACGAGCAGTTCTCTTGGAAAGTTTTCTTGATCTTCCAGACCTCAACTTGACCACCACCATTCCTGTTAACTGCCATTTCTTAATTACATTACGAACTGAGGAAATGCTTTGCTATCTTCTTATAGCCTTCTCCTGCTTTGTGGGCATCATTTATTTTAACTTTCAGTGCTAGGCAGCTGCTTACAGGAGCCCATGGCTGATGATAGTTGGGACAAGGTTTGAGGAGTCAGGGTATTTGCATCACCTGGCCTTTCCTAACGATGACTGCGAACAAGCCATAGCCCCAACAAGCTAATTAAAGTCTGAGACCTTGGTAAAAGTTATGAGAGCTCAAATCTCTTGGGGTGCCCAAACTTTTGCATGCCACTGTACAGCTCCTTAAAAGAAGCAATGCTGTGCTGTTGTAAATCAATAGAACATGCAGCATTTTTGTACACATTCATGAATGCATGGTGAAAAATTATCTCCCCATTTTCACCCAGATTTTCCTTCTTTCTCACACCTCTTCCCACCCCATGAAACTACAGTGCAACACTGGTGTGTAAAAGAAAAAGATGGTCCTCATTTCCTCAGAGAACAATCAGCTTTTACAAACGCCATTTCCCCAGAAACTGCACTACTTGAAAGGCCAACAGTCACACATTAATCTGATCCTAAGGAGCTGGGTGAACAAATGAATCATGGAAACTACTGATGCCATGGAAGCTTTCAGCTGCTCACTGCAAACGGTTAAATACTTTTACCTGGGTGTCACCTCCCTTGTCATCAAGTAAAGCAGCCAGCATAAACAAAGACCCCCCCCATCCACCAGCACATTCTCTTCTCTCCACTCCCATCAGGCAGAAGGTACAAAATCTTGAAGCATATACCAGACTCAAAGACAGCTTCTATCCCACTGTTATAAGATGGACCCTTGACCTCACAATCTACCTCATTATGATCTTGCACCTTATGTTTACCTGTACTGCACTTTCTCTGTAGCTGTCACACTTTATTCTCCATTGTTATTGTTTGACCTAGTTCCACCTCAATGCACTGTGTAATGATTTGATCTGTGTGAACAGTATGCAAGACATTTTTTTCCCACTGTATCTCAGTACATGTCACAATAATAAACCAATTGCGATTTTCCTCAAGATGCATAACTCTTGGCAAAGATTACAGAGATGTAATGTAGTGTAATTCTTGATGCCAGAGGTGCTGGCTTTTCAAAGCTCAAGTGTACTAGTCAGGTTCATTGCCATTGATTGTGAAATGTAAAGGATGAAAATGCATTTATTCATAATTTTTTATGAATTAATTTTATTCCTCTCCCACACAGAAGCTGCATGACCTCCAGCACAAAGTGAGTCACCCCAGATTCCAGCACCTAAAGTCTCTTGTGTCTCCCAAGAGCTCATCTACATTATGCTCCCTTCAGCCATGGGGGCAGGTAGAATGGACAAGGGTATTTGTATTCCAGGCTTTCCTGAGTGCAGCCTTTCAGCGACTGCACTCGTATCTCAACCGAGGCCTTGCTGAAAACCTTACTGAACCACCCTTCAGCAATGAGCCTAAGGCTCTCTGATCATCTGCCAGCCTTCTCCTACAACACTATTCACCACACTGCCCATTCATTCAGCGGCAGCACTCTCCTGACAATTATTCCTCATATTGTGCTGAAGATCAAACATGCTGTGCTTCATAAGCCCATAAGACTTTTTAAACAGGAAATATCAGGCATGACGGAATGGCAGAGCAGACTCAATGAGTCAAATAGCCTAATTCCGTTCCTAGGTCTTAGGGCCCAATGGTCTCCTTGTATTCCATTAGACACAACCTCTGTCACTCATCTTGTCCATATCCCCTGAAGCCTCTTTACATCCTTCCCCCTTATTCATGACCTACATTTTGCATTGCCCACAAATTTAAAATACACTAAAGTGGCCACTTTATTAGGTACCAGATGTATTTGTGGTCTGCTGCTGTAGCCCAGCTACTACAAGGTTTGATGTGTTGTACATTCAGAGATGCTCTGCCGCACACCGCGGTTGTAACATGTAGTTATTTGAGTCACTGTCACCTTCCTGTCAGCTTGAACCAGCCTGGTCATTCTCTGACTTCTCTCATCAACAAGGTGTTTTTGTCCACAGAACTGCCACTCACTGGATGTTTTTTTTTGTTTTCGCACCAGTCTCAGAAAACTATAGAGACTTGTGCATGAAAATCGCAGGAGATGAGCAGTTTCTGAGATACTCAAACCATCCTGTCTGGCACCAACAATCATTCCATGGTCAAAGTCACTTAGACAAGCAATCTGTCAACTTAAAGAGTGGAAGGGTTAAGAATAACAATGGTGGGGTAGACTGGTATTGCTGGTGTATTGAAAAACACACCTTTAGATGAAGACAGTAGATGTTGGTATCTGAAAGTAGACAGGTTTTTGTGCGTGGAATGGGCTGCTGGTGGCGGCGGTGGTGGAGGCAGAAACAGTAGAGTCTTTTAAGAGACTCCTGGATGGATACATGGAGCTTAGAAAAATAGAGGGCAATGGGTAAGCCCAGTAATTTCTAAGGTAAGGACATGTTCGAAACAGCATTGTGGGCTGAAGGGCCTGTATTGTGCTGTATGTTTCTTTATGTTTCTGTATGTTTCTATGTTTCTTTCTTTGAAACAAAAAAAAGAGGATTTCAGCAGGTCAAGCAGCATCTGTGGTAGCAAAGGGATGGTCAACATTTTGGGTTGAGACCTTGCAACAGGACTGAGGATGTAAGGGGTGCGGTATATGGCATAAAAAAGTGAAGGGGAGTGCTGAGATAGGAGTTGGCAAGTGCTAAGTGGGTAGATCCATCTATCACTCTCCAGCTCCTGCATCACAACCTCCCCTGCCTCTTAAGACAATTTTGCCAGGAGCATCTAAGTCACATTGAACATCATTAGTCAAATAGAACATTGTTAGCTCTGGTGCTATGACAGGGTTAGATATCTAACTGAATGGATTCACATACAGACTGGAAAGTATGTGTACGTATTTGGGAGAGTACAAGGTGGTGATCAAAAGTTGTCATCAAATAGAATGAGAGATCCATCCATTGCCTTGATAGGGAAAAAATTGTTTTGCTTCCAGCCTAATAAATCCAGGAACGTGGGAGCTGCAGCAAGCTAGTCTATCACCAGGACACACTCTTAGGCAAAGGGGCCCGATGTGGAAAAAAAAACTTATTTATATGATTTTAAACTTTTTGAACCCTGTAGCCCAGAGTCCTCACAAACATCAAAACATACTTTTGGCCACTTTGGTGATCAAGGGGTACACGGATTAAATGAAAATGTGGACTAAGTGAATCAAAGATACTGTTGAATGGCATTGTGAATTAATTTTCAATTTACATGATCATCTCTTTGCTGAAGATTAGGAATGGGAAAAAGCAAAGTTCCTTGTTAGGGAACATTTTAAAGAGGATGTATCAAGAGTATCCTAGCAGCTGCATTACTACCTGGTTTGGAAATTGCACCCTCTCGGATCATAAAGACCCTGCAGCAGATAGTGAGGTCAGCTGACAGGATCATCAGGGTCCCTCTTCCTGCCATTATAGAAATTTACACTACACGCTGCATCCGCAAAGCTAATAGCATTGTGAAGGACCCCACGCACCTCTCATACAAACTCTTCTCCCTCCTGCCGTCTGGCAAAAGGTACCGAAGCATTTGGGCTCTCACAACCAGACTGTGTAACAGTTTCTTCCCCCAAGTCATTAGACTCAATTCCCAGAGTCTAGTCTGACACCAACTTAAACACACACACACACAACTGAACACCACTCCATTCCATTTGCAAATTATGCTCATTTCTTTCTCAATTCCTGCTAAAACATTGTTTACATTTACATAATTTATTATTATAGTGTAATTTGCCCTTTACTGTGCCTATTGTCTTGTTTATTAATTATTGTACTGTCTTGCACTGTTTTGTGCACTTTATGTAGTCCTGTGTAGGTCTGAAGTCTAGTGCAGTTTTGTGTTGTTTCAGGTAGTCTAGTGTAGGTTTGTGTTGTTTCATGTACCACCATGGTCCTGGAGGAAAGTTGTTTCATCTTTACTGTGTGCTGTACCAGCAGTTATGGTTGAAATGACAATAAAAGTGACTTGACTTGATTTGATTTGTTCACCAGGTTTATTTTACTTAAGTTACTTGGAATATGGGCATTGCAGGAAAGGGTGAGCCTTTCTTCAACAAGTACAGTTGTTTTAATGGAGCTCCTCCCACAAACCTTTTATGTTTTAATGCTTAGATCAATGATGACTAGGAGCAGTCAGGACAGTGAGTGAAAGTAAGGAGGAAGGGGAGACTTTAAATTAGTTTAACAGGAGGATGGAAAGCTAAAGCTGAGCCAGCGTGAAGAAAAACTAAGCTGGAAATGGAAAATGAGGGTGCAGCTTAGGGAGTACTTTATTTAGGAAGGCAAAGAGAATGTAAAAGGCACTACTACCGAGTACTGACAGGGTAATAGTGACCAGAGTGAGCTGGAAAGGGGCAAAAATGTGAAAGTGTATGAGTGCACCAACAAACAGGAAAAATTAAAAGGTTCTTTACCTGAATGCATGCAGCCTGTAAGGAGTTTTACATTCTCCCAGTGACTTGTGTGGGCTTCCTCCGAGTGCACCAGTTTCCTTCAAAGACATACTGGCTGGTAAGCTAATTGGTCATTGTAAATTGTCCCGTGATTAGGCTAGGATTAAACTGGAGTATTGCTGGGCGGTGTTGCTCAGAAGGGCCCATCCTGTGCTGTATCTCAATCAATCAACCAATAAATAACGAGTAAGTTGCTGGCACAAAGAACTTAATGGCTTGGATCTGATTAGAGAAAAGCACTTGCAAGGTGATCAAGGCTGGGAAATTAATGTTGAGGGGGATTTTGACATTTTGGAAGGATAGGCAGAGAGGGAAAGAAGATGGGTCAGCTCCGTTTAAAAAGGATCTAAAGTGCAACACAAATTACTGCGTTGGCAATTGGCATTACATAGCATAAGGAAAAAGAGACACGTGACGCACAGTGGAAAGCGATGCCTCAGGACCAACTGTTCTCCATGACACTATCAATGCTGACCCTGGCACTTCCTCAGTGTTACCTACCCTAAGCAGGACACTGATCTCAAACGAGACCCGCTTTGACAACACCCTAGATGCTGTCCTCAATTTTGGGCCAGATGCAACCTTTGAAATAGTGCATACCAGTTAGCCAAATACCCAGGCTTTTACTGTTGGGATAGAAAGGAAATATGGAAAAGGGAGAGAGAGATCAATTCTGAGGAAGTGTCACAAACCCGAGATGTAAACTCTGTTCCCTTCTCAGGGCATTGCCTAACCTGCTAAAAGCTTCCAGCTTTTTCCTATCTTCATTTCAGGTTTCTAGCATTTGCTGTTTATTTTTATTTTCAAGAGCAGCGCAATACTCTACACTCCATAATAGTTAATCTGTTATTGACAGCAAAAAAGGGACTGACTTTTCCATTGGCCTGAAGCCTTCAGACAGGCGGCTTCAACCAAAAATCATTTACTGTTGAGAATATCATAGTCAGTGTTAACACAATTACTCTAACGTGTATATTATGGTATAGAGTGCCAGTGCAAAAGGTTCCAGTCACCAACATCAAGTATCCTTTTAACTCCAACTGTGCCGCAGCCTAACTTTCTAGACAGGATGCCAAAGTATACCCCCACCTCCAAACTTTGTTTTGGCCTTCTGCTGTATGGCTACTTCACCCCAACCAAGATGCAAAGTACGATAGGTCTTCTTTTCTGTTTAAACCAAGGCCCTCATAAGGGCATATTATCAGGCTATTTGTCCCTTTGTTCCTGCTCAGGTTTCAACAATATCAGAGTCATACAGCACAGAGATAGGGTGCCTGCAAGGGTTAAAAGACTGTGCATGTACATGGGTGGGAGGAACAGGGCTTGTTTTGTTGCTTGTTGCATTCTGTGTTGTTCTGCCAAGCATTGTGGGCAGGCTATGTTGGGATTGGAATGTGCAGCGACACTTGTGGGCTGACCACAGCCCATCCCTAGCAATGTTGGTTATTAATGCAAACAATGCATTTCAATGTACGCTTCGACATACATGAGATAAATAAACTTGAATTTTGAGTCCATAAATCCATAAAAATTTCAGGCTTGCAGATGCTTGAGGGAGGGCAATTAGTTTGTGAAAGCACTACAAGGATACCAAGGAACTTGGACCAAAATAATTGAGTTGCGGTGATCCAACCATGATGGAATAGAACAAATGGTGAATGCTAAAGGAGCTCTTACTTTCTTTGGGAATTTTTTTTTCCAAAAATCTTTGCTCTAATGAAAAATAATACTTGGAGAGACTTTAAATTTGGTCCAGGAATAAGAGTTTATGAAAAACATACCACTATTCCTGCAGCTTTTTCCAATTACTTGCTTCTCGCTCCAAGGCAACAATGTATGATGGATACCAGTGGTTATAATCTTTAAAATGCCTATCCTCACAAACAAAATTAAAAAAAAACATATTACCTACATAAAATGGCCTGGGATAAAGCAGATCTCGAACTCAGGCTCTTAATTTGCCCTCGCCATCCTCACAGTGACCTGGCCTTAGCTGCTTCTATTGCCAAGCTGAATTCAAATGCAAACTGGAAAAGCCCTACACATTTCATCTGGTTAGTTTACAACCAAACAAATGCCCAATTTTCAGGTGACCTGCACCCCTGCTGTACCTTTCTCTCCCAATCAACCCAGGTCCACACACTCTCTTCTTTCCAACCAGTTTTTTTCTCTTCACCCAGCCACTCCAACATCCCATCATCCATACACTCCTCCTGCTGGGTTCTGTACCCCTTCCCTTGACTGTTGTCATCTTCCTACCCTCCTTCAATTATCTGGCCCATGCTCCACCTTCCCTTCCTATCAGGTTTCATTATGAGCAGTCCTGTGTAGTGTCCACCTATGGCTCCAAGCCTCTATCAATATCTCCACCCTTCTCTCCCCCACCTGACTAATTTACCAATTACCCATCCTTGCCTAGACCCACCTATCATTTGACAGCTCTTGCAAAACCCCTTTCCCTCCCCTCTCCCTTCTAGTATAGATGAAGGGTCTAAAACCAAAACATTGAATGCGCATGCACACGCATGCTACTTGGCCCGCGGCATCCCTCCAGCAATCTGAAGTCTTTTTTTTTAAATCCTGCAGACTGTGGACCCAGTGTTGTGGACCCCAGCTTTAGATGAACAAAGATTTTACCTTACTACTTTCTAGTAGCCAAATTCACCAGGTTTTCCAGGCATCAACTATTCATTACTCAGAAATTACGGCAACTTGGTAGTTACATTCTATCTCACGCATGGGCTACTCAAGTTATGAATTGCGACAAGAGGAAAATATTGATATACTATAATTTTATGTGATTCCAGCAAACTACGAACATAAAAAGGAGTGGAGGGGAAGGCAGCTGGAAAAAGTCCAATATGACATTCCTTAATTATTGAATATATTTTAGTGGGCATCTTGGGATTGAACCATACTGCTCTACCCTGTGATAACAGAAATTCAACATCATACACATAACAAAAAACACTTAAATTTCAAAATATTCTACACTTTATAAAGCTCTACAAGAATCTTCCCCATAATCTTCTACACCTTATAAAATATTCTACTTTATAAAGCTCTACAAGAATCTTCTATTTTTGCGCAATCACCAAACCTCAGTAAACAGCAGCAAAATAAAGCATCCAAAATGAACATCAATGGATAATTTTTTTATAAAGTATAGAAAGAGAGAATATTGACATTTAAAGAGAGTCAGTGTAGTGAAAATAAAAGGGTACAGATAAGGCACGGGAAATGAACAAGGGATCCTAAATTAAAATACGAATGGTCAGATGAATTATAAAGAAGTTGGGGGGGTGGTGGTTGTTGAACCTAACTATTCTCGTAGGCTGAAGTATTTCTGAAGCTTGACAATCATCAGTCTGGGCAGTGTAGGAGTGAGGTGACTGAAATGGTGAACAGAAGATTGGTGGAAGTAGCAAACATCACCAAACCCCAATCCTGAACCTTCCTCTTTCCTATAAATACATTTCATAAGACCTAATAACCAAAGTATTGCAACCTTTACAAAATTCAACCAAGTCCGAATTTTACACACGGGTCTACAAAAACCACCCAGGAAAAAAACCCAGCAGTTTAAATACTTGCTTAATTATTTTGTACAGTATTTTTGTCAAGAAATATTAAGCCAGTGTTGTATTAGGGAAAATCACATTAACAAAGTGCAAAAGTTAACTCTGCAAGTGTTCCTTTAAATCAAAAATTTATCCTCAAAAGCCTCAACTGCATTACCTTCACCCATTTCCAAATAGCCAAAATAAATAAAATTGGAGTCTATCCTTGCAGCCTAACTGACTGGATCCAGTGTTTTATTTAATGCTGTTTTCCAGAAATAATTGATCTTTTATGGTTTTGGAGTATTAAGTGACCAGCTTCACAAACTGAAACTAGTTCAGGCTGTTTACCAAGTCACTTGGCTCCAATCAAATCTCATCGCTCTGCTGCTTGTAGTTTTGTGGCTGACAGTGGTACATAACTAACTTATTCTAGCCACTAGCAGATTCTACTTTCTTCAAAGCAGATCCAAGATAATGTTGTATTCTTTGAACTTGGTTGCCTGCTTGTCACAAGTGCCATGAGCGACTCCAGGGGAGATATACTGCAGACTTCCCCCTCATCATTTAAGGCTGAATCATTCGGTCGTAAAAATATAGCTGGGAGAGGGGGGGGGGGAGATAAAATTTAAGCAAAATATTGCTATGGTTAACATCTCATCCTGATGACTCGTTCATTCTTTCTGTCCTGATGTCTTTGACTTATTCATGAACACACACTGAACAAATATCTACCATGAGAAACTTCACTGCAGTACACTCACAGCTGACAGTCCATAAAATTATCCAGTGTGTATGAATGATCTTCCCTCAAAAATAAAATGTTTAATTGGGAAATCTTAGTTGGTAAGTTCTGCAAACCTATGATATGAATTTGGACCATGGGGCGTGGTTAGTGGAATGCACAAATTCTTACAGCCGAGCAGGCATGAGCACCTTTACCTGCAGAACGCTGACTGGTATAAACAAACATTCCAGTAATAGAAAGCAGGAAGTCAGCAAATGAGAATTTTACAGAATTTGAGAGAATGTGATAACTATTAGAACCACTGAACATTATAGCACAGAAACGGGCCCTTCGGCCCTTCTTGGCTGTGCCAAACCATTTTTCTGCCTAGTCCCACTGACCTGCACCTGGACCATATCCCTCCATACACTTCTCATCCATGTATCTGTCCAAGTTTTTCTTAAATGTTAAAAGTGAGCCTGCATTTACCACTTCATTTGGCAGTTCATTCCACACTCCCACCACTCTGTGTGAAGACCCCCCCCCCCAAATGCTCCCTTTAAACTTTTCCCCCTTCACCCTTAACCCATGTCCTCTGGTTTTTTTCTCCCCTAACCTCAGTAGCAAAAGCCTACTTGCATTCACTCTGTCTATGCCCATCATAATTTTATATACCTCTATCAAATCTCCCCTCATTCTTCTACGCTCCAGGGAATAAAGTCCTAACCTATTCAACCTTTCTCTGTAACTCAGTTTATCAAGTCCCAGCAACATCCTTGTAAACCTTCTCTGCACTCTTTCAAGCTTATTAATATCCTTCCTGTAATTAGGTGACCAAAACTGCACACATTACTCCAAATACGGCCTCACCGATATCCTATACAACTTCACCATAACATTTCAACTCTTATATTGCCAACCTGTTTTTAAAAAAATCAAATTTAAATATTGTTATAGTAATATAAATGAGTAAATACAGCAGTGTGTAATCTCAATTGCATAATGTGTGTGTGCATGCGCACTCAAGTATAATACTGGTGCTTAAACTGTAGCCCCAATTTTTCAATCATCAGGTCTTCGTTTGGGCTCAATATCTCCCCAACACTTACATACAGGACAAACTTCAGACAGGACAGGCATTTTTATTTAATATTTGTAAAAAAAACCCCTGATATTTCCAGAATATTTCAGAAGCTGACCCACAGATTGGAGCAGCTGCTGCAATAAATTATTCTCACCCATTATTCTCACCCTGTGGTGAATGATGATTCCATTTTCCCATTGATTTAATTTTGATTGTGAAATTCGAGTCTGCTGAACAGATAATTCTCATCTAGTAGTTACGCTTACCTCGAGACATAATTAAGACATTTAGCAGAACCTCCCAATTTTGCTAAAATGAAGATCAGACTGTGACCTGGACAGTCAGAATGGTGTTAGAGAAAAGCATTGTTTTTGACTTGGGTAAATTTCCGCAGGTTAATTATGGTTGGGGTTTACTCTTAACATTTAATCATAAACAATCTCAGAACCTTACTGTCTTCAAGACAAGCCAAAGAATGTAATCCAGCCAGATACTGAGCTGAGATACAGTGCTCAGGAAATAAAATCAGATAACAGGCGTCAGGATCTTCTGAGTATAGATTATGTCACTTAGCTTGTGCTTTATGGTCACAAAGTGTCTTTTAAATTCAAGACCATCACCCTGCAAGAAATAAGAACGAGAGTTAGACTTCTGAATAAACTTCAAAGTGTCTGAATATATATTAAGTCTTCAAGTACAAGTCTAGCAACTTTATCAATGCAGAGGAGTTTAATCTTGTACAGGAAATATATTCCCTTCAGGATTCTAATCTAGGTCACCTGGTTTTCCTAAGATTGCACCATAGTTCTGACTGTGGTCTTTTTGATGTCTTTCATATGAAATCAAGAGACACAAATTAGCTGCCATGTTTCACAAAACACACAATACTGTACACTTACATTGCTAATCTAAAGATGAGAAATACTTTAAAAATAAAGTCATCCTTTTGTTACAAAGAAAACCAAGCCATATTCATTGAGTGTTGGCTGTGACTAACTACTCATCCATTTTAGTAGCCAAGATATTAAAAGCTAAAAATGCAGTAGGTTTTGCTCAAGTCTTAGTCATGTTTTTAGTTTGTTCAGAAGCTTAGCTGAAGAAACAGCTGTAGCTTGTCTCACTGGCTACAAAGTACATAGGTTGTGGAAGGTTCAACATTTCTTTTTTTGTAAATCCTGCACACTTCTCGGGACTGTTACTTAAAAGGAACTTTAGCTTCTCTCATGCCTCCTCATGCCAGATTAACACAGGTAGTTCACACTTATAAAACAGATGCTAAAGTGAGATTGAGCAAAACAACAGAATTTAACATGACAGTAGTTAAGTGGGCTGGAGCTGGTTAGAATGACAATCTGCGAAAGGGATTACTGCAAAAGGGGAGAGTTCTTATTGGTGGAGACTTTGCAATTCTAGTTGTCGATCTTGGTAGAAGACACGTTTTTGTTATGTTATCAATGTTGCCTCATAGACAAATATACACAAGGGAAATAAATTTAGAAAATACACAATATTAAGGTACCGACTTTTGCACTCTTAAAGACAACCATTCAGTTAAATGTGATTAGAACATTTCTACAGGGGAAGGCTGAGCATAAAAAGAAACGGATATTTTTAGCTAAGATTCTCAATATTGCAGGGAGGAGGATGAGGGGGAGGGCACTGGTTTAGAAGCACAGTGGTTTTAGATACAAAGCCAATTGGCCCTCGAGTCTGAGGCTCTTAACTACCTCTAAATCTCAGACATAAATCTAAATGTGGAGCAATGCCAATTCAGAGTTCAAAAGTTTACATTGTCTAGTTTACAAAGCAGACATCGAATTCTGTCAAACAAATATCCAAAGTCACTAGGGCCACCAAAGCTCCTTGTCCGTCAGTTTCAGTAATTATATTGGTACTGACTGATCCCAAATATTATTTACATTGCAGCATTTTACACTCAGAATGAACCCAACAATGAGAAAACTGTACATGTTCAAGGTTCACATATGTATATACGCTCCAAAATTGAGAAGATGTTCTTAATGGCAAAAGATGTTGGGTGCACCAGTCTCCCTTCAGATAGCAGCGAGAAGTGTCTACACACAAGGATAATGTCACAGAAGCCTTTACAAGCAGGAGCCAACTATTATTTCTGTTTGCAAATAGTTTAACATTTTGCTAAAAATGTTCGACCTCTAGGACAACTTAACTGTCTTCAGTAAGAAGTATTACTACAGTGATCTTAGTAATAGAAATAATATTGTTTAAAGGAGGAAAAAAAGACATTTATATTAAAATATTAATTTAGAATTGCAATATTTTCTGAGATCCTCATTTATTACTTCTCCCCAATGTCAATTTTAGAAAGGGTTTAAATTTTAAGATTGCTGAATTCTTGCTCATCCATATTAGTCAAGCTTATATTTTGTTACAAATTGGAAAAAAACTCAACAGCAAAGGTGAGCCCAAATATTACCAAATTATTACTAATTTACTAAAACTAATAATTTTAGTTATTACTAAAACTAATTAAAGTTTTCACTCACTTTTGAATTGTATAAAAAAAATTTTAAAAGTATCATGGATTTGATTTGTGCAAACGCTCAGAAATAAAGATCAAAAACTGCTTTTAAACAAAGAAATATTAGAAATAAATGTTAACAATCCTTTCAACTAGCAGTCACTCAAATAGCTTAAGGACAAAGGGAGAAAGGAAATACTTAATAACATGTGATAAATCATCCACATCTGTACATCGCTGGTGATGAAATTATTTTTACCTTAGACAATCTAAAGTCCACTAGAATCCTCTCATTCATCTCAATCAGATTCACTTTGAATATCAACTTGTTGTTCCGTCTGTCCACTGTTGATATGGTCACCTAAGAAATCAACATTGATCTTTAAAAATCACTAATTTCCTTTGGGATAACTTAAAATTTTATCCCATCTTATCTTAGTCTCACATTACTGAGATGTTTGTTTTCCTTTTATTCCCAATTTGGATACAATTTGAAAAGCAGTCTACATTAGTGACCTGAGCTCACAAATTCCCCCATTTCTACAGAAGAACTGATCCAGTAAAAAATTTTTTTTAAAAGTGAAGTCAGTGAAGTGCAAACAATTTTGACCACCTACTTAACCTATTAACCACTGATACATTAATCAGCCTACCTGGTTGTTGCAATTTTTCTTCCAGGTATAGCCTAATTTCTCACAGACATCATTCAGGCTCAGGTAGGATTGTTCAGCGTTCAGCTTTGTGAAGAAGCGAGTCATGCGTTTCACTAACCGCTGCCAATGATTCTGCAAATTTAGTTTTATTTCATTAGCATAAAACACAGCTCGAGATCTTACTGTCTATTAAAGTTTGTTCAAATCACACTTACAGTTTAGGGCCAGGGGGAGAAAAACTAAGCTCAATGAAATACAAACCCCTTTCCCAAAACACATGCAGGCCTCTGCTTTGCTGAGAGGATTTTTTTATTATACAAAGTCAAAATTCCATAAAGAGGAGAAAATTGGTGATAACAACCAGGACAGTGTTGTTTTTTTTAAAATGGAGAAAAGTCTATTTCAGATGCTTAAGATAATTCCAAATATATTGTAAGAGCTTTGGACCTGCGGTGTGTTAAGGTTCTAAAGATTCTAAATGGTAACATTAATGCACCAAGATATCAGAAAGCCTGCAAAAGATTATCAGTACGCGTGCAATCTAATTTTTGACTTTTATCGCACCCTCCAACATAACTGGGCCTTTCTTCACAGGTGAAATCTATTTATGATCAGTCGAATGAACTGTACTTCCTGCAATACAGCTAGGATCATTGACAGTAAGAGAACCGCAGCCACCTACAATACCTCTCTTCTCAGTTATCTTAAATCTGTCCTATCTTGTTAGTGATCTTCCCGGCCAGCGGGAACTCATTCTCCTCTCTGCTCTAACCAAGCTGTTAATAATTTTGAACATCTGCATTTCCTTCCTCTTCAAAATTCCATAATGACCATAATCCCAGCTTCTTTAGTCTGCCAACGTTCTTGAGATTCCCATCTTTTTTAGTTGATTGAGTGCTTCTCTACTCCTTTTTGGATCTTAGTAAGATACGGCTCAAGGACAGCAACTGCTCCCTGACACTTGCCAAATCTTTATTGTGGCTATTCTGCAATGGTTTGAGCTCTATCTGGTTCATACCAAGTGAACCAACAAATATTCTTCAATAAGAAATATTGACTGAGACAATGAGCTTGGTGACAATCGTGGGCATAGCCAATGCTCTAATTGAGACGAGTCTTAAAATAGTAGAACAAAACAGATTAACAAGAAGCTAGAGAAATAATGCAGCAGAGACTACCTTCAACTCCTGGAGCATGGGGCCATTTCTGTTCTTGGTGGGATGGATATGATTAAGACATTTGGGCATACCACAATGAACTGGGACCAACATACTTGAAGGTTAATCAGGTTCATGGAGGATGGGCACATGGATAAAATATTTGTGAGAAGCCAGGTGCGGATCATGTGAAAAAAAAACAGGAAAAACAGCTCAAGCTGGATTATGCAGGAAAAAAGGGAGTTGAAGGGGTTGAAAATCATGCACTAAATGTGTGATAAAGCTTATAAGCTAAAGGCACAGGCTGCTACATGGTGACGTTTGCAAGTCATTGACATAGGTCAATGATATAGGCCAAAATGACATAGGCCAAAAGATATTCACCTTACAAGAGTTCCTGAATGAGCTAAAGGCAATTATTTGTTTAAGTTTGGAAACTTTCTAAACAGCAGGTCAGAAAGATTAAAGTGTTTAACATGTGACAAGCGACACGATGATGAGTCTGGAGTGTGAGTAAAAGAAACAAGAAAACGGCACATGGCAATAGTTAACAGACACCATTAAATGAGACATTTTGGGACAGCACCACCAAGGTGCAGAATTATAAGCAGACTTGAGCAGAATGGCATAAGCAAGCTCAGGATAAGGATGATCGGGTCTAGAAGGTCAGGAACTGAAGTTATGTAGAGCTATGAGCACCACTTCCTGCTAAATACAAATAACTAAGAAAATTTCCCTATATTTCCTTACATACTGCTGTCCTCCGCTAATTCACCCACTCACTAGTACGCATCTATGATTTCCCTTTCCTGTTTCTTGGTTTCTTCCCATTTGTTCTGGTCTTGCCTCAAATCCCATTGATTTTTTTTTCTCTTTTCTTTTTACAATATTTTTATTCAGAAGAAAAAACAAGATTTACAGAGTGCAACACATAGATACATCTCAACATAAATTGTGTACATTCATATATTGTAATAAAATTGATCAAAATGTTATAGCATATCACATAAAGGTATACCACTCTGTAATCAAAAATTTAAAGATAGGTCATACATCATAAGAGAAATTATGATAGGGGTTCCCATTGATAGGTTCTCTCTCCCAATCTAAGGGACAATATAGTAGCTATCTTATTGGTCTAGTAACCCCGTGGTTAAACCCACTTTGATAGCATTCATAATTTGAATTCCTTTTAAAAAGTATTAAAAGTTGAAAACAGTAAAGTATCAATTTACCTGTGATGATCCAGGAGTGCTCTGTAATTGGCTGCCAACAAACATGTGATCTGTACAAGTAGGCTGGGAGAAACTGATACCTTGCACTAGATTATTAATACTGGATTGACTGGATTCACATAATGACAAGGCAATCCGAGGCTCGGGCTGGGAGATAGAGATTCCAACTTGATCCTCCCTACGTTAAAAGTACCACGAAGGAAAATACAGTTTAAAACTTAAATACCACAGTACGATTTTCTATTAAAATATTTTGGCCAGCAAATAACATTTGATAAATCACCCACATCTGTACATCGCTGGTGATGAATTTTTTTTTTACCTTGGAGAATCTAAAGTCCACTAGAATATTTCTGTTTCCAAATAGGCTGCCACATTGATAATATTGCAATATTTCTGAATTATTTCATTGGTTGTAAGGTATTTTGATGTACTTGAGGGTGCAAAAAAAAAAATGGGGAATACATTAAAAATGAGGTCTGATAGCTACTTCAAAACCGTGAAATTAGACCAATAAATGGTAATGGAAATAACTTTTAAATAGATGTTAAAACTTTTGATCAGTGTTCTGATCTCCTTAATACCAGTGACAACAAAAATATCAAAAGGCAGTTGCTAATGCAATAACAAGTGTCAAACACAAGAGGCTTAAACTTTGACAGGGTAACTTATCCTGTCACATCCGATTCAACTGCACATACATTTTAAAAGCAGCATGAATCTTACTCCAACTTATCTTTATAAACAGGGCTTGTGTGCAGCCTTTATTTTCTGCTTAACAGTAAACAGGGAGATCTTGGGACAGCATTAAGATGCAGAAGAATTAGAGTATATAACAAGTAAACACGATTAATGAACACCACAAACAAATTCAGGATGAGCATCAATACACAGGGAAATTATGTGCTGGAAATCCTCAGCAGGTCTAGAAGGACAACAGCTAAAGGTGCATGGAGGCATAAGCACCACCACACCCAAAATGCAGATGATGCCTTTGGGGAACATAGGGAAATATAATCCTTGGGATTCCACAAAAAATAGTTTCATTTGAAATGTGAATTGAGATTGTGGGATATTGATAATATTGCTGGAATGGATCACTTGCATAACTCTCTACACTAGATGATGATCTCTGTATATCCACATTTAATCAACTAGGGTATTCTGCATAATGATTCATTTTAAAATGAGTTTCTCACAACCAAACTTCCATTTTACATTTGGGTAGGGTAATCAAGAAGATTAGTTGTGCAGTGCTATCCTGTCAGTCACAGGACAATGATCCAAATATATCCATTCAACCCAATAAAAACTTCCCTACAAGAAGTACTATCTAAATGTGATATCAGTACAAACTATTCACTCACCTCCAGCGCAGATCACTAACAGGGGACAGGTCCACATTGGAATGAATGTGTTTAGAGAAAGGTCCCTGAGAATCATTAGAGCAACCAGAGGTCAACCGAGTTCTCTTCACACCTGAATAAAAAAAACAAGATGAAACTGAGGACCAGACAAGACAGCTTGCAGCATACTGCAGAGATTTCTTTGCCCTCAGATTTCCTGATCATGGTCCATCCTCAAGAATGCTCGGCTCCCAAATGTGCTGACAAGTCTCAAGAACAGTCAAATAGTGAGACTTCATTCAAAATACCAGATTAATCTTGATCCATACTCTGCCATGAAAACACTGGTCTGTTTTATTATAGCTTTGAAGAATTAATTGAACTTAAATTCCTCAGTGGCAATGATAGGATACAAACTCATGTTTCTGAACTACTAGCCAATTTACATAACCACTGCTTCTTACCCATCTTAATGCAACTATTACAAAAAATTGTCGCCTATTCGTACTCTTACTTAATCTGCAAGCAAAAATAAGCATTGAGATTACTGTTCACTACCGTCCAAGAGCAGGAAAAGCTATAACAAGCAAGCTTTCTTTCTAGACTAAAATGAAATGGTTAAGAGCTCCTTATCAGAGATGTAACTGGTAAATTAGAGGTATAATATAACAAGATCACTACGACAAATAAGAAAATAAGCATACAAATTAGAGAGAAACTGTCAGGAACTGATAATGGGAGATTCTTTAAAAAGAAGAATGAACAAGAATCAAATGTTGGAGCAGTTGGATTAAGATGGTAAAGATGGGGTAAGGATCACAGCAGTACTGGACTGCTAATCCGGATGTACAAGTTCAAATATTATCACAGCAGCTGGGATTTCATGTTTAGTTAATTAAGTAAATCTGAAGTAAAAAGATAGCATCACTAAAGATAATCACAAACTCATCTGGTTCTCAGTTTGTTCAGGAAATCCAACTTTGCTTATTCAGTCTGCCCTATACGAGTCTCTAGACCCACAACAATGTGGATAACCCCTAAATGGCCTCAAATGACCTTGCGACTTATTCAAGAATAACTGAGATGAGCAACAGTGGCTTTGCCATCAATGCCCACCACTCAAGAATTAGTTTTCATACAGAAAATTAATGTTCTGCTATCCTATGAGAACTGTTGAGGAATGGATTTGATGGGCTAAATGCTCTAATGGAATAAGCGTTTGACACTGAGCATCAAATAACATTCCAAAAAAATGCTTCACTAATTTGCAAACTTCTCCCTCAAGATTATATTAAGAGCAAAACCCAATCTCACTTGCAGAACAAACCACTCATTTCAAGATCCTATTCCAAAATGATCTGGTTATTCACAATCTCCCAGATAATAGAAACACTATTTTGCAACACCTCTCCCATTTTTCAAATAGATTACAAGCTCTCCACCAAAATCATCAACATACAAACTATAGAATTATAATGGACCTGCAACTGTATGAAATCTGCATAAGCCTCTGGTTAGCCACAAACAGAAGAATAAATCTAATTTTGGTTACATTACTTCTGATATTCTAAAAGGATGCAATCAATATTTAGATGTGGTTGCTTGCCGAGTGTGCTCAGCATGGAGGATACATTGGAGATGCTAGGATTGTTCTCTTTGGAAGAAAGAAAATTGAAAAGGATTTCATACAAGTGTCTGAATGAAGTCAGATAGAAGGAAGCTGCCCCCTTTAGAAAATGGTTCAACATCCAGGCAGCATAATTTTAAAATTTCAAGCAAAAGGTAATCCACATGTTACAGAAGGAAACATGGAAGATATTTTCCCCAAATCCTGTGGGAATGAAGGAAACAAAGCTGTAGGTGGTGCCTTCAAAACAATTAATTCAATTGGACTTAAGGAAAGAACCTGCAGGGCTACAGGGAGAAGAATGGAAGATTGTTCTACTTGGCTTGATGGGCAGAATGCCCTCTTTCAGTGCCAAAATAATTTTACGATTTCTCTTTTCCACTAAAAAAGCTGGTAGGAAAGGGAAGCATGGTCCAAATTGTTGCCTATTATCTCCAGTGCTGCATCCATTTCCCAAACAAGTTCATCCATTATTGTCCCAATAAAGGAAAAGATTCACTTTTACAACCCACAATGAATCTACTTGTCTTGCAGTCTAGAGTTACTGGTCATGATTGCTGTATCAAAATAACTCACCTTTTTTAAACTGTTTACTAAACCACTTGTCCTTTTTAATATCTGAAATAGTGGCTCTGTTCTTTGGACCTTCAATTAGAATGTTGTTCAACAGACCTGTGCAAACCAGAAACAATCATACTGTAGAGAATCTCAACACAAAATTAAACAAACAGCAAGTGTAAGTTTCCAATCTGCTCCTCTCCACCTGCAGAAAGGCACAGTACACTGAACATTAGAAATTCATAAACAAGCAACTCTGCAGATGATGGGCACACACGAAATGCAAGTCAGGCAGCATCTATGGAAGGGAATAAACAATCAATGTTTCGATCCAACACCCTTTATCAGGATTGGAAAGGAAGGGGGCAGAAGCCAAAATAAGATAGGGGAGGGGGAAGCGGGTGAGACCAACTGAGGGGGAAGGAGTGTTGGGGAAGAAGGGATGAAACAAGAAGCTGGAAGGTCATGGGTGGAAGAGGTGAAGGAGAAATCCAATATGAGAGGAGAGTAGACCATGGAAGAAAGAGAAGGAAGAGAGGGACCAGAGAGAGGTGATGAGCAGGTCAGAAGAGGAGTCAGAGGGGAACCAAAATGAGGTATGGAAAAAGGTGAAGGAAAAAATTACTGGAAGTTAGAGAAATCGATGTTGATGCCATCAGGTTGAAGACTACCTAGATGGAATGAGGTATTGCTCCTCCAACCTGAGTGTGGCCTCATCGTGGCAGTTGTGGAGACCATGGCTAGCATGTCAGAATGGAAATGGGAATGGGAGGTTAAATTAAAATGAGCAGCCACTGGAAAATCCTGCCTTTTTGTGGTATACTCAGGTTAGAGGAGCAACAACTCATATTCCATCCAAGTAGCTTCCAACCTGATGATAAGAACATTGAGATCTCCAACTTTCAGGTAAATTCTTCCCCCCCCCCCCCCACCATTGATGAGCTCTGCATGGGTGCAGGAAGCAGCACCAATGCAATCATCAATGTAGTGGAGGAAGAGTTGGGGAGTGTTACATGTACACTTGGAACACAGACTGTTCCATGTAACCAGCGAAAAAGCAGGCATAGCTGGGGTCTATGCAGGTGCCCATGGCTGCACCTTGGGTTTGGAATACAAGCAATTTGAGGTAAAGGAATTATGAAGTTGGTCGCAAGTCAATGGGAGTTGATGAGGTTGGTGGTAGTGTGGGAGGACAATGGCCTGATGGTCCTTTTGAAGGGGTAAGAGGAGATGTCTCAGAGTTGCTGCTTGGCCTCAGCAATATAGAGAGCAGTCTGCAAACTACAACAGCACCACCCTCTTGTCTGCAGGTTTAACAGTGAGGTTTGGATTGGTGCAGAGGGCACTGCATTTAGAGGGTGCAAGGTTTGAAAACAAGAGAGGAGTGCTGAAGTCGAAACAGTTAATGTCGCGTTACCAGTTAGAGATGAAAAGAACCAGAGTGGGCAGAAGACCAGAGCAGGGTATCCAAAAATAAGGAGGGTTGGAGATGGGAGAAGGGGTCGTCAACGGGGCTGGGGAATCCTTGCCAAAGGAGTGGGCTTGGGGATGGAAGAAAACTCAGCATGGAACTTACTGAGCTGCAGACATTGGGGACAAATGTAAGTCCCTTGCTGAGGACAGAACACTCTGCCTCAGAGAGGGGAAAGTTGGAGGTAATGGTAAAGACATGGCTGGGAACACAGTGGGGTCAGAGGGGAGGGAGTATTGGGGCTCAGAGGAATGAGAAAGGGAAGTGAAGCAGTTGAAAGTTTGGAGAAATAAAACATTTATGTAGAGTTAGTTTAAATGGGTGGCTCATGGTCAGCATGGGCTTGAGCAGATCATGCTCAAGGGTCAGTTACTCTGACTGCCCTGCCATTTATTTAAATCAAGTATCATCATCTTGGTTGTATCATTTGCAATATCTTTATACACAAGTCCTCATCAGTCAAAGTAAGTTTATTATCAAAGTACATATGTTACCATATACAACCCTGAGATTCATTTTCTTGTGGGCATACCCAGTAAATCCAATAACCATAATAGAATCAATGAAAGACAGGGTGGACAAACATCCAATCTGCAAAAGACAGCAAACTGTGCAAATACAAAAGAAAACCAGAAATAGTAATTATAAATAAATAAGCAATAAATAGTGATAACGTGAGATAAAGAATTCTTGAAAATGAATCTATAGGTTGTGGGAACAATTCAGTGATGGGGCAAGTGAAGTCATTCCCTTTGGTTCAAGAGCCTGATGGTTGAGGGGTAGTAACTGTTTTAGAACCTGGTGGTGCGAGTGCGCAGGCTTCTGTACCTTCTTCCTGATGGCAGCAGTGAGAAGAGAGCATAACCTGGGTGCTGGGGGCTCCTGATGCAACACCCCAAGTAGATGTGCTCAATGGAGGGGAGGGCTTTATCCGTGATGGACTGGGCTGTACCCAATCATTTTTGTAGGATTTTCTGTACACAGGCATTGTCCAGATGTTCCAAGGTTGAGTGAAGAGCCAATGAGATGGCATCTGCTGTTGACCTGTCATGTCACTAGGCAAACTGGAGCGGATCCAAGTAACTTCTCAGGCAGGAGTTGATATGCTTCATCACTGGGTGCGCAGGTGGAACAGGTCAAAAGCTTTAAGTTCCTTGGGGTGAATATCACAAATGACTTGACTTGGTCTAACCAAGCAGAGTCCACTGCCAAGAAGGCCAACCAGCACCTTTACTTCCTGAGAAAGCTGAAGAAATTTGGCCTAAAACCCTCACTGATTTTTTATAGATGCACCATAGAAAGCATTCTTCTGGGCTGCATCACAACCTGGTGTGGAAGTTGTGTTGTCCAAGACTGGAAGAAGCTGCAGAAGATCGTGAACACAGCCCAGCACATCACACAAACCAATCTTCCATCCGTGGACTCACTTTACACCGCACGCTGTCGGAGCAGTGCTGCCAGGATAATCAAGGACACCACCCACCCACCCACCTACACTTTTTGCCCCACTTCCCTCTGAGAGAAGGTTCAAGAGCTTGAAGATTTGTACGGCCAGATTTGGGAACAGCTTCTTTCCAACTGTGATAAGACTGCTGAACGGATCCTGACCCGGATCTGGGCCGTACCTTCCAAATATCCGGACCTGACTTGCACTACCTTACTTTTCCTTTTCTATTTTCTAATTAGGATTTATAACTTAAATTTTTATTATATTTACTTCGATTTGTACTCCAGGGAGCACGAAGCGCAGAAACAAATATCACCATTGTACGCTCTAGTATCAATTGGTTGGTGACAATAAAGTAAAAACACTTCAACACAGTGGATCCAAGTGCTACTGGACAATGGTATTGAGGAAAGTTACCACGTTTTTCTTAGGCACCAGTATAACTGAAGCCTGCTTGAGGCAGGTGAGTGCCTCAGACTGCCAAAGTGAGAGGTTAAAGATCTCAGTGAACACTCCAGCCAGTTGATCAGCACAGGTCTTTGGTTCTCGGCCAGGAACCCCACCTGGGCCAAATGCTTGCAGTGGGTTCACCCTCCTGAAGGATGCTGTCACATCAGCCTCAGAGACTGAAATCACTGTGGGAGTTTGTGAAGCTTCCTCCATGTTTTGACAAAATGAGCACTGAAGGCATTGAGCTTGCGAGATCGATGTTGTCACCTATGTCACTTGATTTTACTTTAAGTAGTAATAGCATTCAAGCCCTGCCACAGCTGTCGAACATCCTTCATTGATTCTCTGTGATATGGCTCTCTGGAGATTGTACCTGGAGCTGTTGTGTTCATCAGACCCGGATATATCGATCTGGCCCTCGGCAGATTGTTGATCTCATGGTTCATCCAGGACTTCTGGTTGGGGAGATTCTGAATGATTCTGTGGGGAGACACTCATCTACGATCACAAAGGATAGGGGCATGGACTTCCTTTGCATAATACCTGTGGATATCACTCAGGCCACTACCAATGATATAATCACATATAGGAGTCAATCCCTCTATAGTCCAGGCTCCAGATTCATCTTATGTGTAAATCTACCCATATTCCCCACCCCCCCTCCAGTTTACTAGATTCCAGCTCCCGCTGCAAACTCAATCCAAGCTCAAAACCCTGGATCTGGCCACGTTCCAACTCACAGCTCCATTAAACCATGCTGATTTGCCATAGTATGACACGAAGCCCAGACACCATGGTTTTCTTTACATTCTTTGGCATTTTGCAAACTACAAAGATTTCCTAATTTGTCACTACATCATTTCTATAATACTAACATATTTTCTGCTTTTCAACTGCTTCAGAAGCTGCAGGAATTTTGGAAGGTCACTGCTAATCCTGTAGAGCCATCACCTTATCCTTGGTGCTTACAGAGCAGTAGAGCAAAAAGAACTGAAGAGCTAGGAAAAATTCCTCAAACATCTCCCTCTATTGGAAGAGGAGCTTTCATACACTATATCACAAATAATGTACATGAACCACAATATTTAGAGTCTGGACAGACTTACAAGAATGGCAACTATCCGGAACCAAGTGTAAAAAGATGAATGTTATCTTCTATCAATGGAAATTCTAAGTCTACCGCAAAGGCTTAGTGAAATTTAAAGTTTTGCTTTGAATTTCACAGATGTTTTGGTTGAGGATTATAATAAATAACCACTGCCTTATGTCAAGGATAATTTGCAGTCAATTATTGAAAAACATATACCAAACATAAACCAAAAACCAAAGTTTCAACTTCAGGTCAGTCATGAAACAGCGTAGCATTCTTGCTGTCAAATCAAGAGGCCAGGAGTTCCCTTCTTACTCTGGTGGTTCGAGCACAAAAATGTGGGCTGACGTTCCAGTGCACGATAGTGAGGGAGTCCCACGTCATCAGAAACACCCTCCTGCTGATGAAATGATAAATAACGGGCCCATTTCCTATTTCGTGCAGCTCAAAATATCCCTTAGTACCCTGTGAAGAACGGGCAGACTTCCCCAGTATCCTCAAACTAACAGAGCAACTTTGTTTTTTCATTTCCCGTAACTTGCAATTTGGGATTTAGACTTGCCTAGAAAGACAATGATAAAACTTCAAAAGCTACGTATAGACCATGATGTACTTTGGCAAGTCACCCCATCCATGAATAACAACTTTACTTTTTTTATTGAAAAGGGCTGTGATGAGATACTGTACAAAGATACAAATGGAAAAACTACATAGATCAAATCTGCATTCTGAATCCAGTGGAGCAGACTAATCTCATTCAGATGGCCACAAACTGGCTCAGTGTTACTAGGTTTGTTAATGGGACGAATGAGAGCAAGAGAAATAAACATTGGTACACTGTGCTGTCAAGGAACATATTCTTCAGTAAACACATGGACACCAGATGAAGACAGGGTTCAGAAAGCTGTGGTATCCATTGCCTCCAAGCTTCCTAGCTCACAAGTCACCTGAACACGAACTTTGGGCAACATAAGACATCTGCACACAAAGACCCAAACCCGACTGGTGGGGTCTAAGTTGGAGGGGGAAATAAAAAAAAAATTTTTTTAAACCACAGAGGCTAGTAAACAGAAATAAAAAATGAAAATGCTAGAAAAACTCAACAAGTCAGACAGCAACTTTGGAACAGCTCCATTTACTTTATGCTGATCGGTTAGCTTTACTCAGCTCTAGCTGTTTTATATGTCTGTTAATCCAAAACACACCACATAGTTAAATTTGGACATCCCATAAATAAGATTGCTACACTCTCAATCTGTGAAGAATCAAATAAGATAAAACAAATGAGTTACTGGTAAATTGTGCAACAGCCCAAAATTATAAAATAACACCAAATTACTTCACTATACTCAATGCTGCACTAGCCAAAAGGCAGATTCCAAATCATTTCCTTACTCAATGGGAAAGGTTCAATCTTCTTCCATGGTGTCAGATATAGTTTCTTTTCATTCCAATCACAGTACTCTTGGCAACTCACAGCAGGCTGGTCCCAGGGTAACTCTGTAACACAAAATCATGCATGGTAAAGACCTGTGGTTAGTACATTCTGCCCAGGAGACGTGCCCTGGCACTTAAGAGCAGTCTCCCCACTCAATCACAGCTACACTACCATTTAAAAAAAAAATTAAATTTGAAAAACTTTAGCCTTGGAAACAGCCAAACTTTAAAGTTTCCAAACCACAGGAGGAAAAAGGCTAAGAAGCCAAATTGTTACAGTGCAAGTTATTTAACATTCTGTAATCTACAACTTAGTATTCTGCTATCACACCAATAGTGTTGAATGAATAGGGTTCACTGCATAGGGTTATTGAAACACTAATCTGTGGCTGGTCCTGCAAAAAAAAACATTGCTCCCCAATGATGGACAAAAGAAAGTAGAATAATATATTTTTTTCTGTTAGAACATATTAATTTAGATATGGTATTGCATAATTAGACAGGATTAAATTAATCTTATAGTTTAAAAATTGCTCTAGGAAAAAGTGATCATTGCATGCTAGGATTTGACGGTGAGAAAATCAGGCCAAAATTAATAGCACACTAAGTTTAAGAAGGAGCCATTACAGTGGCACAAGGACAGAGTTGGCTAAAATGGCCTGAAATAATTGATTAAAGAATAAAAGAGCCATTTCAAATCTGAGAAGATACATTAGAGAGAGAAAGAATCAGCTGCTAACCAAGAGAGTGTGAAATGAAACAATAAGGAATTCTTTCAAGATTGGGAACAGATTGGAAAACTGCAAAGGGTAACTAGAAAAATTATAAAGAAGTCGAACACTAAACACAAATAAACCAGAAAATAATAAGAACAGTTAAGAATTTTCATAAGTATAAAAAAGAAAGTAGAGTTGGCTTCTTAGTGAACGAGACTGGAGAATTAATGATTGGAAATGTTAGATACCATAAAACTACTTTGGGTCACTCTTCAAGGCAGTAGATATTAAAACATTCAAATAACAATAGATAATCAAGGGACTTGAAAAGTTACTGTGCAATACCTAATAAAAGTAGAAAACTAAAAGCAGTTTGGGTTAATAACAGAAATACCACCCAACAGTCTGGGAAATTTGTTAGTCCAGCACCAAGTGCGACAGATTAGTTTCACTGTAATTTGTTTGATGCTAAACTACATTTGTAACTCCAGCGACCTCAAGTGGCAAACAGCTGTTGTTACACTACTTGTTCTAAAATACAGCCATTCCGAGTCAAATTAAAACTGGTTCTGAAATTTCAACTCTGAAAATTCTTACAAGTACAAGACAAAAGCAATCTGAATTCCAGAGATAGCAGTTTAATTAATTAACCACTGGTTTAAACATTTAATTTATCATTGATGCACTATACTTTAAGCTTATAGCTTGTATGCAGACAATAGAATTATATTGCTGGAAAACATGCAGATTTTGTGCAAGTTGATTACAGGGCAAAAGACAGAGAGCAGAAACAGATTAGAAAGGAAGAAATGAATGAACAGGGAGGAAAAAAGACAATTTGGCATGATAAAGTTCACAATTCAGATGGATCACTCCTCACATCTTAAAATTGAACCAACCTCCAGCCAGCATGGCAACAAGCACAATTCCACAGGACCACACATCCACAGGTTCTGCATGGAACTCCTTCCTCTTCAGTAGTTCTGGGGCAACATATGGTAAAGTGCCGCACATTTTATTTAATAACCTCTCCCGGCCATTGTGTCTATAAACTGTCGCCAAACCAAAATCAGAGAGCTTCAGGTTATCTGGAGAAAAAAAACATTAGGCTAAGGACATGGCACAAAGGACTGATGTTATCAAGACAAATACAGTACTGTGCAAAAGTCTTAGCACATGTAAAAAAAAATCTGTAAAGATATAATGAAAAGTTTCTAAATATTAAAAAATTACTACAAAGAGTAGTAAACAGTAAAAGGCTACATCAAATCAGTATTTGGTGTGACCAGCCTTTTCCTTTAAAACTGCATCAATTCTCTTAGGTACATTGTTGTGTAGTTTTATAAGAAAATTGGCTGGTAGGTTATTCCAAGCATCTTGAAGAACTTGCCACAGTTCTTCTGCAGACTTTGACTGTCTCGCTTGCTTCTGTCTCTCCAGGTAATCCCAGACAGTCTCGATGATGCTGAGATCAGGGCTCTGCAGAGGCAATACCATCTGTTGCACAACTCCTTGTTCTTTTCACTGAAGATACAGTGTTGTGCAAAAGCTTAGGAACACATGTATATCTACAGTGCCCAAGACTTTTGCACAGTATGTAATTTTATGTATTGCATTATACTGCTGCCACAAAAACAAACTTCATAACATCCGTGAGTGATGATCAACCTGATTCTGATAGGAGTCTCTATTATGGACTGAGAGTGGGAAGGGAGCAGGAAGAGGGTAATCATGGTTAAGAAAGGGAAAAGGGTGAGAGGAGGGAGTGGGAAACACCAGAGACATTCAGTAATGATCAATAAACCAATTACAGGTCCACAATCCTTTATCCGAAATCCTTGGGGCCAGTTGCATTTCGGATTTCAGAAAATTGATAATTATACAGGCAGTCCCCGGGTTACATACGAGTTCCGTTCCTGAGTCCGTCTTTAAGTCGGATTTGTACATAAGTCGAAACAAGTACATCTGGTATTATTTAGCGTCAGTTAGTCAAGCATTTGTCTTAGTATATAGTATATATTTTACCTTTCTATGCATATAAAACACTTAAGAAACATATGTTTTCCAATAATTAAACCACTGCGTTGCTTAATAATAATTGTAGTTTTCATCGGGGCAGGGCCTTTCACATGCTCCATTATTCTCATTTTATCCTTTAAAATTGTTCCGATCGTTGACCAACTGTAGCCTAATGTTTTTCCAATGACCGATGGCATTTCACCTCTTTCCAAACGCTTTATTATTTCCACTTTATTTTCAATCATGACCACTTCCCATCAATGGAACAGAAACACTGTGGGCTGCAGGTCCCAAGTTGCGCCGGCTCCAGAGGTCCACTGGGTCCTAAGGACCACCGCACTGAATTCCCCGGGTCCGAAAGTCCACCGCACTGAGAAAGGCTAAATGGGACAAGTGGGGACTGTGCTGGGTTTGGTTATTTGATCCTCCAAAATATTCCGTCAGGGAATTTAAACTGGAGGTGGCAGTGTTTTTTTTTTAAACGAGGTCCAGTTGCGAGCTCAAAATCACGTACATTCGTAACTCGGGGACTACCTGTATTGATAATTAACCTGGCTTAGTGCAGGTGGACTTTAGGACCCAGGGGATCTCCGGACCTACGCACATCCTCCCGTATACTTCAAATCATCATGTTATGTAAATAGTTGTTATACTGTATTGTTTAGGGAATAATTACAAGAGAAAAAGTCTGTACATGCTCAAGCAACAAATAATGGAGGGAGAACTTCCGGGTTTTCCCAATCCACGCTCTTTTACAAATACTATTACAGTTTAATTATAGAGTAATATACTGATAAATGAAATAGTGGGATAATTATAGACCACAAATACACTAGTACATTTTATTTCCAACAAAAACATTCAATAAAACATAAAAATATACAGCTTCAAATGAACCGAATCAAACACATGGTAAATGACTTATTGGAATAATTGTAGAGTGTAAATACTCTAGGTCGTGTACAGGTTCAAACAAATCTAAATACTCTACGGATACTTGATGGTCCAGGAACAGGATTCTCAAGTTATGAAGCAGCACTACGATAGACAGCATTTTTAAAGACTTCTTCAAGTGTCATCTATCTCATTAACATAGGTTTATGTCTAAGCAATCTCCCTTTAACTGAGTAAACTGCCATAATATCTTGCTCACTGATAAATGCACGTTGTTCAAGGCCAGCAATTAACTGATCACACATTTTTGCCATATCATCTGTGGGGATTTTTTTCACCTGTGTTCACTATGTCACCATCATCACTACTACCTTCATGCTTATCTGTATTTAACACCATTTCAGCAATTTCCCCATCACTCAAGGAATGCACAACAGGTGCATCATCATCAATGTTCAGCATTTCTTCAATGTCAGCTTCCTCTAACTTAATTACACTTTCGTTTGATAACATTTTAGCGTAAGTTACGAGGTTTGATATCATCTTCTCATTAGGGACATGAAATCCTTCAAAGTCTTGATCTGTAGGTTCATTTACTTCAGTAACTTGTCTTTCCGTTTCTTTAAATCATATACAGTGGTAGTTCCGACATCATATTCTTCAGTAAGACGCCACACAGGCACACCATGATCAAGCTTCTGCAATAACTCCACTTTCTGCGTTATTGATAATGATAGAAGCTCCCTTCTCTTTTTCTCATCGTTACACATAAGGGTATCTGCAGCTCTTTTTGACATTTTCACAGTGAAATTAAACCCAAAGTCAACAGTGAACACAAAATATCAGCGAACAGCAAATGCACATGTAACCAGTACAAGTGCTGAGCCACAGCTGACATCTGGCGGTCTCTGCTGGTGCTGCCAAGTCACATCCAAGTGACGTCAGCTGTTGACACACCAAACAAGCCTCGTTACGACACGCTCCACACTCCACGAAAAAAACTTCGCTTTTCGGTTTTCAGAATTTCAGATAAGGGATTGTGGACCTGTATTTGTAATCAAATGACCTTCCCTGTGTCTCAGAGCTACGTGTGTCTGCACCGTCACCTTCTCTGCCACCTGTCCCACACCCCTTGCGGCACTCCACCCGCGCCATTCCTAACATCCTTTGCACCCGCCAGATTTACAAACTTGCTCACTGCTCCACGTTGGCAAATATAGTACTTTGCAAAAGTCTTAGGCATCCGAGATATATATAGTACATAAAAGTAGAAAAGATACCCAAACTTTAAACCGTCTCGCACCCAACACAGCCATGGGCATTTACCAAATATCACAAATCATTCAATAATAACCAGTGTTGAACCTTGCCTTCTTACTGCAGAACCAAAACGGTCTGTTCAATCACCAGGTTTGCCTAGGTCAAAACACCATTAAATTAATTTGAGATAAGCTGCAGGGGAATGGGAGAAAAAAAATTCAGCTGGAACCCCTATCACCTTCTCTTAGCATACACATCAAACAAATAGACCCATGGTTTTCAATACTCCCATTGATTCAGATGTTGCTATGAAGACCAAAGCTCTCGATCCAAAGTTTAGGTGACATGCGGGGAAATGTTCAAGCTTGATGGGTAGCCTCCTCCCACATCCTATGGGCTAATGGATCTCAAAACTGTTGAACCATATAGAACAAATGCTCACCTTCAGCTAGCAAGCAGATGGCTGCAGTTATTGAAGAATGTTACATTGCTAGAAATCCTTTGCACACTGAGCAAAGAGAACAAAGATACAAAGAGGACCACTGACTCAAGACCCATTCAGCTTTTCATTATTGTCAACTGGTATGAATATTGTTGCTCAGGACTTTAGTATAGTCCTAAATGTCTGAAATGCTGTGAATAAGGCATAACAATAGCCAAACTTTGTTTTATTGCACAATAACAGTGAAAAGATTTGCATTCTTATACCTCGGTCGTCAAGTAACAGATTCTCTGGCTTGATGTCCCTGTGTGTAATTCCAATGCCATGAAGATATTCCTGGAGGTAGGCAAAGACAAATATAAGTCAGGTATTTTGAATTTACATATTTTTCTAAATCTCCAAGCCACAAAATATCAATTATACAAATGGAACAGATTTGTGGCAGAATTAGTAACACTATTGTCAGATACAATTGCTGGACAATTGGTTCAGAGAATATTTTGTGACAATCTGGGTGCACACTAGACTTCCAATGCCTATATGAAAGTTGAGTATTAAGGCTTGCTTAGAAGAATGATGAAACTTCTAAAGATGTTCATAGGGTGTGATGTACTTTGGAAGGTCCCCCATCCATGAACAGCGTTTTTCTGTAAAAGGGAATTATGGTAGGCTCCAAAATTTATCTCATTTGAAAACTGGGACAAAGCACTGTTAATCTCCTTACTGCTGGTTATAGTGCTAATTCAATTCTGGCAGACAAAGCTCTTCGAGAGCAAACATGGGCAGGTAAATACCACAATCTGTCTATGATCATGCTCTGTAATGCACGACGAAAAACAGAAAACTGCTGCTGCACATCATAAACATTCATTTAAAACAATAGAATAAATGATTAGGAGCACTTACCACTCCTGCTATCAGCTGCTGGAAAAACCTATGAGCATCTGCTTCAGGCATCCCCACATCAGGCTCTGTGGGAAGGCAGAGCAAATCAACTTGGTATCAGTTCGCAAATCATTAAATTACATCATTTTACATCACTCTTAAATGTAATCCCAATTCCCAGGTGCCCAAGCAGACGGATTCTCCAACATGCTCTATTTAGACCATAGACCAAAGAAACATAGGGCAACTGAAGCAGCAGTGAACATAGTGAACTTTAAAGCCTGTCCTATTTTGTTCCTGTAACATCTGGAGATGTATTATGTACCACTGCAGATTTTCCATTTCTCCCATAATTCAGTTTTTTTTGGGTGCTCTACAAGGGAGAATGTCTGGGAGTGGATGTCAGCTTTTTCTAGCTCAGGACACAATGGTGCAATTACCAAAGAACCCACACAAGTATATCTGTAAAAGCGACAGCACCGGTATAACCAATTATTAAAATTAGCCAATCCGTATACAAACTATCTTTAACCCTTTCCCCCCTTCACCCAAACTTCTCCATTTTAAACCCTAAGTTTAAGCACAGATCCTACCTATTCTATCAAAGAGCTCTCCTCCACTGCAATACTCCAAAAACAAGTATTGGATATGGGCCTCTCGACGATGCCCGTAAAAGCGGACAATGTTTTCATGGTTCAACATCTTATTGATGCAGATTTCTTTCTTGATGTTATCAGGGCAGTCACGAGCATGTGTGGTGTCCACTTTCTTCACTGCCACCGCTTCCTTTGTTCGTCGATTAATTGCCAATTGTACCCTATGATCAAATACAAAACAGTTAAGTACATTGCAAAACTTCTGAATGCTCCATTGAGTTAAATGCATCAGAAACAGAGCAAGAGCCAATTGGCTCTTCATCCCTGCTTTCCCATGCAATAAGATCATTATTGATCTGGTTTTGGCCTCTCCACCACTTTCCAACTCTCTCTCTGCACCTGTAGATTTCCATGTAGTTCATAAGCCTGCAATATATTGCATCTTCTATGGCTCTACCACAGCTCTTAAGTGGAGAATTCCAAAGGATCACAACCTGCAGAAGAAACTCCTCTTCATCTCCTGATCAATGGGAAAGCAATTACTCGAACTATATCCCATTTTCTCGATGTCCTCACGTGGAGAAACATCCTCAGCATCTTGTCTGACAACACCCTTAGAATCTTGCTTCAGTAAGATCACCTCTCATTCTTCCCTACTTGCTCACCCCTCACCCCCATGTGTGAATCCCTTGATCCAAGTATGTCCTAGCTTAAAGATGAGATCTGATCTGTACACAGAACGGCGGGTGTTGTCTTACAAGCTCCCAATAAAGGCCAACATTCCATTAGCCTTTCCACTTGTTTCTTTAACATACATATCAGTCTTGTGTGCTAGAGATTTAGTTTGCACTTCAATATTCTATAATCACCTGTCTATTTAACAATCAAGTTTCTCATTCTTCCTTCCAAAGCAGGCAGGCAAATTCATTTTTTGTTCTGCATTATATTTCAAAGGCTCTTGTGTACTCTGCATCACCTGATAAGCCATTTATCTTTATATTTTCAACAAATTTGAGAACATACATCTGGTCTCCTCAGATTACAACCAATGTATCCATTATCTCTGACACCACTTATTTGTAAAGGTACAACAAATTTGTCCAGTACTTTTTCACTAATAAAAATAAAAGTTTCCCTCTCTCTACAGACCTTTGCTATCTGTTAGTATTTTCATTATTTAGAATCTGTACATTCTCATTACCAATTTTACACTGAGCCTCAAAAACCAACATTACTTTTGGTTTTTTGCTTGTATTTCTGTAAAAACCCTGTCAAAATTTTTAATAGTTTTCTCATGTGCCCCACATTCTTTACAATTTTTGTGGCATACCTTGTAGGTTTTGTGGCAAACCTTCCCAATCCTCTTGCCTACCATCAATTAATTAATTCTCATTATAATGCATGTTATTTCAAATTTATATCATCCTAACTTCCTTGGGAATTCTCCACAGATGGTGCACCCTATTCGTGGAGCGTTTCTTTCTCCAGACTTTTACTGCAAGTTAAGAACTACCTCCTTAAATGAGTGCTATTGCTGATCTACCAAATTAGTTTCTAAAAACTTTTTTTTAATTCACTTCAGCGAAGTGCATGACTTACTCGCCATACGCTCCTTCACCCAGAGTCTGCACCAGATCCCAATCCTCCACAAATGGAACTGCCATCATCCTGCACAATCACGAACGATGCTGAAAAAGGGAACACATCATCACAAGCTGAAGTCATCTTCAGGTACATCTGAAGGCTCGCGAGAAGGACAGCCAGAAACCTTTCTCCCAGGGCAGAAATGGCTAATACGAGAGGGCATAATTTTAAGGTGACTGGAGAAAAGTCCAGGGGGACATCAGGTGTAAGAAATTTTTTTAAAAAACACAGAGTGGTGCGCAGAGGCAGATACATTGTGGACATTAAAGGAATTTTTAGATAGGCACATGGATTTTAGAAAGGTAGAGGGTGATCTAGGAGGGAGTGGTTGGGCTGAAGGACCTGTACTGTGCTGCAGTGTTCTAGAAGGCCATTTTCAGTTATTGACTTTTCAGAATCCACACTTCATTACCTGGATTTTACTGCACATCCACCATTGCCCCAAAGAAAGTTACAGTGAATGCATCCTGAACAACTGCACTTCTTCAGGTTTATGATCTCTGTACTCCTGATGGGGATGGCATTCCAGGATTTAGACTAAGCCACCGCAACATTGGAATGGCAATATCTTTTCTTTTTCCAATACTTTTATGGAATTTCATATACACAAATACAGAGTTCATAAGGATACTTTTTATAAATCAAAATAAGATAGCACAAAATGCACTATAAATAAATCAGTGATACAATCACAGTATCCCATACTGATGATCTATCAAATAAAATAAGTTGAATGATGAAATACATTAGCATGGTTAATTATATTATAAAATCTATATCCCCCTACCAAGTCAAAGCTGTTTGGAGAAAGAAAAACAAGAGGGAAAAGAAGAGAGTACTTTACCATATAGTGTTTTATAATAGCCCAGCTCTACATCATAATAACAATTCAAAGATTTTTTAAATAGTTCAGAATATCTTTTCAATTAAAATAAATTGCTGGGAATACTTGGCACTTCAGTCAGCATTCTGCAGAGGAACAGAGCAAATGTTTCAGGTTAATGGCTCTCCCTTAAAACCGATGAAAGATCACTGCCATGATTAAGAATCACATCACATCTGAATCATTAATTTCTTCTTTCTCTACAGAATAATGCATTACCACAGAATCCTTATCAGTATTTTATGCTCCTTTTCCCCAGATTGCCACCTTTTTTTCTCCTTGGAGATGTAGTAAGTGATGCAAGCACAGGTTGGCGAATGTTGTTAAATTAAATGCTGGATGGAGCTGCACAAATTTAGGAAAATACGGAATATTCATGATTATTTCCAGCATTTGGCTTGTGACATATACTGGAGGTGGTCTTGTGAAAGGCCTTAGCATGTCAGGAAAGAAGTACAGTGTACCCACATTCTCCCCTGATTATCGCCGATTTCTTAATGGAACCAGTTCTGGTCAACAAGTTTTCAATACCAGCCAGATGGTTAGATTATTTCCATTGACTGCAATGGCGTAATTTGCCACATGCCAGCTCACACTTAAGTATTGTCCGAGTTGCAACCCTACCCCCTCCCTTTCGTCCGACTCTACCCCATCCCTCTCCCCCCACCAACTCAACCACCCATCGTCTCTCATTAAACGGCCTCACTCCCCATTTACAACCCTCCCCTTCTTCTCACTCCCGCGCCATCGCTTCTATCCGATGTTCCTATCCACACTCCTCCCGTTTCCGGACGACCCCACTCCCCAATCACCTGCTCCGCCAGGCCTGCCGAAAGACCCGGCAGAAACTTTACTTTTATTGCTACAACGATCCCGATCGAGTTTGGCGCCTTACGTTCTCCCTGCTACGCCTACCGTAAACGTCATTACGCTTGCGATGACATAAGACGCTAGACGGTGGGCAGAACAGCTCGACAGGAAGTCTCGGCTGAGAGGATGAGGAGTATTATGCATGCAAACAAGGTCCGCCTCTCTCATTTGGTTGGTTAAATATCAGCTATTTTACATTATCAGCTATATTCCAAAAGGGATTTCGCTACAAGTGAGAAAAAGACAATATATACCAAAGATTGAGAGAAATTTCACGAAAATTACTTCAAAAGTTGAAGAGAATTAGAAGAAGTAGGTGTCCTGTAGGCAGTCGCTGTAACTTAATAGAGGGAAGGCCAGCAGGATCCGAAAGGGTCCGGACAGTTTCTGGTATCGCTTCTCGGCCTTTTGGCTAAGATCAAGTGTAGTATCTGTTCTTATCAGTTTAATATCTGATACGTCCCTTATCTAGGGACTATATATTAAATTGATTTTTGGAACAGGGAGATGGAATAGGGGCTTGCTCCGTCCACTCCGCGCATCGACCCGGTATTGCAGTGCCTCCGGGAACGGTGCACCTCCCTTCGGGGAGATTACTAACAACTGAACAGTAGAATTAAATCATCACTAAAGTGTTTCATGAAGTTCACCGGTCTGTTTGTGAGGACTTAGTTAGTGCAGACAATTTATTTTAATTGAAAAGATATTATGAACTGGATTGTTATTATGATGTAGAGCTGGGCTCGAGACCCTTCTCCTGTTGTCTGCAAACACGAGGAAATCGGCAGATGCTGGAAATTCAAACACGCACTAAATGTTGGTGGAACACAGCAGGCCAAGCAACATATAGGGAGAAGTATTGTCGACGTTTCGAAACCAGGACAACTGAAAGGAGAGAGAGTAAGAGATTTGAAAGGAGGGGGAGGGGGAGGGGGAGGGGGAGGGGGAGGGGGAGGGGGAGGGGGAGGGGGAGGGGAAAATGCGAAATGATAGGAGAAGACCGGAGAGGCCGGAAAAGTGATTGGCAAAAGTGATACAGAGCTGGAGAAGGGAAAGGATCATGGGACGGGAGGTCTAGGGAGAGAGAAAGAAAGAGGGAGGGGAGCACCAGAGGGATATGGAGAACAGGAAACAACTAAATATATCAGGGATGGGGTAAGAAGGGGAGGAGGGGCATTAATGGAAATTAAGAGAAGTCGATGTTCATGCCATCAGGTTGGAGGATACCCATTTGGTATTTAAGGTGGGATGGAGATGAGACATGACAATCATCTCAGCATAAGCCTGTATATATCAACGTTAATCTCTTGTGCCCACTCTTTTCCTTTCTCGCTCCAGACAACACATGAGGAAAACATATTTTCCTGGTGGGGTCATCTTCACTTCTGCAGCCTATCAACATGTGCTGTATCTTCATGGGAGAGTGAGTCATATTCAGTGATTTGAGGCCAGTAGTGGTTCTTCCCCTCCCCCCCCCCCCCCCCCCCCCCCCCCCCCCGCCCTCTCCATCAGAAGATACACTAATTGAACCTCTTCTCTTGCATGCATATGTGCTGGCAAGAAGCTCTTTCTCTATCTTGTGCACAGTTGGCGTCCCTTTCACACTTTTTAAAGCCTTGATGCAAAGGCCACAGGTTGTCATCATATGTTGCTCCAAGGCCATATCAGGATGCATCAGCTGAGATCCTCGTACATCTTTTCAGATCATAAAACATCAGTTATTTTCAGCATCTGGAAACACTCTTCTTGCTCATGAGACCAAATGCTTACACTCATTTTGCTGCTCAAGGAGTGACCAAAGTGGTGCTGACACAGTAGACGGTCAAGGGATGAACTTAGCTAGGTAAGTCACCATCCCCAGGAAACATCTTACTTACCTCCTCTTCGGGGCCTCTCAATGGCTGACGTATTTCCTGGGTGGGTGGGTCAGGCTTCACTCCCTCTTCTGCTCTGATATCTGCTACAGAAGTAAGTAACACTAAAATTGCATTTCTTTTGCTAGCCCAAACTTTGTAGCACTTTGCAAAATGATTCTTCTTCCCACAGTTAGTTGTTGCAGGACTTTCCATAAGCAAGACACTTCTCTGGGATATGCCTACGTCCACGTTTGCTGTTGCTTTGGGAGGGAAATGCCTTGTGTTTTCTCAGCATATGCACTGTTGTTTCTGCCCTGTGCAGCTCCTTAGCTTGAGATCATGTAGTCTCTGCTGCCCCACGTACAGATATTCATGGCCTTTTCTAGTGTTAGAGGGCAGACCAGAATCTGAAGTCTCCACTCCACATTCGAAGGATAGCAACAAGGACATGCGACAAGCCACAGGCTGACAAACCACAAGAGTTCCAAGCAGGCAGAAGGAATGAGGCCCAATCCCCCCGTGTTCACGAATTGGCAGGACTGAAGTTCGAGGCCTAGAATGTGGGGTTCCGTCATTGGAAAGTCCGGAGTTCAAGGGCTGGTGGTCAGGGATCCTGTCGATCGCCCAAGGGTGAATCGGAAATCTGGAAGTTGAGGCCTATTGACCAGGATCCAGTGAATCTCTGCGAATCCGCTGAGGTAATCGAAGGCCCGATGTCTGTGTGTCCAAGCGCTGGTGGTCAACAGGCTGCACAAGATGTATCTGTGTGACTTGGTGATAGTGTTGGCACTGATTTCCTGGCCAGTGGTGATTGATCCTGTTGCCTGGCACCAGTTAGAGCATTCAGCCGCAGAAACAAGGTCCACAGCCTGCAGACATTGGCTTTTCCGGCCCACTGGAGGTAGTGTTCCTGGCTGTCACTGGCTCGTTTGTCGAAGTGTCAGATAAAAGTGACCTCACCTCAACGTGTGCATACCAAATGCTGCCCTGACTGTCAGTCGCAGCAACGGGCCCTCGGATTCCCATCTAAACTCATCTAATTTGCCCACATTTTGTGCATCTCCTTCAAAACATTTCCTATCCATGTACCTGGCCAACTGCCTTTTAAATGTTGTTAGTGTACTTGTTTCAACCTCTTCCTCTGACAGATCATTTCATGTACTGAGCACCCTCAGGGTGGGAAGATTTGCAATTTAGGTTCTTATTGAATCTCTCCCCTCTCACCTTAAAACCTCTAGTTCTTCATTCTGCAACCCTGGGAAAAGGGACTGTGCACATTCACCCTATCAAAGCCTCTGTGATGTTGTACATATTGTATAAGATCATCCCTCGTTCTCCTACGCTTTGATGATTAAAGTTCCAACCTGCTCAACCTCTCTCCATAACTCAGTGCTTCAAGTGTCAGCAGCAACCTCATAAATCTTCTCTGCACACTTGCCAGCTTAGTGGCATCTTTCCTACAGCGGGGCAAATAAATCTGTTGGGCTCCATGTTCTTGCGTCAAGACTGCCGTCATGATTCCATTGAACGGTTTACCCATGGGAGGGATTCCGAATGCAGGTTCAGTGTAGAATGCCGTCTTTCTTTTTCCGATTATTCTTCAGTAAGAGTCACAGTATTCTGAGCATTTACTGAATACCATATCTGAGGAATTCTCTGTGCTGGGAAGCAGTACAGGCTACCTCTAAGCTACAGTTAGATAGATATTTGCATCGCCAGGGAATTAAGGGTTATATGGGCGTAACCATCAGTTCAGCTAGCGGCTTAATCTAGGGCAGAGGTGTCAAACTACCAGCCCACGAAGGGGTCCAATCTGGCCCGTGGAATGATTTGGGGGGAGAAAAGTATATTCACGACCATTTATTATGTATCAGTACGGCAGCCGTACAATAGGCAGCGGTTAATCACCCACCACCCTGCACTGAAGACCACTAGGGCAGACACAGTGTACTCGGGTCAGCAACACCTGTAGCAAGGCTGAGCCTGTTTGCTGCTGTGGTTCAAAATGCTTTCCAAGAAAAGAAAAGTTGACATCGAGGTGGGATATTCGACAATAATTGGAAAGATCGTTTTTACTTCTGTAAGGTCAACGGCAAAGCTGTGTGTCTGATATGCTCGCAACAAGTGGCTGTGGCAAAGGAGTACAACATCAAACGACACTATGAGACATCACATGGGGATGAATATGACAAGTCGACTCAGAACGCAAAAGGTAAACGAGCTTGAAGCAGCTCTGAAAAAAACGGCAATCAGTGTTCAGCAAAAGTCAAGAGACTCATGGTGGAGCTGTCAAGCCAACTATATTATTTCCAACAAAACAGCTGCTGCATCGAAGCCATACTCAGAGGGGGAGTTCATCAGAGCATGCAGGCCGATGGCGGCTGAGCTGGTGTGTCCTGAGAAGAGACAGGCTTTTGGTAATATCAGCTTGTCAAGAAATACTGTGGCAGGCAGAGAGAATCAGTGACTTTGCAGGAGATTTGAACAGTCAACTAAAAGACAAAGTGAAGTCATTTATTGCCTTCTCTATTGCAATTGATGAGAGCACTGACGTGACTGACGTAGCTCAATTGGGAATATCGTGGTGTCTTTGACTGTCACCGAGGAGTTTGTGGCGATGATGCCCATGACAAGCACCACAGTGGTGAATGACGTTTTCTCCAGCCTCGAGGCCTTGGACAGACTGGGGGTTGACAGGAGTCACACTGTCAGTGTGGCAACAGATGATGCACTCTCCGTGGCCAGGAAAAAGGCAGGTGTTGTGAAACTCAGAGAGAAAGTTCAAACAGGGAATCCAGAGCAGGAATTCTGGGATTTTCATTGCATTATACACTAAGAGGTGTTATGTAGCAGGAGCCTGAAAATGGACAATGTCATGGATGTAGTAATCAAAACGGTTAATTTTATTAAATCCAAGGGACTCAACCATTGGCAATTTGACATTCTTTTGTCGGAAAATAATATTGGGCACGGCCTACCCTACCACACTGAAGTCTACTGGTTGAGCAGAGGTGTTGCACTCAAACATTTTCAATTACGTGCGGAAATTTGACTATTCATCATTGAGAAAGGGAAGCCAGTGGCAGAGTTGGATGACCCAGACTGGCTTCACGATCTTGCATTTTTGGTGGATATAACAGAGCACTTAAATGTGCTTAATGTTAACATGCAAGGCCCAAACAAACTTGTTACGGAATATTACGACAGCATTTGTGCCTTTCAAATTAAATTAGGCCTGTGGGAGTTGCAACTGTCCCGGAGCAACCCAGCTCACTTCCCCTCTTTGCAGTCTGTGTGTGTCGCTCATGGGAATAATGACAACATGGACAGCTATAAGGACAAAATATCACGGCTGGAAAGTAAGTTTCAGAATCATTTTCAAGTCTTCAGTCAGCTCGAGAAGGAATTCTCACTATTTTGCTCGGCGTTTGCCGTCACCGCAGCATCAGATGTGCCGGAGGAACTCCAAATGGAACTGATTGAAATTCAGTGTAACTCAGCTTTGAAATATAAATTTGAGACTGTGGGCTGGACTCATTCTATCAATACCTGGGACCAATGTACTCCAAGATGACAGACTTTGCCTCAAAGATCCTTTGTATGTTCAGGACAAGGTATCTCTGTGAGCAGGCGTTGTCCATAATGAACATTAACAAATCCAAACTGCGCTCGCAACTGACACACAGACATCTGAATGACATTATGAAAATCCGAACTGCCCAGAAACTGGTCCCTGCTGTTGACAGGCTGGTTAAAGCCAAGGGATGTCAGGTGTCTGGAAGCAGCAAGCGAAAAATGAGTGACACTGTTCGATGCACTGCGACATGTAAGCAAAATGCATTATGGAATATTGAGTGTCATAATATTGTGATTCATTCATTTTCTGACTATCCTATTATTGTAAATGTCATCACTTCAATAAAAATTAGAGGCTAACTGTGTTCATTGTCTGAGTTTGATTGCTGGAAGCAGGCTAATAAAAATTAGGTGCAGTTGTGCAGCCTACATTTACAATTTGTTTTGTTCGGTCTACATTTGTGTCTGCTAATGTTCAACTTCAAATGGTTTATTACTGGAAAGGGTGTGGCTCCCTAAACAATCTTAGCCAAAATAGCATCATTGTTTCTCTCTCTCATCACAACTTTCTTGTAGCCTACGACTGTAAGTTAATACCAATCATAAAAATAATGCTTGCTCAGCAATCTTCTTCATAAGAAACAAAATTTGTAAAGTGAAACACTTAGTGGTTATAGAAGAGACATGAGAGCAGGTTGAAAAAACCAAGGCAACAAAAGCTGTGGGAGCACGAGTGCGTGCACAACTGACCCGGCCCGCATGAAGTGGTATTTCACCCAATCCGGCTCGTGACCTAAAATGGGTTTGACACCCCTGATCTAGGGGGTGATAGTCCCTAGCCCAGCCAAACTTAATAAGTCTGGTTTGGGTGGATGCTGTGCAATGTGTCCCCTGTTACAAATCAGTACCCAGATATAACAAACAGTACACAATATGCAATTAAACGATTGCGCTTTACAATTCTTAATTTGACTATATGGTTAGTAAAGAAAACTTAAAAAAAAGATAAAAGGGCCCATTCTCATGAAACAGTCTAATGCGCAACGTTGGAGCTCACTGATAAGGCTGTTCGTCCACCATTGATCTCCTCCGATTGTCGCTGACCTTCGGACTCTCGCTCCAAGTCCACTCCGTCCGGCGGTCTACCAACTCTCTCCACTCGCGTCTTCTCTCCTCATCTCTCCCCAGCAAAATCCCTCTCCCAGACACACAAGAAAGAACAACATCCTGCTCATTGGCTAACATGCCCCGTAATCTCTAGTCATAACCCAAACATTGCTGCTACAGAGAAACCATTGCCACAGCAATGGAACCATCACAGAGAGGACATTACATTAGCAGTGAAACCTTACAGTGTGTTACATGGGAAAAAAAATAGGTAGCTGGAGCTGTCCAAGTCAGATCACACAGAGGTGTGACTGGCTTCAGCAGGTAAAACTGAGAAGCATTTTGCAGCATTGTTACTTTCAACATTGCAGAGACTGCATTTTTTTCTCCTTCCAATATTAGAATCTCGGAAATTTTGCAAACCAATCGTTGGAATAGAACCACAGCTCTGCTCGGCACACGGTGCCCGCTCGGTACTGCCCTCTGCTGCTTGCTCAGTGGAAGAACAAGCTGGACACTCAGGGACATGAGTGAAAATATTTTTTTCTTTGTTACTGCATGTATTTCTGAAATCGTAAACTGTCAACACTTCAGGCCAAGACTCTTCATCAGATTTCTGATTGATTCATGAACCCATGAACACTACCTCGTTATACCTCTCTTGCACTATTTATTTATTGTAACTTACAGTAATTTTTATATCTTGCCCTGCAGTCTGCCACAAAACAGCAAATTTCACGATAAGTGTTAGTGATAGTAACTCAGATAATGATTCTATCCAGCAGTCCCACATCCCCGACTCGCTCCCAGTGTCCCAGGGATCTCAGGCACTCACCTCCCCACCTCCCTCCTGCATCACTTCTCCAGACACAAAGTTTCTGGTACATTCCTCCTATTCCTGTACCCAGAGCACACTGAAATTCATCCCAGCAGTGAGCAGAGGATTAGAGGCCGTTGTCCCCTTGTTAACTATAAGCAAAAAAGAGCACAAACTGAACCCTTAAATAACTTCTGTGTGAAATTAGAGATGCATAACGGTTGTGGCAGGGTTTGCAAGCTTTGAAAGGGAGAATAAATCTGCACCTGTGCGAATCCCCACCTGCCTTGTGGGACAACGTCAGAATATTTTACGAGAGGATAACCGCGCAAGGCATCGGGCCCCGATAGTGAACCTCGTAAGGCTCTGAAAACCTGCGCTGACCAGCTGAAGGGAGTGTTCAAGGACATCTTCAACCTCTCACTGCTGCAGTCGGATGTCCCCAGTTGCTTCAAAGGGGAGTTAGTCATGCCTAGAATTAACTCTTCCCCAAGCAAGGACATTAACATTCAACACCACCATCCCCTCAGTACTAATCAACCATTTGGAGTCTGTACCTCCTTCTGAAACTGGATCCTTGATTTCCCTCATTGGGAGACCAAAGTAACTGCAGATTGGTGATAATATTTCCTCCTTACTGGTTATTGGACATATTGAGTGTGCCTGGGTCTGTAGGCTGCAAAGCACAAGATTGAAAGAGGCTGGCTGCAGAGAGTTTTTGGCTCATGGGCACAATCCTTCCATCATCGAGGGCATCTTCAAAAGGCAGCATCCATCATTAAGGACCCTCATCATCCACAACATAACCACTCTCATTACTTCCCTCAGCAAGGAGATGATTGCTTCTACCGTCCACGATTAGATTTCAGAATGGTCCATGAACACCACCTCACTTTTACTCTTTTGCATTTTTTTATATTGTAACACACACTAATTTTTTAATGTCTTGCATTGTATTGCTGCCACAAAACATCAAATTTAATCACATTTGACAATGATAATAAACCTGCTTCTGATCTGAACGAGTGAAATCTCAGATGCCTGTGCACACAGAAAGCCTGCGAACTGCATCTTTAAACACAGATTAGCCTCCCAGGGAACCACTGTGAACAACTCTAATCACACAGGAAATGAACAGAGGTGTTGCTTTCAGCATTACTGAGACCGCATTTTTCCCTCTTCCCAATGATTTTTGTAGTTGGAGCTTTCAATGAAATACAAGCTAATCTTTCGAACAGAACCACAGCTCTGCCCGGCCCAGGAGATCGCATAAATCTCCCCCACTACTTTCCTTCAGTTCGCTTTCGAAATTCGAGTCAGAACCTGGAAAAACCTTTTCTGAGGGGAGACCCAGAAAAACGAGCACGACGGTGACGGACTGTTCATGTCCCTCCTGGTTTGCTATTTTATTTCTAGCCACTAGATGTCACTGCCGACCTGTAAGTTTACTGTTCGTTCCTATTGCAGCGTTGCTCAGCAAATTGATCTTCGACATCAGATCGGCCATTTTATAATCGTTTGTGTATTTCATTGATTGATTAGTCAGAAGAAGTACTTTTGTTATGAGTCGAAGGGATTTTAATCTGTATTTGATTCATCTCTCGTGAGAACACTAAAGCACTGTTTTTACTCAGCTCCTTGCGTACACGTTGGTGAGCAATAAAATCACATCGAAACTACAAATAACGCCGGGATTAGAGTTTACTCACCTGCCTAGTTTGAAACGGGGAAAACTCTTGGATGAGGGCAGAATCCTTGTCTCTCCGCTCCATCAGTCAAATGCTCTCCCTCCTGAACAGCCAAAACCTCACCCTTGCGATCAATCTAAAGGCTACCTTGTACCACCCTGCCCCTAGGATACATCCAGGCATTGGCTATGGTGGAACCCCACCCAATCTCCACAGACAATGATCTTCCCACACTCCATCATACACACTTCTCCCAATACACAATCGACAGTGCAATGCCTTCCCCACATCTCTGAACCAACATTGAACAATTCAGTCACAGAAGCAGGCTCTTTGTCCCACCTGGTCTGTGTCACTCTGATCTTCAGCCTAGCCCTATCCACATGCAACAGGACCATAGTCCTCCATAACTCTCTAGTCCATGTACTGATCCAAACTTCTATCAGATGTTACAACCAAACCTGCATCTACCACTCACACCACCCTCAGAGTGAAAGGGCTCTCCTTCAGATTCTTTTTGGAATATTTCACCTCGCACCCTAAATCTCTGACTTCTAGTTCTAGTCTCACCCTACCCGAGGGGGAAAAGTATGCAAGCATTCACCTTATCTATCCTCTCATAATTATCTATAATATCTCCCCTCATTCTCCCATGCTCCAGGGAATAAAGTCCTATCATATTCAACCTTTTCCTATAATTCAGGTACAAGTCCCAGCAACATTCCTGCCTGTAAAATGTCTCTGCACTCTTTCAAGCTTATTGATATCCTGTCTGTAGTTAGTTGATCAGAATGACACACAATACTCCAAATTCGGCTTCACCAACATCTTGTACAACTTCAATATAATATCCCAACCCCTGTATTCAGCGTGTAAGATAATGCTGAACTAAACACCGAGTTAAATCTTTGTCAATGACGACAGGATCACAGTAAGATTAACCATTTACTGTTCACTCTTCCACATTAACGTATGGTGAAAACTGTTGATAAAACAATACAAGATTTGTACAGCACTTGTTTCCTTCTTGATATTACATTTACATCGTAAATATTTACAAAAGTAAAACTACAACTACTACATTACATTAAAGTACAGCATACAGTCAGAATTCTCCTACGCCATTGACTGCTTTAAATACACATCAACGCAAACTATCCGCAACTCTTTAACTAGCCAAAACATAAACATTATCGACTGTAGTTACTTTTAACAGGATCGGCGTTAACACTTTAATTCAACATATCGATTGTCTCATAACTCACAGCGTTGCTTTCACAATGTTCCTGGTGCGTAGAGAGAAAACTTTGCTGCTTGCTCGCGCTCGCACATGTCTTGACCCCCACCTTCCCGTTTCTCTAAACCGGTATTTTCCCACAGGACGCGGCGAAACCGGATGTGACATCATCGCATGCTGCGATATCTCACAGACAATGAATTTACTTTAAAAAATCCTAACTTTAACTAGAATGCTATCAAACGAATTACTAAGCGAAAATATTATAAACTAAATAACTGCCATAAAGGCAACACAAAGGAAATGTGACAAAAGTTAACTTGCCTACCTGTAAGGCCACTTTCAAGGAATTATGGACTTGTATTCCCAGATCCTTTGCTCTACCGCACTCCTCAGTACCCTACCATTCATTGTGTGAGACATACCCTGGTTGGTCCCGCCGAAGTTCAAAACCTCACACTTGTCTGCATTACATTCCATCTGCCATTTTTCAGCCCATTTTTCCAGCTGGTTCAGATCACGCAACAAGCTTTCACAGCCTTCCTTCTTGCCCACCATGCCCCCAATCTTGGTGCCAGCTGCGAATTTACTGATCCAGTTTGCCACATTATCTTCCAGATCATTCTTAAAGATGAAAAACAACAACAGGCACAACACTGATCCTTGTGGCATATCAAAGACCTCCAGCCAGAGAGGCAGCCATCTATACTGCTCTCTACCTTCTTCCCTAGGCCAAAGTGGAATCCAACTTTACTAACTCATCCTGCATATCAAGCAATTTTAACTTCTTGACCAGCCTCCCATGCAGGACTTTGTCTACATGAACTTTAGCAAGACCTTCAACAATGTCCATCATCTTTCCTTCATCAACTTTCTTGATAACTTCCTTGAAAAACTCTATAAAGTGGTTAGATGTGTTCTACCACGCACAAAGCCATGCTGACTATCCCTAGTTAGGCCCTGTCTATCCAAATACTTGTATATCCTATGCCTTAGAACACTGTCCAATAATTCAGTCACACTGGCGTCAGGCTCACGATCCTGTAATATCCCAACTTATTCTTAAAACCTTTCTTAAACAGTGGAACAACATTAGCTATCCTCCAGGCCTCTGTCACCTCATTTGTGGCTAAGGACATCTTAAATGCCCCTGCCAGAGACCTTGCAATCGCTGCACTAGCCTCCCATAAGGTCCAAGGGGACACCTTATCAGGGTCTGGGGATTCGTCCAGGTGATTTGCCTGTAACAGAAAGCACCTATGTTTCTATAATCCAGATACAATCCATGACCTCGCTACTCTTGACTTAGTGCTGAGTCTGTCTTCCGAGTCAATGAGGGTACAAAAAGACTCATTTCAGATCTTTTGGTTCCATGCATAGACAAACACAGTAAATTTAGAGGACTAATTCTGTCCTTTGCTTCAAAGGGATAGCAAAGGGTAAAACCCTTGGAATTTTCTTTTGACTTGTCTGCCAGAGCAACCTCAACTTCTCTTTGTGACCTCTTTGTTTATCTTTATACTCCTCAAGCACCTCATTTGATCCTAAATGTCCATACTTGACCAGGGTCATGGTTAAAGTTCCAAGTACATTTATTATCAGAGTATGTATACTTAATACAACATTGAGATTTGTCTCCTTACAGGCAGCCACAAAGCAAAGAAACCCAAAAGAACTCTAAACCAAAAGAAAACCGTCAAACGTCCAACATGCAGAGAGAAAAAGAAAGAAAAACAGGCAAACAATAAAAGTAAGCAAATAGATTTCAGAATTGAAGTTTGCAAAAGTGAGCTTATGCTGTGATACTATCAAGCCACAGCCACAGTTTGGTGCAGAGATGAGTAGTCCTCATGGGGTAACGAACTCAAATTCAGTGTGAAGCTGAGTAAAACCTCATGTAGCATCGATTTGAACCAGCACATGCCACGCGTCTGACCCCAGCACCCTGTCCCTTTTAATCTGGCCCAATATCCAATATCCAAGGGTCTCAATATCCCTTGAAAACCATGCTCCCAGCATCAATCAAGACAGCATAAAGCAGAGCAGTCCTTGTTGTCTCATAGGCTGAGAAGTATCTTTATCAATCCAGCATGCATCGGTTTTCAGCATATAAAACAAGCTTGAGGCAAGTTCCTTTGTTCTTTTCATGATGGTGTAGCCTCTACTGCTGCCCTGGGGCAGTGAGCGTTTCCAGTAAAACCACACGCATTGTTCAAGGTCAAATCAAAGTCAACTTTCACATTATCAAAATACTTAAAGGTTACCATATACCATCGCGAGATTCATTTCTTGCAGCCATTTCCAGGAAAATAAAGAAGTACACTAAAATTTATGAAAAACTATACATAAACAAGGATTGACAAACAATTGATGTGCAAAAGAAGACAAAATGTGTGAGTGAATAAATAAATAAATAATGCTGAGATCACAAGCTGTAGAGTCCTTGAACGTAAGTGTTAGGTTGTGGAATCAGGACAGAGTTTTGGTGAGTGGAATTATTGTAGCAAAAAATTATTTTAAATTTCGTCATTCGCCTTCTTTACCACAGACTCAACCTGTAAATTAAACTCCTGGGAGTCTTGCACGAGGATTCCTAAGTCCCTCTGCACCTCTGATGTTTGAATCTTCTCCCCATTTAGATAATAGTCTGCACTATTGTTCCTTTTACCAAAATGCATTATCATACATTTCCCAACACTGTATTCCATTTGCCACTTTTTTGTCCATTCTTCCAGTTTGTCTCTGCTGCAATCATATTTCTTTCTCAGTATTACCTGCCCCTCCACCTATCTTTGTATCATTCACAAACTTTGCTTCAAAGCCATCAATTCCATCATCCAAATCATTGACAACCACTGTGAGAAGTAGCGGTCCCAATACTGACCTCTGAGGAACACCACTAGTTACTGGCAGCCAACCGGAAAAGGCCCCTTTTATTCCCACTCGCTACCTCCAGTGTGTCAACCATTCCTCTGTCATGCCAGTATATTTCCTGTAATGCCATAGGATTTCACCTATCTTTTCCATCGAGTACAGGTGGTGTGGCTACATCCAGGCAATGGGGCAGAGCTATCCACCACAACAGAGTGGTGAGAGTCCCTAGAACTAGAGAGCACAACCTCAAAACCGAGTGGTGATCTTTTAGAAACAATCAACTTCCGCCTTAAAATACCCACAGACTTGGCCTCCACCACAGTCTGTGGCAAAGCATCCCACAGATTCACGACTCTCTGGCTAAAAAAAATTCCTCCTTACCTCTTTTAAAACATGCCAACTATCCCCGACCAGTCACCGCTTTTTCTAATGCTAATGGATCCTGTTTCTCAGAATTCCCTCCAGTAACTTTCCCACCATTGGCCTGTAGGTCCCTGGCTTATCCATGCTGCCTTTCTTAACCATAGGCACAACTTTAGCCTTCAGGTAATTGAAATTGGAATTCCGTTATTAAGGTCACATGGACCGAGACAGAGTGAAAAGCTTGTTGTGCATATTATATATACAATTCAATTCAGGACACAGTGCATTGAGGTAGTACAAGATAAAACAATAACAGAGTGCAGGGTAAATTCCAGTAGAGTACCTCAGCTGTAGCTAACAAAGATACAAATATAATCACAATATCTCAGCTAGAGCACCAACCTTTTCTTCCCTACCTTTCTAAAATGTCCTAGGATATATTTAGTCAGACCAAAGAGAGTTATCCTACTTTATCCGTTTTAAGACTGCCAGCGCCTCCATTTTTGCAATATTAATTTGCTTCAGGACATCCATGTTTGTTTCCCAGAATTCCCTAGCTTCTATCAACTTCTCCACCATAAATACAGCCGAGAAGAACGCATTTCAGACCTTGCTCATTTCACGTGGCCCCACACACGAATGAAGGCACTGATCCAATTATTGGGACCTGCTCTCTACCTAGTTACCCCAGTGGCCATATAATGGTGCTACGTGCTTGTGATGCTACTGCAAGTAAGCTTTGCGTTGTATACAATACTTGTAGAGTCTTTTAGGATCTGACTCTGCCTCCTCCAGATTTCCCTCTTTTGTGAACAGGTACATCCTTTATACACCACGGGAGACTCACTACCTATGCCACCACCCTTTTCCTGACCACAGCATCAATAACCCTCATCTACCAGAATTCCTCAGTTCAGCCAGCTTTGCCTTGACACTCCTATCAATACTAGGCATGATCCAGTTTAGGACAGGTCCACAAATTAAAGTTTTATCTTTTTCCATAGCTAGTTTAAGCCTAATAGATTTGCCCAGAATCATTTCCTAAGAGAAAGTCAAGTGTAGCACCTTCTCTAGTAGGCCCATCTATATTTTGCTTCACAGCGTTTTCCTGATTCTGTCCTATCTAATCTATGTCCCAGTCACCATTAGGGAAATTGAAATCACCTACTTTAACAACCTCATTTTATGCATATTTAATTGCCCTTCATTTTTGCTCCATTACTTCCTGCTGGATATTAGATGGCCTATGGTACAATGACAACAAAATGGTTGCCTGTAGCGATGTGCTACACACAGAGCTAGAGATGACACGCAGTCGGTAAGTCGTTTCAGGACTAGTTTATTCAAACTTCGCGGCGCTGGCAATTAATCCCTAGCGCCCGCCCTCTCCCGGCGGAAATGACGTCAGGGGTACATTACCCAAGTATCTCCCCGCGCACTGGCTATTTGTGAGCTGGTTCGCCTGCGCAGAAAGTGGGTCGCCACATAACCCCCCCACCCCGAACCGACGATACACCCCCCAATGTCCACAGTCTGGATTAGCCTCTGTTTGGGAGGTCTGCCTCTGCGCTGCAGTGCCTGAACCTCTACCGGCTGCGCCAAGTCCACATGGGCTGGTTTGAATCGGTCCACCGTGAAAACCTCCTCTCTCCCCCCAATGTCCAGAACGTACGTGGACCCGTTGTTGTTGATCACCTTGAACGGCCGCTGTAGCGGTGCCTGGAGTCCGCCCCTTCGTACAAACACAAACTTACAGTTCTGTAGGACTTTGGGTACGTGGGTCGGGGTCCGTCCGTGCTGTGAAGTCGGCACGGGGGCCAGGTTGCCAAGCCTTTCGCGTAGCCTGTCCAGGACTGCTGCGGGTTCTTCTTCTTGTCCCCTTGGGGCTGGTATGAACTCTCCCGGGACGGTCAGGGGTGCGCCGTACACCAACTCGGCCGACGATGCGTGCAGGTCCTCTTTGGGCGCTGTACGAATTCCAAGCAGGACCCAGGGAAGCTCGTCCACCCAGTTAGGTCCCCTCAGGTGGGCCATGAGAGCCGACTCAAGTGACGGTGGAAACGCTCCACTAGTCCGTTCGACTGTGGGTGGTAGGCAGTTGTGTGGTGTAGCTGCATTCCCAACAGGCTGGGCACAGCCGACCACAGGCTGGAGGTGAACTGGGCGCCTCTGTCGGAGGTAATGTGGGCCGGTACCCCGAAGCGTGTTACCCAGGTTGCAATCAGTGTTCGGGCGCAGGAATCGGCAGATGTGTTGGTGAGCGGGACTGCCTCTGGCCACCTCGTGAACCGGTCTACCATAGTTAGGAGGTACCGCACTCCTCGGGACACTGGTAGGGGGCCCACGATATCCACATGAATGTGGTCGAACCTCCGGTGGGTGGGTTCGAACTGCTGCAGCGGGGCTTTAGTGTGCCGCTGCACCTTGGCTGTTTGGCACTGCGCGCACATTCTGGCCCATTCACTGACCTGCTTGTGAAGTCCGTGCCACGCGAACTTGCTGGAGACCAGCCGGACGGTTGTCCTGATAGATGGGTGCGCCAAACCGTGTATGGAGTCGAAAACTCGCCGCCTCCAGGCTGCCGGGATGATGTGAGGTTGGCCAGTAGCCACGTCACACAGGAGGGTCCTCTCACCTAGGCCTACGAGAAAGTCCTGCAGCTGCAAACCCGAGACTGCGGTCCTGTAGCTGGGCATCTCGTCATCTGCCTGCTGCGCCTCTGCCAGTGTTGCAAAGTCCACCCCCAGGGACAGGGCCTGGACAGCTGGTCTGGAGAGTGCGTCTGCCACGACGTTGTCCTTTCCCGAGTCATGCTGGATGTCCGTCGTGTACTCGGAGATGTAGGACAGATGTCGCTGCTGGCGAGCCGACCAGGGATCGGACACCTTCGTGAACGTGAAGGTTAATGGTTTGTGGTCTGTGAACGCGGTGAACGGCCTGCCTTCTAAGAAGTACCTGAAATGCCGGGTTGCCAGATACAGTGCCAACAGCTCCCAGTCGAAAGCACTGTACTTGAGTTCGGGTGGTCGTAGGTGCTTGCTGAAGAACGCCAGGGGTTGCCAGCGCCCCTCGATGAGCTGCTTCAGCACCCCACCGACTGCTGTGTCGGATGCGTCCACCGTGAGTGCGGTCGGAACGTCCGTTCTGGGGTGCACCAACAACGCGGCATCTGCCAAGGCTTCCCTGGCTTTAACGAAAGTGGCCGCGGCCTCCTCGTCCCAAGTAATGTCCTTGCCTCTGTGTTGTGTGCGACCCCCTGCCGGGCCTGGTCTGGTCTGCTTTTGGGTGTGTGGCCTTGTAATCTGACTGACAGACGCCACGCTCTCCCTTCTTGGCTTTCCACAGCACATCTGCCCAGGCTGCCACCTTCCGGGGGTTGCTGAAATCTGCGTCGGCCAGCAGTAGATGTATGTCCTCGGGCAGTTGCTCTGGGAACACTTGCTCGAACATGAGGCAGGGCTTGTGTCCGTCAGCCAGGGCCAGCATCTCGTTCATCAATGCTGACAGCAGTCTGTCTCCCAAACCGTCCAGGTGAAGCAGGCGGGCACCTCGCTCACACCGTGAGAGGCCAAAGGTCCCAATGAGCAGCGCTTTGAATGCTGGAGCGTATGGAGGCAACCGACAGGGAGTTCACGGACAGAATGACACCGGCTGATGACAAACATTGAAAAACTGACTAACTCTGTTGCATTAATAAAGCACCTTGTTAAATGTATAAAACATGTCTGCATCAGTGTTATCTTGCATTTCCATACAATGGTACAGCAGGCTGTTAGACATCTATGTCAGAGAAGTACTTGCATAAATAGGTAAACCAACTTCATACGAGCAAGGACAGAAAACAGGGCAAAGTAAGTATACTTATTTATTCAGTAAGTTATGGGTCAAAGTATTTGGTGAGTACATTTGTAACTCTTCTGGCATCAGTCTCGTTGCCGTCTGTTCTGAAATTGTTAGGTTGTGTTCAGGAAAACAATGAAATGGTGTGCTGCCGTCACCATCTGTTCAGCACGTCATGACAGCGTTTTCAGATTTCTCCGGTTACCCCGTCCACACTGCTCCGGCCAATCTGGCATTTTCAAAAGTACGCACTCTGGAGAGTGTTTTAGAAAAGCTCCATTTTCGGGGGAGGAAAATGCCGTTTCAGTGTGGACGGAGGGTCAAAACGAGGAGAAAAATCTTCCTTTACGGATTTATCTGGTCTCGTGTGGATGAAGCATTTTTTTTAATCTTTCCAATGATTTTGCAATTTTGACAGTTTTGTGGTTGGGGCTTTCAATGAAATAAATGCAAGTTAATCTTTGGAACAGAACCACAGACAGCTCTGCATGGATCAGGAAAATCAAGCAGACCACAGGAACAACACACACAAAAGGCTGGTGGAACGTAGCATCTATAGGAAGAAATACAGTCGATGTTTCAGGCCGAGACCCTTCGTCAGGGCTAACTGAAAGAGGAGATAGTAAGAGGGATAAGTAAGGCCGCAGGAATCTCAGTCTGTTTACCTTCGGTTCAATTAACAAATTCCAGTCAGTAGTTGAGAAAAGTTTTTTGTAAATGGGTGATCTCATTTCTCTGAGGCTTCTCAGAGAAGAACTGAGCACTAACCACAATGTTAAAGAACAACAGTCACAGATCTTGCTCACTCAGCCTTGACTTTCCGCTCCCTCCTCAACAGCCTGATCACTCAGCTTGTGATCAATCAAGGTTGCCTCATGAGCGCCTCTTGCACCGCCCACCCTCACTCTGTTCCCAAAGTCCTGCCCAAGCATTTGGAATGGTAGAACCTCAGAGACAATTGTCTCCCCACCCCTGACCACACTAACTTCTCGCAATACACAGTGCAGTGCCTTCCCTGATCCAACACTGGATCTTTTATAGTCATCAGAAACAGGCCCCTTGGCCCTTCTCATCCACAACAGTCCCGTCTTCTGTCTAGTCCCAAGTACCTGAACCTGGACCATTCCTCTCTCATCATTGTACATTTTCATACTTCTTTTGCATGTTACAACTGAAGCTGCATCCTCCACTTCCACTGGCAGCTCATTCCACATTCACACCGCCCTTAGAGTGAAGAATTTCCCCTCAGATTCCCCTTAAATATCTCACAATCGCCCCTAAACCTATCACCTCTAGTGTTACAATCACCCAACCAGAGGGGATAAAGCCTGAAGTTTTAGGAAGTGCTTCAGTCTGTCATCAGATTTCTGACCGGTCCCGGTCCATGCATCCATGAACACAAACTCGCTACTCATCTTTTGCACTGTACTGTGTTGTATTTTATAGCGAGTTTTACGTCATGCACTTTACTGCTGCCGCAAAACAACAAATTTCACGACATGTTTGTGATAATAAATTTGATTATGACTAAAAGAAATATCTGCAGACAGAAAGCCTGGGAATTGTATATTTAGACACACACAAGCCAGCCCCTCCAGGGGAACCACTGTGAACAATTGTAATCACTCATACAGAGGTGTGAATGGCTGCACCTCATCCTTCAGCTTTTGCACCATTGTCACTTTCAGTATTACTGAGACTGCATTTTTTTTACAATTGAATTTTTACAAAATGATTTTACAATTTTGGCAGTTTTGTAGTTGGGACTTTCAATGAAATAAATGCAAGTTGATCTTTGGAACAGAACCACAGACAGCTCTGCATGGATCAGGAAAATCAAGCAGACCACAGGAATCTCGGTCTGTTTACCTCTGGCTCGGTTTCCAATCTGAAAAGCTCTGAGAAGGCATTTAAAAACTGAGCACTAACTACACTGTTAAAGAAGACCAGTCACAGATTTTGCTCACCTGCTCCATCAGTCAGCTGCTCTCCCTCCTCAACAACCAAAAACTCAGCTTGTGAAAAATGCAAAGGCTGCCCTGTGACCATCTCTTGTACCACCCAACCCTGCCCCTTCCCGAACCACCTCACAACTCCGTCCACCCACCTCAGGGATACATTTAGGCATTGGGAGTGGCAGGACCCCATCCAATCTTTGCAGATTATGATCTCCCCACCCCCTACCACACAAACTTCTCCCAATACACAACCGACAGTGCAGTGCCTTCCCTGCATCTCTGATCTAACAATGAATCTTTTATAGTCATGGAGCACTACAGCACAGAAGCAGGTCCTTTGGCCCGTCTAGTCTATGCCAGCCCAATCTTTAGCCTAGACTTTTCTGCATGCAACCCGATCATAAACCTCAATATATTTCTCATCAATGTACCTATGCAAAATTCTCTTTAATTTTACAGTTGAAGCTATGCCTACCACTTCCACTGTTAGCTCGTTCCACACTCTGAGTGACGAATCTCCCCTCAGATTCTCCATAAATCAAGGATCAAAGATCAATGATCATCTTTATTCACTGACAAAAAAGCTGGATGAACTCAGCACGTCGGGCAGCATCCGTTGAAAGAAGCAGTCAACGTTTCGGGTTGAGACCCTTCGTCAGGACTAAAGAAGGAGGGGGCAGGGGCCCTATAAAGAAGGTGGGGGGAGGGTGGAGAACCAATCAGAGGAAAGATCAAGGGGTGGTGGAGGGGAAGCAGGGAGGGGATAGGCAGGAGAGGTGAAGAAGGAATTGAAGGGGAAAGAAAGCACTATGGGTAGTAGAAGAAGGTAGTCATGAGAGATGATAGGCAGCTAGAAGAGGAGACAGAGTGAAGGTGGGATGGGGGAAGGATGAGGGAGGGAATTACCGGAAGTTGGAGAATTCGATGTTCATACCAAGGGGCTGGAGACTACCCAGACGGTATATGAGATGTTGTTCCTCCAACCTGCATTTGGCCTCATCATGGCAGTAGAGGAGGCCATGTACATACATATCTGAATGGGAACGAGAGGGAGAGTTGAAGTGAGTGGCAACCGGGAGATCCTGTCTGTTGTGGCGGACCGAGCGTAGGTGCTCGACGAAGCGGTCCCCCAATCTGTGTCGGGTCTCGCCGATGTGGAGGAGGCCGCACCGGGAGCACCGGATGCAATAGATGAGCCCAACAGACTCACGAGTGAAGTGTTGCCTCACCTGGAAGGACTGTTTGGGGCCCTGAGTGGTGGTAAGAGATGAGGTGTAGGGACAGGTGTAGCACTTACGTTTGCAGGGATAAGTACCAGGTGGGAGATCTATGGGGAGGGACGTGTGAACCAGGCAGTCGCGGAGGGAACGATCCCTGCAAAAAGCAGAGAGGGGGTAGAGAGGGAAAGATGTCCTTAGTGGTGGGGTCCTTTTGAAGGTGGCGGAAGTTGCGGAGGATAATATGCTGGATCTGGAGGCTGGTGGGGTGATAGGTGAGGACAAGGGGGACACGGTCCCTGTTGTGGTGACGGGAGGATGGGGTGAGGGCTGAAGTGCGGGAAACGGAGGAGATGCGGGTGAGGGCATCATTGATGACGCAGAAGGGAAACCACCTTCTTTATAGGGCCCCTGTCCCCTCTTTCTTTGGTCTTGACGAAGGGTCTTGACCTGAAACGTTGACTGCTCCTTTCAACGGATGCTGCCCGACCTGCTGAGTTCATCCAGCTTTTTTGTACATCTTGAGAGGAAGTTTGTAATCCAGCTGCAGATGGGACCTGCAAAATATTACACATTTCACCTTAAAGCTATGACTTCTATTTCTATTCTCACACAAACTGAAGGCGAAAAGCCTCCATGTACTTACCATGTCTCTACCTCTAAATGATCTCCCCTCCTTGCTGTGTGCTGCAGGGAATGAAGTCCTAACTGTTGTGTATTTAATATATCAGTAATATTTGAGTAATATTGTAAATGTGTTGTTTGATTAAGCATTCTTTGTTGAAATAATTCATTACGGGTTACATGTAAAAGTACATGAATGACATATGTCATTATGCCACCATGTCATAGGTGCACACCTCACTAAAGTAAAAATGAAACATACACATATCTCCATGTTTTTCATTCAATTAATTTTATGTTTTGGAGTTACAAAACATAACATTAACCTATTCAACCTTTCCCTTTAATACAGGTCCTCAAGTCCTGGCATCATCCTTGTAAATTTTCTCTGCACTCTTTCAATCTTATTTCTACCAGAACTGCACCCAATTCTCCTGTTTTGGTCTCAGCTATGTTTTATACCACTTCAATATAACATCCCAACTCCTGTACTCAGTACTCCGATTTATGAAGGCAATGCACCAAAAGCTTTCTTCATGACCCTATCCACCTGTGGTACCACTTACAAATAATTATGGATCTGTTTTCCCAGATGCCTTTGCTGTACCGCACACCTCGGTATCCTATCATTCTCCATGTATGTCCTACTCTGGTTTACCCTGCCAAATTGCAACAGCTCACTCTTGTCAGCAATAAATTCCATCTGCCATTTTTCCAGTGGGTCCAGATCACAGTGCAAGCTTTGATAGCCTTCCATGCTGTCCACTACACTCCCACACCAGGCAGTGATGCAGCCAGTCAGGATGCTCTCAATTGTGCCCTTGTAGAAAGTCCTTAAAATTTGGGGACCCATACCAAACTTCTTCAACCGTCTGAGGTGAAAGAGGCGCTGTTGTGCTTTTTTCATCACACAGCCAGTACGTACAGACCACATGAGGTCCTCGGTGATGGTGTCATCAGCAAATTTGCTGATTCAGGGTCTATCTGAACCAGAAACCCTGAATCAACAGTTCCGTGCGAGCAGCACTTACCATGTGAGACAGAGCTTTCCTGACCAACAGGAACTCAAGAAATGCAGCTACGATCTGCACAAAGTCATCAAGGCAGCGAAACGACAGTACAGGGACAAGATCCAGACACAACTCTCCACCAACAACACACGCAGCTTATGGAATGATCTGCACACCATCACAGACTTCAAAGCTAAGCCCAGTGGTGCCACCAACATCGCTGCCTCACTCCCAGATGAGCTAAATGTGTTTTACTCTTGGTTCGATGTTGCCAACACTGAGCCCCTGAGGAGAGCCTCTGAAGTGACCTGCACCTTAATCATCCCTGAAGCTGAAGTACACAGGTGTTTCCAACAAATGGACAGTCACAAGGCTGCGGGACCAGACGACATCCCAGGGCGAGTACTCAGGATGTGCGCAGCACAACTGGCAAGTGTGTTTACAGACATTTTTAATCTCCCCCCTCCCAGTGTAGAGTGCCCTCCTGCTTCAAAACATCCACCATTGTCCCTGTACATAAAAAGACCAATGTAACATGTCTGACAGACTGGTGTCCTGTTGCTCTCACTTCAATGATAGGCAAATGCTTTGAGAGGCTGGTCAAGGACTACATCTGCAGCATGTTACCAACAACACTGGACCCCCTACAATTCGCCTCCCAACACAACCGATCAACAGGTGTCGCAATAGCCACTGCTCTACACATCGTCCTTACACATCTGGAGAAGAAGGATATTTATGTGAGAATGATGTTCTTGGACTACAGTTCAGCATTCAACACCATAATTCTCTTCAGGCTTGACAAGAAGCTCGGAGACCTTGTCCTTCAAGGTTGGGGGTGTTGTGGATAGTGTAGAGGTTTCAGTGGGACATTGATAGGATGCAAAACTGGGCTGAGAAGTGGCAGATGGAGTTCAACCCAGATAAGTGTGAAGTGGTTAATTTTGGTAGGTCAAATATGATGGCAGAATATAGCATTAATGGTAAGACTCTGGGCAGTGTGGAGGATCAGAGGGATCTTGGGGTCAGAGTCGATAGGACACTCAAAGCTGCTACACAGGTTGACTCTGTGGTTAAGAAGGTGTACCGTGTATTGGCCTTCATCAATCATGTAATTGAATTTAGGAGCCGAGAGGTAATGTTGCAGCTATATAGGATCCTGATCAGACCCCACTTGGAGTACTGTGCTCAGTTCTGGTCGCCTCACTACAGGAAGGGTGTGGAAGCCATAGAAAGGGTACAGAGGAGATTTACAAGGATGTTGCCTGGATTGGGGAGCATGCCTTATGGGAATAGGTTGAGTGAACTCAGCCTTTTCTCCATGGAGTGAAGGAGTTGTGTCCTAAGCCCCCTCCTTTACCCATGACTGTGTCACCACCCACAGCTCCAATCTGCTAATTAAATTTTCCGACGACGCTACATTGTTTGGCCTTATCTCAAACAATAACGAGGTAGCCTACAGAGAAGTCATCACCCTGACACAGTGGTGTCAAGAAAGCAACCTCTCCCTCAATGTCGCAAAAACAAAGGAGCTGGTTGTGGATTACAGGAGGAATGGAGACAGACTAACCCTTATTGACATCAATGGATCTGGGGTTGGGAGGGTAAACAGCTTCAAGTTCCTCAGTATACACATCACCAAGGACCTTACGTGGTCCATACACACCGGCTGTGTGGTGAAAAAAAGCACAACAGCACCTCTTCCACCTCAGGCGGTTGAAGAAGTTTGGTATGGGCCCCCAAGTCCTAAGGACTTTCTACAGGGGCACAACTGAGAGCATCCTGACTGGCTGCATCACTGCCTGGTATGGGAACTGTACCTCCCTCAATCACAGGATTCTGCAGAGAGTGGTGCGGACAGCCCAGCACATCTGCAGATGTGAACTTCAGATGATTCAGGACAGTTACAAAGACAGCTGTGTGAAAAGGGCCTGAAGGATCATTGGGGACCTGAGTCACCCCAACCACAAACTGTTCCAACTGCTTTGCATCCAGGAAACGGTACCACAGCATAAACACCAGGACTAACAGGCTCCAGGACAGCTTCTTCCACCAGGCCATCAGATACAATTGTATTTCTATTCTATGTTGTTGTACATATTATCACTATATCATACTATAAATTGCACATTGCACATTCTGATGGAGATGTAGTGTAAAGATTTTTATTCCTCATGTATGTGAAGGATATAAGAAATAAAGTCAATTCAATTTAATATATCCTGTCCCTTAGAATATTTTCCATGACTGATGTCAGGTCTATAATTTCCTGACTTTCTTGAACAACAGAACAACATTTGTGATCCTCCAGTCCTCCAACACCTCACCCGTGGCTAAGGATGTTTTAAATATTGTTAGGCCGCTTTCTGGAGTTATGGTAGACAGCAATTATTAATTTCAACAGCAGCCAGTCTTCATACCCGAACGTGGATTGTAGATTGACTTTAAAATGCACCAAGAACAAGTTTTTGCAGCTGCAGATGGGGATCGGGGATCGATAGCAGAAATTCCCCATATCCCTGAGATGACTGCATATGCATGATGCAGCCCAGAGTCTGTTGCTGCATCATGTGTAAAAATGCCCTTAGGGTGAGGGTTAGGTGCTGAGTTGTTTGTGATTGTGGTGAGAGCTTAACATTCATTTTGGGTGTCTGGAGTGTGGGTGTGAAGATGATGGTGTTTGAAAACTATATCAAAGGAAACATTGCTGATACATTGTAACTATAGAATTGTCCTGCTGTTATCTTTGATGGTTAGCATATAAAGATGTGATGTAATATTGGGTCAGGAGGCCTCTTCATCCGAGAGTGTCTCCAAATGATGCCTGTTGCTTGTTTTGCTGAATAAAGACGTCTATATCCACCAGCTTCAGTGTCTCTCTGGTGACTTTGTCACATTCACAACAAATACCTCTGCCAGAGCCCCTGCAGTTTCTGCATTAGCATCCCACAAGGTCCATGACAGGGGACAGCATGACAGGCCCTGGGCATTTATCCACAATAACAATAACAGGGTGCTGTGGCAACCCATTTCCTGGCACATCCGAACCGGCTCACAATTAGATAGCCTACGGGGGTTTGCGAGCACAGAGCTTTGGAGCCTCTGCGCCACGGGGGGGGGGGGGGGCAGGTTAAGGGAGGTTTAAAAGTGAGGCTGAGGATTTCGAATAAAGTTTTTTTTCCTTCGACCGCAGTTACCGACTCCGTGTCGTAATTTTAGCACTGCATGTAGCACACCGCTACAATTGGTGACCCCGACGGTCCAAACGATTTTTGGACCAGAAATGACCGACGCCGCCTCTGTTCATGCGGTTTCGTTGAAACTGCCGGGTTTCTGAACACAGCGCCCGAACCTATGGTTCCAGCAAGCCGAAGCCCAATTCCACGTTCGCCAGATCACCTCAGAAGACACCCGCTACTACTACGTGGTGAGCTCCCCCGACCAGGACACAGCGGCCCAGGTCGCGGAGTTTGTACAGTCGCCCCCGGCAGACGGCAAGTACACGGAATTCAAAGCCCTGCTCCTCAGGACTTTCGGACTCTCACGGCGCGAGCAGGCTGCCCGTTTACTGCACCTGGATGGCTTGGGCGACAGACCTCCTTCGGCTTTAATGAATGAGATGTTGTCTCTCGCGACGGACACACACTCTGCCTCATGTTTGAGCAGGCATTCCTGGAGCAGCTGCCCGAGGACATACGCCTGCTGCTGTCCGACGCGGATTTCAGTGACCCCCGGAAGGTGGCAGCCTGGGCGGACTTGCTGTGGAACGCCAAAAAGGTGAGCGGGGCGTCCATCGCACGGATCTCCCAGCCACGCTTCCAGCAGCAAACCAGTCCAGGCCCGGCCGCAGAGCCCACCAACCCCCGGCCCAATGAACACTGGTGCTTCTACCACCAGTGGTGGGGCGCAGAAGCCTGCCGTTGTCGCCCGCCCTGCAAGTTCCCGGGAAACGCCAGGGCCAGTCGCCGCTGATGGCTACGGCGGCTGGCCATCGGGATAGCCTCCTGTATGTGTGGGACAGAAGGTCGGGACGCCGGTTTTTGGTCGACACTGGTGCGGAGATCAGCGTTTTACCTCCGATGAGTTACGACACCCGCAACCGGGCACTGGCCCCCCCCCCGAGGGCCGTGAATGGCAGCGCAGTAAGGACCTATGGCACCCGTACGGTGCAGCTACAGTTCGGCTTCAGCCAGTTCACGTGGGACTTTACACTGGCCGCCGTAGCCCAACTGCTTTTGGGTGCGGATTTTTTGCGGGCTCACAGCCTACTGGTCGACCTGCCCAGGAAGAGACTGGTACACGCCGAGACCTTTCAGACGTTCTCCCTGGGTGCAGCCCAGTTGCCAGCCCCTCACTTCGGCTCCATCACGCTGTCCAACAATGACTTCACCAGGGTCCTGGCGGATTTCCCATCGGTTCTGGCACCGCAGTTCACAGCGGCCATGCCCCGACACGGCGTACAGCACCACATCCCGACCCAGGGATCACCCCTCCACGCCCGCGCTCGGCGGCTTCCCCCGGACAAGCTCCGACTGGCGAAGGAGGAGTTCCAGAGGATGGAGGAATTGGGGATCATCCGGCGGTCTGACAGCCCATGGGCCTCCCCCCTGCACATGGTGCCCAAAGCGACGGGAGGCTGGAGACCGTGCGGCGACTACCGCAGGCTGAACGAGGCTACCACACCGGACCGCTACCCTGTGCCGCATATTCAGTACTGCAGCAAACCTGCACGGCGCACGGATCTTCTCCAAGGTAGACTTCGTCCGAGGGTACCATCAAATCCCGATGCATCCTGACGACGTCCCCAAAACGGCTTTCATCACCCCGTTTGGCCTTTTCGAGTTCCTCCGCATGCCGTTCGGTCTGAAGAATGCCGCACAGACGTTCCAGCGGTTAATGGACGCAGTGGGACGGGACCTGGACTTCGCGTTCATCTATTTGGACGACATCCTCATAGCCAGCAGTAGTCGTCAGGAGCATCTGTCCCACCTCCGTCAACTCTGCGCCCGACTGAGTGAGTACGGTCTTACAATCAACCCCGCCAAATGCCAGTTCGGACTCGATACCATTGACTTCCTGGGCCACAGGATTACTAAAGACGGGGGAACTAGGAACTTGAGCCCCAAGATCCCTCTGCATTAAGTGTTTTGTTACATTTGACTTCCCAAAGTGCAACACTTTGGATGATATAATTGACGTAAGCATGTAGATTGGCTGATTCATTTGTGAATGACATAAATAGGTGGAGTTGTGGAGAGTAAAGATGGCTTCAAAGGATACAGTGGGAGATAGCTCAGTTACAGATATAGGCAGAAAAGTGGCAGGTGGAGTTAATCCATGCAAGTTTGAAGTGCTGCAATTTGGGAGGTCAACTGTAAGACAAAAATGTGGAGTCAATGGTAGGTCCTCTCATCACATTGATGTGCAGGGGGATTGAAGGTGGGGATGGGAATGGCAAGTCTGTAGCTCATTGAAAGCAGCAATACAAGTTCATACAATGGTAAAGACTGTGCCCAGCATAAAAGTTCGGGAGTCATGTTGCAGCTATGTAAACCTTTAGTTATGTCACATTGCGGGGATTGTGTTTAGTTCTGGTTGATAGGATGTGGAGGCTCTGGACGGGGAGTACTGCTGAACTGCTCCCAGTGCCCCAGGTATGAAGTAATCACCTCACCACCTCTCCAGCCACAGTCCCCGTGCTTTCCTCCTATATCTGTACCCTCAGTGCAATGACACTCAGCCCATCAGTGGGCTGAGGGACAGAGGCTGTCCCTCGTTAACTATAAAGTTCAGGGAACCAATAAGGAATGAATGAAATACATGATACCTGTGTAGACAGAAAGCCTGGGAATTTTATCTTTAAACAAAGACAAGCTAGCACGTCCAACACAACCACAGGGACTGAACAATTGTAATCACACAGATAAACAAAGGTGTAAATGGTTGCACCTCATTCTTCAACTGGTAAAGCAGAGAAGCATTTTGCACCATTGTTGCTTTCAGTATTACTGAGTATTTTCCCCCCTTTCCAATGGTTTTGAGCAGCTCAATCCAAAGCGTGAGAAGACGTAGCTCATTCATGTTTGCCAATCGAATACATAAGGCATCGATTTGCGGCATTTAGGTGTTTGGAGCAGGGAGCAATTGGCGATTGATATTGATTGGCAGGAATAAAATAAGGTGGGGCAAGCACAGTGTCTACTGGGTGAGTGGATGTGCTATAGTGGGGATTTTGAGGCTTTAGCGAGGGATGAAAAAGCCATAGATAAGTAAACTGGGGGGGGGGAGGAGGAGTCTATTGTTCCTCCTTTAATTGTAAGGAGGTTTGTGTGTTTGCAATTTCAAATATGTGAGATCTTTCAGCTTCAAGTAATGTGAAGATGGGTGGAAAGGCACATTGTAAAGAGCACTTTGTGATTCTACAGTGGGATAGGGCGTGATTGGGCAAAAGTATGGCAATTGCAGTTTAATGCAGGGAAGTGTCAGGTCATATCCTTCAGTGAGAAGAATCAAAAAGGATCATATAAACAGAAAGAGATTGCAAATGAGTGAAGTTTAGAGAGATCAAGTAATGAAGTTCAGAAAGATCACGAAAAGTTAGCAAGCTGTCAGCAACAATGAATATATGATTTGAAAGTTTTTTTAATAACAAATAAAACATTTATTAAACACTGTAAAAAACCCAAAAGTAAACAAATGACTAACTTAACCAGAAGACAGCTGCGATACGGCAGCTCGAACAATTCTTAAAGCGAGAATGCGAAAACAGTTCTTAAAGTGATAATGCAAAAAGTTCTTAGAAGTAGCAATGTGGAAGTCCAAAATGATTTACAGTCAGTTAAAGGAGAGGCTTTCCTTGAGAGAATAAATTCTCTTTTGTGGCGTTACTGCTGATCCCAGTCGAAGTATGTTATTCCCCGGAGGATTTACGATCGAAGGAAATAAAATGGCTTAAAGGCACTTACCTTTCTTTGACGAAACTTTGTATCCAACCCTCTGCTCTTCTGATAGAACAGGAGTTATCATGGGTACTTGTTACTAATTCCTCATGCGAAGATTAAACAAAGGTCGAATCTGTTTCACCGTCGACATTAACTTTCTCAATCCTTCGGGATTTTCGAACTCCTTTAAAATCTTCACTTTCCACTGACCAAACTGGCAGTATTATAGCAAAACTGCCGGCAATAACCTTTGAGACTTAAAACAGGAAGTATAACTCCACTTTTAAACGAAACTGCGTCATAATATCGGAATACGCAGCAACATGGAGTTAGTGGCCAATTCACGCCACGTCACAGGGTGGGGTTCTCCTTTTATACCCTGTTGAAAAAAAACTATCACCTGACCTCTCACTGGTGGGAAAATGACGTCACTCCACCATCACAAGACCATTACCTCATCTCCAGCATAGCTTCAATTACATCATGGTTATGTGACAGGTACAAGGTACCCACAGGTACGTAACAAAGCACATCCAACACATAGCTAACAAAGCATATGGATTGTATTAGACCATATGACATTGGAGTAGAATTAAGTCATTCAGCTAACTGCATATGTTTTGCTGTTTCATCATGGCTGATCCATTCTTTCTCAACCCCATTCTCCTGCCTTCTCCCCATAATCTTCCAGGCTCTGACTAATGAAGAACCTATCAGCCTCTTCCTTAAACACGCCCAGTGACCTGACCTCCACAGTTGCCTGTGGCAATGAATTCCACAGATTCACCATCCTCTGGCTAAAGAAATTCCTCCTCATCTTCATCCTAAATGGATGTCTCTCTATTCTGTGGCTGTGCCCTTTGGTCCGAGCTTCCCCAACACTGGAGCTTTGATCAGTGACCAATCGGGAGATCAGAAGCTTGAGACGAGGGAATTTCACTCATGCTCACTGACAGAGTAGAAGGAGGCAGCAAATCGTGGCAGTTTTTTGGAGATCTGACCAGTGACCAATTGGTGGTTGGGATTGATTAGCAGGAACAAACTAAAGGAAGGCAGGGACAAGCACAGTGGTGGTGTGGACAGAGCTAGAGTGGTGATTTTGAGGCCTCAGCTCTTTGAAGCTTCAGCCAGAGATGGGGAAAAAAAGCTAGAGTTTTTATTCCCCCCGCCTTCTTTACACTTGCTCAGTTAGGACGGTAGGAATGCCAGGCAGATTAGCTGAATGCAACTCTCTCGGGATGTGGGAAGGCAGGGAGACCTCCCGTGTTCTTGACTGCAACTGTGAGAAGTGCATCCAGCTGCAGCTTCTAATAATCCACAATATGGAGTTGTAGCTGGAACTGGATGAACTCTGGATCATTCAGGAGGCCGAGGGGTTGATAGATAGGACATATAGAGAGGTAGTTACACCCAAGGTGCAGGATACAGGAAGCTGGGTGACAAGGGGAACGGGGTGAAGGAGCCATGCAGAGTACCTCTGTGCCCATATACCACTTTGGATACTGTTGGGGGGGGGGGTGGGGATGCTGATGACTGAATAGTGGAAAGTTACAGTGGTCAGGTCTCTGGCACTGACATTCAGAAGGGATGGTGGGGAATGAGAAGAGATGAGTTGTGGTGATGGGGGATTTGTTAGATAGGTAAACAGAAAGAGGTTCAAAGGACGAGAACAAGATTCCCAGATGGTATGTTGCCTCTCAGGTGCCAGGGTCCTGGATATCCCGGATCAAGTCCTCAGCAGTCTTAAGTGGCAGAGTGAGCAGCTAGAGGTCATGGCCCATGTAGGTACCAATGACATGGGTAGGACGAGTGACTAGGTTTGGCATAGGGTGTTCAGGGAGTTAGGTGCTAAGTTAAAGGGCAGGACCTCCAGGATTGCTCCCTATGCCACGTGCTAGTGAGGCCAGAAATAGGAAGATCATACAGCTTAACATGTGGCTAAGGAGTTGGTGTTGGAGGGAGGGCATTATATTTTTGGATCATTGGGCTCTTGCAGGGAATGTGGGATCTGTACAGAAGAGATGGTTTGTACCTGAACTGGAGGGAACACTAATATCCTAGTAGGAAGGTTTGCTAGTGCTGCACCGGGGAGTGGGGTTAAACCAGTGCCAGAACAGAAAGTGGAAACATGTTACGACCTCAAAAGTCAGGAATCAGAAGGTTGAGCATGGTGTGACTGGTGTCCTGCTGTGTATATTTCAATGAAGAAATATTGTAGGAAAGGCAGATGTGGTCAGGGCATGGATCAACATCTGGAATTATGATGTTGTAGCCACGAGTTTTTGTTGCAGGAAGGGCAGAGCTGGCAGCTCAATATTCTAAGGTTCTGCTGTTTCAGATGCGAGAGTGGGAGGGATTAAAGGGGGACGGGTGCGATTACCAGTAAGGGAAGATTGTCATGGCAGTGCTCTCAGGACACACTGGTGAACTCGTCTAATGAGGCTTCATGGGAACAAGAAATGTATGACCCCATTAATGGAGCTATATTACAGAGCACCTGACAGTCCATGGGATTTAAAGGAACAGATTTTTAAGATATTGCAAACCGTTGCAAGAAACACAAAATTGCTATAGTAGGTGATGTCAACTTTCCACATATTAACTGGGACTCCCATACTGTAAAAGGACTAGATGGGATAGTTTGTCAAATGGGTTCAGGAAAGTTTCCTTAATCAGTACATACAAGTCCAAAAGAGAGAGTGTGTGATACTTCTATTAGGGAATGAGACTGAGTAGGGGACAGAAGTTTATGTAGGGGATCCAGTGATCATAATGCCATTATACATCGTTTCGAAGTAAGTATGGAAAAAGATGGGTCTGGTCCACAGTTTGAGATTCTGTATTGGAGAAAGGCCGATTTTGATGGTATCAGAAAGGATCTGGCAAGTGTGTATTGGGACAGGCTGTTTTCTGGCAAAGGTGTACATACTTGGTAAGTATGGCCTCCAAAAGTGAAATTTTGAGAGTACAAAGCTTGTGTGCGCCTGTCATAATAGGTTTAAGGAACCTTGGTTGTCAAGAGATACTGAGGCCCTGGTCAAGAGGAGAAAAAAGTGCATAGCAGGTCGGAACAAATGAGGAGTATAAGAAATCAGGAGGGCCAAAAGAAGGCATAAGGTTGTACTAGCAGACAAGGCAAAGGAGAATTCTACATGTAACCCCCTGGGTCGCCTCAGGCTGGCTCAGCTCGTTCTTGTCTAGGGGGAGCAGCCTTCGGCCCCGCCAAACTGGGTAATCAGTTGGTGTGGATGCTGTGTGATGTCCCCACCTCACCCAAAAACAGACAGTACACCATATGCGATTAAATGAGTACACTTTATAAAGGTTACTATAACTAAAGGATTAATAACGATACAGTATATATGAAGAGAAAATTAAAGAAAAGGCGCCAAACTTATCAAAGTCCAAACCACTTCGTGCACAGCCGTTGGAGCTCAATTACTGAAGTCTTCTGGCCACCATTCGATCCCCTCCGAACTCCTCGACTCTCCAAACAGCTCAGGACCCTCCGAACTCTTCGACTCTCCAAACAGCTCAGGACCCTCCGAGTGGTCAACCAAGCACATCTAGCTTCATCCTCCCCCCTCCTCGGAGAATCTCCCGGCCTCGGACCCCCCTTTGGGGTCCGATCCTTGCCCAGCTTAGAGCATTGCGTCCTCTCTCTCGACCCCCTCGCGCCGATCTGCCCAAAAGCCAGTCAACAAAAGCTTACAGACTCAGAAGAAAGAACATTAATCCCCATTTGGTTTACAAAGGAATACCATTCTCGTTATCAGTAAATTAGCATTCCTGCTAGTTAACAAAAAGAAGAAACCCTCTTTACACTCTCCCTCCACCAAATAAAAGTCATGTCCTCATGACTACTAAATAACTCGCCACCTTTCCTGCCAACACACCGTAACCCAAGCACAAACAGTGACATCTCCTCCCCACACAGTAACCCTCACACCCTGTTCCTCAGGCGCTACTTAGGCCAACTATCTGGGAGTTCCCTAACCCTTCTGAGACCTCCGTACCCCCTCACCTAAACCCTTCAGGCTCGGACACAACTGGGGATACCTTGGGCCCACTACCAACTCCTCTCTCAACCTCTCACTCATGCCCCACACTGCACACAGCTAACCCTCCCTGCTACACCTGACTCAATGGGAGAAGGGCCAAAGGTCTCTTCCTCAATCGAGGGAAAGTCAGCAAAAGGCAGCATGTACCACACATCCAGCACATCATCCATCGAATCTGAATTCTTCCTCATTCCTGTGATCGGTAGCTGCTGTTTGATCTTCTCCAAACGGAAACATGTGGCCTGCACTGCTCCCGTAGTCTCTTCAGCCTCCTGTTCAGTATTCACTGCACTTCTCTCCAGCTTTTTCTTCCTCATGACTTCTTCCAGATCAACTTTCAGGTTTTGCACTTCATTTGAACTGTCGATGGTCACCTTCAGGTTCCCTTCAAGCCTCCGCTTCTCTCTTCTGAGATTTGTCTGTAATTTCTTCACCTCCGCAAACTCCCCTCTCCGGGTTCTCAGTTTGCTATTACCCTCAGTCAGACAACTTTCTTCATTCTCTCCAACTTGTAAGTCTTCCGAATGGTTCCAGATCACTTTCTCCAGTCTCTCCGTCTTCATTTCAAACTTGGTTCCGTAGAGACAGTCACTCACGAGCTGCGACCTTCGCCAGCCCTGGCACGTGTCCCGAAAACACTTTAACTCGGTAGTTCTCAGCTGCTCCTGCAACGACCTCACTTCATATTCTCCTGAGGCAAATCCAAATACCAAGAGATCATCCACATACACCAAAACTCCAAACGCCTCCATATCCCCTATGGTCTTCCACCTGCCCCGCAGGAAGGTTGCAAGGTCTCCAGATATGCCCTGTGGCATCTTTTCGGACCCGAAGACTCCTAGGGAATTTATAACGACCGTCTTGTCCTTGTCGGCCCCACTCATCGGGATCTGGCAACATCCACTCCTCAGATCGAGCACCTTAAACCACATCGCACCATTCAGACAGGCCATCGCCTCTCCGGCCCTCAGGGCCATATTCTGGTCACTGACAGTGCGCCTCTTCAACGCAAAACAATCCACACACACTACGTCTTCCATGGCTTCAGGGGCCAGTCGCCGCAACCTCTCTCTCTCCGAGGTGTCTTCAGCAGTCAACTCCCCTCTCTCGTGGTATTTCGCAGCGTCCACTAAGAGGGTCTCCCCCTCAGATACTTCCCCCAGGCCGTACCACCACTGGCTCTTGTTTGAATTCGGTATCGGCCTCACGTCTGCACAAGCAGCTCGAAACTCTGGGTGCATCGACAATGCCTCCAAACAGCGCTCACCCGCCTCCTCCGGGCAGGCTCCCAAGCGCGCCAGCAGGATATTGGTTCTCTCTAGAACAGAAACGCTGCCCATCTCAACAGGGTCCGGACACATCAGCATTAACGATTCCTGAACCTCAGTCTCCTCCACATTTGCCTCTAAGAACTCCATTTTCACTGACCAACAACCGTCGTCTGGATAATCACCGGCACTGGTACCCCGAATCTCCAGTGTCCTCAATGTTGTCAAGGGTAAATGCTTCCAATAACGGTTATAAAACAAACTGTACAGCAACTTCACCGGCGCCCCGGTGCCGAGGATGGCTTTAACTTGACTTCCATCCATCCGTAACAACATCTGTGTGCGTGGCCCCTCTAAGCCTTCAGGAATAGGGTCTGCTCCTTTCAGGAGTTCCTTGGTACATTGCTGGGAACGTGCTCCCCCAGAGACCCCAAGCTGTTCCCCCACTGGGCCTCCTCTAAGTTTCCCGACACCTCTCGAATCAACGGAACAACTGATCCCCTTGACACCGCAAGCAATTTATCTGCCCCCCTAGGCAAAAAGGGATACCCTAAAAACTTCCCACCAATCTCCTGCCACGGATATGATAAGCCCCCCAGCTGCGGCATTTGACTTCCAGTCGAACCACACGCATTTTCCCACACTTTCCCAGAACTGGCAGCGGTCACTTCGAGGTAATTGTGCCCGACAGTTCTAACAAAGTCACCAGCCCGTCCCTGTCGCTTTTCCTCAGCCAAGCACTGCCACTCACCCAACAACTGAGAGGTCCGCTCCGCCCACGCCTCCGCCCCTTTAGGGCTGGACATTATTCCAATAACCGGGCGGAGCTCACCACTGCTGAAACATCCCAACCTGTCACTCCTCAATCTCCAAACAGTACGGACAACCCATGGTCCCACCACCATTTCGTCAGCCAACAGCAACCACCCCACCCAACACACACACAGCGATAACCAGCAATCGCACACCCACGAAGGCACACCAGCTCTTCGCCGCAGACACAATTTAAAGAGGGTGATCACACAGCCTCCACAGAAATCAACCCCGGACGAGCACCCCACAATGTAACCCCCTCGCGCCGATCTGCCCAAAAGCCAGTCAACAAAAGCTTACAGACTCAGAAGAAAGAACATTAATCCCCATTTGGTTTACAAAGGAATACCATTCTCGTTATCAGTAAATTAGCATTCCTGCTAGTTAACAAAAAGAAGAAACCCTCTTTACATACAGATATGTTAAGAGCAATAGAAATTCAAAGGACAAAATTGATCCTCTGGAAGATTAGAATGGTGATCCATGCGTAGAACCAAAAGAATTGGGGGAGATCTTAAATAGATTTTTTTTTGCATCTTTATTTACTTGGGAGATGGACCCAATACAGATTACAGAGAAGGTGTTTGCTGTCAAGGCAAATTAGCATGGATAAATCCCCCAGTGCCTGACAAGTTGTTCCCTTGGATCCTGTGGGAGGCAATTGCAGAAAATGCAGGGGCAGAGATATTTAAATCATCCTTAGTGACAGGTAGAGGATTGGAGGATAGCCAATGTTGTTTGCTGCTCTAAAAATAAACCAGGAAATTATAGGCCAGCGAGCCTGACATCAGTAGTGACTTATTAGAAAGTATTCTAAGGGACCAGATACAAGTATTTGGATAGACATGGACTGATTAAGAATAGTCAGCATGGCTTCGTATGTGGTAGGTCGTGACTAACCAATCTTAAGAGTTTTTTTGAGCAAATTACCAAAAAAGTTGAAGACAAGGCAGTGGATGTTGTCTACTACATGTCTACAAGGTAGTTGACAAGGTCCCACATGGGAGGTTGGTCAAGAAGGTTCAGTTGCTCAGCATTCAAGATGAGGTAGTAAATTGGATTAGACATTGGCTTTGTGGGAGAAGTCAGAGAGTGTTAGTAGATGACCGGAGGACTGTGTCATAAATCAAAGTATTGAGTACCGGAGATGGGATGTTGTGTTGAAGTTGTATAAGACAATGGTGAGGCCTAATTTGGAGTATTGTGTGCAGTTTTGGTCACCGACCTACAGGAAAGAAGTGAATAAGGTTGAAAGAGTGCAGAGAAAATTTACAAGGGTGTTGCTGGGACTGAAGGACCTGAGTTGTACGGGAAGACTGAACAGGTTAGGAATTTATTCCTTGGAGCATAGAAGACTGAGGGGAGATTTGATAGAGGTATACAAAATTGAGGGGTATAGATAGTGTAAATGCAAGCAGGCTTTCCCCACTGAGGTTGGATGGGACTATGACTAGAGATCATGGGTTAAGGGTGAAAGGTGAAAAGTTTAAGGGGATCATGAGAGGAAGCTTTTGTGGAATGAACTGCCAGCACAATTGGTGCATCCAAGCTCAAGTGGGCAGTTTAAAGGTTCTGTGCTGTATTTTTCTATGACTCTAATAATTACCCAACAACTGCCCTCAGCATCCTTTGCCTAATGAAGTGTGATCATTCAGTTTGGACAGAAAGACCGGCACAGTGAGGATGATGTTCACTAAGTGAATATAAACTTTATAGTGGGCTGTTGAGATATTAGAATTCCTGCTCCCTAGAACCAAACACTCTGCAGTGAATCCTACCAACCTTGAAATAAGACACACAAAACAAAGTATAGCCGAGTCCAGTTGAACCCTTTATTTGACCACTGTAGAACTTAAGTCAATGTAATGTTTTGGTCTCTCACCCACCAATCATTCATTACCCAATTAGACATTTCAGACAGATTGCTGCAGACAGGAAGCAACATATAAACAAACTGTTTTCTTCCTTTCTTCCTTTATTCCCAGACTAGTGTATATAAAAAAAATACAGCTCTTCTTCACAGGACAAGGCCTCAGTGCTGCTTTCACTCATGGCTGGCTGCTTTGTTTCTTTATGTTCTTGAGAGACCTCGATTATCCAAATCTTTCACCTGTGAAGGGGTGGCAAGACAATTGGCAAAGTAAGTGTGCTGAGCATTAGAGACAATCTTCCACCATTTGCAACAGGCTAGCTTATTAAAAAGAAATCAGGAACTGTGAATAAGGGGATTTAGAATTCTTTACCCAGAAACAGACTAAGCAAGAGAACGGTATTTTAGGGTGATGTAAAGGGGGCAGCTAATGTAGAGCAGAGACAAGGACTGGTTTTCTAATGCTTGCAGTTTTCTATATTAATTCTTTTTATCAACCCACAATTGTTGAATGCCTGAAAAAGCATCTCCATACAGGTCCTCCCTGCTTATAAATGCCCGACTCAAGTCCAGGCCATACATGTGAACAAGTGTTTGAGAGCTTGATGGGATTTGCCAGAGGCTGCAGGCGTTTTGTCGTGGGGGAATTTGGTTTGTGGTCACAATTCTAACACGTGAACTGTTCCAAGTTATGAGCAATTCATAACCTGTGGAAGACTGGCACTGAACAACATCAGGAATGGAGACAGTTACAGTTAATTTAATTTTGATAACCATAATGCAAATGCTAATGAAAATTCAAGACAACGCACAGAATTCGCCACATAACCAATCAGTGATGAGACCCCCTCCTTACATCACAATTGGGTTTCTGTAATGACGACCAATCAACTGATGAGTTCAAGGACACTGGTCACTTAATAACAATGCACATTTACAGATAGCCTGCTGGAGTTTCATAACATTAAAAGGCAGGACAGTAAGCTTATTGCTAGACTGTTGTAATTTGACAGGTTGGGGAAATGCACAGGGTTACTGGGTGCTTTTCTCCCAGAGTGTAACGGATCTCTGCAATATAATACTGGTTAGCTTCATGGTTGCAAAAGGGAGATGATCCTGGCATTGACTGAAGCAGAGGTCACATTATTATACAACAGATAAATACCTTGATCAACAAATTCAAGGGGTTGGAGAGGATTTTTTAAATTACACTATCTCGTCCAGGAAATCAATTATTGAACCTTCCTTGACTTCCCATGCCCAGCAATTTCAAGGATACCATCTCAGTCAAAATGTCACCCAGAAATAGACATAAATGCATTAGAAGTGTCTTTATATAGCCAAATCCTTGGACAAATTTTGTGTCCACCATTGAGAGCATCTTCAAGAGCTACTGCCTCAATATGACAGCATCCACTGCTAAGGACATTACTCTCTGGGAAATGCCCTCTTCTCATTACTACCATCGGGGATGTACTACAGAAGCCTGAACACCCACACTCAACAATGACTGAGATGTAGGGCAAAATTAATTCAATTAGCAGAGTGAAAATACACCCTGGCACAGCTGAGCTGCGGCAATTTTGAGGCTGTTGTGTGGTGACTCAGAGCTTCACAGGATCCAACATAAGCTCATCTCTGAAGTAGGACTATTGTTCTGAAGATTCAAAATCCCACAATAAATTGAAACCACAGGAATACCTCAGATTACATTTCTACTTTCAGCACTCACCTTGTATATACGGACCAGCCAGTGTTCCGTAGTGTATGCCTCTTCCAGAACATCAAGCTCAAAGTCTTTGTTGCCAATCTCAGCATTCCTCACTCGGTCATATCCAGGTGGGCGTTCTGTGGGAAAGACAATGCCTTGCTAGTTAACATCTCAATGTAGACTGTTCATTGCTGGTTTCAACACAGATCCTAGCATGGGGAACCAAAAAGGTGCTTTTATCCTGACTTTCAGACAACACTGTGAAACTGTGTATCAGACACACCATCAGAACAAAGGTATTACTGAGCAAAAGCCAGATCGGTCTAGAACCTTTTCCATGACAACATCACCAATGTGGATACCTCTGATTCATTTTCAGATTTCACCCTACTCCTCTATCAGCATCATGTTTCAGGGCTTTAATTATGCCAGGAGGTACACTAAATTTATTTTATTATCTGCTCTGACATGACTTTTCACATAGGTGCATTTCAGACGTTTTTCTTTCATAATCACAGATTCCTCTTTACCATAGTTGTCTCTACATCACACTGTTTTCTCTCATGCCCTCTCCTCTTAGCCACAACGCAGACGGATTCTCCTTGTCTGTATATTGCATTCCACTAATATAGCATATGATATTCTATATTTTGCTATATAATACAGCAAAAATTAGTGGGAAACTAGGACAGGGATGCACTGAAAGATCACCAGAAGGCAACTACAAAAGCAATAAGGAGAGAAAAGATGAAACATGAAGGTAAGATAGCCAATAATATAGGAGGATACCTGAAGTATATAAAAGTAAAAGGGAGGTGAGAGCAGATACTTGAGAAGTTTGGATAATACATTGGATGATAGATGTATTGGAAGGCTATGGCTCCAGTGCAGGTCGGTGGGAGTAGGCAGTTTAAATGGTTTGGCATGGACTAGATGGGCCAAAGGGTCTGTTTCTGTGCTGTACTTTTTCTATGACTAACTTGGATAGAAGATTGGCTGACTAGCAGGAGACAGAGTGAGAATAAAGGATGCTGTTACCGTTTGGCTGCTAGTGACAAGTAGTGTTCTACAGGGGTCAGTGATGGGACCATTTTTTTCATGTTATATGTCAATGATTTGGATGATGGAATTGGTGGCTTTGTGGTCAAGTTTACAGATGATATAAAGATAGGTGGAGAGGCAGGTAGTGTTGAGGATGCAGGGAGTCTGCAGAAGGGCAGATTCAGATAATGTGCAAAAAAGTGGCAAATGGAATATAGTGTAGAGGAGTGTACTGTCACGCACTCTGGTAGAAGGAATAAAGGCGTAGACTACTTTCTAAATGGGCAGAAAATTCAAAAATCAGAGGTGCAAAGGGACTTGGGAGAGCATGCACAGGATTCCCTAAAGGTTAACTTGCAAGTTGATTTAGTGAATATTGGAAAGTCAAGATATAGTAGAGAGCTCTAGGACCAAAAGGGCATAGCCTCAGAATAGAGGGACCTCCCTTTAGAACAGATAAGAGGAGGAATTTCTTTAGCTAGATGGTGGTGAATCTGTGGAATTCATTGCTACAGATGGCTGTGGAGGCCACCTCATTGGGCATGTTTAAAGTGGAAGTTGTTAGGTTATTGATTAGTAGTGGTGTCAAAGCACAATGGGAGAAGACAAGATAATGGGGCTGAGAGGTATAATAAATCAATCATGATGGAATGGTGGAGCAGATTCGATAGGCCGAATGGCATATTTCTTTCCCCCGTGTGTTATGTTCTAAGCCTCCATATTCAGCAGTTCATCCAGCATAACTTTCACTACCCGCATTCAGAATTTCCAATGGAGAATCTTCCTCTGAAGGGATCATTCCCTCAGTGATTCCCACATTGTTGCCTGTTTTCTGCCTACGTTCCAACAATGTGTAATGCAAACAGGAGGAATCACTCATCCGACATTTTCATGTGAATTAATTTGGCCTTTCCCAGACCTTCTCTTTGTTTATTCTTGTTCAGGTATGGAGTTCCGGAGTTCTTTGACACTATCATATACTTATAAACTGTTATTATTGCCCATGTTAGTTTTAGTTTAGTGTTTGTTTCATATATATATTTTCTTTCACACATTTTTAATTTTTTTTTTCCTTTTTCTTTTGATGATTAGTTTTGTTTTTTTTCATATATAATTATATAGACTTGATTGATTAATGTACTTTTTTGTTGTTGATGTTTAATAGGATATTATTATCCTATTATTAATGTAATCTTAAGTCTATTGTATTCATAACCTATTTATTATTATGTTATGTTTTTTTATATTTATATGAAACTCAATAAAAAGATTGAAAAAGAAAGAAAAGAGGAATCACACCTCATCTTAAAATCAAATACTTCAGGCAACAATTTTTTTTCTCTCTCTACAGTGAAGATTGTATGATTGCTTCAATTTCTCTCACTTCTTTTTAACAATCATTATCTTGCCAACTTTAGTCTCTACTTCTGATGAAGGGCCTCTGATCTGATACACTTTCTTTCTCCACTGCTACTGCCTGACCTACTGAATGCTTCGACACTGTTTTCTACTTTGTGATCATCTGGTGATGATGGATAAATAAACTATGCTATTATAAACACAGGCAACTGGAACCATCAGAGATGATGCTGTGGTCTGCATGGGCCAGTTAGGCCAAAGGCTTGATTCCATGTGGTATTACTCTATGAACAGCACCAGACTACAAAGGCCTGTCTGGGTCCTCCACTTGTGGTAACCTTGGCTTAGTGATCTCCACTCCCACAATTACAATTCCCCATTCCTGCTGTATATAATTACTCCAGAATAAAAGCAAAGGAACTCAGCATCTGCGGAAGAAAATGAAAGGACACCCTTCATCTGGACTGAAAAATTGTTGGGTCAGGTGGGGGAAGAGAAGGTAGCGAGTAAAGAGACAAGGAGGATGCGAAGCAAAATCTGGCAAGTGATAGGTGGATCTAATTGAAGAGGCCTGATAGCTCAAGGGAAGAAAGGGCTGCAGATGATGGAATCTGATAGAGGAAGGTGGAGCAGGGAATCAACTAAAGGAGGCAGAGAGGACACATCAGAACAGAGGCACAGTGAGAGGAGAATGTAGGTGATGGGCAGATGGAGTGAGTGGAGGAGGGAGGAGACAAAGGGAGGACCACACCCATGTCGACTTTCACTCCCTCTACTGATACTGCCTCATCGGCCGAGTTCCTCGAGCAGTTAGTTTCCTTGCTCCAGATCCCAGCATTATTATCCTCTTGTGTCCCCATCACTGCTGTATAGCAGTGAGGTACTAGCACATAGCTAGAGGTGCTATCTCTCTAATAAAGCACTGCAGACAGAGCCTGTCTGATTTCGTGCAGTGGATAGAAAAGATTCCACACAACATTGTAAACAACATCATGGGATAATCCAACCAACATCTACAGTTTAAATTACACCACTTAACTAGTTATTGGTAATTTTCTTTAGTCTTCTTTAGAATCTCAGCACAATTTGCATTGACGACTGTTTCAAATTCAATTGCTGATTGAACAAAACAGATACTGCTGAAAACACTCAGCAGAACAGGCAAGGGGTTTCCCATAGGAAATTTCAAAATCACTTAACAGAGTTGCGGAATGACCTGCTGGTTTCCTCCGCCATTTCTTGTTTTTGTTTTAGATTTCTAGCATCAGCTTCTCCTTTTATATTTGACTGCCAAGATAACAGTAGTGTCAGATTAAGGACCTGACACACTGGTGAGTCCATGGGACCCAACTTTGCATGTGTGCCAGGTTTGGTTTCTAAACTAACTTGTCTTGCTCAGGCAAGTCAGGCTTAATTTTTACAACTGAGCGGATGCTGGGCAGCACAGTGACCTGGGTTCAATCCTGAACTCCAGTGTTGTCTGCGTGTACTCAGTCTCCATCCCTGCGCAACTTCCCCATGGGTGCTCCTGGTTCCTCCTGTCACAGGTGATGGGGTTGGTGGGTTAATTGTGCATGGCAAAGCATCCCTTGTGCACGTGATTTTGTGGTAGAAGTGGAATCTGGAGAGTGTTGATGGGATTTAGGGCAGAATAAAATGGGATTAATGTAAATAGTTGCTTAATGGTGGTTGCAGTCTCAGTAGGCTGCAGGGCTTGTTTCCGATGCTGTGCAACTACAGCTCAGATCTCTTAATTCTGTGCAGTGACACCACACTAAAACGCAAATGCTACTTGTACTCACTTGCTTCTGTGTAGACTTGACCAAAACGATAGTAACACATTTTGTACATCAGACAGTTGAGCAGGATAGGAGAGCCCTCCCTATCCACACGGAACTCTCCTGTCGGGGTGTAGTAGTCATGCTCCTTGATGTGCCTGCCCGTGTCTGTGCTGCCTCCAATTCTCACCATCCACAGGAACTTGTTTATGTCTGTGGGAGAATTCAAAGATACTAAATGGAGCTTAAAAACATTAGTTATGTTTCTTCAGAATCTCCAGTATAATTTCAACAACCATCTTAAGATAACTTGGAACACATTTTTGGAAATCCTTAACAAAAATATTTACAAATATCCTGCTTTATTGCTTTAATAGCAGAGGATATTGCCAAGTAACCCAAAGTCTTCACCTGTCAATCCCACCAAACAACCCTGTTAAAGGGGAACAATAGCCAGAGGGTGGTGAATCTGTGGAATTCATTGCCGCAGATGGCTGTGGAAGCCATGTCATTGAGTATATTTAAACCAGGTTCTTTGTTAGTCAGGGTGTGGTAGTAAAGCCCTCCCAGCCATTGAGCATGAAACACTGTCATAAGAAAGCAGCACCCATTATCAGAGATCCCCACCACCCAGGTCATGCTCTCTTTTCACTGCTGCCATCAGGTAGAAGGTACAAGAGCCTCAGGACTCGCACTACCAAGTTCAAGAACAGGTACAAACAAGCTGGATGAACTCAGCAGGTCGAGCAGCATCCGTTGAAATGAGCAGTCAACGGATGCTGCCCAACCTGCTGAGTTCATCCAGCTTATTTGTACATCTTTTTTTAAAATCTTTTTATTAATTTTTAAGCAAACATAAATGAAACATGAATACAAAGAGTTTGAGAGTACATAGTTAATGGTTTAAGTAGACATTCAAATATATAATATATATAACCTCCCAAACTCATAGTATTTATGAACAAAAGAAATAAAAAGAAAAAAAAACCCAAAAAAAGAGAAAAAAAAACACTAACCAACATGGGCCATTGCATAATGTTAGATACATACAGTAGTGCCAATAACTCCGAACCTCCACCCAAATAGTTAAGGATAATAAAAGTGAGGTTTAGGAAAAGACAATTTAACTCATATGAAAATGTTGAATAAATGGTCTCCAAGTTTCTTCAAATTTAACTGAAGGATCAAAAACACTTAATTTTTTCTAAGCTCAAACAAGAGACAGTTTGAGAAAACCACTGAAATATAGTTGGAGGATTAATTTCTTTCCAATTCAATAAAATAGATCTTCTAGCCATTAATGTAACAAATGCAATCATTCGTCGAGATGAGGAGGATAAATGACTATTATCCACCATTGGTAAACTGAAAATTGCAGTAATAGGATGCGGTTGGAAGTTGATATTCAGAACTGTTGAAATAATACTGAAAATATCTTTCCAATAATTTTGAAAACAAGGGCAAGAACAAAACATATGGGTCAATGAAGCTACTTCAGAATGACATCTATCACAGGTTGGATTAACATAAGAATAAAATCGAGCAAGTTTATCCTTAGACATATGAGCTCTATGTATAACCTTAAATTGTATTAGGGCATGTTTAGCACAAATAGAAGACGAATTGACTAATAGTAAAATTTTCTCCCACTGCTCAGTGGATATAAGACAATGAAGTTCTTTTTCCCATTCTTTCTTAATTTTTTCTGATACTTCTGGCTGTGTTTTCATGATCATATTATAAATGACAGCTACTAAACCCTTTTGACAAGGAGTCAGAGCTAAAATTCTTTCCATAATGTCCAATGGACATAGTTTCGGAAAAGACTGTAACTCATTATATAAAAAATTTCTAACTTGCAAATATCTAAAAAAATGAGTCTTAGGTAAATTATATTTATTAGATAGCTGTTCAAAGGACATAAAGCTATCAACCAAAAACAAATCACGAAAACATGTTATACCTTTTGTTTTCCATAAAAGAAAAGCTTGATCCATAAAAGAGGGCCAAAAAAAAGTTAGATATTATAGGGCTTGATAAAATGAACTTATTCAAACCAAAAAATTTACGAAATTGAAACCAAATTTGCAATGTATATTTGACTATAGGATTAGTTATTTGTTTATTCAATTTAGATAAAGAAAAAGGAAGTGAAAATCCTAAAATTGAAAACAATGAAAAGTCTTGTACAGATTTACATTCCAAATTTACCCAATGTGGGCAAGCAGCTATAGTCAATTCTTGTGTCAAAAATATTAAATATCGTATATTAACTGCCCAATAGTAAAATCTCAAGTTTGGCAAAGCCAAACCGCCCTCCTTCTTAGGCTTCTGTAAATATTTTTTTGCCTAGTCTAGGATTTTTATTCTGCCACAGATAAGAAGATTTTTTGGAGTCAATAATATCAAAAAAAGGTTTAGGAACAAAAATTGGTAATGCTTGAAATAAATATAAGAATTTGGGTAATACCATCATCTTAATAGCATTAATTCGACCAACCAATGACAAAGATAATGGAGACCACCTGATAGCAAGTTGCTTAATTTGGTCAATAAAAGGTAAAAAATTAACTTTAAATAAATCTTTATGTTTTTTTTAGTAATTTTAATACCCAAATAAGTAAAATAATCTGTAACAACTTTAAATGGTAAATGTTTATAAATTGGAAATTGCATATTTAATGGAAATAATTCGCTCTTATTAAAATTCAATTTATAACCAGAAAAGTTACTAAACTGAGCAGCTTATTTGTACATGTTGATTTGACCACAGCATCTGCAGTGTACTTTGTGTTCAAGAACAGGTACTACCCCTCAACCATCAGGCTCTTGAACAAAAGGGAAAGTATGCTCAACTTTACTTATCCCATCATTGAAATGTTCCCACAACCAATGATCTCACTTTCAAGGACTCTTTATCTCAGGTTTTCATTTATTTATTGCTATTTATTTGTATTTTCATTTGCATAGTTTATTGTCTTCTGCATTTCAGTTGATCTTTCATTGATCCTGTTATAGTTACTATTCCATAGATTTGCTGAGAATGCCTACAACAAGATGAACCTCGGAGTTGTATATGGTGACATACGTGTACTTTGATAATAAAATTTACTTTGAACAAAGGTTGTGGGGAGCAGGCAGGAGATAATTAATCAGCCATGATGGAATGGCAGAGCAGACTCGATGGGCCAAGTGGCTTAATTCTACTCCAATGTCTTATGATCTTATTTGAAAGGAAATAAATGGAAATAATAATCTTTGATAAGGATCACAGTGAGGGCAGGTCTGGATAGATGAGTTTTTAAGAGACTTCTGAAGGAGGGAGAGTCAGGCATAGGGGAAATACCAGATAAAATAAGATTAATGTAGAAAAAAAGGCAGAGAGGTCGTCGTTAGATGAATTTTCAATAATGATGAAAAAAATAAATGAATCAGAAAATAGGACAGGCTTGGGAAAAGTTGAAGGATACAGATACACTGATTGCTAGTACACAGAATGCCAATGAAACTGAACATGCTAAAATTACAAGAAAGAAGATTTCTGAGAAATGAATCCTCGTTGAAAGTATGAATGTAGTTTGAGCTTTCGACAATAATGAAAGATTGCAAAGTAAAAGTGTAGGAGATGTAGGAGATGCCCTTTAATTGACCAGATTTGGGATAAAATGCTCATCTCAGCTTTGAATGCCTACCATGACTAAGCAACAACAAAGTCAATCCAACGAGGCTTGATGGTAGAAGCAGGAGGACATAGGTACTGTTGTCTATGAAAGCTTTGGGGTTGACATTGTTGAACCAAGTCAAATTACAGTTCCAAAGTACAGCAACAAGAGCAAGGATGTGATGCTGAGGCTTGATAAGGCACTGGTGAAGTCTCACCTTCAATATTGTGAAGCCTTGGGCCCCTCATCTTAGAAAAGATGTGCTGGCATTGGAGAGGGTCCAGAGGAGGTTCACAAGGATGATTCCAGGAATGAAAAGGTTATCATATGGGGAGTGTTTGATGGCTCTGGGTCTGTACTCTCTGGAATTTAGAAGGATGAGGGGAGGATCTCATTGAAACCTTTCGAAAGTTGAAAGGCCTAGACAGAGTAGATACGGAAAAGATGTTTTCCATGGTGGGAGCGTTGAGGACAAGTGGGCACAGCCTCAGGATAGAGGGGCGCCCTTTCAAAACAGAGATGCAGAGAAATTTCTTTAGCTAAAGGGTAGTGAATTTGTGGAATCTGTTGCCACATGCAGCTATGGAGGCCAGGTCATTGGGTGTATTTAAGGCAGAGATTGGACATGTTCTTGATTGGACATACCATCAAAGGTTACAGGGAGAAGGCAGGGAACTGGGGTTAAGGAGGAGAAAAAAAAGAGGATCAGCCATGATTGGATGGCAGAGCAGACTCAATGGGCCAGATGGGCTAATTTTGCTCCTATGTTTTATGGTCTTATGGTCTAACAGTCTTTAAGGCTTACAGCATGCAATGTTTGCCAGTAATAATGCCATCCTGGGATTGTGCAAAGCAAGGCAAAGGCTATACCCTTTTTGCCAGACATTTCTCTAAATTATTAGCTTTTATATTTAAGTCAGATTGTTTCAAGCATAGATGTTGCTCCAGATTATGGGCAGACTCGAACAGATATATTGGACCGAGGCCTCTCCGAATGCAGAAGGCGAGCAAGCATTTTTTCTGAGTTTGAATGTTCTCTCTCTCTCTCTTTCAATGCAATGGGAGGATATTACCAAAGTTCTGTGATTTATGGATTAGACTGTGGACTCTTTCAGCTTTGCTTTTTTAAATTCAGTGTTTTTGCCCATTCTTTCCTGTTGCCGTTTGGCACGAGTTGGGATTTTTTTTTTTGAGCGGGAGGGAGTTGGGATTTGATGTTCTTGTTCCCAGTTGCACAGTTTGCATGATTTTTTTGTGCAGTGGGGGAGGTGGTGTTTGATGTTTCTCTTTCTTTTCAAATCTTTTTATTATTATTATTATTATTCAAAAATAACACAGGTACATCGAAGTAACAACACTTACAATGCCTCAAAAAAAATCTTAAAGATTGAAACTTTTTGTGAATTAAAAAAACCCTACTAAGCAAGAAAAGTGAGGGGAAAAAAAACCACTGAGGGGTACAACCCCGGAACCATGTGTCATACAGAAATCTTCTAAAAATAAACATCAAACCGCCAACAAGAAAGATATATCAAAAAAAAATTACACTTAGATTGTGGAAGAAATCTATCAGTTAACTGAAATGATAATAACGAGCAAATGAGCCTCATCTCTTCTCAAAATCAAATAAAGCTTCAAAGGTTCAACTTCTAGTTTTCTCCAAGCTAAGACACAGCATCACTTGAGAGAACCATTGTGACAAAGTAGGAGCTGATATATCCTTCCATTTATCAATGTAACAAACACAATAACATATTGGTCAGACACAGAAATACCATGGATATTTTGAGGAATTATTCCAAAAACCACAGTCAATTTATTAGGTTGTAAGTTGATTCTGAGTGCTTTAGAAATTGTCAAAAAGACTGACTTCCAAAACTGTTTTAATATAGAACATGACCAGAACATAACGTGTCAGTGTAGCTATCTCAGTTTTACATCTATCACAATACTTGTCAACATTGGGAAATATTTTAGAAAGTCTCCCCTTCATCAAATGGTAACAACGTACAATTTTAAAATGAATCCGTGAGTGACTAGCACACATCGAGAAGAGTTAACCAGCTTCAGGATCCACGTCCAATCCTCCCATATAAAAGTCAAATTGAGTTCCTTCTCCCAATCATGTTTAATCTTAAGTAAAGGATGCTTATCCTATTGTAATAATAAATTATAAATTCTTCCAATAGAAACTTTCATCGAAGGGTTCATATTCATATTAGTATCTAACAAGTCAGCCTCCAATATGTAAGGAAAATTACTTAAATATTTTTGTAAAAAATGTCTAACTTGAAGGTATTGTAAAAAGTGTGAATATGAGAGAGTATTTATCGACTAATTGTTCAAAAGACATCAATCTACCTTCTTTAAATAAATCCAAAAAAAAAATCTTTATTTTTCCAAAGTAGAAAAATTGAATCACTCCAGGAAGGTTTAAAAAAGTAATTACGATAAATTATACTACAAAGTTTAAATTTTTTAAAATAATTGCGGAACTGGAGCCAAATTTGTAAAGAGTGCTTAACCACAGGATATAGGTTTAAATTAACAGCTTTAGCTAATTGTATAGGTAGAGCAACTCCTAATAACAAAGTTAAATAAAACTGTTTCACAGCTATCAGTTCCAGGTCTACCCAAATTGGCCGATCATTCCTGTCACCCCAATATAACCAAAAGGACATATATTGCAAATTAACAACCCAATAATACATTCTTAGATTAGGCAAAGTGAGACCTCCATACTTTTTCAACTTTTGTAAATGACATTTACTAATTCTTGGTCTTTTATCATCCCAAATGAAAGATAGAATAATAGAATCAATCCGATTAAAAAACTTCTTAGTCAAAAAAAAAGGAATATTCTGAAATAAAGATCCTTATAATTTTTAGTAATTATGACACCTAAAAATCTAAAAGATTCCATAACTTGAAAAGGAATATTATCATATATAGAGACAGATCCATTTAAAGAAAGTAATTCACTTTTACTAAAATTTATTTTATATCCTGAAAACTCTCCAAATTTGTCAAATAATTTTAGCAAAGCAGGAATAGATTCTTCAGGCTTAGACATATATACCAATAAATCATCAGCATAAAGAGAGATCTTGTGCATGGTCTCATTCACAAAAATCCCATGAATATTTTTGGCTTCACGAAGGCCAATAACAAGGGGTTCTAATATTAAATTAAGTAACAAAGGACTTAATGGACAACCTTGTCTTGTCCCCCGTGATAGCTGAAAAACAGGGGACCTACAGTTATTAGTGACAACAGTAGCAATAGGAGCTTTATATATCATTTTAATCCAATTATTAAAATTAATACCAAAACCAAATTTTTCCAAAACATTAAATATATATTTCCATTCAACTTGATCAAATGCTTTTCCAGCATCCAAAGATACAACACATAGTGGAGTTTTAGAAGAGGGCAAATATATAATGTTAAATAGTCTCTGAACATTTGAAAAAGATTAACAAACCTTTATAAAGCTTGTTTGATCTTTAAAAATTATTTTACCCAAGATACTCTCCAACCGATTGGCCATTACCTTTGAGAGAATCTTAGCATCAACATTCAATAATGAAATAGGTCTGTATGAGGCACAATCGGTAGGATCTTTATCCTTTTTGAGAATTAAAGAAATAGAAGCCTCATAAAAAGTAGAGGGTAAATCACTTTTCACAAAAGAATCTTAAAACATCTCTAAGATATGTGGAGAAAGCAATTTTCCAAATTTTTAAAATAAAATTCTACAGGATAACCATCAAGTCCCAGGGCCTTACCAGATTGCATTGAAAAAATAGCTTTATGAATTTCAGATTCAGTGATTTGGGCATCAAGAGTTTTTTGATCATCAGCAGAAATTTTAGGAAAGGCAATCTTTCATAAAAAAGCATTCATTCCAGAAGAATTTACTGGACATTGAGATTTATAAAGTTCAGTATAAAATTCTTGAAAAATCTTATTAATTTCTTAATATTCTTGAGCTAGGGTACCATCCTTTCTACGAATTTTCAAAATTTGCCTTTTGGCTCCAGCCGATTTTAATTGAGATTCAAGTAGTTTATTATTTTTATCTCCAAACATATAAAATTGGCTCTTTAACTTAAGCAGATAACCTTCAACTGGATGAGTTAATAATAGGTTATATTATGATTGAAGTTCCACCCTTTTTTAAAATAAGTCAATATTAGGGGAAGTTGCAAAGACATTATCTAAATCTTTAATTTGCTTTGAAATTTTATCTAATTCTGCTTTAGTCTGTTTTTTAAGTTTGGCTGAATAAGAAATAATCTGACCATGTAAAAATGCTTTAAATGTATCCCATATAATTAATTTGGACATACCTCCTATATCATTAAAAAGAAAAAAATATTTTATCTGGCTTTCAATAAAACTGATAAAATCAGTTATGCAATAAAGTCTGAGACATGCGCCATGGTGGATGGGCAAAAATGACATCATCAAATTCAAACGACAACCTCAAAGGCACATGATCAGATATAGCAATAGTGTCATATTCACAGTTTTTAACAATAGGCAAAAGGTGGGGATCAATTATAATCAATCCTCAAATATTTTTATAGACATGCGAAAAAAAGGAATATTCTCTGTTATCAGGGTGCAAATGCCTCCAAAACTCAATCAACCCAAAATCGGTCAAAAAGGAGTAAATAACTGACGCAGAACAATATGGAAGTCGTTGATTAGTTGAGCTCTTGTCAATCATAGGATTTAAACAACAGTTAAAATCCCCACCCATTATCAACATATATTCATTTAAATCTGGCAATAAAGCAAATACTTTTTTTTTAAAAAAAAAGGATAATCTAAATTAGGACCATACAAATCGACCAAAACAACCTTTCTATTACAAATCACTCCTTTAACAATTAGAAGTCTACCATTAGAATCTGATTCAATATCCTCTTGACTAAATAGATTAGATTTAATAAAGATAGAGACGCCTTTAGTTTTGCTCTGAGAAGTAGCATGGAACTGTAATCCATTCCACCATCCAAAACAGTGGTGTTTCTACCACCAGCGGTGGGGCACAAAAGCCCGCTGTTGTCGCCCGCCCTGCAAAGGCCAGGGCCAGCTGCCGCTAATGACTATGGCGGCAGACCACCAGGACAGCCTCTTGTACATCTGGGACAAACAGTCGAGACGCTGCTTCTTGGTCAACACCAGAGCAGAAATCAGCGTCTTGCCCTCGAAGGGGTACGACACCCGCAACAGGAAGCCAGGACCCACCCTGAGGGCTGCAAACGGCAGCACGATACGGACCTATGGCACCCGCGGCCCAACCACTCCTGGGGGCGGACTTCTTGCGAGCTCACAGCCTGCTGGTCGACTTGCAAGGGAAAAGACTGGTACATGCCGAGACTTTCCAGACATTCTCCCTGGGTGAAGCCAAGTTGCCGGCCCCACACCTGGACTCCATCACGCTGTTGGACAACAAATTCACCAGAATCCTGGCGAACTTTCCATCGACTCTGGCACCGCAGTTCACGGCAGCCATGCCTAGACACGGGGTACAGCACCACATCCCGACCCAGGGACCACCCCTCCACGCCCGCGCATGAAGGCTCCCCCCGGAAAAGTTCCGCCTGGCGAAGGACGAGTTCAAGAGGATGGAGGAATTGGGGATCGTGCGGAGGTCCGACAGCACATGGGCCTCCTCCCTGCACATGGTGCCCAAAGCAGCCGGGGGTTGGAGACCATACAGCGACTACTGCAGACTGAACGAGGCTACCACTCCAGACCGCTACCCCGTGCCGCACACACAGGACTTTGCAGCAAACCTACATGGGGCAAGAATCTTTTCCAAAGACCTCGTCCGGGGATACGATCAAATCCCTGTGCACCCTGAAGACATCCCCAAAACAGCACTCATCACCCCGTTTGGCCTGTTCGAGTTCCTCCGAATGCCGTTTGGCCTGAAGAATGCCGCACAGACGTTCCAGCGGCTAATGGATGCGGTGGGACGCGACCTGGACTTTGCGTTCATCTATCTGGACGACAAACTTATAGCCAGCAGTAGTTGTCAGGAGCATCTGTCCCACCTCCGCCAGCTCTACTCCCTCCTGAGTGATTTCACCCTCACAACCCGGCCAAATGCCAGTTTGGTCTCGATACCATTGACTTCCTGGGCCACAGGATTACCAGCAACTCCTCTGCCCGCCAAGATAGACGCGATCTGCCACTTTGCCCGGCCCAACACAGTAAAGGCCTGCAGGAAGGAGTTCATTGGTATGGTGAACTTCTACCACTGTTTCCTCCCCTCAGCAGCCCGTATCATGCGCCCTTTGTACACCCTGATGTTGGGTAAAGGCAAGGACATTACTTAGGACGAGGAGGCCGTGGCCGCTTTCATTAAAGCCAAGGAAGCCTTGGCAGATGCCGCGATGCTGGTGCACCCCAGAACGGACGTTTCGACCGCCCTCACGGTGGATGCATCCGACACAGCAGTCAGTGGGGTGCTGAAGCAGCTCATCGAGGGGCGCTGGCAACCCCTGGCGTTCTTCAGCAAGCACCTACGACCACCCGAACTCAAGTACAGTGCTTTTGACTGGGAGCTGTTGGCACTGTATCTGGCAATCCGGCATTTCTGGTACTTCTTGGAAGGCAGGCTGTTCGCCACGTTCACGGACCACAAACCGTTGACCTTCGTGTTCATGAAGGTGTCCGATCCCTGGTCGGCTCGCTAGCCGTGACATCTGTCCTACATCTCCAAGTACACGACGAACATCCAGCATGTCTCGGGGAAGGACAACATCGTGGCAGACGCACTCTCCAAACCAGCTGTCCAGGCCCTGTCCCTGGGGGTGGACTATGCAGCACTGGCAGAGGCGCAGCAGGCAGACGACGAGATGCCCAGCTACAGGACCGCAGTCTCGGGTTTGCAGCTGCAGGACTTTCTCGTAGGCCCAGGTGATAGGACCCTCCGGTGCGACGTGGCTACCGGCCAACCTCGCCCCATCGTCCCGGCAGCCTGGAGGCGGCGGGTTTTCGACTCCATACACGGTTTGGCGCACCCATCTATCCGGACAACCCTCTGGCTGGTCTCCAGCAAGTTCGTGTGGCACGGACTTCGCAAGCAGGTCATTGAATGGACCAGAATGTGCGCGCAGTGCCAAACAGCCAAGGTGCAGCGGCACACTAAAGCCCCGCCTCAGCAGTTCGAACCCACCCACCGTAGGTTCGACCACATTCATGTGGATATCGTGGGCCCCCTACCAGTGTCCCGAGGAGTGCGGTACCTCCTAACTATGGTAGACCGGTTCACGAGGTGGCCAGAGGCGGTCCCGCTCACCGACACATCTGCCGATTCCTGCGCCCGAGCACTGATCGCAACCTGGGTAACACGCTTCGGGGTACCGGCCCACATTACCTCCGACAGAGGCGCCCAGTTCACCTCCAGCCTGTGGTCGGCTGTGGCCAGCCTGTTGGGAACGCAGCTGCACCGCACAACTGCCTACCACCCACAGTCGAACGGACTGGTGGAACGCTTCCACCGTCACTTGAGTCGGCTCTCATGGCCCGCCTGAGAGGACCTAACTGGGTGGACGAGCTTCCCTGGGTCCTGCTTGGAATTCGTACAGCGCCCAAAGAGGATCTGCACGCCTCGTCAGCCAAGTTGGTGTACGGCACACCCCTGACCGTCCCGGGAGAGTTCATACCAGCCCAAAGGGGGCAAGAGGAAGAACCCGCAGCAGTCCTGGACAGGCTACGCGAAAGGCTTGGCAACCTGGCCCCTGTACCAGCTTCACAGCACGGACTGACCCCGACCCATGTACCCAAAGAACTGCAAAACTGTAAGTTTGTGTTTGTACGAAGGGGCGGACACCGGACGCCGCTACAGTGGCCATATGAGGGACCGTTCAGGGTGATCAACAGGGTCCACGTACGTTCTGGACATTGGGGGGAAAGAGGAGGTTTTCACAGTGGACCGACTCAAACCAGCCCATGTGGACTTGGCACAGCTGGTGGAGGTTCAGGCACCGCGGCGCAGAGGCAGACCTCCCAAACAGAAGCTGATCCAGACTGTGGACATTGGGGGGTGTATTGCCGGTTCTGGGGGGTGTTATGTGGCGACCCACTTTCTGCGCAGGCGAACCGGCTCACAAATAGCCAGTGCGCGGGGGGAGACTTTGGTAATGCACCTCCAACGTCATTTCCGCCTGGAGAGGACAAGCGCTAGGGATTTAAATACCAGCGCCGCAAAGTATGAAAAAACTAGTCTCGAAACGACTTACCGACTGAGTGTCGCTATTTCAGCGCTGTGTGTAGCACATCACTATATATATATATACACACACACATATAAATAAATAAAAACCCTATTAGTAGGAAAAAACTACCAGTTAGTAAATTAAGAAAGAACAAAGAGAAACACCAAACCAAATATTAGATAAAAGGAACAAATCCTTTTATCCTCTTTTTTCAGTCAAATATCTAATTCGCCATTTAAACAGTCAAACTTGAACCGTAAATCTTCTTCCCCAAAAAAAATACAATAGGATACAATAATGAGCAGGTTTTCTTATCTTCTTTTATTAATCTCTCAATGAAATATCCAAATAACCTTCATATATCTTTTCGAAATGTGAACAATATACAGATAATCAAACAGCTTTTCAGATAGTTCATTCGGTAGTAATGTCAGTAACGGTGACAGGTAATAGCCTGAACAAAATCCAGCACGGCTTTTGGGTCAAAGAAAATGCGTGGAGAAGAATTAGGAGGAAAAACTTTCATTCTTGTCGGGTAACTCAAAGAGGGAACTAGTTTCTTATCATATGCTTGTTTCATTACCAAAGCAAATCTTGATCTTTGTTCCATTACTTCTTTTGGATAATCTTCATAAAAACGGAGCTCAGACTCGTTGAATCTAAAAACTCTGTTATCTTGCCTGTCACATTATTTGATCTTTAATTTTAAAGTGATGAAAACAAACCAGAATAAATCTTGGCCTGCTTGAATCCTTAAATTTCGAAGTGAACGCTCTATGTGCTCTTTCAGTAGCAGGCGGCTGTGATAAAATAGTTGGAAATAGAGTATGAAAGAGCTTACCAAAGTAAACCGTTAAGTCTCCATTTTCAGCTCCTCCTTGCAATCCAACAATTCGTATATTGTTTCAGCGAAACCTAGTTTCCAGGTCTATAATCTTATTTTGATATTTTTCCAAACGTGTTGTGGTTTCAGACAATTTTTGCTTAGTTAACTTCAATTCCTCTTCATGTTTCGTAACTTGAGTTTCCACATCTTTAAGTTTTCCCAGGAATCACTTCATTTCATTATTATTTTCACGTTGATCTTTAATTGCCCTATTCTGATCTTGAATTGAACTCAAGTGTCTGAACGATATCTTCAGCCCATGATGGCATTCATCAGATCTTTCCTTCGGCATTTTTCCTTTTCCATTACCTTTGTCAGTAGGTTCATGCAGATTCTTCCCACTGCTCATAGACATAGACATATTACTCCTCTTCAAGAATCAGCAATTAAAAATTTTAAATTCAAAATTTAAACTGGGGGGAGAGAGAGAAAACTAAGAGCAGCACAAAATTACTGCTACTCCAACGTCAGACAGAGGCGGTCGGCATTTGATGTTTCTCTTGAGCAAATCCATAGTTCTCCTTGTTTCACGGCTATCTGGAGAAGACGAATCTCTGAGTTGTATACTAAATACATACTTTGATAATAAATTAACCTTTGAACCAGTTTCAGATCAGAATCTAATATAAAAAAGCAAGAGTAATGCCTGACATCAGTTCTCATGAAACCAGCCTCACAGCTGCAGGTCACCCATTTAATATTCAGCAGCTCCTGTTTTTATTTTGGATGACAATTTGAAGTAATTCAATGACACTTACATTTTTTAGGGATCTCCTGAAATCAAGCAAATACAATATACTCAGTGGCCACTTCATTAGGTACAGCTGCTCATGAATGCAAATATCTAATCAGCCATTCATGTGGCAGCAACTCAATGCATAAAAGCATGCAGACACGGTCAAGAGGTTCAGCTGTTGTTCAGACCAAACATCAGGTTGGGGGAAATTGTGATCCAAGTAACTTTGACTGTGGAATGATTGTTGGTGCCAGATGGGTGATTTGAGTATCTCAGAAACTGCTCATCTCTTGGGACTTTCATGCACAACATTCTCTCGAGTTTACAGAGAATGGTGCTAAAACAACCTAAAAAGGCATCCAGTGAGTGGCAGTTCTGTAGGCAGAAACACCATGTTACTGAGGGAAGTCAAGAGGAGAACGGCCAGACTGGTTCAAGCTGACAGGAACGTGGCAGTAACTCAAATCACTATGTGTTACAACAGTGATGTGCAGAAGAGCATCTCTGAACAGACACACATTGAACCTGAAGGGCTACAGCAGCAGAAGACCAGACAGTACACTCAGTGGCTACTTTATTAGGTCGAGAAGGCAGCTACTAAAAGTGGCCATTGAGAGTAAATCCCAGTAAATCCCTCTTTATAGCTGGTGCATCCCACCCTGAAACCTACACAGGTCAAGAGTTAGTTAGTGCTCGCTTTTATACTAAAATTGGAACGAAAGAGTTAGGCACCACAATGAGATAACTTGCACCTGAAGAAGGGCTGTATAAACTTAGGCTCCTTTTCATGATATCTGTACAGTGGATCGTAATAGATACCAAGTAAATTTAGATATCAAGTAAATATAAGATACCCTCCATTATAAGGAAGCCTTGGGGGGGGGGGGGGGGGGGGGGGGTGGAAAGACAGGTAGGTGGAGCCAGATCTTAATAAATGGCAGAGCAGGTTCAACGGGCTAGATGGCTGACTCCTGCTTCTATTTCTTACGTTCTTTTGTATGTCTGTCATGGGGCGAATGGAGAATGACCATTAGAAAAAGATAATGGGACAATTGTGCAAAGAATGGTCAACATAACCTGCAGTGGAGACTGTTAACCATAATTAAATTTTAAAAGAAACCTCAATTAGCAAACTTCCACATTTAGATTCTTGAGCAATGTGCACGTGTCAACTGAAGTGCTGTGCCAATGCCTGTTTGTTCCAATTGTAGGAAATGCAAGTGTGAAATGGCCATCCATATATTTGTTAGCAACATGGAATACTGAAAAGCAAAAACGCCTTACCATCAGATGAATATCCCGTGAGGCCTCCAAAAATGACCAGAACATAGCTTACATCCAGCTCCCTCATGATCTCATAGGCTTTCTCCTCTGGAGAAGCCATTGCCTAGAAGGGATGAATATGCTCAAAGTTAATGGTATGTATCGACTCCAAGATTGCTTCTCATCATCCATGCAGTCACCGAGGCAGGAGTCTGAGACAGTTACGTCCGAGCAAGGACATCAGAGCAGCACAGCCACTGCTATCTCTCAGATTCAGGGACCCAAGTTTGATCTGATCTCCAGTGCTCTCCTGCATGATGGTATGTGCTCCCTGTAACCTCATGGCTTCCTGCAGGATGCTCCAAATGACTTTTGTATCAAAGGTGTACTTGTATGTTAACAGGCTTTGCTAAATTTCTCCCTTATTGTAGTAGGGTGGCAGGAAATCTTTTTTTTAAAGGGGTGAATGGTAGATTTTTTTGGGGTAAGTGCAGTTTGATTCTCAGCCCTCAGGTTGGATGAGGCTAGTAGAGGAAATTGATTTAGGGAAATCTGAGGGCAAGGCTCTTCATTTAGAGGATGGTATGAGTGTGGAACAAGCTGCAAGCAGAGGTGGTTGATGCAGGCTCAATTTTAACATTTAAAGAGAGGTTTGGATAGATACATGGATGAGAGGGGTTTAGCGCAGAGCAGGTGGATGGGACTAGGCAGAAGACCAAGCCTGTATGGACCAGATGGGCCAAAGGCCCTGTTTCTTTGCTGGTGCACTCCATCACTTTATTACTTTAGAAGTGTTGGTAGGCATGAGAGAAAGAATAGGTCACAGAGAAATAAATGCAGCACTATCGATGGGAATGTAGGAAGCTGGCATAGACTTGATGGGCTGAATGGCCCCTTCTGTTATCATTCTATATTGAATTCTTTGGAGTATTTTGACATTTTGCACTGTGCTATGATCTGAAAATCAGATTCACGGTACAACACTCACGATGCAACATTCCTTTTGCAGCATGCTGAAGTTGGACCACATCCTTCAGGAAGTTATGTTTTCCTAATACTATGCCAGATTTTCAATAACTCCAGCCAGGACACTTAAACCTGAAACCCCCTGCCAAAGCCCCAGCAGCAACTCTTACTCTGATCTGCAAATAGCACCCTTCCACTTTCAAGGCTCTGAAGGTGCTCTATGATATCCAACACTCTCTTCCTTCATTGTCACTCCTCTTCTGTAAACACGATGGATTCAAACGTTCTCGGTTGATGAAGTGCCCAATTCTTCTCCACCCCTCTCCTGCCATGAGGCTCAGTCCCGCTTCTAACTCCAGCCCCCTATCCTCAAGTTTAGCTTCAAACCCAACATCATTCCCAGAAATATGTAATACCCCTTCTGGGTCATTGAACATTTTAGGCCACTGTCTCTCCCCTTTTAAAGTTTTCATCGCTCAAATTTACATAATTTAAAAACTCATTACTGGTCCAGAATTTCACTCAATTTGAAAGTACCTAGCACTTTAACAATGGACACTGGCAGGAGAGAGAAGGGCTAGACCTTACATATGGATAATGTTACTAAAACTACTGGGCTAGTTCAATAGGAATGGTAGGTAAGCAACTTAGGAATGGGTAGCTTAGCTTATTTCAGGAAGAGTTGAGTTCAGAGGCCATTGGTGAATCCTATGTCCATTTTGGAGATGACAAGGGGCAGGGAGGAGGTGGCAAGATAGAAAAGAGCAACCCAGGGGCTTATACCTAATCATTTAATTGGAAGCTAATATCACCGCAAAGTAAGGAAAAGTTGAGGCATGAATTTCCGTTTTGTTACAAGCAATGGTTAATTTTTCAAACCAAAATCAATTATAAAAATACACCAGAATGAGAGCAACAAAATCATTTTAGATCTTCAGTCTATTCAGAAATTGCTGGCTGAAAAATTAGAGGTTTTAATTGAACAGTACAAATTCGCTATAGAAAGCAGACATATAATCTTGCCTCTGAGTAATGAATTCTGTACATGAAGAAGCTCTAGATATAAGAGATTTGAAGGTGCAGAAAATTCAGATTAAATGAGAAACATTTAATTATATTATATAATAAACATTATATCTTTCAGTCTCAGGACTTAAAAAACAGTGAGTTGTAAGGCAGGACCATGGATTATATTTCCAGAGATCTATCACAAGCAGCAATTAGTCAGGTTATGTTGCTTGAAAATAAATGTGATTCCAATATCATCTTTTCTGAATAGTGCCATAGGATCTAGGATCTAGATCCACCTGAAGGTGTGAAGTCTATTCTGAAAAATGGTTCCTATATAGCACTACTATGGTATTTAATTGCCGACTGAATCTAAATGATCAAGAACCTACAAGCGCATCACATCTGATGCTTTCTGCCCTAGGGTACTGAGCTAACCACATAACAGATAAACTCAAGAGCTTCTGCAGATGTTGGAAATCCAGACTAACACACACAAGATGCTGGAGGAACTCAGTGGGCCAGCCAGTGTATATGGAAAGGACACAGAGTTGACGTTTTGGGCTGAGACACTTCATCAGGACGGGCTGATCAGAACACTTAAATGCCTTTTGGACCTATGGAGAAAACTGAAATGTTCAGCTGTGCTTTCAATTATCAGAGAACTAGTTAATGATTCCAGCAAAGGGGAGAGAAAATTAATGAATCTGCAACTTTAATTTCTAGGAGATGCACTGCTTATTTTCAACACTAGAGGGAGGTCCAGAGTTGCACTGCTTAAAGAGACGACATTGGAAGTCGGCAAAATGTCCACTTAGCTCAAAAGTCAGCCCAGATAGCACTTCAAAAAAAACACAAGTCCCCTTCAAACTAAGTTGAATTTACATTTTACAAAGAGACCCACCTGCCCAACTCTGGAGATGTGAGTGTTGTTCCAGGTATTGTTGTCTACCAAGATGGTTCGATTGGCCATTGCTGTGATTTGATAACCATAATCCCACCACGACATCACCTTGGCATCCTGAGGAAAAGGAGAAGATTTAAGCAAGCCAACTCTGACAGGAAGCCAACCATTCCATTAGCTCAATACCAGTCTAACCGATGTGATACAACGTACGCTCCACAATCCAAAAGGAAGAATGTAAACATTTAAATAGAGAAACTATTCCTACTGGTAATTCAAGCCTTCTTCTGAAACAGCCTCTCACCACTAACTGCCGCTATGTCAGCACCAGGGAGATGGAATAATGCGTAATAATCAGGTAAATATTAGAGAATTATGATCAGAATCAAAAAGCAAGCCCACCTTAAAAAAAAACACTTGTTCTATTAACAATACATTTCCATTTGGCCTGACAACATGAAGCAATGAAGTCACTTGCAGAGCAGCGACCAGGAAGGGATGACAGTTTCCCCTCACTGAAGGGAAACAACTTTTATTATACATTTCTGTTTTCAAAGGTCAATCACCAAATTCCCCATATTTATTGAATTCAGTTTCAAAATTTGCCAAAGGTGGGATTTGAACAATCATGGGTTTAGTTACAACACTATTATCATTAGGTTTATATTCTACACAAAACACATTCTACCCCAGCTAAATTGGAGACAAGAAGTTTAAAGAGGAGACTATAGATATCATAACACGGTAGCCCTTAGTCTGATGGGGCTGCATGGCATCTTGTTTGTTCTGAAAGTATCAGTGATACAAACTCAGTGACCATACCTCTGGAGTATTGTGCCTCAGCCAGTAGTAAGCCTCCCTGAAGTCATCAAAGATTATCCTGCTTCCGTCACCTCCACGAGCAGACAGAACGATGGAGGGGGATGAGTACGCCTCGCTGGTCACCCAGGTAGAATGGAAGGTGTAGGTAATTAGGAAGAAGGTCATCACAAGCACCATTCCACTTGCAACCTAAATCAGGGCAGATTACAGGCAAAGATGGTGAACATCCTTGTACTCTGGATTACATCAATTGCTTACAATCATTGCAGACCCTCACCCACATCCCCATAATTCAATGTGCTCTTTTCCTTTGTTGAAGGCTGCAATTCATGTTGAAGTAACACCCAAAATGCTAGAAGCCCTGACTTAATGTACCTAATGATCATAGAACACTACAGCACAGTACAGGCCCTTCAGCCCTCCATGTTGTGCTGACCCATATAATCCCTAAAAAAAAACTACTAAACCCACACTACCCCATAATCCTCCATTTTTCTTTCATCCATGTGCCTGTCCAAGAGGCTCTTAAATACCCCTAATGTTTTAGCCTCCACCACCATCCCTGGCAAGTCAATACAGGCACTCACAACCCTCTGTGTACAACTTCCCTCCCTTAATTTTGTACATATGCCCTCTGGTGTTTGCTATTGGTGCCCTAGGAAACAGGTACTGACTATCCACCCTATCTATGCCTCTCATAATCTTGTAGACCTCTATTAAGTCCCTTCTCATTCTTCTACACTCCAAAGAGAAAAGTCCCAGCTCTGCTAACCTTGCTTCACGACTTGTTCTCCAATCCAGGCAACATCCTGGTAAATCTCCTCTGCACCCTCTCCATAGCTTCCACATCCTTCCTATCATGAGGTAACCAGAACCAACTCATAGTTCTCCTCATAACACTCCTCACAGAAAGGCATGAACATCCAGATAAGGGTGTTTGACCTGAAACATCAGGTGCTTCCTTACATGCAATGTTTTCAACATTTTCTATTTCTGTTTCCATGTTGCTCTACCTTGGGTGGAACTTATGCTAGTCATTTACCAATTCTGACACACTTTCCAAAAAACTGGGACTGACTTTCTCCCCTGAACTTAGAAACACTGTTGCTTACTATCGTGTTCCTTTATCAAATTGGCTGCAAACCATTTGATCCCTCGTGCCTGCTCCTCTGAACTCACACCTAATCTCTCATTCCCTTAATATCTGAATTAAAAATAATATAGTCGGTCCTCCGTATCCACAGGGGATTGGTTCCGGGACCCCCCCCCCCCCCCACAGATACCAAAATTTGTGGATGCTCAAATCCTTTATATAAAAGCCTAAGAGAGCTTGTTACGAAAAGTGGAAATAGCATTCAGTGTTTGTTTAGCAGTGAGCCATTATAGAGGCAGCAAGCACCCTGAGCAGTGAGAGTGCTTTATCTCAATTTATTTTGTGTATCCGTTAGCAAGATGTGTCCCAAGGTATCAGAAAAGCCTACGAGAGCTCGTAAGGATGTTACGCTTAGTGTAAAACTGGACGTAATTAAGCGTTTCGATCATGGTGAACGAAATAAAGACATTGTACGTGCGTTGAACTTGCCTGTGTCCACCATTCGTACTATTTACAAGCAGAGGGAAAGAATCTTGAAAGCTGCCGATGTTACTATTGGCATATCGTTCCTGCTTTTACTATATGTTAGTGTTATTTTAGGTTTATGTGTTATTTGATATGATTTGGTAGGTTATTTTTTTGGGTTCGGCTTACGAAAGGTTTCATAGGAACGCTCTACTTTCAGATAGCGGGGATACTTGTATAGTATTTCCGATCCGTGGTTGGTTGAACCCGCGGATACAGAGGGCCGACTGTCGTCTGTAAAAGAACCTTCACAGCCTTCTTGCATTGGCTCCCCTTAAATCGAGAAGTTTATTTTTCAACAAAGAACAGGAGGCAATATCAACAGAAATTATTTGGTCATTTATCTGCAGATGACTAGAAAAAACTGCAAGTATACTTTGGAGTTATGGTGCGTTTATCAAGGCATCGGTTGTGGCTGAGAGCATTTCACAGAATGATTGGTTTTGGTTATATATTTAATGCACTCATATTATCAAACACAGTACAATGTCCAGGGTCACAGTGAGCTGCTACAATGCTTCCTGTAAAAAATGTAAGCTGTAATAACAAAAAAGGTGTGGCACTGAAAAGCAAAGTGGACTCCCAAGATGTTGCTGAGTGTTGTAAATGCAAGGAAAGGAGTGTGAAATTGGTAAATTATGGGACTCAAGTGCATTCATCTAACAATAATATACCCAGACTTGTGCCCTTGCTTCTCAGATTGTTTGCTTCACATACTAGAACATATTATCGATATCTACCTCCCTCTCCTGCCTTCCCCAATTCAAAACACAATAATGGTATGCTTTATGTCCTCAGGCGAGGCACTGCCAATTTAACATCTTTTCCAAAATATGGCACCTGTACCAATGCATATCTTTTGTCAGTACTGCACAGACTCTGCCAAAACTCTGTCCTATCTGCTGCTTTGATTGTGATAATTGCACCATTTCAATACATGGTTGTAAATTGGTTTACTATTGTCATGTATACAAGGTACAGTGAAAAACTTGTCTAGTACACTGTTAATACAGATTAATTAATTACAACAGGGCATTGAAGTAGTACAAGGAGCAGAATAAAGTGTTACAGTTACAGATAAGTGCAGTGCAGGTGGACAATAAGGTACAAGGTCATAACAAAGTAGATTGTACGGTCAAGAGCCAACTCATCATACGAGGAAATTGTTCACTAGTCTTATAACAGCAGGACAGAAACTATCCATGAGCCTGGTAGGCTTTTATCTTCTGAACAACAGGGGAGGGGAGAGGAGAAGAGAGATTGTCCATGGTGGGTGGGGTCTTTGATTATGCTGGCTGCTTTCCCAAAGCTGTGAGACAAAGTCCATGGAGGGGAGGCTGGTTTCAGTAATGTGCTGAGATGTGTCCACAACTCTAGTTTCTCAGTCATGGGCAGAGGAGTTGCCATAACAAGCTCTGACGCACCCAGATGGGATGCTTTCTATGGTGCATTGATAAAATTGGTGAGAGTGAAAGGGAACATGCCAAATTTCTTCATTCTTCCTGTGAGTTTTCTCAGCCATGGCATTGTGTTTGGACCCAGACATGGTGATGTTCACTCTGAGCAACTTGAAGCTCCCAGCATTAGCACCACTGATATAAATAGGAGTGTGCATCACCCCAACCACCCCCCCAAAGCTCTTTTGAACTTGGTACTTCATCTACTGGACTATTGGAACAATTTAGCACTTTAGCATTTAATGCAACGAACAAATAGAACATGAAGCCGAGCGACCCAGGGGGAATCATACCTCATTCTTGATTGGATAAGTAGAATCCTGCTGCTTCTTCAGTTTCTTATCTGGACGGCTGATATCCAAATTCTTAATGTAAGTTGACAGGACTTGAGAGACACCAATTCCCGATAGAATACACATCACCGGGGCCAGAACCAACATAAGCCGAACCTGTGTAATATAAATGAGCAAATTAACAACAAAAGACGGGCTGAAGATGGTCATCGCAAGCACCATGCCACTAAAATCAGGGCAGACTGCAGGCAAAGACGATGAATCAGTGGTTGGGATATACAAGATCTGACCGCCATTCACTTAAATGCACAAATATTGTGGGTTATTAATTTGGACTGCTGCAAAAAAAATGTTCCATGGATACGTAACATCATGTAGACTCTGCACAATGCCCACTTACTTCTACAACTGATGCAAATCTAAGAAACAAGAGGGAACAACTGACAGAAAGGGAGAGCGGCTTTTGTTCAATATGCTTTCTATCTTTTCGTCAGAACCAGAGTGGTTTGGATTTGGCCACATGGAGATCATTGCCAATATCAGAGACATCACCCTATCCATTCATGCCTCAAACACAAAGTGGTACCTCTGATGGACCCCAGGATGTACACAAGCAATTGAATTTCACACAGACCTGTTCACGGGATGTGGCATTTCCTGTTCAACCCTAGCTGCCTCTGAACCAAGGAGACATTGGGTTAACCACATTAGGGAAGTTGAAATTAAATTGGCCATATCAAATATGACAGATTTTCTCACAGGCTGCTGGTGCAAAGACTATTTTTAGAAAACACAGACAAACTATTTAGCTTATAGTCAACAGGTCTAGGATATGTCATCTTATTAGTTAAGTAAACTGAAGTGTAATGATTCAGACGACAGAGAATGAATACAGTTGCAAACAGATGGCTCGTTTATTTCTCACATGAATGAAAAGGGACAGGAAATCTCTAACATTGCAAAATAAGTATCTTTGAAAGTTGTGGACTATATTCGTTTATCGATCTTTATAGAACAAATCTTGTTAAGCAAAGCCTAAATGGCAATGATGCTCAACTCCCTGATGAGTTCAATGCTTTTTATGCACACCTTGAAAGGGAGAATATAGTAAAAAAAAGTAATAAAATGTCCCTCTCCTACTAAACAACTCAGACTTGTGTTTTTAAAAATAAGCAGGCCATGCTGAGTACAAGTGACTTTTGGAAGGACTGCACTGAATGTTTGGTTGATTTAAAAGGGATGTTGTGCTTTTACTAACCCAAGGACAGGGGTCTTACCCCTGCTGGGTTAAAAATATATTGTTCAAGAGAATGTTCATCTGCAAGATGTAATATCACAATCGGTGATACCCGTCACATTCAGTTATGCAGTCATTATTATATCAAGCATAAGTTGTGATTTTAAGTCATACTGGAACTGCATGTGGGTGCTGTTTTGCAGGTATTAAAATAAATCAGTGAACAAAGGAAGACACTTCAACTGATTGATGCAGGAATGTGAAGGGAGACCAACTCCACAACAGGCACAGTAAGCTGGATTCAGTTACCATAGTTCACTTCAAGCATTCTACATGAGGTGTTACTAAAACCCAATGGCAGTGGTTCATGTGGCAATGATACTAATATTCAAAAGGTTGGAGTGATTCTTACCATCACAGCTGAGAAGTACATACTAGTGACTCCATACATGATGATGAAAATCCTAGCATCTGACAGGTTGTTGAAGCAATAGTACAAACCAACTGCAGGTGAAAAGCACAAAAATGCCTCAAGTCAAACACAAGTCAACCAAATTTGCTGAAGACCCCATTTCATAACTTACACAGAGAAACAAAACAGGACAAGCTTGTACCAAGAAAATATGTGTACGGCCGATACGGTCTTTCAGAAGGCGGCAAGGTTAATACTACAGCAAATGGGATTGGGCATATATTGCCATGGATCAAGGATTTCTTTACTGGCAAGAAGAATATAGGAGTAAGGAAGTGCAGAAATAAGATTCAAGGTGGAGATGAGCAGAGTCACAGTGAATGCCATGTTACAGAGGATGAAGTAGGCAGCCTTTGTGATAGCAAAGTCAGTAGCTAAAATCAAGTCAAAAATAATACTGAACGTATAAAGAGTCCAGTTAATAAGAATGCAGAAACAATAGACAATCTTAGGGGGAGTTCTGGTGAAGTGGTATGTATGGAAAAATGGTGGCCAAATTTACATATAGCAAGATTTCAGAAAAAGTAATGAGAAATTGCCAACCAAAAAACTGAATGATGCAAAATTACAACAAAACTCAATGAAAACAATTTTAATTTCCATGTCTTGCCTACAGGCATTTCTGACTAGAAAGAGCATAAAAGTAGTCTAGCAAGTTTTTAAAGTTCCATACAAAGTATAAAAATAACTATAAAGCATCTTTAGCACCTGTAAGCCAAGGCTAGAAGGCTGAAAGGAACACCACTGTCCCCAAGATAGCAATGTTATCTCATCACAGATCTGCCAATAAACAAAATCTAATAGCACTCTGGGAGTATGTTTCACTACACCAAACAGTGATTCAGGAAGATGGCCCCTAAAGAGTAATTAAAAGTAACTAATGCATTCTATTCTTCTACTCATTCATTTCTCAAATGAATAAAATATAAAGTACCATGCAAAACTCTAAGGCACAATGGGCAGCATTTTGGAATAATGGAGAAAGAAAAAAGATGCCCGCTTACAGAGCACAAGCATTTTAAGGACAGTCAGTCTGATCATTATAGCTGAAAATGGGTTTAATACATTTCAGGCCAAATTATGTAAATCTAACAGCTGTAAGTAATCCTATATTAACATACTAACATTAGCAAAGACATAGTGTTATACAGCTGAAATCAGTATACAAGTAAATTAAAATTCCAAATCTTATACTCAACTTAATCTTAGAGACCTGAAAATAAGTTAGTAGAAATATATAAATTATTAGCACAGCCGCCCAATGGTAATCAGCCCGTTTAAAGAAAAGGAGCTTATTTTGAACAACTGCAAATGAAAAAGGATCTAGCGCTTTTTTGCAAATGGCTCTTTACTCTACATGGTGTGCAATTTGTTTGCACAAGTTTTTCTGATAAATAGCCAATTTCATTATATAAAAAAAAGTGTGGATAGGCCAGTGTGTTATACTGCCCTGCAAACTTCAGTTTACTTAATTTACCACCTCAGAATTACAACAGCAAGTTGATATTTTAAAAAAAAGGCAAAGTGAGAAAAGGGTAAGTAACCAATAGCTATCATCAGAAAGAGAAAACTAGCCCAAGGAAGCTTTCAGGATGGAACTTTACATAACCGCTTTACATAATCACCCAAAAGAAATATGCAGATTTTTTGACATAACTTTGTAAACACGCATACCTGGGAACATGAAGACAAGGAGTTGCAGGTCAAAATAATATGAAGACCAGGTGGTGGGCTGATGTTCAGAGACAGAGGCAATAATGGGAATGTTGTTCTTTGCATAGGAAGGATCTAGTAAAGAGTAGAAACGGCCAGTCCATGGGGAAATCTTGCCTGCAACGAAACCAATTTTCCTAGTTATAGTGAGAAAACAAGTAGTTTATTGTTACAAGATGTGTTTTAGGTTTTTAGCAATCTCAAAACATTTATTCTTTGTATCATAAGTTGAATAGAAGGATGTCCCTTCAGAAGAGATGAGGAATTTCTTTAGCCAGAGGGTGGCGAATCTATGGAATTCATTGCTACAGACGGTTATGAAGGCTAAGGCATTGTGTACATTTAAAGTGGAGGTTGATTGGTTCTTGATTAGTAAAAGTGACAAAGGTTACAACTTGAATATTGCTTTATTGAATTGTTTTTATGTTCATACATTATTGTGGTTTGGAATTTCACGGTCATAATTGTGTTTCTATTGAATTTATTGATGTTGCCGGACACTCACTGAAACATGTTTACTTATTGGGAAACATGCTTGTGTGTCAATAGAGATTTAATAGAGTTGATGTACATGAAGAAGGCAGGACAAGGGGTTTGAGGGATAATAAATCAGCTATGATGGAAAGGTAGAGAAGACTCGACGAGCTAAATGGCCTAATTCCATTCCTGTGCCTTGTCTTGTGTCTTCCAAAACCACAAGTAAAGGAGGAAATTGTGGAACAAATAAATAACCAACAGGAACCGTCAGACATGATCACTGACCGCAAGATTTATAAATGCTAATTGATAATCATAAAGCAATCTGTTTTGATGTAGGCATAGCAAAGGTAAAGTAAGAAATGAAGGAGCAAATACAACTGGTTGGAGTTGACTGGATATGCCAACTGTGAGCGATTGAATCTCAAGTACTAATCAGATGTGTACATACAGGTGATAGGGTTAGCTAGGAGGGAGCCTGTCTATCATAAGGTAAAACAATAGGCATGGCTTCCCCAGAAGCAGAGAAGGTCAAGAAGGAGCATGATTGAGCTATATAAAATTGAAGGATATTGGGAAAAGTTTCCAGCAGTCTATCCTATCAGTTTGATAAAACGAGAGGACATAGATTTAGAAGGGATCTGAAGGAGACATTTTTCACATAGAAAGCAGTGAGCAACTGAAACACAATGCCCGAGCGTGGTATGGAAGCAGGGTCACTGACAGCATTTAAGAAGAGCATCCCCTCCAAATTGGATGGGATGGCCAGGGGCTTTATAAAGGCTTTAGACAGAGACTATTAAAGTCTGGCCTCCACACTAAACCCCATTCGGGGAACGGCTCAGCTCTCTTTACTCAGGCCAGGTGAGAATGGGCACAGAATAGGAGGGCCAGACCCAACACCCAGTCCAAAATGTTACAAATTTTCTGAACCCTCCATCAGCACGCAATGAATTTCCATAAATGAACAGCATGAAACAAGACGGTCTGCTTCAGCCAAATGGCTTTCTGTAGCAAAGGCAAAGATTACCCAATGAGCATCATCAAGACCTGATGAAGTTTAATATGAAAGGCATAGATAGAGTAGACAGCTGGTATTTTTTTCCTCCCAGAGTCCAAATGCCTAATGTCAGAGGGCATGTATTTAAGGTGAGGGGGCTCTAGGCAAGTTTCTATCTTAGTTTTTAGTGCATAGCAAGTGCAGTGAGAACGAATCCAGGGTCAGTGGGGTGTATTTTTGTGTGAGATGTGGGAGAGCTCCAGTCTCCCTGATAACTACATCTGCATGAGGTGCATCTAGCTGCAGCTCATTACAAACCATATTCGGGAACCGGAGCTGCAGCTGGATGGCCTTCGTCTCATATAAGGTGACAGATAGGAGGTACAGGGAGGTAGTCACCCCTAAGTTGCAGGAAGCAGGTAGCTGGGTGACTGTCAGAAGAGGGGCGGGGAAGGGAATGGACAAACATTGCGGAGTACCCCTGGAGCCATTCCCCTCAATAATGAGTATACCACTTTGGGATACTGCTGTGGGGTTGACCTACCCGAGGGAAGCCACAGCAAGTGGGTCAGAAGGGAGGCGGCGGGGTGGGGAAGAAGAGGAGTGCAGTGGTGATAGGGGGATTCCATAGTTAAAGGAGCAGATAGGAGATTCTGTGGACATGAAAGAGACACCCACATGATATGTTGCCTCCCAGGTGTCAGGGTCAGGGATGCCTTGGATTGGGTTCACAGAAGTCTAAAGGCGGAGGGTGAGCAGCCGGAAGTTGTGGTATCAACGATACAGGTAACAAAAGGGATGAGATCCTGAAGAGAGAATATAGAAAACTAGGTAGCCCAGTTGCCTAGCTCCCTGAAAGTGGCCGCACAGTTTGATAGGCTGGTGAAGAAAGCATATTGAATGCTTGCCTTTATTATTTGAGGAATTGCAGGCGGTCATGTTGCAGTTTGTATAACTCTAGTTAGGCTGCACCTGGAGTGCAGTATTCAATTCTGGTCACCCTATTACAGGAAGGATATCGAAGATGCAGAAGAGGTTTTACCAGGATTGGAGGACATGTGCAACATGGAGAGGTTGGACACATTTGAATTGCTTTCTCGGAGTGGCAGAGGCGGAGGGAGATCTGATAGAGGTTCATAAAATTATGAGACACAGAGTAGACACCCGGTATCTTTTTCCCCAAGATTGCAATGTCTAATACCAGAGGGCATGCGTTTGAGGTGAGAGGGGTTCAAAGGAAATATGTGGAGCATGTTTTATTTTAAAAAAACAGACAACAGTGGGTGTCTGAAATGCGCTGTCTGGGATGGCGGTGATGGCAAATATGATCGACGCTTTCAAGATGCTCTTAGATGGGCACATTAATGTGCAGGAATTTGAAAGATATGGACACTTTGCAGGCAGAGGAGATTAGTTTGCATTTGATTACTATTTAAAATTAGTTCGGCACAACATTATGGACCAAAGGGCCGGTTCCTATACTCTAAGCCGCCATATACGTTTAATGGTCACTTTATTAGGCAAGCTTGTACACCTGCTCATTCATGTAAATATCTCATCAGCTAATCATGCAGCAGCAGCTCAATGCATAAAAGCATGAAGACTTGGTCAAGAGATTCAGTTGTTGTTCAGACCAAACATCAGAATGGAGGAGTAAAGTGATCTAAGTGACTTTGTCCATGGAACGATTGTTGGTGTTGGATGGGGTGGTTTGAGTATCTCAGTAACTAGGATTTTCTTGCACACCAGTCTCTATAGAGTTTAGAGAGAATGGTGCAAAAAAAACAAACAACAAAAAAATACCCAGTGATCAGCAGCTCTGTGGGTGGAAGCGCTTTGTTAATGAGAGAGGTCAGAGGAGAATGGCTAAACTGGTTCAAGTTGATAGGGAGGTGACTATAATTCAAATAATCACTTGTTACAACAGTGGTGTGCAGAAGAGCCTCTCTGAACACACGTCAAATCCTGAAGTAGATAGGCTACAGCAGTAGAAGACCCCAAATTGTTCCACTCCTGTACCTAATGAAGTGGCCACTGAGTATAGCCTTCTGCCTGAGGTTTCTGCCAGTGAGTTGGTGGATGTAAAGAGAGAACAAAGGAAGGAGATAAGAAGCAATATACACAGTAATACTGCACCTGTAAGCATCAGTACGGTCCCTGCAGACAAAACAACCAATCCCACCAGAGAGATGACACTCTTGAAAAGGATCTCAAACTGCTGTGGATTCAACTTGCTGCGTAGATAGTCAACAAAGGCATGAATTTGGCACAGACCAAAGACACCCAAGGCTGCCATATGTTCCGAAGATTGGACGGGCTGCGTGGAGGGACAAGAAAGCAGACTCATAAAGCTTTCCTTTATCAGATTCTCACAGCAATACTGTACATGGCCTTGTCGTATCCAACACACAAACTGTACCCAATATCGTACCATGGAGTTTACTGGTGAATGGCAGTGATCTGTTTTCTGGTGAGTGCAATTTTAGAGACAACAGAAGTTAAAGCTGAAACTGTAACATATTTAGAGTAAATGTACCCAGAGCCTGGTAATTATTAGAAGAGAGAGAGAGAACATCTTATAACTGCTGTGACAATGATTTAAAGAGTGAGGAGTCACTGCGCAAGATGCTTATTTGAATTGAATATTTAACCTGCAATTAAGTGCATACAAATACCTGAAATGGGTATTTGCAAAGAAATAATTTAGATCAAGATTACCTAGATCTAATTTTAAGACTAGGGTATCTAGAAATGAAATCAGGAGATATTTTGCACCACACACAGAGCTTAGTGGATATCCTGAATTTGCTTTTGCATGTTATAGATTCTGAAAATCAAGAAAAAAAAGACAAGTTTGGAGACCAATAAATTTATGTTTGGAAGAACATCAATATATTTGGATCAAAGCCAAGTAAATGCAAGATCAGTAAGTATCTAATCAAAGACTGAAGCAATCTGAGGAGTCTACTTCTGTTCCTACACCTCGATGAACAAGAAGAAACCTGAGAGATATCAAACATGCTAAGGTTAAAATTATAACATAGTCAAAACCACGTAGGTATGGCCACTTTTACAACATTAACTATAGTGAGTAATAGACACTGATATGAAATTCATTTGTTGTTTCTCTACCAAAATGATTTAGCTTATTGGTCCAAATTAGCAGTACAGGCAAACCTTATGTTATAGTTTTCTAGTTATGGAAATTTGCCCGTACAAAATTCAGAAATAACTAACCCAAATTTTGAGATACTAAATAAAATTTGTTCTCACAGAACTGATATTGAAATAAAAAGCTAGTACAAAATTCTTTTATAGCTTGCATTTCTTAAGGCATGAGCAAATGATGCAACTTTGTGTTACAGAAAATTGATACCGGCTGTTTTCTAGGAATGCAAACCCCACCAACAGGGAGCCTCTCTGTACATCACACTATCCTGACTGCTAAGTTATAGCTTGTTCAAATTTTGTGGAACTTACTATAAATTTAAATAAAGGAAGTATCTTTACAAACCTGGAATCCCACAAAAGAAATCTGCATGGAGAGGATAGTCCCTAGGCTGTATACTGTACAGTATGCAACATAGATCCGGTGAGAAAATCGTCCAGTCAACATAAGGATAAGTACATGAAGTGGGATCAGATTAATCAGGAATACATAACCACCCCAAGAGGAAACCTGAGAGATATAAAAAAAACATGCCAAGGTTAAAATTTCAGCATAACCAAAAAGAAATAGGCATGAACACTTCTAGAACATTAACTACAGACAGTAAATTAACTTCTGTTTGTCCACCAAAAACCATGCATCTGTTTCAAGTTACAGATCAAAATAGTTGAACTGAATGGCACTTGTGCAATATGGTTATCTCATTACCTTGATCATTAGTTGATCTATGAATGACTAATTCAAGACTCAATAAAATATCAAAACATAAACGCTTTTTGGAATACATCATAGCTCCAAAGCAGCCCAATATATTCTCAGAATCTCCACATTTCTAATACTAATTTTAATGGCATAGACAGATCTGCACATGTACACATTTGCACTGGTGCAATCCCATTCCCCCACTTATTTCTCTATTTTTCTTTCACACAGCCACCAACTTTACCTGGTTCTCCTACAATCCACTTGCACGAAGGGTAATTATCAATTAATTAACCAACTAACCAGCATGTCTTTGGGACCCAGGACACACCCATTTGGTCATAAGGAATTATACAGGCTCCACACAAATAAATCAGTTCAGAAACTGAATCACTGGAACTGCAAAGCAGAAACTCTAGTAGCTAGGTCACTGAACGGCTCTTAAATGCCTTTGTTAAATATGATATTGGATATTGTATCAGGGCCTGTGTTATTACCATTTCCAATCTCATTACATATGGTTAAGCTCTGAATAATTAATTTTACACCTAAAAATGTCCATGAAGTACCCTTCAAAGTTTCATCAGCTAGATTATCTGACACACAGTGAGCAATAGTCAGATTCAGATGCTGGTAATGTGATAAGTGAGATTACAGGCTTAATTTTTTTTTCATGACATGGGAGTACAGAAGGTTGTAAAGGGTAGGGCAGCGGGGAACCTTCAGTAACTGTGTGCTTCTGCACCAAGACTGTAAATGAAGTGTTCTTTTACATCAATCACAAAGTGACACAGCTGATTTTCATAACCTTTTCTATACGTGCAAGGAAGCTCTCCAACCTGCCAGGTGTATGACAGCAAAGACAACAACCATCTCAGGCTCCAAGCATAGAATACAGGTGGCAGCAATATGAGCCATCAGACCAGTGACTTCCTCACCCTTTCTGTGGAACCAATAAAATTCATAAATATTCAATCAACTCCCTTTTGAAATCTTTTTAAGCACTGTGTTATTTTGGGAAGAAAATAAACCAAGTGTGACTAATAGCTCGCCAAACAATACATATAGTAAATACACCAAAGTGAGAAAATCTGACAACTAAAAGTCCCTCCATGTGAGATAGTTACTGTCAAGCTAAATTTAATCAAAGGTTAACGAGGGGTTACCTAGTGTTTTAAGACATAGGAGCATAATTAGGCCATTTGGCCCATCAAGGACATTCTGATCCAAGGCTGTGAGTATCAGATACTAAAATAAATTGACTTTTGTAGGCATACAATTTCTATGTGATTGACAGCATACACTCTGGAGATTTCCAACGTAGAATTCCAGTTATATATCTGATAGTATCCACAGAATGTCCTGCTGGCTTCTTTGTTTAAAATGGTTGCTGGAGTACACTGGATCTCCAGGCACAAAGTATCAATCAATATTAATAAAGAAATTATTTCAGAAAAGTTTGAAATTAGACAGTCATCCGCAATTTGCTTTCCAATACATGATTGATAAAGAAAATGCAAACAATGAACAGCAAATAAAATTGCTTCAGTTTTTTTTGTAGTAGCTGTGTTCAGAATTTTGCCACCTATTTATATGAATACATTAAAATGACTTAGAATCAAAATTTTGGTCATTGTAAAATTAATGTTTGAACTGGTGAAAATGCTTATCTTGAAAAGCATCAATGATTGTCATAGCTAAAGTTGTGCAGGAAGAAATCACACCTTCGCACGATTTCTGTAAATTGTAAACATACACCCCATATATCTACAACTGCCACAGAGAAGTCAGTTGTCATTCTTTCAATAGTAGGTTGTACTTACATTATTAGTAATTAAACTAAAAATAAATGCATTATGCTGTCGTTTACTTCTAAAAACTAAAGCAGAACTCCATATCATTGAGAAACCCATGAAGTAGTATGATTTATCATGTCAATCATCAAAGTGTTTTGACACCAGGATTGGGGGTGTAGCGGACAGTGTGGAAGGATATCAACTGGATCAGCTGGGAAAATAGGCTGAAAAATGGGAAATGGAATTTAATGCACACAAGTGTGAGGTGTTACACTTTGGGAGGACAAACAAAACTTACACAATCTGAGGTGTCCCATAAAATGAAGAGATCTGGGAAACATGCTTGTGTTACATCATCTTGAATTTTACATGGGTGTGTGCGCGCGCGCAGGATACGGATTTGGGATTAATGTAACAAAAACGGGTGCAAGTTCATTTCTAGCCTGTTAATTTTTGTGATAAATATAACTCTACTCATTACACTTAACCAAGTTACCAGAATTTAAAACAAGAAATATATTTTAACTGGGAATATCACACAATTAAGCAGTGCCTGGCTGCTTGTGTTGGTTCATGGACAGTTTAGTAATTGTACTCATCCATTGGATATACTGAAGTGCCTGTTCAGTGTGCGTTAGCCGTGCTTAGGGTAACACACCTCTAGGTGTGCTAGGGTAATCAGCTGCTCACTGGATTTTAGAAAAATGAAGGGAGATCACATTGAAATCTACCAACTATTGAAAGGCATAGAGTGGACATGCTGAGGCTGTTGTTTCCTATAGTGGGGGGAGTCTAGGACCAGAAGGCACAACCTCAGACGACAAGGATGGCCATCTAGAGCAGTGATGAGGAAGGATTTCTTCAGCTAGACAGTGATGAATCTGTGGAGGATAAATGATAGGGTACATTAAAAGCTGAGGTTGATAGGCTTTGGATTACAAAGGGTGGCAAAGGTTTTGGGGAGAAGAGGGTTGATGGGGAAAATAAACCAGGCATGATAGAATGGTACAGCAGACTTGATTGGCCAAATGGCCCAATTCTGCTCCATTGTCTTACTGTCTTAATGCAGGTCCATAATTCTGTAAAAGTAGCATCACAGGTAGATAGGGTTGTAAAGAGAGCTTTCAGCACATGGTCCTTCATAAATCATGGCACTGAGTACAGGAATTGTGATGTTATGTTGAAGTTGTAAAAGATGCTGGCGAGGTCACATTTAGAACTGTGTGGAGTTTAGGTCACCTAACTAAAGGAAAGATATCAATAAGTTTGAAAAAGTGCAGAGAAAATTGACAAGGATGTCGTCAGGATTTGAGGAACTGAGATGCAGAGAAAGGTTGAATTGGTTAGGACTAGAGCACAGGAAAATGAGGGAAATCTTGTACAGCTAGTCAACATTTTGGGGGGGGGGGGGGTGTTACAGACTGGGTAAATACACAGGCATTTTCCCCTCAGATTAGTTGAGACAAGAGCATAGGTTTAGGTTAAGTGGTGAAATATTTAAGGGGACCATTAGGGGAAAGCTCAGAGGATGGTGTGAGTGCGGAACAAGCTACCAGAAGTGGTAGATGTGAGTTCAATTATGATTTTTACATGAATGCGAGGGGTTTGAAGGAATATGGTCCAGTTGCAGCTAGATAGGTCCAAGCAGAATATCAGGTTGGCATGGACTAGGTTGACCCATTTCTGTGCTGTAGTGCTTTATGAACTCTGACCTATTTATTCAGCTGGGAGAGCAATACATTGGGATGGAATCCATCCTTCCCCCTCTGAACAGTAAACAAAATAACAAAGCCGCTTCAGCCATTTCCTGGTAGTGTTTTAACAAAGCTGTGACCAAAGGTATGAATGAATGAGATAGTATATTATGAGATTAAAAAGTATCAACAAAAAGACTGATATTTGAAATAGTGATTACACAGGTCCTGCTGCAACATTCAATAACGTTTATATAAAAAAAAATATCTGCACAAGTTTTGGGACAGAATTAGCTCTGTCTGTCTGTCTTGGAGTTCAACTAAGTGCTTACCATGTAGAAGTAGGCAATTGCACAAATTGCAGACCAGTAGATGGAGCCAGTTTTCACAGCCTTTATCCAAGTGTAGTATGTGAGCAACATGCAGAAGATAGCAATCCCTGTACAGAAAAGCATCACATTACTAAAAGGCAGTAAACTAATTTAACCAGCAACTTAAACAAATCACATCCATTTTCATTGGCATTCTTCGTTTAACATAATAACTCAAGACCACACCAAAGATCCAGGAAACAGAACTTGATTATCAAAAAACAAGAGAAAATCTGCAGATGCTGGAATTGCAAAGTGACACACACAAAATGCTGGAGGAACTCAGCAGACCAGGCAGCATCTATGGAAAAAAGTAAGCAGTTGACATTTTGGGCCGAGACCCTTCAGCAGGACTGGAGAAAAAAAATGGAGTAGATTTATAAGGTGGGGCAGGGGAGAGAGAAAAACACAAGGTGATAGTTGAAACCGGGAGGGGGAGGGATAAAGTAAAGAGTTGGGAAGTTGACTGGTGAAAGAGATACAGGGCTGGAGAAGGGGGAAATCTAATAGGAAAGGATAGAAGACTTCAGTAGAAAGAAAAAGGGGGAGGAGCACCAGAGAGCAGCAATGAGTTGGCAAGGAGATAAGTGAGAGGGAGAAAAGGGAATGGTAGAGGAGAGGATGGAGGGGCAATTACCATAAGTTTGAGAAATCGATGTTCATGCCATCTGGCTACCCAGACAGAATATAAGGTGTTGCTCCTCCAACCCAAGTGTGGCCTCATCGTGGCAGTAGCGGAGGACATGGATTGACATATCGGAATGGGAATGGGATGTGGAATTAAAATAGGTGGCCACTGGGAAATCCCGCTTGTTCTGGCAGACCTGGTAGGCGCTCAGCAAGGCAGTTTCCCAATCTATGTCGGGTCTCACCCGAGGCCACACCAGGAGCACTGGACAGAGTATATGACCGCAACAGACACTCAGGTGAAGTTTCGCCTCACCTGGACTGTTTGGGGCCCCCGAATGGTGGTGAGGGAGGTGGTGTAGGGGCAGCTGTAGCAGTTGTTCTGCTTGCAAGGATAAGTGCCAGGAGGGAGATCAGTGGGGAGGACTGAATGGACAAGGGAGTCGTATAGGGAGCAATCCTTGCAGAAAGCAGAAAGTGGGGGATAGGGAAAGATGTACTTGATGGTGGGATCCAGTTGGAGATGGCGTAAGTTCTGGAGAATCATATGCTGGACATGGAGGTTGGTGGGGTGGTAGGTGAGGACAAGAGGGACCCTATCCCTGGTAGGGTGGCGGGAGGATGGGACAAGAGCAAATGGAAGAGATGCAGTTCAGGGCAGTATTGATAATGGAGAAGGGAAGCCCTTTTTCTTGAAAGAGGAAAACATCTCCTTCATTATGGAATGAAAAGCCTCATCCTGAGAGCAGGTGCAGCGGAGATGGAGAAATTGAGAGAAGGAGGTGGTGTTTTTACAAGTAACCAGGTGGGAAGAGGTATAGTCCAGGTAGCTGTGAGAGTCTGTGGGTTTATAATAGACATCAGTAAATAAGCCGTCTCCAGAAATAGAGACAGAGATTGAAAAAGGAGAGGGAGGTGTCGGAAGTGGACTAGGTAAATTTGAGGGCAGGGTGGAAGTTGGAGGCCAAGCTGATAAAAGTCGACAAGCTCCAACACAGTCATCGATGTAATGTAGGAGAAGTGGGGGACGGACACCAGTGTAGGCTTGGAACATAGACTGTTCCACGTAGCTGACAAAAAGGCAGGCACAGCTGGGACCCATGCGAGTGCCATTGGCTACACCTTTAGTTTGAAGGAAGTGGGAGGAGCCAAAAGAGAAATTATTAAGCGTGAGGTCATTCCGCTAGGTGGAGGGGAACTGGTTGGGTCTGGTGTCCTGGAAGAAACAGAGAACTTTGTGCCCTTCCTGGTGGGGGATGGAGGTGGTATAACCAGGACAGGAACCTTGAAACCTTAAAATATTCTATACCTAGGCAAAATTCTACTTGATCTGGCATAGACGGCAACTGTTGGCCTTTGGATAAAACACTGATCCAAGTACCTGTTCATCTGTCCTTCCAATCGAGGTAATTATAATTTGAGAATGAGAACAATAATCTTAAAACTGAAGCAACCTAGTGATAATGGGTGAATAGCACAAAATGCAAGCAATAGATCAAAGAAAACCGGTGAGGGAATATTTACAAGTTATATTTTGAGGGGAACAAGATAGTACAGAAACTGGTCCATCAGCCCATCTAGTCTTGTCAACCAAGATTCCCATCTGACCTAATCTCATTTTTCCAAGCTCCTCGAAACAAAGTAACAAAGATATAACTGAGGGTTTCAGCAGGAGATGAGCAGAGACAAGGGTAAAGACAGAGACATCAGGGTGGGGTGGAAATAGGGATAATACACCATCTTACCAATTTGCTTTGTGAATTTGGAGGTATGCTTTAACACTAGAGGTATTTGTAGTTCATTAGCATTAAGGTTTAGATTACTTCTTTGCACTGTAGCAATTGCTGCAGATATAAGATTAATTAAACCAATTTATCCAACACAATGAACACTTGGAATTTGCTCTTTACCTTCATTATCATAGGAGCCGGCTACTGACCGAGAGATGTAACCAGGAACTACAGCAATCATAGCTGCAGCTAACAAGCCAGCACCAGCATCCTGAAACACAATCATATTAATGCAGCACAGATTATTTTTCTTTAAAAAATTATCTCAAATACTTTAACCTTGAACCAAAATTAGAAAATGTGTTAAACTTTAGGTGAGAGATTCGTTGACAAATTTCAGGGACTTATCTCCACTGCACAAATCTGTCTATATGGTAATGTTTCCTGTGTCTCAAGCAGTAGTTAATTGCAAATAGTTGCTTTAGACAGAAATAGTTATTTGTTCCTAATATAGAACTTACTCAATCTCATCAAAGTATTCATCTCAATACTGTGTTAAAGCAGGCTACTCGTCAGTTGTGAATATTACTTGATGCATTTCCAATATTTTTTACTCATAGCAATTGCTGGATTTGACAGTTTAATTTAATAATCATTTCCTTTGCAGTTTAAAAATTGATTATCTGCTTGTATTTTAAGTTGCCTTTATATTCAGAACAGTTTATTATGTCTCACGTGGGTATATAAGGCATAATTCTGAAAACTTCTTTGTTCTTTCATTAAGTGAATGAGTATTTTCTCATTGGTTAATTTTTACTGCAGTATTGACTAAGTTATTTCTAATTGGTTTATTCTTATCTACAGATTTGAATGGAAATTCTCATTTTTGGGTATAACAGTAGCTGTTTTATGCTAGGTGTTATCTTTTAGTTTCTCTCTTGAAGTAGCAGTGACACCTTGTCACTGTTCTGTTCCTGTCTTTGTTCTATCAACTCTTAATAAAAAGATGGTGAAACAAGTTTTAGGACTCGTTCTGGCTTCTAAAAGAACCTTGCATTTAAAACACCTGTATCTAACACAATCCACACCCTGTGCCAGTATTAAGTGTGCATATTATAGACCTTGCTATAGCTGGTGTGGCTTTTCAACTCACAGATTAGATGTAATTTTTAAACCATGGAACTTCAGGAACAAGAAATCATTTGATAACAATGCTAAAACATCTGAAGTTTTAACTCCTTAAGTAACGTGTTCTGTCCTAGAGCAGGTCATGTAGATTGACTAGCTAACATTGTGACCTTGTTGATTTTAAGCACCTCCATCAAATTTCAGGCGTATCTCTCAGGTAAACTAAGTAGTGCCAGTATTAGCAGTTAAGAGCCACTTTTGGGATGGTCTTTAAATCTTCTGCAAATATACCACCACAAATATTGAAAGCAAGTTACACTGGACAACAAAGATTTTGCTTCCTGAATACTTTTGGGTATATCTTATGGACTTTGGGCTGTTGTTCATGAAAATCCCCATTAAATTTCTCTATTGCACACCACTTCAGTTCATAATTCAAGTCAATTAAAACATTGCCCACAATGTAAGCTGAAAAGTTTGCGACCTTGTCCAGGTATACCTGGGTATGCTTAGGCAGGGTTGATGCTGCGCGGCAGGACAGGTTTTAGAAAGGCTATAAAAACATCACACACACGCCGTTCTATGCATTGCATTTACATGTATATCGGTTTGCGATCATGTTGATGCGCGTGCTCTAAGTGCATAGCGTACTCATTATAATAAAGTAATTGTATATTCAGGAGTATTTGTGGCAGCAAAGTGTCTTGCCAATGTTGCAACAGCTGCAATACTTTGTTATAATTGTGGCAAGTATATGCTTCAATCTCAAAGACAGAACATGGCTCCCCTTATTAAGAAAGCCTATGAGCTCTGCTTTGGGCAACCAAGACAAAGTCTGGGCTCCTCACATTTGTTGCGCAATGTGCACTGCTGATCTTAGAGCTTGGCTCAGAGGTACTCGGAAGTCAGTGCTGTTCGCCGTCCTGATCGTATGGCAAGAGCAGAAGGATCATGAGACAGACTGCTACTTCTGTCTGATCAGTGTATCTAATTTCTCTGTTAAAAACAAGAAATCCATTGAAACCTGTGCTGCAGTATGACAGTCTTCCAGTACCGAAGCCACCAGTACATGGAGTGTAGAGGAGGTAGATGAAGATGCCATGATGCAAGAGTCAGGAATGGAAAATGACATTGATACTGATTTTGAACCCTTTATGCCAAGTGAGCCTCATCTGATAATTCCACCTTTAGTTAACTGACCTGGTCAAAAACTTGGGTTTGTCAGAGGCACAAAGCAGAATTACTGGGTTCAAGACTGCCATAATGAGGCACAAAAATTTCTGACTTCAGACAGATGTTTCGCAGAATAACTGATGCCAAGATTAAGCAAGGCATTTTTGTTGGTCCACAAATCAAACAGGTTATTAAGAACTGCTAGTGGGACTGGAAGGCATTCAAGGATGTTGTTGAAATATTTGGCAACCACAGAGCACCAAACTACGTGCAGCTGGTTACAACATGCTTCAAGCATACAAAACCATGATTTTCTGCATTCCCATTTAGACTTCTTCCCTGCAAATCTTGGCGCTGTCAGTGACGAGCATGGTGAAAGGTTTCACCTGGACATTGCGGTCATGGAGAAACGGTATCAGGGCAACAGGAATCCATCAGTGCTGCCTGATTATTGTTGAACACTTAAGTGAGAAGCCTCAGACACCGAGTACAAGTGAAAGTCATCAATTAAAATAACTTGGTTGAGCTACCACAAAGCGTCAGCACTGTTATGCAATTAAACGCATTACATTCAATAAACGTTAATTTGTTTCTCCAAATTCTTGTGTGATACAAAGTCTGAAATTATATTTGTGTTCAGCTTCAAGCGGTCTATCTTAACCACAAAAAATTTCTGAAGCAACACTTTTTGAAAAAATTTGCTGTCCAGTGATATCCACCCAAAAAAAATTCTACAATGCTTACAAGTCAATAGGAAATAAAGATAGAGATCCTGTAGTCAAATAGCTCTCCTTTAATAGAATTAATATTTTTTTGATAACACCATTGCCATTGCTAGCATTCTAATTTTAAATAGTGCCCGTAGTAAGTTTTGGTGGACCTCTAGTCTCCAGCAGTGCACATTTACCAGTTCATTTCCTACCTTCAGTTCCTTTGTTAAGTGGTAAGTGACAATAGTCGTGAAGGACGAGAAGAGAGGAGCCAGAAAAACGCAGACATTCCTGATGTCAACCGTGATATGGAAGAAGTGCAGCACATGGTAGAGAGCAGCAGATGTGATCATAAGACCTGGAAATAAATAAACACTGTCAGTCTCACACAAAGTAAATGTAGTTGACAGACTTCAAGAATTTTTGCAGATTGCATCAAAGGTCACCAACATCTGTACAACCACTTCTGTTTTGACCTTTGGAAGTATGGAATTAGACCAGGGGACTTCAGACCAATTAGCCTGCCTAGTTCATTTTCTTGTAGTTAAACAGACTGATGGAAGCTCCTTTCTCTGTACTCTCTTGATACTTTAAAAATTCAAATGAGACAACCTACAGATGAGAGGTTGACACCCTAACACAGTGGTGCCAGGATAACAACCTCTCCTCAATGTCCAAAAAACAAAAGAGCTAATTGTGGATTACAGGAAGAACGGAGACAGACTCAGCCCTATCAACATCAATGGGTCTGCAGTTGAGAGGGTGAGTAGTTTCAAGTTCCTCGGTACACACATCACCGATGATCTCAACTGTACTGTACACACGGGCTTTGAGACAAAAAAAAAGCAGAACAGCATCTCTTCCACCTCAGGCGACTAAAGTTGTTCGGCATGAGCCCCCAAATCCTCACGACCTTCTACAGGGGCACCACTGAGAGCATCCTGACTGGCTGTATCACCACCTGGTACGGACAGCCCAGCAGATCTGTGGATGTGAATTTCCCTCCACTGAGGAGATTTATAGCAGGAAGAAGGCCTGGAAGATCATCGGGGACACCAGTCACCTCAACCATAAACTGTTTCAATTGCTTCTGTCTGTCAAACGCTACCGGAGCATTAAAGACAGGACCAACAGGCTACAGGATAGCTTTTTTCCTACAAACCATTACACTTCTCAGTTCACATGTCTGTACATTGCAATGGCGTCATAATGCAAAGATTTTTACTCCCTCGTTGTGGGATGGATGCAAGATCTAAGTAAATTCTAATTCAATATCCACTATTGGGTCAAGCTCCAATGCTTCCAGGACAATTAAGCTACAGCATCTTTGATGCTAAATAAACAGTGAATAACAAAACCACTATAACACACACATTCAGGGATAAAGTAGCAGCTGTTTGAAGTACCAGAATCATACTGACCTGGATATATTGTTCCTCCAATAATTCTGCCCAGTGGATACCATGCTCGATCATCAAACCAATTATGGAACTTGTAGAAACCCTCTTCAGTGAGGAAGCGAGTGGTGCGATAATTGAAGTACCTAAAGAATGTTTCAAAATTTAAGGGGAGGGTGGCAGGGAGCAAGAACATAATAACTTTCCCAATACATACAACCACTTCAGAGGCTTACATCAATTACAGCAATTTGACAGAAAAACAAGCCAAGATTGCAATGACTCAAGGCAGCAGCACACCAAAATCTTCTCAAAGCTAACAAAACCAAACAATAATTATCACGGATACCACATGTCAAAAATAATGAACTAAACAGAAACACAGCATAACAATGAAGTACAAGGCAGGCTGACCAAATGTCTGGCCTATAATATTAACATACCTCCAAAGGCAGATGTTAGGCAGGCACTCGAGGTATTGAGGGCTGCCACCAGCAAATAAGAAACAGCCTACCCTGATGCTTTTCAAATCATTGTTGGGAACTTCAATCAGACTTGTTTTGAAGAAATCTCTGCCCAATTATCATCAACGTATCACCTGCAGCACTAGGGGTTCCAACACACTCTATCACTGCTATACTATCATAAGGAATGCTTACCATTTGGTCCCTAGACTGCATTTTGGGGTATTTGATCATTTGGCTGTCATCCTATCTGCATACAGGCAGAAGCTAAAGAGCAAGACTCCAGAAGAACTGACAATGAAGAGGTGACCACAGGAGTGGCCATAGTATTGCTTTGAGTCGGTGGATTACGGGTGTATTCAAGGACTCAGAGGACCTGAATGAATGACAGATGTCACGGTCTTTATAAACAGTCGTAGACGAGTTCCCCACAAAATCATTCATAATCTCCCCAAACAGCAGCCCTGAATGAACCATGAGATCAACAACCTGCTGAGGGACAGATCAATATGTCCAGGTCTGATGAACAAGTAAATCACAAGAGGTCCAGGTACAATCTCCAGAGAGCCATTTCATGTGCAAAGTGGCAACTCCGGACCAAATGAATCACAAAAGGATGTTTGACAGCTGTGGCAGGGTTTGAATGCTATCACCTTTTACAAAGCGCAACTAAATGACATAGGTGACAACAAGATTTTGCTCCCAGATAAGCTCAATAACTTTTATACACACTTTGACCATCAAAACATGGTGGTTTTCCCACAGCCCTTGATGACCTAGTGATTTCAGTCTTGGAGACCGACGTGAGAGCGTCTTTCAGGAAGGCGAGCCCACAGAAAGCATCCGGCCCAGAAGGGCTACCTAGCCGAATACTGACAAGCTGTGCTAATCAACTGACTGGAGTATTCACTGGTATCTTTAACCACCCAGTTCGGCAGTCTGATGTACCCACCTGCATCAAGTAGGCTTCAATTACACTGGACAACAAAGATTTTGCTTCCTGAATACTGTTTGGTGTATCTTGTAGATTTTGGACTGCTAGTCATGAAAATCACCCTGGAATTTCCTACACCTTTTTGTTTTTTTCAAATCGACTATATATACTATTTCAATTCATAATTCAAATCAATTAAAATGTTGCCCACAATGTAAGCTGAAAAGTTTCCTATCTTGTACAGGTACAAACGTATCAAAGGTCAAAGGCTTGCTTAGGCAGGGCAGATGCCTGGGCTAGCAGGTCAGGCTATAAAAGCATCACATGCACACACCGTTCTATGTATTGCATTCACATGTATATTACTCCATGATCACATTAATAAGATTGCTCTGTGCGCATAGCATATTATGCGTACTCGTTATAATAAAGTAATTGTATTTTCAGGAGTATTTATGATAGCAAGATGTCTTACTAATGTTGCAACAGCAGTGATACTTTCTGTTATATTTGTGGCTTAAATCTCAAAGACAGAACACGACTCCTCTTATTAAGATAGCCAATGAGCTCTAACTTGGGTGTAAAATTGGCGACCAAGACAAAGCCTGGGCTCTTCACATTTGTTGCACAATACATGCAATTGATCTTAGCGCTTGGCTCAGAGGTACTTGGAAGTCAATGCCGTTCGCTGTCCCGATGATATGGTAAGAGCAGAAGGATCATGTAACAGACTGTTATTTCTTTCTGACCAGTGTGGCTGGTTTCTCTGCTAAACAGGAAATCCATGGAATACCCCAATCTCCCTTCAGTCATGAGACCTGTGTCATATGATGATGGTCTTCCAGTACTGAGCCACGCAGAGACATGGAGTCCAGAGGAGGCAGACAAAGATGTCATGATGGACGAGCCAGGTTTGGATGACGACACTGATACTGATACGATTTTGTACTCCTTATATCGGGTGAGCCTCATCTGATAACTCAATCTGAGTTAAATGACCTGGTCAGAGACTTGGGTTTGTCAAAGGCAAAAGCAGAACTAATGGGTTCAAGACTGCCAGGATGGAATCTGCTATCACCAGGCACAAAAATTTCCACAAAGGATTGCGATATTTGAGACAGATATTTCCCAGAATAACTGATGCCAAGATTAAGGAAGGCATTTTTGTTGGTCCATAAATGAAACAGGTCATCAATGACAGGCAATTCAAATAACTTCTAGTGGGACCAGAGAATATCAGATGGATGGCATTCAAGGATGTTGCCGAAAATTTTCTTGGCAGAACACTGAACTACGTGCAATGGGTTGATGACATGCTTCAAGCATACAAAACCATGTAGTGCAACATGTCTCTAAAGACTCATGAAGAACATGGTAACCTGCCTCAATGACCATCGTCCAGTAGCATTTACATCCATGGTGATGACATGTTTTGAGAGGTTGGTGATGAAACAGATTATCTCCTTCTTGAGAAGCGATTTGGATCCTCTCCAGTTTGCCAACTGGAACAACAGATCCACGGCAGGTGCCATTTCATTGGCTCATCACTCAACCCTGGAATGTCTAGACCGGGGGTCGGCAACCTGCGGCTCCCGAGCCATTTGTGGCTCTTTCACCTCTGTGCTGCGGCTCCCTGTGGCTTTGGGAAATAATTGGTCAGTATTTAATTAAAATGTATTTTATGTTAGTTTGTTAGCTTTTGAAATGTAATTCTAAATTTGAAGATTATGGTGATCTTGTACAATGTAAGTGTGGCGACACATTTTCTGACACATCCGAAACGGCTCTCAATTAGCCAGCATTCCGGCTAAGGGAGATTGCCTACGGGGGTTTGTGAGTACGTGTCTTTTGCAGCATCTGCGTCCATGGGGGCTGGGTTGAGGGAGGCTTAGAAGCAAGGCTGTTTAGTTCGAATAAAGTTATTCGACTGCAGTTTACTGACTGCCTGAACACACCGCTGCAACGTGTTTTTATCGCTATTAATATACGTCACCACTGCCAATACCTGACACCCGCCAGTGCGCGATTTCTTTAATTTTTCGATCCAAGGTAAGCCAACTATGGAGAATTCTAAAAAAAGAAAAGTGACTGAAGAAAACAGAACGTTTAATGATACGTGGACAGATTCATTTGCTTTCACTGTTGACGAGACTGGTTTACCGGTATGCTTAATATGCAATGAGAAACTAGCAAACAACAAAAAGTCAAATGTCGCAAGGCATTTCCAGAGTAAACACGCAGCCTTTGCTCAAAAATATCCGGATGGAGATGAGAGAAAAAAAGCCGTTTCGGAACTGATGCGGAAGGTTGATCTGAGCAAAAATCATTTCCAGAAATGGATGAAGTCAGGAAAATCAACGACATACGCCAGTTATATTGCCGCTCAGGAAATAGTCAGGCACGGGAAGCAGTTTACAGATGGTGAATATATAAAAGAATCTTTCATTAAGATTTCAGAACATCTATTCACGGACTTTAAAAACAAGAGTGAAATTGTGCAGAAAATCAGGGATATGCCCCTCTCTGCAAAGACTGTCAAAGACAGAACCATAAAAATGGCAGAAGACATCACAAGACAGCAAATTAAAGACATCAATTCAGCTGTGGCCTACTCGATTGCCTGTGACGAGTCTAAAGACAAAGGCGATATTGAACAAATAGCGTTGTTCTGCCGGTATGTAAACTCTGCCGGGCCACAGGAAGAACTGATTGAGTTGATACCTCTAAAAGACCAAACACGGGGGGAGGACATCTGTGAGGCTGTCTTGAATTGTTTAAGAGCCAAAGGAATAAAGACCACCCATCTGGTGTCAGTAGCTACTGATGGGGCTCCGAATATGACGGGAACGCACAAGGGATTTGTGGCTTTACTGCAGAAGTCGCTGGACAGAAAGCTGCTGACTTTTCACTGCATCTTGCACCAAGAGGCACTGTGCGCTCAAACATTTCCTCCGGAATGCACAGAAGTAATGGATGTTGTCATTCAGATTGTCAATAAAATAATGGCAAAAAGTTTAAATCACCGTCAATTCCGTTTGTTACTGGACGAGATGGAAAGCGCATATTCTGATCTCCTGCTGCACAACAAAGTCCGGTGGCTGTCCAAAGGGGAGGTGCTGAAACGCTTTGTCGCGTGTCTGGAAGAAGTGAAAACTTTCCTGGGCAGCAAAGGGCTCAACTTTCCTGAGCTGGAACAGCCAGGGTGGCTGGAAAAGCTACACTTCATGGTAGACATGACAGCGCACCTGAACACGCTGAACACAGCTCTTCAGGGGAAAGGACGCACAGCCCTGCACATGTTGGAGGATGTCTTGGCATTCGAGCGCAAGTTGACAGTGCTTGCCAGAGATTTACAGAAAGGCACTTTGTCTCACTTCCCCAATTTGAGAGAGTTCAAACAAGGTCACGACATGATAATTTCGGAGTATTTACATTCTGCAATCATCGCAATGCAAACATCGTTTGGGAAACGCTTCTGTGAGTTCAGAGAGGAAAAAAACACATTATCCTTCCCGGTCACTCCCTTAAGCATCGATCCTTCCCTACTGAATACGACTGCATTGGCAGGTGTGAGTCAACCTGATCTTGAGATGGAACTGGCCGACATAGCCGACAAAGACATATGGGTGTCCAAGTTTAGACGCTTGACAGCAGACCTTGAAGATGTTGCCCGTCAGAAGGCCGTTCTTGCTCAGAATCACAAATGGAGTGATATTGAAAACCTTCCAAATCCGGACCAACTTGTGTTTGAAACATGGAATGCTGTGCCCGACATTTATGTAAACATGAAAAAGTATGCGCTTGGAGTCCTGTCGATCTTTGGATCCACATATGTATGTGAGCAGGTGTTCTCCAACATGAATTTTATTAAAAACAAACATCGCGCACGCCTCACAGATGACAGCTTGCGATCCTGTGTAAAGATGAAGGTGACGTCATACAGCCCTGATGTGCAGACGCTGTGCGCTGAGGTCCAGGAGCAGAAATCCCATTAACCAAGTATGATAAATATTTTAATTGCCTATTATTTTATGTATATTCATATTTTTTCATTGTTCAGTGAAATAGTCCTTTTATTTTTCAGGCTGACAGCTGGCTGATGTTATTTTTGGTTTGCTGCTGGCGGAAAATTTAAGTTCGGCGTTTTTCATAAATACAAGAAGGACTCAAATAGACATTGAGTATTTTACTTAAAAGTAACTTTTTTCGGAGTTCAAAATGTTTTTGTTGCATGCAGAAATGTAATTTCGTTTTCTCTGCAGGAGTTCATCAATTTCATAAATGCAACACATTATAGTTTGTTTATACATAGCATAAAGGCAAAAAAAACGTTGTATGCAGTGTTATTTCATTTTAAATGTCAAACGGGTTTTGCGGCTCCCAGTGTTTTCTTTTCTGTGGGAAACGGGTCCAAGTGGCTCTTTCAGTGGTAAAGGTTGCTGACCCCTGGTCTAGACAGTGAAGATACATACATCAGGATGCTCTTCATTGACTACAACTAGCCATTCAAATTATGCCCTCAAAACTAATCAATAAGCTTAAAGACCTTGGCCTCAATATCTCCTAGTGCAATTGGATCCTCGATTTCCTCACTTGCAGATCCCAGGCAGTTCAACTTGGTAACATCTCTTCCACAATGTCCATCAACACAGGTACACCACAAGGCTGTATGCTTAGGCCCTCCCCCCCCCACTCTACTTGTTTTACACTTACGACTGTGTGGCTAAGCACAGATCCAATGACATATTTAAGTTTACTGATTATGTCACTGTTCATGGCCAAATCAAAGGTGGTGGTGCATCAGCATATGGGAGAGAGATTGAAAATCTGGCTGAATCGTGTCACAACAACCACACCTCTCTCAATGTCAGCAAGACCAAGGAGCTGATTATTGATTTCAGGAGAGGAAACCAAAGGTCCGTGAGCCAGTCCTCATCAGAGGGTCAGAGGTGGAAAAAGTCAGCAACTTGAAATTCCTCGGTGTTATTATTTCAGAGGATCTGTCCTGGGTTCAGCACGAATTGCCATTATGAAGAAACCATGGCAGCGCCTCCACTTCCTTAGAAGTTTGCAAAGACTTGGCAGTTATCTAAAATTTTGAGGAACTTCTATAGATGTGCAGTGGAGACTGGTTGCATCAAGGCCTTCTATGTAAACACCAACGCCCTTGAATGGAAAAGCCTACAAAAAGTAGTGGATGCAATGCAGTCCTTCACAGGTAAAGTACTCCCCACCACTGAGCATATTTACATGGGGTTGCTGTCACAGGAAAGCAGCATCCATCAAGGCCCTCCACCATTCAGGCCATGCTCTCTTTTCACTGCTGCCATCAGGAAGAAGGCACAACAACAGTTATTACCCCTCAACCATCAGGCTCCTGAGCCAGAGGGGATAACTTCACTCGCCCAATCACTGAACTGTTCCCACAACCCATGGACTCACTTTTAAACATTCTTCATCTCATGTTCTTGATATTTATTGCTTATTTTTTAAATTGCTATTATTTCTTGTTGCTATTTGCGCAGCTTGCTGTCTTTTGCACACTGGCTGTTTGGGTGAAGTCCTCAGTTGAATCTATTGTGTTTCTTGTACTTACTGTGAATGCCCGCAAGAAAATTAATTTCAGGGTTGTATATGGTGACATACATGTACTTTGATAATAAATTTACTTTGAACTAAAAGATGGCATTTTAAGTGAAGTTTGAGCAGATTCATAATAAGTTTTCAGTAAGTTGCCTGATCCTCAATTAGTAAGATAAATTATTTTGATAGACTACCATCCATCAATAGCTTTACACCTGCATAAGCTGGATGCAGTTTAGAAATAACTACATCTATAAAGAAGAACTAAAGAAATGAAGGTCACTTTATCTGGACTAGAACTGTTTTCAGGAAAGATCGTGGGTTGATTTAAGAATGGTGTTCAATATGCTATAGGTTTTTGATGGATTAAAGTGGAGAGATGCTGGTTCCACCAGCAAGTTGATACGTCACCAGATGATCCCGGTTTAGGAAAATTTGCAAAATGACCAGACGGTTATAATCTGAATTGCACTGGCTGAAAATTCCACAGGGAATTGGACATACAGTTGAAGAGAAAAATATACACTTCCACATGACATTGTTGAAGTATGTGAATAGGATTGTTTGGACAATTGGGATAGTGCAAACCAATCAGCAGGACATTCTCTGTACAAAGATGTACAAAGTCTTATGAACTGGAGCTAATAAATTTCTAAAGCAATTTTTTTAAACATTTCATTGGCATGTCATATTACCAATTGAAACACTTCATTAAGTAATCTTGGAATTTTCTATGCCACACTACTGCTAGCATACCTTCTGCAGTCATGGTAGCAGCTCACCATTATTATCTAATGGAAACAATAGGGATAGGGAAAAAATGATGGTCTTACCAGTGACACCCATGTCACAGTGAATAAATAAATGAAGTATTGTGATACTTCAGGGTGGTCCCAATTTCAAATGATTTTTATCAATAATAATATGCACAACAGAAATACAAGAGTTTGATTGCCCCCTAACCACATTCCCTCCTACTCAGCTCAATAATCCAAATCCAAAGTAAAGGACTAACTCGAAGGCTGAGAAGTCACCTTTTCCATCCTTGATATGAGGGGTAATGGTGATTAATGTACTAAAGCTACTATTGTTCATTAACAAGTTTGGCTTAAAAAGGTGAAGCGTTTCAAGATACAGTTACTAAGAAAAACCTAAGTATGGTGAAATTTGAAGCTTAAAAATCTACAAGGGCCAGCTGTACTTACGGATCAAATTCGTGGATCACACTCTCAAACCTCAGTACGGAAAATAACCTGGTGGAGAATGCTGGAAAAAAGTGTACAAATTATTTAATAACTGAAACCACTTGACTCATTTTTTCCAATACTCTTACAAATCTCAACACATATGTATAGCTCTAAGAAGCACTGACTGAAATTGTCAACCAATTTCACTTTGTTTCAAAGAACCAGTTTAAGTTTCTACAAAACCACTTATGTTCATATGTCAACTACGCATTCTTTTTATGAGTCAGGATTGCAATGAACTTCTGCACTAGTTCTTTTAAGATCTTTTGAATATCTTAAGTTGTTGGGAAGCAGCCAGAAAAGAAAACTTGGAATGGAGCTTTAGCCATAGCCAACCCAACATGCCTATTGGTTTAATAAATAAATAAATAAATAAAATCATTAATAACTATGACACTAATCATTAAACTCCCTTTAATTAAACTTTAATTGCCATATTTGCTGCATAGCTTGACAATTACAAAAACAGTTTTCAAGGTTCAATTAACCAAGGCTGAGGAAATGGTAGTGTAGAGGTTAAGGCTAGCTTAACAGGGCTACAGTGCCAGCAACCGGGGTTCAATTCCACCACTGTCTGTAAGGATCTTGTACATTCTCCCCCATGATCATGTGGATTTCCTCCCACATTCCAAAAACGCACAGGTTAGTAGGTAACTGTCACAAGTGTAATTGGGTGGCACATGCCTGTTATGCTATTGTACCTCTAAAATAAATAAAACTACTTTAGCCTCAGCCAAAGACTAAAATAGCATTGATTTGTGACACTACTTACGCCATCTTATTCTAAACATTGTGTTTCAGTAAACGTGACATTCTGTACATATAAGGAAACAGGGGTTACCGGTGATCCGGATCAGGGATTACCGGAGGTTATAATGAAAGCCAAAGATTCTGATGTCTGGAGAATGAACAACATAAGGTCAGGTATATCAACTGGATACAAACATACAGTGATGGGAAAGCAGATGCTGAAGCTGGCTGTGTGCCGCCAGATTCTGCCCTGGTTTTGGGGCTCTCCCATCAGTGTTCACTCGGTAAAAGACAAACTGGATTGCATTTGTCTGCTACTGCACTGCATTATGAGGAACTGCTATGGGCTGTTCATAAATGTGGCTCCATGCACCATCAATCTACAGGCCATGACTTGGGCTATATTATTATTTTCTTTTAATTTTTTTGTCACATGTTTTACTGCTATCTTAATATGTGCTGTATATACAGTGTGCAGTGTGTGACTGTTGGTTCTGTGCTTTGCACTTTGGCCCTGGAGGAAGACCGTTTAGTTTCGCAGTATTCATTTGTATGGCTGAGTAACAATTAAACTTGAACTTGATATGCAACTGAAAGAAAATGACTCATTACTGAAATTTAATAAATGTTCCTAGAAAGAATTTGCATACCCTCTCCACTGATCACTTCTGAGATTATGTCAGAAGCCCACGAATACGACAAATATTCTTTTTAATGATGGCTATCTCAGATCTTTGCACAGTATCAGAGAGTGGCAATGGTCACAAGATGCTTATGAATTGATTTTATACAAGTTTATTTTCAATATGTAGGAATAACTTGTCTTGAAGACAAATTTTTCTCTTACCAAATTAAATGAAACTTTAAAAATTAACAGTTAATAGAAAATATCTTTAACAAAAAAAATCAACAAATTTTAAAATTCTTTTTTGTTATACAAAATAGCTCGATAAAAATAAGGTCTGTTTGGCACTGACTTGCTCCCTATACATTTCACTGTTCATTCTTCTCAATCACTTTACCCCAGTTCAACACTATGATTCAGCCTGTACTGGCACCTTTCAGCAAGGTCATCTCAAAGTGCTCGGATTTTATTTGTTGAACAGCTGGATCTTATTTACTGCAGCTGAATGGCAGGCAGTACTTGCAACTTTGTCTGCGGCTCTTTTACTCACTGCAGTGCTGAAAGACACTCTTAAAACCTCAGGAGGCAGGAGGAGAGGGGAAGGAAAATAATGCTGAATTACATGACTCAATGTGTGCCTACACAGCAACTTATGCTAATGGTGAAGTTGTGATGATCGTGCAGCTGAATCTAGAGTCAGATTTCTAAGTGACCCAAAAATGAATTGGAGCAATTGCCCACTCACTGAGGGGAAATTTGGATAAAAGCAAAGCTTATAATTTACACAGGTTAGATTAATTTTATAACTACTGCCCAAGAATCTTACAGATTAGCTATACAAGATAAAGTCGGACACAGACTAAATTTAACAATAAGATATTCTAAAGTGAAAATTCACAAGCACTTGGAAAAGCCAGCACAGTTATTAAAGGAAGAAGAAAAATTACCAAATAGCAGTTAGGTGGGAACAAACTTCAGTTTTAAGAGAGAAGAGAGCAAGAGAGTTTCAGGTTTCTGCAGTAAGAGATGGTCTGCTGAGAATGCATACCGAACTTTAAGAACAGTACCCACTCAAGAACTTCTTTTTTCAGTCCCACTTACAGAGCACAGCTGCCATGGACAGAATGAGCAGCTTTAGCAGAGTATCCTGCTTCTCATAGGACAATCGCAGGAATCCCAGCTTTGTCATCTTTGGTCTGGTGTAGGCAGCTGACAAATCATGAAACTGGAAAGGAAACACAAGAACTGTGAAGCAAACTCATCCATCAGGAAACCATAAAAACAAAAAAAAAGCAACAGGCTTCAAAATAGATGAATACTTTCCCTAGAAAGGTTGTTTAAAGTTTCTAAAGTTGATTTCAAACTGGAATATGGAAATGTTTTTTACTTTAGACAACTGTGTAATATTCAGGATTTCCAAGAAGCATCCAGCTTCAGCAAATTTCCCTGCAGAACAACTTTTCTGCACCTCAGACTCAAGAGCAGCCTGCTCCATCGTTTCATTATATTACTCTGACTAGCCAATAGCCTCTGGACTGAAAGAGGTATTGTGCAGAATTTGGGACTCTAAGGTCACATCTATGACTTGTCAGACACATTTCATGTGGGACTACTACAGAGAGGAGATTTTCATTTCAACATGTCAACAAGAACTAACCTTAAAAGTTTAATGTAAATTATCAAAGTACATATATAATCACCACATTCTACCAAAATTAATCTTTCTAGCACTCACAGTGGATACAAAGAAATACAATAGAATCAATGAAAGGCTACACACAGACGGATAACTGATGTGCAAAAGAAAATAACGTGCATTAAAACAATAATAAATAAATAAATACTGAGCAGATGAGATGTAGAATCCTTGAAAGTAGGCCCATAAGTTGTATTCAGTTATCAGCTCAGTGTTGGGGTGGGTGAAGTTATCCACACTGGTTCAGAAGGCTAATGGTTGAAGGGTAATAACTGTTCCTAAACCTGCTGGAGTGGGACCCAAGGCTCCTGTACCTTCTGCCCAATGGCAGTAGTGAGAAGAGAGCATGGCCTGGGTGGTGGGGGTTCCTTAATGATGGATGCTGCTTTCTTGTGCCAGCACTTCTTGTAGGTGTGCTCAGTGGTGGAGAGGGCTTTTCCTGCGATGGACTGGGCTCTATCTACTACTTTTATTAGGCTTTTCCATTCATGGACATTGGTGTTTCCATACCAGGCCGTGAGATGCAACCAGTCACAATGCTCTATACTATGCATTGACAAACTTCTGTAGATGTTTCAGATGACATGCCAAATCTGTACAAACTTTTAAGTACATAGAAGCACTGCTATGCCTTCTTTATAGCTGCACTTACTTGCTGGGCCTAGGACAGATTCTCTGAAATGACAACATCTAGGAATTTAAAGTTATTGACCTCTCCATCTCCAATCCACTGACAGGGACTGGTTCATTAAAACCTCTGATTTCCTTGTCCTGTAGTCAATAATCAGATCTTTGGTTTTGCTGACATTGAGTGAGGGGTTGGTGTTGTGGCACCATTCAAACAGACTTTCAATCTCTCTCCGACATGTTCCTAGAATTATCTTAGTTCCCAGAGTTGGAAAGGTAGTTAAACTCCAGTACTCTATTTTGTGAATTTACCTTTGAATGTACAGCACGTAACTGAGTAAATAGCCTACAAACTGAGCAATAAATACTCAAATGAATCCTAATGGAAAGAGTTTCTGCAAGAACCCAATGGGATTTTTTTTAAACAACGGAATTGCTTTACCTCTCTCTAAGCTTGGTTTTATCTTATGAGTGTGGATTAGTTCAGAGAGAAAGTAGAATACTTATGACATGGCCTGCTTCGTTTAAATGCTTAATTCAACACAAAACTAACATTATTCCAGCTGCAACCACAACAAAAGCTGAATGGTTAACAAAGATCTTCTTTTCAGAAAGCGTGAGTTTCATTTCCTTTGCATGAATGAAAATGTCCACTCAGGTCTCTCTGAACACCAACTAGTGATCATATGCTCCAATTAGGTATCAGTCCAGCATCTTTCCACACTTTGTATCACTGCAAGGTACAGAAACCACACCACAATAAACAGGAAAGTCAAAACTGCCCAATGCATCAATGACACCAGCCTACCTGCTTTCCAGGTCATATATACAGAAAGGTGCCAGTAACATCATGAAGGAATGACAGGGGAGCTGCATGACCTCGGTTGTAGCGAGGACTAGACTTCAAGCCGTATGTCACCTGTTTCCAGCTGCGCAGGGGAGGCTTCGGAGACGGGCATTCTACCGGAATGCCAGAGGCACGGCGTCCATGCTGGTGTCAGTGCTGCCCCCCCCAGTGTTCACTTGGCAGAAGACAAGCTGTATTGTGTTCAACTGCAGACTGTTGCAACAATCATGGACTCAGGGCTTGGGCTATTTTTTTCGTGTGACTGTATTTTACTACTATGTTATATGTGCAAAAATGTGTCTGGGCTGTATACGACTGTTGGTACTGTATTTTGCACCTTGGACCTGGAGTAACACTGTGTTCATGAGCATCCATGTATGAATGAATGACAAATAAACTTGAACTTTGAACAAAGTGGATAATTTCACTCTCCCCTACATTTATCTTTTCACTCACATATTTACCTGTTGTGCCCTCATGTTATCTTCCCATCAGCTTTAGTATAATCTGATACTATATTACACAATGTATGATGCAATACAAAAGTTATTGCATTATAAAATCCAACAACATTATGCTCAGTCCCTTCAGCAAGCCATTATTATAAATTCTAACTGCTGAGAATGCGGATGTGATCCCCCAAGACATCCACTCATTAAATGCTTGCCAACTCAACTCATCTATCCATCTTTGTTTCAATTCACTGTCCCTTGCAGTGCTGTGGGAGCCTTGCACTTCAGTCCTGCTGAGGTTTATCATTATACTGTCAGGTTTTGTGCACCATCGTATTTGTTCAGTAAACTCAAACTTAATTCTTCTTTTATAAAGCTGTGTCTTGACATGACTTTCCAACCGATCTGCAGTCATTTACTTAGACATTGATTTCAACGACACCCAACATTAGATGTTGCTGGGATAAGAGAACTGAAACATTAATTCTGCTGCTCTTCCCACTGCTAAATGTTTCAAGCATTTTCTATTTTAATTACTGCAGTGAGAGAAAGAAAATTAGTTTTAGGTTCATACCCTTTCAGAACTTGAGGGGTGTTTCTTTTCAATTCAGTGGAGTATTTCCAGAAAATAGGATTTTTTTTGGCAATCATAACTAATGCAACTAGTATCTTTGGGACTATGATGCAGTTGATCAGGGCTAAAGACCTATTGGTGCTTTCTCCCATTCTAGTGCTTTTTCCTCTTCTGACGTCGATGAGTACTTAAAACATTCTTTTGCCCTTGACATTTACCAATTTTTATTATATTTCATAAAAGTAAAATGTGACCTACAGCTAGACTGATGAATATCGATTTAACACCATGGTTATTTGCAACTCAAATCCATACACTTGCCCTTGCCTGTGTCCAATTTCTCAGTCAACTAAACTTTTCTCAATAATCTAAAATTAAAAACCGACTGGGCTTGAATTGCCACTTACAAGTAGGTCCCAAATTACTTCCCCTTTATGCACCCTAATCACTGCTGATAGTTGGCATTTCATTTTAAGACACCCAAATCCTGACTCAAAAGAAATAGTTTCTATTTTTCTTTTCAGTTTCTCCTTCATAACTTGAAAATGATATCTTAGTTTAACATTCTAAATTCCACAAGGAATACAAACCTGATTTTGGCAATACCCTAATATAACCCTTGAAATGAATACAACATTCTGGTTACTTTACACTGTATTTTCTCCAACTATTTCTGATTGTGTATGCCGAGAACATTTCAAACAACTTTTATAGTTGGTATAAAGAACAGCATTTTATTGCATTGATTTTTAAAAATTATCGTAATTGTATATGAACTCATCGACCATTGTATCTTTAATGGGCCTGGAATGAAAGCTGCTGCATTCGCTTACCCTGAGCAAATGGAAAAAAGTATTCACTGATATATATTCATAGTAACTTACTTGTAATTTAATGCTTACAACAGCTGATAACCCTTAACACCACCACATCTCTGAAGATCTAACCTGGGCCCAATATATTGATGCAATTAAGAGGAAGGCATGCCCATGGCTATATTTTATTGGGAGTTTAATGATACTTGGGGTATGTCACCAAAGACTGGCAAATTTCTACAGATGCGCATTTGAACTGGTTGCATCATTGGCTGGTACAGAGGGGCTAACACATGGGATCAGTAAAAGCTGCAGAGGGTTGTAAACTCAGTCAGCTCCACCATGGGCAGTAGCCTCCCCAGCATTGAGGACATTACTAACAGAGCTTTGACCAGCAGCCAATCTGGACATCAGAAGTTTGGAGAAGGGGGACTTCAATCAGGTCTACGGCCCGAAAATAAAAGGCAGCAGTGAGTCACAGAAGCAAAAACGACCTTTGACCAATTGGATCTTGTGACTGATTAGTAAAAGCAAAGTAAAGGAAGACAAGGGCAAGAGCAGTGGCCAATGTCTAAGTGGATGTTGTCATAGAATGCTGAGGCTTTAGTTCTTAGAGGGTCAGTCAAAGAAAGTAAAGGAAAGAAAAACTCAAGTTTTTTTTCCTTCTCTTCTTTATATTTGCTCAACTAGGACAGTAGAGATGACAGGCAGGATACTGAAATGCTCCTCTTGCGGGATGTGGGAAGGCAGAGAGACCTCCGGTGTACATCCAAGGGACAGGCCACAGGAAACTGGGCAACAGTCAGGAAGGGGAAAGGGGTTAAGGAGCCAATGTAGAGTATGTCTCTGGCCATCCCCCTCAACAACAGGTATATCATTTTGGATACTGTTGATGGGGGGAGGTTGACCCAACAAAGCAAAGTCACAGTGGTCAGGACTTTGGCACCGAGTCTGCCTCTATGATTTGGAAGGCGGGGTGGGGGTGGGGGACGGAGAGAGGGAGAGAGGGGGAGAGGGGGAGAGAGGGAGGGGGAGAGGGAGAGAGAGAGAAGAGACACGCTGTGGTGATAGGGGATCCATTAGTTAGGGCAGGAGGTTCTGTGGACGAGAACAAGATTCCCGGATGATATATTGCCTCCTGGGTGCCAAGGTCCAGTGTACCTCAGGCCAAGACCTCAGCATTCTTAAGTGGGAGGGTGAACAGCCAGAAGTCGTGGTCCGTGTAGGTACCCATGACATGAATAGGACAAGTGACGAAGTTCTGTATAGGGAGCTCAGGAAGTTAGGTGCTAAGTTAAAAGGCAGAATCACGGGAGACTTCAATATGCAGGTAGTTAGGGAAAAATCAGGTTGCTGCTGGATTCCAGGAGGGGTAATTTCTAGAGTGCCTACGAGATGGCTTTGAAGAGCAGCTTTTGGTTGAGCCCACTAGAGGATCAGCTATTCTGGATTGGGTGTTGTGCAATGAATCAGAATTTATTAGACAGCTTAACGTAAAACAGCCCCTAAGGCCAAGTGATCAATATGATCAAATTTGCCCTGATATATCTGACTTTAGCTTCTCCTTCTCAAATATCAGTATTACAGTGAAGTAAAGGGAATTACAGATTATGAGAGAGGAGTTGGCCAGAATTGACCGGAAAGGAACATTGGCAAGGATGACAGCAGAGCAGCAATGGCTGGAATTTCTGGAAGCAATTTAAAAGGCACAGGATATGTACTTCCAAAAGAGAAAGTAGTATTCTAAAGGACGGATGACATAACCGTGGCTAACAAGAGAAGTCAAAGCTAACGTAAAAGCCAAAAACAGGGCAGAAGTAGAGGAAAAAATTCACTGAAAGTTAGAGGATTGGAAAGCTTTTAAAAACCAAAAGAAGGCAACTAAAAAAGTCATTAAGGTAAAGATGGAATACAAAAGTAAGCTGGCCGATAATATTAAAGACGATACCAAAAGTTTCTTCAGATGCATAGTGTAAAAGAGAGGGGAGAGTGAATATCAGACCACTGAAAAATGATGCTGGCAAGGTGGTAATGGGTGACAAGGAAATGGCAGACGAATTGAGTAATTATTTTGCATCAGTCTTCACTGTGGAAGATACTAGCAGATTTGTGGAAGTACCAGGTGTCAGTGGGCATGAAGTGCATTGTTTCCATATCTTGAGAGAAGGTTCTTAAGAAACTGAAAGGTCTGAATGTCGAAAAGTCACCTGGACCAGATGGTGTACACTCCAGGGTTCTGAAAGAGGTGGCTGAAGAGATCATTGAGGCATTAGTAATGATCTTTCAATAATCACTAGCTTCTGGAATGGTTCCAGAAGACTGGAAAAGCACAAATATCACTCCAAGAAGGGAGAGTGGTAAAAGAAAGGAAACTATAGGCCAGTTATTCTGATCTTAGTGATGTTAAAAGTCGATTATTACGGGTGAGGTCTCAGGGTACTTACAGGCACATAATAAAATAGGCCAAAGTCAGCATGGTTTCAAGGACAAAATCTTACCCGACAATCTGTTGGAATTCTTTGAAGAAATAACAAGCAGGATAGACAAAGCAGAATCAGTGGATGTTGTGTGCTTGGATTTTCAGAAGGCCTTTGACAGGTGCCACAAATGAGACTGCTTAACCAGCTGTGAGCCCATGATATTAAAGGAAAGATTCTAGCATGGACAAAGCAGTGACTGATTGGCAGAAAGCAAAGCATGGGAATAAAGGGAGCCTTTTCTGGTTGGCTGCCGGTGACTAGTGGTGTTCCACAGGGGTCTGTATTGGAACTGAATCTTTTTACATTATATAATCAATGATTTAGATGATGGAATGGATGGTTTTGTTGCAGTTTGAAGACGATATAATGATAGGTGAAGGGGACAGGTAGTTTTGAGGAAGCAGAGGCAGAGACTTAGATTAGGAGAATGGGCAAAGAAGTGGCAGATGGAATACAGTGTTGGGAAGTGTACAGTCATGCAATTTGGTAGAAATAAAGGGCTGACTATTTTCTAAATGGAGAGAAAATATAAAAAAAATTATGTGCAAAGGCACTTGGACTCCCTAAAGGTTAATTTGTAAGTTGTGCCTGTGGTGAGGAAGGCAAATGCAAATACGTTAGCATTCACTTCAAAAGGACTAGAATATAAACGCAAGGATGTAATGTTGAGACTTTATAAAGCACAGATGAGGCCACACTTGGAAGTACTGAGAGCAGTTTTGGGCCCCTTATCTTAGAAAGGATGTGCTGAAACTGGAGAGGGTTCAAAGGAGGTTCACGAAAATTATTCAAGGATTGAATGGCTTGTCATATGAAGAGTACTTGGTTGCCCTGGGCCTGCATTCACTCGAATTCAGAAGAGTGAGGGGTGACCTCATTGAATCCCATTGAATTGTGAAAGGCCTTGATAGAGTGGATGTGGAGATGATCTTTCCTATGGTGGGAAAGTCTATGACCAGAGGATGCAGCCTCAAGAATAGAGGAGAGTTCTTTTTGAAAGGAGATGAGGAGGAATTTCTTTGGCCAGAGAGTGGTGAATCTCTGGAATTCTTTGCCACAGGCAACTGTGAAGGCCAAGTCTTTATGTATATTTAAGGCGGAGGTTGATACATTCCTGATTAGTCAGGGCATGAAGGGATATGGGTGGGGGGGGGGGAGAAGAGAAGGCAGGAGATTGGGGCTGAAAGGAAAATTGGATTAGCCATGATGAACCTGGTAGGACATTCTTTTGTAACTTGCGGGAGAGAATGCCCAGGTGTATGGGATCTTTGATTATGCTTACTATTTTACCAAGGCAGAGAGGAGTAGGCAGAGTCTGTGGAGGGGAGCTGGTTTCCAGGAGTGCTGAGCTGCGTTTGCAATGCTCTATAGATTCTTCAGTCTTGGACAGAGCAGATACCATACTAAGATGTACCCATCTGGCTAGGATGTTTTCTATGGTCCACCAATAAAAATTGGTGAGGGTCAAAGCGGCCACGCCAAATTTCTTTAGGCCCCTGAGGAAGAAGAGGTGCTAGTGTGATTTCACGGCTATAACATCTATGTGAATGGACCAGGACAGGCTAGTTGATGATGTTCACTGCTGGGTACTTGAAGCTTTCAACCCTCTTGACCACAGCACAGTTGATGTCAACAGAAGTGTGTGCACCAACCCCTTCCTGAAGTCAATGATCAGGTTTTTTGTTTTGCTGACACTGAGGGAAAGATTGTGCTTAAGACACCATCTTGTTCCTGTACACCAACTCATCATCATTTGAATTTCAGCCCACTACAGTGGTGTAGATAGATGTACAGCAGAGGTTGGCCAAGCAGTTGTTGAGTGTATAGGGAGTAGAGGGCCAAGGATGCATCCTTTGTAGGACACCAGTTTTGTGGGTAATAAAGCGATGCATTAAACCAAATTGGCTACAGTCTTTAATATTACAACAATAACTAACAACTTAGGTATTAGCTTATTCCCCAAGATAGTCATGTTGTGCAGAGTGTTATACAGAGGAAAGTCTGTTTCGCATTTCTTTATCTGGACAAAGGACTGCAATACTGATGAGCAGAATGTTTCTGCCACCTAATCAAGCTCTTCCTGGTCAAATACAGACTGAGATAGGCTAGCGAGAAGCACAATAACGTTCTCGGTTTGCTGTCCAAAATAATAGTAGCTTTAAATGCAGTCAAGTTCAAATCTGTGACAAATGCATGATATCACAGCACCTTGTGGTGTAACACCAGATTGCCATTAAGTTCAGCTAGTACAGGGGTGGGCAAACTTTTTGAGTTGTGGGCCACAAAGGGTTCTGAAATTTGACAGGGGGGCCAGACCAGGAGCAGATGGACGGAGTGTTTTGGTAATACACCTCATAAGAGAAAAGAAAATATCATGGGATATGTAGAAAACATGTGCTTTCATTTCAATTGAAAATGAACAAATGCATTACAACAAACTATCTGTCTTTGAAGTCCCATGGTATTTAGCTATTTATTGAAATGACTTTTAAAACACTGAAAATTAAATGAATAAAATACAGCTTTTTAAAATAGTAACAGTTATTATTTTAAAGCACTGAAAATTCTGTTATCCTTCAAGATATTATCATCATCACTCTCCTCCTAACTGTCTTTATTTCAAAAACGGTAGGAGATGCAGGTCTACTTGTCCTGCTCCTTCTTATTCAATTGTCCCCTGTGCCAAAACTCAACAACGACCAGCACAAAGACAGAACAGTGACAGCGCGCCAGTATGCGGAGCGCGTTATTTGATCTGGAGCGCATTTTTTATTTTGAGAATGTACGTGCACCTGCGCACTACTCATGTCCATCACTTAACAGAAATGACATGTAACATGTAAGGCTTATTAAAAAAAATATTTTCAAATGCATTTTTTACATAACACAACGAAGAAACTTATTTTTAATTCCAGTGGGAACAGTGTTGTTGGTCTCCCTTTTTAGCCAGCGCATCAAAGTCTGGATTTAGTTTTGTTGTGGCGATTCTCAGGATGGATCTGAGGTGTTGGTCAGTTAACTTGGATCTGTGGCTGGCTTTGTTGATGTTCATGACGCTGAACGCCTGTTCACACAAATAGGTCGAGCTGAACAAAGAGTAAAGCGCAAATGTAGAGTAATACGCTGCACCTCAACAAAGGTCAATGTATATAGAGTGTGTCATCTATTGGGAAAATGTCAGAATTGCGTGGAAAAAACGTTAACAAGGTTTACTAATATAATTTCATCAAGTTCTGCGGGCCGGATTAAAAAGCTTAACGGGCCGCATATGGCCCGTGGGCCGTAGTTTGCCCATGCCTGAGCTAGTATCTTCCACTGATCAACACATCCAGTGCACAGAATTTTCAGCAATATTTCCAATTAATTCTAGAACATTACAGTGCATTAATTCAGAAAAATCAAAAACCTTTCATGTTTTAAAATTGGCAGCTCAATTCATTCACAGAACAAAATGGAAACCCCTTACAAAAATTCAAGAAATCTGGAACTCACAGCAAGCAAAGGCATTCTCAAGCTCAATGCATTAACTAGTTAGTAACAATTGTTATTTTGGTACAGAAATGCCACTGTCACAGATCTCACCAGTGCAGGCAGCAAAACGGCTATCTGTCCTCAACATTCAGAACTTCTTACTTTTCTTATAAGATTGAACTTCTTACTCTTATTCATGTATTGCAAGTAATAATTAACACATCAGTTTGACTGGAAATATTTTGAACATAGTCTAGTCAAATTAATGTGTCCTGGGTTAACACTACACTAATAGCTGTTAAAAGTAACATTTCATTACAAGACTTCATTATGCTGTCTCATTTAAATGAACAATAAAGATTTTATCACACATAAAGTATAAACAGATCTTGTGTTCCATGATTTGTCTGGATTTATACGACTAACAAGCTGAACAATTAACTAAATTTACTAGTCCAAAAATCCATTTGCAAATATCTTCCAGAATAGGAAATAAGCCCCTCCTACCCCTTCTAGAATATGTGCAATTCCAGGCTCACCACTGCAATTGAATCATGAATCCCCCTCCCCCCCCCCACCAAAATGGGCTAACAAGACTTCAATGATATCAAGCCCTAAAGGCATGCCAACCTTACCAAAGGAAATCTCCTGGTTACCACCTACCTTCCCACCAGCTGATGAATTTGCTTATCCATATTGAACAACATTGAAGAAAAAACTGAAATTGCAAGAAAGCAGTGTACTCTGGTGAGGGGACTACAATCAGTGTGAGACATGGCTCACGGTAACTCGGTACAAGGTTTAAAAAGAGCTTGGGTGCTTTTGGCTCTTTTGGTAGGCTGCAATCAGCACAGCATCAATAAAAAGAAAGGAAGTGTAAGCGGAGTTGCCTGTGTTTGGAGTGGGCTGGCTATGACTCAACATGCTTGGGCAAGCAAAGGCGGAGGCTCCAAGTAAATGCAACAATGGGCAAAAATCAAAAATGGTGATGAATACAGGACTGAATGTGCCCAGTATACAGAATAAGGTCAATGGTCCTGCAGTGCAGCTAGATTGGTAGGTATGATGTGGGCAACTCTGAGTTGTGGCTGAAAGATCATAGTTGGGAGCTTACTATCCAAGGATACATCCTGTATTGAAAGGACAGGCAGGTAGGCAGAGGTGGCGGGGTGGCTCTGTTGGTAAAAAATGAAATCAGGTAAAGACCCTGATAGGATTTACATACAGGACATGTAAAATGGGCAATGCTGTGATAATCATGGGGGATTTCAATATGCAGATACAGTAGATTGGGAAAATCAGGTTGGTGTTGGATCACAAGACATGGATTTTGTAGAATGCCTACTAGATGCTTTTTAGAACAGCTTGTGGTTCAGCTCACTAGAGGAAATAGCAATACTAGATTGGGTATTACGTTACGAACCAGATTTGATTAGGGAGCTTAAGGTAACTGAACTCTAGGAGACAGTCATCATGATAGAATTCATCCCAAAAAAAGCTAAAATTCAGATGTACCAGCATTACAGTGGAGTAACAGAAAGTACAGAGGCATGAGAGAGCAGCTGGCCAAAGTTGATTCAAAGGAGACATTAGCAGGGATGACGGGAACAGCAGTGACTGGAGTTTCTGGGGAAATACGAAGGCACAGGAAAAATACATTCCAAAAATGAAGTATTTTCAAGGAAACATGAGGCAACCATGGCTGACAAGGGAAGTCAAAAACTGCACAAAAGCAAAAAAAGCGCATATAATATAGCAAAGGAAGAGAATTGTGAAGCTTTCAAAAACCAGCAGAAGGCTGGTTCCATCGAGAGAAAAGATGCAATATGTAGCCAATGATACAAAAGAGGATACAATAAGTTTTTTTCTAGATATATAAAGACTAAAACACTGATGAGAGTAAATATTGGACTGCTGAAATACAGTGCTGGAGAGGTAGTAATGGGGGACAAAAATGTCAGATGAATTGAATAAGTATTTTGCCGCAGTTTTCATTAGCAGAATTTCAGCAATACGAGAATGTAAGGGGACAGAAGTGAGTGTTGTTGCTATTACTAAGGAGAACATACTTGGGAAACAGAGAAATCTAAAGGTAGGTAACCCATGTGGACCTGAAAGAGGTAGCTCAAGAGATTGTGTCGACATTATTAAGAATCTTTCAAGAATTACTAGATTCTGGAATATTTCATGAGGATTGTAAAATTGCAAATGTCACTCTAATCTTCAAGGAAGGAAGGAAGGAAGGCAGAAGAAAGTTATAGGCCATTGACTCCAGTGGTTGTAAAGATGTTAGAGTCTATTATTAAGGATAAAGCTTCAGAGTATTTGGAGGCACATGCTAAAAAAGGCCTAAGACAGAGTGGAAATAAAGAGAGCCTTTTCTGGTAGGCCACTGGTAAATAGTGGTGTTCTGCAGGGGTCAGTGTTGGGACTGATTCTTTTTATGTTATATGTCATGAAGGATGAAGGAATTGGTGCCTTTATGGCCAAGTTTGCGGACGATACAAAGATGGGTAGAGGAGCAGGCAAGGTTGAGGAAGCAGAGTATGTGAAGGACTTCCACAAATTGGGGGATTGGGCTACAAAGTGGCATACAGAATATAGTGTGGGGAATTGTATGGTCATGCACTTTGGTAGAAGAAACTAAGACACAATCTATTTTCTAAACAGGGGAAAATTCAAAAAATATCAAATGTTATGGCAAGAAGGCAGGAGAATGGGGTTGAAAGATAATAAATCAGCCCGATGGAATGGTGAAACAGACTCAATGGGTTGAATGGCCTAATCCTGCTTCTATGTCTTATGGACATCACCAGGGGATGGCTGGTAGTACCACTATTAAATCCCAAACGCCCTAACTTTCAGCAAACCATGACAATATCAAGCAGGATAAACCTTCTTGATCTCCCTTCACCTTGCAAAAGTGTTTGTCCGTGACAGCATCAGTAGAAATCACTGCTGCACAGCCTTTGAGAATACAAAATCCCATCCTTATCAACATATTACATGCTGTGTAGCAGTAAGATTTTGTGAACTGGGACAGTATCAAACAAATGTGGTAGTTCAACACTGGACTATCAATGGAAGCATAAACGTACAACACCAAAATCTCTAATTTCATGGCTTGGGATATTCCTCATGATGTCATTATGATCAATCCAAGGTTTAAACCATAAGATATAAGAACAGAAGTAGGCCATTTGGCCCATCGAGTCTGCTCCACCATTCAATCATGGGCTGATCCAATTCTTCCAGTCATCCTCACTCCCCTGCTTTCATCCCATACCCTTTGATAGCCTGGCTAATCAAGAGCCTATCTATCTCTGCCTTAAATACACCCAATGACTTGGCCTCCACAGTCGCTCATGGCAACAAATTCCACAGATTTACCACCCTCTGACTAAAGTAATTTCTCTGCATCTCAGTTCTAAAAGGACGTCCTTAATCCTGAAGTTGAGCCCTCTTGTCCTAGAATCCCCTACCATGGGAAATAACTTTGCCATATCTTATCTGTTCAGGTTTTAAACATTTGGAATGTTTTTATGAGATCTCCCTTCATTTTCCCGAACTCCAGGGAATACAGCCCAAGAGCTGCCAGACATTCCTCATATGGTAACCCTTTCATTACTGGAATAATTCTCGCAAATCTTCTCTAAACCCTCTCCAATGTCAGTATATCCTTTCTAAAATAAGGAGCCCAAAACCGCACACAATACTCTGTGTGGTCTCACGAATGCCTCAACATCACACACCTGCTCTTATATTCTATACCTCTAGAAATGAGCGCCAACATTGCATTTGCCTTCTTCACCACCGACTCAACCTGGCAGTTAACCTTTAGGATATCTTGCACAAGGACTCCCAAGTCCCTTTGCATCTCTGCATTTTGAATTCTCTCTCCATCTAAATAATAGTCTGCCCATTTACTTCTTCCACCAAAGTGCATAACCATACACTTTACAACATTGTATTTCATTTGCCACTTCTTTGCCCATTCCCCTAAACTGTCTAAGTCTCTCTGTTTCCTCAACACTACTCTCTCCTCCACCTATCTTTGTATCATCAGCAAATCTGGCCAGAAATCCATTAATACCATAGCCCAAACCACTGACATATATCATGAAAAGCAGTGGTCCCAACTTGACCCCTGTGGAATTCCACTGGTAACCGGCAGCCAGTCAGAACAGGATCTCGATCAGCCAATGCTCCACCCATGCTAGTAACTTCTCTGTAATTTCATGGGCTCTTATCTAGCTAAGCAGCCTCATGTGCGGCACCTTGTCAAAGGCCTTCTGAAAATCCAAGTACATCACATCTACTGAATCTCCTTTTTCTACCCTGCTTGTAATTTCCTCAAAAGAATTGCAGTAGGTTTGTCAGGCAGGATTTTCCTTTCAGGAAACCATGCTGGCTTTCAACTATCTTGCCTTGTGCCTCCAGGTACTTCATAATCTCATCCCTAACAATCAATTCCAACAACTTGCCAACCACTGACGTCAGGCTAACACAGGGGTGGGCAAACTTTTTGACTTGTGGGCCACAAAGGGTTCTAAAATTTGACAGGGGGGCCGGACCAGGAGCAGATGGACGGAGTGTTTTGGTAATACACCTCATAAGAGAAAATAAAATATCATAGGATAAGTAGAAAACATGTACTTTAATTTCAATTGAAAATGAACAAATGCATTACAACAAAATATCTGTCTTTGAAGTCCCATGGTATTTAGCTATTTATTGAAATAACTTTTAAAACACTGAAAATTAAATGAATAAAATACAGCTTTTTAAAATAGTAACAGTTATTATTTTAAAGCACTGAAAATTCTGTTATCCTTCAAGATATTATCATCACTCTCCTCCTGACTGTCTTTATTTCAAAAACGGTAGGAGATGCAGGTCTACTTGTCCTGCTCCTTCTTATTCAATTGTCCCCTGTGCCAAAACTCAACAACGACCAGCACAAAGACAGAAGAGTGACAGCGCGCCAGTCTGCGGAGCGCGTTATTTGATCTGGAGCGCATTTTTTATTTTGAGAACGTACGTGCACCTGCGCACTACTCATGTCCATCAATTAACAGAAATGACATGTAACATGTAAGGCTTATTGAAAAAAATATTTTCAAATGCATTTTTTACATAACACAACGAAGAAACTTATTTTTAATTTCAGTGGGAACAGTGTTGTTGGTCTCCCTTTTTAGCCAGCGTATCAAAGTCTGGATTTAGTTTTGTTGTGGCAATTCTCAGGATGGATCTGAGGTGTTGGTCAGTTAACTTGGATCTGTGGCTGGCTTTGTTGATGTTCATGACGCTGAACGCCTGTTCACACAAATAGGTCGAGCCGAACAAAGAGTAAAGCGCAAATGTGGAGTAATACGCTGCACCTCAACAAAGGTCAATGTGTAGCGGTGTGTTACATGCAGCGCTAAAATTACGACACGGAGTCGGTAACTGCAGTCGAAGAAAAAAAACTTTATTCGAAATCCCCAGCCTCAATTTTTAGCCTTCCTCAACCTGCCCCCCTGCGCAGAGGCTCCAAAGCTCTGTGCTCGCAAATCCCCGCAGGCTATCACCCTTAGCTGGAACGCTGGCTAATTGTGAACCGGTTCGGATGTGCCAGGAAATGGGTCGCCACAAATGTATATAGAGTGCGTCATCTATTGGGAAAACGCCAGAATTGCGGGGGGGAAAAAACGTTAACAAGGTTTATTAATATAATTTCATCAAGTTCTGCGGGCCGGATTAAAAAGCTTAACGGGCGGCATATGGCCCGTGGGCCGTAGTTTGCCCATGCCTGGGCTAACAGGTCTATAGTTTTCTTTCTGTAGCCTCCCACCCTTCTTAAATTATGGAGTAACATTTGCAATTTTCCAGTCATCCGATACAATGCCAAAATCTATTGATTCTTGAAAGATCATTAATGCCTCTGCAATCTCTCCAGCTACTTCCTTCAGAACCCGAGGGTGCATTCCATCAGGTCCAGGAGATTTATCCACCCTCAGACCATTAAGCTGCCTGAGCACCTTCTCAGTTGCACATACTTCACTTCCCTGACACTCTTGAATGTCCGGTATACTGCAGACGTCTTCCACTGTGAAGACTGATGCAAAATACGCATTCAGTTCCTCTGCCATCTCTGCATCTCTCATTACAATATCTCCAGTGTCATTTTGTATTGGACCTATATCTACCCTCAACACTCTTTTACTCCTATTTACTTAAAAATTTCAATCTCGCTTCAGAGCACTGCAGAAGGGCATGCCAGTAGCAGCATGAGGCATACTCAAAAGTAACATGTCAAGCTGTTGAAGGCATGACACAGAACCTCAAGCATGCAAGAGAAATAAATGGATTAGTTCACACTATAAGACTTGTCAAATCATGCCATATATGGCCCTATTTACATCAATGGAGCCACTTCAATGGTTAAGAGCTTCAAGTTCCTAGGTATAAACATCACCGAAAACTTAACCTGATCCAACCATGTAGGGGTCAATGCTAAGAATGTGCCTCTACTTCCACAGAAGGCAAAGGCCATTCAGCGTGTCCAAACTGACCCTCAACAATTTTTATCTCAGTATTATGCAAAACATCGTATCTAGATGCACCATGGCAACAGCTCTGGCCAAAACCACAAGAAATTGCAGAGTTATGGACAACGCTCAGCACATCACAGAAATCAGAATCCCCTCTACACTCTTCGTTGCCTCAGTAGTCCCTTCCCACCCCAGATAGTCTCTTTTCATCCCCTCCCATCAGGCAGAAGATACAAACATGTACCATCAGGCTCAAGGACCGCTTCTGATGATTGCACAATGTTCGATTCCATTCACATCTCCTCAGGAAATGAAGCAGACAATTGCAACATGCAGCACCATAGTAACGCTGCAGCTAGCTTAACACTATTACAGCTTGGGGCCTCAGAGTTCAGAGTTCACTTCCGACATCACGTGTAAGAAGCCTGTATGCCCTGCCCAAAGACAGCGCCTGGCTTGCTGGGTGTTTCGGTTTATATTATTTCAGATCTCCAGTATCTGCATTTTATTATTTTCATTTACCTTTGACATAGAATGGTTTTACCGTCACTCACTCAACATGCTCAATATCTTGGAGATCTTGGACATTAAACAGAAACATTGACCAATATTTGTGAACCAGTAAAATAAATACCGGGGTAACCAAGAGGAAGTATCTGTACCAAGTGACTCATCTACTAACATCCCCAAGGAACAAATCAAGAGTATACTAGAGGTCGAGTACCCCTTTACCTCACCCAGAAGGGTTGTTTGGGGCCCTGAATGGTAGTGAGAGACCAGGGCCCCAAATAGTCCTTTCAGTGAGGTGACACTTCACCTGCAAGCTGGTTGGAGTCATCTACTGTATCTGGTGCGGCCTCCTGTATATTGGTGAGACACAATGTAGATTGAGAAACCACTTCGCTGAGCACCTACACAAAGGAGAATCTCCCAGTGGCCACCCATTTCAATTCTACTTCCCACATGCCAGTCCATGACGTCCTCTACTGCCACAATGAGGCCACACTCAAGTTGGAAGAGCAACACCTTATATTCTGCCTGGTCAGTCTCCAACCTGATGGCATGAACATCGATTACATCGAACTTCTGGTAACTGCCCCCCACCGCACCATTCCCCATTCTTTCCCTCAACTCATCTCCTTACCTTCCTTACCTGCCCATCACCTCCCCCGGTGCTCCACCCCCTTCCCTTTCTTCTGTCCTCCCCTATCAGAGACTCCCTGCTCCAGCTTTTTATCTCTTTCACCAATCAACTTCCCAGCTTTTACTTCACCCCCCTCCTCTGGTTTCAGCTATCACTTGCCACCTTGTACTTCTTCTCCCTTCCCCTCCAGTCCTGATGAAGGGTCTCGGCTCAAAACATCGACTATTTACTCTTTTCCATAGATGCTGCCTGGCCTGCTGAGTTCCTCATTTTGTGTGTTTTGTTTTGAAATATTCCCACAACCCATGGACTCACTTTCAAGGACTCTTCATCTCATGTTCTTGATATTTATTACTTATTTATTTATAGCTACTCCTTTTTTTTTGTACTTGCGGTTTTTCATCTTTTTGCACACTGGTTGAATGCTCAAGTTGGTGTGGTCTTACATTGATTCTGTTATGGTTATTATTCTATGGATTTATTGAGTATGCCCGCAAGATAATGAATCTCATGTTGACACATATGTACCTTGATACAATAATACATTTACTTTCAACAAGCTACTTAATCTGATCCAAGATTAAGACACCTACTAACATTCCCTATATCACTGGCACACAGTGGTTAGACATGTACCATTGATGAAATAAAATGTAGGTACTGACCTCAACTATTCCAACAGCACCTCCTAAGCCTACAACGTTAATTACCAAGAACAAGAGCTACAGCCACCCAAGAACTCCACCACATATACTCCTTGAACTGGGAAACATCTCAATCCATCATTACTGGATTTAAATTCGGGAATCACTTCATTGACAGCATTATGGGAATACACTCAGGGGAAGTCTCCTGCTGCTCAAAAGGCTAGCTAACCACCATTCTATCAAGGACAATTAGGAATGGTTGATAGGCATTTTATTTGAGAATGATAACTAGAACATGACCCCAACAATAATAAAAATCAATAGACTCAGAAGCAGTGATTTGCTTCATGTTATTTGTGCAAACTGGCTGCCACATTCCCCTACAATAGTCAATATACATCTGAAGTATTTCTGTGCATGAAATATTATTTTTCTGAAAACTTTTAAAATGGAGTTCTTAAAAACAGAACAAAAAGTTTGTACAAAAATATAAACCAAAGTGCTGGCAGCCCATTTTCCATTTGGCAGATAACTGAGCTTAACAGTGACGTAGTGGTTAATATAAAGCTTTATGATGCTAGCTGTATGATCAGGGTTCAATTCCCACTGCTGCCTATAAGGAGTTTGTACATTCTCCTGGTGACCACGTGGGTTTCCTCCAGACTCCCTGGTTTTTGCCCACATTCCAAAGACATTCAGGTTAGAGTTAGGAAATTGTGGCTATACTATCTTGGCACCAGAAGCCTGATGACACTGACCCAGCATATCCTTGTACTTTGTTGATCCATTTCTCTGTATGTTTTAATGCATATGTGACAAATAAAACTAATCTAATCTTTAATCATTAGCTTTCAGGACATTACAAAGGACCAAAAGAGAAATGAGAAATACACAAAATATGGCTGTTTAAAACATATCACATTACAAAAAGCATTTAACCACCTACAACTTGCGTCATATTGTTTAATTAAATATCTTGTAATAGATTTTAAAGTTCAAAGTACATTTATTATCAAAATATGTATGCAGTATACAATCCTGAAATTCGTCTTCTCCAGTCATTAAACAAGGAACCATGGAAAGCTTTCACTTTTGAAAGCTGAAATAACATTGAAGTCCAACACTTCAAATCTGCTTTCATTTTTTATTAAATAAGGCTTCATTCCCAAATTATTCCAGTATTTGCAAACTGGATAGGGCTACACAAAAGATTGTGTATCCTTTCATCAAATCCACACCTTCTCTGTAGGAGAATTCACTTAGAATGCAATGTCAAATTGTTTAGAAGATATTGCAACACTTTTCACAATGTCACACCCCAAAGTGTTTAACAGCCAATGAAGTATCTTGGCTATTCATTACTATGTAGAAAATGGACAGCCAATTTGTGTGCAACAAGGCTAAATAGCAAATACTTGTGTTTTTTTTTACTGGGCTATGCTGGTTGAGGAATAAATAATGGACAACAATGTGATAAAATTACATTCTTTCATTATAATTTAGAAACAGAAACTCAATCCTTACACTCCTCTGCCAGGGCACCACTTAATTTGAAGACAACAGCTAAGGCAGTCAGGGCTTAGTTACTAATGCAAGGTCATTTACAAGCTAAAAACAGCATAATCCATAGATGCAGCAATGTGAAAGTGAAATATTCAAGTTCATATTGAGAAAGCAAATTTTAAAAATATAAATGATCAAGTATGAAAGCATCTTTAACCCTAATTTGACTTTTCTTTTGAGGGATTCCTGGTGGTGGACAATCAAATTTTGATTGGAGCATTTTTAAGATCAGATACCCGGACTGGTCAGGACGACAAGGTTAATAAGGAAAAACTTCGATAGAGGAGTTCCACAGCTTTAGACAAAGATGGAATGATTATGGTACGAGTCATCTTTCCTTTAACGGAAAAGGGAATGTATGCGAAGTGAAACTCAAGAGGAACCAAGACAAAGTTCACTGAGCAACGGTCAGGATCAGGAGAGGGGAGAAAAAAAGTGCTTGCAAGGTTGGGGAACAGAGTAACTAGAGAACGCGGTGGTCGGGATAAATGTTGCAAGGAGAGAGTAGTGGATTCAAGGTACGTCCGGCGCATGAACAGGATAGAAAAGGCCGACCGAAAGACTACGGCACAAATCGGTTCACGCCGGCGTCTATCTCAGGCCCTCAGCCGACAGTAGTGGGACCCGATAGTAAACCTGCACCCACCCACGCTCAATCCCACACCCATCCACGGCCCCGATCCCCCACTTTACCTGACCAACACCGCGCTCACTCCATGCAACCCCAACTGAAGCTGCACCGCCACCTCAACCTACCCCAATGCCGGAAGCGTCCGTCTCCCGTCCAATCGATTTCTGGAGTGTCTTCCCTTCCGCTCTCTGATTGGCCAATTCCACCGTCAGTCTGCATTTCCCGCTTCTACTATCAAGTTGGATTGAGAGCACAAAGAGGTACGTGTCATTCTGGCGGGGCTGCAGACAGCGGAGAGTGAATGGAGGGAGGAGGAGCTCGCGGAGCGGGGCCTCACGGGATGCTGGAGGACTGCAGACAGCCACACTTCTCTCTCTCTTCCCCCACCCCGGATTAGTCCAGAGTGAGTTTGGCCTTGAATGTAAGGGAAACGTTATGGACCTGATATGAAGTCCTGTGTAAATAAGAATCTATTTCCAGTTGAATGTTAGCACCTCTGATTAGGCCCAAGAATAGATTTGATATAATTAGGCTGATAAAAGTTACTTCTGGGTGTTTTATCACAAATAAATAGTTACAAAGATCAGGCAAATTGTTGACAGTTTTAATTATTCATTCGAGAGTTGGGCTTTGCGGGCTGAGCCAGCATTTAATTGTCCATCTAGTTGTCCTTGTGAAGGTGGTGATTAGCTGCCTTCTTGGACCACTGCCGTCCTTGAGGTGTATGTTATGTTTTGTAACTCCAAAGCATTAAACTAATTAAAAGAAAGACAAGGGACTGGGAATTACTGAAATATTATATACACAACATTTCTCCTTGCTTAGTTATAAACTCCAGCTCAATATAGCAGAATAGAAGGCATCTATACACCCACACAATATATTACATAATACAACTACTATATAAGACATCCTCAGCATAGTTGAATTGTTCTATTTAGGCCTAAAGATTTAATCTTTGTGGAGGATTTCTTACTCTTGTGTGATAATATCTTTCCTGACTGGGGGGTGTTCACTCCACTTGACAGGTGAGACTTGTGACTGTGAAACAATCTCAGGTTCTTGGGCTTCCTCCATGGTGGTTGTAGGAGCTGATTCTGATACTGCAGGAAGTGGTTCTGACATTTCTGGACTCCATTCTTCTTCATAATTGACTCTGCTCTCCTCAACTGATTGATGTGTCATCTCCAGATGATATCAGATGCAGTCTCCACTGTGCAAGAGAGAGGTCCAGTTTTGTCCTTCATCTTTCCAAGTACTCACTTTTGATCACCTCTGTAGCCCCTGGCCAGGACTGCTTGTCCAGGAGTGAAACATTGAACCTGCTTGTTTGAGGAGCCTTCAATTCGTCTCAGCTCTTTGTCCTGCATACTCCTTCTGTGAGTGGATTTGAGGAGATCCAAGCGTGACCACAAGGACAACATTGCTCGTGAATTGGTGAGTTTTTGCTTGTGGAGGGTGCTGCTTTGTGATATACAAGGAGGAAATTGGCGTGCTTCTGATTCAGTATCAGTGTATTGTGTTCTGCTGACATTGTGCGCAATGTGTTCGTGAGACTCTGGACAAACCTTTCCAGCAAGCCATTCGTAGCTGGGTGGTATGGTGCAGATGTAATATGTCTTATTCCATTCATTTTGAGCAAATGACTGAATCTTTTTTGCAACAGACTTCTTAACACATCAACAGTGTGTGAGGCTGTAGTGGAGGCTATTGGGAACATTTCTGGCCACTTTGTAGCTGCACCCTCTGCTACCAAGAAATTTGTGCCCTTGAATGGTCTGGCAAAATCCACAGGTATCCTCTGCGAGGGCAATGCAGGCCGTTCCCAGGGATGGAGAGGCACTGGTCCTGACATCTTCTGGATGTGTTGACATTCTGAACAATGCAGGATAGCATTGTGAAATACAAAAAATAACGTTGGTTGTGGGAACATGTCAATGATGGGGCAAGTGCAGTTGAGTGAAGTTATCCCCTTTAGTTCAAGAGCCTGATGGTTGAGGGGTAATAGCTGTACCTGGACCTAGTCCTCAGTCCTGACTCCTCAGGCCCCTGTACCTCCTTCCTGATGGCAGGGTGGCATGGCAATCTGCTCGATTTGCTGATCTAGCTCACTGGCTACTTTATCACGGATCAATATAAGGAAGTGGATGGGCTTTGCTAAACTTGGGTGTAGCATTTCCATTTAACACTATTTCACCTTTGATGTGTTTGAGGGCTTGGCATAATTAGGAAGGACGGAAAATTATAACCAAGATCTCCAACCTATTACATTTGTCCGATATAAAAAGATAGCAGTCCACTCGAAAGGCACCCATCCACGACCACTCATACTCTAAAAGAGGCCACGATAGCATCTGCAGGATGCACAGCAGCAATTCAACAAGACTCCTTAGACAGCACAATTCAAACCCACCATATCTACCAGGTAGAAGAACGTGGACAGCAAAAACATGAGTACAAGCTGAACGATGATTGATGAAGCCAGGTGAGTGGGGAAGGGGTGTGAAGTAAGAAGCTGGAATTTGATAGATGGAAAAGGCAAAGGGCCAAAGAAGAAGGGAATGTGACAGCAGAGGGGAATGGACCACAGGAAAGGGAAAGAGGAGGGGCACCGGGGGAGGTGGTGGGCTAGTGAGGAAAAGAGAAGAAGGAAGACATGGTGGGGGTTGGAAGAAGAGGGAAGGGGAGAAATTACCAGAAGTAAGGAGAGATCAATGTTCATGTAATCTGGTTGACGGCTACCCAGATGGAATATGAGGGGTTGTTCCCCCAACCTGAGAGTGGCCTCATCATGACAGGCATGTCTGAATGGGAATGGGGATCGGAATTAAAATGGTTGACCACCGGGAAATCCTGATTTTTGCAGATGGAGCGAAGATGCTTGATAATCTATGTCAGGTCTCACCGGTGTACAGGAGGCTGCATGAGGAGCACTGGATACAGTAGATGGCCCCAACAGATTTGCAGGTGAAGTGTTGCCTCACCTGGAAGGACTGTTTGGGGCTCTGAATGGGCAGGTGTAGCACTTCTGTTACTTGCAGGGGAGAGATCAGTGGAGAGGGAATCATAAAGGAAGTTTTCCCTGCAGAAAATGGGGAGGAGGTAAAGATGTATTGGTGGTAGAAGATGCTGGAAGTTGTGGGGAATGATGTGTTGGATGCAGAGGTTCATGAGGTGGCAGGAGAGGACAAGAGGACCTCTTTCCCTGTTAAGGCTGCTGTAAAATGGTCTGAGCGCAGATATTTGGGAAATGGAGGAGATGCAGGTGAAGGCAACATCAATGATGGAGGAAGGGAAACCCCATTCTTCGAAGGAGGAGTTCATTTCTGATGTTCTGGAAAAGAAAGCCTTATCCTGAGCAGATGCAGTGGAGATGAAGGAACTGAGAAAAAGCAATGGCATTTTTACAGGAGGCAGAACGGGAAGAGGTATAGTCAAGATAGCTGTGAAAGTTGGTAGGTTTATAAAATGTATCTGTAGAAAACGTGTCCCTAGAAATTGAAAGAGAGTTTGAGGAAGGTGACAGAGGTGTCAGAAATGGACCAATTGAATTTACTCAACAATGGACCAAGTGAAAGAAAGTTAGTATGTTCCCAATGACGCTCACCAAGTTTTATAGATAAACCATAGAGGGCATCTTACCCAGATGCATCACAGCTTGAAAAGTCAACTGCTGTGCCCAAGACAATGCAGAAAGTTGTGAACACAATCTAGCCTATCATGAAAAAACAGCCTCCCATGGATTGACTTTGTCTACATTTTCCCCTAGCTTTGGAAAGCATCTAACATAGTCAAAGACCCCTCCCAACCATTGGGCAGAAAAAATGAAAGTTTGAGTGTGTATACCACCAGGCTCAAGGGCAGGTTGTATCCTTCTGTGAGAATACTCTCATATAATACAGGATGTCTAATCTCTCAATATACCTCATCTTGGCCCTTGCACCTTATTTGACTACCTGCACTGCATTTTCTGTGTAATTAGAGTACTACATGCTGCATTTTTCCCTTCATTCTTCCCTCAATGCATTTATGTATGGAACAATCTCTCTGGATGGCATAGGAGCAAAGATTTTCAATTTATCTCCGTACGTGTGACAATAATAAAACAATTAGCACACGAGATTCAGCAGATGCTGGATATCTTGAACAACACACACAAAATACTGGAGGAACTCAGAAAGTTAAGCATAATCTATGGAGGAGATTAAATGGTTGACATTTTTTCCCCTCTGTAGATGCTGCCTGACTTGCTGAGTTTCCCCAGCATTGTGTGTGTGTGTGTGTGCTGCATTTCTTTAAGACTGTCACCCCTTTATAAGGATTGTGTCATATGACTATTTGTTCTCTGGATAATATAGTTCCAGCCAGAGTTTGTGAAGAACTTTGAATAAATAAATACAAACTTTGAGCAGTTGATGTCTCTTGTACAATTTCGGACATTTTACAATGGACTCAAATTAAATTAGACTTTCAGAATCTACTAAGTACATGGCATTTTACTCTATCTACAGTGTTCTTCACTGTTAACAGTCTGCAAGTCATTCAAAACATTAACAATCCTGGCAAATGTAACTCATCAACTCTGCCAAATTTTACCAAGGTGCAATAAAATGGACGTTAATTACTATTTCAAAGGCATTAGGTCTCTGTAATCTTGTCCGGAAATGCAAATACAACATAAATCTACGTGTTTCCAATGTGGTCACCAAATTTCAGGCATAATGACCATTCTGCAAATGCCCCTCCTTGCTACCCATCTTCCAACCACATATGACTTTTCCAGAGGCTCTAATTTCAGTCCATCCTTCTCTCATTCAACTTTTGTGCATGCTTCCTCTTACCCCCATCCTCCAGCCACCCCACCAGGGGTAGGAGTCCTTTTGTCCTCACCTACCACCCACCAGCCTCTGCATTCAGCACATAATTCCCTGTAAGTTCCGCCATCTCTAACGGGATCCCACCACCAGGCACATCGTTCCCTCACCCCCTCCACTTGTGGCAAGGATCCCTTGTCCATTCGCCCCTCCCCACTGATCTCCCTCCTGTTACTTATCCTTGCAAGCAGAACAAGTGCTACACCTGCCCCTACACCTCTGAGTCTATTGGTATTCTCTACTGTATCCAGTGTGGCCTCCTGTATATTGGTGAGACCTGACTTAGGTTGGGAGACCGCTTCACAGAGCACCTATGCCAGAAAAAGTGGGAACTCCCAGTGGCCACACTCAGGCTGGCGGAGCAACACCTTATATTCTGTCTGGGTAGCGTCCAACCTGATGGCATGAACATCGATTTCTCAAGCTTCTGGTAATTGCCCCCCCCCCCCCACCTTCACAATTCCCTGTTACCTTTTCCCCTTTTCTCTCCTCCATGGTCTCCTCCCACTTCTCCAGCCCTTTATCTCTTTCACCAACTTCCTAGCTCTTTACTTCACCCCTCCCACTCTCTCTGTTTCACCTATAATCTTGTACTCCTTCCCCCCCCCCCCCCCACCTCCCCACATTCTTGCTCTAACATCTTTTATTTCCTGGTCATGATAGCACATAGAAAGAACATAGAAAACCTACAGGACAATACTGGCCCTTCGGCACACAAAGTTGTGCCAAACACGTCCTTACCTTAGAAATTACCTCGGGTTACCCATAGCCCTCTATTTTTCTAAGCTCCATGTACCTATCCAGGAGTCTCTTAAAAGACCCTATTGTATCCACCTCCACCACCGTTGCCAGCAGCCCATTCCATGCACTCACCACTCTCTGTGTAAAAAAAAAAAAACACCTTACCCCTGACATCTCCTCTGCACCTACTTCCAAGCACCTTAAAACTATGCCCCCTCGTGCTAGCCATTCCAGCCTTGGGAAAAAGCCTCTGACTATCCACACGATCAATGCCTCTCATCATCTTATACACCTCTATCACCTCACCTCTCATCCTCTGTCGCTCCAAGGAGAAAATGCCAAGTTCACTCAACCTATTCTCGTAAGGCATGCTCCCCAATCCAGGCAACCTCCTCGTAAATCTCCTCTGCACACTTTCTGTGGCTTCCACATCCTTCCTGTAGTGAGGTGACCAGAACTGAACACAGTACTCCAAGTGGGGTCTGACCAGGGTCCTATATAGCTGCAACATTACCTCTTGGTTCTTAAACCCAAACCCACGATTGATGAAGGCCAATGCACTGTATGCCTTCTTAACCACAGAATCAATCGGCATAGCGGTCGGATCCCAAGATCCCTCTGATCCTCCACACTGCCAAGAGTCTTGCCATTAATACTATATTCTGCCAATATATTTGACCTACTAAAATGAACCACCTCACACTTATCTGGGTTGAACTCCATCTGCCACTTCTCAGCCCAATCTTGCATCCTATTGATGTCCCGCTGTAACTTCTGACAGTCCTCCATACTATCCACAGCACCTAGAAGAGAGCATGCCCTGGTTGATGGGAGTCCTTAATAATGGATGCCAATTTTTTTTTTTGAGGCATTGCTCCTAGATGATGTCCTGGATATTACGGAGGCTAGTGCCCACGATGGAGCTGACTGAGTTCACAATTTTCTGCAGCTTCTTTTGATCCTGTGCAGTGCCCCCCTCCCCTATTCCAGCCAATTGGAATGCTCTACATGATACATCTGTAGATATTTGCGAGAGTCTTTGGTGACATACCAAATCTCCTCAAACTCCTAATGAAATATAGCCGCTGTCATGCTTTCTTTGTAATTGCATCGATAACACTGGAGCAGGGAGACTTCAGCTCGGTTAGCAGTGAAATCTAGATGTAGCGAATAACTGCCCTTCTGTAACAGACTTCACCTAGAAACATAGAAAACCTACAGCACAATACAGGCTCTTTGGCCCACAAAGTTGTGCCGAACATGTCCCTACCTCAGAAATTACTAGGCTTACCTATAGCCCTTATTTTACTAAGCTCCATGTACCTATTTAAAAGACTCTTAAAAGACCCTATCATATCCACCTTCACCACCATTGCCGGCTGCCCTTTCCACGCACTCACCACTCTCTGCATAAAAAACTTACCCCTGACATCTCCTCTGTACCTAGGGTCTCATCCCAAAATGTCAATGGTTTACTCTTTCCCATAGATGTTGCCTGGCTTGCTGAGTTCCTGCAGCATTTTGTGTGCGTTGCTTGGATTTCCAACATCTGCAGATTTTCTGATCGGTGTGCTACAACTTTTAAATGTCAATTCTTTGTGCTACCTCATGAAGCATTTTGACACTTAAAGCAATGCAGAGGAAATGCAAGTTGAGAATGACAGGCTGTAAACTGGTGCATGTATGCTTGGAACTAAAGGACTAATTGTTTATAAAGAGATAAGACAGAGTGCAGAGACTAATGTAATTCTTATCAACTGTTCCTATACAATTAACACCTATTTTTAATGTTCCAGTCCCATAAAAATGAGTGTCAATACTATGCAAAGTGAAACTGGTACCCTAGTATTGTTTGCTTTGCTTTTCCTTTAGGAATGCAGACCTTGGTGCATGGTCCAGCAGCAGATCATTTGTCTATAACTGAAGCAATCCCCTATTTGGGATTAAAATTTAAAAAAAAATCTTTGTTGTGTGACTTTCTTTGTACGAGATAGTGTAAATCGTGGGGATGTGTCAATTGCAGTGATGGAAATGAAGGATTCAATAGAGTTGGAGGAGGTTGGTGATATGGCTGTACAGGCATGTTACCAAAGGACAGACACACACAAACTGCTGGAGGCTCTCAGGAGTCCTGTCGAAGGGTTTCGGTTAGCAACGTCCATAGATGACGCCTGGGCAGCTGAGTTCCTCCAGCAGTTTGTATGTGTTACTTGGATTTCCAGCATCTGCAGATTTCCTCTTAGAAACATAGAAAACCTACAGCACAACACGTGCCCTTTGGCCCACGAAGTTGTGCCGAACATGTCCCTACCTTAGAAATTACTAGGCTTACTCATAGCCCTCCGTTTTTCTACAAACCCCATTTCCAGAAAAGTTGGGATATTTTCCAAAATGCAATAAAAACAAAAATCTGTGATATGTTAATTCACGTGAACCTTTATTTAACTGACAAAAGTACAAAGAAAAGATTTTCAATAGTTTTACTGACCAACTTAATTGTATTTGGTAAATATACACGAATTTAGAATTTGATGGCTGTAATACACTCAACAAAAGTTGAGACAGAGGCATGTTTACCATTGTGTTACATCACCTTTCCTTTTAATAACATTTTTTAATCGTTTTAGAACTGAGGATACTAATTGTAGTAGATTTGCAATTGGAAACTTTGTCCAGTCTTGCTTGATATAAGACTTCAGCTGCTCAAGTCCGTGGTCTCCGTTGTCTGATTCTCCTCTTCATGATGCGCCATACATTTTCAATAGGAGATAGATCTGGACTGGCAGCAGGCCTGTCAAGCACATGCACTCTGTGTCTACAAAGCCACGCTGTTGTAGCCCGTGCAGAATGTGGTCTGGCATTGTCCTGCTGAAATAAGCATGGACGTCCCGGGAAGAGATGTCGCCTTGATGGCAACATATGTCTCTCTAAAATCCTAATATACGCCTCAGAGTTAATGGTACTTTCGCATACATGCAACTCACCTATGCCGTGGGCACTGATGCACACCCATACCATCACAGCTGCTGACCTTTGCACCTTTCGCTGATAACAATCATCTTTGGCACGGAGAACTCGATGCCTGTTTTTTCTGAAAACTAGCTGAAATGTGAACTCATCTGACCACAGCACATGGTTCCACAGTCTTTCGGTCCATCTGAGATGAGCTGGGCCCAGAGAACTCGCCGGCGTTTCTGCATAGAGTTGATGTATGGCTTCCTCCTTGCGTAGTAGTTTCAAGTTGCATTTCTGGATGCAGCGACGGACTGTGTTAAGTGACAATGGTTTTCCGAAGTACTCCCGAGCCCAGGTGGCTATAATTGTCACAGTAACATGACGGTTCCTTAGGCAGTGCCGCCTGAGGGCTCAAAGATCACGCGCATTCAACAGTGGTTTCCTACCTTGCCCTTTACGCACTGAGATGTCTCTGAATTCTTTGAATCTTTTTACAATATTATATACTGTAGATGTTGAGAGACCTAAATTCTCTGCAATCTTGCATTGGGAAACGTTCCTTTTGAACTGACTAACAATTCTCTCACGAAGTTTGGCACAAAGGGGTGAGCCACAACCCATCCTTGCTTGCAAAGACTGAGCCTTTGATGGATGCTACTTTTATACACAGTCATGATACCTCACCTGCTACCAATTAGCCTGCTTAATGTGGAGTCTTCCAAACCGGTGTTACTTGAATATTCTGTGCACTTTTCAATCTTATTTTAACTCTGTCCCAACTTTGGTTGAGTGTGTTACAGCCATCAAATTCTAAATTTGTGTATATTTACAAAATACAATTAAGTTGGTCAGTAAAACTATAGAAAATCTTTTCTTTGTACTTTTGTCAGTTAAATAAAGGTTCACGTGAATTAACATATCACAGATTTTTGTTTTTATTGCATTTTGGAAAATATCCCAACTTTTCTGGAAATGGGGTTTGTAATTTCCATGTACCTATCCAACGTTGCCGGCAGCCCATTCCACGCACTCACCATTCTCTGAGTAAAAAACTTACCCCTGACATCTCTGTACCTGCTCCCCAGCACCTTAAACCTGTGTCCTCTTGTGCCAACCATTTCAGCCCTGGGAAAAAGCCTCTGACTATCCACACGATCAATGCCTCTCATCATCTTGTACAGCTCTACCAGGTCACCTCTCATCCTCTGTCGCTCCAAGGAGAAAATGCCGAGTTCACTCAACCTGTTTTCATAAAGCAGGCTCCCCAATCCAGGCAACATCCTTGTAAATCTCCTCTGTACCCTTTCTATGGCTTCCACACCCTTCCAGTAGGGAGGCGACCAGAACTGAGCACACTACTCCAAGTGGGGTCTGACTTGGGTCCTATATAGCTCCATTACCTCTCAGCTCCTAAATTCAATTCCACGATTAAGTAAGGCCAAGACACCGTATGCCTTCTTAACCACAGAGTAAACCTGTGCAGCTGCTTTGAGCATCCTATGGACTCAGACAACAAGATCCCTCTGATCCTCCACACTGCCAAGAGTCTTACCATTAATACTGTATTCTGTCATCATTTTTGACCTACCAAAATGAACCACTTCACACTTACCTGGGTTGAACTCCATCTGGTTTGTGATTTTATGTTACCAAAGAAATTGGTATTGGTTTATTATTGTCACATGTCCTGAGATACAGTGCAAAGCTTGCTTGGGATACAGCTCACATCATTATACAGTGCATTGAGCTAGAACAAGGTAAAACAATAACAATGCAGAATGAAGTGTCAAAGCTACTGACAGAGTGCAGTGCAGGTAAATAATAAAGTGCAAGATAATGCCAAGGTACAGTGGCATGCAAAAGTTTGGGCACCCCTGGTCAAAATTTCTGTTACTCTGAATAGTTAAGTGAGTAGAAGACGAACTTATCTCCAAAAGTCATAAAGTTAAAGATGAAGCATTCTTTTCAACATTTTAAGCAAGATTAGTGTATTATTTTTGTTTTGTACAATTTTAGAGTGAAAAAAAAGCAAAGTAGCACCATGAAAAGTTTAGGCACCCCAAGAGATTTGAGCTCTCAGATAACTTTTACCAAGGTCTCAGACCTTAGCTTGTTAGGGCTATGGCTTGTTCACAGTCATCGTTAGGAAAGGCCAGATGATGCAAATTTCAAAGCTTTATAAATACCCTGACTCCTCAAACCTTGTCCCAACAATCAGCAGCCATGGGCTCCTCTAAGCAGCTGCCTAGTACTCTGAAAATTAAAATAAATGATGCCCACAAAGCAGGAGAAGGCTATAAGAAGAAAGCAAAGCATTTCCTTAGTTTGTAATGTAATTAAGAAATTGCAGTGTAATTAAGAAATGGAAGACCAAGAAAACTTTCCAAGAGAACTGCTTGTAGGATTGCTAGAAAGGCAAATCAAAACCCCCATTCAATTGCAAAAGACCTTCAGGAATATTTAGCAGACTCTGGAGTGGTGGTGCACTGTTATACTCTGCAGCGACACCTACACAAATATGACCTTCATGGAAAAGTCATCAGAAGAAAACATTTCCTGCGTTCTCACCACAAAATTCAGCATCAGAAGTTTGCAAAGGAACATCTAAACAAAGTGATGCGTTTTGGAAACAAGTCCTGTGGACTGATGAAGTTTAAATAGGACTTCTTGGCTGCAATCAGCAAAGGTATGTTTGGAGGAAAAAAAGGGGCAGAATTTCATGAAAAGAACACATCTCCGACTGTTAAGCACGGGAGAGGATCGATCATGCTTTGGACTTGTGTTGCAGCCAGTGGCACGGGGAACTTTTCACTGGTATAGGGAAGAATGAATTCAATTAAATACCTGTAAATTCTGGATGCAAACATCACACTGTCTGTAAGAAAGCTGAATATGAAAAGAAGATGGCTTCTGCAACAGGATAATGATCGTAATCACACCTCAAAATCCACAATGGACTACCTCAAGAGGCACAAGCTGAAGGTTTTGTCATGGCCCTCACAGTCTCCTGACCAAAACATCATCGAAAATCTGTGGATAGACCTCAAAAGAGCAGTGCATGCAAGATGGCCCAAGAATCTCACAGAAGTAGAAGCCTTTTGCAAGGAAGAATGGGTGAAAATCCCCCAAACAAGAATTGAAAGACTCTTAGCTGGCTACAGAAAGCATTTACAAGCTGTGATACTTGCCACGGGGGGTATTACTAAGTACTGACCATGCAGGGTGCCCAAACTTTTGCTTCAGGCCCTTTTCCTTTTTTGTTCTTTTGAAACTTTAAAAGATGGAAATAAGAAAGTAATCTTGCATAAAATATTTTAAAAAACGTGTCACCTTTAACTTTATGCCTTTTGGAAATCAGGTAATCTTTTACTCGCTTAGCTATTCACAGTAACAGAAATTTTGACCAGGGGTGCCCAAACTTTTGCATACCACTGTAGATTGTTACACCAGGAGTCTGGGTTATTGTAAAATCTGCTTTTTGTGTTTGTATGCTAAAACACAGGATGCACCTCTCTTATAATACAAATATTAAACCCATGATTGCTACATCTGACTCCTACCTTTCAACTTACTGTTTTTATCTTAATTCTGTCAGTGTGCCATTACTCCTTGTAGCTGTTCCTTCTCAGACATATGCCTGCGTGTTAGTCTATTGCCTTTCAGAGATTACCATGATCAGTCAAAGGTGTTTGGGTAGAAAATATTCTACTCTCATCAAGATTTTGAAAAGCTACTGAATAGATTTTACTCCAATAATGAATACTCCAAATCCAGAGTTGGTATTACTTCTCAAATTAAAGCAGAAAATGCTGGGAATGCTCAGCAGAGGTCAGGCTGCATTTGTAGGAAGAAAAACAGAATTAATCTTTCAGGTCAAAGGCACTTGTTTCTTTTCTCATAGATGCACCTTGACCTGCTTGAGTTTTTCCAGCATTTTCTGTTTATTTTATTTTTCCGCCTTTCTGTATTTTTAAATTTTCACTGCACATTACTTCTTTGTGGATTAATAAGTCATTTGGATGCAGAACCAAAAAGGGGCTGCTATATACAAATATTTTATTGTGTGGTCTGATTACACTAAATCAAGGAAATAAATAGTCTAAAGTGTTGCTGCATCCATTTGAATATCTCCTGTATTCTTTTGAATAGAGTCTGTTTAAAAGTCGGCTTGAAAATGGGGTTGTACTTGACATGCCAAAGATGAAAACAAATTTTGTGTAATGTTAATAAAACTTTGTTACTTTTCCTTTATTATGTCCTTGCTCTTGGCCTGGGTTCAGGCATGAGGGTCTCAGCCCAAAACATTTGCTTTTTATTTATCTCCATAGATGCTGCCTGACCTATTGAGTTCCTCCAGAATTTTTGTGTTACCATATCTCATCTAAACATTTTTTTCTTCTGTCACACAATTAATGTGGCATGAGTCCTGCTGGCATAATATATTACGTGTGCTGGAATTCTGTAGTGAAACTGATTCATGTTAATTCTTTGATGGTGATACAAATGTAATACTCCAAATATTTCCTATTTTTACCATAATAATGTCTTCTCATCAAGGTAATTGTTTAAAATTATTCATTCTTTCTTGGACTAAATCATTTTAATAAAGTATATTAATGTACAAAAACTATAAGACATAGGACCAGAATTAGGCCATTCGGCCCATTGAACCCTTAAGCCACCCAATCATGGATGATTTATTATCCCTCTGAACCCCATTCTCCTGCCTTCTCCCTGTAAACTTTAACACCTTTACTAATCAAGAATCTGTCAGTCTCCACTTGAAAAATACCTAATGACTTTGCCTCCACAGCCATCTATTGCAATGAAATCCAGATTCACCACTCTCCAACTAAAGAAATCCCTCATTTCTGTTCTAAAGGGACATCCACATTTGCTGAGGCAGTGTCCTCTGGACCTAGACTCTCCCACTATCGGAATCATTCTCTCCATATCCACACTGTCTCAGCCTTTCAATATTCAGTAGGTTTCACATTAACCCTTTCATTCCAGGGATCATTCTCATAAATCTCCTCTTGATCATCTTCAACTGCAGCACATTCTTTCTTGTATATGGGGCCCAAAATTGCTCCCAATATTCCAAATGTGATCTGGCATTTATAAAGGCTCAGGTTTACATTATTACTTTTATATTCTAGTCCTCTTGAAAATACTGCTAACGATGTATTTGCATTCCTTACCACTGACTCGACCTGCAAGTAAACCTTTAGGGAATCCTGCATGAGGATTCCCTTGACCTCCAATTTCTGAATTTTCTCCCCATTTACAATATAGTCTGTCTTTATTCCTTCTACTAAAGTGCATGCCCATTCACTTCCCTACACTGTATTCCATCTGCCACTTTTTTGCCCATTCTCCTAATCTGTCCAAGTTCTTCTGCAGATTTCTTGCTTCCTCAACAATGTCTGCCCCTCCACCTATCATTTGCAAATTCAACCACAAAGCCATCAATTTCATCATACAGATTTTTAACAGATTAATGTGAAAAGTAGTGTCCCAACACGGACTCCTGTGGAACACCACTAGCCATCAGCCACTACTCTTTGCCTTCAGCCAGTCTTCTGTCCGAGCTAGTTTTTTTCCTGTAATACCATGGGCTCTTATCTTGTTTAGCAGCCTCTCACTTTGTTCAGAAATCCTTTGACAAGGGGCTGAACTACTGGTCATAGATTGTTCTCAACTTCTGACATTACTAAGGTGATGAATTGAGTGTCCTGTATGAAAGTTATAGAAGCACTGTCCCTAACTTGGCTGGTGCCATTTACAACTTTTTTTTTCCCTGCAGGTTCCAAAAATGCACATTCTTGCTCTTCAGTTTCTTATTCAGAAATTGTGATTCCAACTGGTACAAGTGCCTTTATTTCCATGTTCAGTGGTACGTACATTGACAAGTAAACTAAACTGGTTTGTGAAATCCTCAGACTGACAGTTGCCAAGGATCTATCCTCATTACAAAAGCATACAATGTAAAACAACTTGTATAACTTCATACAAGTTCACAAAACACCACACATTAAGACGTGTTTTTATTTTAAAGTTAACCAGCTTCAGCTTCCTGTAGTTTGAAAGCAACATGCTTTATGAAATTTATAAATGTACATTAGAAATAGTTTAATATTGTCCTTCATAGAAATAAGTACAAGCAGCTTGCCAAGGAAACATTTTAACTCAGTCTTTCAGCACAACTGTGACCACATATTTAACATCCCTTTTTTGGTTTGTTGTGGGAAAGGTATTTATCATTGTGGATATATCCCCACCTCTGACTAACCACTCAGTTGACATTGTTACAGCCAAGTAACTAAGGGCAGCAGAACCGATTGCTAGACCTGCACCGAGATGAGTAACAGTTAGTGTTCAGTGATCCCTGCTGCAGGTGGTGGACGTTGGGAAGAGGTGACGCCCTGAACCCACCCCTCATCTTTAAACATCTTGCATATACATAGTGTTAAACATGTCACATGGAACCAGCATCAATGCAACAGTAACCCTGACTGACTTGGCCCCTCAAAAGGTGGGACTTGGTTTAAGAAATATTTCATTAGCTTTGTCCAGCCCTCAGTATTTTAACTGCTGAAAGATTTCATCAGTCAGTGCAGCAAGTTTAATTTGATAGCTGCAATCTGTGTTACAAAACATCAGAAATGGAAGTAGATGAATGAAATAGCAGTGTTTGGGGGTTGGTGGGTGCGGTGGTAAGGTGAAGGAATCTGAACTGACAACATCTAGTTGAACCTTTTTAAGCTTCAAGGATGAAAGTTAAAACATACATTTTTACAGATGTAGAAGGACAGCACAATAATCCATCAATTACTAGAACCTCACAGCTTAACAATTCACATTTAGAGATGGTGTTTCAACTGCATGATAAATCGCAAACAAGAATCCAAGTTATGTGCAATTAATTACATCAAACAGTAATGCTGTGAGGCAGATGCAACAGTCTAGAAGAAACATTCACTGTTAATGCTTTTCTTCAGCAGACAAAAGACATGATCACTGCACAGTAAATTAAAGTGAATGCTGTTACAATTCCCACAGATTAATTCTTTACAGGAAAGAAATCTACAATGCCATCAACTTCACTCACTCATGGACCAAATGGGCTGAGGTTGGGGGGGGGGGGGTTAAAGGTGAGGAAGAATGAGGACCAATGACATTCTGAAGTTTCTTCACCTGTAATTAGTTACAGCTGTATGTAACTTCATTCTCAGTACAGGTGATCTCTGGAAGTGAAGACCACATGCAATTGTTATAAACCAAAACCAAACCTACTTTGCTTGGAGGGCTGCTGTTAATCAAAGATATACTAATCACACCAAGGCAGTCTTTTTTTGGATCAACTAATTTGTTAATTAAACATTGAATAATAATGAAGAATATATTTAAGCTACAGGCTGGAGTGAATCATGCTGTAAAATGTAATTAAGAAGTTCATACAGAAGTCCCACAGTGTCAGCTACAGAGAAGCATTCAGTATAAGGAAGTGATGGACGCATTAAAAGGGGGAAAGAAATATGAGTAAGGGGAAAAAAAATCAACATCTGAGAGTGTCAATGCAAACTTGTTTTTATTCTAATATGGCCCTTTGCTGCAGTCTGCACCTGAGAATGGCCTTCCGTTTTTTTTATTCTACACAAAGTTAAGAAAGCTTGGTAATAACTAAGCAACCAGCTTGATGAACAGCATAGATCAAATAAACAAAGTGCAAAATAACTAAGACACAACTATACTAGTTATGATTTTGCCTCTGATGTTGAGGTTTATACTATTCAAAACTTTTCTTTACAGAATTATGCACTAACATCATTACTGAGCTAACTCTGCATATTAAGCTTCATATTACTCATTTGAGAACAGGCGATGCACAGTATCTCAGATGGGCAAAATAACAAATCTCTTCCACACATTTGTTTCTCCTTCCTTGGTACACGTATTATTGGCAGAACTATTTGTGGTAATTGCTGGTTCCAATCTCAGAGCAGGCGGGAGGGGGGAGGAGAAGAAAAATCCTTATCGTCATTCCCATATTTGTTCGTAACCTATATCCAATGTCTCTGTAATGGGCCACAGGAGTCTGTTGAACTTGGTCACTGGCCAATCACTAGGACAGATATAGAGGCACTGAGAGGTACATAAAATATAAGTTTTAAATACCAAATGCATTAAATCTCAGTGTTAGAACATGATCAAAAGCATTTCGCCCCCACTAATTAAAATTAGTTGCCTCCACCTGTAATGCTGACTTCTGTTCATTGGCGTTGCAAAGTATTCAGAAAGCCATGTTTGGAGAACAGTTAGGTGGAAAGGCTAGAGAAATAGCTTTTCAACAAGGAGAAATAACAAGCAACAACCTTACAAAAGCACATATGGCAACTAAGACGTGGAACAATTTTAAACTCTAAACTGACAAGGCAGGATGGGTTCATACCAGACAAGGGAAAAAAAAATAGAACTCATTCCAGGAAATTCTTTTTTGTAACGTGATCTACTTGTGATACACTTGTGGTAAGACAGTGAAAATGAATGCCCTGCAACATTTGAATCACATTTAGCAGAGACCTTTAATGTCTTTCTGGATAGGTGAATGGTCTTTCTACTTCATATATGTTTAGTGACCTGGTTGTATGTTGGGAGCTGGGTTAGGTAGCTCCCTATCCCTCACCAAACAGCCATCACTTTTTAAGATGATGATGGGAAAGCAATTTAATAGAAAAATCTGTCACATCAAGTCATGTGGAATTGGAGGTCAGGGAACAAGTATGGCCAAGACTTGAGTCAAGTTAACCCAAAACTAATTTTACAGTAACTTTAATTAGCTTCAATCTGCAGCCCTCTATATACACAATGCAGTAGATTATTCTGTTAATCAATAACTGCCCGCATCACTGACACAAGCAGCCGATTTCATACATGATGGCTTTGATCACAAGTACACTCAGTGGTCACTTTATTAGGTACACCTGCTCGTTAATGCAAATATCTAATCAGCCAAATATGTGGCAACAACTCAATGCATAACCGCATACAGGCATGGTCAAGAGATTCAGTTGCTGTTCAGACCAAATATTAGAATAGAGAAAAAGTATGATTTCAGTGACTTTAACGGTGGAATGGTTGTTGGTGCCAGATGGGGAGCTTTGAGTATCTCAGAAACTGCTGATCTCCTGGGATTTTCATGCATAACAGTCTCTAGAGTTTATAAAGAATGGTGTGAAAAACAAGATAACAGACTGGTTCAAGCTAATAGGAAGGTGACAGTAAATCCAATAACCACCCATTATAACAGTGGTGTGCAGAAGAGCATCTTTGAGCTCTCAACATGTTGAACCTTGAAGTGGATGGGCTATAGCAATAGAAGACCACCAGGTTTCACTCCTGTACCTAATAAAGTGACCCAGAGTGTCTATCTTTGATCCTTCTTATACTTTTGAAGAGATCCTGGATTCTCTCTTGTTCACCAGTGCCATTTTCCAATTAGGATAAAGACAGTTCTAGCTCTTCAATATTTCCCTTTCTCTTCCCCTACCTGACATAAAGATACTCTAATTCCTTGATATCAGATATATACACTAAGGACTCGACAGCCAACTTATACTGGCACTTCATTACAGATGTAGCTTGCTCTTTTAATTTTCTTTTTAAAGTTAGTTATTGAAAATCAACCAAAGGATAATCATTAATAAAGAAATACCTTAGCCAGATTCATAAACCTATATCTGTTAGATGAGATATAACAGCCCACTGAACAGCAACCAAACCAGGAAATAAAGGCCAATGTCAAAAAGCACATGAATGAACAAAACTTCCTAGTTTGCAAAGCATGACATTACCATTTGGGGGATAGGCTGGGAGAAGAGGGCACCTGATCTTTCATGTTCCAGTCACCAAATTTCCTACATTTTGTTCAAGTTGTATTCTTCAACACCGCATTGTTTAGCATGAAGTAGACTCAAAAATAAAACTTTATTCATTTGACTTTTTAATGTGAATAGTTTAGTTTTATAAGCTGAAAGAGGCTGTCTCAATGGACTTGCTACAAAAATTTTGGTCTTATGATCAGGATCACTTGCCTGGAACATTACTTGTGACAAATTCTGGGTTCCCCACATTTTGTGGTTACTTTTCAAAGGATTTTTGGTTCATCATTCAATAGACTTAAAATTAAACATCCAATCTGGTAGAGTTCAGCAAAAGAGACCTAACCCTCTTTGGTACAGTTTACAGAAGGCATGTCAGATATGGAACAGTTCGGTGTCTTCTCCTAGTCTTAGATTAATGCAAATTAACTTTACTTTCACTGAGCTTGCATGTCAGTAAGTGACTTAGCCATAGATCCAATAGTCAGTGGTGTGAACATCTATCCTACCCATAACAGAGCAGATTTGAGGACATCAGCAGAGAAAAAAAAGTTACATTAAGAATACAATTCACTTTCAGTTGAGGAGCAAGATCTTGTAAAGTCCATTGTAGTACACAATTCTCCCTTCTTCAAAATATAATTTTTCCAAAAAAAAAATAATCAGGCTTCACTAATTCAAGAGGATCAGAAATACATTTACCATTATCATTATTGGTTTAATGTTGAGCTAGAACACAAGTTCCATTATGATATCCCTAATGGTAATCTGGACTGAGACTAATACTGGACAGTTACACTTTTACTGTCCTATACTCAGTTCCTCTCATCTTCCAACTCCCCTCCCAAAATTCCCTCAAAGCAACAATAAAACGTAGCACTGTATTCTGGAAGTCACATACTTGGCACAAATGTGTACACAAAAAAAATTACATTTAGGCACAAGTCAGAGTATTCGCTGCAATTTCTGTCTCACTCATACATCTTCTATAAAATGCTTTTTCACATAAAATTTACCACATTAAAATCTGATGGAAGTTCAAATCTTCTACCTCCCAGTTCCACAGCAGGAGGACAAATTCTTACGTCGGATGTTGGAACTGCCAGGTACATATACACACAAGCAAAACGTGGCTACTCAAAGCCTCCTTGAAAACTGTCCTGCCTTCATAGGACAGGTAGGAGGTGTACCTTGTGCAAAATGCCAAGAAACAAAGTGTCCTGAACTGGAGTTTACTGTTGCATCGTTGGCCTTTGTTTGGCAGGGGACGGATGAGGAGATGGCAGATGCTCTGATGACGTTGTTGCTATCATGGCAGTTTGAATATGAACGGTCTTGTGAAAGAGTTTGTTGCTGAGCATTATCACAAAGGAGAAGAGATGCAGCTGAAAATGACTGGAATGAGATAAGAGCAAAGAACTTTAATCAGTTCTGTTTATAAAGCAATTCCCCATTCTCCAAACAAATTTCCACCCATCCCCTCCACTCAATAGAGTCACAGTAAGGGGTCCTGCATCTTCAAAAATCAATAAATCAGTAAGTGTATCGGAAGTTCTTAGGAACTAACAAAGGCTCCGATTATTGATTTACAATTGCTTTTTGTTACCAGTACAGTGCTGGAGTATTCCTATTGGCAATATTGTTGCTTAAAAAGGGAGAAAATAATTTAATTAACTACAGATCAGGCTGCCTAATGAAGTTATGCTAAAAATTCTGAGGGACAGTATAAATCAATGTTAGCAGAACCACAAGTTAATCAACCAGTCAGTATACATTTGCTTGGTGCAGTTAATAGAACTTTTGATGTGGAGATGGTGGGGATTTATTATAGCAACATATTTGACAAAGTTCTATGTGGTTTACTGATAAGCAAAGCAAGAGACATTGTAGTAAAACATCATAGTAAGCTGGATTCAAAATAAGCTCAGCAGGACAAACTGTAACAATGTCAGGAATTTTACAGAATTTAGTGTATTAAAAGGAGGATTAGAAGTAAGCAGAGAAGAATGTTTTCACCCAAGATGTAGGAAGGAATCTGGAACTAACTGAAAAGGCGGTGGAACTTTCATGATACACGCAAAGCACCAAGATGAGCACTTGAAGAATGTAACCTAGCAGAAAGAGAGCTCGAACACAAGATTAATCCAAACAACAGTCCTGCTGAAGTGTCTCAGCCCGAAATGTGAACTGTACTCTTTTCCATAGATGCTGCCTGGCCTGCTGAGTTCCTCCAACATTTTGTGTGTTTTGCTTGAATTTCCAGCATCTGCAGATTTTCTCTTGTTTATGATATTCTTAGCTACCCATGTCAAAGAAATTCCTATGTTACGGTGTATTTTTCAGTGTAGATGCAATTAAAGCTAAGTCTTCATATTACTTATCTTTTGAAATATCAGATCAATACAGGTTTCCCCCACTATCCGAAAGTAGAGCATTCCTATGAAACCTTTTGTAAGCCGAAATGGCGTTAAGCGAAGAAGCAATTACCATTAATTTGTATGGGAAAAATTTTTGAGCGTTCCCAGACCCAAAAAATAACCTACCAAATAGCACATAAAACCTAAAATAACACTAACATATAGTAAAAGCAGGAATGATATGATAAATACACAGCCTATATAAAGTAGAAGCAATGTATGTACAGTGTAGTTTCACTTACCAGAATCGGGAAGATTTGGCCAAAAACCAGTTTGTAGAGAAAAAAAAATCAGCACATACCACATGCGCACACCTGCCCGCGCAAGGCTTCAGGGTCATGGTAGTCTTTCTCAGGGTAAACACAAGTTTAAAGTGGGCGCCTCTTTTTGTAAAAGTGAAAATCCTCTTCGGATTTCTTTCGGTTAGCGAAAACAGGTACTAATGTGGTCTTTCGTAAAAGCGAAGTGGTGTAAAGCGAGCTTTTGCAAAGCGGGGGACACCTGTATCTGTGAATCAGAGTCAACTGGAGGCTGAAGACAGCCTGTCCTAGGGTTTGCATGGTTGGGAAGGACTGTGCTTGTTTTGCTGTTGTTTTGTCACTTGTTGCGTATAGCCAAGCAGTGTGAGCATGCTATGATGGCACTGGATTATGAGAGACACTTGCTGGGTGCCTCCATCACAACCTTGGGTGTGTTGGTTGTTAATGCAAACAACGCATTTTACTGTATGTTTCCATGTACGTATGATAAATAAATTTGAATCCTGAATCATTTCAAAATCTAATAATTTTCTTCCTACTTTTGAATAGCTTACGTAGCCTTTGACAAGACAGGAGGACTAACCAGGCAACTGAGTGGCATCAATAGATTAATTGGAAAGGGAGCTTGCTGTGCATTTGGATGTGGCAATGCTGTGGTAGATTAACATTATCCCGTAACACTGGGGCAATATACTTTATCAGGGTGAGATAGAACAGATACTATGAAAATAAGCATCTGTTGTTAGTACAAATTGCCAAGGCCACAGGCATCACCCCTGAAATACGTTACTCTGCCCACTAGGTGTGGAGGGAAATGTATGAACTGCGGACAGAGAGACAAGGCTGGAGCTCTGTAAAATAGATAATGTATCCTGATGAGAGAGAGCATGTGATAATTGTCATCAGGCACAGCTAGATTCAAAATCTCCAATCAGGTGAAGTAACATCACTCTTATTGTCCCACCTTCATGCTTCTGGCGATGAAAAGTGTTGAAACATCACGGTAGAGGAGCAAAATCTGGGAGACAGTCTCAAATCACCATCAATTTCACTCAGCCTGTGGAAGGTTGTTTGCTGTCATACTTGTGGGATTACAGAAAATTCTTAACCTTTCTCTTTAATTCAACCTCTAATAGTGAACCTCAAAATATTGGACTGCTTCAGAGGAGCGAAGAGAGAATAGAATCAAAGTATACTCACAATGACCTCACTGGGACTTTTGCTTCATTTGCACTTATTATAAACAGAGGAAACAGAATGGAGAACAAACAGCCACTGTAAAACACAAAAAGAAATACTCTGTTGCAAAGTGGTCATTTTAATACACTGCTCCAGGCAGAATACTATTTCCACATGAAGTAGACTAGCAGCAACACTTACAATACTGGCTTCAACATTTGGGCCCAATCCAAACACTAAACTTTTCAGACACTGTCTGTAAGGAGCTTGTATGTTCTCCCTTTGACCACATTGGTTTTTTTCTAGTAGTCTGGTTTCCTCCCACATTTCAAAGATGTGCAATTCAGTAGGTTAATTGGTTACATGGGTGTAATTGGGTGGCGGGGGCTCATTTGGCCAGAAAGTTCTGTTACTGTAGCTCTAAATAAAATAAATTTTAAATCCACCCTAGTCTAATCTGATTTATTTAGCCAGGAAATGTTTCTCTCTTTCTGTAACTCTGAATCTCCATATCTGTGTCCCCTCTTCCCTGAATACTCACTTGTCTAATTTTCATACGTGTTGTCTCCTTACCACCTGAATCTTTTTGATTTCTTTCCCCGTTATCCCTAATTTTCAGGGTTTCTGCAGCAGTCAGTATTACTAGCAAACTAGGGAAGGAACTACATAGGACTAACATGCACAGGAGAGGGGAGCATGCAAAGGTACAAATACAAGCTCAGTTTCAAATCTGAGGTGTTGAGAGACTGGGAGGTGACAATGAGGACATGGGTACTGGGTGGTCCAGAATGGAATGAAAGTGTACACAATATATATTTGGATGAGCTGAAGTTCACAGACAGCTAAGGATAGAAAACTAGTGTAGATACCAATGGAAAAAGCAAATGTGAAGGTTATAAAATCATGAGAAGCTTCACAGGTGTAAAGGCGATGGAGTTTGTGGCTCTGTGTGCTGGGGAGGACAAAGCTTGCACAGATGTCAAAATTTCACAAATGATAAATGATAAAACAATGGGCAAGAGATATGGTTGTAACCAGTGGCTAGATGGGGGTTGTGCTGGGGCCTGCTGAGTAAAATTGGACATCAGTTTTATCTAGGTTTAGCTTGGAATATGACAAGCAGAATCTGAGGAGCAGGGAGGTAAACCAGGTGAGATTCAAATAGATGTCTTGGAAGAAAAGGTACAGAACTTGGAAGCATCAACACATCCAGGACTTCAAAAAGAACCACTGAGGTGAAAGTATGCAAGAGTTTCCAAAGTAAGAAGAGGTCATAGATTTTCGTGTTTGACAGTGTGTTGGAAAAGAATGCAAATTAATGAATCTCGGAATTTACAGCTCAAGAAGGAGCCCATTTGGCCTATACTTACTCTGAGAAACAGCCATCCAATTAGTTATTGATCAGTTTCTCAAAGCTTTGTAATTTTCAATATTCATGAACTCATTTCTCTTTAGAGAATTACAGCTGTAGCTCCTTAACCAATCTTTCAGGTTGAGTCGATGGTAAGGAAGGCAAATGCAATCTTAGCATTTATTTTGAGAGGACTAGAATAGAAAAGCAAGGATGTAATACTGAGGCTTTATAAGGCATTCGTCAGACCACATTTGGACTATTATGAACAGTTTTAGGCCCCTTATCTGAGAAAGCATGTGCTGGAATTAGAGAGGGTCCAGAGGTGGTTCACAAAAAGAATCCCAGGAATGAGGGTCAATGTATGAGAAACACATTTGATGGCTCTGGACCAGAACTCATTGGAGTTTAGAAGAGCAAAGGTGGAATTTCACTGAGACCCATCAAATATTGAAAGGCCTCCATAGACCAAGACAGAGTGAATACGGAGAGAATGTTTCCACTACTGAGAGAGTCTGGAACCAGAGGGCACAACCTCAGAATACAAGAACATCCCTTTAGAACATGGGTGAGGAGGAACTTCTTTAGCTACAGGGTGGTGAATCTGTGGAATTCATTGCCACAGACAGCTGTGGAGGCCAAGTCATCAGGTATATTTAAAGAGGAGGTTAATAGGTTCTTGATTAGCAAGGGTGTCAAAGGTTACAGGGAGAAAGCAGAAAAATAGGGTGGAGAAGGACAATAAATCAGCCATGGTGGAATGACAGAGCAGACTCAATCTGCTGACAGCCTACGTCTTATAACTAGTTACATATATTTTTCTCTCGTTTCAACTTTGGCTTTTGATAATTACCCTAAATCAGTGTTCTTTGGTTTACTGACCCACTTACCATTTACACTACTTTTAGTTATAGTTACAAAGATCTTTATAATTTTAATAAAGATAATCCCAATTTCTCCAACCTCTTCATATAACTGAAGACTCCTCACCTTCCATATTCAGCTCATAAATCTCATGCACCCCATTAATGGCTTTGACAAGCTTCCTAAAACAGGCAGCCACAGTTTTATACAATACTTTAACCTAGCCCAAGTAGCAAATTGTAAGGTTCTTCATGTCAAAGAACTTGTACTTTTTCATCTATTTTTACTGAGAGACAGTTTTTGTATAGCACGAACCTGATCACATAGGATGAGGGCAGAGCAGTGAGAATAGCCAAGGGTAATCCAAAACCAAAGTAATAGGGCCAATTCCTTTCAATGTTGGACAAGCGCTGATGCATCTCCACCCCTATACAAACAGAGAAAGAACAAATATCTCAAGATAATGTTTTGCATTTAAAATATACACTAAAGGCATTGAAACTGAAGAACCTCAAAGATCATGTTAGTCGATACAGCAGTCCAACATGCTTCACAACAATCCATTTATTATCTTATTATAAATAATTACAGATGCTCCATATCAGATTATTACAAGGCTAATGAGCCACAGACTTTCCTTCATGAACCTACAACAAGTACATTTGACCAGAAATGCCCAGATTCGGAGACCTTCCTGCCACAATGTTAGCACCGTCAGGGCCTTCAGCTGGGTTTACATAGGAACCAGGAACAGGAATAGGCCAATTGGCACATTAAGCCTGCTCCATCATTCAGTAAGCTCAAAGTTGATCCAATAATTGACAATACTAATTTACCCACAATATTTTCATACTTTTGAAGTTCAATATCTGTCAATGTATGCCAAAAATATATTCAATATCTCTGTCTCTACAACCACTAGGTTGCAGAATTCCAAAGTATTCACAACCCTCATAAAAGGAAGTTCTCATCTCCTGTAATGGGCAACCCCCAATCCCCACTGGGGCGCAGTTAAAATGGTGCCAAATGGCTGCCTCTTTGAGTTCATCTGCAGAAACAGCTTAAATTCCGCTTTTTAATGCCTGTTTTTTCCCTTTTCAAGGTGGCTGGGGTTCTATCAAGGTCCCCAATCTGCAAAGGCACTCAAAACTGCAGGTCTTTCACGGTGATGAGTTCCTACTCCTGGACTAACTGGCTGTTTTCCGACATTTTCCAGGCGTGACATGGAAGATGGGCCCTCTGGGGCGTGGCTCTGTGGACAACCGATTCCTTGCCAGTGTTGCTGACTGAGGCATTGCGGGAGAAGGAACATCAGGATTTTGCTGTGATGGATGTACGGGGGGGGGGGGGGGGTGTCTCTAGTCTAACAACCACTTTCTCTCTCTTTAAGATTTTGAGTCTGGAGAATCTCGGAATAAAAAAACAATGCAGCAGACTATAACAATGTAGTGACTGCTAGTCTCCCCATTCACTGGGCAATGGGTGACATCTCTCTGTCCCTTATTAGTGACAGAGAAAGCCTGTGGCTGTCAAACTGTTGGATAAGCAATAGATTTTGTTAACTGCAGATCATGGTCTCTCTTTGGGTGCTTTGCTATTGCTTGGTGGGAGGTGGGCGCTGATACTTTTTGCTGAAATGGATGGAGGGGGGAGATTAATGCATTGATGCTTTGCAGCTGCTTGTGCAGGCGAGGGGTGAGACGGGGCTTTGGGGTTCTAATGTTTTCTCAGTCATTCATTCTTTTGGGTTCTTCTGTTTTTTGTGGATGTCTATGAAGAACAGACATCAGGTTGTATACTGTATACATTCTTTGATAATAAACAGAGCCATTTGAAGCCTTTTTGGGAAACTATGCCTTTTAATTCCAGATATCATAGAATTCACACTGTGAAGTTTGTGTTTTAATAAGATCACCTTGCATTCTGCTCTACTCCTGGTATAGGCACAACATGGTCACCCTCTTGTGATAGTCAACCCTTTCATCCCAAGAATCAACTTAACAACCCTTTTCACTTTGCTTGATAAAAACATAAAAGATAGGAGCAGAAGTGGGTGGGGGTTCATCAAATATTGTCCCCATCTAGTAATAAAACATACCTCAAAAATAAATTCTCATAAATTTAAATGGAATCAGCATTTTTCCCCCAAGTTATTGATTTGGTTGTTTTTCAGATTTCAAGTTATTAAGAAACTGAGGGTCAGAGAAACCACAAGTTGTGACTCAGAAGTTACCTCTTTGCTACTACATTTGAAGATTGTGTCTTCAAATGCCTCCTCAAAGACTTAGTCATCAGATTAACATTTTATTACTGCACTCAAATATGCTCAACATTTTCACATGCAACATTACATTAAAACTTCACCTTCCTGTCACGGCATGGAAAATTGCACAAGCATAAACTACAGCAACTCACAAAAAGGTATAACTAAATTTTCTCTGTACCATTTGTAAGGACATTTGGAAGATGTCAATAATTGCATCAACATCTGTGCATAAGGGGTAAGGAAGGGTATCAATTTTTGCAGGAGCATCCCACAAAAAATGTTCCGGGTGGGGGGAGAAAAGAAAACATGTTATTGAAATACATATTTTACATTGCTAATAAGCAAACTGTATTCTGTATAATCCTGAATGGAGTCGTGCAGTTTTGTACCTACCTACAGGTGTCCCCCGTTTTTTGAATATTCACTTTACGACACCTCGCTGTTATGAAAGACCTACATTAGTTACCTGTTTTTGCTAACAGAAGGTGTTTTCACTGTTACGAAAAAAGGCAGCCAAGCTCCTCCCCCAGAACTGCATTCTAGCCAGCACTGCTTAAACACGTGTCTGTGAGCATCTGTGCTTAATGCATTTTGTGCATCCGTAAGCAAGATGAGTTCTAAGGTATTGGAAAAGCCTAAAAGAGCTCGTAAGGGTGTTACACTTAGTGTAAAACTAGACGTAATAAAGCGTTTTGACCATGGTGAACGAAGTAAGGATATAGTGAGTTTGGCTAAGGGTTTGTGGAAGTTGACGTAGATAATGTTGAAGAGGTTTTGGCATCCCATGACCAAGAACTGAGAGATGAAGAGTTGATGAAGAGGGAAGGATAACAATCGAAACAGAACGCAGTAGCGAACGGCCCGAAAGTGAAGTCGTCCAGGAACGGAACGTGAAGCAATTGTGTGAGATTTTCGCTGTGATTGACAACGCTGCAATGATTGCAGAAAAGTATGACTTTAATTTTGAAAGGGTACGTAGGTTTAGGGCATATTTGCAGGATGGTTTGAGTGCGTACAAAGAACTGCATGATAGAAAAATGCGCGAGGCTAAGCAGTCAAGCATACTGTCGTTTTTCAAGCTTTCCACATCAGCCACAGCAGACGACAAAACTCGATCTTCAACATCGAGGTAGGCAGACATAGAAGGTGACCTGCCTGCCCTGATTGAAACAGATGACGATGAGATGACACCCCAGTCTCTTCTACCTCCTACCACCCAACCTCCGACGACTCAGCCAAACACACCATCATCAGTGTGCTCGCTGTCTTCCCAATTCCGGTAAGTGAAACTACACTGTACATACATTATTTCTACTTTATATAGGCTGTGTATTTTTGTGTGTTATTTGGTATGATTTGGCAGCTTCATAGCTTAAAGGTTACTGGAAAGAGTGCTTCTGCCGAGAGCGCTTGCGCCGAGTGTTTTTGCCGCGAGTGCTGTCGAGAGCGCTTGAGCCAAGTGTTTCTGCCGAGAGCGCTTGCGCCGAGTGTTTTTGCCACAAGTGCTGCCCAGAGCGCTTGCTCCGAGTCTTTCTGCCGAGAGCGCTTGCGTGGGATTTTCGCTGCGGTGGACAGTGCTGCGATAATTACAGAAAAGTATTCCTACTTTATATAGGCTGTGTATTTATCAGATCATTCCTGCTTTTACTATATGATCTGTTATTTTAGGTTTTATGTGTTATTTGGCATGATTTGGTAGGTGAATTTTTGGGTCTGCAAATGCTCACAAATTTTTCCCATATAAATAAATGGTAATTGCTTCTTCACTTTACGACATTCCGGCTTACGAACCATTTCATAGGAACACTCTACCTTCAAATGGTGGGGGAAACCTGTACCTCCTCATGTTAGTCACGGACCAAGGAAAAATAATGCATCCACATCGGTTCCCAACCAGTACTGTGAAGGTTAAACCAATTGCCTAGGTTTCCTTTAAGGTTGAGAACATGCCTCAAATTTATTTTGGACAAAAGGACACAGCTACCAATATTTATCGGCTGTAGGATCTAATCTTAGACCTTCATGACATGGTGTATCCAAGAGATTTATATTAATTACTATTAGTCATACTCAGGTAGCATGCATCAGTTGGGACATTTGTGGCATAGCAGGTGACCTGAAGGGAGATGAATCTATTTAAGCATATATACAATATGGTACCTCTATGAATAAGAGCTTGTTACTGATAATGGGCTTAGAAAAACTAACCCTCAGATAGTCTAGTTTTAAACCGCTGCTCTTCCAATGGGGACATAAAATTTATCTACTCAGTAGTTTTGCTGGGTTGTAGCCTGCAAGTGGCTTTTCACCACAATGACCATTATTCAGTTGTGAGTGACTTGGTTACTAAGCAATTGCATCATGCGTTTTCCCTCAGCCTTCCCTATCGGTCTGCTGTGTTAGTTCTGTTAAAAAATGCTACAGAGGCCAGCTGTTGGTGTTACCAGGCTTGTCTTAAATTATCATTCATCCAGTGAACTGATTTTACTATTGTAATGGGATCTTGCAGAGGAAGTGCCAAGCAGCATGAGCACAAATTAGATATGAGGAAAAAGTGAGTGGTCAGTGATCATTTACAAGGAATTACTAATGTGATCAATACAACAGGACAGGTGGTGTCCCTCTTCAGTTTAGGTGCTCTTTCGGATTTACTTAATGGCCAGCATTGTCAGATAAGAATTTTTCCCAGTATGCTTTCACTAAGTAAATAAATATATTCCTGTTTTCCCTTTTCCTACAGGCAGGTTATGTAGTTGATTGGGGTTTTGGCAGTGGTAACAAGGTACAGTATGTAGAAACTTCACACTTGGGCTCACTGATCAAGTTTGCCTTTTCCTTTTCATGCCATTACATTACACCCAACATACTATCAGACTTCAGTGGCACAAACTTTACTTACCATTGTTGAACCATTTATACTCAAAGCAGTACAAGGAATACAGCATTGACATATGAAACAGACTGCCCAGCTGTCCAATAATTTCAATAGGAAAATGACTCACAATCAGTCCCTAGAGTAAAGAAACAGAGGTTAATAATAAAAGTACCACTCCATAACCCATCTTACCCTCCAGCTTTCGAGCAGAAGGTACTGAATTACTAAAAATTCCAGTTTATTTTTACATCAGTATAATTCAAACACTCAACTGTTTACTAGACGATGGTTCCACTCTTATCTGACTTGTGGGTATGAGACCTGCTCCACCAACTTCAGCAACATCCAATCCACTGCAAAACAAGTGCTTGACTGCTGCAAGTGCTCTCATTTTCTAGAATTTCACCATCAGGATTTTTTAACTGAACAGCAGGTAGCATCAAATTCCATCAATCATTCTTCCTAATATTTAATTCATAAAATGTCGATCATTCTCCCTCCACAGATGGGCATTAAAATTTGCACAGTGCTATCTCAAACGTGGTAGGGTTATTTGCTTCTTTGTCTTAGCCAATATACAGTGGCATGCAAAAGTTTGGGCACCCCTGGTCAAAATTTCTGTTACTCTGAATAGTTAAGTGAGTAGAAGATGAACTGATCTCCAAAAGTCATAAAGTTAAAGATGAAACATTCTTTTCAATATTTTAAGCAAGATTAGTGTATTATTTTTGTTTTGTACAATTTTAGAGTGGAAAAAAAGGAAAGGAACACCATGCAAAAGTTTGGGCACCCCAAGAGATTTGAGCTCTCAGATAACTTTGACCAAGGTCTCAGACCTTAATTAGTTTGTTAGGGCTATGGCTTGTTCACAGTCATCGTTAGGAAAGGCCAGGTGATGCAAATTTCAAAGCTTTATAAATACTCTGACTCCTCAAACCTTGTCCCAACAATCAGCAGCCATGGGCTCCTCTAAGCAGCTGCCTGGCACTCTGAAAATTAAAATAAATGATGCCCACAAAGCAGGAGAAGGCTATAAGAAGATAGCAAAGTGTTTTCAGGTAGCCATTTCCTCAGTTCGTAATGTAATTAAAAAATGGCAGTTAACAGGAATGGTGGAGGTCAAGTTGAGTCTGGAAGACCAAGAAAACTTTCCGAGAGAATTGCTCGTAGGATTACTAGAAAGGCAAATCAGAACCCCCGATTCACTGCAAAAAACGTTCAGGAAGATTTAGCAGTCTCTGGAGTGGTGGTGCACTGTTCTACTGTGCAGCAACACCTGCAGAAATATGACCTTCATGGAAGAGTCATCAGAAGAAAACCTTTCCTGTGTCCTCACCACAAAATTCAACGTCAGAAGTTTGCAAAGGAACATCTAAACAATCCTGATGCATTTTGGAAACAAGTCCTTTGGACTGATGAAGTTAAAATAGGACTTTTTGGCTGCAATCAGCAAAGGTATGTTTGGAGGAAAAAAAGGTGCAGAATTTCATGAAAAGAATGCCTCTCCAACTGTTAAGCACGGGAGTGGATCGATCATGCTTTGGACTTGTGTTGCAGCTAGTGGCATGGGGAACATTTCATTGGTAGAGGGAAGAATGAATTCAATTAAATACCTGCAAATTCTGGAAGCAAACATCACACCGTCTGTAAAAAAGCTGAATATGAAAAGAGGATGGCTTCTACAACAGGATAATGATCCTAAACACACCTCAAAATCCACAATGGACTTCCTCAAGAGGCGCAAGCTGAAGGTTTTGTCATGACCCTCACAGTTCCCTGACCTAAACATCATTGAAAATTTGTGGAAAGACCTCAAAAGAGCAATGCATGAAAGACGGCCCAAGAGTCTCACAAAACTAGAAGCCTTTTGCAAGGAAGAATGGGCGAAAATCCCACAAACAAGAATTGAAAGACTCTTAGCTGGCTACAGAAAGTTTACAAGCTGTGATACTTGCCGAAGGGGGTGTACTGACCATGCAGGGTGTTGAAACTTTTGCTTTGGCCCTTTTCCTTTTTTGTTATTTTGAAACTGTAAAAGTTGGAAATAAAAAGTAATCTTGCATAAAATATTAAAGAAATGTGTCATCTTTAACTTTATGTCTTTTGGAAATCAGGTCATCTTTTACTTGCTGAGCCATTCATAGAAACGGAAATTTTGACCAGGGTGCCCAAACGTTTGCATGCCACTGTAAACCCCTCAACTAGAGAACTAAGTTGTTGAATGTGGAAGCTTGTTCTCCTTATACTGACTGCTGAACTTCCTATGTTACACAGCAATTATGACTCTATAAATAATTTATTGGTTGGAGAGTTCTGTTGTGTGTCCCGAAGACAAAGTATTTCTTTCCCCGATGGTTGTAACTTACCAATAAGACTACATTTATCAGTTTCATAATAAAGTATAATTGTGTTGTACAGAAAAATGCCAGTATACACCTGTGTAAAGAAATTGAGACATACTGACAGAATGGATCAAAAAGATGATTGTGAGAAATATTTCTCATCAGCAGACAGTTTGAGTTTCATCAATACATCAGCACATGGTTCAGGAGATTAAACAGGGCATAGTCAAAAATAAAACAATTCTATGCCGACAAAGAAAACTACACTCATGCTCGGCTTGGAGTCTGATCTGTTTATTAATCCAGCATTGTACCTCTGATCCAATCATACCTGAATGAGGAACAAGGCCTGCAGAAGCAGATTGAAGAGCATGTCTGCAATAATCTTACTGATACTGGGGAAGGGTTGTGCTTTCCTTCCAGACACTTTAAATGCTAGATCAGCAATGTCCTGTAAAATAGAGGACAAAGTTATAACATGTGAAGCAATGTTACAGATAATTTAACTTAAACTGCAGATACCAGAAACTTTAAAGAAAAATACAAACACTCAGCAGGTCAAGCAGCATCTGTGGAACGAGAAGCATTTAACATTTCAGGTCACAGACCTAAATAATGTTTCAAGCATTTTCTGTTTTTATTATAAAGAATCAAGTTTTTCTGCATTAGTGTTGTGACTGAGCAATGAATGGTAAGGAATAAACTTAACTATACATATTTTCCATCTTCCCACAACCAAGATTACTTGTTCTCAATCATTTCTGTAGCTTAGCAGCCTCCTCCCAAGATTCTGATGTCTGAATGTGCACTATCAACTCACTTACAAACTGTTTAAGCTCTTCTGCATTTCCAGAGGTTCTCCATCTTTAATGTTAGGTTACCAATTTTTCCAGCTTTAATTCTAGGTTACCAATTTTTCCATTTCATTTTTTAAATAATCCCATGCCAACCTAGCAGCTGGACATACAGGTATATCACATTGTTGCTTTATACTGTCAGAAATAGTAGGCCCTAAAAGCCAGTAATATAACTTTCATGCAATATAACCCCAGATTAAAAGCTCTGGAGAACTGAGCTTAAATGGCTTAGTTAGGATTAGATAATAATGAATAAGTAATATAAATTTTAACTTATGTTATTCTTTAATTCTTAAGAAATAGTTCTTAAAAATCATTTAATCAAATAGAATTTCATTATCAGGATTCTATTTAACTGAACAGCATGTAGCAGTAAATCAACCTTTCTTCCCACCACTAAGCAACATCCACTAGTTTGGCAAAAGTTCAAGGAAATCACCATCTCTCTGGGGTGACTGAATCAAAATCAGAGTCAGGTTTATCATGTCATGAAATTTGTTGTTTTGTGAAAGCAGTACAGTGCAGTACCTAAAAATTACTGAAGGCTACAAGAAGAAATATAAGAAATAAATAAGTAGTGAAAAAAGAACAAAAAAAGGTGAGGCAATGTTTGTAATCTGTTCAGAATTGTATTTTAGATATTTAAATTAATCCTAACAAAATATAGATACTATTTCTGACTGTTTCACTGTTATATTTGTCTTTTTCACAAATGGTTTGTCCTGCTGCATTTTTGCTATCATTATCCACACACAAGAACTATTTTATTGGAAGAAAACTGGACTTTAAGGTGGTTTTCCTTTTTGGAAAACCTAATTGTTGCATGTCTTTGGTGCATTGGTATCCAGTCAGTGGGGACTGACAACCAGAGAAGCTATCCTTTTTTGGCCAATAAATTGAGGTTTCAAAAGATAATTATGCTGGTGCTGTATGCAAACAGAGGAGCAAATAAAATATAGGCCTTCATTGCAAATAGATTGGAGTATAAAAATCTTACCGCAATGCTGTAAGGCGAAAAGCAGGGAATATTGGCTACTGCTTTTTTATATAACAAGAAGTTATATAACTGGCCTAAGAAGATACAAACATTTTATAGCTTTGAGAGATGAATAAATTGTCTGATGTGGTGAAGATAAGTAGACTAGATGAATTTACTGCTGAATTTAGAGTGATGCAATATAGATGCATTTTTCACTCCCTCCTCTCTGGTGAGTGCTTGTGTTCCAAACCCCCTCAGCCTGGGAGTATCCTGCTTCCAGGGGGATGCTCACCCTCCCTCACCTGACTGTGACTGCAGGTCAGGTTAAGAAACAGCTGGAGAGACTACATCAAGACAAGGCTGGTGGCCTAGATGGTATCAGCCCCAGGGTACTGAAGGCCTGTGCAAGCCAGCTGCTGGTATTTGCAGCACCTTTACAATCTGAGTCAGGAAAAGATACCAGTGCTCTGGAAGACTTCCATGCTTGGTTCCTGTACCCAAGAAGGTGTCTCCATCTGAACTTAATGTGATGAAGGTGCTGGAGAGGCTGGTCCTGACTTACCTTGGACTGCAGGTGAGATCTTCATTGGACCCTCTACAGTTTGCTACTGACCTCATGCGGGAATGGATGATCCCATCATCTACCGGTTGCAGAGAGCTTACTCTCATCTGGATGATGCTAGTGGCATTGTGAGAATCATATTTTTTGATTTCTTTAGTGCCTTCAATACAATCCAGCCACTTTTTCTGAGTGAGAGGCTGCAAAGGATGGGCATAGACAAATCCACTATCTCCTGGATTACTGACAGATAGACCCCAGTTTGTACGGCTATGTAGCTCTCTGTCCAATGTAGAGGTGACTGGCACTGGAGCGCCACAAGGACTGTCCTGTCTCCATTTCTGTTCACACTGTACACCTCAGACTTTCAGTACAAATCAGAGTCTTGTCACTTACAGAAGTTCTGTGATGACTCTGCAGCAGTTAGATGTATCAGAGATGGGCAGGAGTCGGAGTACAATGGACAAGGTTGTGGAGTGGTGCGAGAGAAATCACCTGCTCCTGAATGTGGCAAAAACCAGGGAGATGGTGATTGATCTTAGGAGGAAGAGGATTGTGACGAGTCCTGTATACACGTCATAGTACAATAGTTGCTGATTTATCATTTTGTACCTTATTATTGCACATTGGTAAATTAATTATTATTCAATACTTTATTAGTTAATATTATATTATCATTGCTAAATGTGTTTTTAAAATGTTGCTGCTGTAACAATAATTTCCCACTCAAGATCAAGTATTTATTATTACATCTAGACCAGTCAGTGCTAACTTTCTTACATTCTGGCACTAAGCTGAAACAAGGCTTATATTTACTTATTTAAAGCTGTGAATTTGGTATTCTGGACCACTGGGATTGTGAATTTTGCTATTAGGTATATTAAACACAGGTAGACAAGATTTTGAATGCTACTAGAATCAAGAGATTGAGAACCTAGCAAATGAAGGTAGAATTATGGAGGACTATCTGAAATGAATGACTTCCGGAGCAGGATAAATGGGCATTATTACCTACTACATCTCATATGCTGAATTGAAATGATCCTGCAAGCTTATGCTAAGAAAAGTAAAGATGGCTCAACTACCCAAGCAATAGGATGCTTGGCAACACTTAGCTCTAATTAACTGTGGAATTATAATAAATTAAAGCCAAAGCTTCATTTCAGCCAATGAACACCAGGACTTGGGTCTGCCAATTCTAGCTTGGGTTAGCACAATGCATTCTTGCTGGGACAAATTACTTTCTAAATTGGGCAAATAAATCAATGTGGGATCAAAGATATATTCCATACCCATCATAAATGTCCATAAAATTTTCCAGCCCAAAGTAAATTTAATCAAGGAGTTTTGGAGAATTAAATCTACTGACATTTTGTTTTGTTCAGAGACGTTAGGAATGTTGCTTAAAGTGTATTCTTACAGTTGCTTTCGGTACATGAAACATAGCAATTTTTCATTTTCACCATTTTTATGTCTGATGAAAGGGTATTGAACTGAAATATCCTCTCCCAACAGAGTGTAAATGACCTGCTGAGTAATTCCACAATTCATGAATTCTTCTTTTTAATCAATTAAATGTCTGAAATTTGTATTTTCAAGTTCAGAACTTTTCTTTGATTAGGGCTGACATTTACAATCTACAGTTAGCCACTCAAGAAGGTAGAAGTGAGTTGCCATCCTTAATCAGAGCAGTCCATGTTGAAATTAATTCCATGTGCAGGGAAGTTTGACTGAGTAATAATGAATGACAGAATAAATTTCCAAGTGAGTTTGGCTTGTGATTTAAATCAACAACTGCGAGTTCCACTCCTTTCAGGGATGGTGCAGTTATACGGCTACTGCCTCACTGCTATCGATAGATACTTGGGTTCAATCCTGAGTTCTGGTGCTGTCTGCAGAGTTTGCAAATTCTCCCTGTGATTATGTGTTTCCTCCTGCTACTGTCTCCACCTCCCCACCACATCCTAAAAATCCTGCACTTCATAGGTTGTTACCCTTTTGTCTGGGCAAGTGGTAAAATCTTAGGGAAGCTGATGATTACGTGGGGAAGAAATCGATATTTTTTATATATTCTCAGCATGGGTGTCCCCCAGAGCTGTGTGCTGAGCTCACTGCTTACATACGACTGGATGGCCAAATACCCAAGCAATCACATTGTCATGTTCACTGACATGACAGTAGGTGGGGCTTATCACCAACAATGATGAGACAACCTACAGAGAAGAACTCACACCACTCACATTCTGCCTTGCACTGGTGGCACAGCAGTGGAAACTGCAAGCAGTCTCAAACTCCTGGGAGTGCACATCTCGTACAACCTCTCATGGTCCCAGAGCACATCCTCCACAAGCAATGCCACCAATGCCTCTACTTTCTGAGGAGGCTGAAGAGAGCTGAACTTTGCACGTCTATGCTCACGTCATTCTATAGATGAGCAGTAGAGAGCATCCAAACAAACTGCATTGCGGCCGACAGGGAGGCTCTACAACAGGCCGTCAAAACTGCCCAACACATCACTGGCACCAGCCAACCCACTATCAGACATTATACAGAAGGTGCTGGAAAAGGGCCAGGAACATCATGAAAGATCCCTGCTCATGGACGACTTGTCTCACTCCCATGAGGAAGGGGCTATGTAGCATCCACACCAGGATCACCAGACTCAAAAACAGTTACTTTCCCCAAGCAATACAACTGATGAACATCTCCACCACTTCTTTATTATTTCCCATCAGTCACCTTATGTACAGCCAAACGTCACTTTATGGACATAAAATAAATGTACATAAACTATTTTATGTACTTATATTTATTGTGTATTTTTTCTATTATTATTGTGTTCTTCATCTTTTGTGTTTTTTAGTGCTGCATTGGATCTGAAGTAACAATTATTTCATTCTCCTGACACTCGTATACAGGAAATTACATTAAACAATCTTGAAACTATTTGAATCTAACAGATTTTGGAATTGGGAAGTGCTATCAAAGAAGCCAGCAAGTTGTTACAGTCATTTTGCCGATTCAAATGCTAGCTGTATTATCTAGGATGATGTCCATCTTCCCAGACTCTATTAGAGATTACACTTATCTATCGAAGTAATGAACATTTCATCAAATTCTTGATATGCCCAGATGGGGAAAAACCCTTTTCAGGAAATGCCCAACACACCATGGAGTATCAGTCCTCAAGATGATAACTAAACAATCTTCAGTGAAAATCTGCTTCAGTACTAGGTCCTTACCTGAAACCAGATGGCATTCACTATTTTACTGAGAACAAACAGAGGCAGTATCCAAAAAGCACTAAAGGTGGAGTTCAGGATAAATTCCACCCAGGACCATACATCTCCATGTAATGAGGGATCTCCTGCTCAAGCAAAAGAAACATCAGTTACATAAATGGTTAAAGAAGAGCACCTTCCAATCTGATAAAAACTGTGATTTCACATTAACCACGAAAACAGCCTGAGGCAAAACATTTGGTTTGTGGATGTTTGAAGGACAGGAGGTGAAACAAAAGCAGATCCCATGGAAGTATAGAAACAACAGAACTGTGAAATGGAAGCAGTGCAAATTGAAACTGAGTAAATGAAGTGGGAAAGAACAACATACAAGACATTAAAAACATTTCTTCCAATGCACACAGAAATCATAATCACTTTTGATTCTCTAAAGTACTAAGAAATTAAGTTAATATAGTTTCCATTTGCCTTTATGGACTGCAAAAATACACCTCCCTCCTACCTTGTTCCTGGTCACCCAGTCACATTTTTTGCTTTCAACTGGTCAGGTCAACATGTTGGAACAATAGTCCACAAAACATCATGTAGCAATGTTGCTGGAATTTTAAATATATTTGAACAAGCACAATTTCAACAAAGTACAGAGCACGAGTTAACACTTGTGTGTTGCGTAGACCAGCTTGTGAAAATACTGGAAAGGATAGCCAAAATGTGTCTAGATTAAATCTGTGATCCACCTCATCTAATTCTTTGACATAATTGTAAACTGTCATCCAAACATACAAATTAATTTCCAGTATGTTCTCTGCCCTAGAAAATGGTAATATTATTGCAAATGTGCAGAACAGGGGTATGTACAAGACTAAGTAGTTTTGCAAAACCTTAATGGTCGGCACAGAGTTAACTGATATTCTCTCCTGCCCACTTAGGTGCAAAACGGACTAATCAAACAGATCAAATTATGTTATCAACATGACACTGCACCTTGAAATTTAAAATTGAGTCTTAAGTAAACAAAGAGTTTATGCAATAGCTTTGAAATAGAATCAGATTTCAGATTCCAAATATTACTTTAGACCTTTGGTTCTTTTTCCTCCTAATAATGTGAGCTTTGGCTCACTCACACACAAGGCAATTGTTCATGTAATTAAGCCAACTGGAGCCCAGTCAGATTGCACTCTTTTCTTTGCACTATTCTGTTGAACTTTGCACCCATTCCATTGTTTTGTGCTTGTCACTATTTATTTGTATCAATGTATGCTGTTTGCCCTGTGAGCTTCAAGCAAGCAAGACATTTCTTTACAACTGGGTGTATATAACAATAATCTAATATAAACCTTCACCTTCCAACATTCACAGTAATAAAGGTTGGAAAAAGGAACCCCAATTTACCTTTACGCACCTTAGTGAGGTTACATTCTATCCACTACCTCCTGGCTGAACCTTGATAAGAACAGAACTCAATTCCTTGGGCAATTGTTACATTCTGTTAGATTGTGGGCAATTAGTATTTCAGTTGCATCTAAATCACAGCTTATACTACCCTTCCCAACAAAATAGTTCACATATATAACCATATAACAATCACAGCACGGAAACAGGCTATCTCAGCCCTCCTAGTCCGTGCCGAACTCTTAATCTCACCTAGTCCCACCTACCCGCACTCAGCCCATAACCCTCCACTCCTTTCCTGTCCATATACTTATCCAATTTTACCTTAAATGACACAACTGAACTGGCCTCTACTACTTCTACAGGAAGCTCATTCCACACAGCTATCACTCTCTGAGTAAAGAAATACCCCCTTGTGTTTCCCTTAAACTTTTGCCCCCTAACTCTTAAATCATGTCCTCTCGTTTGAATCTCCCCTACTCTCAATGGAAACAGCCTATTCACGTCAACTCTATCTATCCCTCTCAAAATTTTAAATACCTCGATCAAATCCCCCCTCAATCTTCTACGCTCCAATGAATAGAGACCTAACTTGTTCAACCTTTCTCTGTTACTTAAGTGCTGAAACCCAGGTAACATCCTAGTAAATTGTCTCTGCACTCTCCCTAATTTATTGATATCTTTCCTATAATTCGGTGACCAGAACTGTACACAATATTCCAAATTTGGCCTTACCAATGCCTTGTACAATTTTAACATTACATCCCAACTTCTGTACTCAATGCTCTGATTTATAAAGGCCAGCATTCCAAAAGCCTTCTTCACCACCCTATCTACATGAGACTCCACCTTCAGGGAACTATGCACTGTTATTCCTAGATCTCTCTGTTCCACTGCATTCCTCAATGCCCTACCATTTACCCTGTATATTCTATTTGGATTATTCCTGCTAAAATGTAGAACCTCACACTTCTCAGCATTAAACTCCATCTGCCAACGTTCAGCCCATTCTTCTAACCGGCATAAATCTCCCTGCAAGCTTTGAAAGCCCACCTCATTATCCACAACACCTCCTACCTTAGTATCATCGGCATACTTACTAATCCAATTTACCACCCCATCATCCAGATCATTTATGTATATTACAAACAACATTGGGCCCAAAACAGATCCCTGAGGCACCCCGCTAGTCACCGGCCTCCATCCCGATAAACAATTATCCACCACTACTCTCTGGTATCTCCCATCTAGCCACTGTTGAATCCATTTTATTATTCCAGCATTAATACCTAACGACTGAACCTTCTTAACTAACCTTCCAAGTGGAACTTTGTCAAAGGCCTTGCTGAAGTCCATATAGACTACATCCACTGCCTTACCCTCGTCAACATTCCTCGTAACTTCTTCAAAAAATTCAATAAGGTTTGTCAAACATAATTCAAAGCCGGGAGATTAACAGCTTTGTGGGCTGAAGGGCCTATATTACGCTGTGGGTTTTCCTTGTTTCTATGTAACATGGGATCTTTTTGGTGTATCATCTGGTTCACACCATTTCATACATTAACTGAACAACCAACTAGGGGTATTTGAAAGAATTTTTGTTTTCATGGGATGCTATAACTCAAGAATTTCACTTTTGTATTATTTACTTACCCATAATATGTGCAGTGATGGCCTGAAGCAGAGGGATAAAGACCCGGTAAAAGACAAAGATACTCATCTGTAAAGAAAGAAAATGAAATAGATGTTACTGGAAACAACAGCACAGTGTTGTGTAAAATATTCAAAGATTCAAGATCTAAAGTACATTTATTATCAAAGCATTTATAAATTATACAAACTTCAAATATATTTGCTTACAGGTAGCCACAAAGCAAGAAACCCGAAAGTCAATAAAAGAAAAAAATAAAAATAAAAGACCAATACCTGATGCACAAGGGGGAAAAAAAAAGCATCGATATTGCAAACAATAACATTCTGAACCAAATTGAATCCCCAGGTTCGAAACCCGGAGCAGCCCAGAGTAGGCCCAAAGCCTCGTTTATTAGTTTATCATATTAGTGGGCATGGAGCACAGCAGCTGGGGCAGACTTCATAGTTTCAGCACCATGGAGAGAGAATTGACCACCGTGAGAGTGAGCGAGCATAATCGGCCCTCACTTCGGATCCCGATGTCCTGTCTTTTCAGTTTATCTGGGTCTATGTTTAAATTGACCAAAGAACAGAACAACAAAAGGCTTCAGCACCCTAGAGACAGGAGTAACATCATGGAGAGTGAGCGAAATCAGCTCTCACCTCCAATCTGGGCTGGTGTTCAAATTGTCTAAATAGCAGATCATACCTCGCACTAGAACCTGGTTACTGCGAAGGAATCGGGGCCTAGACCACACCGCCCAGCAACTCGCTCCGAGCCCAGATTTCGCTACCCCTCCCAAAGCCACTCACAAGCACTTCAAATCAGCTTGGCACCAGAGCGATCCAACCTCACACCCAGACCAGTTGTATGGGCATTGGTACTCTGCCCCAACTTCTCCTCTATGAATGGCTCACTCTATCTGCATCAATTCTACAATACACTATCTTAGCTCATCCCCCGAACTACCTCTCATCCCCTCACTGTTTGTGGCAATAATTTAACACAATTTACTTCCAAAGAGATGTTTTTAGTTGAATTCCTTGCCTTTTAAAAAGAAAACGACCAGTGAGCTGTCACACACATTCAGTAGCACTATCTTAACCGGAATTTAAGATACTTACCGTAAATATCCACCTTAATAAAAGTTACAACTGGTTTTTTTGTTGCTAATTCCATTCTTTCAAGATGGTCCAGCACAGGACACCGCTCTGAGGAACTATGGTGATGTCCTCTGGCTGACTTCCAACAACAATTTCTCATCGTACAAAGTACAACCACTCTGCCAGAGCTACTTGCTGCAACATTTAGTCATTTGTGGTCTTATTGTCAAGGGAAATACTCTCAACTCATCTCCAGAACTCAGCCCATCAAAGTAGGCACTGGTGAGCATGCTATTGTTGTGTTAATATTGCATGGATACAATACTGTCAATGACCATTTCCATCACTTTGCTGAAAGTTGAGAGTAGATTGATTGGACACCTAAATTAAATGTGTTCAGATTTTGTGAATAGGATATACCTGGGCAATATTCCCACTGTAAAGTCAGAATCAGGTTTAATATCACTGGCATATGTCGTGAAATGTGTTGTTTTGCAGCAGGAGTACATTGCAATACATAATAAAAACTATAAGTTACAGTAAGTGTATGTATAAAAATAAATTAAATAAGTAGTGCAAAAAGAGAGGGGAAAAATAGTGAGGTTGTATTCATGGGTTCATTGTCCATTGGAAATCTGATGGTGGAGAGGAAGAACTGTTCTTGAAACACTGAGCGCACATCTTCAGGCTCCTATACCTCCTCCTTGATGGTAGCAATGAGAAGAGGGTATGTCCTGAATGATGGGGCTCCTTAATGATGGATGCCACCTTTTTGAAGCATGGCCTTTTGAAGATGTCCTTAATGCTGGGGTGGCTAGTGCCTATGTTGGAACTGGCTGAGTTTACATTTTTCTGTAGCTTTTTCCGATCCTGTGCAGTGACCCTCCATATCAGACACTGATGCAACCAGTTAGAATCCTCTCCACAGTACATCTGTAGAAATTTGCAAGTGTCTTTGGTGATATAACAAGCCTCTTCAAGCTACTGATGAAATATAGCCACTCTCATGCCTTCTTTTTAATTGCATCAATATGTTGGGCCCAGGATAGATCCTCAAAGAAGTTGACATCCAGGATCTTGAAATTGCTCACTCTTTCCAATTCTGATCCCTCGATGAGAACTGGTGTGTGTTCCCACAACTTGCCCTTCCTGAAGTCTATGATCAATTCCCTTGTCTTACTGACATTGAATGCAAGGCTATTGCTGCAACACCAATCAGCTGATCTATCTCATTCCTCTATACCTTGTCATCATCTGAAATTCTTTCAACAATAGTTTTGTCATCAGCAAATTTATAGATGGTACTTGAGCTGTGCCCAGTCACACAGAAGTGAGTGTAGAGACAGTAGAACAGTGGGCTAAGCACCTATCCTTGAGGTACAGCAGTGCTGTTTGTCAGCGAGATGTCCAATATGCACAGACTGTGGACTCCTAGTGAGGAAGTCAAGTACCCAGTTGCAGAGGGAGCTACACAGGCTCAGGTTCTGGAGCTTTTTGATTAGAACTGAGGGGTATGATTGTGTTAAACGCTAAGATGTAATCAATGAACAGCAGTCTGATATAGGTTATTACTATTGTCCAGCATCCGCCGTAGACCTATTGTGGCGGTAGGCAATTTGCAGCGTGTCCAGATGCTTGCTTAGGCAGGAGTTGATTCTGACCATGAACAAACTCTCAAAGCACTTCATCACAGTAGATGTGTGTGCCACTGGGCAACAGTCATTGAAGCAGCTCACCCTGTTCTTCTTGAGCACTGGTATGATTGTTGCCCTTTAGAAGCAGGTGTAAGCCTCTGGCAGCAGCGAGAAATTGAAGATGTCCTTGAACACTCCCACCAGTTGGTTGGCACAGGTTATCAGAGCACCTACCAGGTACACCATCAGGGCCACCCTCTTGAAAGATGTTCTGACGTCAGCCTCTGAGACAGAGATCACAAGGTCTCCAGATGCTGCAGGGATTTGCAGAGGTGTAATTTTGTTCTCCCTTTCAAAGCGGGCATAAAAGGCGTTGAGCTCATCTGGCAATGAAGCATCACAGCTATTCATGATGATAGATTTCACTTTGTAGGAAGTAATGGCCTGCAAACCCTGCCAGAGTTGACATGCATCCAATTCTAACCTCAATTGCAAATGTTTTTTCACTCTAGTTGTACCTGGAATTCTTGTATATTTCTGGATCACCAGTTTTGAATGCCACAGATCTAGCCCTCAGCAAACTACGAATCTCCTGGCCCATCCACTGTTTTTGGTTTGGGTATGCTTGGTATGCTGTTGAAGGCACACACTTCATCACTGTCTTGATGAAGATGATGGCAACTGTGACGTACTCATTTAGATTCGGAGATGAATTTCTGAATATTGTCCAGTCTACCGACTTAAAGCAGTCCTGTTCTCTGCCCGTTCTGTGTTTCAAACGATTTTGTAGCATCCCTGCTTCCTCAAAGGGGAACTACATTCGTGACCAGAGCCTGTGTCCAAGGTTTGGCAATTTTGCATATTGATATATTTTTTAAAACATCTTAAAATGATGCTGCTTATTGAAAAACCCATGGCTGTGACTGGATTTCAGCTGTAGCTGCAAAACCAAACAACTGCCACTGCTTGCAACCCCAGACAGATTTGGTATACTTGCATGACATGCCCCTAGTTCCAATGGTTGCTCCAAATGATTGTTTCAGAAGTTGAATCCTTTACTAGCAATTAGCATACAATCTTGAAGCAATGAAACTTAAGCGTACCCTACCCAAGTGAATACCTAAATGATATTTAGCTTATTCAGCGGTCAGAAAAGATACGACTGTCGCCAGTCCCAAGCTAAAAATTGCCACGAAATAAGCAAGAATATGCAACTTATTCCCTTCGTTTTTACCACACCCCCACTCACGTGACTAGTTATCATAAACGTAATAAACACGCACACAGAATATCAAGCAGATAGAGAACAGATACATGGCTCTCAAAAGTCTTACATGGAAATATTTGGTGATTCCCATTGGAGCTCCATGCAAGCAGTCGCCACTCAATGACACTATCACTGTACTGGAAAAAGCCTAACTGCAAGGACAGCTACATCTGGAGCAAAGATCTTCAATTGGATGTTATTTGGCTCCAAAGCCTCTGTTGTTTCCAGTGCTCTGGGGTTCTTGATATTAAGGGGCAGCATGGTAGCGTAGCGGTTTGTATAAAGCTATTACAGAGCCAGCGACCCAGGTTCAATTCCACCATTGTCTATAAATAATTTGTATGTTTTCCCGTGAATGCATGGGTTTCTTCCGGTGCTCTGGTTTCTTCCCACATTCCAAAGACATATGGGTTAGCAGGTTAATTGGTCACATGAGTGTAACTGGGCAGCATAGGCTTGTTGGCCCGGAAGGGCCTGTTACTGTGCTGTATCTCTAAATAAAATGTGAAGAAAATTGAACTGGATTAAGACTGGCTTCTTTAAGTGACGATCTCAGGAGGAATTGGACATGCATCTTCCAGTTAGTAACCGTGGTTGAGAATGACTACGGGTCTCTGAAATGAATCGTTAAATTTTTTCCTCTTTCCACTGATGGTGCCCAAGTGTTTCCAGCATTTTCAGTTGTAATGTGAGTCTTGTTTCAAGGTGGGCTCTGCAGTGGGTGGGGATGTTTGCGGAACTATTTAACTCTCTAGCGCCATTCCCAACTGGTTGTGGCTGGACTGCAGAAATTTAACTTGATGCATTGGTTGAAAGATATCCATGTTCTGCTTTTGGCAACAGCCCAAATTTGCAGACTTCCCCCTCCACAACACCAATCACAGAAAATTGAAAACAAAGTAACAATAGCTTTAATAAAGAACAGCAGCTTAGAGACATATTGTTAGGTCTCCCCTCTCACTGTGAAACAGGGACACCTCTTTTTCCCTTATTAGGGGGAGAGAGAGAGCCTGGAGTATGTCGAATTACCAGGTGAACGAGTAGTTTTTGGGGTACAGCAAGTCTGTGTCTTTACTGATGCTTTGCTGCATGCTTGAGTGCTCGGTGGTGGTGGGGGGCACGATGCTTTTTTTGCCGGTGGGGGAGGGGAGATCATTGCTTTGCTGCTGCTTATGCGTGTCTCAATGCGGTGGACCTTAGGACCCAGCGGAACCGCAGACCTTATTTAACCTGTCTCAGTCCGCTGGACATTAGGACCCAGCAGTGAAGCTCTGAATCCACAGTGTTTCTGTTCACGAAAATAACCACGATCACGATTGAAAATAAAGTGGAAATAATAAAGCGACTGGAAAGAGGTGAAACGCCATCAGTCATTGGAAAAGCGTTAGGCTACGTCGGTCAACAATCGGAACAATTTTAAAGGATACAGTGAGAAAGGCCCTGCCCCAATGAAAGCTACAATTATTACTAAGCAACGCAGTGGTTTATTTATTGGGTTTTGGGGTTTTGATCCTCCTGGCGCTGAAACATATGTTCTTAAGCGTTTTATATGCATAGAAAGGTAAAATATATACTATATACCAAGACAAACGTTTGACTAACTGACACTAAATAATACCGGATGTACCCGTTCTGACTTACTAAGAGAACTTCCGATTTTTTTCCGTCCCGATCCATGATAAACCACGCACATCCTCCCATATACTTTAAATAATCTCTAGATTACTTATAATACCTAATACATTGTAAATGCTATGTAAAATAGTTGTTATACTGCATTGTATAGGGAATAATGACAAGAAAAAAAGTCTGTACATGCCAGAACAACAAATGCTGGAAGAGCACTTTTGGGCTTTCTTGATTTGCGGTTGGTTGAATTCGCGCATGCAGAACTCGCGGATAAGGAGGGCTGACTGTATATTGTATACATTTCTCTGACATTAAATGTACTTTTGAAACTTTAGCCACAAGATAATATAGAATTCTATAAATCTCTCGTCACAAAATAATACATCATTCCATTCACAAAAGCAACAGAAAGTCTGATGTCCTTTATCTACAAATCTGGAGTTTAGGAGAGTGAAGGGGGAATCTCACTGAAACCAACTGAACATTGAAAAGCCTAGATAGAGTGGATGTGAAGAGGATGCTGTCTTTGGTGGGGGAGTCTAGGACCAAAGGGCACAGCCTCAAAATAGAGGGATGTCCCTTTTGAACAGAGGAAGAATTTCTTTCACTAGAGCGTGGTGAAACTATGGAATTCATTGCCACAAATGACTGTGGAGGACAAACCGTTTAAAGCAGAGGTTGATAGGTTCTTGATCAGTAAGTGCGTCAAGGGTTACAGGCAGAAGGCAGGAGAAAGGGGTTGAAGTGGATAATTCATAATCTATGATGGAATAGGGAAGCAGATTCGATGGGCCAAAAGGCCTAATTCTGCTCTGTCTTATGGTCTGTGGTTTAACCTTTTCTAATTTGAACTACACATTACTTCAGACGCAATATCCTTGGAAAGAGGCCGACACTGCCACTGAATTTCTTCAAGCCACTTCAACAAAAGAATAAAGCCACTTTCCCCCTCTATTCATCGATTTTATTCTTTCATCTCTTTCCCACCCTGACATCATCATTTTGAAAATGTGGCTCAGAATTACTTCATTGCAGGCAATTAGGATAGGTAATAAAACTATCCTTATTTACCATGGTAACATCCAGGAATAAATCCAAAGCTACTATCACAAACTACAACACTGAAAGCTGTAATCATATGCTATAATTAAGTTTACTATTACTCTAATGAGTAGAATAATCACCCTTTACAAATCACCTGCAGAGGGTTGCTACGGATGGTTACCAATTGAATTGTTTAAGTGGAAAATGTAGGTGCACAAACATGTTGAACTTTGGATAATTTATATGAAAGGAGGCTCCTAAGCCACCCAAAACAAAACATATCTGAAACTGCTGAAGGATAAGTGGTTTTAGTACTGTCAAACTCCCCATTTTTAGGAGGACCTGACAGTAAGTTAAATTAAGTTACTTACCCAGAATATCCCTCCATTCCAAGCACAGCACTGCACAATCCTGTTTGCTATTCGGGGCTCACTGGAACACAGAAGCAGGGTGTTCTTCATTAGTGTTGAGAGTCCTTCATCCTGCAGACAGGCCTACATATCTACATGGCCCTGGCATACCATTCAGAACATAAACATTTCAATAGAGGCTACTCAAACTATATCTCTGTTAGTTCTCTGAATGCGGCTACTCAATCTCATTGCATTTATTTGTTCCCCATCTTGATTTTATATTTAATTTCAATCTTCTTTGCCAACACCGTAACCAAATCTGTTTTTAGCAAAGTATTCCAAATCTTTACTTCAATCAGTACTCCATGTAGCCTCTCCATATCCCTGGAGTTTGTGGCACTTTGTTACCAACCCAGGGCTGCTCATCAAATTCCCAGCGCCCACTCCAACTTCTTCGCTGTAGTTGCCTTTCCCCCGTATGACTCAGCCTTGAAGCTTATCTGCATTTCTAACCTAATGGAAAAGGCAAGTTGCTAACCACTGCTATTCTGAAATAGATTGGTAGCACGGGATCCTAGAATGCTAGCTTATATGCAGGTGTCACACTTCTACTGCCACAGTGCCCTCAGCTCCCATTTTATCATTTTAATTCAATCACCCCATGTTCCAATTAGGTATTATTTTAATGTAGTATTTAAGTCACTTAAGAATCATCAGCAGGCCTAGAAGACTAGCGCGCCTCCAGGGTTCCAGGATTTTGTGGAGCGAGAGAGAGAACGTTAGAGTGAGAGAGAGAGAGAGAGTTAGAGTAAGAGAGAGAGAAAGAGAGAGAGTTAGAGCAAGACAGACAGACAGATAGACTGTGGTATGTCGAATTACCAGGTGTATGATTAGTCTTTGGGGTACTGCAAGTCTGCCTTTGTTGATGCTTTGCTGCACGCTTGAGTGCTCAGTGGGGGGCGTTGATGCTTTTTGCTGGTGGGGGGGGTGTCATTGCTTTGCTGCTGCTTATATGTGGGAAGGGGAAGCTGGGGGAGCTTTGGGGTTCTAACATTTAAACTGTCACTAGACAACGGGGTGACCCATTGGGGCACTCTTTGAGAGAAAGGTCGAGCAGTCTAATGTGACCAGAATGAACATTAAATTTTCTTGAATGCTATTGGTATTGCTTTGCTTTGGAAACTGAAGAAGAAAAACCAGTTTATTAAAGAAGAGAGATGCATAGCAAGGCAAATATAGCTCCTCCTCGTTTAACGAAGGTCACTTCTGATGGCAACATTTCTGGTTGATCTGCCACCCTTGTGACTCTCGTTGTCATTCTGGAGACGAGCAGTCCTTTCATGCACCATCTCTTCTGCTGCTTGTTCTTTGTCTCTGATCTTGGAGATGTGCATTTCTCAGCTCCTTCATCTCTTCCTCTCTCCTCCTCCTGTGCCTGTTGTTGTCGTCATTGGGGAGACGTGCATGCCTCTCCTCCTCTGTCTCTTCTTCTCTCATCTTCTTTGTCCTGACTCTTTGATGCTGGAGTCGTGTGGCCCTGTCCTCAGCCGATTCTTGTTCTCTCCCTCTCCTTGCAGCTTCCCGATGACGTTTGGTGTCACCTCTCGACCATGATGTCCCCCTTCTCTTTCCACGCGGCGTAATTAGGCTATGTTTTTTTTGCCCTAATGCAGGATGGAAGATACGAAGCAGTAATACCAAAGGAAGCTGATTACTCTTGATGATGTGGTTGGTGCTCTCCTAAATGGATGTGATATAGTCACTGCTGTCCTTTGACTGCAGCAAAGGGTCTCATGGGTGTCTCGAAGTACGTCATTACAGGTTACGAGATGTTATGTCATGCTTAAATTTAGAGAAGATCCGATGTTCAGTTTTTGAATCTACTCAAGACTTTTATACATTGTGGGGACCATTTTTGAGTTATTTTCAAAACCTTTGATTTGTTGTAAAAGTACAGATGGTGGCTAATAATATATTTTATTATATGATAAGGGTTTTTGTTTTCCCTTTTTTCTTGCTTTTCCTAACAGCTCTGACTTTGGTAGTGGGTTTAGATTTTTTTTCTGTATAACAAAATTAGATTCCAATATTACAATTTAATTTCATTTTTATGAACACAGGGTTTTGTGATTGCAACTGTATTTTTAATACAATGTATTTGGTACTTTTTTTGACTTATATCTTGTACTCAGTATTTCTTTATGCAGTAACTAATAAAAATTTTGAAAAAGAAGTACGTCATTACAATAAGATTTAATGATCTCTTATTGATGGGTGGCAGTTAGATCTGTCCCAATCCCGCACATGCTGATGGTGATATGTGACCGCTCGAAATAGAGCTGCCCTGCCCTTTTGCTCCAGTTGGTGTAACTGCTGAGGCTGGCCGTGCGCATGTGTTGTGGTGTTGCGTCCCGATTTCCATGATGGCGGATCAGCTCTCAGGTGAAAGGCATTTCACCTGATTTTGGTGAATGAGCAATTTTATACGAATATATAACCCTGAGCTTTGCCTGCATTCTGTAAGTTAGCGCATTTTAAGTCGATTTAGCCAAAAAGAGTGCCGCTGTAATGCACCGTTTGCGCTAATTGGAGGTGACAAACAGACAGACAGAGCATGAGACTTGTAGTAGTATATAGATTCATTATTTGGGGCATTCCTTTGTTTTCGTAGATGTTTGCGAAGAAAAGGAATTTCAGGATGTATATTGTATACATCTCTCTGCATTAAATGTACCTATTGAAACCTATTGAATTGAACTTGTGCATTAAACGACACATTGTAATAAATGGAAGAAATTACATTCCTCTGATATTGATGTATTTGGACTAATTTTAAGAGATAGAAGTAGTCAATTGTACTCTCACTCTTCCCTGTGTTCCAGGTTGGGCTGTTCCAAGTTCCTTTTACATTGGATGGCTAAGTCTTTCAAACTTTCTCTCCTGCTGTGTCACAATGACCAAAACTGTTGCCATTTTGTTCCTCCTCATAATACACCACTTTAACATAACACCACACATTCTGTTGAAGTTACTCACAAATAAGACGTGGGATGTGATTGCTAGCTTGTTTCTGTATCCCCAAATGATTACTGAATAGCAGGTGAAGTATTTTCATTGGCTACAAGACTACTGTAAAGGATGGGGTGCTTGGAACAACTGGCTACATGTGCCCAAATCCCCACCCAGAGCACCACTGGAAAACAAAATAAATATCTGTGTTAATGTTAACAAGCCTCCAAGGCAAACTGAACCCGGTGAAACCATTTCATTGAATGGCTGAATAAGTCAACTGCATTGTTTCTGTATTGAGCTGGCTACAGTCAGTGGAGGCAAACCTTTAAGTAAAGCTAGATAATCACACCGAATGAAGGGAATATCAGATAAAGGGAAACGTATTGATTTACACTCAGCGGCCACTTTATTAGGTACAGCATGTACACCTGCTCATTAATGCAATTATCTAATCAGCCAATCATATGGCAGTAACAATGCATAAAAGTATGCAGACATGGTCAAGAGGTTGTGTCGTTGTTCAGACCAAACATCAGAATGGGGGAGAAATGTGATCTAAGTGACTTTGATCGTGGAATAAACGATGGTGCCAGACGGGGTGGTTTGAGTATCTCAGAAACTGCAAATCTCCAGGGATTTTCACACACAACTTTGTCTAGAGTTTACAGAGGATGATGCAATAAAACAACAAAACATCCTGTGAGTGGCAGTTCTGTGATCAAAAATGCCTTGTTAATGAGAGAGGTCAGAAGAGAATGGCTAGACTGGTTCAAGCTGACAGGAAGGTGACAGTAACTCAAATAACCACACATTACAACAGTGATGTACAGAAGAACACCTCTGAACACACATGACAAAACTTGAACTGAATGGGCTATAGCAGCAGAAGACCCCATTAAGTTCTTCTCCTGTAGCTCATGAAATGGCCATTGAGTGCATATCTTGTGGAGCTTTTGTCTCTCCTTTAATGAGATGGAATGTTCAATCACTCTGATGACTAACATTAACCCTCAACAACAGTTGATTAGGTCTAAACTGACTCTGGGAAAAAGAAGTGAAACTCACCTCTAGGGACACACAATTTACTAATCCCAGTGATTGTGAAGTCAGGTCATTTACATTTCAACTGACACACCAGTTAAAGGCATCGTCGCTAATTAACTGTTCAAAATTTTTGTTTTGTTTCATGACAATTTCCTCGGATATTTTGATAATGATATATCCTTCTTATTCAGATGTTTAGTCATATTGCTATTCTCATGGAATTTGTCAGTTCTTTTATCTGCATTTTCCCCAGTGTTACTTTTTAACCAACACATCATTTAACAATTCCCCACTTTTTAAGTATATTTTGTACCTTTGAGGAAAAAGTTTAAAAACAATTAATAGCTCATGAAAAAAAAAGTGTTGTCCTTTTAACAATTCCAAATGAATGAATCAAGTCAGTTCCTGCCAGTACTAATGCTCCACTGAGACCGTATTACTCATTGTTATTGATATCTATTCATTTTCTCCTTTTCATCATCAGCATTTCATGAAATGCATTCATTGTCAAGAAATGTTTTACTTAAGGTGTATATTTTATTCTGCATGAGGGCTTTTAAGCTCTATATCCATGCCACATCTTTCACAAGACCACAGACAAATTAGCACATTCACTTTAAATTATTAATTCAGCAACTTACAATTAGATTTCTACATTTCAAGCTTGCTCTTATCTGTTTAAAAAAAATCGTTTGTGTGTGCAGTGAAACTGCAGAGAAATGTGCAATTTCTACCCATTTAAAGAAAGATAAAGTTCACATTTCTACTCTTATTGCACTTGTTTGATGGATACATCAACACAGAACTCTGGTACTTTAGTACATTCAATCCCTCAAACTTGCATATCTCTCCACATTTTATATTTTAATGGCCTTGGTAACAGTTAGCCAGTGGTTACTCACTTCTCTTCCCTCTTCTCTTCTATTTGAGCTCTGCGGTGTGCCAATGCACTACGTTGTTCTTTCTTCTTTCTTTGTTCTTCTCGCTTCTGGTGAATCCGTTCATCAAGCTTTGAAATTGTTCGTATTCCAAAGACAGAATCCCCTATCCCCTGAAGGAAAAAGCAGGTGGGATAGGAGAGTTCTTAACCTTTTTGTTACTTCTCTCCTGAATGAGGAAGCCTTTCATATTAAAGACAATGATGTTAAATGTATCTTGTGATGCATCAATATGACACTGTGGCACTGTGGCTGAGTTGACGATGCCAATAACTAACTCAGCAATTTGCAACTGACATAAATTGAGGAACTGTGATTATCTGAATGGAAACTGATAAATATGAAAAATCTAGGAAAATAAGCATAAACTGATATATACAATTATGTACATAATAATTTTTAAGAATTACTTTGGTACTGAAGGTTCCCCAGTAGTTTCATGTGAAATGATCTGATCTTCACTTCCTTCAAATATTTTGATCACCTTAAAATTCCTACTAGGAGTGGCAGTGTCGTAACATTACCAGAGACAGACATTACCAGAGTATTCAGAGACATGGTCTCTGCACATAAGAACTTACAGTTTTTAAATTCAATTAATCTGAAATCTAAAATAGTTGATATTAGTAAATGTACTAATGAAAGTACCAAATTGTCACAAAAGCTTACTTGGGTCAAATATGCCCTTTAATGAAAGAAATTTAGCCTTAAAATCATCTGACAAGCTACTCAGATGCAGCCAGCAGTATTCACATCCCTATCAAATAAACTCCAATGAAGGAGTTACATGAGAACCAGAATTGCTTCAGGTTTGACCTGCATCAGTAGATTGGACGTGGAAACCAAAAATAACAACAAGAAAAGGAATTAAAATTAGGATGCAACCATTGACAGGCCAGAGGCATGGAGACTGGATATTCAAAAAGACATACAAGAAACTGAGTGGGAAATGGCATGCTTAAAAGCCCCAAAACAATCAATTAACACGAGAATGAAGATATTACAATACAAATGGTTAATGAGAACTTATATTACCCCAGTCAAACTGAACCACTGGTCCCCTGACATCCTGGACACTTGTGTTAAATGTTTAGAAGAAAAGGGTACTCTGTTTCACTGTGTATGGGACTGTCCAAAATTTTAAAATTACTGGAAAACAGTTGTTCAGACTATATCTGAGATTGTTGGAGTAAAGGTGCCTCACAAAGCAAAAATGTGTGTACTAGGTATATATGCAAAGAACTTTATTGTTAGTTCAAAACAGTCAATTTTAATTGACTGTGGACTCCTGCAGGCCAGGAGGATGATAGCTTTACCTGGGAGAAAAATGGATGTACCTTCCATACATGTATGGGTGAAGGAAATGGCATCTTGTATTGTATTGGAGAGACTGACATACATAACCAGAGGAAGGGCAGGAGAATTTGAAAATGTGTGGAAACCTTTATTGGAGTTTCTTGGATGTCAAGGTACTCAGTCATTTTGAAATAGCTGTCTGTTGTTAAGTGCTTCCACTTTTTTTTTTCTGATGTGTTTTTATTTTATTTCTTTGTTAAATATGTGAAGTATGTGAAATGTTATATTTCTTTTCTTTTGATGATTGTGAAAACATGAGGACATGTTTTACTATTTCGTTTAATTATTATTGTTTATTTGTATATGTGAAATATATGTAAAATTCAATAAAAATATTAGGATGCGAAACTCAGCTGGGTGAAGACAAGATTAGGAACATTTGTGACAGCTTAGTGAAAAAATTCTAACAGTCTTTCTCGGGGTCAAAATGGGCAGAATAGCTGTTCATTTAGTCAGATTCAGCACACATTTGAGACTTGAGCACATGCTATCGTCATGGAGTTGGACAGCAAAGAATCAGGCTCTTTGGCCCACTGTATCGATGCCATCCCTTTACCCATCGATTAGAATCCCACTTACCTGCATTCATTCCATATTCGTCTATGCTTTGCTTAATCAAGTGTTTGTCCAGCCGCCTCTTAAATCTTGTTACTGTTCACACCTCTACTGCCTCCTCTGCTAGCTCATCCCTGACACCAACTAGTCTTTGTATGAAAAATATACCCTTAAGACCCTCTTTAAGCCAACATTTTGCTGCATTTCTGAGAGTGCTGCTTCTCAGATGAGATGTCAACCAACAGCTTATATGCCTCATCAGAAAGACATGAAAGATGCTGTTAAATAGGTTCTCTGTTATCTTGGCTAATATTCCTCCTTTTTTAGCAACAGCAAAATAGAGCTCAAATGGTCTGTTTCATCAATTTGACCATGTGGTATCCTCTGGTTCCTGTATTTGACTATGGTTGTCACATAGTTAAATACAGCAGCCAGACGCTTTATTCCAAAATAATTCATTAGTTAAGTGGCATACCAAGGATATGTATTGTACTGTAATTTCTAGCTCCACTTGTGCACAAAATGGATCTAAACACATCCCACTGCAAAATATGGTAGGTTGCTCAAAAACAGCCTTTGTTGTAAACTTTATACACATCTAAAATGGCAGTTACTTAAGTTAAAAAAAATCTAAAATAATGACTGTGACTGTGTATATCCAGAGATACTGGCCATGTGACAGATGCACTGCCACCTGGCTGGTCGGAGGACACACCACATGCCAATCAACATTTGGTCCCTGCCAACTAATCAATGCACACCTAAATTATTGGTCACCTTAATTGGATTATCTCACCCAGCCCCATGCTTTAAAAGGTGAGACTTGGCCTTGGCTTGCCCTCTCTTACAGACCACCTCATTGAAGGTAAGTGCATTAATTTATGTTTGGGAAGGTCTATCGTTTGTCCTGGTAAGGCAGCCGCAGCTATCCCAGGTCAAGGGGGATAGCTGTTGTAGTGCTTTTCCCTTGTTCTTTGTATGTGTAACCGTACCCTGTCCCCACACTGCTTCCTGTGTATTGTAGTTGCTTCTGTTGACCCGACTTCCCCTTGTAAATAAATTCCTTATTATTAAAACTGTGTGTGTCCAGGCCTCTACTGTTGAGACTCAAAGAACCAGTTATTTTCCATCACAACACTGTGAAACTATGAAATTGTCACCAAAACCTATTGGTTTCCAGTGCCCTCTATAGAAGGTTACCTGCTGTGTCTGCTCAGTCTGGCCTATATGTAACCACTCACTGCAATGTAAAACCAGAAAAAGGTCGGAAATACTTAGCACATCCAACAGCATCAGCAGAAAGAAAGACTGAAGATGTGACCTGACTACTATTTCCAGCATTTTACTTTCTTTTTATTTACTTCAAATTTCCAGCATTTTCAGTTTCTTTTCTGACCTTCACCTACATTAAAGTGGCTTGTAACTCCCCCCAAATGATCGATCAAACTATTGCATGGTTAAGAGAATATTTACCACTATTTCCTCAAGGACAATTGTGAGTGAGTAATACACACAATGAAAACATAATCTATATCAAGTCTGAAGATTTGACTGTGTGGAACTTTCTTCTGGACATGGTATCTCAGAATAGGTCTAATTTAACAGAGGACACCCACCTTCACAACATCCAGAAGGAATGTCCTGACACTATCCGCCATGGCCAGAGGAGTATCAGCTGTACACCACAGCAAAATCACCTTCACAGCAGGATTTCATCATGGGAGCTTGCTGTCTTTTCTGTCATCTGATGAGAGGATATCAATGGATGAATCAGACAAATCACAGACAAAGAATGAGTAGCTGGAGAAAGAAGGTTAACACGTATTAAAAGTAAATTTATTCAGTTGACTTTTCAGGCATTTCTACCTATACTATGCAGAAGTTTGGAAGGGCAATAATAGATTTCATCTGACTTTGTTTAGTAGCACCTTGTTTGTCAGACTCGGCTCAATCACCAAAGCTCGTAAGCAAAGTCACCATTTTTGCACATAAAACTGTGGTTTGATTTTCTTTTGAACTGACAAAACATGTTTAAAAGATTTTTCATTTTATTTTTCAGCACATTTGCAATGCCAACCACAGTATTTCTTTAAGAATACAATTTACACATGTCAATAACTTACAAATGCATAACATCCAAGTGTTTGTAGTTATGCAGTTACATCACCTTTATTGAAAGTTAATTGCTGGAAGTGATCAGGCAGGGAAAGCCATGAAGAGACAAATACTGGGGCAGCAACGAACCAACAGGTTTCATTATTATTAAATGATACTTCAGTTATATTTCCCTGTATTTCTTCAGGTAAATTTTTTACTAACTGAAAGAAAGAAAGGTGCTGTAATTGTCTGTGGGTTTTTCAATTTTACCAAACATTGATAGTATTTGAAACTACAGTTGAAACCCCAGTACATTATGTGGTGACAATGACGGGAGTTCCAGTTGTTACTAAAACACCCATTGGACTATCAGTTGGAGACAAAGTGTTCTTGCAAAAACAAATCTCTTTTCATGTTTGAAAATAATCAAATTCTTCAACAGCAAGAATTAAGCTATATTATCAAATTACTGACTCGTACACCATGGTTGTAGTTTTAATTAACAACTAAATAGACTAAGCTGCAATGGGGGGGGGGGGGCGCGGTGGTATTAGTGTGGATGGAGAATCTTTTCTGACTGAGTTTGGTTTTCCGGTGGAAAGGTAATGTTGCCCAAGCCTAAATGTGCTCTAACATTTGGCATCAGGACTATGGGCCACCAACAGTACCCTAAAATGTTGTCAAATGAGTGGCACAGTTGTGGGATTTCCAAATAGAAATACAAACCTTTTCCATCCCGTGCTGGTTATCAATTCTGATAGTGCACAACGGTTGAACTAGGGGGAGGTGCAGTGAGTTAATTAACTAAATTCCATTCACATCATCACAAGATGGGTCTCTGTCTAATCTCTAACTACTATCCTATTGATTTGGTTCAGCTCTTTTCAGGTCATCAAAACTCAATCAGTCCATTGAATCTATGCTTCCTTATAAGGATGGAGATTGTACTCTGAGGTCACTTTAAGATTGGCTTATTCACTGGACTTTAGAAGAATGAGAGGTTAAAGATCCAGGACTCAGAGGACTCTCAACAAATATTGATTTCAAGTGGTTTGGGGCGGGGGCGGGGGCGGGGGGGGGGGGGGGAGGAAATCAGTGCTTTCTCTGGCTGAACAGCTTAGAATTAGCAGATGCTATCTCATAATCAGATGGCTTAGCCCCTCGATCAGGGTCACGTGAAGCTATGGGAGCAAGTGGTGGATGGTCATATGAGCAGCTGGTGAACATCACAAGTTCTGGTTATGCGATTACTGATGTCGGGCAGACAATCTCTGAAGAGTATTGATTATGGCTGGGGTTACCCGTCTTGTAAAGACACTGGCCAGAAGAAGGCAATGGCAAACCACTTTTGTAGAACAGAAACATTTGCCAAGACCAATCATGGTCAAGACCCTGATCGCCTACATCATACGACATGGCACATAATGATGATGATATCTCACAATAAAGATCACATATTTAGGACCGAAATAGGCATTTCAACATACAGATGATTGCAATGCTTGGAATTCTTTACCACCTCAATGGATATTCAGTTAAAAAGTGAGCAATTAAAATCAGAAGTTAGGGAAACCTAGTAGAAAACTGGACAAGACACATATTCAGCAACTGTCTTATTGAATAGCAAAGTAAACTCACAGTGTGACCTATTCTACTGTGTTTCCCTTGCATTCCAAAGCAAATTACAGCACAACTACACACAAAGTCAGGGCCACTCTGACAATGACAATTGATTTGTCTCCTTGTCTGCAAGTTCCATTCTCTTTTCAATTATGACGTACAGTAATGGTAATTTGGTGTCATGTGTCACATAACTTTTCGCTCAATGTCAGCAAAGCAAAAGAGCTGGTCATTGACTTCGGAAAGGGTGGCAGTGCACATTCTCATTTACATCAACAGTATTGAGGTCAAGAGGGTTGAAAACTTCAAGTTTCTAGGAGTGAACATTGCTAATACCTGTCCTGGTCCAACCACGTGGATGCCACAGCCAACAAAGTTCACCAGCACCTCTACTTTCTCAGGAGGCTAAAGAAATTTGGTATGTCCCCTTTGACCTTCACCAATATAATTTTAATCACACCCCATCCAGATGTATCACAGCTTGGTATGATAACTGCTCTGCCTGTCACTGCAAGAAACTACAGAGTTGTGGATACAGCTTCGCACATTGCAGAAGCTAGTCTCTCCTCCATGGACGCTATATATGCTTCACTGCCTCAGTAAAGCAGCCAGCATTATCAGTAACCCCACTCACCCCAAGCATTCTCTCTTCTTCCCCCTCTCACTGGGCAGAATCCTGAAAGCACATACCACTATCCCACTGTTGAAAGGTGATTAAACAAGTACAATGAGAAGGACTCGACCTCAAAATCTACCTCATTATGACTTTCTGTCTTATTGTCTACCTGCACTGCACTCTCTCTGTAACTGTAACATGTTATTCTGCACTCTGTTATTGCTTTACCTTGTACTATCTCACTACACTGTCATAATGAATTGATCTGTATGAACAATACGGAAGACCAGCTCGGTAAATGTGACAATAATAATCAAATATACTAATTGTAAGGACTCGATGCTTGCTGAGACCTTAAAAAGTGGAATTGAGATTGCAATAATTATAGAAAGCAGGCAGTTCCAAGGCTCAACATTTTGCCTTTGTAAAGTCAAGTGATTGCAAGGTGGTGTCACAGTTGAAGGAAAACAAAATTTCTGAAGCACCTTTTTTCAAACTTCTTTGCAATCAGGAATATTTAACAGAAGATTTAAATAAGTGGTAAACACAGATGAGCTGTTTTCAAACTGGTTGAAATTCTGTGACAGCATGGAAACTTGAAGGTTGAAATGATTCACCAAAATGTTTCTTTCCCCCCCCCCCCAACCGCAAAAACTGCTCCATCCAAAGTTAAAGCCAAATGAAATATGCAAAACTTTATAAATCGATACAATTGCACAATGTGTTTATCAACACACGTAACGTTCTACATGGGTATAGGTTAAAATCGATACCTGTACCCAGCTGGAAGCCCGAGAAGCCTTTGTGACATTTATAGCCACATGGCCACATGTACCTTTGGAGCTCTTTACCAGAGTAACAGAAATCGTCACTATTTTGTTCCTGAACAACATTAACCTGTAATGCATCTTCAATAGTTTCCTGCCTCAGCAAGAATGACTCTTCCCAATAAAAAGAAGTTCATGAACATTTTGCATACTTTTAAGGCTTATTGCCACATTCAATATTCAGCAATCAAGTAGCTTATAGAACTCTGTATGATTTTGAGAAACATCCTAGGATGTGCTGGGATACATCATCAGCAATGGAACCTGGGGTCATCAGGTGTTTGGGTTTTTCAAAATCAGACACCCTTGCCCAGACCATCCAGGGCTGATCAGGCCTTGGCTTGTGTCCCAGCAGTAGTGATCCAGAGATCACATTTCTTGATCTGTAGCCATCAGCAGCCTCTGTGACAGTCCTGATGGCTCTTTACTTTGCAGCACTGCAATGCCATGGAGAGAGTAGATCCTGCAGAGTGAGCAGTCAGCAAAACCTCTACACTCCACTTCTAAAGGCTCACAACTTAGCCTCCATCCCTGTCTCTGACACTGCTCTACCAGCTCCTGGTATTCAGCATTTTTATGCTCAAAACTGCTCCAATGTCTCCTCAATCTGGTCTTCCCAAGGCACTGTTAGTTTCTCCATGACCACCTGCTTTGAGGTTTCTAACAGAATGACCATGTTAGGCCTCAGTGATGATAAAGCAATAAAGTCAGGGAAGATTGACTTTCAGTTGCCAGTGAGACACTGTGACAAGCAAACCTGCTGATGATCTGCACTGAGGCTGTGGTTGGTCTCCAGCCTTGACAAAGGCTATGGGCTTTCTGGGTTGGTGAATGAGTTTACCGTTATTAATGGTTGAGGAGATATTTTCTGGCACTGCCTTCAGCACCTGGTCATAGCACTAGCAGCCTTTTCCCAGGGCTTTTGGGCAGCTGCTGATGATGTGTTCCAGGGTCACTCTGCCAGGGCAAGAAGACATCATGGTGTTAAGTGTTTGCCCCAAACAAAAAGGTTCACTAGATTAGGCAGGATGTCATACACAGCCTGGATCACGAACTGGATGCGCAGGGGTTCCGCCTGCCAGATGCTGAACTAGGATATTGTCCACTTCAGCGCATCCTTCCACCCTGTCCAAGCTCCCTGCTCCCCATTCTTACTATTCTGGTGATATGCACTTCCTCGACAGCTGCTTGCATCTCTTCCTGGACCAGCTTGTATCCGTCCCTGCCCTGGGCCCTGACAAAGCGGGTTGAAGGGAAGCTGCCCAATCCCTGACTGACGAGATGCCACTGTCCCTACCAGATTCCTGTGCCTCAGACATGGCTCTGTCATCTCCACCGTGTCCTGGGCCTTCCACTTCCTGCGTGCCTACTGTCGAGACTTTGGGGTCACTGGAACCTCTGTACAGCAGCAAACCTCTTGTAAGGGAAACAATGAGCTACTAAAGGAAAGCTATAGTTTATTCCTCTTCCCGTATAGAGCAATGCTGGTCAGGCTATTTGAGAGGCCCAGCCATCTTCGAAGGTAGCCATTGATCTTTCTGTCAAGAGTCTCAACTGTTGACATGGTTTTCTCACATTAGCATTGGCCAGAGGATGTGGTAGAGGATGCCATGCTGGTAGATCCCGACCTTGAATTTGCCAGATAGGCCTGACTTGTCCACACAGATGAGCCAGACTTCTAACTCCTTGGTGGTCTTCTGGATAGCAGCTGCATCTCTTAGGCTGCAGTCAAAGACCTTCCCCAGGCACTTGACTGGTTTCTCAGAAATGGATGGGAAAGCAACACCATCCAAGGAGAAACAGAATTTATTCATGCCTGCCTGCCTTTAACAATAGAGACCATGATTTCTCTGGCTTAAAGCTCATCCTTGCCCATGCGATGAGCCTTTCTACTCCCTGGAGGATCCATCTACTGCCTGGGACTGATGTAGCTGTCACCAGGAGGTCATCCATGAAGACTCTGATTGGGGGCGGCCTCATGTCTGTCTTAAGTCAGAAGGCCTCTACCCTTCACTTTGGCTGACTTTACCAGCATATTCATGATCAGGGAGAAGAGGACCACTGAGATTGTACATCTAGTTATAATACTCTTTTTGAGCTGATGCCAGCCTGATGTGGCAATTTCTGAAAAGACACTCAATCTTCCCGTAATAGTCCAGGACAAGATCCTTTATCTTCCTCGAAACATGACGTTGGTTCAACATAATCTCTACCAGCTTATGTAGTAATGATTTGTACATCGGATAAACTCTTCTCGTGCTTCCAGCTGGTTACAGGTATCAATTTTAACCTATTTTTCAATAACAAACTCTGCCACCTTCATCAGGGATGATGCCTGGGCATGTCTTGTCTGGCAGTATTTATACCTCCGTCATCCATCCCTCCTGATTAGTTAGTCTTCATCCAATCAGGTTTCCGCTATCCCACCTTGTTTACAATCGAATGGTCCCAAAGCCATTGGCTCGGAACAGTAGATCTGTGCTGTGTAAGTCAATTCTATAGCCATTACGAATGCAATGTCCTGCTACTGCTGACTTGTACACATTGGCAAGGTCTAGCCATAGTACGACTAGGTCCCCCTTTCCTTGTGCACTTTCCTAATCAGCTAAGCCTGTGTGTTCCAGTCACCCTGGCACTCTGAGAATCCCTCCTTTCTGTACAGATGTATCAATGTAGCCACTTTTGAGGAGAAACTCAGTCAGGCGACAAGAAACAATACTGAAAAATATCTTCCCCTCCACACTGAGCAGCTAGATGGATCTAAACTGCCCTTGGAGTTTTCCTCCTTGGGGATCCAGACTCCCTCTGCATACCTCCACTGGTCTGCGACCTTTCCCCCACACCAGATAACCCTAAAAAAAGTAGCTGTAGGAGCTTAGGGCAGTGCTTGTACACCTTGTAGGGTACTTCCCTGGGACCAGGGGCAAAACTGGCTCTGGTTGCTCTGACTGTTTCCTGGATCTCCTTCCAGTTGGCCTCCTTGCCACTGAACTCAACCACAGGAGAAGGACTTACTAAGGTGCTATGGTGTCTTAGCTCCCGCTCCCTCTCTGAGTTGCTGAGGGAGTTCTGAAGGCGAAGATCCATCTATTGTTTGGAGTATGCAAGGTGACCACCATACTTCTGTCCCAGCAACACACAAAAAAACACTGAAGGAACTCAGCAGGTCAGGCAGCATCTATGGAAATGAATAAACAGTCTACGTTTAAAGGCAAGACCCTTCTTTCTGGCAGCTGCTTGGTGAATAGATAGGGATTCACAATGAAGACAGTTTGCCAAATGGTGGTGTCTCTTCTTCACTTGTCCAGAGTCCTCTCCCTCTGGACTGGGAGCTCTTGACATAGCTTGTGCATTTTGGCTGTCCTACGGTTCATTGTTTAGGGGGCTTTGCTGACTTTCTTCCCCACTAGTTCAAACCTCTCAGTAACAAAGCTGACAGTAATAGTTAACGTGGTCTGGCGTCGTCTATCGACATCTACCTTGGCTACTGCTTAATGATATGGACTATGTTCTCCTTAAACTACAGCCACTCCCTCCAATGGCATGCTGGAGGCCTGGGGTGGGAATTTCCAGCACTTGGTTCCGGGCACTGTGTGGTGACTCCAGGCCAGGCTCCTCCTACATCTCACCAGCTGCTTTGCTCTCTCCTGCTTCAGGCATTTCATCTTGGCCTGCTGTATTTGTAGCTGTAATGCTGAATGCAATATATGCTTTCCCGGTTCTCAAAAATATCTACACATACGTAACAGAGTAACTAAAGCAACAGACACTAATTTATTTTACAAGTATAGTTTGCATTTGACAAAATGAAATGACTACTTGAGCAAAGCGTGAATAGGAGAAATCAATTTTTTGGTTTGGAAGATCTGAGTCAGGGGCATAACACAACCAATAACAGCTGTATATATCCAGATTACAGAAGAGAAGGTGCTTGCTGCCTTGAGGCAAACTAGGATGGCGAAGTCCTCAGAGCCTGACAAGGTGTCCCCCTCACACCTTATGGGAGGCTACTGCAGAAATTGCAGGGGCTCTGTCAAAGGTATTTAAAATATCCTTAGCCAAGATGAGGTGCCAGAGGACTGGAGGATATAGCCTATATTACTCCGTAGTTCACGGAAGGCTCTAAGAATAAGCCAGAAATTATATGCCGGTGAGCCTGATGTCAGCAGTGGGTAAAGTACTGGAAGGCATTTTAAGGTACAGGATAAATAAGTACTTGAACTTGAATAGATAGGCCCTGATTAGGGATAGTCAACATGGCTATGTGTGTGCTGGGACGTGTCAAACCAACCTTATAGTTTTTGAGGAAGTTACCAGAAGAGTTGATGAAGAAAAGGCTCCACTGCATGGACTTTAGTCAGGCTGTTGACAAAGTTACACATGGGAGGCTGGTTCAGAAGTTTTAGTTGCTTGGCATTCAGGATGAAATATTCAAGTGCATTCAACATTGACTTAGCGAGAAATCAGAGAGTGGTAATAGATGGTTCCCTCTCTCACCAAGAATTGGTGCTGGGTCCATTGTTGCTTGACAAAAGGAATTTAATGCAGACATTTGTGAGGTGTTGCATTTTGGGAGGACAATCCAGGGTAGGGTATACACAGCAAACAGCAAGCCACTGAGGAATGTGGTAGAACAGAGGGACCTGGAAATATTGATCCATAAATCCATGTAAAAGTGGTGTCATAGGTATATAGGGTTGTCAAGAGAGCTTTTGGCACATGAGCCTTCATAAATCAAAGTATCAAGTACAGGAGTTGGGATGCTATTTTGAAGTTGTGCAAGATGTTGGTGAGATCAAATTTAGAGTATTGTGTGCAGTTCTGGTCACCTACTTACAGGAAAATATCAGTAAAATCGAAAAAATACAAAATTTAAAAGGATGTAGCCAAGACGAGCACCCGAGTTAAAGGGAAAGGTTGAATAGGTTAGGATTTCATTCTCTGGAGTGTAGGAGAATGAGGGGTGATTTGATAAAGGCATGCAAAATAATGCGTGGCATAGGGTAAATGCAAGCAAGCTTTTCCAACTGAGGTTCAGTGAGACTAGAACTATAAGTTAAGGTTGAAAGGTGAAACAGTCAGTACAGACTGGCAACACATCCCCAATCTCCATCAGCACAGATGCATCACAATGCTGTGTGCTTAGCCCCCTGCTCTACTCACTTTATTTTTAATGACCTTGAGGTTAAATGTAGCTCCAATGACATATTTAAGTTTGCTGACAACACCACTGTTTGCAAAATCAAAGGTGGTGACAAATTGGCATATAGGAGGGAGACTGAAAATCTAGTTGAATGGTGCCACAACAACAACTCACTCAATGTCAGCAAAACTAAAGAGCTGATTTAGAAGGAAGGAATCAAGGTTTCATGAGCCAGTCTTCATTAGGTCATTAGAGGTGGAAACCGTCAGTAACTTTAAATTCCTTGCTGTTATCGTATCGGAGGATCTGTCCTGGGACAAGGTCACAAGTGCCATTTTAACAAAGGCACAGCAGCACCTCTATTTTCTTGGAAGTTTTCGCAGATTCTGCATGTCATCTAAAACTTTACAGTGGAGAGGATCTGGACTGGTTGCATCACGGCCTGATATGGAAACACCAGTCCACAAGAACAAAAAAAAAACAACAAAAAGTGGTGGATACAGCCCAGTCCATCAAAGGAAAAGCCTGAGGTGAGCACAAGGAAGCAGCATTCATCAGGGACCCTCACCATCTAGGCCATGCTCCCTTCTCACTGCTGCCATCAGGAAGAAGGTAGAGGAGCCTTTGGTTCCACACTACCAGGTTCAGGAACAGTTATTATCCTTCAACCATCAGGGTCTGAAACCAGAGTGGATAACGTCACTCACCTCAAAATTGAGTTGATTCCACAGCCTATGGACTCACTTTCAAAGACTCTACAATTAATGCTCTCAGTATCATTATTTATTTAACTGAATTTAATTATTTATTATTTTTGTTTTGTATTTGCAAAGTTTGTCTTTTGCACACTGGCTGTCATTCTTTGTGTAGTTTTTCCATTGAGTCTATTGTGTATCTTTGTTCTGCTGTAAATGCTTGCAAGAAAATTAATCCCAGGATAGTATATGGTGACATTTACATACTTTGATAATGAATTTACCTTGAAATTTGAAATATTTGCGGGGGACCCTGGGAGGAACTTCTTCACTTAGAAGTGCAAGTGGATGTGGGCTTGACTGCAACATTTGAGGGAAGTTTGGATAAGTACGTGGATAAGAGTGCGGAGGGCTACAGTCCAGGTGTGGATCACAGGAACTACACAGTTCTGCACAAATTAGATGAGCTGAAGGGCCTGTGTCTACGCTGCAGTGCTCTATGACACTATGAATGACACTGAATACCCACAGTATGCCAATACCTCTGCATGGTTCTGGTAAACTGTTACAGTTGAAGAATTTTGTCACTGCAACACTGATCTAAGAAACTTAGGCAATTTTAACCATGGGCTGTAATATTAAGTTTCATTTTTCTAAGATATACTCTTATACCATTTGACAAAAATATACATTTTATTAAACTGCGTTAATTTAAAAACTACATCAGACCTCATCTGCTTTCCAAACATCGAAGTCAAAGCACCAGAATTCTACCACTTTGTACAAAAGATGACACACCATCGCACAAACATCAAAAACGGTTCACAGATACCAATGGACACCTCAATACTGCTCTGCCAGTGTTTTGATCTGTTTCATGTCCCTTCTTTGAAGAAACATAATTTTTTTGCACCAGTGAAACGAGCAGACGCCTCTTTCTCACATCTAAATATTTTAAAAACTACGTTTAAATCCTATTTCCAACCCTCTCCCCTTCGGAATAATTTAACTAGCTGTTCTCCCTCTCTCAACCAACCATAGTAGCCGTTGTTTAATGTAAATAAATAAATGTACAGAAGGAATGGAAAGGCAGAGTAAGGGGATAGATCACAGCCCTGAAAGATGCCTGAGAGTGAGAGAGAGGACAATGACCCAAGCACCAGCCGTCAACCCCCGCCCCAGATTCCACCAGTGACTAAATACATAACCTGTATGCTCCAATCCTCTTAATAACACTCTTCTCTACCCTCCCATCCTTAAACCATCCACTTGACCTCGTACCGCCAGTTAAACGGATAAATACTCACTCATTCCCCGCAGGTCGAGAGCTTTTCACTCAAGGCCTGGCCAGCATCCATTTCCGCGCGTGCGCATGGAGCACAGCGACGGGAAATGTAGTTTGAACGCCTACACATCCCAGCATACAACTCAAAGGCAGCCGTGACTTCGGGTAAATTGAAACTACAGAGCCCAGTTTCCATTTCGCTGGCTGAAAAAAAGGCGGTGAATGACAGGTGTGGAAGGAATAGTGAAATATGTTTCTGAGTTGTTTTTAATGCTGGTAAGTTTCACAAAGCTGAGGGCTCCAAGTGGGGAAGTCTCTCCAAATTTTACTTACAAAGGTCCTTTATTCTCCACCCTGAAAACTTTTGCCGTTTGATCATGTTTAAGATTCCTTCTTCTATGTTCTAGATTCAAAGCATAAGCTATTTAAAAATGTTTTTAGTTATGCCACTCTTAATTCTCTTTCCTTTTGTTCTATGTATAGAGTATAGAACTGTACAGAACAGGAACAGGCCCTTTGTCAACAATGTTATGCCAAACTAATGAAATTAATAATCAAATACCCAACTAAATTAATTCCTTCTCCCTACAGATGTCCATATTCTTCATTTCCTGCACGTTCATGTACCTAGCTAAGAACCTCTTGAATGTTTCATTTGTATCTATCTCCACATCTGCCCCTGGTAGCACATTCCAGGTATCTGCTGCTCTCTGAGTAAAAAAAAACTTGACTTGTATATCTCCTTTGAACTTGCCCTTTTCACATTAAATGCATGTCCTCTGGTATTAGACATTTAAACCTTGGGAAACCAGATACAGGCTTTCTACTCTGTCCAACCTCTCCTCATAACACATGCCCTCTATTCTAAGCAGCGTCCTGGTAAACCTCGTCCTGGTAAACTCTCTCCAAAGCTTTGACATCCTTCTTTCAATGATGTGACCATTGAAAGAGTGGAATGCAATACTCTAGATACAGCCTAACTAGTATTTTATAAAACTACAACATAACCTCCAGATTCTTCAGCTCAATTCCTTAACTACAAAAAGGCAAGCATGTTACCTTTTGTTAACCACCTTATCAACCTGTGTAGCCACTTTCAGGGATCAACAACTTGGACCTCAATATCCCTCTGCACGTGAGAATTGTTGACAATCTTTCCATTAACAATATGCTGCTGTCTCTTTGCATTTGATATCCCAAAGTGCTTCACATTTCACATTTGGCTAGGTTATACTCCATCTGCCATTTTTTGCCCATATCTTGAACTGATCTCTATCCTGTCTATCCACAACACTACCAATCTTCACATTGTTTGCAAATTCCATAGCCCACTCAGTCAGGTTTTAATTGAAGTCCCAGTATGGATCCTTGTGGAACATGACCATTTCAATAGTTCCATTTAATATCAGAAAACATATACTGTACAATATACAACCTGAAATTCTTACTGTCCACAAACATCCTTGAAACAAGAAAACCTCCAAAGAATGAATGACAGAAAATAATGTAAGAACCCCAAAGCCTCCCTGCCTCCCCCCATGTGCAAGCAGCATCAACCCTCCCCTCCCCCACTTATTCTAGCATAAAACATCAGCATTCCCACCACCCATCATGCCAGCAACAGGAAAGCCCCCAGAGAGAGACCATGGGCTACAGTCCATCAGAAACTAACTGTTCACTCCAACATATCAACATCCCACAGACACTCTCTCACTTATAAGGGAGAGGTAGATATTGCTCCTTCCACAGTGACAGAGGAGACAAACATTCACTATTTTGATGTTAGTCAATCTGAAACATTGCTTTTTATTTCAAATTCCCCAACTTAAGAATCGGCAGCAAACTCTCTCTCTCTCCATTGAGAGAGATTGATTGATTACTGAGCACAGAGCCCTTCAACAGCCATTCAAGCTGTCTTCGATGTTCCAGCTTCCACTATGCTTCAGTTTGTGACACTAGCGAGAATTCATGTCCTTCGGGGCCACTCAAGGTCGACTTCTGGTTGAACGTGGACATACCAAAACATGGCCGACTGGCAAGTCTCACAAACAGGAAAACGCCATTGTGCAGAACCACAGTTTTGAGTGCCACTGTAGACCAGGTTCTTGGGAAGATATTGGAGTTCATTATTAAGGATGAGGGTTTGGGGTACTTGGAGGCATATGTTAAAGGAGGCCAAAGTCAGCATGGTTACCTTAAGTGGAAGTCTTGCTTGACACCTCTGTTGCAATTCTTTGAGGAAATAACAGGCAGGATAGACAAAGAAGAGTCAGTGGATGTTGTTTACTTGGACGTTCAGAAGTCCTTTGTCAAGGTGCTGCATTTGAGGCTGCTTAACAAAACAAGAACCCTTGGTATCACAGGAAAGATACCAGCATGGATAGAAGTTTGGCTGATTGGCAGGAGGCAAGGAGTCAGAATGAAGGGGGCCTATTCTATTTGACTGCCAGTGACAAGTGGTGTTCCATAGGGGTCAGTATTGGGACAGCTTCTTTTCACGTTATATGTCAATAATTTGGATGATGGACGATGGCTTTGTGGCTAAGTTTGCAGATGATATAAAGATAAGTGGAGATGCAGGTAATTTTGAGGAAGCAGGGAGTCTGCAGAAGGACTTGGAGAGATTGGGAGAATGGGCAAAGTGGTGGCAGATGGAATGTAGTGTAAGGAAGTGTGTGGTCTTGCACTTTGGTAGAAGGAATAAAAGTACAGACTACTTTCTAAACGGAGAATTTCCTCCGACAGAGGATGGTGAATTTGTGGATTCATTGCCATGGGCGGCTTTGGAGGCCATGCAAGTCATTGAGTATACTTAAAACAGAGATTGATAGGTTCCTGGTTAGTCAGAGCATCAAACGTAACACAAAGAAGGCAGAAGAATGGGGTTCAGAGGGTAATAAATCAGCCATGATGGAATGGTGAAGTATACTCAATGGGCCGACTGGTCTAATTCTATTCCTGTGTCTTATGATCACTGATATGAGATTTAGTGATCTGTAGTTTATGGGATTAGTTTGGCAGTGGATTGGAACCAGAGCACCATATCATAAAGAGGAAGGATTGAGAGTAAGGTAGATGTCATGACCAGGAAGAACAGGCAGAAGAAAGTACTAGATACAATAAGACAGATGTATGTATCTTAAAGCTATGAGTATTATGTGTAAGTATCTTAATGCTAGGAGTATGATGAGTAAGGGTGATGAACTTAGGGAATTGATCAGTACTGGGAACTATGATGTTGTGATGTTTATGGTTCAATAGGTACATTTAATATCAGAGAAATGTATACAGTATTCATCCTGAAATTCTTTTTCTTCACAAACATCCACGAAAACAGCAGTGCCCCAAAGAATGAATGATAGTTAAATGTTAGAACCCCAGCTCCCTCCTCCCATGCACAAGTAGCAGCAAGGCAATGATCCCCCCCACCAGCAAAAACGCATCGGTGTCCCCCCACCAAGCACTCAAATGTGCAGCAGAGCATCAATAAAGACACAGACTTGCAGTACCCCAAAGGCTACTCATTCATCTGGTAATTTGAGTCATTATGACTAATCAAACTGAACCATGAGTGTTATGTAGTAAATGTAGTCTTGCCAGTTTTGTGCCTGCTATTTTTGGGACCCCTCTTTTGCTTGGACTGTCAGTGATCTGGCCAACCATAACAAGTTGTGAGGAATTAAAAGACTAAAGAGTAAAGTCAGTGGAAACAGGAAGGTTTATATTACAATGCACGAGAGAACCCTTACTGGCCAAAGTCCCTCGGTCATTTACTGTCATAGGACTGTTAATACAGGGGTGTATCAGAAAATGCTCAGCTAGCTATTCAGTCTGCCTGTGTTTGTCCAATATTTAAGTGTTTAAAGCATGTCCTGTCTCACACATATTGATAACACAAAACACACACAAAACAATAATCGGTGACTATTATTACTCACAAAAGATCATTAGTGGAAAAAAAATTAACAACCTTGTTAACATTTTGTTTTTCACTATTACACACATCTTCATTTGTGCAAGTTTCACACATTTCCCTTTTATTCTGCATTTTCCAATGATTAAGAAGACCATTTGACCTATTATGTCTATACTAGCTCTGAGTAGTCTTGTCAACACCATTCCTGCACTTTTTTTCCCTCATACCCGTTTATCAACATCGGCCTAATTTTCTCACCAGCAACTGCAACCCTATACTTGGATGAATTCTTAATGTAAATCGGTCTAACAACTAGTTTGCCTTTGAAATGCGGAGGGAAAAACCAGAGCACTTGGGGAAAATCCATGTGGTCACAGAAAAAATCTACACTAGTACCATCTGAGGTTAGAATCAAACTTGAGTCTCTGGAATTGTAAAACATCATCACTGCTGTCCTGGCAGTAAGAATTGCAGAATTTTCTCATTGATGCCCACAGAGAAAACATAAGCATCAAGAAGAAAAGTTTCCCTGTGATATTGTGATGCTCTGCTCAGTCAAATACAATCTTGATGTTACTGTCAATTTATCTCTAGAATTCAGAATGTTAGTCCATATTTAGACCAAAAACTCTGAAACTGACGTCCCAGCAAAACATACCTGAACAAGAATAGGTTATTGATGAGCATACAGCATTTGGCTGAATGATTTGACTGGACTGACTTTTTGTCTAGCTTTTCATGAGAGACATACCTGAGCAATTTCTCATATTGTACTTTAACAGTTTGGATAGGGGAACCGCTACTTCTGGAGCCTTGTTATCTGATTGCATTACCTTTGCTGTATCTTATCTACTGTAATCACATGGAGTGAATCAAATTGGTGGTGGATTAGTTTCTGAGATGGTGGGGTACCAGGGTGAAGCTGAAAATGGATCACCTGGCACTTTCTTTTTGCTCTGTGGTTGCAAATACTTCACCCCTATCTTTAGTATCCTCCATTTAGGATATGGTGTTTTCCTCTGTTATCTGTTTATATGTCCATTATCATTCACAGATATGCCAGAGACATTGGTGATGTGACCATTTGGCCCTGATCATTGCATTCAGTTTTTGGTATTTAGCACTCAACAAATCCTGTGTTGTGGCTTCACCAGATATGACTGGTGCTGTTCTTGCATAGCCTTATGCCAACCAGTGAACCAGTAGCTCCTTTGGCCTGGTGATAATGCTAGAGTGAGGGAATTGAATTGACCTTATTACTTATATCCTTTACATACATGAGGAATAAAAATCTGTTACATCTCCATCTAAATGTGCAATTTATAGTAATTTGTAATAGTATGTACAACAGTACAGTCAATATAGCACAGAACTACAATTGTATCATTGTGGATTAATCAGTTTGATAGCCTGGTGGAAGAAGCTGTCCCAGAGCCTGTTGGTCCTGGCTTTTATTCTGCAGTGCCATTTCCCGGATGGTAGCAGCTGGAACAGTTTGTGGTTGGGGTAACTAGGGTCTCCAATGATCCTTCAGGCCCTTTTTACACACCTGTCTCTGTAACTGTCCTGAACAGCGGGAAGTTCACATCTACAGATGCGCTGGGCTGTCTGCACCACTCTCTGCAGGGTCCTGCGATTGAGGGAGGTACAGTTCCCATACCAGGCAGTGATGCAGCCAGTCAGGATGCTCTCAATTGTGTCCCTGTAGAAAGTCTTTAGGATTTGGGGACCCATACCAAACTTCTTCAACTGTCTGAGGTGAAAGAGGCTGTTGTGCTGACCACGTGAGATCCTCAGTGATGATTATGCCAAGGAACTTAAAGCTGTTCACCCTCTCAACCCCAGATTCATTGATGTCAACAGGAGTTGGCCTGTCTCCATTCCTCCTGTTGTCCACAACCAGCTCCTTTGTTTTTGTGACATTGAGGGAGAGTTTGTTTTCTTGACACCGCTGAGTCAGGGTGATGACTTCTCTGTAGGCTGCTTCATTATTTTTTGAGATGAGGCCAATCAATGTAGTATTGTTGGCAAATTTAATTAGCAGATTGGAGCTGTGGGTGGCGACACAGTCATGGGTAAAGGAGGGGGCTTAGGACACAGCCCCAAGGGGCACCTGTGCTGAGGGGCAGAGGTGAGGGAGCCCACTCTTTCCACCTGCCGGCGATCTGACAGGAAGTCCAGGATCCAGCTGCACAAGGCAGGGTCAAGGCTGAGGTCTCTGAGCTTCCTGTCGAGCCTGGATGGAATTATGGTGTTGAATGCTGAACTGTAGTCCAAGAACACCATTCTCACATAAGTATCCTTAAATTTTTATTTATTGAGATACGGTGCCCTTCTAGCTGCACCATCCAGCAACCCCCAATTTAACCCTAGCCTAATCACAGGACAATTTACAATGACCAATTAACCTACCAAACATTATGTCTTTGGAATGTGGGAGGAAACCAGAGTGCCTGAAGGAAACCTACACATTCCACAGGGAGAACATACAAACTCCTTACATACAGCAATGGGAAGTGAACCCCGGTTGCTGGTACTGTAAAGCAATGTACACTACTACTCTACCATTTTGCTCCTATTTTAAGCTAAGTGGTAGCCTGACCCTGGCTAAACTAACCATAACATCTATGCATAGCCTACATATGATTGTTCACCACATTAGATACATCTGTTGCCACTTTCAGAGATCTGTAGAATTGTATCCCTAGATCCCTTTGTATATCAATGCTCCAAAGGATTCTGCCATTTATTCTATATATTCGCCTGCTGTCTCCTGATAACCTTTGATGCCCTTACTAACTTAGAACATATCAACCTCTGCTTTAAATATGCCCAAACTTACTTTATATAATTTAAATATGTATCAGTGGTTTCCTTACTCGGATGCATGTTCGCTAAATAGTCTGCACCACTAAAGAGCCACTGCAGTGATTATTGATGTAAATTAATGTATCCTAAATTGTGAGAGAGCAGTTAAATTACTGCTGGAGTTTTAATGAGGGCATACAGCAAATTTCTTCCTCATTTGGAATTAGGAAAAAATGACCACCAGTAGGTCAAAGTCCCTTGGTTTTACTTTTTTAATTCATGATTGATTTTAATTAAGTGTATTTAAATTCCCTGTCTACTCATGTTTATTCATCTACTGTGTCACTATACCCCCTGCATTAGATAAAACACCAGTTTACATATCTCTGAAGGAAAGTGATTCTGAACAACTAATTGATTAAATAGAAGTTGGATTAATTTTGTAAACTACTTACCGGTAACTCTGAAAGTGAAATGTGAGAATTCCAGACTTACTGTGGGATTTGACTCAGTATTTGGTTTGCTCATTTAGAGAATAGGGTCAAGTTTGCCAGAACCAGCAATAACTGCATCTCATTTGTCTTTAAAAAGGTGGGTTCATCAGTGCTAGAGTGGTGCATCTGAAGCTTCGGCAGCGTGGCAAGCTATCAAATTATATGAGCATTTTTTTTAACAGAATTCTACTACACAATGACTCCTTAACTTGAGCGATAAAGCAAATGAGAAAGGAAAAGCAATGAAGAGCCCCCAGTGAGCATCATAGTGCAAATTAACAAAACTTTACACCTGGCATTGTTGTAAAAGTAACAAAATTAAATAGCATGAGCAGTGATACCGAATAATAAGGAAATTAATGGGAAATAAAAAGCCCGTTGGAAATAAATATAGATCAGCTTTATTTGTCCTTCTGGTAAAATGGTGGTGCATTTGGATGCAGCAGTGTCTATTGGGTCCATCAAAAGTGTTATTGTCTTTATTAGCATTTTAACATTTTCTTTGCAGTCGCAATATCCTGCTGGACATTAAGAATTTAAGGTACTGCAGGTCTACTCCATCAGTGAGTTGCTCATTGGCGGAGAAACTGAAGGAGCTGGACTTTGAGCACACCATGATGCTGACTGTGACAGAGAGGCATCAGTGCGTGAAGGAAGTGTGCAGTCTAACAGTGAGTAATTGTTTTAGTTGCTTTTGGATACTGTTGGACATTTGTGGTGTGGAATGTTGCAAGTGCAATTCATTGGTTTATTGGTGAATGGCAGGGAAGCTGCATGGCGTCGGTCGTAGCGAGCACTAGGCCTCGAGCCACAGTGTCACTTGTTTGCAACCGCCCAGGAGAGAGGCATCAGAGTCGGGTGCTCTATGGGAATGCCAGAGGCTGTGTGGCACTGCATATATTGCTGGAATCAGTGCTGCCCCCAGTGTTCACTTGGCAGAAGACAAGGTGTATTGTGTTTGACTGCGGATTGTTGCAACATCCATGGACTCAGGGACTTGAGCTATTTTTTTGTGTGACTGTATGTTACTGCTATCCTATATGTGCCTTGTACTGTGTATGACTGTTGGTACTGTGTTTTGCACCTTGGCCCTGTTTTGTTTGGCTGAATGACAATTAAACTTGAACACATGTACATAGAAATATATAGTGGAATGCGTCATTTATGTCAGATCAAATCAGCAAAGATTGTGCCGACATAGCAAATTGAGTTTTTCAGATTTTAATAGAAACCCTTACTGCAATGTATTTATAAAATACAGAAGGTGTGGAATTAAAATTAATAGGGAAGCTTGTATTAATAGTCTTCTTAGTCATTCCCTTGGAATTGTGGATGGCTTGCATTTGCTCATTTTCTGCATTCCAAGATGACTGATTAAGGCAACATGAAAACAACACTCTCCTGCAGATGGTGCAATAGATGTCTGATAGGGAAGGAGGGCAGCTTATGCAGTCGTACTCTTCTGTGGCTTTTTAAGGCACAGAGAATTGCCTCACTGTGCAGAGTAGTGTGCCTCATTTTTGCATACGCTGGATTCCACAGTTCAAAGCAAAATGCTACTAACAGAATCTATCTTATCTAAAAAATAGAAAGCGGATAATAATCTCGGAGCTTCTTGTTTGTTATCATGAGCAATAAATTGAGATTTTACAGTTTTGGTATGGGTATAGGTTACTCTTGTTCCTTTGGCTTTTAGTGTTAGATTCTTGACATTTTCCAGAAACAGAGTGATAGCTGGTTTATTACTCACATATACCAATATACAGTGAAAAGCTCATGATTGCACACCATTCAGACAGCTAATTCCAAACATAAATACATAGAAATAGCAGAGAGGAGAACAGATTGCAGGATAAAATGTAACTGATATTGAGAAAGTGGAATGCAGGTAGACAAAATACTATGTTCTGCAATCAGAATTGTAATTTCCCAGCCATACATCACGAGGAGACTTTGGAGTATGCGTAGTGAGAGAGACATTTTAAACGAAGCAAGAGGGTACAGTTGGGACATTCGGTGCATCACACATCACGAGGAGACATTGGATGGTCCATCATTAGGATCTTGGCAAGGCCCAATAAAAAAGTTAGATTTAAGCGGCATGGCCATTGTATGAGTGGGTCAGTGTTAGGGAAGGGAATTGAGGCTATGCCTCATAGATGCTTCGGCAAGGAAAGGCAGAGGCTGTAGGTGACTTTTTTTTTGTTTAGTTTGTCTTTCTCTCCTATTGTAGTTAGAGCAGTGGAGATGCCATGCAGGATAGTGGGATGCTTCTCTTCTGGGATTTAGAAGGCAGGGAGACCTCCAGTGGCCCTGATGACTACATCTGCAGGAAGTGCATCCGGCTGCAGCTCCTTACACACCATGTTAAGAGACTGGAGCTGCAGCTCAATGAGCTTTGGCTCATATAGGAGACTAAGGAAGTGATAGATAGGAACTACAGGAAGGTAGTCACCCTTGGGTTTTAGGAGGCAAATAACTGCGTGACTGTCAGGAGAAGGAAGGGAAATGGGCAGCCACTGTAGAGTATCCCTTTGGCTGTTCCGTTCAATAATAAGTACTGTATACTGTTTTGGATACTGTTGGGGGGGATGGCCTCCCTGGGGGAGCTGCAGCGACTGGATCTCTGGCACTGAGGCTCAGAAGAGAAACAAAGAGGACTGTAGTAGTGATAGGAGATTCCACAGTTACAGGAATAGAGATGAGTTTCTATGGATGCAATAAATTGTTGTCTCCCAGATGTCAGGGTAAGGGATGTCTCGGATTGGGTCCACTGCATTTGAAAGGTGGAGGGTACACAGCCAAAAATCTTGGTACATATTGCCACCAACGACCATAGGTAGGAACGGTGAGGAAATCCTGGAGAGATGTTAGGAGATAGAAAGCTGAAAAGCTGGACCGCCAGGGTAGTAATCTCTGGATTGCTGCCTGTGTCATGTGCCAGTGAGGGTAAGAATAGGATGATTTGGTAGATAAATACATGGCTGAGGAACTGGTGCAGGGGGCAGGGATTCAGATTTCTGGATCATTGAGATCCCTTCTGGAAGCCCAGTTAGTGGCAGGAGCGGAGCACTTTGAAAAGGTTACTCGCAGGTTGGTGAAGCTTGTATAAAAGTTGAGTTTATTGGGTGTTTGGACATTCTGGAGGCCCAATCAGTGGCAGAAGCAGAGCACCTTGAAGTAAATAAAAGTACAGAAGGAACAAGCAGGGGGAAGGCCATTGTTGGGAGTCGGCTAGCAGTGAGAGTAGGAGCGTTGGGCTTTGACTCAAGAGACTTCGACTAGAAGAGGCTGAGGCCAAAGAGACAAGTTAGAAGGGTTAGTTTTTCCTTTTGTTATTGCTGATTTGATCTTGGTTGCCCATTGTACAGTGCATGCAGGATGGCTGATGTGGCAGTGAAATGCTCCTCCTGTAGGACATGGGAATTCATGGAATCTGAAGGTCTCCCTGATGACTACACCTACGGGAAGTGCAGCCAACTCCAGCTCCTGAAAGACCGCATTAAGGAACTGGAGTTGGATGAACTTAAGATCATCCAGGAGGCAGAGCAATTGATAGGTACGACTTTTGAGCAAGTGGTTACACCCAGAGTGCAGAATTCGTGGAGTAGATTGTTGAACACCAAGAGGTAAAGGGAGAAGGAAGTCAGTGCAGGGTACTGGGGTAGAGGTCCTGTACAGTAAATTTAGGGAGCTAGAAAGGAGACTGAAGAGCAGGACCTCCAAGATGGTAATCTCTGGATTACTCCTGGTGCCACGAGCTAGGGAAGGTCAGAACAGGAAGATAGTGCAGACAAATGAGTGGCTGAGGAGATGGGCAGGCAGCAGGGATTCAAGTTCTTGGATCATTGGAACCTTTTCTGGGGAAGGGGTGACTTGTACGAGTGGGACGGGTTGCGCCTGAACTGGAGGGGAACCAATATCCTGGGAGGGAAGTTTGCTAATGCTATTGGGGAGGGTTTAAACTAGATTTGCAGTGAGGTGGGAACCGAAGTGAAGCAGCTGAGGATGGGACAGTTGGTGCAGAAGTAGAGACAGCTTGTAGGGAGTTTGTGAGGAAGGAAAGGCAGATATTAGAGCAAAGATGCTCTCAGCCTGATGGTTTGAGATGTGTCTATTTAAATGCAAGGAGTATAATAAGAAAGATAGATGAACTTTGAGCGTGAATCAATACATGGAACTGTGACATTGTGGCCAGTACAGAGACTTGGATGTCTCAGGGGCAGCAATGGCTGCTGAGTGTGCTAGGCTTTAGATGTTTCAAAAAGAACAGAGGGAGGCAAAAGAGGTGGGGGTGTGACATTGCTAATCAGGAATAGCGTCATGGCTGCAGGAAAAGAGGTCATGGAGGATTGTCTACTGAGTCATTGTGGGTGGAAGTCAGAAATAGGAAGGGGGCAATAATACTACTGGGTGTTTTTTTTAAATAGACCGCCCCCAATAGTAACAGAGACATCAAGGAGGCAGATTCTGGAACAGTGCAATAGGGTTGTTGTGATGGGTGATTTTAACTTTCCTAATATTGACTGGCATGTCCTTAGACCAAGAGGATTAGATGGTGTGGAGTTTGTTAGGTGTGTTCAGGAAGGTTTCATGATGTAATCTGTAGATAAGCCAACAAGAGGACAGGCTGTACTTGATCTGGTATTGGGAAATGAACCTGGTCAGGTGTCAGATCTCTCACTGGGAGAGCATTTTGGAGGTAGTGACCACGACTCTATCTCCTTCACCATAGCGCCGGAGAGGGACAGGAGCAGACAATTTGGGAAAACATTTAATTAGGGTGGGGGAAATACGATAAATATGATGTTATTAGGCAGGAACTTGCGAATGTAAATTGGGAGCAGATGTCCTCAGGGAAATGCATGGCAGAACTGTGGCAAATGTTCAGGTAACATTTGCATGGCGTTCTGCATCGGTATGTTCCATTGAGGAAGGGAAAGGATGGTACGGTTAAAGAACCATGGTGTACAAAGGATGTAGAAAATCTAGTTAAGAAAAGCTTACAAAAGGTTCAAGAAACTAGGTACTGTTAGAGCTCTAGAAAATTACAAGGGTGTAGGAAGAGCTCAAGAATGAAATCAGGAGAATTAAAAGGGGCCATGAGAAGGCCTTGGTGAGCAGATTAAGGAAAACCCCAAGGCTTTCTACAAGTATGTGAAGAGCAAGAGGATGAGCCGTGTGCAAATAGGACCAATCAGGAGCAATAGTGGAATCATGCATGGAGCTGCAGGAGGTAGCAGAAGTATTTAATGAGTACTTTGATTCAGTATTTACCAGTGCTGTTCATCAGTATTGATAACAGATCTATCCTTGCTTGTGACTGGAGACGCAATTTACATTGCCGGTGCAGGAGGTGAAACAATGAGGGTCGAGAGAAGTCAGCTCCATGTATTCAAAATCCCCTGAGGGCAGCTTCCAGTGCATTTCTGGAATAATGAGGGTACTATCCTTGGAACAGACATCCTAAGGGAAGTAGGGCCACTATAGAGTCAGGAAAGGGAGAAATAACATGGACAAGACATATACAGTGAATATGTGTGGCCTGCTAAGTAGCTGACGTGGCCCACAGAGAGACAGCAGCCACAAGCAGAGTGGAGAGACAGGGAGATGTGTGGGAATCATGTCAGGAGGTCCCAAGCATAGGGGTCAATCACAGTCAGGAGCTGTTAGAGGTAGTGCAGCTGCCTGAGGTGATTACAGTAAAGGCTCACCAGAAAGGGGATAGTAAGGACCAGAAAGAGAATGAGTGTGGCCAGGCATCAGTGTGAGGTGAGCAGTGGAAGAACAAAGACAGAAATTACAGGTGGATAGAAAGAAACTACAACTGCCAGTTTAGTAAGATTACATGGAGACATAAAGGACCAAGGAAAACAGTGTATTGCTAATGAGAGAGAGCAGCAGGGAAAGGAGATAGTCCCCCCACAGTCAGGTGACCAGGTCACGGTGAGGCTGCTGTCTGAAAAAACGGGGTTTGCTCCCCGATAGATAGGACCACAGGTGGTACTGTTAACAAATGACACTCGTGTCTGTGCTGACTCGGTGAGGCAGTCAGTGGAAACACTGGACTCAGGTTAAATTGTACGACTCACCTTCTTGTTACTCCACAGAGCGGGAGATCAAGTGTATCCAGTAACAGTGTAATTACAGCGAACGGAAGAGATGAACACTAGCCGTCACACCAGACATGATCACAGTTGATGGAAAAAGACCCACAGCAAACGAGAAGGCAGAGGACACTGACAGCTTGACAGAAACCTGTGAATAGAATGCTAAAGTGTGATGGTAATGGTGCTCTGTAATGAAGGCTGGTTGCTGAAGGTAGATGATTAGTTGAATAGCATGGAATAGAAAAAAATATATAATATATGTACTTTGATAATAAGTACTTTGAACCTTATCAGTCTGAAATTGTTTGGAAAGTAATTGAAAACATTTTAAAATATATTTTTATTGTAACAATAGCAGCAAATGATTAGATATAGCACCACAGATGAGAGAGTTTAGAGATGGAAAGGAGCAGTGGCATTGAAGAGCCAGGTTAACTCCCAGGTAAATATAACACAACAGTAGCAGAGGTTCATCAGGAACTACTGTAATTAAATTTGCTGACAACGCTACATTGATTTGCCTCATCTCAAACAATAATGAGATGGCGTACAGGGAAGTAGTAATCTCTCTGACACAGTGGTGTCAAGAAAACAACCTCTCCCTCAATGTTGCAAAGACAAAGGAGCTGGTTGTGGATTACAGGAGGAATGGAGACGGGCTGATCCATATTGACAGCAATGGATCTTAGGTTGAGAGGCTTAACAGCTTCAAGTTCCTCAGCATCTACATCACTGAGGACCTCACGTGGCTTGCACACACCAGCTGTGTGATGAAAAAGGCACAACAGCACCTCTTTCACTGGCTGCAAATGTGGAAAGTGGAACAACCAACATTTCAAAACAGCTACAAACCATCCAGCTCATAATTATATACACTTCTGAGGTCACAGCTGCCTGCTGGACTATGAGTGTTCTGTAGTTTGTAGTCTTGATCTTCAAACACACTTTTCCTCAGGAAGTCGATGTTGGGGTGATGATGCAGCCTTGCATGGTTAGATCTGTTGTTTAGGATCACCACTACCTGCCATCATAAACCAAATACAAACGGAAGCCGAATTGCTGCACACAACCACTTGAGGATTCTCCGCAGCCCTTCCCAATTCTCAATCATACTCTCTCATCTTTTACTGTTATTTTCACTGGTATGATGGCTCAGACCTAGGGATTCAGAACATAGAAAGTGCATGTGATCAATTTTTGCACCAATATTTTTATTCTGCAGACAAATCTTTTTGAAGATATATCTTTATGTAAACATACCAAACTCGACGATTGCGGTCTTCCAAAGTTCTAAGAAACAGAACACACTCATTTCAAACATATTGCAGTTTCAAAACTAGCAACAGAATCTGCCAAAGCACATACCTCAGTAAACTTTGTTAAGCAATGTAACTTGTATCTAACATGAGTACATGGTGGGGGAGAGGGGTATTAATCCTATGTCAGCTGCTACATATTAAAGTTCTCTTCCAACAAGCCACTCTTTTGGGAATGTTTAAAAGAAAATCCTTGCAACCAGCTCCATCACAGGCACAACCCTCCCCACCATCAAGGGTACTTTTATGAGGAGATGCCTCAAGAAGGCAATGTCTGTCACTAGGGACTCCGGCCAACTGGGACATATGTAACCTCTTCCTGGTGGTAGTAATGAGGTTACATATGTCCCAGTTGGCATGAATCCTTAGTGATTGATGTTGCCTTCTTGAGGAATCTGAGGACCTAATACTTAACAATCCAGAAACAGCTTTTTCCCCTCTATCAGATTTCTGAATCATCCATGAACCCAGGAAATGCATAATTTTTTACACTAATTTTTATAATTTATAGTAATTTTGCTTTGTCTTTGCAATGTATTGCTGCTCCAAAACAACAAATTTCACATCATCTAAGTCAGTTGACAATAAATCTGATTCAGATTCTTGCCTCTATACAGAATGAATGTGTTTATGTCACTGACACTGTGTTTATTCTGCAGTGCTCCTTCTATTGGGCCTGGTGAGCAGAGGTGACAAGATGCCATTAGGGCCAGAGAAAGGGCATATCAATGGGAAAAGATGGCTTTCCAAATGTCATGTAATGCAGATTCAAAGAAGCCCACTTCAAGGACTGAAATCAATATATTCTTATTAAAATAACCACAAAACAGATATAGAGGAAAGGGGTTCAAGCAGCTACCACTGTTGTACTTAAAATACTTGCACCCACTCCATATACTTGTCATGCATTTGGAAATATAAACCACCTATGAACCACTAGATGATTAATACTCCAACAGGGTTAATACTACAAGAGGGGCTGGCAAAATGTCACCAACCAGTGTTCCAAATCTACTCAGCGCTCCCAGGGGCTGGGGGGGGGGGGGGCATCAGAGACTCAGTAATGGAACAGATGTATGCTTCAACCCAGGGATTCCCAACAGAGATGGCAGTGATTGGAATTGGAGGACAAGGCAACACCAGATACATTCAAGGTCTAGATCCTGCTCTACATGTAGCACTGGTGACATGAAACAAAAGTACTTCTACAGATTAGGAATAGTTAGTATGGCTCTGCCAAAGGCAAGTCGTGCCTTATGAGCCTGATTGAATTTTTTGAGGATATTGACAAAGGTAGAGCAGTAGACATAGTCTATATGGATTTCAGCAAGGCATTTGACAAGGTAAACCTTACAAAGCTCATTGAGAAAGTAAGGAGGCACGGGATCCAAGGGGACATTGCTTTGTGGATCCCGAATTGGCTTGCCCACAGAAGGCAAAGAGTGGTTGTAGACGGGTCATATTCTGCATGGAGGTCGATGACCAATGGAGTGCCTCAGGGATCTGTTCTGGGACACCTTCTCTTTATGATTTTTATAAATGACCTGGATGAGGAAGTGGGGAGATGGGTTAGTAAATTTGCTGATGACACAAAAGTTGAGGGTGTTGTGGATACTGTGGAGGGCTGTCAGAGGTTACAGCGGGACATTGATAGGATGCAAAACTGGGCTGAGAAGTGGCAGATGGAGTTCATCCCAGATAAGAGTGAGGTGGTTCATTTTGGTAGGTCAAATATGATGGCAGAATATAATATTACTGGTAAGACACTTGGCAGTGTAGAGGATCAGAGGGATCTTGGGGTCTGAGTCCATACAACACTCAAAGCTGCTGCACAGATTGACTGTGTGGTTAAGAAGGCTTACGGTGTATTGGCCTTCATCAACCATGGGATTGAGTTCAAGAGCTGGGAGGTAATGTTACAGCTATATAGGACCCTAGTCAGACCTCACTAGATGAGAGGTGACCTGATAGAGGTGTACAAGATAATGAGAGGCATTGATCGTGTGGATAGTCAGAGGCTTTTTCCCAGGGCTGAAATGGCTAACACGAGAGGGCACAGTTTTAAGGTGCTTGGAAGCAGGTACAGAGGAGATGTCAGGGGTAAATTTTTAAACACAGTGGTGAGTGTGTGGAATGGGCTGCCGGCGACAGTGTGGAGATGGATATGATAGGGTCTTTTAAGAGACTACTGGATAGGTACATGGAGCTCAGAAAAAATAGAGGGCTATGGGTAACCTTAGGTAATTTCTAAGGTATGGACATGTTCAACACAGCTTTGTGGGCCAAAGGGCCTGTATGTGCTGTAGGTTTTCTGTGTTTCTATTACAGTATAAACAAAATGCAGTAAAGGAAAAAATATTAATCGTACCTATGCGGAATCTTTTGAAAGAAAAAGACAGGCCAACATTTTTTCTCCTTTCCTTCAATTCTGAATTTTTCCATGCTCCCATCCCCTCTTTCTCCCAAACTAATTAGGCTAACTAATAACAAATACAAAGGCACTTACTGCTGCAATTGGTTGGAGTTCCTGCCTTGGCTGAGATTTATGCCAGAGTCAGTTCCACAGCAATTACTGAAAAAAAGAATCAAACCAGCACACATTATAAACCAGAGTAGGATTAAATATCTTAAACACTGCTTAAAAACCAAAGATTTTTGAAAAAAAATTACTGGGGAAAATTAACAGCAAATACCTTTATTCAATAGCTACTTTTTGGTCTGTAAGGTCACTGAATGTAATTCTAATTGGCTTTTTTTCTGTGGGCTTTGTGTTTGAATTGGGGCTACTAATGTCAAATTTTCCTCTGAACAGCAGACAGAAAACTTGCAACCCATGAAGCTGGGTTTAATTTGAAACAGATTCAAAGTAATTTTCCCCATCTCCCCGTATGCGTACCATCTTGGATAAGCATATTCTACACCTCAGGATATTATTGTTCTGTCAGTCTAGCACAATACCTTTAGGGAATTTTGGCATAAAGTATTCTGCAGTTGATTTCCTCTGTCAACACTTACATATGTATGACTGTCAATACTGTAGTCCAGTAAAGTTATACACTTCTCTTGGTGCAAATAGTGCCTCACTCTACGTATATGTGGCTTGTATCTATTCCATTGCCCCTCACACACACAGAGACGTATCATTTTTATACTCACCAGATACTTTCTTTCAGGATCCTGATGTACATTTGTATGCTCCTGTAATTAAACAAAAAGGATACCAGAAGTCTGAATATTAGTTTTTAATTAAATTGCTTTTTGAAACTTTCTAGTTTGCCTATTGTGATCCAGCAGTTCCTATGATAAGGCATGTTTTGAAACTGTAGTACAAAGCTATGCTAAATATCTCAATCTGACTGAAGTCTGACTAAGATCTGTACTAATTTCTATAAACCAGTGTTACTACTTTTATCTCAGCCAACAGTCCTTTCAATTTGAGTAACCAGCTTTAACAGCTATCTGAACCTTTATGTAATCATGGGCTGTCTATACTTAAAAATACCAGTTCCCCAGCTCAGGTAAAGAAGACCAGAAATAAATTTCTGTCAGAAACCAGGCACTAGTCAGAAGCCAAGAATGCCTATCAGACCTGCACAGGGAGGCACCTCCCAGTCTCCACCCAGCTAACAGGAATCAACAACCTGATGCTGCAACTTCCTGGCCCAGTGCACCTTGCACTTCAAGCTTCATACATCCCTGTATTCTACAGACCATGCCAAGATTGCATCTCAACGGAGCAAGTTCTGGCCTAAACCACCGCTAACTGGGACAATAAAGCACCATCTACAATAAATATGAGGAATTCACCGCTGAGATGCGCCAGTTTTTGACCATTTGGGAAGTGGAACTGGGACAGTGGATCAGATACTTCACCTGCGTCAAAGCTCATGCTTGGTGCTGGATTACACTGTGGAGGGTCTGTGGAAGACCCTCACAGCGGAGTGTGATGGGAATGCAGAAGCATTGCTGGCCCATTACCAACACAGCCTCTTGGAGTGCTTGAAAGATGAGCTGTGTCCCCACGAGATGCCCATCAACCTCGAAAATCTCATCACTCTGGCCCTGTGTTGACAAGTGTCTTTTGGAACAACCCTCCAGAGCATTATCAAGAACCCCAGTTCCATTTCAGGCCGCAGAACCCTCATCAGTAATGCTTTCAGAATCCATGCAGTTAGGGAGAGCTCCCTTAACACCCCAAGAGTGTGAGCATTGCTGGGGAAACAACTTGTGCACTTATTGCAAGCACCCACGCATCAAATACCCATGGCGTCCAGGAAAACGGCACCACCATGTAGAGATGAGGGGCCTTCTATCTGGTAAGCTCCCCCAGCCCTTCATTCCAGCACCATAGCCTACCTCAGTCTCTCTGTACTCCTCCACACCCTGTTGGCTCTGGTGGATTCTGGCGCAACAGGCAGCTTTCTGGATCTGACTATGCGTGCGACTTGGACTCCCTACTGAGCCTGTCTTGCACCCCTTCTGCATAATGGCCATGACAGACGTCCTTGGGGTCTGGGATGGTTAGAGGGTGCACATGGCTTGTGCAGATGACCATTGGAGAGCGTCGCGTGTCTATTCAATTCCTCCTGATCGACTCACTCAGCACTCCTCTCATCTTGGGTCACCCCTGGCTCTCCACTCACGACCCTCTCTTCAACTGGTCATCCAGTTCACTGCTGAGTTGGGGACCCACCTGCCTGCAATCTCAGAGGACTTTACCCTATATTGATGGAAATGGAGGAAACCTTGACCTCACCAAACTCCTGCAGGAATACCACAAGTTAGTCATCACTTTCAGTAAAAGGGATGCCAACACTCTGTTGCCTCAGACCACACAACTGCGTGATTGACCTCCTCCTGAGGTTGTCTGTTCTTCTGCTACCCACCTGAGACCCAAGCCACGAATAACTCTGTTGCCAAACTGTTACGGAACAGCTTCATTCAAGCATCCCACTCCCCAGCTGGTGCAGGATTCTTCTTTGTCAAAAAGAGTGATGGGGGGTCTATTCCTTTTAAGGCAGTGGGGAGATAGTTTGAGTGCAGATGTCTGGAAAACGGAGTAGACGTGGGTGAAGCAGCATCAATGGTGGAGGAAAGGAAACCCCATTCTTTGAAGAAAGCAAAAGGAAAGCCACATCCTGGGAACAGATACGGCAGAGACAAAGAAAATGAGAAAACAGAACAGCATTTTTACAGGAGACAAGGTGGGAAGAGGTATTGTCAAGATAACCATGGGAATCAGTAACTTTATAAAAGATGTCAGTAAAAATTTTGTCTTCAGAGATGGAGACAGAGATTGAGAAAGGGGAGGGAAGTGTCAGAAATGGACCAAGTGAATTTAAGGGGAGGGTGGAGGCAAAGTTGATGAAATTGACGAGCTCAGCTCGGATGCATGAAGCAGCACCAATGCAGTTGACAATGTAGTGGAGGAAGAGTTGGGGAGCATTAACAGGGAAGGCTTGCAACCTTGACTGTTCCACATAGCAAACAAAAAGGCGGGCATAGCTGAGGCCCATGGCTACCCTTTGGAGAAACTGGGAGGAGCCGAAGGAGAAATTGTTGAGGGCAAGGATCAGTTCGGACAGATGGAGACTGGTGGTGGTGGTGGGGAAGGAGGGTACTGAGAATTGTTTGGGACTTTTGTTGAGAAAGGAGTGGAGAGCTTTGAGGTCTTCTTAACGGGGGATACAAGTGTGGAAGGACTGGATATCCATGGTGAAAACCAGGCAGTCAGGGCCACAGGATTGAAAGTTGTTGAGGAGATCGAGAGCATCTGAAGTGTCGTGGATGTAAATGGGAAGTGATTGAACCAAGTGGGATAGAACGGAGTTGAGGAATGCGGACATGAGTGCTTTTTGAATCAGCACATTGGCCCAAATGGACAGCATAAGCACACTCAACTGATGCTGATGCTATTTAAAAACTGTTTGCTCCGCAGTGTCTAACGGTCATACAAGTGCATTAATGAGCAAATGTTCGGCAACAGTCCCCCGTCCCAATTAACTGGCATAGTGTCCCAAGTAAACAAGGGAGGAATCCTGGCTATTTTCTTGATTATTTTTTGTTCTTAAGGGTTGTCCCAAACAATCGGCTTCCCCGATAAACTGAAAGTCCAATTAATTGGAATGCACTATATATGGAAAAATACTGAGTTATGGGAAAGATTACAATCACTCTGGGCAGAATGGCCAACAGAATTCTGTATACACATTAATTAATGTACAGTACAGCATAGTTCACAAGCACATGCACATTCAAGAAGCATCAAGAGTAAGACAGAGTATTAGCTTTAGCTGGTAAAAAAAATACACAAAGATCACTTACTGCTGAAATTGGTTGCTATTTCCACCACTGTCCTGACTGGATTCTACTGCAGAGACAGCTCCATGGCAAATGCTAAGGAAAAATCCAATCAACATTCAATGTAGACCACAGTAGGACCATTTACCTGAACACTGCTTAAAAACTAAGAAAAGGTTTTTGGAAATAATTACCAAGAAAAACACAATAGCCCCTTGGAGTGTTTATTCATGGTATTTTTCATATTTATCATTTCATATTTCCTTATTATCTACTGTAGGTAGTCATTTAGCTCAACAAGACTATGTTGACTCTCAGAACAATCTCATCAATTCCATTCCCTCCTTACTTCCCCAGAACCTAGTCTCTCATACAATCCATTAACACAGCACAATGCTGCCACCAGCCACCTATACTGGAGGGTCATCTACAACGGCCAATTCAGCAAACAATTAACATGTCTTAAGGATCTTAGAGTAAGCTAGAGCACCTGAAAGAAATCCACAAGGTCATGGAGAAAGTGCAAATTCCACACAAAGCACCAGAGGTCAGGTTGAAAGCCAGGTCACTGGAGCTGTGAGGCAGGAGCACCAAAATGTACCAGCATTGTGCATCCAACCACTTCTTAGCCTAAGTTCAGGGAATCTGCTTCCAAGTTAGTTCTGGTAACATTTCTTCACTGAAGGTCCTTTACAGTGACCATATACTGGAGAGGAACAGAAGACCAAACAAAAGAACATCAAACAAATGGATAAGAAAGCACAATAAGAAAGATTTCCTTTATGCAGCATGTTCCACAGTCAAGATAATTAAGTACTGTTATATATATTCATCGTAGTGTGGCAAATGGGTGCTCTTTGCAAAGGAGTCTAAAACAGCAATGAGATAGTGTCGAGAGATCACATTTTAGTGATGTTAGTTAATACCGTGAAATATTGTCAGAATCTGCTAGTTTGCTTGAGTTTTAAACTCAGGAGCCAGAACATCCTTTACATCCATCCAAGACACATTGAGTTTATGCTTTAACAGTTCAGCTGGAAGGCAACAACTCCAACAGTGTAAGTATGACAATTTGAATTATGTACTTAGGAACTTGAAATCAGTCTTTTGACAGAAATGATTGAACTTCATTTAACACATTGAGGTTATTCCAGACATTCTGAGAATGCAAGATCTATTTTCCACATAGTCGTCATCCAAGCAAGATCATTAAATTTGATCAACTGTGTTGTCTGTTCTTCTGCTACCCACCCGAGACCCAAGCCATGAATGACTACGTTGCCATCATTACATAACGTTGAATCCAGTATAGCTGAACCCCTGGTTCAATGGGAAACTGCTCTAAAAAGCTATCTTTTCAACAAACTCAATCTCTTGAGATCTATTACCACTCTGATTTTCCCAGTCAACCTGCATGTTAAAATCTCCCATAACTACCATAACATTGCCCTTTTGACTTGCCTTTTCTATTTCCTGTTGGAAACCTGTGGTCCACCTTCCAGCCACTGTTGGGAGGCCTGTATATCACTGCCATTAACGTCCTTTTACCCTTGCAGTTTCTTAACTCAACCTACAAGGATTCAACAACTTCCAATCCTAAGTCACATCTTTCTACAGATTTGATTCCATTCTTTACCAGTAGAGGCACACCACCCCCTCTTCCTACCCTCCTATCCCTCCGATACATGTAACCTTGGACATTCAGCTCCCAACTACAACCATCCTTCAGTCAGGATTCAGTGATGGCCACAACATCATACCTGGCAATTTGTAATATTGCAACAAGATCATCCACTTACTTACACTATGTGCATTTAGATACAACACCTTGAGTACCATATTCCATATTTGCTATCCTTTCTGATTCTGTATCAATGATTTGATACTCAGCCTGGTGGCTCCAACAAAGTCCCATCACCCCTGCCCTTCCTGACAATCTGACCGCACGCTATGTTTACCTTTTTACCATCCGTCCTAGCCTGAGTCCCTTCACTCTGGTTCCCACCCCACTGCCAAGTTAGTTTTACCCCTCCCCAACAGCTCTAACAAACCTGCCCGCGAGAATATTGGACCCCTCGAGATCAGGTGCAACCTGTCACTTTTGAACAGGTCATACCTTCCTCAATAGAGATCCCAATGATCCATGAACCTGAATCCCTGCCTCCTGCACCAGCTTCTCAGCCACACATTTACCTGCCAAATCACTCACTGGTGTGCGGCACAGGCAGCAATCCAGAAATTACTACCCAGGAGGTCCTGCTTCTCAGTTTTCTACCTAGCTCTCTAAATTCTCTTTTCAGGGCATCATTCCTTTTCCTTCCTATGTCATTGGTACCAATATGTACCAAGACATCTGGCTGCTCCTCCTTCTTCTTTAAAATGTTGTGGACGCGATCTGAGACGTCCCTGACCCTGACACCTGGAAGGCAACATACCATCCGGGTGTCCCGTTCACGTCCCCAGAATCTCCTGTCTGTTCCCCTGACTATTGAGGTCCCTATCACTACCACTCCCTTCTGCACCACGGACCCATGCTCAATGCCTGCAACCCGGTCGTCATGGCATTCTCCCGGGAGGTCATCCCCCACAAAACTATCCAAAGGAGTATACAGTACTTGTTTTTGAGGGGAATGGCCACAGGGGTGCTCTGCTCTAACTACCTATTCACATTTCTCCTGATGGTCACCCAGCTACTCGCCTCCTGCAACTTTGGGATGACTACATCCCTGTAGCTTTGATCAATTATATCCTCGCTCTCCCATACAAGCCGAAGATTATCCAATTGCTGCTCCAAATCCCTAACACTGTCTTCAAGGAGCTGCAGCTGGATGCACTTCACACAGATGTAGTTCCCCAGGAGACTCTGGGTCTCCCAGTTCTCCAACATCTGGCACGAAGAGCACACCACATCCATTTAAATGGTACAGTGAGAGATGGGAAAAAAAACTTTAACAGACACTTTACACAGAGCCGACACCTCCTCCAAGCCGAAGCCTCCTTTGAACCAAAGCCTGTTCACTTCTACTCTCGCCACTGGCCTGCTCCCGACAATGGCTGCTCCGCTTATTCCTTCTGTACCTTTATTTAGTTTGTAGAGGTCTGTTGACGCCACTGATAGGCCATGTACAATGGACAAACACCCTCAAAGCTCCCTTTTTAAATGGCCGCTGCTGACCTGTGAGAAATGCCTCTTGGTAGAGTTCTGTCGATGCCGCTGATAGCCCATGTACATTTTCCTTTGGGATCAATAAAGTATCTATCCATCTATACCTCCTTCTTATTACTATAATTAGGGAGTTGGTACAGGAGCCTGAAGTCCATCATTGAGCATTTTAAGAGCTTCTTTCCCTCTGCCATCAAATTTCTGAATGGTTCATAAACATGATTTTGCTATTCCTCTTTTGCTTTGTATCTATCTGTCTATCATTATAACTTGTAATTTATGTCTTGTGCTGTACTACTGCCACAAAACAACAAATTTTCTTACATATATTTCAGTGATAATAAACCCGATTCTGATGTCCTACACCTCAGGATTATTTTGTTCTGTAAGCCTAGCACAATTCCGTCAGTGAATTTTGACCCTAAATTTCCTGTAGGTAACTTCCTCCATTGGCACCTCGTGTATATTTGCCTCTGCCTTAGTTGAGTAAACTTGTAAGCCTCCCATTGTCCCTTACAAACAAAAGTGTATCATTTCTATACTTACCACATGCTTTTCTTCAGGAGCTTGCAGAATATTTGAATCTTTTCCCTGTAATCAAAGTAGACAGTAATAATTAGGCTCTGAATATTACTCTAAACTATTTTCCAAATATTTATTTATACCAACATGTGACTGTAAAATATATAAAGAGACCAACCTAAACTATTTGTTAACAGGAAGTTCTGATGTTGCACCCTGCATGTAACCATTTGTCACACTCCCATGTGGGGAAGGTCGACAGTGGATCCACACAAAACAGTTACTTTCCTCAAACAAACACCTCCACCCATTAACCCACAACACCCATACTTTATGGGCATACAATCTGTCTATGTATATAATCTAATCTTATGTACATATGGTCAGGCTCAATAATTACTTATACATTGTATTTTATAGAAATGATTTTACATTCATATTTATTGTGCCTTTATTATGCTTATTGTATTTTTGTGCTGCATCGAATCTGGAGTAACAATCATTTTGTTCTCCTTTCCACTCGAGTACTGAAGAATGACAATAAATAGTCTTGAGACTTAAAGAACCTACTACCACTTTCAACACTTACTCAGATGTTTCTTGCTCAGCATGACCACTGTAAAACAATAAAGACTTTTGTTAAGGTATGAAGATGTCTGCTAAAGAGCTGTACATCAACTGTAGATTTTATGTAAGAGATAAAAGCCTTAATTTTAGCCTTATTTATTAAGCATCAGAAGGTGAAAGCAGGAGAGAGAAAAAAGACTTTACATTTTTAAAATATATTCTTTACCCTGATGGCCTAATCTTGCTTGGGGAGTGGGAAAAGGCAGATATCACAAAAATAAATGAAATAAAAGAGATTACAAAATAAATTAAACAGTGCCTTAAATAAGCTGCAGTTAGGTGACTATTGCAGTTATAGAATTGTGGCACGTCTTGGGAACCTCCATCACGATAAGGATGGAATCTCGGTGTTTGGGATCCAAGTCATAGGACAGCTTAACAATTCTGGCCCACCTTGTCACCAATCTAACTAACCCCATCTCTCTGTACAGATTCCTTGGAGCTCCCACTTGATTTGCCCAAACAGAAAACAACTGAGTAATGGCTGGGGATGCAGTTGGAACACAGTAGATATGTAGCAACACTGTGGTACCAATGGAGGGGAACAGATTAACTGGTTTAGTTATCTTCTTTTACTTGAAATGCTGGTACGTGGCTGTATATAGGAAATTTTGTGATGCAGACCCTAACATTTTCCACCCAACCAAATATGGTTTTACACACAACAAACATGGTAGACAGCATATCAAGCAAAATCATTTCGAACTGTATTGAATACAAAAAATATACCATTGCTGAACAACTTTTTCATCAGAGGAACTTTCCTGCAAAACAAAATTAAAAATTTAACTTTTCAAGATGGAAATTCCCATAGTAATCAACACATTCAAGTCAAGTTTATTGTCATTTCGACCATAAACTGCTGGTACAGTACACAGTAAAAATGAAACAATGTTCCTCCAGGACCATGTGCTACATGAAACAACACAAAAACTACACTAGACTATGTGAGTCAGCACAAGGCTACACTTGACTACGTAAAACAACATAAAAACTGCACTAGACTACAGACCTGCACAGGACTACATAAAATGCACAGAACAGTGCAGGGCAGTACAATAATTAATAAACCAGACAATAGGCACAGTAGAGGACAAATTGCAATATAATAATAAATGGTGTAGATGTCAGTCTAGACTCTGGGTATTGAGGAGTCTGACGGCTTGGGGGAAGAAGCTGTTCCACGGTCTGGTCGTGAGAGCCCGAATGCTTCGGTACCTTTTGCCAGATGGCAGCGGGGAGAAGAGTTTGTATGAGGGGTGCGTCGGGTCCTTTACAATGCTGTTAGCTTTGCGGGTGCAATGTGCGGTGTAAATGTCCGTAATAGTGGAAAGAGACCCAGCTGATCTTCTCAGCTGACCTCACTATTTGCTGCAGGGTCTTGCGATCCGAGACGGTGCAATTCCCGAACCAGGCAGTGATGCAGCTGTTCAGGATGCTCTCAATACAACCCCTGTAGAATGTGGTGCAGATGGGGGTGGGAGATGGACTTTCCTCAGCCTTCGCAGAAAGCAGAGACACTGCTGGGCTTTCTTTGTTATGGAACTGGAGTTGAGGGACCAGGTGAGATTCTCCACCAGGTGAACACCAAGAAATTTGGTGCTCTTAACAATCTCAATGGAGGAGCCGTCGATGTTCAGCAGGGAGTGGTCACTCCATGCTCTCCTGAAATCAACAACCATCTCTTTTGTTTTGCTCACATTCAGAAACAGGTTGTTGGTTCTGCACCAGTTTGTTAGCCGTTGCAACTCTTCTTTGTAAGCTGACTCGTCGTTCTTGCTGATGAGACCCATTACGGTTGTGTCATCGGCGAATTTGGTGCTGTGATTTGAGCTGTGTGTTGCAGCACAGTCGTGGGTCAGCAGAGTGAACAGCAATGGACTGAGCACACAGTCCTGGGGGCCCCCCGTGCTCAGTGTGATGGTGTTGGAGATGCTGCTCCCGATCCAGACTGACTGAGGTCCCCCAGTCAGGAAGTCTAGGATCCAGTTGCTGAGGGAGGTGTTCAGGCCCACTAGGCTCAGCTTTCCAATCAGGTGCTGAGGGATGATTGTGTTGAATGCTGAACTAAAGTCTATGAACAGCATCTGAACATACGTGTCTTTTTTGTCCAGGTGGGTGAGGGTCAGGTGGAAGGCGATGGCAATGGCGTCATCTGTTGAGCGGTTGGGACGGTACGCAAACTACCGGGGGTCCAGTGAGGGGGGCAGCAGGGTCTTGACGTGCCTCATGATGAGCCTCTCGAAACACTTCATGATGATGGATGTGAGTGCAACGGGACGGTAGTCATTGAGACAGGACACTGAAGACTTCTTCGGCACGGGGACGATGGTGATGGCCTTGAAGCATGTTGGAACAATGGTATTACTCAGGGAGATGTTGAAGATGTCAGTGAGAACATCTGCAAGCTGGTCTGCACATCCTCTGAGCACTCTGCCAGGAATATTGTCTGGTCCAGCAGCCTTCCGTGGGTTGATCCTGCATAGAGTTTTCCTCACATCAGCCACGGTAAGACACAGCACCTGGTCATTGGGAGGAGGAGTGGTCTTCCTCGTCACCACATCATTTTCCCCCTCGAAATGAGCGTAGAAGTTATTCAGCGCATCTGGGAGGGAGGCATCACCTGCACAGTCAGGTGTTGTTGTCCTGTAGTTGGTGATGTCCTGGATGCCCTTCCACATGCGCCGTGTGTCGCCGCTGTCCTGGAAGTGACTATGGATTCGCTGACGTGTGCACGCTTTGCCCCTCTGATGGCCCAGGACAGTTTGGCCCTTGCTGTTGTTAGGGCTGCATTGTCACCTGCTCTGAAGGCGGAGTCACAGGTCCTCAACAGCGCAAGCACCTCTGCAGTCATCCATGGCTTCTGGTTAGAGTGTGCAGTGATGGTCTTGAACACAGTGATGTCATCGATGCACTTGCTGATGTAGCTGGTCACTGATGCTGTGTCCTCCTCTAAGTTGGTAGAGTTGCCATCAGTTGCAGCCTCCCTGAACCTAAAGCTCCTGCAAAATGCTCAGCATGTTTAAAGTCAGATCTGTACTCTGAGTGTGTCATTAAATGATTGGATCTGCTGCTGTTCCAATTGTTTAACCTATTGTCCCTTTACTATGTGCCAAGAAGAGCCAATGCACAGTGATAAGGAGTAGAAATTCTGTTGGATTTTAAACTCCATAACGGGCAGCTTGACTGATCGCATCACCATCTGGTATGGAGGCATTAATGTAAATGATTGAAAAAGAGCTAGAGAAGGTTATAAACTCAGGCAGCTCCACCATGGGAACTAGGCTCCACACCATCAAGAACATCTTCAAAAGACGATGCCCGAAAAAGGTGGCACCCATCATTACGGACCCTCACTATCCAGGACATGACCTCTTCTCATTACTACCAACAAAGACACACACTCAGTGCTTTAGGAACACCTTCTTAGTACAGCCTTTGGCGAAGGATTATTTTAAGATTAAGATGCTGGGGGCTGTAAACTCAGCCAGCTTCAGCACGGGCATAACCCTCAACCACCATCAAGAACATCTTCAAAAGGTGGTGCCTCAGGATGCTGGTATCAATCATGCCCTTTCCTCATTGGTGGGGTTTTGTAGAGGAGCCTGAAGATCCACACACAAGCATTTTAGGAACAGCTTCTTCACCTCTGTTATCAGATTTCTGAATAGTCAATGAACATTACCTTGCTATTTGTCTTTTGCACTATTTATTTTTGTTGTATAGTATAGTAATTTCTTATGTCTTGCATTGTACTGCTGCCACACCACATTAAATTAAACAACACATCTGTGATAATAAACCTGACTCCGAATGGGAATGTTAGTTTAATTTTATTGTTTGTTTTTCTGTACCATTACAAAGGTAAACTGCAATGCTATGGCTAATAAAAAAAATGTTAATTTGGTAACCTCCTGGAACCTGTTAACTGAAGGTACTGTCAGCTGATTTAGAACTTGTGAAATGTGGGGATATAAGGCACAACATGTTTGTGCAGAGTTTACTGCGTAAATTTTGATGGAGTTTGTGTTTGGGATGCAAGTGCATGGGGGTTTTTAAACACTGAGAATTAAAATTCCTTTACTTATTTTTGGTTCAGCAAGTTAATTTTTATTGTTGAGATTTACTATTTTCTATCTTTGTTTTCTTACTAATTTACAATTCACTATGCACATTTAACTAAAACCAATTGTTTGAACTAGCCAGTAGAAATAAATGGTTAATAAATTAAGCTAAAAATGGCAAGGCAGGAGAGGTTATGTTTTAAGTGGTAGTCTGCAGAAATCACAGAAACCACTGTTGGATCTTGGTGAATCTGTGGTCTAAAGGTTCTCCAGAAGTCAAGGCAGGCATAAAACTTGTTGGTTATGCAGTTTATTAGGTGTAAGAACAAAGACGTGGTGCTCAGCCTATAGTAAAAACTAGCTCAAACCAAAAATATGCAAGACCTTCCATGGTAACAAATAACCCATGAAATAGCTTGATTCAAGTGGCATGGCTGCAGAAAAGACTAAGTCAGTCCTACAAAAATACAGAATCAGCTATACTACAATTTCTAGAAAATTCACTGAGCAATTACACATACAGTATATAAGCCATCATAAAAAATATGAGCAAGAGCAAAAACAGTTAAACTACAAGAGAAATACCAATTTTACACTCTAATCCAGCATCACTGAGATCTGTAGCATGATAAATGTCTACATCCTTAGGATTGGCAGCTCACCATAAGACAGACTTCAAGATTTGGAGAGTGGAATGGAGAGATTGGTTTGAGCAAATTTGTTCTTTGAACTCTTTAAGTACGCAGCTGCATGGTTGTCAGTCATGATGGATAACATGACATAGTGTGAATATCAGCAAGATGATGATGTTTGGAGCATATCTTCCCCTGCACTTGTCAGGTACAAAATTCCTGCAAGCTGTGTGCATGAAAGCAGAGGCCATGGTGAAAACCAGTGACCTGACCAGAACCACAAGTAATAATCTGAAACATTACTTGAGCTACCAGTAATTCAAAAAATGCTCAAAGACAGAGTTGAATGCCTGCCTCAAAGATTTTTGTGGAAGAAAAAAGGTTTCATTTCTTGTGGATATGCATCAGTATTGGGTATGTACTTAGCCTCAGCATCATAGGTATAGAGTAAGTAGAGCAGCGGACTAAGCTCACAGCCTTGAAGCCTATGTGGAAGGAGATTGTGGAGGAGATGTTGCCAATCCAAACTAACTGGGATCTGCAAGTGAGGAAATCAAGGATCCAATTGCACAAGGAGGTACTGCAGCCTAGGTCTTGGAGCTTATTGATTAGTTTTGAGGGGATAATAGTGTTGAAAGCAGAACTGTAGTCAATGAAGAGCATCCTGATGTATGCATCTTCACTGTCCTGATGTTCCAAGGCTGAGTGAATCACCAATGAAGTGGCATCTGCTGAGGACCTGTTGTGCTGGTAGACCAGTTGGAGCTGACCCAAGCCACTCTTCAGGCAGGAGTTGATATGTTTCATCACGAGCCTCTTAAAGCACTTCATCACTGTGGATGCAAGTGCAACTGGGTGATAGTTATTGAGGCAGGTTACCACATTCTTTTTGGGCACGAGTATGATAGAAGCCTGCTTGAAGCAAGGAGGTTAAAGATGTCAGTGAACACACCAGCCAGTTGTTCAGCACAGATCTTCAGTAATCAGCCAGGTACCCCATCTGGACTGGATGCTTTCCGTGGGTTCACCCTCCTGAAGGATGCTCTCACGTCGGCCTCAGACTGAAATCATAGGGTCATCGGGGCTGTGGGAGTTCATGAAGGTGCCACCATGTTTTGACGGTCAAAGTGAACATAAAAGGCATTGAGCTCACCTGGGATTAAAACTTCCTTGTCATCTATGTGGCTTGGTTTTACTTTGTGATGACATTCAAGCCCTATCACAGCTGTCAAGCATCCCCCAGTGACTCATGTTTGCTCTAGTACTACCACTTCACATGTGAGATGGCTTTCTGGAGGTCATACCTGGACCTCTAGTACTTGCCTTGGTTACCTGACCTGAATGCCAACAAAATGGCCCTCAGCAGATTCCTGATCTCGGTTAATCCAGGGTTTCTGGTTGGGGCAAAGTCTTAATGAGGACACACTCGTCCTTGAATGTCCAGTGACAACCATGGCATATCCATTCATGTCTTCTGAAGAGTCCTTGAACATCACACAGTCAACCGACTCGAAGCAATCCTGTAGTCACTCCTTTGTCCCATGCGGCCATGTCTTTGTTGTCCTTAACTCTGGCACCTTGCTCTTTGGCCTGCCTGTATGCAGGTAGGAGGAGGACTGCAGATGATCAAACTTCCCGGAATGCAATCTAGGGAAGGAACCGAAGACATTCCTGACAGTAATGTAGCAGTGTGTTGGGACCCCTGGTGCTGCAGGTGATATGCTGATGGCAATTGGGCAAAGATTTCTTTGAACTAGCCTGATTGAAATCCCTGGCAAGGATGTGAAAGGCGTCAGGGTGAGTTGTTTCTTATTTGTGAATCACGACACTCAATACATCCAGTGCTTGCTTAACACTTGCCTTTAGAGGTATGTAAATGCAGTCTGGATCATGGCAGAGAACTCACTCTGCAAGTAGAATGGTCATCACTTAATTATTAGATATTCCAGGTAGGGAGAACAGGATTGCGGCAACATAACTGCGTCTGGGCACCACAAAACATCTCGTCTTCTTTGAATCGGTAGTTTGGTCCATCCAGTGGATTGAGAACCCCTCGGGCTGGAACTTCCTGTCCAGGGTACTGAGGGTGGGCCATATCTCAGTGAAACAGAACACAGCAATCCCTCATTTCACTCCAATACAGCAATCTTGCTCTTGGGTCCTATATTTTGCTCTTGAGTGACTGTACATTAGCCAACAATATGCTTGGAAGAATAGCTGACATCTACCAACATCCCAGAGGTTCTAAAACAGTTCCCACAAAATGGAAAATACAAAATATAACCCCTTTATTTAAGAAAAGAAAGAGAAAGAAAACTACAAATCAGTAGTAGTAGGTCTGTAGTAGGAAAAATTAAAGAAGAACAAACAAATGGTTAGAGGAACTCAGCAGGCCAGGTGGCATTTGTGGAGGAAAAAGGACAGTGTTTGGAAATGGACGAAGATGCTATCTGACCTGCTGAGTTCCTCCAGCTTTTCGCTTGTTGCTCCAGATTCCAAGATTTGCAGCCCTTCTTGTGCCTCCAAAATTGAGAGAGATTACAATATATTTGACTAATATGTTAAGAACTTTGACTTTGAAGTTCTGACATAACTGATCAGAGTAGTGGGTGTTAAGTATTCACATTTTCAGTAAGCATTTGATAAGGTGTCACTATCGAAAATACAAGTCTCAGCCCAAAATGTCAGCTGTTTATTCCCCTCTATCAATACTACCTAGCATGCTGAGTTCCTCCAGCATTTTGTATGTGATGCACTGGATTTCCAGGATCTGGAGAAACTCTCGTGTTTGACCACATGCTACTAGAGGACAATATACTGACTGAATTGAGAATTGACCAATGGCCAGAAATCAAAAATGATATGTCAAGATCATTCATTGTTCATTCAGGAAAATTCTTTAAAATTTCATCAGCAGCTGGATGACTTTTTATCATTCTACACCCAATGGAACTGCTAAGAATGAGTCATTGAGTGCATTCAAGAAAACAACATATTTTTGAATGTTAAAAGCGATCAAGTGACAGTGAATTAGTGCAGGAAAGTGACAGTGAGGTAAAGATTCACCCATGACCTCATTTAAAGACAGGGCTGAATGAGAAGGGCGACTCCAGAAGGCCCATACCTTGCTAGTCTTATGTTTCAGTGCATCTCACATAAACACAATGAATCTAAGATAGAAAATGGTGATACATACATACTTTAACATCATATTTACTTTGACAAGAGCACTGCTCAGCAATGAGTGTATTTTTCTAGTAATTTTGTTTACTAAATGCCAAATAATAAATCCCTGAAATTCATGACATTCTTGCAGCTATATATCATGTACTTTTAATACAAATGGAAATGGCAAAGGCAGTCTCTGGAAGCTTCCTCACAAGCAGTAGAGCTTCTCTTAGAGACAAGATTCTGTGTCCCACAAAAGGAACTGGGGGAATTTGAATTGTTAATTAAACTATCTGCAACAAAGAATATGTTGTTGTTCGTCCTTCGGAGTCGAAGACGACCACGACTTCTGTCAGGTGGAGGGTTTGTGACTGTGGGTCCGGAGGTGACTGGTGAGGCCAATCCGGGCCCTGAAAGCTCGCCCACATGTGGGACACATGAGGGTAGGTGCTGCAGTGGAAGTGGAGGTAGCTCGAGACTTGCGCGTGGTGCGTTTCCTCTGAGCCTCTGCGGTGCATCGGTTTTCTGCTGCATACGCTCCTTTAGTGGTCCTGCTCCACCAGGTTGGGCGGTCCAGAGCAAGCGATTCCCAGCTACTGGGACTGATGTTGAGGTCTTTGAGGGACACTTCCAGGCAGTCTTTGAAACGTTTCTTCTGCCCTCCAACTGAGCGCTTGCCCTGGCTCAGCTCTCCATACAGCAGCTGTTTTGGTAGTCGACTGTCAGACATCCTGATGACATGGCCAGCCCATCTGGCTTGGGCTTTCTGTAGGAGGGTGTAGACGCTGTGGGTGCTAGCCCGCTCCAGGACCTCCATGTCTGGGACTTTGTCCTGCCATCGTACGTGGAGAAGTCTGCGGAGGCAGCTCAAGTGGAAGTGGTTGAGCTTTTTAGCGTGACTGCTGTAGACTGTCCAGGTCTCGCTGGCATAGAGGAGGGTGGTGAGAATATAGAAGCTTTGAAGAAGGTGCAGCAGAGACTTACTTGGATGCTGCCTGGATTGGAAAACATTTCTTATAAGGGTAGGTTGAATGAACTAAGGCTTTTCTCTTTGGAGAAAAAGAGGATGAGGGGTAACTTTATAGAGATGTACAAGATGATTAGAAGCAGAGATTGCAATACATACACATTCAGGAGGACTGGAAAAGGGTCTCAGCCTGAAATGCTGACAGTTTACTCTTTTCCATGGATACTGCCTGGCCTGCTGAGATCCTCCACTATTTTGTGTGTGTTCCTTTGGATTTCCAGTATCTGCATATTTTCTCTTGTTTAAGAAACATAGAATGAGTGGACAGGCAGAGACTTTTTCCCCAGGGCAGAAATGTCTAACACAAAGGAGCACACTTTTAAGGTGATTGGAGGAAAGTATAGGAGGGATGTCAGAGGTATTTAAATTTGTTTTTTTTTTACACACACGGAGACTGGTGGGTGCATGAAACACACTGCCAGGGGTAGTGGTCAAAGCAGAAGCATTAGGGGCATTTAATAGACTAAGAGATGCACATGGATGATAGAAAAAATGGAGGCCTATATGGGAGGGGAGGGTTAGATTGATCTTAGAGTGGGTTAAAATGTCAGCACAACATCGTACAGTGCAGTATTATTCTAAATTTGAGGTTCATGGTCTAACTGGCGTATTAAATGCTCTTTTGGGAAGTTATTAAGAATGAGTCATTGTGGGTGGAATCATTGAATGAGTCATCAAATGTGTGGTGTAGAGCAGCGAGGGAGGGAGAGAGAATGGGGGGGGGGGAACGGCCTGACATCTTTTCTGCTGACTACCCAGAGCTGCTATATTTACAGTACCATCATAACATAGGCACCCTTTGAGTTAATCCTTCAGTAACTTTTATTAGTGCTAATAGTGTAATGTGATTAGGTCAAGCTAAACGATCTTGAACAGAATACTGACAGCAATTATTTTTCATTGTCTCAATAACGCTCATCCGGACCTTTGCACAGAGTTAATTCTGTTAATTCAGGTTAATTCAGGTGTTAATTCTGTTTTTGGAGACAATATTGGTTAACAAAATAAAGGTCAATGAATTCTATCTGCCATTTTTACCTTAACAGTAGTTTCACTGTTGCCCTGGTGGTCCACATGCTGATCAGATGAAAGGGTACTTGATTCTAGTACAGCATTCTCCATGGCTGCTTGCCTGCAACAAAATATTCTTAGAAATATTAAAACAGCAACCCATAAGCTCAGAATGTAACATTGAACAGGCCCAACACATACCAGGTCAGGCAGCCTCTATTGATGTTTCAGGCTGAGACCCTTCTTCAGGATTGAAATGGAAGGGGGCAGACACCAGAATAAAAAGAGGTAAAAAGAGGTGGAAAGAGGCTAGCTAGAAAGTGATAGGTGAAGCCAGGAGGGTAGGAAAGGTAAAAAGGAGAGGAAGAAGAGTGAACCACAGGAAGTTCAGAAGTAGTAAGAGGCCAGAGTCGTGAATAGAAGAAGAGAGAAAGGGGAGGGAAGATTTTTTTAAAACTGGAAAGACAAATCGATATCCATGCAATCATGTGGAGGCTACTCAGATTGCATACAAGTGTTGCTGCTCTACCCTGAGGGTGGCCTCATCACGGCACAAGAGGGGGGTCATGGACTGACATGTCAGAATAGGAATGGGAATCAGAATCAGGTTTATTATCACCTGCATACGACGTGAAATTTGTTAACTTAACAGCAGCAGCAGGTCAATGCAATGCATAATCTAGCAGAGAGAAAAAAAAGTAATATATAAAACATCATAATAAATAAAGTAAATCAATTATGTATATTGAATTGATTTAAAAGAATGTGCAAAAACAGAAATACTGTGTAATTACAAAAAGTGAGGTAGAGTCCATAGCTTCAATGTCCATTTAGGAATCGGATGGCAGAGGGGAAGAAGCTGTTCCTGAATTGCTGAGTGTGTGACTTCAGGCTTCTGTATCTCCTTCCTGATGGTAACAGTGAGAAAAGGGCATGCCCTGGGTGCTGGAGGTCCTTTATAATGGACGCTGCCTTTCTGAGACACCACTCCCTAAAGATGTCCTGGGTACTTTGTAGGTTAGTGCCCAAGATGGAGCTGACTAGATTTACAACCTTCTGCAGCTTCTTTTGGTCCTGTGCAGTAGCCCCTCCATACCAGACAGTGATGCAGCCTGTCAGAATGCTCTCCATGGCACAACTATAGAAGTTTTTGAGTGTAGTTGTTGACATGGCAAATCTCTTCCAATGAAGTATAGCCGCTGTCTTGCCTTCTTTATGACTACATCGATATGTTGGGACCAGGTTAGATCCTCAGAGATCTTGACACCCAGGAACTTGAAGCTGCTCACTCTCCACTTCTGATCCCTCTATGAGGATTGGTATGTGTTCCTTCATCTTACCCTTCCTGAAGTCCACAATCAGCTCTTTTGTCTTACTGATGTTGAGTGCCAGGTTGTTGCTACAGCACCATTCCACTAGTTGGCATATCTTACTCCTGTACACCCTCTCGTCACCACCTGAGATTCTACCAACAATTAAAATTAATTAGAATTAAAATGTTTAGCCACCGGGAAGTCCCACTTTTGGAGGATGGATTGGAGGTACTTGACATAGCAAAACTGGTGCCCTGAAGAAGTGTCTTGGCCCAAAATATCGACTGAACCCACGCTACCTGACTTGCTGAGTTCCTCCTGCATTTAGTGTATGTTGCTCAGGATTTCCACTGTCTGCATACTTCCTCATTTTTGTGTACCGCTGGCTTTCAATATTGCAGACGATGCATTCTTTTAACTCAGTCCAGTAAAATTCAAACTTTGGAGGAAGCCACATAATGAATTATGTACTCCACCTTCGCTTCACCTTGAAAGAAATATTAATAACAGTAAGACTTCATCTACTCTTTGCGGTTCCATAAGCTTGACTTCAGCCAATACATGTAAAAAAAGCACCTCAGGGCTATGCAGGTCAAGTTTCCTTCCAGCATCTTCTTTACAGTCAATAATACCACTACAATGACAGAGTCAGTGGAAATATTTCATTGAACAAAATATTCTGTTCCACAAGATTTCTCCAAAATCTTACATGGGTACTTTTGCCTCTTTAAATTCCATTTCTTCACCCCTCCTCTACTTTTGTACCATATCACTGGGAAACTAAATGAACTCTCAACAAATTTAAAATCTATGCAAGCCATATTCAAATACAAGGCAGGGTCTTTCAGATCCTATAAATATATTTATTTAGTCACTTATTTATTTTAAAGCAAGTAGCATTCGGATGAATATTTTTTCATAAGTTGCTATTACTGTTCTCCAAAACTAGAGCTAAGTCAAACTACACATACTGGAAACCAGCAATGTATGTCGATACAAGGAGGTAACAATGAAGACACAGTGATGGTTGAACCAAAAGCAAAGCCCTGACACTACAGTTTTGGAACACTATGACCACTTTGATGGTATTTTTGGACTCTTTTTGTTTAATTGTTCAAAGGTTCATTTTATTATCAAAGTATGTATGCAGAATACAACTCTGAGATTCATCTTCTCCAGGTAGTCACGAAATACAGAAAAACCATAGACGTCATTGAAAGAAGACATCAAAAGACATCAACATCCCCCCATATGAAAAAGAAAAAAAAACCAAAAACTTGTGAACCCCGAATCCCCTCCCTTGACGGGAAAACTGACATAATTGCCCACAAGGAAAATAACAGTGACCCCTCAATCTCCTCTCACACACAAAAAATTAACAGGTAGCCCACATGGAGAAAGAGCAACAAGAACATCAAACCCCAAACTGATTGACAACAAGCAAGAATGGGCAAAAACATGAAAGTGAAAAATAGAACTGAAAGAGGTCAATATGAACTATAGTTAGTTTGAATTGTGCAAAAATTCCTTTAAAAATTGTACATAATTTGTGTGTATATTTTTATATGAATATTGCTTATACAACAATGTTACTTATAAAATAATTATAATAATTTGTCCTATGGGGGGTATGGCTTATTCTGCCTATCAAAAGTTGCTTTGTTGTGATTGGCTAGTTTAGAAACTGCAGCTGCTTTTCCCCATTGGTTAGCTGCCTGGTATCTTTTTTCAAATATCCTGGGGGCTTGCTCTCTCTATCTTTATTTAAGGTAAGTGGTGCACATAGCCATTGGGAAGGTATGCTCTGCATATGCTTTTAGCTAAGTATGTTGGTTGAATATTCAGCTTTGTAGTGATGTAACTTGGGGAACATCAGTGTTTAGTTGAATTTTTACTTATTTGTAGTCAGTGTTTTCTGTCTCACCTGCGAACCTGATTCAGTGTTACATTTTGGTGCTGTGAGCAGGATATGGCTATTTGAGCAAAAATGCACTTCTTTAAGAGGTTATTTAAAAGAGAGGACCCCCCCCCCATTTGAGTGATACAGAGTCCCAGATTGAACAGATAATAGTGAGGGCTTTGGACGTTTTGAATGGAAAGAATCCAAAGCTAGTGGGAAGATTGAGGATTGGGAAGCTTTTAAAAACTTGCAGAAGGAAATGAAGGTTATTCGGAAGGAAAAGGTGAATTATGAAAGGAAGCTGGTGACTAGTATCAAAGAAGATGCTAAAAGCCTTTTTAAGTATATAAAGGGTAAATGAGAGTTGAGGGTAGATACAGGACCAATAAAAATGATGCTGGAGATATTGTAATGAGAGATGCAGAGATGGCAGAGGAATTGAATGTGTATTTTGCATCAGTCTTCTCAGTGGAAGACGTCTGCAGTATACTGGGCATTCAAGAGTGTCAGGGAAGTGAAGTATGTGCAGTTAAAATTACGACTGAGAAGGTGCTCAGGAAGCTTAATGGTCTGAGGGTGGATAAATCTCCTGGACCTGATGGAATGCACCCTCGGGTTCTGAAGGAAGTAGCTGGAGAGATTGCAGAGGCATTAACACTGATCTTTCAAGAATCGATAGATTCTGGCATTGTATCGGATGACTGGAAAATTGCAAATGTTACTCCATGGTTTAAGAAGGTGGGAGGCAGCAGAAAGGAAACTATAGACCTGTTAGCCTGACGTCAGTGGTTGGCAAGTTGTTGGAATTGATTGTTAAGGATGAGATTATGAAGTACCTGGAGGCACAAGGCAAGATAGTTGAAAGCCAGCATGGTTTCCTGAAAGGAAAATCCTGCCTGACAAACCTACTGCAATTCTTTTGAGGAAATTACAAGCAGGGTAGAAAAAGGAGATTCAGTAGATGTGATGTACTTGGATTTTCAGAAGGCCTTTGACAAGGTGCCGCACATGAGGCTGCTTAGCTAGATAAGAGCTCATGAAATTACAGAGAAGTTACTAGCATGGGTGGAGCATTGGCTGATTGGCAGAAAACAGAGAGTGGTAATAAAGGGATCCTATTCTGGCTGGCTGCCGGTTACCAGTGGAGTTCCACAGGGGTCAGTGTTGGGACCATTGCTTTTTACAATGTATGTTGATGTCTTGGACTATGGTATTAATAAATTTGTGGCTAAATTTGCTGATGATACAAAGATAGGTGGAGGAGCAGGTAGTGTTGAGGAAAAAGAAAGCCTGCAGAGAGACTTAGTTTATGGGAATGGGCAAAGAAGTGGCAAATGAAATACAATGTTGGAAAGTGCATGGTCATGCACTTTAGTGGAAGAAATAAATGGGCAGACTATTATTTAGATGGTGAGAGAATACAAAATGCAGAGACGCAAAGTGTCTTGGGAGTCCTTGTACAGGATACCCTAAAGGTTAACCTCCAAGCTGAGTTGGTGGTGAAGGAGGCAAATGCAATGTTGGCATTCATTTCTAGAGGTATAGGAAACAAGAGCAGGGATGTGATGATGAGGCTCTATAAGGCACTCGTGAGACCACACTTGGAGTATTGAGTGCAGTTTTGGACTTCTTATTTTAGAAAGGATATACTGACATTGGAGAGGGTTCAGAGAAGATTCACGAGAACGATTCCAGGAATGAAAGGGTTACCATATAAGGAACGTCTGGCAGCTCTTGGGCTTTATTCCCTGAAGTTCAGGAGAATTGGGGGGGGGGGTGAATCTCATAGAAACATTCCAAATGTTAAAAGACCTGAACAGATTAGATATGGCAAAGTTATTTCCCATGGTAGGGGAGTCCAGGACAAGAGGGCATGACGTCCATTTAGAACAGAGGTGCAGAGAACTTACTTTAGTCAGAGAGTGGTAAATCTGTGGAATTTGTTGCCACGAGCGGCTGTGGAGGCCAAGTCATTGGGTGTATTTAAGGCAGAGATAGAAAGTTTCTTGATTAGCCAGGGCATCAAAGGGTATGGGGAGAAGGCAGGGGAGTGGGGATGACTGGAAGAATTGGATCAGCTCATGACTGAATGGCGGAGCAGTCTTGCTGGGCCAAATGGCTTACTTCTATTTCTATATTTTATGGTCTTAAATCTTGCTAACCTACTGATGGGTTATAGGACGCTGGAAGATTGGTCAGACCAAATAGATTTCACAGGAGTTGAAATGGGACACCACATTGTTTCCATACTTAATTATTGGGTTTTCACAGGAGAAAGGATAGCCTACAGCATGCATTCTGGCTGTCTGCAGCAGTTGTAAGGTATCAGTATAAAACGGTAGTGAGTCTTAAGAATGAATTGGATGATCTCAGTCAGCACTGTATTATTCTCAGAGAATCACTACTGATGGCTCAGGGTAGGGCTGCAAAGTTAGATAAGAATTATAGAGATAGCTTATCAGCTAATGAAGCTGCAGCACTCAGATGCTGCATGCTGAGCTGGTTGGCAGCATGACCATGTTAAGGTTCAAGCCACGATCCTATGGTGGAGCTGGGGATGGAGATGTTTGGGCTGGATCATGAAAATGTGCGAGAGAGAGTGTAGCGTGGACCCCTCAGTTTAATCCTCAAGGTGACTGCCCTCTCCCCTGCGAGTTTGAACCAATGCGGGCTAGGCCAGTGATCATGTATTCCCACAAGCACCATGGTGGGGGAGGGGGGGCATCAGTCCGTGGCTTCTTCCTTTCAGGAGGGGGCGGGTTAGGAGGATTAAGAACAGGCAGCTTCAAGACTGATCAGAGAGTTTTCTGCTAAGGAATTAGCAAGTTTAGGGGATAGGTACAGACAAAAGGTTGGGGTGTCTTTGACCGTGTGGTTATTGAGTATATGGGATGAGAATACCACCAAAGCAAGCCTATATAATAGAGATGGGTGCCTTAGGGAGCCTATTATCCCAAAACATAATCAATAACACCGAGGACACTGCTTGCTTCCTCTGAGCAAAACGCATTACTATGGGATCCGGTAATGGCAGTGGTTCAGCATAATAGATGGAATTTAAAACCCTAAGCAGAATGGAGGATACTAAAGTTCTACGCCAGTGGGCTCTTAATATATCGTAATAGTGGTATCCCACCAGAGGATATTGAATTAACTTCTGGAATGGTGGGACACATGGACATGGCTTTTCAAATAAAAGGGGTAGTGCTGTCTTTAATACCACCAGCTGTTCGCCATCCTTTAAGTACCACGAACCAATTATTACAAGGTTTAGAGTATGTAGAAGAGGGTGCACGCAGCCCACTGTGGAAGTTGGATAAGCAGACGGGGAGTGGGGGGTTCTGCCTGTCTCATAAAGAAATGTTTTAAGCATTGCTCAATATTGGGATTCCGGAGGAGCAGGTAAATGGGGCTCCCTCCACCACCCTCTATACAATGTGGAGAAAGCAAGAAACGGAGACTGTTGAGGAGGAAGGGTTATTTGTCAAGTCCTCTCCTGATAAGGGCTCCTTTTGTCCTCCATCAGATTCCTCGCATTCCATTCAGGATTCCCTGCAAAGGAGATCGGCTAATGTTCGTCAGCAGTGGGAACTGGGGGGTGGCTAGTTCATTTGCACTCATTGTCATGGGGGGGGGGGGGGGTGGTCATTTGATCCCTCTTCCCTGTAAAGAGATTGTGAATGATTTGAATGTGGAGAAATACGTGAGGCCACACGTGTCAGTTTGCACGTGTTCATTTGTGTACTTTACCTTTTAAAAGTTTGTGTGAATCTGTTGGGCTCTGCCTAGTTGCTTTTTCCTCATCAGTGTTTTCTTGTGTTTTTAAAAATCTATTATGTGTTTATTGTGTCTTAATTTGTTCCATTGTTGTCAAAATGGTTGTTGTGATGCGTCCAGTGTGGTATTGTAGTGAGTAGTGCTCGACACTCTCACTTTCAGCTTCCTCCACTGGTTAGCAGTCTTGCAAAAAGGAGAGCTGAATTTGCAAGTCTCTTTCTGCCTCTCTTAACAGCAAGCCTCATGTAGTGCCTCCTCACTGGCGACACACGGAAACTGATCTCCTTTCGGACTCGGGCTGAGGCACGTGATAAAATACTGTAGGCCAAAGTCAGCATGGTCTGCTTAAGGGGAAATCTACCCGTTAAATCTATTGGAATTCTTTGAGGAAATAACAGGGAGGATAGACAAAGGATGCTGTTTACTTGGATTTTCAGAAGGCCATTGTCAACATGATGCACATGAGGCTGCTTAACAAGGTAGGACCCCTTGGCATTACAGGAAACATACTAGCATGGACTGAAGATTGGTTGAATGGCAGGAGACAAAAAAAATGGGAATAAAGGATTTATCTGTGGTTGATTGAATTTCAATGGAAGAAGTGTCACAGGAAAGACAGATAATTGTGCTGAGGATGAGGTAGCTGGTTTACAGAGGTAATGTGTAGTGAGGAGAGGCTACTGATCGGGCAAAATTGCAGTCAACAGGATGAGTTGCAAGGTAAAAGATGGACAAAATCGAAAAGGGACTAAAGGTGTGGTATCTGAATGTGCGCAGGTACATAAGGTAGATGAACTTGCAGCACCTTGCAGATTAGCAGGTATGATGTTATAGGCATCACTGAACCATGCAAGCCAAAGGAGCAATGTTGAAATAGTCAAGGGAACTTCAATATGCAGGTAAATTGGGAAAATCAGGTTGGAGCTGGTTTACTGGAGGGGCAATTTCTAGAGTGCCGATGAGATAGCTTTTTAGAGCAGCTTCTGGTTGAGCACACTAGGGGATCAGCTATTCTAGAGTGGGTATTCTAGAATGCAAGCAGGCTTTTTCCACTGAGGATAGGGGAGAAAAAACAGAGGATATGGGTTAAGGGTGAAGGGGGAAAAGTTTAAAGGGAACATTAGGGGGGGCTTCTTCACACAGAGAGTGGTGGGAGTGTGGAATGAGCTGCCAGAAGAAGTGGTAAATGCCGGCTCACTTTTAATATTTAAGAAAAACTTGGGCAGGTACATGGATGAGAGGTGTATGGATGGATATGTGCCAGGTGCAGGTCAGTGGGACAAGGCAGAAAAATGGTTCGGCAAAAATGTTTCTGTGCTGTAATGTTCTATGTTTGCCAGTGACTAGTGGTTACCCACAAGGCTTGGTGTTGGGACCACTTCGTTTCATGTTATACAGTACCTATAAAAAGTATTCACAACCCCCCCCCCCCCCCGAAGATTTAATGTTTTATTGTTTTACAACACTGAATCACAGTAGATTAAATTTGGCTTTTTTGACACTGATTAACAGAAAAAAAGTTTTGTATTAAAGTGAAAGCAGATCTCTACAAAGTGATCTAAATTAATTACAAATATAAAACAAAATATTTGATTGCATAAGTATTCGCCCCCTTCAAGTCAGTATTTAGCAGATGCACCTTTGGTAGCAATTACAGTATTGAGTCTGTGTGGATAGGTCTCTATCCGCTTTGCACATCTGAACACTGCAATTTTACCCCATTCTTCTTTACAAAACTGCTCAAGCTCTGTCGGATTGCATGGGGATCACGAGTGAACAGCCATTTTCAAGTCCAGCCACAAATTCTCAATTGATTGAGGTTTAGACTCTGATTTAACCACTCCAGGACATTAATTTTGTTGTTATTAAGCCATTCCTGTGTGGCTTTGGCTTTACACTTGATGGTCTTGTAGTATCAGATGGAATACAGTGCAGAGAAGTGTATGGTCATGTACTTTCATAGAAGGAATAAAAGCACAGACTTTTTTTTAAAAAGGGGAGCAAATTCAAAAATTGGAGTGCAACGGGACTTGGGTGCCCTTGTACATGATTTCCTAAATGTTAACTTGCAGATTGAGTCAGTAAATTTCTAAGAAATGTAGGCGTCTGAATTTAATATCACCACACAGAGGCATCTGATTGAACCCCACCCACATATGCATTAAAAGCTATCTAAATCATATGTACAAAACTTAACTAGCTGAGTTAAAAAAAAAAACGGAAAATGCTGGAAATTCTCAGTATGTTGGGCAACGTCTGTGTGGCAGAAGTTAACGATTAGGGTCAATGGTCTTTCATAACTTTCAGTATTTGCCATTTTAATTTCATATTTCCATTACCTACAATATTTTCCTTTGATTGCTATTATGAAATGAAGTTGTTTGAGAATGTTTCTGGCATACAGAGTGGCACATTGAATTAAAGATGAACCTCACATGAAGATAAAATTCTTTGCTTCAATTCTTCAATAGATAATGAAGACCATCAGTCTTAATGGGCCAATAACCTGAAGAGTTTCTCTCTACAGATATTGCGCGACCTGCTGTGTTTCCAGCATGTTCTGTTTCCATCAGAACTTTGCTACTTGGTCAGTGATAATGCTATTAAGCTATTCTTGGTGTTGCTCATTGAAGTCCTCCACCCTCCAAATAGATTCCCTGCTACTGCCGCTTTCAATGTTCCTTCCAAGGGTTGTTCAAACACACAAATGCTCATCAGTGGAGAGAAAGTATAAACTAGATTTAAATTATACAGTTGCCATGGTGTGTTTGAATTCACATCTCTGGATTGTTAGTCCAGGCTTTTAGGTTACCAGGGTATGACACAACCACTTCAATACAATCCTCAGCCCTGTAATTATTTTTAAAACTTCCCTGCTTCCTCTCCATAACTTTCCTAAATGGTGCCAACCAGAATTGGATTACTAATCCATTTGTGGCCTAATGAGTATTTTATGAAAGTTCACCATAATCCTTCTGTTTTTCCACAAGATACCAAAAGCTTTACTAAGCATTCTCTGGATATGCAGCGTCACTTTCAAAGATCCATTCCTGCTCACCCTTCAGAGCAGAGGAGTTCCCAACCTTTTTTATGCCATGGACAAATACCATTAAGCAAGGGGTCTGTGGACCTCAGGTTGGGAACCCCTGCTTTAGAACCACTCCATTTAATCTTTGGTTGTGATGTTCAAAAGATCTCCTTCAATACTGTTAGAAGATAAAACTAGATCTCTCCTTGTTCTACAAGCAATCTGCTGGAGGTACTCATCAGCAAGACAGATAGCATCTGAAAGGGGAAAGGAATCTTCACTACTTCAGGCTGAAACTATGTCATTGATGCAGAGTTTAACCCAAGACATCAACACTTCCTTTTCTCACATTTCCTTGACCGTTGAGTTCCTCCAGCAGATTGTTTGTTGCTCCAAATTGTTGCTATCATGCTTTTGGTTGCGAAGTAGGAGAGCAATTAGTGCATTGCTTGACAGCACCAGTGACTGGGGTTCAATTCCTGTTGCTGTCTACAAGGAGTTTGTAAGTTCTTCTCGCGACTGTGAGAATTTCCTTTGAGTGCTCCCATTTCCTCCCATGTTCCAAGGATGTACGAGTTAGTAAGGGTTAGCAAGTTGTGGGCATGCTACGCTGGCATCACTAGCTTGGCAACTCTTGCGGGCTGCCCCCAGCACATCCAAAGACAGTCGGGCATTGACATGCATTCGATGTACAGGTGACAACTAAAGCTAATCATTTAATTTGTGTTTAACTTCAGCATCTGCAGCCTAATGCATTTTGGCAAAATTAACAAGGAGAGACACAGCACCTCACACCTCCCAGCATCAAGTTTAATCCTAAACCTGTTTGCCTATTCTGTGAACCTATTTGTCTAACGTGCTTCAAATTCATGCCATTCAAACTCATTTTGTGGAATGACTGAAACAGCCGAGCCAGTATTCAATTCCATTTGAGTTAATTTGCCGTTCACTTCTGATACAAGCCATTTGCTTTTCTATAAATCTCAAGGCTACCCAGTCCTGTGTCATTCTCATCATGCCCTTTTTAAAACTGATTTGACTTTTAATCTTTTACTCTTTCCCCTGCAGTCAATTTATTTTTGTCTGCCCAACATACTCTTTGTATATGTCCGAATTTTCTGCAAGTTTTACCGTTAAAAGCCCCTGCCACAACAGGAACACAATTTGTTCAGCCAGGCTAGTTTCTGTTTTGATATTACAATTCCTTTTAAATCTTTTTATTAGTTTTAAACAAACATAAATGAAACGTGAATACAAAATGTTTGAGTACATAATTAATAGTTTAAATAGACATTCAGATATGTAATAATAAAAATATATAACCTCTCAAACCCAGAACAATAATGAACAAAGAAGTAAAAAGAGAAAAAAAGAAAAACCCCAAAAAAAAGAGAGAAAAAAAAACAAAAAAAACCCACTAACCAACATGGGCCATTGAATAATATTAAGTACATATTCAGTAGTGCCAATAACTCCGAACCTCCATCCGATTGATTAAGGATAATATAAGTAAGGTTTAGGAAAAGACAATTCAACTCATGTGAAAATGTTGAATAAAAGGTCTCCAAGTTTCTTCAAATTTAACTGAAGGATCAAAAACCACACTTCTAATTATTTCTAAACTCAAACAAGAAATAGTTTGAGAAAACCACTGAAATACAGTTGGAGGATTAATTTCTTTCCAATTCAATAAAATAGATCTTCTAGCCATTAATATAACAAATGCAATCATTCGTTGAGATGAAGCAGATAAACGATTATTATCCATCACTGGTAAACTGAAAATTGCAGTAAGAGGATGCGGTTGAACATTAATATTTAAGACTTTTGAAATAATACTGAAGATATCTTTCCAATAAGTTTGTAAACAAGGACAAGACCAGAACATATGAGTCAATGAAGCAACATCAGAATGACATCTATCACAGGTTGAGTTAAGATGAGAATAAAATCGAGCCAGTTTATCCTTAGACATATGAGCTCTATGTACAACCTTAAATTGTATTAGGGCATGTTTAGCACAAATAGAGGACGATTTTACCAATAATAAAATTTTTCCCATTGCTCAGTAGATATAGGACAATGCAACTCTTCTTGCCATTCCTTCTTAATTTTTTCTGATACATCTAACTGTAAATTCATGACCATCTTATAAATGATGGCTACTAAACCCTTTTGATAAGGATTAAGGGCTAAAATTCTATCTGTAATGTCCAATGGACATTCTTTCGAAAAAGACTGTAACTCATTATACAAAAAATTTCTAACTTGCAAATATCTAAAAAAATGGGTTTTAGGTAAATTATATTTATTAGATAGCTGTTCAAAGGACATAATGTTATCATCCAGCAACAGATCACGAAAACATGTTATATCAAGAAAAGCTTGATCCATAGATGAAGGCCGAAAAAAATAATTAGATATTATAGGACATGATCAAATAAATTTATTCAAACCAAAAAATTTACGAAATTGAAACCAAATTCGTAATGTATATCTGACTATAGGATTAGTTATCTGTTTATTCAATTTGAATAAAGAAAAAGGAAGTGAAGATCCTAAGATTGAAATTAGTGAAAAATCTTGCACAGATTTACATTCCAAATGTACCCATTGTGGGCAAGTAGCTATAGTCCATTCTTGTGTCCAGAATATTAAATACCGTATATTGACTGCCCAATAGTAAAATCTTAAGTTTGGTAAAGCCAAGCTGCCCTCCTTCTTAGGCTTCTGTAAATATTTTTTACCCAATCTAGGATTTTTGTCCTGCCACGAATAAAGAAGATATTTCAGAGTCAATAGTATCAAAAAAAAACGCTTTAGGAATAAAAATTGGTAATGCTTGAAATAAATATAAGAATTTAGGTAGTATCATCATCTTAATAGCATTAACTCTACCAACCAATGTGATATTACAATTCTGTTCACGCTCACTTTCATTCCTGACTTCAGCTCAAGTGCATCCCTGTCTGCTGTTCCCACTGATACAACGATTTCAACTGCTCTTGTAAGTGTGAGCAGAGCTTTAGATAGGAGCTCATTTTCAGGTCAGCAGTTGGCCATTTTCTCTGTGTGCATCCTATATTATTAGGGTCACATTTGACCCCCCCCCCAATCCACAGAAACAGTTCCAGAGAATGTGGAACTTTGAAAGAAGATAATGAAAGCATTCCCAAACCTCCTTCAAAACTCTGGAATTAAGACTATCATGACCTTGGCATCTATCAGTTTTCAAACTCAGCAACTGGTCTCACACTGTTGAGTGATTAACACTTAGTGCCTCACTTTCACTAGTCCCATAGTTCTTCAATAAACCTGCAGATTGACAACAAAAGTCAGAAGGTTATTTCCAGCATCTGCAGAATCGCTTATATTTAAGAATAACCAGAAGGTACAAGGCTAATATTTTCTATGCATTTGGAAAGTGTAAATTGAACCCAACAATGATGGGAAAATAAAATTTTGCAACATACGAGGGTGAGGGAGGCCATTAGATTTTGCTTATTGCCATTCAGCTTTCATACTTTTGACTTACATTATTTCTGCTGCTGTATTAAAGAATATAGAACAGGACAGGAACAAGCCTTCTGGCTCACAATTTCTTTCCTGGTCACTATTTCTGGATATGCTCTTTATCCCTCCATTTCCTGACTGTTCATGTGCTTATTTTAACTCTTCTTAAACATTGCTAGTATACCTGCTTCCATCATATCACCCTGGCAACACCTTCCAGGCACCTACCACTATGTAAATATTTGCCTCAAATCTCCTTTAAAATTATCCCTTCTCATCTTAAAGCTACGCCTCTAGTATTTGACATTTGTTCCCTGGGAAATGACTATCTACCCTACCCATGTCTCCCATTATTTGAAATACTTCTATTAGGTCACCAATCCACCTCCTATGCTCCAGAGAAAACAATTCCAGTTTATTTAGTCTCTTCGTATAGTTAGTGTTCTCTAATCCAAGCAACATCCTGGCTAATCTCTTTTGCACCCACTCCAAAGCCCCGACATCCCTCCAGTAATGGGGCAAGCAGAAATGTACACAATACTCCAAATATGGCCAAACCAGTTTCATAGAGCTGCAATATCACTTGACAACTTTTATACTCAGTGTTCCAACTAATGAAGACAAGTATGACATTGACCTTCTTTACCAGCTTATCTACTTATTTATTTAGAGACACAGCACAGACAGGCCCTTCTGGCCCAACGAGTCACACCAACCAACAACCCACCTATTTAACCCTAGCCTAATCAGAGAACAATTTACAATGACCAATTAACCTACCAACCAGTAGATCTATCTTTGGACTATGGGAGGAAACAGGAGCACCTGGAGGAAATCCACGTGTTCACGGGCAGAACGTACAAACTCCTTACAGATGGTGCTGGAATTGAACTCTGAACTCCGACACACCACTGTGCTAACCACTACACTACCATGCTGTGCTCATGTTGCCATTTTCAGAGAGCTATGGACTACCAACCCAAGTCCCTCTGCACATCAATGTTCCAAAGGATGCTACCATTTGGAATCATTGCTTGCTGTAAATTACCCTTTAGTGGCAGAATAACCAGAAGGGGTGTCAATGGGAATGTGAAAGAGAGAACAAGTGGCAGGGTGAAAGGGGAATTAAGAGGGAAAATGGTTCTTTGTGCTAGGATCTGGCACGGACCAGGATGTCTTCTCTGATATTGCATTAAGCAATCAACCAGACTGGGACTGCAGGCAGAGACTACTAGATATGACTTGACTAACAAAAATCACCTAGTCAATATCAGCAATACTGACAATTGGACCAATACTACAGGACAGTTTGTAGGATCTTGCTGTACACTGCCCCAAAATAGCTTAGCGCATGAAGGCACGATAGAAATGCAAGTTCTTTCCTCTTTCTAACAAGGACAATCTGAGACTGTTATTTGCTGAACTGCTGGGAAAGGGGCTAAATGGGAGGGGGAACAGTTTCCACAAGACGAGTCACACAGCAAACCACATAAGGCATGAGGATGAGAAATAAACATAGGTTAAACAATTGCTTCTAATATTTTATTTTAAATACAACACAAATGCCAGTAAGTCATAACGCATTGCAGAAAACAAGCATTTAATTATTTTTTTAGATACTGCAGATGCTGGAAATCTAGAGCAATACACACAATGTGCCAAAGGAGCTCAGCAGGCCAGGCAGCCTCTATGGATAGGAATAATTGTTTACTGGAACTAAATCGGAGTTTCTATGTCCATTTAAAAAAAAGCTTGTATAACTAAGAATTGTCTTTCCACTCTCAAGGTTCTGGGTCCAGATAAATACCAGCTATAATAAGTAACAAGACCTGCATTTCAGAGAATAACCTGTTTTTCCTGCTATCGCAACAAAGGCGGTTACTGAACAACTAGACAGGAAATTGCCCAGACTCTCACTGTGCACAAATTATGAACAATAAACAGCATTAGTTATTATCAGCAATATGTGGTCAAGTTGGTTATTAGGAAACACATGAACCTAATCAACAACACCCACTTTAATCAAAACCCCGTAACAAAAAAAAGAAAAAAATCTTGGACATATAGACATAAATTCAAACATATAATAGCCATCATCATTGCTGAACAAGTCAAAAATTGTGAAAGTAGTTCCAAAAAGGTCCTCATAATGTGAAAAAATCTTGTCTAGGTGTAGAAATAGAACACCTAATCTTCTCTAGATTTAAACATGACATAACATCAATCAACCAATGGGCATGAGTAGGCAAAGCGGCATCTTTCCATTTAAGCAACAAAACTCTTCTGGCTAAAAGAGAAATAAAAGCCAAAATATGCAAATCATTTGGCTTAAGAATAAAATAATTTCTTCCAACAATGCCAAACAAGGCCGTCAGAGGGTTGGGTTTAAAGTTTACTTTAAAAAGCTTCGAGAAAGTTTGAAATACTTCTTTCCAAAATGTATCAAGTCATGGGCAGGACCAAAACATATGAATTAGAGAGGCCTCTTTGATATTACACCTATTACAGCATGGAGAAAAATCTGAGTAAAAACGAGAGAGCTTATATTTAGCCATATGGGTTCTATGAACCACTTTAAATTGTAAAAGAGAGTGATGCACACATAATGAAGAGATGTGAACAAGTTTAAAAATTTCATTCCAAGTATCCTCATCAATTGAAATCTGTAGGTCTTGTTCCCAGAGGTTTTTAATTTTGTCTAATGGAATGTTTCTCATTGCCAACAACATAGTTTAAATATTAGAAATAGATCCATTATGAAAAGGTTTCAGAGTAAAAATGGTATCAATTTGATTCTTATCTGGACATTTAGGAAATGTATGAAGTTGAGAACGCAAGAAGTCTCTAATTTGTAAATATCTAAAACTGAGTTTTATGAAGATTATATTTATATTTAACTTCTTTGACTGATTTAGTTTTTAAAAGACTAGGTATTAAATGTTTTCAGGATCTGTTTGTTGCAGGTAGTCTTTCCTCATTTTTCCTTTTTTTTTTAAAACTCTTTTTGCATTACTTATTTAACCTATCCATTCTATCCTTTGGCTGTCACATACTTACAAATACTGATTACACTATCTCAATGGTAAACCCAACCATCTTCCTCAGGTATGTCAGGCACACCTCCTTATATGCTCTCTCAAAGGAGCAGGGCATGGGCAGGGCTTAATGCTCGATCCTGATTGGCTAGATCCAAATTGCCTATTCCTGATTGGTTAGTTTGAATTGGCCTTGTTCTGTTTGGTCTATTTTTTAGGCCAAACCCTCTTTAGGAATGTGTGGGGTGGCTGGGGGTGTAAGGAGTTGAAGCGAGTGGCGGTGTGCTGGACTGGACTGGACTCGACTCGACTCGGGGCTGAGGAACTGCTGGGGTGTTGTGGGGAACATTCTGTGGGAATATTGACCTGTATAGGTCCGGAACGATATTCGTACATGGTTCCTGGCAAACTCTGATAGGATGGCAGGGAGGGAGACTGATGGTGACAGCAGCAGCACGGAGTTTGAGTGGGAAGAGGGACTAAGAATAGGAAGGTGATGGGTCGGAAGAGAAAGAAAGGAGGTGGGTCTAGTGTAGGTGGATGAGAAAATGAGGGAAGAGAAGTTGAGAAGGGCCTGAGGGCAAAATTGCTAAATGTAGTGGTAAGATTTGAGGACGAAGGGGGAAGTAAAGAAAATCAGTCCGCTTAACCTAACAAAAATCATCAGAGGGCAAGTAGGGTAAGTAAACCATATGAGAGTTTTAGGAGATGGGAACCTACTGATGGGATGTAAAACTAAAGAGCAGATGGAGAAGGCAATGAAGGTGACTAATGTTGGGAAAGTCAGTGTCCAGGGTTGTAAGAGTTGGAGCACAAAGGGGCAATGGTTGCAAGGGGGTGATCTCTGGGGTTCCCCTCAGTGTTAATATGAAGGAGCTAGTGGAGAA